>NW_028126470.1:0-1402045 GCF_965194825.1 Balaenoptera physalus
AGAATCCTAATGTGATTTCTTTATAATGGGTGTGTTCCTTATCTTATCCTAGTGTCTAAACTCTTCTCCATGGCGGGACCCCCAAATAATATTCCTTTACGTGCTAAGGGGTAACTAGAGAGTGAGATAGGTTTAATAACTACGCTAACCCTAACGCGTACCCTAACGCTAACCCCTACCCTAACCCTAACACGTACCCTAATCCTAACCCGTACCCTAAACCGAGCCCCAACCCTAACACTAAACCTAACACTAACCCTAACCCATACCCTACGCCGTACCCGAAGCCCTCCACGAACCCGTACCCTAAGCCGTACCCTAAGCCTAACCCTAAGCCGAACCCTAACCCTAGGCTACCCTTGACTGCTTCTGCCTCCAATAGATTTCCTAAGCACTAGTGTTTTAAGGAACAGCTTAAAAAGAGAATCCTAACGTGATTTCTTTATAATGTGTGTGTTCCTTATATTATCTTAGTGTCTAAACTCTTCTCCATGGCTGGACCCCCAAATAATATTCCTTTACGTGCTAAGGGGTATCTAGAGAGTGGGATAGGTTTAATAACTACCCTAACCCTAACGGGTACCCTAACCCTAACCCCTGCCCTAACCCTACCACGTACCCTAATCCTAACCCGTACCCTAAACTGAGCCCTAACCCTAACACTAACCCTAACCCTAACCCTAACCCATACCCTACGCCGTACCCGAAGCCCTCCCCGAACCCGTACCCTAAGCCGTACCCTAAGCCTAACCCTAAGCCTAACCCTAACCCTAGGCTACCCTTGACTGCTTCTGCCTCCAATAGATTTCCTAAGCACTAGTGTTTTAAGGAACAGCTTAAAAAGAGAATCCTAATGTGATTTCTTTATAATGGGTGTGTTCCTTATCTTATCCTAGTGTCTAAACTCTTCTCCATGGCTGGACCCCCAAATAATATTCCTTTACGTGCTAAGGGGTAACTAGAGAGTGGGATAGGTTTAATAACTACCCTAACCCTAACGCGTACCTTAACGCTAACCCCTACCCTAACCCTAACACGTACCCTAATCCTAACCCGTACCCTAAACCGAGCCCTAACCCTAACACTAACCCTAACCCTAACTCTAACCCATACCCTACGCCGTACCCGAAGCCCTCCCCGAACCCGTACCCTAAGCCGTACCCTAAGCCTAATCCTAAGCCTAACCCTAGGCTACCCTTGACTGCTTCTGCCTCCAATAGATTTCCTAAGCACTAGTGTTTTAAGGAACAGCTTAAAAAGAGAATCCTAATGTGATTTCATTATAATGGGTGTGTTCCTTATCTTATCCTAGTGTCTAAACTCTTCTCCATGGCGGGACCCCCAATAATATTCCTTTACGTGCTAAGGGGTAACTAGAGAGTGAGATGGGTTTAATAACTACGCTAACCTTAACGCGTACCCTAACGCTAACCCCTACCCTAACCCTAACACGTACCCTAATCCTAACCCGTACCCTAAACCGAGCCCTAACCCTAACACTAACCCTAACCCTAACCCTAACCCATACCCTACGCCGTACCCGAAGCCCTCCCCGAACCCGTACCCTAAGCCGTACCCTAAGCCTAACCCTAAGCCTAACCCTAAACCTAGGCTACCCTTGACTGCTTCTGCCTCCAATAGATTTCCTAAGCACTAGTGTTTTAAGGAACAGCTTAAAAAGAGAATCCTAATGTGATTTCTTTATAATGTGTGTGTTCCTTATATTATCTTAGTGTCTAAACTCTTCTCCATGGCTGGACCCCCAAATAATATTCCTTTACGTGCTAAGGGGTATCTAGAGAGTGGGATAGGTTTAATAACTACCCTAACCCTAACGCGTACCCTAACCCTAACCCCTACCCTAACCCTAACACGTACCCTAATCCTAACCCGTACCCTATACCGAGCCCTAACCCTAACACTAACCCTAACCCTAACCCTAACCCATACCCTACGCCGTACCCGAATCCCTCCCCGAACCCGTACCCTAAGCCGTACCCTAAGCCTAACCCTAAGCCTAACCCTAACCGTAGGCTACCCTTGACTGCTTCTGCCTCCAATAGATTTCCTAAGCACTAGTGTTTTAAGGAACAGCTTAAAAAGAGAAATCTAATGTAATTTCTTTATAATGTGTGTGTTCCTTATATTATCTTAGTGTCTAAACTCTTCTCCATGGCTGGACCCCCAAATAATATTCCTTTACGTGCTAAGGGGTATCTAGAGAGTGGGATAGGTTTAATAACTACCCTAAACATAACACGTACCCTAACCCTAACCCCTACCCTAACCCTAACACGTACCCTAATCCTAACCCGTACCCTAAACCGAACCCTAACCCTAACACTAACCCTAACCCTAACCCTAACCCATACCCTACGCCGTACCCGAAGCCCTCCCCGAACACGTACCCTAAGCCGTAACCTAAGCCTAATCCTAAGCCTAACCCTAGGCTACCCTTGACTGCTTCTGCCTCCAATAGATTTCCTAAGCACTAGTGTTTTAAGGAACAGCTTAAAAAGAGAATCCTAATGTGATTTCTTTATAATGGGTGTGTTCCTTATCTTATCCTAGTGTCTAAACTCTTCTCCATGGCGGGACCCCCAATAATATTCCTTTACGTGCTAAGGGGTAACTAGAGAGTGAGATAGGTTTAATAACTACGCTAACCCTAACGCGTACCCTAACGCTAACCCCTACCCTAACCCTAACACGTACCCTAATCCTAACCCGTACCCTAAACCGAGCCCCAACCCTAACACTAAACCTAACACTAACCCTAACCCATACCCTACGCCGTACCCGAAGCCCTCCACGAACCCGTACCCTAAGCCGTACCCTAAGCCTAACCCTAAGCCTAACCCTAACCCTAGGCTACCCTTGACTGCTTCTGCCTCCAATAGATTTCCTAAGCACTAGTGTTTTAAGGAACAGCTTAAAAAGAGAATCCTAATGTGATTTCTTTATAATGTGTGTGTTCCTTATATTATCTTAGTGTCTAAACTCTTCTCCATGGCTGGACCCCCAAATAATATTCCTTTACGTGCTAAGGGGTATCTAGAGAGTGGGATAGGTTTAATAACTACCCTAACCCTAACGGGTACCCTAACCCTAACCCCTGCCCTAACCCTAACACGTACCCTAATCCTAACCCGTACCCTAAACTGAGCCCTAACGCTAACACAAACCCTAACCCTAACCCTAACCCATACCCTACGCCGTACCCAAAGCCCTACCCGAACCCGTACCCTAAGCCGTACCCTAAGCCTAACCCTAAGCCTAACCCTAACCCTAGGCTACCCTTGACTGCTTCTGCCTCCAATAGATTTCCTAAGCATAGTGTTTTAAGGAACAGCTTAAAAAGAGAATCCTAATGTGATTTATTTATAATGGGTGTGTTCCTTATCTTATCCTAGTGTCTAAACTCTTCTCCATGGCTGGACCCCCAAATAATATTCCTTTACGTGCTAAGGGGTAACTAGAGAGTGGGATAGGTTTAATAACTACCCTAACCCTAACGCGTACATTAACGCTAACCCCTACACTAACCCTAACACGTACCCTAATCCTAACCCGTACCCTAAACCGAGCCCTAACCCTAACACTAACCCTAACCCTAACTCTAACCCATACCCTACGCCGTACCCGAAGCCCTCCCCAAACCCGTACCCTAAGCCGTACCCTAAGCCTAATCCTAAGCCTAACCCTAGGCTACCCTTGACTGCTTCTGCCTCCAATAGATTTCCTAAGCACTAGTGTTTTAAGGAACAGCTTAAAAAGAGAATCCTAATGTGATTTCATTATAATGGGTGTGTTCCTTATCTTATCCTAGTGTCTAAACTCTTCTCCATGGCGGGACCCCCAATAATATTCCTTTACGTGCTAAGGGGTAACTAGAGAGTGAGATAGGTTTAATAACTACGCTAACCCTAACGCGTACCCTAACGCTAACCCCTACCCTAACCCTAACACGTACCCTAATCCTAACCCGTACCCTAAACCGAGCCCTAACCCTAACACTAACCCTAACCCTAACCCTAACCCATACCCTACGCCGTACCCGAAGCCCTCCCCGAAACCGTACCCTAAGCCGTACCCTAAGCCTAACCCTAAGCCTAACCCTAACCCTAGGCTACCCTTGACTGCTTCTGCCTCCAATAGATTTCCTAAGCACTAGTGTTTTAAGGAACAGCTTAAAAAGAGAATCCTAATGTGATTTCTTTATAATGTGTGTGTTCCTTATATTATCTTAGTGTCTAAACTCTTCTCCATGGCTGGACCCCCAAATAATATTCCTTTACGTGCTAAGGGGTATCTAGAGAGTGGGATAGGTTTAATAACTACCCTAAACATAACACGTACCCTAACCCTAACCCCTACCCTAACCCTAACACGTACCCTAATCCTAACCCGTACCCTAAACCGAACCCTAACCCTAACACTAACCCTAACCCTAACCCTAACCCATACCCTACGCCGTACCCGAAGCCCTCCCCGAACACGTACCCTAAGCCGTAACCTAAGCCTAATCGTAAGCCTAACCCTAGGCTACCCTTGACTGCTTCTGCCTCCAATAGATTTCCTAAGCACTAGTGTTTTAAGGAACAGCTTAAAAAGAGAATCCTAATGTGATTTCTTTATAATGGGTGTGTTCCTTATCTTATCCTAGTGTCTAAACTCTTCTCCATGGCGGGACCCCCAAATAATATTCCTTTACGTGCTAAGGGGTAACTAGAGAGTGAGATAGGTTTAATAACTACGCTAACCCTAACGCGTACCCTAACGCTAACCCCTACCCTAACCCTAACACGTACCCTAATCCTAACCCGTACCCTAAACCGAGCCCCAACCCTAACACTAAACCTAACACTAACCCTAACCCATACCCTACGCCGTACCCGAAGCCCTCCACGAACCCGTACCCTAAGCCGTACCCTAAGCCTAACCCTAAGCCGAACCCTAACCCTAGGCTACCCTTGACTGCTTCTGCCTCCAATAGATTTCCTAAGCACTAGTGTTTTAAGGAACAGCTTAAAAAGAGAATCCTAACGTGATTTCTTTATAATGTGTGTGTTCCTTATATTATCTTAGTGTCTAAACTCTTCTCCATGGCTGGACCCCCAAATAATATTCCTTTACGTGCTAAGGGGTATCTAGAGAGTGGGATAGGTTTAATAACTACCCTAACCCTAACGGGTACCCTAACCCTAACCCCTGCCCTAACCCTAACACGTACCCTAATCCTAACCCGTACCCTAAACTGAGCCCTAACCCTAACACTAACCCTAACCCTAACCCTAACCCATACCCTACGCCGTACCCGAAGCCCTCCCCGAACCCGTACCCTAAGCCGTACCCTAAGCCTAACCCTAAGCCTAACCCTAACCCTAGGCTACCCTTGACTGCTTCTGCCTCCAATAGATTTCCTAAGCACTAGTGTTTTAAGGAACAGCTTAAAAAGAGAATCCTAATGTGATTTCTTTATAATGGGTGTGTTCCTTATCTTATCCTAGTGTCTAAACTCTTCTCCATGGCTGGACCCCCAAATAATATTCCTTTACGTGCTAAGGGGTAACTAGAGAGTGGGATAGGTTTAATAACTACCCTAACCCTAACGCGTACCTTAACGCTAACCCCTACCCTAACCCTAACACGTACCCTAATCCTAACCCGTACCCTAAACCGAGCCCTAACCCTAACACTAACCCTAACCCTAACTCTAACCCATACCCTACGCCGTACCCGAAGCCCTCCCCGAACCCGTACCCTAAGCCGTACCCTAAGCCTAATCCTAAGCCTAACCCTAGGCTACCCTTGACTGCTTCTGCCTCCAATAGATTTCCTAAGCACTAGTGTTTTAAGGAACAGCTTAAAAAGAGAATCCTAATGTGATTTCATTATAATGGGTGTGTTCCTTATCTTATCCTAGTGTCTAAACTCTTCTCCATGGCGGGACCCCCAATAATATTCCTTTACGTGCTAAGGGGTAACTAGAGAGTGAGATGGGTTTAATAACTACGCTAACCTTAACGCGTACCCTAACGCTAACCCCTACCCTAACCCTAACACGTACCCTAATCCTAACCCGTACCCTAAACCGAGCCCTAACCCTAACACTAACCCTAACCCTAACCCTAACCCATACCCTACGCCGTACCCGAAGCCCTCCCCGAACCCGTACCCTAAGCCGTACCCTAAGCCTAACCCTAAGCCTAACCCTAAACCTAGGCTACCCTTGACTGCTTCTGCCTCCAATAGATTTCCTAAGCACTAGTGTTTTAAGGAACAGCTTAAAAAGAGAATCCTAATGTGATTTCTTTATAATGTGTGTGTTCCTTATATTATCTTAGTGTCTAAACTCTTCTCCATGGCTGGACCCCCAAATAATATTCCTTTACGTGCTAAGGGGTATCTAGAGAGTGGGATAGGTTTAATAACTACCCTAACCCTAACGCGTACCCTAACCCTAACCCCTACCCTAACCCTAACACGTACCCTAATCCTAACCCGTACCCTATACCGAGCCCTAACCCTAACACTAACCCTAACCCTAACCCTAACCCATACCCTACGCCGTACCCGAATCCCTCCCCGAACCCGTACCCTAAGCCGTACCCTAAGCCTAACCCTAAGCCTAACCCTAACCGTAGGCTACCCTTGACTGCTTCTGCCTCCAATAGATTTCCTAAGCACTAGTGTTTTAAGGAACAGCTTAAAAAGAGAATCCTAATGTAATTTCTTTATAATGTGTGTGTTCCTTATATTATCTTAGTGTCTAAACTCTTCTCCATGGCTGGACCCCCAAATAATATTCCTTTACGTGCTAAGGGGTATCTAGCGAGTGGGATAGGTTTAATAACTACCCTAAACATAACACGTACCCTAACCCTAACCCCTACCCTAACCCTAACACGTACCCTAATCCTAACCCGTACCCTAAACCGAACCCTAACCCTAACACTAACCCTAACCCTAACCCTAACCCATACCCTACGCCGTACCCGAAGCCCTCCCCGAACACGTACCCTAAGCCGTAACCTAAGCCTAATCGTAAGCCTAACCCTAGGCTACCCTTGACTGCTTCTGCCTCCAATAGATTTCCTAAGCACTAGTGTTTTAAGGAACAGCTTAAAAAGAGAATCCTAATGTGATTTCTTTATAATGGGTGTGTTCCTTATCTTATCCTAGTGTCTAAACTCTTCTCCATGGCGGGACCCCCAAATAATATTCCTTTACGTGCTAAGGGGTAACTAGAGAGTGAGATAGGTTTAATAACTACGCTAACCCTAACGCGTACCCTAACGCTAACCCCTACCCTAACCCTAACACGTACCCTAATCCTAACCCGTACCCTAAACCGAGCCCCAACCCTAACACTAAACCTAACACTAACCCTAACCCATACCCTACGCCGTACCCGAAGCCCTCCACGAACCCGTACCCTAAGCCGTACCCTAAGCCTAACCCTAAGCCGAACCCTAACCCTAGGCTACCCTTGACTGCTTCTGCCTCCAATAGATTTCCTAAGCACTAGTGTTTTAAGGAACAGCTTAAAAAGAGAATCCTAACGTGATTTCTTTATAATGTGTGTGTTCCTTATATTATCTTAGTGTCTAAACTCTTCTCCATGGCTGGACCCCCAAATAATATTCCTTTACGTGCTAAGGGGTATCTAGAGAGTGGGATAGGTTTAATAACTACCCTAACCCTAACGGGTACCCTAACCCTAACCCCTGCCCTAACCCTAACACGTACCCTAATCCTAACCCGTACCCTAAACTGAGCCCTAACCCTAACACTAACCCTAACCCTAACCCTAACCCATACCCTACGCCGTACCCGAAGCCCTCCCCGAACCCGTACCCTAAGCCGTACCCTAAGCCTAACCCTAAGCCTAACCCTAACCCTAGGCTACCCTTGACTGCTTCTGCCTCCAATAGATTTCCTAAGCACTAGTGTTTTAAGGAACAGCTTAAAAAGAGAATCCTAATGTGATTTCTTTATAATGGGTGTGTTCCTTATCTTATCCTAGTGTCTAAACTCTTCTCCATGGCTGGACCCCCAAATAATATTCCTTTACGTGCTAAGGGGTAACTAGAGAGTGGGATAGGTTTAATAACTACCCTAACCCTAACGCGTACCTTAACGCTAACCCCTACCCTAACCCTAACACGTACCCTAATCCTAACCCGTACCCTAAACCGAGCCCTAACCCTAACACTAACCCTAACCCTAACTCTAACCCATACCCTACGCCGTACCCGAAGCCCTCCCCGAACCCGTACCCTAAGCCGTACCCTAAGCCTAATCCTAAGCCTAACCCTAGGCTACCCTTGACTGCTTCTGCCTCCAATAGATTTCCTAAGCACTAGTGTTTTAAGGAACAGCTTAAAAAGAGAATCCTAATGTGATTTCATTATAATGGGTGTGTTCCTTATCTTATCCTAGTGTCTAAACTCTTCTCCATGGCGGGACCCCCAATAATATTCCTTTACGTGCTAAGGGGTAACTAGAGAGTGAGATGGGTTTAATAACTACGCTAACCTTAACGCGTACCCTAACGCTAACCCCTACCCTAACCCTAACACGTACCCTAATCCTAACCCGTACCCTAAACCGAGCCCTAACCCTAACACTAACCCTAACCCTAACCCTAACCCATACCCTACGCCGTACCCGAAGCCCTCCCCGAACCCGTACCCTAAGCCGTACCCTAAGCCTAACCCTAAGCCTAACCCTAAACCTAGGCTACCCTTGACTGCTTCTGCCTCCAATAGATTTCCTAAGCACTAGTGTTTTAAGGAACAGCTTAAAAAGAGAATCCTAATGTGATTTCTTTATAATGTGTGTGTTCCTTATATTATCTTAGTGTCTAAACTCTTCTCCATGGCTGGACCCCCAAATAATATTCCTTTACGTGCTAAGGGGTATCTAGAGAGTGGGATAGGTTTAATAACTACCCTAACCCTAACGCGTACCCTAACCCTAACCCCTACCCTAACCCTAACACGTACCCTAATCCTAACCCGTACCCTATACCGAGCCCTAACCCTAACACTAACCCTAACCCTAACCCTAACCCATACCCTACGCCGTACCCGAATCCCTCCCCGAACCCGTACCCTAAGCCGTACCCTAAGCCTAACCCTAAGCCTAACCCTAACCGTAGGCTACCCTTGACTGCTTCTGCCTCCAATAGATTTCCTAAGCACTAGTGTTTTAAGGAACAGCTTAAAAAGAGAATCCTAATGTAATTTCTTTATAATGTGTGTGTTCCTTATATTATCTTAGTGTCTAAACTCTTCTCCATGGCTGGACCCCCAAATAATATTCCTTTACGTGCTAAGGGGTATCTAGCGAGTGGGATAGGTTTAATAACTACCCTAAACATAACACGTACCCTAACCCTAACCCCTACCCTAACCCTAACACGTACCCTAATCCTAACCCGTACCCTAAACCGAACCCTAACCCTAACACTAACCCTAACCCTAACCCTAACCCATACCCTACGCCGTACCCGAAGCCCTCCCCGAACACGTACCCTAAGCCGTAACCTAAGCCTAATCCTAAGCCTAACCCTAGGCTACCCTTGACTGCTTCTGCCTCCAATAGATTTCCTAAGCACTAGTGTTTTAAGGAACAGCTTAAAAAGAGAATCCTAATGTGATTTCTTTATAATGGGTGTGTTCCTTATCTTATCCTAGTGTCTAAACTCTTCTCCATGGCGGGACCCCCAATAATATTCATTTACGTGCTAAGGGGTAACTAGAGAGTGAGATAGGTTTAATAACTACGCTAACCCTAACGCGTACCCTAACGCTAACCCCTACCCTAACCCTAACACGTACCCTAATCCTAACCCGTACCCTAAACCGAGCCCCAACCCTAACACTAAACCTAACACTAACCCTAACCCATACCCTACGCCGTACCCGAAGCCCTCCACGAACCCGTACCCTAAGCCGTACCCTAAGCCTAACCCTAAGCCTAACCCTAACCCTAGGCTACCCTTGACTGCTTCTGCCTCCAATAGATTTCCTAAGCACTAGTGTTTTAAGGAACAGCTTAAAAAGAGAATCCTAATGTGATTTCTTTATAATGTGTGTGTTCCTTATATTATCTTAGTGTCTAAACTCTTCTCCATGGCTGGACCCCCAAATAATATTCCTTTACGTGCTAAGGGGTATCTAGAGAGTGGGATAGGTTTAATAACTACCCTAACCCTAACGGGTACCCTAACCCTAACCCCTGCCCTAACCCTAACACGTACCCTAATCCTAACCCGTACCCTAAACTGAGCCCTAACGCTAACACAAACCCTAACCCTAACCCTAACCCATACCCTACGCCGTACCCAAAGCCCTACCCGAACCCGTACCCTAAGCCGTACCCTAAGCCTAACCCTAAGCCTAACCCTAACCCTAGGCTACCCTTGACTGCTTCTGCCTCCAATAGATTTCCTAAGCATAGTGTTTTAAGGAACAGCTTAAAAAGAGAATCCTAATGTGATTTATTTATAATGGGTGTGTTCCTTATCTTATCCTAGTGTCTAAACTCTTCTCCATGGCTGGACCCCCAAATAATATTCCTTTACGTGCTAAGGGGTAACTAGAGAGTGGGATAGGTTTAATAACTACCCTAACCCTAACGCGTACATTAACGCTAACCCCTACACTAACCCTAACACGTACCCTAATCCTAACCCGTACCCTAAACCGAGCCCTAACCCTAACACTAACCCTAACCCTAACTCTAACCCATACCCTACGCCGTACCCGAAGCCCTCCCCAAACCCGTACCCTAAGCCGTACCCTAAGCCTAATCCTAAGCCTAACCCTAGGCTACCCTTGACTGCTTCTGCCTCCAATAGATTTCCTAAGCACTAGTGTTTTAAGGAACAGCTTAAAAAGAGAATCCTAATGTGATTTCATTATAATGGGTGTGTTCCTTATCTTATCCTAGTGTCTAAACTCTTCTCCATGGCGGGACCCCCAATAATATTCCTTTACGTGCTAAGGGGTAACTAGAGAGTGAGATAGGTTTAATAACTACGCTAACCCTAACGCGTACCCTAACGCTAACCCCTACCCTAACCCTAACACGTACCCTAATCCTAACCCGTACCCTAAACCGAGCCCTAACCCTAACACTAACCCTAACCCTAACCCTAACCCATACCCTACGCCGTACCCGAAGCCCTCCCCGAAACCGTACCCTAAGCCGTACCCTAAGCCTAACCCTAAGCCTAACCCTAACCCTAGGCTACCCTTGACTGCTTCTGCCTCCAATAGATTTCCTAAGCACTAGTGTTTTAAGGAACAGCTTAAAAAGAGAATCCTAATGTGATTTCTTTATAATGTGTGTGTTCCTTATATTATCTTAGTGTCTAAACTCTTCTCCATGGCTGGACCCCCAAATAATATTCCTTTACGTGCTAAGGGGTATCTAGAGAGTGGGATAGGTTTAATAACTACCCTAAACATAACACGTACCCTAACCCTAACCCCTACCCTAACCCTAACACGTACCCTAATCCTAACCCGTACCCTAAACCGAACCCTAACCCTAACACTAACCCTAACCCTAACCCTAACCCATACCCTACGCCGTACCCGAAGCCCTCCCCGAACACGTACCCTAAGCCGTAACCTAAGCCTAATCCTAAGCCTAACCCTAGGCTACCCTTGACTGCTTCTGCCTCCAATAGATTTCCTAAGCACTAGTGTTTTAAGGAACAGCTTAAAAAGAGAATCCTAATGTGATTTCTTTATAATGGGTGTGTTCCTTATCTTATCCTAGTGTCTAAACTCTTCTCCATGGCGGGACCCCCAAATAATATTCCTTTACGTGCTAAGGGGTAACTAGAGAGTGAGATAGGTTTAATAACTACGCTAACCCTAACGCGTACCCTAACGCTAACCCCTACCCTAACCCTAACACGTACCCTAATCCTAACCCGTACCCTAAACCGAGCCCCAACCCTAACACTAAACCTAACACTAACCCTAACCCATACCCTACGCCGTACCCGAAGCCCTCCATGAACCCGTACCCTAAGCCGTACCCTAAGCCTAACCCTAAGCCTAACCCTAACCCTAGGCTACCCTTGACTGTTTCTGCCTCCAATAGATTTCCTAAGCACTAGTGTTTTAAGGAACAGCTTAAAAAGAGAATCCTAATGTGATTTCTTTATAATGTGTGTGTTCCTTATATTATCTTAGTGTCTAAACTCTTCTCCATGGCTGGACCCCCAAATAATATTCCTTTACGTGCTAAGGGGTATCTAGAGAGTGGGATAGGTTTAATAACTACCCTAAACATAACACGTACCCTAACCCTAACCCCTACCCTAACCCTAACACGTACCCTAATCCTAACCCGTACCCTAAACCGAACCCTAACCCTAACACTAACCCTAACCCTAACCCTAACCCATACCCTACGCCGTACCCGAAGCCCTCCCCGAACACGTACCCTATGCCGTAACCTAAGCCTAATCGTAAGCCTAACCCTAGGCTACCCTTGACTGCTTCTGCCTCCAATAGATTTCCTAAGCACTAGTGTTTTAAGGAACAGCTTAAAAAGAGAATCCTAATGTGATTTCTTTATAATGGGTGTGTTCCTTATCTTATCCTAGTGTCTAAACTCTTCTCCATGGCGGGACCCCCAAATAATATTCCTTTACGTGCTAAGGGGTAACTAGAGAGTGAGATAGGTTTAATAACTACGCTAACCCTAACGCGTACCCTAACGCTAACCCCTACCCTAACCCTAACACGTACCCTAATCCTAACCCGTACCCTAAACCGAGCCCCAACCCTAACACTAAACCTAACACTAACCCTAACCCATACCCTACGCCGTACCCGAAGCCCTCCACGAACCCGTAACCTAAGCCGTACCCTAAGCCTAACCCTAAGCCGAACCCTAACCCTAGGCTACCCTTGACTGCTTCTGCCTCCAATAGATTTCCTAAGCACTAGTGTTTTAAGGAACAGCTTAAAAAGAGAATCCTAATGTGATTTCTTTATAATGTGTGTGTTCCTTATATTATCTTAGTGTCTAAACTCTTCTCCATGGCTGGACCCCCAAATAATATTCCTTTACGTGCTAAGGGGTATCTAGAGAGTGGGATAGGTTTAATAACTACCCTAACCGTAACGCGTACCCTAACCCTAACACCTACCCTAACCCTAACACGTACCCTAATCCTAACCCGTACCCTAAACCGAGCCCTAACCCTAACACTAACACTAACCCTAACCCTAACCCATACCCTACGCCGTACCCGAAGCCCACCCCGAACCCGTACCCTAAGCCGTACCCTAAGCCTAACCCTAAGCCTAACCCTAACCCTAGGCTACCCTTGACTGCTTCTGCCTCCAATAGATTTCCTAAGCACTAGTGTTTTAAGGAACAGCTTAAGAAGAGAATCCTAATGTGATTTCTTTATAATGGGTGTGTTCCTTATCTTATCCTAGTGTCTAAACTCTTCTCCATGGCTGGACCCCCAAATAATATTCCTTTACGTGCTAAGGGGTAACTAGAGAGTGGGATAGGTTTAATAACTACCCTAACCCTAACGCGTACCCTAACGCTAACCCCTACCCTAACCCTAACACGTACCCTAATCCTAACCCGTACCCTAAACCGAGACTTAACCCTAACACTAACCCTAACCCTAACCCTAACCCATACCCTACGCTGTACCCAAAGCCCTCCCCGAACCCGTACCCTAAGCCGTACCCTAAGCCTAACCCTAACCCTAGGCTACCCTTGACTGCTTCTGCCTCCAATAGATTTCCTAAGCACTAGTGTTTTAAGGAACAGCTTAAAAAGAGAATCCTAATGTGATTTCTTTATAATGTGTGTGTTCCTTATATTATCTTAGTGTCTAAACTCTTCTCCATGGCTGGACCCCCAAATAATATTCCTTTACGTGCTAAGGGGTATCTAGAGAGTGGGATAGGTTTAATAACTACCCTAACCCTAACGCGTACCCTAACGCTAACCCCTACCCTAACCCTAACACGTACCCTAATCCTAACCCGTACCCTAAACCGAGCCCTAACCCTAACACTAACCCTAACCCTAACCCTAACCCATACCCTACGCCGTACACGAAGCCCTCCCGGAACCCGTACCCTAAGCCGTACCCTAAGCCTAACCCTAAGCCTAACCCTAACCCTAGGCTACCCTTGACTGCTTCTGCCTCCAATAGATTTCCTAAGCACTAGTGTTTTAAGGAACAGCTTAAAAAGGGAATCCTAATGTGATTTCTTTATAATGGGTGTGTTCCTTATCTAATTATAGTGTCTAAACTCTTATCCATGGCTGGACCCCCAAATAATATTCCTTTATGTGCTAAGGGGTATCTAGAGAGTGGGATAGGTTTAATCACTACCCTAACCCTAACGTGTACCCTAACTCTAACCCCTACCCTAACCCTAACACGTACCCTAATCCTAACCCGTACCCTAAACCGAGCCCCAACCCTAACACTAACGCTAACCCTAACCCTAACCCATACCCTACGCCGTACCCGAAGCCCTCCCCGAACCCGTACCTTTAGCCGTACCCTAAGCCTAACCCTAAGCCTAACCCTAACCCTAGGCTACCCTTGACTGCTTCTGCCTCCAATAGATTTCCTAAGCACTAGTGTTTTAAGGAACAGCTTAAAAAGAGAATCCTAATGTGATTTCTTTATAATTGGTGTGTTCCTTATCTTATCCTAGTGTCTAAACTCTTCTCCATGGCGGGACCCCCAAATAATATTCCTTTACGTGCTAAGGGGTATCTAGAGAGTGGGACAGGTTTAATAACTACCCTAACCGTAACGCGTACCCTAACCCTAACCCCTACCCTAACCCTAACACGTACCCTAATCCTAACACGTACCCTAAACCGAGCCCTAACCCTAACACTAACCCTAACCCTAACCCTAACCCATACCCTACGCCGTACCCGAAGCCCTCCCCGAACCCGTACCCTAAGCCGTACCCTAAGCCTAACCCTAAGCCTAACCCTAACCCTAGGCTACCCTTGACTGCTTCTGCCTCCAATAGATTTCCTAAGCACTGGTGTTTTAAGGAACAGCTTAAAAAGAGAATCCTAATGTGATTTCTTTATAATGGGTGTGTTCCTTATCTTATCCTAGTGTCTAAACTCTTCTCCATGGCTGGACCCCCAAATAATATTCCTTTACGTGCTAAGGGGTAACTAGAGAGTGGGATAGGTTTAATAACTACCCTAACCCTAACGCGTACCCTAACGCTAACCCCTACCCTAACCCTAAGACGTACCCTAATCCTAACCCGTACCCTAAACCGAGCCCTAACCCTAACACTAACCCTAACCCTAACCCTAACCCATACCCTACGCCGTATCCGAAACCCTCCCCGAACCCGTACCCTAAGCCGTACCCTAAGCCTAACCCTAAGCCTAACCCTAACCCTAGGCTAGCCTTGACTGCTTCTGCCTCCAATAGATTTCCTAAGCACTAGTGTTTTAAGGAACAGCTTAAAAAGAGAATCCTAATGTGATTTCTTTATAATGTGTGTGTTCCTTATATTATCTTAGTGTCTAAACTCTTCTCCATGGCTGGACCCCCAAATAATATTCCTTTACGTGCTAAGGGGTATCTAGAGAGTGGGATAGGTTTAATAACTACCCTAACCATAACACGTACCCTAACCCTAACCCCTACCCTAACCCTAACACGTACCCTAATCCTAACCCGTAGCCTAAACCGAGCCCTAACCCTAACACTAACCCTAACCCTAACCCTAACCCATACCCTACGCAATACCCGAAGCCCTCCCCGAACCCGTACCCTAAGCCGTACCCTAAGCCTAACCCTAAGCCTAACCCTAACCCTAGGCTACCCTTGACTGCTTCTGCCTCCAATAGATTTCCTAAGCACTAGTGTTTTAAGGAACAGCTTAAGAAGAGAATCCTAATGTGATTTCTTTATAATGGGTGTGTTCCTTATCTTATCCTAGTGTCTAAACTCTTCTCCATGCCTGGACCCCCAAATAATATTCCTTTACGTGCTAAGGGGTAACTAGAGAGTGGGATAGGTTTAATAACTACCCTAACCCTAACGCGTACCCTAACGCTAACCCCTACCCTAACCCTAACACGTACCCTAATCCTAACCCGTACCCTAAACCGAGACTTAACCCTAACACTAACCCTAACCCTAACCCTAACCCATACCCTACGCTGTACCCAAAGCCCTCCCCGAACCCGTACCCTAAGCCGTACCCTAAGCCTAACCCTAACCCTAGGCTACCCTTGACTGCTTCTGCCTCCAATAGATTTCCTAAGCACTAGTGTTTTAAGGAACAGCTTAAAAAGAGAATCCTAATGTGATTTCTTTATAATGTGTGTGTTCCTTATATTATCTTAGTGTCTAAACTCTTCTCCATGCCTGGACCCCCAAATAATATTCCTTTACGTGCTAAGGGGTATCTAGAGAGTGAGATAGGTTTAATAACTACCCTAACCGTAACGCGTACCCTAACGCTAACCCCTACCCTAACCCTAACACGTACCCTAATCCTAACACGTACCCTAAACCGAGCCCTAACCCTAACACTAACCCTAACCCTAACCCTAACCCATACCCTACGCCGTACCCGAAGCCCTCCCCGAACCCGTACCTTTAGCCGTACCCTAAGCCTAACCCTAAGCCTAACCCTAACCCTAGGCTACCCTTGACTGCTTCTGCCTCCAATAGATTTCCTAAGCACTAGTGTTTTAAGGAACAGCTTAAAAAGAGAATCCTAATGTGATTTCTTTATAATTGGTGTGTTCCTTATCTTATCCTAGTGTCTAAACTCTTCTCCATGGCGGGACCCCCAAATAATATTCCTTTACGTGCTAAGGGGTATCTAGAGAGTGGGACAGGTTTAATAACTACCCTAACCGTAACGCGTACCCTAACCCTAACCCCTACCCTAACCCTAACACGTACCCTAATCCTAAGCCGTACCCTAAACCGAGCCCTAACCCTAACACTAACCCTAACCCTAACCCTAACCCATACCCTACGCCGTACCCGAAACCCTCCCCGAACCCGTACCCTAAGCCGTACCCTAAGCCTAACCCTAAGCCTAACCCTAACCCTAGGCTACCCTTGACTGCTTCTGCCTCCAATAGATTTCCTAAGCACTGGTGTTTTAAGGAACAGCTTAAAAAGAGAATCCTAATGTGATTTCTTTATAATGGGTGTGTTCCTTATCTTATCCTAGTGTCTAAACTCTTCTCCATGGCTGGACCCCCAAATAATATTCCTTTACGTGCTAAGGGGTAACTAGAGAGTGGGATAGGTTTAATAACTACCCTAACCCTAACGCGTACCCTAACGCTAACCCCTACCCTAACCCTAACACGTACCCTAATCCTAACCCGTACCCTAAACCGAGCCCTAACCCTAACACTAACCCTAACCCTAACCCTAACCCATACCCTACGCCGTACCCGAATCCCTCCCCGAACCCGTACCCTAAGCCGTACCGTAAGCCCTACCCTAAGCCTAACCCTAACCGTAGGCTACCCTTGACTGCTTCTGCCTCCAATAGATTTCCTAAGCACTAGTGTTTTAAGGAACAGCTTAAAAAGAGAATCCTAATGTGATTTCTTTATAATGTGTGTGTTCCTTATATTATCTTAGTGTCTAAACTCTTCTCCATGGCTGGACCCCCAAATAATATTCCTTTACGTGCTAAGGGGTATCTAGAGAGTGGGATAGGTTTAATAACTACCCTAACCATAACACGTACCCTAACCCTAACCCCTACCCTAACCCTAACACGTACCCTAATCCTAACCCGTACCCTAAACCGAGCCCTAACCCTAACACTAACCCTAACCCTAACCCTAACCCATACCCTACGCCGTACCCGAAGCCCTCCCCGAACCTGTACCCTAAGCCGTACCCTAAGCCTAATCCTAAGCCTAACCCTAGGCTACCCTTGACTGCTTCTGCCTCCAATAGATTTCCTAAGCACTAGTGTTTTAAGGAACAGCTTAAAAAGAGAATCCTAATGTGATTTCTTTATAATGGGTGTGTTCCTTATCTTATCCTAGTGTCTAAACTCTTCTCCATGGCGGGACCCCCAAATAATATTCCTTTACGTGCTAAGGGGTAACTAGAGAGTGAGATAGGTTTAATAACTACGCTAACCCTAACGCGTACCCTAACGCTAACCCCTACCCTATCCCTAACACGTACCCTAATCCTAACTCGTACCCTAAACCGAGCCCCAACCCTAACACTTAACCTAACACTAACCCTAACCCATACCCTACGCCGTACCCGAAGCCCTCCACGAACCCGTACCCTAAGCCGTACCCTAAGCCTAACCCTAAGCCTAACCCTAACCCTAGGCTAACCTTGACTGCTTCTGCCTCCAATAGATTTCCTAAGCACTAGTGTTTTAAGGAACAGCTTAAAAAGAGAATCCTAACGTGATTTCTTTATAATGTGTGTGTTTCTTATATTATCTTAGTGTCTAAACTCTTCTCCATGGCTGGACCCCCAAATAATATTCCTTTACGTGCTAAGGGGTATCTAGAGAGTGGGATAGGTTTAATAACTACCCTAACCCTAACGGGTACCCTAACCCTAACCCCTGCCCTAACCCTAACACGTACCCTAATCCTAACCCGTACCCTAAACTGAGCCCTAACCCTAACACTAACCCTAACCCTAACCCTAACCCATACCCTACGCCGTACCCGAAGCCCTCCCCGAACCCGTACCCTAAGCCGTACCCTAAGCCTATCCCTAAGCCTAACCCTAACCCTAGGCTACCCTTGACTGCTTCTGCCTCCAATAGATTTCCTAAGCACTAGTGTTTTAAGGAACAGCTTAAAAAGAGAATCCTAATGTGATTTCTTTATAATGGGTGTGTTCCTTATCTTATCCTAGTGTCTAAACTCTTCTCCATGGCTGGACCCCCAAATAATATTCCTTTACGTGCTAAGGGGTAACTAGAGAGTGGGATAGGTTTAATAACTACCCTAACCCTAACGCGTACCTTAACGCTAACCCCTACCCTAACCCTAACACGTACCCTAATCCTAACCCGTACCCTAAACCGAGCCCTAACCCTAACACTAACCCTAACCCTAACTCTAACCCATACCCTACGCCGTACCCGAAGCCCTCCCCAAACCCGTACCCTAAGCCGTACCCTAAGCCTAACCCTAAGCCTAACCCTAACCCTAGGCTACCCTTGACTGCTTCTGCCTCCAATAGATTTCCTAAGCACTAGTGTTTTAAGGAACAGCTTAAAAAGAGAATCCTAATGTGATTTCTTTATAATGGGTGTGTCCCTTATCTAATCCTAGTTTCTAAACTCTTCTCCATGGCTGGACCCCCAAATAATATTCCTTTATGTGCTAAGGGGTATCTAGAGAGTGGGATAGGTTTAATCACTACCCTAACCCTAACGCGTACACTAACCCTAACCCCTACCCTAACCCTAACACGTACCCTAATCCTAACCCGTACCCTAAACCGAGCCCTAACCCTAACACTAACCCTAACCCTAACCCTAACTCGTACCCTACGCAGTACCCGAAGCCCTCCCCGAACCCGTACCCTAAGCCGTACCCTAAGCCTACCCCTAAGCCTAACCCTAACCCTAGGCTACCCTTGACTGCTTCTGCCTCCAATAGATTTCCTAAGCACTAGTGTTTTAAGGAACAGCTTAAAAAGAGAATCCTAATGTGATTTCTTTATAAGGTGTGTGTTCCTTATATTATCTTAGTGTCTAAACTCTTCTCCATGGCTGGACCCCCAAATAATATTCCTTTACGTGCTAAGGGGTATCTAGAGAGTGGGATAGGTTTAATAACTACCCTAACCCTAACGGGTACCCTAACCCTAACCCCTGCCCTAACCCTAACACGTACCCTAATCCTAACCCGTACCCTAAACTGAGCCCTAACCCTAACACTAACCCTAACCCTAACCCTAACCCATACCCTACGCCGTACCCGAAGCCCTCCCCGAACCCGTACCCTAAGCCGTACCCTAAGCCTATCCCTAAGCCTAACCCTAACCCTAGGCTACCCTTGACTGCTTCTGCCTCCAATAGATTTCCTAAGCACTAGTGTTTTAAGGAACAGCTTAAAAAGAGAATCCTAATGTGATTTCTTTATAATGGGTGTGTTCCTTATCTTATCCTAGTGTCTAAACTCTTCTCCATGCCTGGACCCCCAAATAATATTCCTTTACGTGCTAAGGGGTAACTATAGAGTGGGATAGGTTTAATAACTACCCTAACCCTAACGCGTACCCTAACGCTAACCCCTACCCTAACCCTAACACGTACCCTAATCCTAACCCGTACCCTAAACCGAGACTTAACCCTAACACTAACCCTAACCCTAACCCTAACCCATACCCTACGCTGTACCCAAAGCCCTCCCCGAACCCGTACCCTAAGCCGTACCCTAAGCCTAACCCTAACCCTAGGCTACCCTTGACTGCTTCTGCCTCCAATAGATTTCCTAAGCACTAGTGTTTTAAGGAACAGCTTAAAAAGAGAATCCTAATGTGATTTCTTTATAATGTGTGTGTTGCTTATATTATCTTAGTGTCTAAACTCTTCTCCATGGCTGGACCCCCAAATAATATTCCTTTACGTGCTAAGGGATATCTAGAGAGTGGGATAGGTTTAATAACTACCCTAACCCTAACGGGTACCCTAACCCTAACCCCTGCCCTAACCCTAACACGTACCCTAATCCTAACCCGTACCATAAACTGAGCCCCAACCCTAACACTAACCCTAACCCTAACCCTAACCCATACCCTACGCCGTACACGAAGCCCTCCCGGAACCCGTACCCTAAGCCGTACCCTAAGCCTAACCCTAAGCCTAACCCTAACCCTAGGCTACCCTTGACTGCTTCTGCCTCCAATAGATTTCCTAAGCACTAGTGTTTTAAGGAACAGCTTAAAAAGAGAATCCTAATGTGATTTCTTTATAATGTGTGTGTTCCTTATATTATCTTAGTGTCTAAACTCTTCTCCATGGCTGGATCCCCAAATAATATCCCTTTACGTGCTAAGGGGTATCTAGAGAGTGGGATAGGTTTAATAACTACCCTAACCGTAACGCGTACCCTAACCCTAACACCTACCCTAACCCTAACACGTACCCTAATCCTAACCCGTACCCTAAACCGAGCCCTAACCCTAACACTAACCCTAACCCTAACCCTAACCCATACCCTACGCCGTACCCGAAACCCTCCCCGAACCCGTACCCTAAGCCGTACCCTAAGCCTAACCCTAAGCCTAACCCTAACCCTAGGCTACCCTTGACTGCTTCTGCCTCCAATAGATTTCCTAAGCACTGGTGTTTTAAGGAACAGCTTAAAAAGAGAATCCTAATGTGATTTCTTTATAATGGGTGTGTTCCTTATCTTATCCTAGTGTCTAAACTCTTCTCCATGGCTGGACCCCCAAATAATATTCCTTTACGTGCTAAGGGGTAACTAGAGAGTGGGATAGGTTTAATAACTACCCTAACCCTAACGCGTACCCTAACGCTAACCCCTACCCTAACCCTAACACGTACCCTAATCCTAACCCGTACCCTAAACCGAGCCCTAACCCTAACACTAACCCTAACCCTAACCCTAACCCATACCCTACGCCGTACCCGAATCCCTCCCCGAACCCGTACCCTAAGCCGTACCGTAAGCCCTACCCTAAGCCTAACCCTAACCGTAGGCTACCCTTGACTGCTTCTGCCTCCAATAGATTTCCTAAGCACTAGTGTTTTAAGGAACAGCTTAAAAAGAGAATCCTAATGTGATTTCTTTATAATGTGTGTGTTCCTTATATTATCTTAGTGTCTAAACTCTTCTCCATGGCTGGACCCCCAAATAATATTCCTTTACGTGCTAAGGGGTATCTAGAGAGTGGGATAGGTTTAATAACTACCCTAACCATAACACGTACCCTAACCCTAACCCCTACCCTAACCCTAACACGTACCCTAATCCTAACCCGTACCCTAAACCGAGCCCTAACCCTAACACTAACCCTAACCCTAACCCTAACCCATACCCTACGCCGTACCCGAAGCCCTCCCCGAACCTGTACCCTAAGCCGTACCCTAAGCCTAATCCTAAGCCTAACCCTAGGCTACCCTTGACTGCTTCTGCCTCCAATAGATTTCCTAAGCACTAGTGTTTTAAGGAACAGCTTAAAAAGAGAATCCTAATGTGATTTCTTTATAATGGGTGTGTTCCTTATCTTATCCTAGTGTCTAAACTCTTCTCCATGGCGGGACCCCCAAATAATATTCCTTTACGTGCTAAGGGGTAACTAGAGAGTGAGATAGGTTTAATAACTACGCTAACCCTAACGCGTACCCTAACGCTAACCCCTACCCTATCCCTAACACGTACCCTAATCCTAACTCGTACCCTAAACCGAGCCCCAACCCTAACACTTAACCTAACACTAACCCTAACCCATACCCTACGCCGTACCCGAAGCCCTCCACGAACCCGTACCCTAAGCCGTACCCTAAGCCTAACCCTAAGCCTAACCCTAACCCTAGGCTAACCTTGACTGCTTCTGCCTCCAATAGATTTCCTAAGCACTAGTGTTTTAAGGAACAGCTTAAAAAGAGAATCCTAACGTGATTTCTTTATAATGTGTGTGTTTCTTATATTATCTTAGTGTCTAAACTCTTCTCCATGGCTGGACCCCCAAATAATATTCCTTTACGTGCTAAGGGGTATCTAGAGAGTGGGATAGGTTTAATAACTACCCTAACCCTAACGGGTACCCTAACCCTAACCCCTGCCCTAACCCTAACACGTACCCTAATCCTAACCCGTACCCTAAACTGAGCCCTAACCCTAACACTAACCCTAACCCTAACCCTAACCCATACCCTACGCCGTACCCGAAGCCCTCCCCGAACCCGTACCCTAAGCCGTACCCTAAGCCTATCCCTAAGCCTAACCCTAACCCTAGGCTACCCTTGACTGCTTCTGCCTCCAATAGATTTCCTAAGCACTAGTGTTTTAAGGAACAGCTTAAAAAGAGAATCCTAATGTGATTTCTTTATAATGGGTGTGTTCCTTATCTTATCCTAGTGTCTAAACTCTTCTCCATGGCTGGACCCCCAAATAATATTCCTTTACGTGCTAAGGGGTAACTAGAGAGTGGGATAGGTTTAATAACTACCCTAACCCTAACGCGTACCTTAACGCTAACCCCTACCCTAACCCTAACACGTACCCTAATCCTAACCCGTACCCTAAACCGAGCCCTAACCCTAACACTAACCCTAACCCTAACTCTAACCCATACCCTACGCCGTACCCGAAGCCCTCCCCAAACCCGTACCCTAAGCCGTACCCTAAGCCTAACCCTAAGCCTAACCCTAACCCTAGGCTACCCTTGACTGCTTCTGCCTCCAATAGATTTCCTAAGCACTAGTGTTTTAAGGAACAGCTTAAAAAGAGAATCCTAATGTGATTTCTTTATAATGGGTGTGTCCCTTATCTAATCCTAGTTTCTAAACTCTTCTCCATGGCTGGACCCCCAAATAATATTCCTTTATGTGCTAAGGGGTATCTAGAGAGTGGGATAGGTTTAATCACTACCCTAACCCTAACGCGTACACTAACCCTAACCCCTACCCTAACCCTAACACGTACCCTAATCCTAACCCGTACCCTAAACCGAGCCCTAACCCTAACACTAACCCTAACCCTAACCCTAACTCGTACCCTACGCAGTACCCGAAGCCCTCCCCGAACCCGTACCCTAAGCCGTACCCTAAGCCTACCCCTAAGCCTAACCCTAACCCTAGGCTACCCTTGACTGCTTCTGCCTCCAATAGATTTCCTAAGCACTAGTGTTTTAAGGAACAGCTTAAAAAGAGAATCCTAATGTGATTTCTTTATAAGGTGTGTGTTCCTTATATTATCTTAGTGTCTAAACTCTTCTCCATGGCTGGACCCCCAAATAATATTCCTTTACGTGCTAAGGGGTATCTAGAGAGTGGGATAGGTTTAATAACTACCCTAACCCTAACGGGTACCCTAACCCTAACCCCTGCCCTAACCCTAACACGTACCCTAATCCTAACCCGTACCCTAAACTGAGCCCTAACCCTAACACTAACCCTAACCCTAACCCTAACCCATACCCTACGCCGTACCCGAAGCCCTCCCCGAACCCGTACCCTAAGCCGTACCCTAAGCCTATCCCTAAGCCTAACCCTAACCCTAGGCTACCCTTGACTGCTTCTGCCTCCAATAGATTTCCTAAGCACTAGTGTTTTAAGGAACAGCTTAAAAAGAGAATCCTAATGTGATTTCTTTATAATGGGTGTGTTCCTTATCTTATCCTAGTGTCTAAACTCTTCTCCATGGCTGGACCCCCAAATAATATTCCTTTACGTGCTAAGGGGTAACTAGAGAGTGGGATAGGTTTAATAACTACCCTAACCCTAACGCGTACCTTAACGCTAACCCCTACCCTAACCCTAACACGTACCCTAATCCTAACCCGTACCCTAAACCGAGCCCTAACCCTAACACTAACCCTAACCCTAACTCTAACCCATACCCTACGCCGTACCCGAAGCCCTCCCCAAACCCGTACCCTAAGCCGTACCCTAAGCCTAACCCTAAGCCTAACCCTAACCCTAGGCTACCCTTGACTGCTTCTGCCTCCAATAGATTTCCTAAGCACTAGTGTTTTAAGGAACAGCTTAAAAAGAGAATCCTAATGTGATTTCTTTATAATGGGTGTGTTCCTTATCTTATCCTAGTGTCTAAACTCTTCTCCATGCCTGGACCCCCAAATAATATTCCTTTACGTGCTAAGGGGTAACTATAGAGTGGGATAGGTTTAATAACTACCCTAACCCTAACGCGTACCCTAACGCTAACCCCTACCCTAACCCTAACACGTACCCTAATCCTAACCCGTACCCTAAACCGAGACTTAACCCTAACACTAACCCTAACCCTAACCCTAACCCATACCCTACGCTGTACCCAAAGCCCTCCCCGAACCCGTACCCTAAGCCGTACCCTAAGCCTAACCCTAACCCTAGGCTACCCTTGACTGCTTCTGCCTCCAATAGATTTCCTAAGCACTAGTGTTTTAAGGAACAGCTTAAAAAGAGAATCCTAATGTGATTTCTTTATAATGTGTGTGTTCCTTATATTATCTTAGTGTCTAAACTCTTCTCCATGGCTGGACCCCCAAATAATATTCCTTTACGTGCTAAGGGATATCTAGAGAGTGGGATAGGTTTAATAACTACCCTAACCCTAACGGGTACCCTAACCCTAACCCCTGCCCTAACCCTAACACGTACCCTAATCCTAACCCGTACCATAAACTGAGCCCCAACCCTAACACTAACCCTAACCCTAACCCTAACCCATACCCTACGCCGTACACGAAGCCCTCCCGGAACCCATACCCTAAGCCGTACCCTAAGCCTAACCCTAAGCCTAACCCTAACCCTAGGCTACCCTTGACTGCTTCTGCCTCCAATAGATTTCCTAAGCACTAGTGTTTTAAGGAACAGCTTAAAAAGAGAATCCTAATGTGATTTCTTTATAATGTGTGTGTTCCTTATATTATCTTAGTGTCTAAACTCTTCTCCATGGCTGGATCCCCAAATAATATTCCTTTACGTGCTAAGGGGTATCTAGAGAGTGGGATAGGTTTAATAACTACCCTAACCGTAACGCGTACCCTAACCCTAACACCTACCCTAACCCTAACACGTACCCTAATCCTAACCCGTACCCTAAACCGAGCCCTAACCCTAACACTAACCCTAACACTAACCCTAACCCATACCCTACGCCGTACCCGAAGCCCTCCCCGAACCCGTACCCTAAGCCATACCCTAAGCCTAACCCTAAGCCTAACCCTAACCCTAGGCTACCCTTGACTGCTTCTGCCTCCAATAGATTTCCTAAGCACTAGTGTTTTAAGGAACAGCTTAAGAAGAGAATCCTAATGTGATTTCTTTATAATGGGTGTGTTCCTTATCTTATCCTAGTGTCTAAACTCTTCTCCATGCCTGGACCCCCAAATAATATTCCTTTACGTGCTAAGGGGTAACTAGAGAGTGGGATAGGTTTAATAACTACCCTAACCCTAACGCGTACCCTAACGCTAACCCCTACCCTAACCCTAACACGTACCCTAATCCTAACCCGTACCCTAAACCGAGACTTAACCCTAACACTAACCCTAACCCTAACCCTAACCCATACCCTACGCTATACCCAAAGCCCTCCCCGAACCCGTACCCTAAGCCGTACCCTAAGCCTAACCCTAACCCTAGGCTACCCTTGACTGCTTCTGCCTCCAATAGATTTCCTAAGCACTAGTGTTTTAAGGAACAGCTTAAAAAGAGAATCCTAATGTGATTTCTTTATAATGTGTGTGTTCCTTATATTATCTTAGTGTCTAAACTCTTCTCCATGGCTGGACCCCCAAATAATATTCCTTTACGTGCTAAGGGGTATCTAGAGAGTGAGATAGGTTTAATAACTACCCTAACCGTAACGCGTACCCTAACGCTAACCCCTACCCTAACCCTAACACGTACCCTAATCCTAACACGTACCCTAAACCGAGACCTAACCCTAACACTAACCCTAACCCTAACCCTAACCCATACCCTACGCCGTACCCGAAGCCCTCGCCGAACACGTACCCTAAGCCGTACCCTAAGCCTAACCCTAAGCCTAACCCTAACCCTAGGCTACCCTTGACTGCTTCTGCCTCCAATAGATTTCCTAAGCACTAGTGTTTTAAGGAACAGCTTAAAAAGAGAATCCTAGTGTGATTTCTTTATAATGGGTGTGTTCCTTATCTAATTATAGTGTCTAAACTCTTATCCATGGCTGGACCCCCAAATAGTATTCCTTTATGTGCTAAGGGGTATCTAGAGAGTGGGATAGGTTTAATCACTACCCTAACCCTAACGTGTACCCTAACTCTAACCCCTACCCTAACCCTAACACGTACCCTAATCCTAACCCGTACCCTAAACCGAGCCCTAACCCTAACACTAACGCTAAACCTAACCCTAACCCATACCCTATGCCGTACCCGAAGCCCTCCCCGAACCCGTACCTTTAGCCGTACCCTAAGCCTAACCCTAAGCCTAACCCTAACCCTAGGCTACCCTTGAATGCTTCTGCCTCCAATAGATTTCCTAAGCACTAGTGTTTTAAGGAACAGCTTAAAAAGAGAATCCTAATGTGATTTCTTTATAATTGGTGTGTTCCTTATCTTATCCTAGTGTCTAAACTCTTCTCCATGGCGGGACCCCCAAATAATATTCCTTTACGTGCTAAGGGGTATCTAGAGAGTGGGACAGGTTTAATAACTACCCTAACCGTAACGCGTACCCTAACCCTAACCCCTACCCTAACCCTAACACGTACCCTAATCCTAAGCCGTACCCTAAACCGAGCCCTAACCCTAACACTAACCCTAACCCTAACCCTAACCCATACCCTACGCCGTACCCGAAACCCTCCCCGAACCCGTACCCTAAGCCGTACCCTAAGCCTAACCCTAAGCCTAACCCTAACCCTAGGCTACCCTTGACTGCTTCTGCCTCCAATAGATTTCCTAAGCACTGGTGTTTTAAGGAACAGCTTAAAAAGAGAATCCTAATGTGATTTCTTTATAATGGGTGTGTTCCTTATCTTATCCTAGTGTCTAAACTCTTCTCCATGGCTGGACCCCCAAATAATATTCCTTTACGTGCTAAGGGGTAACTAGAGAGTGGGATAGGTTTAATAACTACGCTAACCCTAACGCGTACCCTAACGCTAACCCCTACCCTAACCCTAACACGTACCCTAATCCTAACCCGTACCCTAAACCGAGCCCTAACCCTAACACTAACCCTAACCCTAACCCTAACCCATACCCTACGCCGTACCCGAATCCCTCCCCGAACCCGTACCCTAAGCCGTACCCTAAGCCTAACCCTAAGCCTAACCCTAACCGTAGGCTACCCTTGACTGCTTCTGCCTCCAATAGATTTCCTAAGCACTAGTGTTTTAAGGAACAGCTTAAAAAGAGAATCCTAATGTGATTTCTTTATAATGTGTGTGTTCCTTATATTATCTTAGTGTCTAAACTCTTCTCCATGGCTGGACCCCCAAATAATATTCCTTTACGTGCTAAGGGGTATCTAGAGAGTGGGATAGGTTTAATAACTACCCTAACCATAACACGTACCCTAACCCTAACCCCTACCCTAACCCTAACACGTACCCTAATCCTAACCCGTACCCTAAACCGAGCCCTAACCCTAACACTAACCCTAACCCTAACCCTAACCCATACCCTACGCCTTACCCGAAGCCCTCCCCGAACCTGTACCCTAAGCCGTACCCTAAGCCTAATCCTAAGCCTAACCCTAGGCTACCCTTGACTGCTTCTGCCTCCAATAGATTTCCTAAGCACTAGTGTTTTAAGGAACAGCTTAAAAAGAGAATCCTAATGTGATTTCTTTATAATGGGTGTGTTCCTTATCTTATCCTAGTGTCTAAACTCTTCTCCATGGCGGGACCCCCAAATAATATTCCTTTACGTGCTAAGGGGTAACTAGAGAGTGAGATAGGTTTAATAACTACGCTAACCCTAACGCGTACCCTAACGCTAACCCCTACCCTATCCCTAACACGTACCCTAATCCTAACCCGTACCCTAAACCGAGCCCCAACCCTAACACTAAACCTAACACTAACCCTAACCCATACCCTACGCCGTACCCGAAGCCCTCCACGAACCCGTACCCTAAGCCGTACCCTAAGCCTAACCCTAAGCCTAACCCTAACCCTAGGCTAACCTTGACTGCTTCTGCCTCCAATAGATTTCCTAAGCACTAGTGTTTTAAGGAACAGCTTAAAAAGAGAATCCTAACGTGATTTCTTTATAATGTTTGTGTTTCTTATATTATCTTAGTGTCTAAACTCTTCTCCATGGCTGGACCCCCAAATAATATTCCTTTACGTGCTAAGGGGTATCTAGAGAGTGGGATAGGTTTAATAACTACCCTAACCCTAACGGGTACCCTAATCCTAACCCCTGCCCTAACCCTAACACGTACCCTAATCCTAACCCGTACCCTAAACCGAGCCCTAACCCTAACACTAACCCTAACCCTAACTCTAATCCATACCCT
The DNA here is from genome assembly GCF_965194825.1 of Balaenoptera physalus. Taxonomy (NCBI): domain Eukaryota; kingdom Metazoa; phylum Chordata; class Mammalia; order Artiodactyla; family Balaenopteridae; genus Balaenoptera; species Balaenoptera physalus. The sequence continues at coordinate 29,238 of NW_028126470.1, forward strand.
ACGCCGTACCCGAAGCCCTCCCCAAACCCGTACCCTAAGCCGTACCCTAAGCCTAACCCTAAGCCTAACCCTAACCCTAGGCTACCCTTGACTGCTTCTGCCTCCAATAGATTTCCTAAGCACTAGTGTTTTAAGGAACAGCTTAAAAAGAGAATCCTAATGTGATTTCTTTATAATGGGTGTGTCCCTTATCTAATCCTAGTGTCTAAACTCTTCTCCATGGCTGGACCCCCAAATAATATTCCTTTATGTGCTAAGGGGTATCTAGAGAGTGGGATAGGTTTAATCACTACCCTAACCCTAACGCGTACACTAACCCTAACCCCTACCCTAACCCTAACACGTACCCTAATCCTAACCCGTACCCTAAACCGAGCCCTAACCCTAACACTAACCCTAACCCTAACCCTAACCCGTACCCTACGCAGTACCCGAAGCCCTCCCCGAACCCGTACCCTAAGCCGTACCCTAAGCCTACCCCTAAGCCTAACCCTAACCCTAGGCTACCCTTGACTGCTTCTGCCTCCAATAGATTTCCTAAGCACTAGTGTTTTAAGGAACAGCTTAAAAAGAGAATCCTAATGTGATTTCTTTATAAGGTGTGTGTTCCTTATATTATCTTAGTGTCTAAACTCCTCTCCATGGCTGGACCCCCAAATAATATTCCTTTACGTGCTAAGGGGTATCTAGAGAGTGGGATAGGTTTAATAACTACCCTAACCCTAACGGGTACCCTAACCCTAACCCCTGCCCTAACCCTAACACGTACCCTAATCCTAACCCGTACCCTAAACTGAGCCCTAACCCTAACACTAACCCTAACCCTAACCCTAACCCATACCCTACGCCGTACCCGAAGCCCTCCCCGAACCCGTACCCTAAGCCGTACCCTAAGCCTATCCCTAAGCCTAACCCTAACCCTAGGCTACCCTTGACTGCTTCTGCCTCCAATAGATTTCCTAAGCACTAGTGTTTTAAGGAACAGATTAAAAAGAGAATCCTAATGTGATTTCTTTATAATGGGTGTGTTCCTTATCTTATCCTAGTGTCTAAACTCTTCTCCATGGCTGGACCCCCAAATAATATTCCTTTACGTGCTAAGGGGTAACTAGAGAGTGGGATAGGTTTAATAACTAACCTAACCCTAACGCGTACCTTAACGCTAACCCCTACCCTAACCCTAACACGTACCCTAATCCTAACCCGTACCCTAAACCGAGCCCTAACCCTAACACTAACCCTAACCCTAACTCTAACCCATACCCTACGCCGTACCCGAAGCCCTCCCCAAACCCGTACCCTAAGCCGTACCCTAAGTCTAACCCTAAGCCTAACCCTAACCCTAGGCTACCCTTGACTGCTTCTGCCTCCAATAGATTTCCTAAGAACTAGTGTTTTAAGGAACAGCTTAAAAAGAGAATCCTAATGTGATTTCTTTATAATGGGTGTGTCCCTTATCTAATCCTAGTGTCTAAACTCTTCTCCATGGCTGGACCCCCAAATAATATTCCTTTATGTGCTAAGGGGTATCTAGAGAGTGGGATAGGTTTAATCACTACCCTAACCCTAACGCGTACACTAACCCTAACCCCTACCCTAACCCTAACACGTACCCTAATCCTAACCCGTACCCTAAACCGAGCCCTAACCCTAACACTAACCCTAACCCTAACCCTAACCCGTACCCTACGCAGTACCCGAACCCCTCCCCGAACCCGTACCCTAAGCCGTACCCTAAGCCTACCCCTAAGCCTAACCCTAACCCTAGGCTACCCTTGACTGCTTCTGCCTCCAATAGATTTCCTAAGCACTAGTGTTTTAAGGAACAGCTTAAAAAGAGAATCCTAATGTGATTTCTTTATAAGGTGTGTGTTCCTTATATTATCTTAGTGTCTAAACTCTTCTCCATGGCTGGACCCCCAAATAATATTCCTTTACGTGCTAAGGGGTATCTAGAGAGTGGGATAGGTTTAATAACTACCCTAACCGTAACGCGTACCCTAACCCTAACCCCTACCCTAACCCTAACACGTACCCTAATCCTAACCCGTACCCTAAACCGAGCCCTAACCCTAACACTAACCCTAACCCTAACCCTAACCCATACCCTACGCCGTACCCGAAGCCCTCCCCGAACCCGTACCCTAAGCCGTACCCTAAGCCTAACCCTAAGCCTAACCCTAACCCTAGGCTACCCTTGACTGCTTCTGCCTCCAATAGATTTCCTAAGCACTAGTGTTTTAAGGAACAGCTTAAGAAGAGAATCCTAATGTGATTTCTTTATAATGGGTGTGTTCCTTATCTTATCCTAGTGTGTAAACTCTTCTCCATGCCTGGACCCCCAAATAATATTCCTTTACGTGCTAAGGGGTAACTAGAGAGTGGGATAGGTTTAATAACTACCCTAACCCTAACGCGTACCCTAACGCTAACCCCTACCCTAACCCTAACACGTACCCTAATCCTATCCCGTACCCTAAACCGAGCCTTAACCCTAACACTAACCCTAACCCTAACCCTAACCCATACCCTACGCTGTACCCAAAGCCCTCCCCGAACCCGTACCCTAAGCCGTACCCTAAGCCTAACCCTAACCCTAGGCTACCCTTGACTGCTTCTGCCTCCAATAGATTTCCTAAGCACTACTGTTTTAAGGAACAGCTTAAAAAGAGAATCCTAATGTGATTTATTTATAATGTGTGTGTTCCTTATATTATCTTAGTGTCTAAACTCTTCTCCATGGCTGGACCCCCAAATAATATTCCTTTACGTGCTAAGGGGTATCTAGAGAGTGGGATAGGTTTAATAACTACCCTAACCCTAACGGGTACCCTAACCCTAACCCCTGCCCTAACCCTAACACGTACCCTAATCCTAACCCATACCATAAACTGAGCCCTAACCCTAACACTAACCCTAACCCTAACCCTAACCCATACCCTACGCCGTACCCGAAGCCCTCCCCGAACCCGTACCCTAAGCCGTACCCTAAGCCTAACCCTAAGCCTAACCCTAACCCTAGGCTACCCTTGACTGCTTCTGCCTCCAATAGATTTCCTAAGCACTAGTGTTTTAAGGAACAGCTTAAAAAGAGAATCCTAATGTGATTTCTTTATAATGTGTGTGTTCCTTATATTATCTTAGTGTCTAAACTCTTCTCCATGGCTGGACCCCCAAATAATATTCCTTTACGTGCTAAGGGGTATCTAGAGAGTGAGATAGGTTTAATAACTACCCTAACCGTAACGCGTACCCTAACCCTAACCCCTACCCTAACCCTAACACGTACCCTAATCCTAACCCGTACCCTAAACCCAGCCCAAACCCTAACACTAACCCTAACCCTAACCCTAACCCATACCCTACGCCATACCCGAAGCCCTCCCCGAACACGTACCCTAAGCCGTACCCTAAGCCTAACCCTAAGCCTAACCCTAACCCTAGGCTACCCTTGACTGCTTCTGCCTCCAATAGATTTCCTAAGCACTAGTGTTTTAAGGAACAGCTTAAAAAGAGAATCCTAATGTGATTTCTTTATAATGGGTGTGTCCCTTATCTAATCCTAGTGTCTAAACTCTTCTCCATGGCTGGACCCCCAAATAATATTCCTTTATGTGCTAAGGGGTATCTAGAGAGTGGGATAGGTTTAATCACTACCCTAACCCTAACGCGTACACTAACCCTAACCCCTACCCTAACCCTAACACGTACCCTAATCCTAACCCGTACCCTAAACCGAGCCCTAACCTTAACACTAACCCTAACCCTAACCCTAACCCGTACCCTACGCAGTACCCGAAGCCCTCCCCGAACCCGTACCCTAAGCCGTACCCTAAGCCTAACCCTAACCCTAGGCTACCCTTGACTGCTTCTGCCTCCAATAGATTTCCTAAGCACTAGTGTTTTAAGGAACAGCTTAAAAAGAGAATCCTAATGTGATTTCTTTATAATGTGTGTGTTCCTTATATTATCTTAGTGTCTAAACACTTCTCCATGGCTGGACCCCCAAATAATATTCCTTTACGTGCTAAGGGGTATCTAGAGAGTGAGATAGGTTTAATAACTACCCTAACCGTAACGCGTACCCTAACCCTAACCCCTACCCTAACCCTAACACGTACCCTAATCCTAACCCGTACCCTAAACCGAGCCCTAACCCTAACACTAACCCTAACCCTAACCCTAACCCATACCCTACGCCATACCCGAAGCCCTCCCCGAACACGTACCCTACGCCGTACCCTAAGCCTAACCCTAAGCCTAACCCTAACCCTAGGCTACCCTTGACTGCTTCTGCCTCCAATAGATTTCCTAAGCACTAGTGTTTTAAGGAACAGCTTAAAAAGAGAATCCTAATGTGATTTCTTTATAATGGGTGTGTCCCTTATCTAATCCTAGTGTCTAAACTCTTCTCCATGGCTGGACCCCCAAATAATATTCCTTTATGTGCTAAGGGGTATCTAGAGAGTGGGATAGGTTTAATCACTACCCTAACCCTAACGCGTACACTAACCCTAACCCCTACCCTAACCCTAACACGTACCCTAATCCTAACCCGTACCCTAAACCGAGCCCTAACCTTAACACTAACCCTAACCCTAACCCTAACCCGTACCCTACGCAGTACCCGAAGCCCTCCCCGAACCCGTACCCTAAGCCGTACCCTAAGCCTAACCCTAACCCTAGGCTACCCTTGACTGCTTCTGCCTCCAATAGATTTCCTAAGCACTAGTGTTTTAAGGAACAGCTTAAAAAGAGAATCCTAATGTGATTTCTTTATAATGTGTGTGTTCCTTATATTATCTTAGTGTCTAAACTCTTCTCCATGGCTGGACCCCCAAATAATATTCCTTTACGTGCTAAGGGGTAACTAGAGAGTGGGATAGGTTTAATAACTACCCTAACCATAACACGTACCCTAACCCTAACCCCTACCCTAACCCTAACACGTACCCTAATCCTAACCCGTACCCTAAACCGAGCCCTAACCCTAACACTAACCCTAACCCTAACCCTAACCCATACCCTACGCCGTACCCGAAGCCCTCCCCGAACCCGTACCCTAAGCCGTACCCTAAGCCTAATCCTAAGCCTAACCCTAGGCTACCCTTGACTGCTTCTGCATCCAATAGATTTCCTAAGCACTAGTGTTTTAAGGAACAGCTTAAAAAGAGAATCCTAATGTGATTTCTTTATAATGGGTGTGTTCCTTATCTTATCCTAGTGTCTAAACTCTACTCCATGGCGGGACCCCCAAATAATATTCCTTTACGTGCTAAGGGGTAACTAGAGAGTGAGATAGGTTTAATAACTACGCTAACCCTAACGCGTACCCTAACGCTAACCCCTACCCTAACCCTAACACGTACCCTAATCCTAACCCGTACCCTAAACCGAGCCCCAACCCTAACACTAAACCTAACACTAACCCTAACCCATACCCTACGCCGTACCCGAATCCCTCCACGAACCCGTACCCTAAGCCGTACCCTAAGCCTAACCCTAAGCCTAACCCTAACCCTAGGCTACCCTTGACTGCTTCTGCCTCCAATAGATTTCCTAAGCACTAGTTTTTTAAGGAACAGCTTAAAAAGAGAATCCTAACGTGATTTCTTTATAATGTGTGTGTTTCTTATATTATCTTAGTGTCTAAACTCTTCTCCATGGCTGGACCCCCAAATAATATTCCTTTACGTGCTAAGGGGTATCTAGAGAGTGGGATAGGTTTAATAACTACCCTAACCCTAACGGGTACCCTAACCCTAACCCCTGCCCTAACCCTAACACGTACCCTAATCCTAACCCGTACCCTAAACCGAGCCCTAACCCTAACACTAACCCTAACCCTACCCCTAACCCGTACCCTACGCAGTACCCGAAGCCCTCCCCGAACCCGTACCCTAAGCCGTACCCTAAGCCTACCCCTAAGCCTAACCCTAACCCTAGGCTACCCTTGACTGCTTCTGCCTCCAATAGATTTCCTAAGCACTAGTGTTTTAAGGAACAGCTTAAAAAGAGAATCCTAATGTGATTTCTTTATAAGGTGTGTGTTCCTTATATTATCTTAGTGTCTAAACTCTTCTCCATGGCTGGACCCCCAAATAATATTCCTTTACGTGCTAAGGGGTATCTAGAGAGTGGGATAGGTTTAATAACTACCCTAACCGTAACGCGTACCCTAACCCTAACACCTACCCTAACCCTAACACGTACCCTAATTCTAAACCGTACCCTAAACCGAGCCCTAACCCTAACACTAACCCTAACCCTAACCCTAACCCATACCCTACGCCGTACCCGAAGCCCTCCCCGAACCCGTACCCTAAGCCGTACCCTAAGCCTAACCCTAAGCCTAACCCTAACCCTAGGCTACCCTTGACTGCTTCTGCCTCCAATAGATTTCCTAAGCACTAGTGTTTTAAGGAACAGCTTAAGAAGAGAATCCTAATGTGATTTCTTTATAATGGGTGTGTTCCTTATCTTATCCTAGTGTCTAAACTCTTCTCCATGCCTGGACCCCCAAATAATATTCCTTTACGTGCTAAGGGGTAACTAGAGAGTGGGATAGGTTTAATAACTACCCTAACCCTAACGCGTACCCTAACGCTAACCCCTACCCTAACCCTAACACGTACCCTAATCCTAACCCGTACCCTAAACCGAGACTTAACCCTAACACTAACCCTAACCCTAACCCTAACCCATACCCTACGCTATACCCAAAGCCCTCCCCGAACCCGTACCCTAAGCCGTACCCTAAGCCTAACCCTAACCCTAGGCTACCCTTGACTGCTTCTGCCTCCAATAGATTTCCTAAGCACTAGTGTTTTAAGGAACAGCTTAAAAAGAGAATCCTAATGTGATTTCTTTATAATGTGTGTGTTCCTTATATTATCTTAGTGTCTAAACTTTTCTCCATGGCTGGACCCCCAAATAATATTCCTTTACGTGCTAAGGGGTATGTAGAGAGTGAGATAGGTTTAATAACTACCCTAACCGTAACGCGTACCCTAACGCTAACCCCTACCCTAACCCTAACACGTACCCTAATCCTAACACGTACCCTAAACCGAGCCATAACCCTAACACTAACCCTAACCCTAACCCTAACCCATACCCTACGCCGTACCCGATGCCCTCCCCGAACACGTACCCTAAGCCGTACCCTAAGCCTAACCCTAAGCCTAACCCTAACCCTAGGCTACCCTTGACTGCTTCTGCCTCCAATAGATTTCCTAAGCACTAGTGTTTTAAGGAACAGCTTAAAAAGGGAATCCTAATGTGATTTCTTTATAATGGGTGTGTTCCTTATCTAATTATAGTGTCTAAACTCTTATCCATGGCTGGACCCCCAAATAATATTCCTTTATGTGCTAAGGGGTATCTAGAGAGTGGGATAGATTTAATCACTACCCTAACCCTAACGTGTACCCTAACTCTAACCCCTACCCTAACCCTAACACGTACCCTAATCCTAACCCGTACCCTAAACCGAGCCCTAACCCTAACACTAACGCTAACCCTAACCCTAACCCATACCCTACGCCGTACCCGAAGCCCTCCCCGAACCCGTACCTTTAGCCGTACCCTAAGCCTAACCCTAAGCCTAACCCTAACCCTAGGCTACCCTTGACTGCTTCTGCCTCCAATAGATTTCCTAAGCACTGGTGTTTTAAGGAACAGCTTAAAAAGAGAATCCTAATGTGATTTCTTTATAATGGGTGTGTTCCTTATCTTATCCTAGTGTCTAAACTCTTCTCCATGGCTGGACCCCCAAATAATATTCCTTTACGTGCTAAGGGGTAACTAGAGAGTGGGATAGGTTTAATAACTACCCTAACCCTAACGCGTACCCTAACGCTAACCCCTACCCTAACCCTAAGACGTACCCTAATCCTAACCCGTACCCTAAACCGAGCCCTAACCCTAACACTAACCCTAACCCTAACCCTAACCCATACCCTACGCCGTACCCGAATCCCTCCCCGAACCCGTACCCTAAGCCGTACCCTAAGCCTAACCCTAAGCCTAACCCTAACCCTAGGCTACCCTTGACTGCTTCTGCCTCCAATAGATTTCCTAAGCACTAGTGTTTTAAGGAACAGCTTAAAAAGAGAATCCTAATGTGATTTCTTTATAATGTGTGTGTTCCTTATATTATCTTAGTGTCTAAACTCTTCTCCATGGCTGGACCCCCAAATAATATTCCTTTACGTGCTAAGGGGTATCTAGAGAGTGGGATAGGTTTAATAACTACACTAACCCTAACGGGTACCATAACCCTAACCCCTGCCCTAACCCTAACACGTACCCTAATCCTAACCCGTACCATAAACTGAGCCCTAACCCTAACACTAACCCTAACCCTAACCCTAACCCATACCCTACGCCGTACACGAAGCCCTCCCGGAACCGGTACCCTAAGCCGTACCCTAAGCCTAACCCTAAGCCTAACCCTAACCCTAGGCTACCCTTGACTGCTTCTGCCTCCAATAGATTTCCTAAGCACTAGTGTTTTAAGGAACAGCTTAAAAAGAGAATCCTAATGTGATTTCTTTATAATGGGTGTGTTCCTTATCTTATCCTAGTGTCTAAACTCTACTCCATGGCGGGACCCCCAAATAATATTCCTTTACGTGCTAAGGGGTAACTAGAGAGTGAGATAGGTTTAATAACTACGCTAACCCTAACGCGTACCCTAACGCTAACCCCTACCCTAACCCTAACACGTACCCTAATCCTAACCCGTACCCTAAACCGAGCCCCAACCCTAACACTAAACCTAACACTAACCCTAACCCATACCCTACGCCGTACCCGAATCCCTCCACGAACCCGTACCCTAAGCCGTACCCTAAGCCTAACCCTAAGCCTAACCCTAACCCTAGGCTACCCTTGACTGCTTCTGCCTCCAATAGATTTCCTAAGCACTAGTTTTTTAAGGAACAGCTTAAAAAGAGAATCCTAACGTGATTTCTTTATAATGTGTGTGTTTCTTATATTATCTTAGTGTCTAAACTCTTCTCCATGGCTGGACCCCCAAATAATATTCCTTTACGTGCTAAGGGGTATCTAGAGAGTGGGATAGGTTTAATAACTACCCTAACCCTAACGGGTACCCTAACCCTAACCCCTGCCCTAACCCTAACACGTACCCTAATCCTAACCCGTACCCTAAACCGAGCCCTAACCCTAACACTAACCCTAACCCTACCCCTAACCCGTACCCTACGCAGTACCCGAAGCCCTCCCCGAACCCGTACCCTAAGCCGTACCCTAAGCCTACCCCTAAGCCTAACCCTAACCCTAGGCTACCCTTGACTGCTTCTGCCTCCAATAGATTTCCTAAGCACTAGTGTTTTAAGGAACAGCTTAAAAAGAGAATCCTAATGTGATTTCTTTATAAGGTGTGTGTTCCTTATATTATCTTAGTGTCTAAACTCTTCTCCATGGCTGGACCCCCAAATAATATTCCTTTACGTGCTAAGGGGTATCTAGAGAGTGGGATAGGTTTAATAACTACCCTAACCGTAACGCGTACCCTAACCCTAACACCTACCCTAACCCTAACACGTACCCTAATCCTAACCCGTACCCTAAACCGAGCCCTAACCCTAACACTAACCCTAACCCTAACCCTAACCCGTACCCTACGCAGTACCCGAAGCCCTCCCCGAACCCGTACCCTAAGCCGTACCCTAAGCCTACCCCTAAGCCTAACCCTAACCCTAGGCTACCCTTGACTGCTTCTGCCTCCAATAGATTTCCTAAGCACTAGTGTTTTAAGGAACAGCTTAAAAAGAGAATCCTAATGTGATTTCTTTATAAGGTGTGTGTTCCTTATATTATCTTAGTGTCTAAACTCTTCTCCATGGCTGGACCCCCAAATAATATTCCTTTACGTGCTAAGGGGTATCTAGAGAGTGGGATAGGTTTAATAACTACCCTAACCGTAACGCGTACCCTAACCCTAACCCCTACCCTAACCCTAACACGTACCCTAATCCTAACCCGTACCCTAAACCGAGCCCTAACCCTAACACTAACCCTAACCCTAACCCTAACCCATACCCTACGCCGTACCCGAAGCCCTCCCCGAACCCGTACCCTAAGCCGTACCCTAAGCCTAACCCTAAGCCTAACCCTAACCCTAGGCTACCCTTGACTGCTTCTGCCTCCAATAGATTTCCTAAGCACTAGTGTTTTAAGGAACAGCTTAAGAAGAGAATCCTAATGTGATTTCTTTATAATGGGTGTGTTCCTTATCTTATCCTAGTGTGTAAACTCTTCTCCATGCCTGGACCCCCAAATAATATTCCTTTACGTGCTAAGGGGTAACTAGAGAGTGGGATAGGTTTAATAACTACCCTAACCCTAACGCGTACCCTAACGCTAACCCCTACCCTAACCCTATCACGTACCCTAATCCTATCCCGTACCCTAAACCGAGCCCTAACCCTAACACTAACCCTAACCCTAACCCTAACCCATACCCTACGCTGTACCCAAAGCCCTCCCCGAACCCGTACCCTAAGCCGTACCCTAAGCCTAACCCTAACCCTAGGCTACCCTTGACTGCTTCTGCCTCCAATAGATTTCCTAAGCACTACTGTTTTAAGGAACAGCTTAAAAAGAGAATCCTAATGTGATTTATTTATAATGTGTGTGTTCCTTATATTATCTTAGTGTCTAAACTCTTCTCCATGGCTGGACCCCCAAATAATATTCCTTTACGTGCTAAGGGGTATCTAGAGAGTGGGATAGGTTTAATAACTACCCTAACCCTAACGGGTACCCTAACCCTAACCCCTGCCCTAACCCTAACACGTACCCTAATCCTAACCCATACCATAAACTGAGCCCTAACCCTAACACTAACCCTAACCCTAACCCTAACCCATACCCTACGCCGTACCCGAAGCCCTCCCCGAACCCGTACCCTAAGCCGTACCCTAAGCCTAACCCTAAGCCTAACCCTAACCCTAGGCTACCCTTGACTGCTTCTGCCTCCAATAGATTTCCTAAGCACTAGTGTTTTAAGGAACAGCTTAAAAAGAGAATCCTAATGTGATTTCTTTATAATGTGTGTGTTCCTTATATTATCTTAGTGTCTAAACTCTTCTCCATGGCTGGACCCCCAAATAATATTCCTTTACGTGCTAAGGGGTATCTAGAGAGTGAGATAGGTTTAATAACTACCCTAACCGTAACGCGTACCCTAACCCTAACCCCTACCCTAACCCTAACACGTACCCTAATCCTAACCCGTACCCTAAACCCAGCCCAAACCCTAACACTAACCCTAACCCTAACCCTAACCCATACCCTACGCCATACCCGAAGCCCTCCCCGAACACGTACCCTAAGCCGTACCCTAAGCCTAACCCTAAGCCTAACCCTAACCCTAGGCTACCCTTGACTGCTTCTGCCTCCAATAGATTTCCTAAGCACTAGTGTTTTAAGGAACAGCTTAAAAAGAGAATCCTAATGTGATTTCTTTATAATGGGTGTGTCCCTTATCTAATCCTAGTGTCTAAACTCTTCTCCATGGCTGGACCCCCAAATAATATTCCTTTATGTGCTAAGGGGTATCTAGAGAGTGGGATAGGTTTAATCACTACCCTAACCCTAACGCGTACACTAACCCTAACCCCTACCCTAACCCTAACACGTACCCTAATCCTAACCCGTACCCTAAACCGAGCCCTAACCTTAACACTAACCCTAACCCTAACCCTAACCCGTACCCTACGCAGTACCCGAAGCCCTCCCCGAACCCGTACCCTAAGCCGTACCCTAAGCCTAACCCTAACCCTAGGCTACCCTTGACTGCTTCTGCCTCCAATAGATTTCCTAAGCACTAGTGTTTTAAGGAACAGCTTAAAAAGAGAATCCTAATGTGATTTCTTTATAATGTGTGTGTTCCTTATATTATCTTAGTGTCTAAACACTTCTCCATGGCTGGACCCCCAAATAATATTCCTTTACGTGCTAAGGGGTATCTAGAGAGTGAGATAGGTTTAATAACTACCCTAACCGTAACGCGTACCCTAACCCTAACCCCTACCCTAACCCTAACACGTACCCTAATCCTAACCCGTACCCTAAACCGAGCCCTAACCCTAACACTAACCCTAACCCTAACCCTAACCCATACCCTACGCCATACCCGAAGCCCTCCCCGAACACGTACCCTACGCCGTACCCTAAGCCTAACCCTAAGCCTAACCCTAACCCTAGGCTACCCTTGACTGCTTCTGCCTCCAATAGATTTCCTAAGCACTAGTGTTTTAAGGAACAGCTTAAAAAGAGAATCCTAATGTGATTTCTTTATAATGGGTGTGTCCCTTATCTAATCCTAGTGTCTAAACTCTTCTCCATGGCTGGACCCCCAAATAATATTCCTTTATGTGCTAAGGGGTATCTAGAGAGTGGGATAGGTTTAATCACTACCCTAACCCTAACGCGTACACTAACCCTAACCCCTACCCTAACCCTAACACGTACCCTAATCCTAACCCGTACCCTAAACCGAGCCCTAACCTTAACACTAACCCTAACCCTAACCCTAACCCGTACCCTACGCAGTACCCGAAGCCCTCCCCGAACCCGTACCCTAAGCCGTACCCTAAGCCTAACCCTAACCCTAGGCTACCCTTGACTGCTTCTGCCTCCAATAGATTTCCTAAGCACTAGTGTTTTAAGGAACAGCTTAAAAAGAGAATCCTAATGTGATTTCTTTATAATGTGTGTGTTCCTTATATTATCTTAGTGTCTAAACTCTTCTCCATGGCTGGACCCCCAAATAATATTCCTTTACGTGCTAAGGGGTAACTAGAGAGTGGGATAGGTTTAATAACTACCCTAACCATAACACGTACCCTAACCCTAACCCCTACCCTAACCCTAACACGTACCCTAATCCTAACCCGTACCCTAAACCGAGCCCTAACCCTAACACTAACCCTAACCCTAACCCTAACCCATACCCTACGCCGTACCCGAAGCCCTCCCCGAACCCGTACCCTAAGCCGTACCCTAAGCCTAATCCTAAGCCTAACCCTAGGCTACCCTTGACTGCTTCTGCATCCAATAGATTTCCTAAGCACTAGTGTTTTAAGGAACAGCTTAAAAAGAGAATCCTAATGTGATTTCTTTATAATGGGTGTGTTCCTTATCTTATCCTAGTGTCTAAACTCTACTCCATGGCGGGACCCCCAAATAATATTCCTTTACGTGCTAAGGGGTAACTAGAGAGTGAGATAGGTTTAATAACTACGCTAACCCTAACGCGTACCCTAACGCTAACCCCTACCCTAACCCTAACACGTACCCTAATCCTAACCCGTACCCTAAACCGAGCCCCAACCCTAACACTAAACCTAACACTAACCCTAACCCATACCCTACGCCGTACCCGAATCCCTCCACGAACCCGTACCCTAAGCCGTACCCTAAGCCTAACCCTAAGCCTAACCCTAACCCTAGGCTACCCTTGACTGCTTCTGCCTCCAATAGATTTCCTAAGCACTAGTTTTTTAAGGAACAGCTTAAAAAGAGAATCCTAACGTGATTTCTTTATAATGTATGTGTTTCTTATATTATCTTAGTGTCTAAACTCTTCTCCATGGCTGGACCCCCAAATAATATTCCTTTACGTGCTAAGGGGTATCTAGAGAGTGGGATAGGTTTAATAACTACCCTAACCCTAACGGGTACCCTAACCCTAACCCCTGCCCTAACCCTAACACGTACCCTAATCCTAACCCGTACCCTAAACCGAGCCCTAACCCTAACACTAACCCTAACCCTACCCCTAACCCGTACCCTACGCAGTACCCGAAGCCCTCCCCGAACCCGTACCCTAAGCCGTACCCTAAGCCTACCCCTAAGCCTAACCCTAACCCTAGGCTACCCTTGACTGCTTCTGCCTCCAATAGATTTCCTAAGCACTAGTGTTTTAAGGAACAGCTTAAAAAGAGAATCCTAATGTGATTTCTTTATAAGGTGTGTGTTCCTTATATTATCTTAGTGTCTAAACTCTTCTCCATGGCTGGACCCCCAAATAATATTCCTTTACGTGCTAAGGGGTATCTAGAGAGTGGGATAGGTTTAATAACTACCCTAACCGTAACGCGTACCCTAACCCTAACACCTACCCTAACCCTAACACGTACCCTAATCCTAAACCGTACCCTAAACCGAGCCCTAACCCTAACACTAACCCTAACCCTAACCCTAACCCATACCCTACGCCGTACCCGAAGCCCTCCCCGAACCCGTACCCTAAGCCGTACCCTAAGCCTAACCCTAAGCCTAACCCTAACCCTAGGCTACCCTTGACTGCTTCTGCCTCCAATAGATTTCCTAAGCACTAGTGTTTTAAGGAACAGCTTAAGAAGAGAATCCTAATGTGATTTCTTTATAATGGGTGTGTTCCTTATCTTATCCTAGTGTCTAAACTCTTCTCCATGCCTGGACCCCCAAATAATATTCCTTTACGTGCTAAGGGGTAACTAGAGAGTGGGATAGGTTTAATAACTACCCTAACCCTAACGCGTACCCTAACGCTAACCCCTACCCTAACCCTAACACGTACCCTAATCCTAACCCGTACCCTAAACCGAGACTTAACCCTAACACTAACCCTAACCCTAACCCTAACCCATACCCTACGCTATAACCAAAGCCCTCCCCGAACCCGTACCCTAAGCCGTACCCTAAGCCTAACCCTAACCCTAGGCTACCCTTGACTGCTTCTGCCTCCAATAGATTTCCTAAGCACTAGTGTTTTAAGGAACAGCTTAAAAAGAGAATCCTAATGTGATTTCTTTATAATGGGTGTGTCCCTTATCTAATCCTAGTGTCTAAACTCTTCTCCATGGCTGGACCCCCAAATAATATTCCTTTATGTGCTAAGGGGTATCTAGAGAGTGGGATAGGTTTAATCACTACCCTAACCCTAACGCGTACACTAACCCTAACCCCTACCCTAACCCTAACACGTACCCTAATCCTAACCCGTACCCTAAACCGAGCCCTAACCTTAACACTAACCCTAACCCTAACCCTAACCCGTACCCTACGCAGTACCCGAAGCCCTCCCCGAACCCGT
This sequence comes from Balaenoptera physalus, assembly GCF_965194825.1. Lineage (NCBI taxonomy): Eukaryota > Metazoa > Chordata > Mammalia > Artiodactyla > Balaenopteridae > Balaenoptera > Balaenoptera physalus. The sequence continues at coordinate 44,353 of NW_028126470.1, forward strand.
ACCCTAAGCCGTACCCTAAGCCTAACCCTAACCCTAGGCTACCCTTGACTGCTTCTGCCTCCAATAGATTTCCTAAGCACTAGTGTTTTAAGGAACAGCTTAAAAAGAGAATCCTAATGTGATTTCTTTATAATGTGTGTGTTCCTTATATTATCTTAGTGTCTAAACTCTTCTCCATGGCTGGACCCCCAAATAATATTCCTTTACGTGCTAAGGGGTAACTAGAGAGTGGGATAGGTTTAATAACTACCCTAACCATAACACGTACCCTAACCCTAACCCCTACCCTAACCCTAACACGTACCCTAATCCTAACCCGTACCCTAAACCGAGCCCTAACCCTAACACTAACCCTAACCCTAACCCTAACCCATACCCTACGCCGTACCCGAAGCCCTCCCCGAACCCGTACCCTAAGCCGTACCCTAAGCCTAATCCTAAGCCTAACCCTAGGCTACCCTTGACTGCTTCTGCATCCAATAGATTTCCTAAGCACTAGTGTTTTAAGGAACAGCTTAAAAAGAGAATCCTAATGTGATTTCTTTATAATGGGTGTGTTCCTTATCTTATCCTAGTGTCTAAACTCTACTCCATGGCGGGACCCCCAAATAATATTCCTTTACGTGCTAAGGGGTAACTAGAGAGTGAGATAGGTTTAATAACTACGCTAACCCTAACGCGTACCCTAACGCTAACCCCTACCCTAACCCTAACACGTACCCTAATCCTAACCCGTACCCTAAACCGAGCCCCAACCCTAACACTAAACCTAACACTAACCCTAACCCATACCCTACGCCGTACCCGAATCCCTCCACGAACCCGTACCCTAAGCCGTACCCTAAGCCTAACCCTAAGCCTAACCCTAACCCTAGGCTACCCTTGACTGCTTCTGCCTCCAATAGATTTCCTAAGCACTAGTTTTTTAAGGAACAGCTTAAAAAGAGAATCCTAACGTGATTTCTTTATAATGTATGTGTTTCTTATATTATCTTAGTGTCTAAACTCTTCTCCATGGCTGGACCCCCAAATAATATTCCTTTACGTGCTAAGGGGTATCTAGAGAGTGGGATAGGTTTAATAACTACCCTAACCCTAACGGGTACCCTAACCCTAACCCCTGCCCTAACCCTAACACGTACCCTAATCCTAACCCGTACCCTAAACCGAGCCCTAACCCTAACACTAACCCTAACCCTACCCCTAACCCGTACCCTACGCAGTACCCGAAGCCCTCCCCGAACCCGTACCCTAAGCCGTACCCTAAGCCTACCCCTAAGCCTAACCCTAACCCTAGGCTACCCTTGACTGCTTCTGCCTCCAATAGATTTCCTAAGCACTAGTGTTTTAAGGAACAGCTTAAAAAGAGAATCCTAATGTGATTTCTTTATAAGGTGTGTGTTCCTTATATTATCTTAGTGTCTAAACTCTTCTCCATGGCTGGACCCCCAAATAATATTCCTTTACGTGCTAAGGGGTATCTAGAGAGTGGGATAGGTTTAATAACTACCCTAACCGTAACGCGTACCCTAACCCTAACACCTACCCTAACCCTAACACGTACCCTAATCCTAAACCGTACCCTAAACCGAGCCCTAACCCTAACACTAACCCTAACCCTAACCCTAACCCATACCCTACGCCGTACCCGAAGCCCTCCCCGAACCCGTACCCTAAGCCGTACCCTAAGCCTAACCCTAAGCCTAACCCTAACCCTAGGCTACCCTTGACTGCTTCTGCCTCCAATAGATTTCCTAAGCACTAGTGTTTTAAGGAACAGCTTAAGAAGAGAATCCTAATGTGATTTCTTTATAATGGGTGTGTTCCTTATCTTATCCTAGTGTCTAAACTCTTCTCCATGCCTGGACCCCCAAATAATATTCCTTTACGTGCTAAGGGGTAACTAGAGAGTGGGATAGGTTTAATAACTACCCTAACCCTAACGCGTACCCTAACGCTAACCCCTACCCTAACCCTAACACGTACCCTAATCCTAACCCGTACCCTAAACCGAGACTTAACCCTAACACTAACCCTAACCCTAACCCTAACCCATACCCTACGCTATAACCAAAGCCCTCCCCGAACCCGTACCCTAAGCCGTACCCTAAGCCTAACCCTAACCCTAGGCTACCCTTGACTGCTTCTGCCTCCAATAGATTTCCTAAGCACTAGTGTTTTAAGGAACAGCTTAAAAAGAGAATCCTAATGTGATTTCTTTATAATGTGTGTGTTCCTTATATTATCTTAGTGTCTAAACTTTTCTCCATGGCTGGACCCCCAAATAATATTCCTTTACGTGCTAAGGGGTATGTAGAGAGTGAGATAGGTTTAATAACTACCCTAACCGTAACGCGTACCCTAACGCTAACCCCTACCCTAACCCTAACACGTACCCTAATCCTAACACGTACCCTAAACCGAGCCCTAACCCTAACACTAACCCTAATCCTAACCCTAACCCATACCCTACGCCGTACCCGATGCCCTCCCCGAACACGTACCCTAAGCCGTACCCTAAGCCTAACCCTAAGCCTAACCCTAACCCTAGGCTACCCTTGACTGCTTCTGCCTCCAATAGATTTCCTAAGCACTAGTGTTTTAAGGAACAGCTTAAAAAGGGAATCCTAATGTGATTTCTTTATAATGGGTGTGTTCCTTATCTAATTATAGTGTCTAAACTCTTATCCATGGCTGGACCCCCAAATAATATTCCTTTATGTGCTAAGGGGTATCTAGAGAGTGGGATAGGTTTAATCACTACCCTAACCCTAACGTGTACCCTAACTCTAACCCCTACCCTAACCCTAACACGTACCCTAATCCTAACCCGTACCCTAAACCGAGCCCTAACCCTAACACTAACGCTAACCCTAACCCTAACCCATACCCTACGCCGTACCCGAAGCCCTCCCCGAACCCGTACCTTTAGCCGTACCCTAAGCCTAACCCTAAGCCTAACCCTAACCCTAGGCTACCCTTGACTGCTTCTGCCTCCAATAGATTTCCTAAGCACTGGTGTTTTAAGGAACAGCTTAAAAAGAGAATCCTAATGTGATTTCTTTATAATGGGTGTGTTCCTTATCTTATCCTAGTGTCTAAACTCTTCTCCATGGCTGGACCCCCAAATAATATTCCTTTACGTGCTAAGGGGTAACTAGAGAGTGGGATAGGTTTAATAACTACCCTAACCCTAACGCGTACCCTAACGCTAACCCCTACCCTAACCCTAAGACGTACCCTAATCCTAACCCGTAACCTAAACCGAGCCCTAACCCTAACACTAACCCTAACCCTAACCCTAACCCATACCCTACGCCGTACCCGAATCCCTCCCCGAACCCGTACCCTAAGCCGTACCCTAAGCCTAACCCTAAGCCTAACCCTAACCCTAGGCTACCCTTGACTGCTTCTGCCTCCAATAGATTTCCTAAGCACTACTGTTTTAAGGAACAGCTTAAAAAGAGAATCCTAATGTGATTTCTTTATAATGTGTGTGTTCCTTATATTATCTTAGTGTCTAAACTCTTCTCCATGGCTGGACCCCCAAATAATATTCCTTTACGTGCTAAGGGGTATCTAGAGAGTGGGATAGGTTTAATAACTACCCTAACCCTAACGGGTACCATAACCCTAACCCCTGCCCTAACCCTAACACGTACCCTAATCCTAACCCGTACCATAAACTGAGCCCTAACCCTAACACTAACCCTAACCCTAACCCTAACCCATACCCTACGCCGTACACGAAGCCCTCCCGGAACCGGTACCCTAAGCCGTACCCTAAGCCTAACCCTAAGCCTAACCCTAACCCTAGGCTACCCTTGACTGCTTCTGCCTCCAATAGATTTCCTAAGCACTAGTGTTTTAAGGAACAGCTTAAAAAGAGAATCCTAATGTGATTTCTTTATAATGGGTGTGTTCCTTATCTTATCCTAGTGTCTAAACTCTACTCCATGGCGGGACCCCCAAATAATATTCCTTTACGTGCTAAGGGGTAACTAGAGAGTGAGATAGGTTTAATAACTACGCTAACCCTAACGCGTACCCTAACGCTAACCCCTACCCTAACCCTAACACGTACCCTAATCCTAACCCGTACCCTAAACCGAGCCCCAACCCTAACACTAAACCTAACACTAACCCTAACCCATACCCTACGCCGTACCCGAATCCCTCCACGAACCCGTACCCTAAGCCGTACCCTAAGCCTAACCCTAAGCCTAACCCTAACCCTAGGCTACCCTTGACTGCTTCTGCCTCCAATAGATTTCCTAAGCACTAGTTTTTTAAGGAACAGCTTAAAAAGAGAATCCTAACGTGATTTCTTTATAATGTGTGTGTTTCTTATATTATCTTAGTGTCTAAACTCTTCTCCATGGCTGGACCCCCAAATAATATTCCTTTACGTGCTAAGGGGTATCTAGAGAGTGGGATAGGTTTAATAACTACCCTAACCCTAACGGGTACCCTAACCCTAACCCCTGCCCTAACCCTAACACGTACCCTAATCCTAACCCGTACCCTAAACCGAGCCCTAACCCTAACACTAACCCTAACCCTACCCCTAACCCGTACCCTACGCAGTACCCGAAGCCCTCCCCGAACCCGTACCCTAAGCCGTACCCTAAGCCTACCCCTAAGCCTAACCCTAACCCTAGGCTACCCTTGACTGCTTCTGCCTCCAATAGATTTCCTAAGCACTAGTGTTTTAAGGAACAGCTTAAAAAGAGAATCCTAATGTGATTTCTTTATAAGGTGTGTGTTCCTTATATTATCTTAGTGTCTAAACTCTTCTCCATGGCTGGACCCCCAAATAATATTCCTTTACGTGCTAAGGGGTATCTAGAGAGTGGGATAGGTTTAATAACTACCCTAACCGTAACGCGTACCCTAACCCTAACACCTACCCTAACCCTAACACGTACCCTAATCCTAAACCGTACCCTAAACCGAGCCCTAACCCTAACACTAACCCTAACCCTAACCCTAACCCATACCCTACGCCGTACCCGAAGCCCTCCCCGAACCCGTACCCTAAGCCGTACCCTAAGCCTAACCCTAAGCCTAACCCTAACCCTAGGCTACCCTTGACTGCTTCTGCCTCCAATAGATTTCCTAAGCACTAGTGTTTTAAGGAACAGCTTAAGAAGAGAATCCTAATGTGATTTCTTTATAATGGGTGTGTTCCTTATCTTATCCTAGTGTCTAAACTCTTCTCCATGCCTGGACCCCCAAATAATATTCCTTTACGTGCTAAGGGGTAACTAGAGAGTGGGATAGGTTTAATAACTACCCTAACCCTAACGCGTACCCTAACGCTAACCCCTACCCTAACCCTAACACGTACCCTAATCCTAACCCGTACCCTAAACCGAGACTTAACCCTAACACTAACCCTAACCCTAACCCTAACCCATACCCTACGCTATACCCAAAGCCCTCCCCGAACCCGTACCCTAAGCCGTACCCTAAGCCTAACCCTAACCCTAGGCTACCCTTGACTGCTTCTGCCTCCAATAGATTTCCTAAGCACTAGTGTTTTAAGGAACAGCTTAAAAAGAGAATCCTAATGTGATTTCTTTATAATGTGTGTGTTCCTTATATTATCTTAGTGTCTAAACTCTTCTCCATGGCTGGACCCCCAAATAATATTACTTTACGTGCTAAGGGGTATGTAGAGAGTGAGATAGGTTTAATAACTACCCTAACCGTAACGCGTACCCTAACGCTAACCCCTACCCTAACCCTAACACGTACCCTAATCCTAACACGTACCCTAAACCGAGCCCTAACCCTAACACTAACCCTAACCCTAACCCTAACCCATACCCTACGCCGTACCCGATGCCCTCCCCGAACACGTACCCTAAGCCGTACCCTAAGCCTAACCCTAAGCCTAACCCTAACCCTAGGCTACCCTTGACTGCTTCTGCCTCCAATAGATTTCCTAAGCACTAGTGTTTTAAGGAACAGCTTAAAAAGGGAATCCTAATGTGATTTCTTTATAAGGTGTGTGTTCCTTATATTATCTTAGTGTCTAAACTCTTCTCCATGGCTGGACCCCCAAATAATATTCCTTTACGTGCTAAGGGGTATCTAGAGAGTGGGATAGGTTTAATAACTACCCTAACCGTAACGCGTACCCTAACCCTAACACCTACCCTAACCCTAACACGTACCCTAATCCTAAACCGTACCCTAAACCGAGCCCTAACCCTAACACTAACCCTAACCCTAACCCTAACCCATACCCTACGCCGTACCCGAAGCCCTCCCCGAACCCGTACCCTAAGCCGTACCCTAAGCCTAACCCTAAGCCTAACCCTAACCCTAGGCTACCCTTGACTGCTTCTGCCTCCAATAGATTTCCTAAGCACTAGTGTTTTAAGGAACAGCTTAAGAAGAGAATCCTAATGTGATTTCTTTATAATGGGTGTGTTCCTTATCTTATCCTAGTGTCTAAACTCTTCTCCATGCCTGGACCCCCAAATAATATTCCTTTACGTGCTAAGGGGTAACTAGAGAGTGGGATAGGTTTAATAACTACCCTAACCCTAACGCGTACCCTAACGCTAACCCCTACCCTAACCCTAACACGTACCCTAATCCTAACCCGTACCCTAAACCGAGACTTAACCCTAACACTAACCCTAACCCTAACCCTAACCCATACCCTACGCTATACCCAAAGCCCTCCCCGAACCCGTACCCTAAGCCGTACCCTAAGCCTAACCCTAACCCTAGGCTACCCTTGACTGCTTCTGCCTCCAATAGATTTCCTAAGCACTAGTGTTTTAAGGAACAGCTTAAAAAGAGAATCCTAATGTGATTTCTTTATAATGTGTGTGTTCCTTATATTATCTTAGTGTCTAAACTCTTCTCCATGGCTGGACCCCCAAATAATATTCCTTTACGTGCTAAGGGGTATGTAGAGAGTGAGATAGGTTTAATAACTACCCTAACCGTAACGCGTACCCTAACGCTAACCCCTACCCTAACCCTAACACGTACCCTAATCCTAACACGTACCCTAAACCGAGCCCTAACCCTAACACTAACCCTAACCCTAACCCTAACCCATACCCTACGCCGTACCCGAATCCCTCCCCGAACCCGTACCCTAAGCCGTACCCTAAGCCTAACCCTAAGCCTAACCCTAACCCTAGGCTACCCTTGACTGCTTCTGCCTCCAATAGATTTCCTAAGCACTAGTGTTTTAAGGAACAGCTTAAAAAGAGAATCCTAATGTGATTTCTTTATAATGTGTGTGTTCCTTATATTATCTTAGTGTCTAAACTCTTCTCCATGGCTGGACCCCCAAATAATATTCCTTTACGTGCTAAGGGGTATCTAGAGAGTGGGATAGGTTTAATAACTACCCTAACCCTAACGGGTACCATAACCCTAACCCCTGCCCTAACCCTAACACGTACCCTAATCCTAACCCGTACCATAAACTGAGCCCTAACCCTAACACTAACCCTAACCCTAACCCTAACCCATACCCTACGCCGTACACGAAGCCCTCCCGGAACCGGTACCCTAAGCCGTACCCTAAGCCTAACCCTAAGCCTAACCCTAACCCTAGGCTACCCTTGACTGCTTCTGCCTCCAATAGATTTCCTAAGCACTAGTGTTTTAAGGAACAGCTTAAAAAGAGAATCCTAATGTGATTTCTTTATAATGTGTGTGTTCCTTATATTATCTTAGTGTCTAAACTCTTCTCCATGGCTGGATCCCCAAATAATATTCCTTTACGTGCTAAGGGGTATCTAGAGAGTGGGATAGGTTTAATAACTACCCTAACCGTAACGCGTACCCTAACCCTAACACCTACCCTAACCCTAACACGTACCCTAATCCTAACCCGTAACCTAAACCGAGCCCTAACCCTAACACTAACCCTAACACTAACACTAACCCATACCCTACGCCGTACCCGAAGCCCTCCCCGAACCCGTACCCTAAGCCATACCCTAAGCCTAACCCTAAGCCTATCCCTAACCCTAGGCTACCCTTGACTGCTTCTGCCTCCAATAGATTTCCTAAGCACTAGTGTTTTAAGGAACAGCTTAAGAAGAGAATCCTAATGTGATTTCTTTATAATGGGTGTGTTCCTTATCTTATCCTAGTGTCTAAACTCTTCTCCATGCCTGGACCCCCAAATAATATTCCTTTACGTGCTAAGGGGTAACTAGAGAGTGGGATAGGTTTAATAACTACCCTAACCCTAACGCGTACCCTAACGCTAACCCCTACCCTAACCCTAACACGTACCCTAATCCTAACCCGTACCCTAAACCGAGACTTAACCCTAACACTAACCCTAACCCTAACCCTAACCCATACCCTACGCTATACCCAAAGCCCTCCCCGAACCCGTACCCTAAGCCGTACCCTAAGCCTAACCCTAACCCTAGGCTACCCTTGACTGCTTCTGCCTCCAATAGATTTCCTAAGCACTAGTGTTTTAAGGAACAGCTTAAAAAGAGAATCCTAATGTGATTTCTTTATAATGGGTGTGTTCCTTATCTAATTATAGTGTCTAAACTCTTATCCATGGCTGGACCCCCAAATAATATTCCTTTATGTGCTAAGGGGTATCTAGAGAGTGGGATAGGTTTAATCACTACCCTAACCCTAACGTGTACCCTAACTCTAACCCCTACCCTAACCCTAACACGTACCCTAATCCTAACCCGTACCCTAAACCGAGCCCTAACCCTAACACTAACCCTAACCCTACCCCTAACCCGTACCCTACGCAGTACCCGAAGCCCTCCCCGAACCCGTACCCTAAGCCGTACCCTAAGCCTACCCCTAAGCCTAACCCTAACCCTAGGCTACCCTTGACTGCTTCTGCCTCCAATAGATTTCCTAAGCACTAGTGTTTTAAGGAACAGCTTAAAAAGAGAATCCTAATGTGATTTCTTTATAAGGTGTGTGTTCCTTATATTATCTTAGTGTCTAAACTCTTCTCCATGGCTGGACCCCCAAATAATATTCCTTTACGTGCTAAGGGGTATCTAGAGAGTGGGATAGGTTTAATAACTACCCTAACCGTAACGCGTACCCTAACCCTAACACCTACCCTAACCCTAACACGTACCCTAATCCTAAACCGTACCCTAAACCGAGCCCTAACCCTAACACTAACCCTAACCCTAACCCTAACCCATACCCTACGCCGTACCCGAAGCCCTCCCCGAACCCGTACCCTAAGCCGTACCCTAAGCCTAACCCTAAGCCTAACCCTAACCCTAGGCTACCCTTGACTGCTTCTGCCTCCAATAGATTTCCTAAGCACTAGTGTTTTAAGGAACAGCTTAAGAAGAGAATCCTAATGTGATTTCTTTATAATGGGTGTGTTCCTTATCTTATCCTAGTGTCTAAACTCTTCTCCATGCCTGGACCCCCAAATAATATTCCTTTACGTGCTAAGGGGTAACTAGAGAGTGGGATAGGTTTAATAACTACCCTAACCCTAACGCGTACCCTAACGCTAACCCCTACCCTAACCCTAACACGTACCCTAATCCTAACCCGTACCCTAAACCGAGACTTAACCCTAACACTAACCCTAACCCTAACCCTAACCCATACCCTACGCTATACCCAAAGCCCTCCCCGAACCCGTACCCTAAGCCGTACCCTAAGCCTAACCCTAACCCTAGGCTACCCTTGACTGCTTCTGCCTCCAATAGATTTCCTAAGCACTAGTGTTTTAAGGAACAGCTTAAAAAGAGAATCCTAATGTGATTTCTTTATAATGTGTGTGTTCCTTATATTATCTTAGTGTCTAAACTCTTCTCCATGGCTGGACCCCCAAATAATATTCCTTTACGTGCTAAGGGGTATGTAGAGAGTGAGATAGGTTTAATAACTACCCTAACCGTAACGCGTACCCTAACGCTAACCCCTACCCTAACACTAACACGTACCCTAATCCTAACACGTACCCTAAACCGAGCCCTAACCCTAACACTAACCCTAACCCTAACCCTAACCCATACCCTACGCCGTACCCGATGCCCTCCCCGAACACGTACCCTAAGCCGTACCCTAAGCCTAACCCTAAGCCTAACCCTAACCCTAGGCTACCCTTGACTGCTTCTGCCTCCAATAGATTTCCTAAGCACTAGTGTTTTAAGGAACAGCTTAAAAAGGGAATCCTAATGTGATTTCTTTATAATGGGTGTGTTCCTTATCTAATTATAGTGTCTAAACTCTTATCCATGGCTGGACCCCCAAATAATATTCCTTTATGTGCTAAGGGGTATCTAGAGAGTGGGATAGGTTTAATCACTACCCTAACCCTAACGTGTACCCTAACTCTAACCCCTACCCTAACCCTAACACGTACCCTAATCCTAACCCGTACCCTAAACCGAGCCCTAACCCTAACACTAACGCTAACCCTAACCCTAACCCATACCCTACGCCGTACCCGAAGCCCTCCCCGAACCCGTACCTTTAGCCGTACCCTAAGCCTAACCCTAAGCCTAACCCTAACCCTAGGCTACCCTTGACTGCTTCTGCCTCCAATAGATTTCCTAAGCACTGGTGTTTTAAGGAACAGCTTAAAAAGAGAATCCTAATGTGATTTCTTTATAATGGGTGTGTTCCTTATCTTATCCTAGTGTCTAAACTCTTCTCCATGGCGGGACCCCCAAATAATATTCCTTTACGTGCTAAGGGGTATCTAGAGAGTGGGACAGGTTTAATAACTATCCTAACCGTAACGCGTACCCTAACCCTAACCCCTACCCTAACCCTAACACGTACCCTAATCCTAAGCCGCACCCTAAACCGAGCCCTAACCCTAACACTAACCCTAACCCTAACCCTAACCCATACCCTACGCCGTACCCGAAACCCTCCCCGAACCCGTACCCTAAGCCGTACCCTAAGCCTAACCCTAAGCCTAACCCTAACCCTAGGCTACCCTTGACTGCTTCTGCCTCCAATAGATTTCCTAAACACTGGTGTTTTAAGGAACAGCTTAAAAAGAGAATCCTAATGTGATTTCTTTATAATGGGTGTGTTCCTTATCTTATCCTAGTGTCTAAACTCTTCTCCATGGCTGGACCCCCAAATAATATTCCTTTACGTGCTAAGGGGTAACTAGAGAGTGGGATAGGTTTAATAACTACCCTAACCCTAACGCGTACCCTAACGCTAACCCCTACCCTAACCCTAAGACGTACCCTAATCCTAACCCGTACCCTAAACCGAGCCCTAACCCTAACACTAACCCTAACCCTAACCCTAACCCATACCCTACGCCGTACCCGAATCCCTCCCCGAACCCGTACCCTAAGCCGTACCCTAAGCCTAACCCTAAGCCTAACCCTAACCCTAGGCTACCCTTGACTGCTTCTGCCTCCAATAGATTTCCTAAGCACTAGTGTTTTAAGGAACAGCTTAAAAAGAGAATCCTAATGTGATTTCTTTATAATGTGTGTGTTCCTTATATTATCTTAGTGTCTAAACTCTTCTCCATGGCTGGACCCCCAAATAATATTCCTTTACGTGCTAAGGGGTATCTAGAGAGTGGGATAGGTTTAATAACTACCCTAACCCTAACGGGTACCATAACCCTAACCCCTGCCCTAACCCTAACACGTACCCTAATCCTAACCCGTACCATAAACTGAGCCCTAACCCTAACACTAACCCTAACCCTAACCCTAACCCATACCCTACGCCGTACACGAAGCCCTCCCGGAACCGGTACCCTAAGCCGTACCCTAAGCCTAACCCTAAGCCTAACCCTAACCCTAGGCTACCCTTGACTGCTTCTGCCTCCAATAGATTTCCTAAGCACTAGTGTTTTAAGGAACAGCTTAAAAAGAGAATCCTAATGTGATTTCTTTATAATGTGTGTGTTCCTTATATTATCTTAGTGTCTAAACTCTTCTCCATGGCTGGATCCCCAAATAATATTCCTTTACGTGCTAAGGGGTATCTAGAGAGTGGGATAGGTTTAATAACTACCCTAACCGTAACGCGTACCCTAACCCTAACACCTACCCTAACCCTAACACGTACCCTAATCCTAACCCGTAACCTAAACCGAGCCCTAACCCTAACACTAACCCTAACACTAACACTAACCCATACCCTACGCCGTACCCGAAGCCCTCCCCGAACCCGTACCCTAAGCCATACCCTAAGCCTAACCCTAAGCCTAACCCTAACCCTAGGCTACCCTTGACTGCTTCTGCCTCCAATAGATTTCCTAAGCACTAGTGTTTTAAGGAACAGCTTAAGAAGAGAATCCTAATGTGATTTCTTTATAATGGGTGTGTTCCTTATCTTATCCTAGTGTCTAAACTCTTCTCCATGCCTGGACCCCCAAATAATATTCCTTTACGTGCTAAGGGGTAACTAGAGAGTGGGATAGGTTTAATAACTACCCTAACCCTAACGCGTACCCTAACGCTAACCCCTACCCTAACCCTAACACGTACCCTAATCCTAACCCGTACCCTAAACCGAGACTTAACCCTAACACTAACCCTAACCCTAACCCTAACCCATACCCTACGCTATACCCAAAGCCCTCCCCGAACCCGTACCCTAAGCCGTACCCTAAGCCTAACCCTAACCCTAGGCTACCCTTGACTGCTTCTGCCTCCAATAGATTTCCTAAGCACTAGTGTTTTAAGGAACAGCTTAAAAAGAGAATCCTAATGTGATTTCTTTATAATGGGTGTGTTCCTTATCTAATTATAGTGTCTAAACTCTTATCCATGGCTGGACCCCCAAATAATATTCCTTTATGTGCTAAGGGGTATCTAGAGAGTGGGATAGGTTTAATCACTACCCTAACCCTAACGTGTACCCTAACTCTAACCCCTACCCTAACCCTAACACGTACCCTAATCCTAACCCGTACCCTAAACCGAGCCCTAACCCTAACACTAACGCTAACCCTAACCCTAACCCATACCCTACGCCGTACCCGAAGCCCTCCCCGAACCCGTACCTTTAGCCGTACCCTAAGCCTAACCCTAAGCCTAACCCTAACCCTAGGCTACCCTTGACTGCTTCTGCCTCCAATAGATTTCCTAAGCACTAGTGTTTTAGGAACAGCTTAAAAAGAGAATCCTAATGTGATTTCTTTATAATTGGTGTGTTCCTTATCTTATCCTAGTGTCTAAACTCTTCTCCATGGCGGGACCCCCAAATAATATTCCTTTACGTGCTAAGGGGTATCTAGAGAGTGGGACAGGTTTAATAACTACCCTAACCGTAACGCGTACCCTAACCCTAACCCCTACCCTAACCCTAACACGTACCCTAATCCTAAGCCGTACCCTAAACCGAGCCCTAACCCTAACACTAACCCTAACCCTAACCCTAACCCATACCCTACGCCGTACCCGAAACCCTCCCCGAACCCGTACCCTAAGCCGTACCCTAAGCCTAACCCTAAGCCTAACCCTAACCCTAGGCTACCCTTGACTGCTTCTGCCTCCAATAGATTTCCTAAGCACTGGTGTTTTAAGGAACAGCTTAAAAAGAGAATCCTAATGTGATTTCTTTATAATGGGTGTGTTCCTTATCTTATCCTAGTGTCTAATCTCTTCTCCATGGCTGGACCCCCAAATAATATTACTTTACGTGCTAAGGGGTAACTAGAGAGTGGGATAGGTTTAATAACTACCCTAACCCTAACGCGTACCCTAACGCTAACCCCTACCCTAACCCTAACACGTACCCTAATCCTAACCCGTACCCTAAACCGAGCCCTAACCCTAACACTAACCCTAACCCTAACCCTAACCCATACCCTACGCCGTACCCGAATCCCTCCCCGAACCCGTACCCTAAGCCGTACCCTAAGCCTAACCCTAAGCCTAACCCTAACCGTAGGCTACCCTTGACTGCTTCTGCCTCCAATAGATTTCCTAAGCACTAGTGTTTTAAGGAACAGCTTAAAAAGAGAATCCTAATGTGATTTCTTTATAATGTGTGTGTTCCTTATATTATCTTAGTGTCTAAACTCTTCTCCATGGCTGGACCCCCAAATAATATTCCTTTACGTGCTAAGGGGTATCTAGAGAGTGGGATAGGTTTAATAACTACCCTAACCATAACACGTACCCTAACCCTAACCCCTACCCTAACCCTAACACGTACCCTAATCCTAACCCGTACCCTAAACCGAGCCCTAACCCTAACACTAACCCTAACCCTAACCCTAACCCATACCCTACGCCGTACCCGAAGCCCTCCCCGAACCTGTACCCTAAGCCGTACCCTAAGCCTAATCCTAAGCCTAACCCTAGGCTACCCTTGACTGCTTCTGCCTCCAATAGATTTCCTAAGCACTAGTGTTTTAAGGAACAGCTTAAAAAGAGAATCCTAATGTGATTTCTTTATAATGGGTGTGTTCCTTATCTTATCCTAGTGTCTAAACTCTTCTCCATGGCGGGACCACCAAATAATATTCCTTTACGTGCTAAGGGGTAACTAGAGAGTGAGATAGGTTTAATAACTACGCTAACCCTAACGCGTACCCTAACGCTAACCCCTACCCTATCCCTAACACGTAGCCTAATCCTAACCCGTACCCTAAACCGAGCCCCAACCCTAACACTAAACCTAACACTAACCCTAACCCATACCCTACGCCGTACCCGAAGCCCTCCACGAACCCGTACCCTAAGCCATACCCTAAGCCTAACCCTAAGCCTAACCCTAACCCTAGGCTAACCTTGACTGCTTCTGCCTCCAATAGATTTCCTAAGCACTAGTGTTTTAAGGAACAGCTTAAAAAGAGAATCCTAACGTGATTTCTTTATAATGTGTGTGTTTCTTATATTATCTTAGTGTCTAAACTCTTCTCCATGGCTGGACCCCCAAATAATATTCCTTTACGTTCTAAGGGGTATCTAGAGAGTGGGATAGGTTTAATAACTACCCTAACCCTAACGCGTACCTTAACGCTAACCCCTACCCTAACCCTAACACGTACCCTAATCCTAACCCGTACCCTAAACCGAGCCCTAACCCTAACACTAACCCTAACCCTAACTCTAACCCATACCCTACGCCGTACCCGAAGCCCTCCCCAAACCCGTACCCTAAGCCGTACCCTAAGCCTAACCCTAAGCCTAACCCTAACCCTAGGCTACCCTTGACTGCTTCTGCCTCCAATAGATTTCCTAAGCACTAGTATTTTAAGGAACAGCTTAAAAAGAGAATCCTAATGTGATTTCTTTATAATGGGTGTGTCCCTTATCTAATCCTAGTGTCTAAACTCTTCTCCATGGCTGGACCCCCAAATAATATTCCTTTATGTGCTAAGGGGTATCTAGAGAGTGGGATAGGTTTAATCACTACCCTAACCCTAACGCGTACACTAACCCTAACCCCTACCCTAACCCTAACACGTACCCTAATCCTAACCCGTACCCTAAACCGAGCCCTAACCCTAACACTAACCCTAACCCTAACCCTAACCCGTACCCTACGCAGTACCCGAAGCCCTCCCCGAACCCGTACCCTAAGCCGTACCCTAAGCCTAACCCTAAGCCTAACCCTAACCCTAGGCTACCCTTGACTGCTTCTGCCTCCAATAGATTTCCTAAGCACTAGTGTTTTAAGGAACAGCTTAAAAAGAGAATCCTAATGTGATTTCTTTATAAGGTGTGTGTTCCTTATATTATCTTAGTGTCTAAACTCTTCTCCATGGCTGGACCCCCAAATAATATTCCTTTACGTGCTAAGGGGTATCTAGAGAGTGGGATAGGTTTAATAACTACCCTAACCCTAACGTGTACCCTAACCCTAACCCCTGCCCTAACCCTAACACGTACCCTAATCCTAACCCTTACCCTAAACTGAGCCCTAACCCTAACACTAACCCTAACCCTAACCCTAACCCATACCCTACGCCGTACCCGAAGCCCTCCCCGAACCCGTACCCTAAGCCGTACCCTAAGCCTATCCCTAAGCCTAACCCTAACCCTACGCTACCCTTGACTGCTTCTGCCTCCAATAGATTTCCTAAGCACTAGTGTTTTAAGGAACAGCTTAAAAAGAGAATCCTAATGTGATTTCTTTATAATGGGTGTGTTCCTTATCTTATCCTAGTGTCTAAAATCTTCTCCATGGCTGGACCCCCAAATAATATTCCTTTACGTGCTAAGGGGTAACTAGAGAGTGGGATAGGTTTAATAACTACCCTAACCCTAACGCGTACCTTAACGCTAACCCCTACCCTAACCCTAACACGTACCCTAATCCTAACCCGTACCCTAAACCGAGCCCTAACCCTAACACTAACCCTAACCCTAACTCTAACCCATACCCTACGCCGTACCCGAAGCCCTCCCCAAACCCGTACCCTAAGCCGTACCCTAAGCCTAACCCTAAGCCTAACCCTAACCCTAGGCTACCCTTGACTGCTTCTGCCTCCAATAGATTTCCTAAGCACTAGTGTTTTAAGGAACAGCTTAAAAAGAGAATCCTAATGTGATTTCTTTATAATGGGTGTGTTCCTTATCTTATCCTAGTGTCTAAACTCTTCTCCATGCCTGGACCCCCAAATAATATTACTTTACGTGCTAAGGGGTAACTAGAGAGTGGGATAGGTTTAATAACTACCCTAACCCTAACGCGTACCCTAACGCTAACCCCTACCCTAACCCTAACACGTACCCTAATCCTAACCCGTACCCTAAACCGAGACTTAACCCTAACACTAACCCTAACCCTAACCCTAACCCATACCCTACGCTGTACCCAAAGCCCTCCCCGAACCCGTACCCTAAGCCTTACCCTAAGCCTAACCCTAACCCTAGGCTACCCTTGACTGCTTCTGCCTCCAATAGATTTCCTAAGCACTAGTGTTTTAAGGAACAGTTTAAAAAGAGAATCCTAATGTGATTTCTTTATAATGTGTGTGTTCCTTATATTATCTTAGTGTCTAAACTCTTCTCCATGGCTGGACCCCCAAATAATATTCCTTTACATGCTAAGGGGTATCTAGAGAGTGAGATAGGTTTAATAACTACCCTAACCGTAACGCGTACCCTAACGCTAACCCCTACCCTAACCCTAACACGTACCCTAATCCTAACACGTACCCTAAACCGAGCCCTAACCCTAACACTAACCCTAACCCTAACCCTAACCCATACCCTACGCCGTACCCGAAGCCCTCCCCGAACACGTACCCTAAGCCGTACCCTAAGCCAAACCCTAAGCCTAACCCTAACCCTAGGCTACCCTTGACTGCTTCTGCCTCCAATAGATTTCCTAAGCACTAGTGTTTTAAGGAACAGCTTAAAAAGAGAATCCTAATGTGATTTCTTTATAATGGGTGTGTTCCTTATCTAATTATAGTGTCTAAACTCTTATCCATGGCTGGACCCCCAAATAATATTCCTTTATGTGCTAAGGGGTATCTAGAGAGTGGGATAGGTTTAATCACTACCCTAACCCTAACGTGTACCCTAACTCTAACCCCTACCCTAACCCTAACACGTACCCTAATCCTAACCCGTACCCTAAACCGAGCCCTAACCCTAACACTAATGCTAACCCTAACCCTAACCCATACCCTACGCCGTACCCGAAGCCCTCCCCGAACCCGTACCTTTAGCCGTACCCTAAGCCTAACCCTAAGCCTAACCCTAACCCTAGGCTACCCTTGACTGCTTCTGCCTCCAATAGATTTCCTAAGCACTAGTGTTTTAAGGAACAGCTTAAAAAGAGAATCCTAATGTGATTTCTTTATAATTGGTGTGTTCCTTATCTTATCCTAGTGTCTAAACTCTTCTCCATGGCGGGACCCCCAAATAATATTCCTTTACGTGCTAAGGGGTATCTAGAGAGTGGGACAGGTTTAATAACTACCCTAACCGTAACGCGTACCCTAACCCTAACCCCTACCCTAACCCTAACACGTACCCTAATCCTAAGCCGTATCCTAAACCGAGCCCTAACCCTAACACTAACCCTAACCCTAACCCTAACCCATACCCTACGCCGTACCCGAAACCCTCCCCGAACCCGTACCCTAAGCCGTACCCTAAGCCTAACCCTAAGCCTAACCCTAACCCTAGGCTACCCTTGACTGCTTCTGCCTCCAATAGATTTCCTAAGCACCGGTGTTTTAAGGAACAGCTTAAAAAGAGAATCCTAATGTGATTTCTTTATAATGGGTGTGTTCCTTATCTTATCCTAGTGTCTAAACTCTTCTCCATGGCTGGACCCCCAAATAATATTCCTTTACGTGCTAAGGGGTAACTAGAGAGTGGGATAGGTTTAATAACTACCCTAACCCTAACGCGTACCCTAACGCTAACCCCTACCCTAACCCTAACACGTACCCTAATCCTAACCCGTACCCTAAACCGAGCCCTAACCCTAACACTAACCCTAACTCTAACCCTAACCCATACCCTACGCCGTACCCGAATCCCTCCCCGAACCCGTACCCTAAGCCGTACCCTAAGCCTAACCCTAAGCCTAACCCTAACCGTAGGCTACCCTTGACTGCTTCTGCCTCCAATAGATTTCCTAAGCACTAGTGTTTTAAGGAACAGCTTAAAAAGAGAATCCTAATGTGATTTCTTTATAATGTGTGTGTTCCTTATATTATCTTAGTGTCTAAACTCTTCTCCATGGCTGGACCCCCAAATAATATTCCTTTACGTGCTAAGGGGTATCTAGAGAGTGGGATAGGTTTAATAACTACCCTAACCATAACACGTACCCTAACCCTAACCCCTACCCTAACCCTAACACGTACCCTAATCCTAACCCGTACCCTAAACCGAGCCCTAACCCTAACACTAACCCTAACCCTAACCCTAACCCATACCCTACGCCTTACCCGAAGCCCTCTCCGAACCTGTACCCTAAGCCGTACCCTAAGCCTAATCCTAAGCCTAACCCTAGGCTACCCTTGACTGCTTCTGCCTCCAATAGATTTCCTAAGCACTAGTGTTTTAAGGAACAGCTTAAAAAGAGAATCCTAATGTGATTTCTTTATAATGTGTGTGTTCCTTATATTATCTTAGTGTCTAAACTCTTCTCCATGGCTGGACCCCCAAATAATATTCCTTTACATGCTAAGGGGTATCTAGAGAGTGGGATAGGTTTAATAACTACCCTAACCCTAACGGGTACCCTAACCCTAACCCCTGCCCTAACCCTAACACGTACCCTAATCCTAACCCGTACCATAAACTGAGCCCTAACCCTAACACTAACCCTAACCCTAACCCTAACCCATACCCTACGCCGTACACGAAGCCCTACCGGAACCCGTACCCTAAGCCGTACCCTAAGCCTAACCCTAAGCCTAACCCTAACCCTAGGCTACCCTTGACTGCTTCTGCCTCCAATAGATTTCCTAAGCACTAGTGTTTTAAGGAACAGCTTAAAAAGAGAATCCTAATGTGATTTCTTTATAATGTGTGTGTTCCTTATATTATCTTAGTGTCTAAACTCTTCTCCATGGCTGGATCCCCAAATAATATTCCTTTACGTGCTAAGGGGTATCTAGAGAGTGGGATAGGTTTAATAACTACCCTAACCGTAACGCGTACCCTAACCCTAACACCTACCCTAACCCTAACACGTACCCTAATCCTAACCCGTACCCTAAACCGAGCCCTAACCCTAACACTAACCCTAACACTAACCCTAACCCATACCCTACGCCGTACCCGAAGCCCACCCCGAACCCGTACCCTAATCCATACCCTAAGCCTAACCCTAAGCCTAACCCTAACCCTAGGCTACCCTTGACTGCTTCTGCCTCCAATAGATTTCCTAAGCACTAGTGTTTTAAGGAACAGCTTAAGAAGAGAATCCTAATGTGATTTCTTTATAATGGGTGTGTTCCTTATCTTATCCTAGTGTCTAAACTCTTCTCCATGCCTGGACCCCCAAATAATATTCCTTTACGTGCTAAGGGGTAACTAGAGAGTGGGATAGGTTTAATAACTACCCTAACCCTAACGCGTACCCTAACGCTAACCCCTACCCTAACCCTAACACGTGCCCTAATCCTAACCCGTACCCTAAACCGAGACTTAACCCTAACACTAACCCTAACCCTAACCCTAACCCATACCCTACGCTATACCCAAAGCCCTCCCCGAACCCGTACCCTAAGCCGTACCCTAAGCCTAACCCTAACCCTAGGCTACCCTTGACTGCTTCTGCCTCCAATAGATTTCCTAAGCACTAGTGTTTTAAGGAACAGCTTAAAAAGAGAATCCTAATGTGATTTCTTTATAATGGGTGTGTTCCTTATCTAATTATAGTGTCTAAACTCTTATCCATGGCTGGACCCCCAAATAATATTCCTTTATGTGCTAAGGGGTATCTAGAGAGTGGGATAGGTTTAATCACTACCCTAACCCTAACGTGTACCCTAACTCTAACCCCTACCCTAACCCTAACACGTACCCTAATCCTAACCCGTACCCTAAACCGAGCCCTAACCCTAACACTAATGCTAACCCTAACCCTAACCCATACCCTACGCCGTACCCGAAGCCCTCCCCGAACCCGTACCTTTAGCCGTACCCTAAGCCTAACCCTAAGCCTAACCCTAACCCTAGGCTACCCTTGACTGCTTCTGCCTCCAATAGATTTCCTAAGCACTAGTGTTTTAAGGAACAGCTTAAAAAGAGAATCCTAATGTGATTTCTTTATAATTGGTGTGTTCCTTATCTTATCCTAGTGTCTAAACTCTTCTCCATGGCGGGACACCCAAATAATATTCCTTTACGTGCTAAGGGGTATCTAGAGAGTGGGACAGGTTTAATAACTACCCTAACCGTAACGCGTACCCTAACCCTAACCCCTACCCTAACCCTAACACGTACCCTAATCCTAAGCCGTATCCTAAACCGAGCCCTAACCCTAACACTAACCCTAACCCTAACCCTAACCCATACCCTACGCCGTACCCGAAACCCTCCCCGAACCCGTACCCTAAGCCGTACCCTAAGCCTAACCCTAAGCCTAACCCTAACCCTAGGCTACCCTTGACTGCTTCTGCCTCCAATAGATTTCCTAAGCACCGGTGTTTTAAGGAACAGCTTAAAAAGAGAATCCTAATGTGATTTCTTTATAATGGGTGTGTTCCTTATCTTATCCTAGTGTCTAAACTCTTCTCCATGGCTGGACCCCCAAATAATATTCCTTTACGTGCTAAGGGGTAACTAGAGAGTGGGATAGGTTTAATAACTACCCTAACCCTAACGCGTACCCTAACGCTAACCGCTACCCTAACCCTAACACGTACCCTAATCCTAACCCGTACCCTAAACCGAGCCCTAACCCTAACACTAACCCTAACCCTAACCCTAACCCATACCCTACGCCGTACCCGAATCCCTCCCCGAACCCGTACCCTAAGCCGTACCCTAAGCCTAACCCTAAGCCTAACCCTAACCGTAGGCTACCCTTGACTGCTTCTGCCTCCAATAGATTTCCTAAGCACTAGTGTTTTAAGGAACAGCTTAAAAAGAGAATCCTAATGTGATTTCTTTATAATGTGTGTGTTCCTTATATTATCTTAGTGTCTAAACTCTTCTCCATGGCTGGACCCCCAAATAATATTCCTTTACGTGCTAAGGGGTATCTAGAGAGTGGGATAGGTTTAATAACTACCCTAACCATAACACGTACCCTAACCCTAACCCCTACCCTAACCCTAACACGTACCCTAATCCTAACCCGTACCCTAAACCGAGCCCTAACCCTAACACTAACCCTAACCCTAACCCTAACCCATACCCTACGCCTTACCCGAAGCCCTCTCCGAACCTGTACCCTAAGCCGTACCCTAAGCCTAATCCTAAGCCTAACCCTAGGCTACCCTTGACTGCTTCTGCCTCCAATAGATTTCCTAAGCACTAGTGTTTTAAGGAACAGCTTAAAAAGAGAATCCTAATGTGATTTCTTTATAATGGGTGTGTTCCTTATCTTATCCTAGTGTCTAAACTCTTCTCCATGGCGGGACCCCCAAATAATATTCCTTTACGTGCTAAGGGGTAACTAGAGAGTGAGATAGGTTTAATAACTACGCTAACCCTAATGCGTACCCTAACGCTAACCCCTACCCTATCCCTAACACGTACCCTAATCCTAACCCGTACCCTAAACCGAGCCCCAACCCTAACACTAAACCTAACACTAACCCTAACCCATACCCTACGCCGTACCCGAAGCCCTCCACGAACCCGTACCCTAAGCCGTACCCTAAGCCTAACCCTAAGCCTAACCCTAACCCTAGGCTAACCTTGACTGCTTCTGCCTCCAATAGATTTCCTAAGCACTAGTGTTTTAAGGAACAGCTTAAAAAGAGAATCCTAACGTGATTTCTTTATAATGTTTGTGTTTCTTATATTATCTTAGTGTCTAAACTCTTCTCCATGGCTGGACCCCCAAATAATATTCCTTTACGTGCTAAGGGGTATCTAGAGAGTGGGATAGGTTTAATAACTACCCTAACCCTAACGGGTACCCTAACCCTAACCCCTGCCCTAACCCTAACACGTACCCTAATCCTAACCCGTACCCTAAACTGAGCCCTAACCCTAACACTAACCCTAACCCTAACCCTAACCCATACCTTACGCCGTACCCGAAGCCCTCCCCGAACCCGTACCCTAAGCCGTACCCTAAGCCTATCCCTAAGCCTAACCCTAACCCTAGGCTACCCTTGACTGCTTCTGCCTCCAATAGATTTCCTAAGCACTAGTGTTTTAAGGAACAGCTTAAAAAGAGAATCCTAATGTGATTTCTTTATAATGGGTGTGTTCCTTATCTTATCCTAGTGTCTAAACTCTTCTCCATGGCTGGACCCCCAAATAATATTCCTTTACGTGCTAAGGGGTAACTAGAGAGTGGGATAGGTTTAATAACTACCCTAACCCTAACGCGTACCTTAACGCTAACCCCTACCCTAACCCTAACACGTACCCTAATCCTAACCCGTACCCTAAACCGAGCCCTAACCCTAACACTAACCCTAACCCTAACTCTAACCCATACCCTACGCCGTACCCGAAGCCCTCCCCAAACCCGTACCCTAAGCCGTACCCTAAGCCTAACCCTAAGCCTAACCCTAACCCTAGGCTACCCTTGACTGCTTCTGCCTCCAATAGATTTCCTAAGCACTAGTGTTTTAAGGAACAGCTTAAAAAGAGAATCCTAATGTGATTTCTTTATAATGGGTGTGTTCCTTATCTTATCCTAGTGTCTAAACTCTTCTCCATGCCTGGACCCCCAAATAATATTACTTTACGTGCTAAGGGGTAACTAGAGAGTGGGATAGGTTTAATAACTACCCTAACCCTAACGCGTACCCTAACGCTAACCCCTACCCTAACCCTAACACGTACCCTAATCCTAACCCGTACCCTAAACCGAGACTTAACCCTAACACTAACCCTAACACTAACCCTAACCCATACCCTACGCTGTACCCAAAGCCCTCCCCGAACCCGTACCCTAAGCCGTACCCTAAGCCTAACCCTAACCCTAGGCTACCCTTGACTGCTTCTGCCTCCAATAGATTTCCTAAGCACTAGTGTTTTAAGGAACAGCTTAAAAAGAGAATCCTAATGTGATTTCTTTATAATGTGTGTGTTCCTTATATTATCTTAGTGTCTAAACTCTTCTCCATGGCTGGACCCCCAAATAATATTCCTTTACGTGCTAAGGGGTATCTAGAGAGTGGGATAGGTTTAATAACTACCCTAACCCTAACGGGTACCCTAACCCTAACCCCTGCCCTAACCCTAACACGTACCCTAATCCTAACCCGTACCATAAACTGAGCCCTAACCCTAACACTAACCCTAACCCTAACCCTAACCCATACCCTACGCCGTACACGAAGCCCTCCCGGAACCCGTACCCTAAGCCGTACCCTAAGCCTAACCCTAAGCCTAACCCTAACCCTAGGCTACCCTTGACTGCTTCTGCCTCCAATAGATTTCCTAAGCACTAGTGTTTTAAGGAACAGCTTAAAAAGAGAATCCTAATGTGATTTCTTTATAATGTGTGTGTTCCTTATATTATCTTAGTGTCTAAACTCTTCTCCATGGCTGGATCCCCAAATAATATTCCTTTACGTGCTAAGGGGTATCTAGAGAGTGGGATAGGTTTAATAACTACCCTAACCGTAACGCGTACCCTAACCCTAACACCTACCCTAACCCTAACACGTACCCTAATCCTAACCCGTACCCTAAACCGAGCCCTAACCCTAACACTAACCCTAACACTAACCCTAACCCATACCCTACGCCGTACCCGAAGCCCTCCCCGAACCCGTACCCTAAGCCATACCCTAAGCCTAACCCTAAGCCTAACCCTAACCCTAGGCTACCCTTGACTGCTTCTGCCTCCAATAGATTTCCTAAGCACTAGTGTTTTAAGGAACAGCTTAAGAAGAGAATCCTAATGTGATTTCTTTATAATGGGTGTGTTCCTTATCTTATCCTAGTGTCTAAACTCTTCTCCATGCCTGGACCCCCAAATAATATTCCTTTACGTGCTAAGGGGTAACTAGAGAGTGGGATAGGTTTAATAACTACCCTAACCCTAACGCGTACCCTAACGCTAACCCCTACCCTAACCCTAACACGTGCCCTAATCCTAACCCGTACCCTAAACCGAGACTTAACCCTAACACTAACCCTAACCCTAACCCTAACCCATACCCTACGCTATACCCAAAGCCCTCCCCGAACCCGTACCCTAAGCCGTACCCTAAGCCTAACCCTAACCCTAGGCTACCCTTGACTGCTTCTGCCTCCAATAGATTTCCTAAGCACTAGTGTTTTAAGGAACAGTTTAAAAAGAGAATCCTAATGTGATTTCTTTATAATGTGTGTGTTCCTTATATTATCTTAGTGTCTAAACTCTTCTCCATGGCTGGACCCCCAAATAATATTCCTTTACGTGCTAAGGGGTATCTAGAGAGTGAGATAGATTTAATAACTACCCTAACCGTAACGCGTACCCTAACGCTAACCCCTACCCTAACCCTAACACGTACCCTAATCCTAACACGTACCCTAAACCGAGCCCTAACCCTAACACTAACCCTAACCCTAACCCTAACCCATACCCTACGCCGTACCCGAAGCCCTCCCCGAACACGTACCCTAAGCCGTACCCTAAGCCTAACCCTAAGCCTAACCCTAACCCTAGGCTACCCTTGACTGCTTCTGCCTCCAATAGATTTCCTAAGCACTAGTGTTTTAAGGAACAGCTTAAAAAGAGAATCCTAATGTGATTTCTTTATAATGGGTGTGTTCCTTATCTAATTATAGTGTCTAAACTCTTATCCATGGCTGGACCCCCAAATAATATTCCTTTATGTGCTAAGGGGTATCTAGAGAGTGGGATAGGTTTAATCACTACCCTAACCCTAACGTGTACCCTAACTCTAACCCCTACCCTAACCCTAACACGTACCCTAATCCTAACCCGTACCCTAAACCGAGCCCTAACCCTAACCCATACCCTACGCCGTACCCGAAGCCCTCCCCGAACCCGTACCTTTAGCCGTACCCTAAGCCTAACCCTAAGCCTAACCCTAACCCTAGGCTACCCTTGACTGCTTCTGCCTCCAATAGATTTCCTAAGCACTAGTGTTTTAAGGAACAGCTTAAAAAGAGAATCCTAATGTGATTTCTTTATAATTGGTGTGTTCCTTATCTTATCCTAGTGTCTAAACTCTTCTCCATGGCGGGACCCCCAAATAATATTCCTTTACGTGCTAAGGGGTATCTAGAGAGTGGGACAGGTTTAATAACTACCCTAACCGTAACGCGTACCCTAACCCTAACCCCTACCCTAACCCTAACACGTACCCTAATCCTAAGCCGTATCCTAAACCGAGCCCTAACCCTAACACTAACCCTAACCCTAACCCTAACCCATACCCTACGCCGTACCCGAAACCCTCCCCGAACCCGTACCCTAAGCCGTACCCTAAGCCTAACCCTAAGCCTAACCCTAACCCTAGGCTACCCTTGACTGCTTCTACCTCCAATAGATATCCTAAGCACCGGTGTTTTAAGGAACAGCTTAAAAAGAGAATCCTAATGTGATTTCTTTATAATGGGTGTGTTCCTTATCTTATCCTAGTGTCTAAACTCTTCTCCATGGCTGGACCCCCAAATAATATTCCTTTACGTGCTACGGGGTAACTAGAGAGTGGGATAGGTTTAATAACTACCCTAACCCTAACGCGTACCCTAACGCTAACCGCTACCCTAACCCTAACACGTACCCTAATCCTAACCCGTACCCTAAACCGAGCCCTAACCCTAACACTAACCCTAACCCTAACCCTAACCCATACCCTACGCCGTACCCGAATCCCTCCCCGAACCCGTACCCTAAGCCGTACCCTAAGCCTAACCCTAAGCCTAACCCTAACCGTAGGCTACCCTTGACTGCTTCTGCCTCCAATAGATTTCCTAAGCACTAGTGTTTTAAGGAACAGCTTAAAAAGAGAATCCTAATGTGATTTCTTTATAATGTGTGTGTTCCTTATATTATCTTAGTGTCTAAACTCTTCTCCATGGCTGGACCCCCAAATAATATTCCTTTACGTGCTAAGGGGTATCTAGAGAGTGGGATAGGTTTAATAACTACCCTAACCATAACACGTACCCTAACCCTAACCCCTACCCTAACCCTAACACGTACCCTAATCCTAACCCGTACCCTAAACCGAGCCCTAACCCTAACACTAACCCTAACCCTAACCCTAACCCATACCCTACGCCTTACCCGAAGCCCTCTCCGAACCTGTACCCTAAGCCGTACCCTAAGCCTAATCCTAAGCCTAACCCTAGGCTACCCTTGACTGCTTCTGCCTCCAATAGATTTCCTAAGCACTACTGTTTTAAGGAACAGCTTAAAAAGAGAATCCTAATGTGATTTCTTTATAATGGGTGTGTTCCTTATCTTATCCTAGTGTCTAAACTCTTCTCCATGGCTGGACCCCCAAATAATATTCCTTTACGTGCTAAGGGGTAACTAGAGAGTGGGATAGGTTTAATAACTACCCTAACCCTAACGCGTACCTTAACGCTAACCCCTACCCTAACCCTAACACGTACCCTAATCCTAACCCGTACCCTAAACCGAGCCCTAACCCTAACACTAACCCTAACCCTAACTCTAACCCATACCCTACGCCGTACCCGAAGCCCTCCCCAAACCCGTACCCTAAGCCGTACCCTAAGCCTAACCCTAAGCCTAACCATAACCCTAGGCTACCCTTGACTGCTTCTGCCTCCAATAGATTTCCTAAGCACTAGTGTTTTAAGGAACAGCTTAAAAAGAGAATCCTAATGTGATTTCTTTATAATGGGTGTGTCCCTTATCTAATCCTAGTGTCTAAACTCTTCTCCATGGCTGGACCCCCAAATAATATTCCTTTATGTGCTAAGGGGTATCTAGAGAGTGGGATAGGTTTAATCACTACCCTAACCCTAACGCGTACACTAACCCTAACCCCTACCCTAACCCTAACACGTACCCTAATCCTAACCCGTACCCTAAACCGAGCCCTAACCCTAACACTAACCCTAACCCTAACCCTAACCCGTACCCTACGCAGTACCCGAAGCCCTCCCCGAACCCGTACCCTAAGCCGTACCCTAAGCCTACCCCTAAGCCTAACCCTAACCCTAGGCTACCCTTGACTGCTTCTGCCTCCAATAGATTTCCTAAGCACTAGTGTTTTAAGGAACAGCTTAAAAAGAGAATCCTAATGTGATTTCTTTATAAGGTGTGTGTTCCTTATATTATCTTAGTGTCTAAACTCTTCTCCATGGCTGGACCCCCAAATAATATTCCTTTACGTGCTAAGGGGTATCTAGAGAGTGGGATAGGTTTAAGAACTACCCTAACCCTAACGGGTACCCTAACCCTAACCCCTGCCCTAACCCTAACACGTACCCTAATCCTAACCCGTACCCTAAACTGAGCCCTAACCCTAACACTAACCCTAACCCTAACCCTAACCCATACCCTACGCCATACCCGAAGCCCTCCCCGAACCCGTACCCTAAGCCGTACCCTAAGCCTAACCCTAAGCCTAACCCTAACCCTAGGCTACCCTTGACTGCTTCTGCCTCCAATAGATTTCCTAAGCACTAGTGTTTTAAGGAAGAGCTTAAAAAGAGAATCCTAATGTGATTTCTTTATAATGGGTGTGTTCCTTATCTTATCCTAGTGTCTAAACTCTTCTCCATGGCTGGACCCCCAAATAATATTCCTTTACGTGCTAAGGGGTAACTAGAGAGTGGGATAGGTTTAATAACTACCCTAACCCTAACGCGTACCTTAACGCTAACCCCTACCCTAACCCTAACACGTACCCTAATCCTAACCCGTACCCTAAACCGAGCCCTAACCCTAACACTAACCCTAACCCTAACTCTAACCCATACCCTACGCCGTACCCGAAGCCCTCCCCAAACCCGTACCCTAAGCCGTACCCTAAGCCTAACCCTAAGCCTAACCCTAACCCTAGGCTACCCTTGACTGCTTCTGCCTCCAATAGATTTCCTAAGCACTAGTGTTTTAAGGAACAGCTTAAAAAGAGAATCCTAATGTGATTTCTTTATAATGGGTGTGTCCCTTATCTAATCCTAGTGTCTAAACTCTTCTCCATGGCTGGACCCCCAAATAATATTCCTTTATGTGCTAAGGGGTATCTAGAGAGTGGGATAGGTTTAATCACTACCCTAACCCTAACGCGTACACTAACCCTAACCCCTACCCTAACCCTAACACGTACCCTAATCCTAACCCGTACCCTAAACCGAGCCCTAACCCTAACACTAACCCTAACCCTAACCCTAACCCGTACCCTACGCAGTACCCGAAGCCCTCCCCGAACCCGTACCCTAAGCCGTACCCTAAGCCTACCCCTAAGCCTAACCCTAACCCTAGGCTACCCTTGACTGCTTCTGCCTCCAATAGATTTCCTAAGCACTAGTGTTTTAAGGAACAGCTTAAAAAGAGAATCCTAATGTGATTTCTTTATAAGGTGTGTGTTCCTTATATTATCTTAGTGTCTAAACTCTTCTCCATGGCTGGACCCCCAAATAATATTCCTTTACGTGCTAAGGGGTATCTAGAGAGTGGGATAGGTTTAATAACTACCCTAACCGTAACGCGTACCCTAACCCTAACACCTACCCTAACCCTAACACGTACCCTAATCCTAACCCGTACCCTAAACCGAGCCCTAACCCTAACACTAACCCTAACCCTAACCCTAACCCATATCCTACGCCGTACCCGAAGCCCTCCCCGAACCCGTACCCTAAGCCGTACCCTAAGCCTAACCCTAAGCCTAACCCTAACCCTAGGCTACCCTTGACTGCTTCTGCCTCCAATAGATTTCCTAAGCACTAGTGTTTTAAGGAACAGCTTAAGAAGAGAATCCTAATGTGATTTCTTTATAATGGGTGTGTTCCTTATCTTATCCTAGTGTCTAAACTCTTCTCCATGCCTGGACCCCCAAATAATATTCCTTTACGTGCTAAGGGGTAACTAGAGAGTGGGATAGGTTTAATAACTACCCTAACCCTAACGCGTACCCTAACGCTAACCCCTACCCTAACCCTAACACGTACCCTAATCCTAACCCGTACCCTAAACCGAGCCCTAACCCTAACACTAACCCTAACCCTAACCCTAACCCATACCCTACGCTGTACCCAAAGCCCTCCCCGAACCCGTACCCTAAGCCGTACCCTAAGCCTAACCCTAACCCTAGGCTACCCTTGACTGCTTCTGCCTCCAATAGATTTCCTAAGCACTAGTGTTTTAAGGAACAGCTTAAAAAGAGAATCCTAATGTGATTTCTTTATAATGTGTGTGTTCCTTATATTATCTTAGTGTCTAAACTCTTCTCCATGGCTGGACCCCCAAATAATATTCCTTTACGTGCTAAGGGGTATCTAGAGAGTGGGATAGGTTTAATAACTACCCTAACCCTAACGGGTACCCTAACCCTAACCCCTGCCCTAACCCTAACACGTACCCTAATCCTAACCCATACCATAAACTGAGCCCTAACCCTAACACTAACCCTAACCCTAACCCTAACCCATACCCTACGCCGTACCCGAAGCCCTCCCCGAACCCGTACCCTAAGCCGTACCCTAAGCCTAACCCTAAGCCTAACCCTAACCCTAGGCTACCCTTGACTGCTTCTGCCTCCAATAGATTTCCTAAGCACTAGTGTTTTAAGGAACAGCTTAAAAAGAGAATCCTAATGTGATTTCTTTATAATGGGTGTGTCCCTTATCTAATCCTAGTGTCTAAACTCTTCTCCATGGCTGGACCCCAAAATAATATTCCTTTACGTGCTAAGGGGTATCTAGAGAGTGGGATAGGTTTAATCACTACCCTAACCCTAACGCATACACTAACCCTAACCCCTACCCTAACCCTAACACGTACCCTAATCCTAACCCGTACCCTAAACCGAGCCCTAACCCTAACACTAACCCTAACCCTAACCCTAACCCATACCATACGCCGTACCCGAAGCCCTCCCCGAACCCGTACCCTAAGCCGTACCGTAAGCCTACCCCTAAGCCTAACCCTAACCCTAGGCTACCCTTGACTGCTTCTGCCTCCAATAGATTTCCTAAGCACTAGTGTTTTAAGGAACAGCTTAAAAAGAGAATCCTAATGTGATTTCTTTATAATGTGTGTGTTCCTTATATTATCTTAGTGTCTAAACTCTTCTCCATGGCTGGACCCCAAAATAATATTCCTTTACGTGCTAAGGGGTATCTAGAGAGTGGGATAGGTTTAATCACTACCCTAACCGTAACGCGTAACCTAACCCTAACCCCTACCCTAACCCTAACACGTACCCTAATTCTAACCCGTACCCTAAACCGAGCCCTAACCCTAACACTAACCCTAACCCTAACCCTAACCCATACCCTACGCCGTACCCGAAGCCCTCCCCGAACACGTACCCTAAGCCGTACCCTAAGCCTAACCCTAAGCCTAACCCTAACCCTAGGCTACCCTTGACTGCTTCTGCCTCCAATAGATTTCCTAAGCACTAGTGTTTTAAGGAACAGCTTAAAAAGATTATCCTAATGTGATTTCTTTATAATGGGTGTGTTCCTTATCTTATCCTAGTGTCTAAACTCTTCTCCATGGCTGGACCCCCAAGTAATATTCCTTTACGTGCTAAGGGGTAACTAGAGAGTGGGATAGATTTATTAACTACCCTAACCCTAACGCGTACCCTAACGCTAACCCCTACCCTAACCCTAACACGTACCCTAATCCTAACCCGTACCCTAAACCGAGCCCTAACCCTAACACTAACCCTAACCCTAACCCTAACCCATACCCTACGACGTACCCGAAGCCCTCCACGAACCCGTACCCTAAGCCGTACCCTAAGCCTAACCCTAAGCCTAACCCTAACCCTAGGCTACCCTTGACTGCTTCTGCCTCCAATAGATTTCCTAAGCACTAGTGTTTTAAGGAACAGCTTAAAAAGAGAATCCTAATGTGATTTCTTTATAATGGGTGTGTTCCTTATCTTATCCTAGTGTCTAAACTCTTCTCCATGGCTGGACCCCCAAATAATATTCCTTTACGTGCTAAGGGGTAACTAGAGAGTGGGATAGGTTTAATAACTACCCTAACCCTAACGCGTACCCTAACGCTAACCCCTACCCTAACCCAAACACGTACCCTAATCCTAACCCGTACCCTAAACCGAGCCCTAACCCTAACACTAACCCTAACCCTAACTCTAACCCATACCCTACGCCGTACCCGAAGCCCTCCCCAAACCCGTACCCTAAACCGTACCCTAAGCCTAACCCTAAGCCTAAGCCTAACCCTAGGCTACCCTTGCCTGCTTCTGCCTCCAATAGATTTCCTAAGCACTAGTGTTTTAAGGAACAGCTTAAAAAGAGAATCCTAATGTGATTTCTTTATAATGTGTGTGTTCCTTATATTATCTTAGTGTCTGAACTCTTCTCCATGGCTGGACCCCAAAATAATATTCCTTTACGTGCTAAGGGGTATCTAGAGAGTGGGATAGGTTTAATCACTACCCTAACCGTAACGCGTACCCTAACCCTAACCCCTACCCTAACCCTAACACGTACCCTAATTCTAACCCGTACCCTAAACCGAGCCCTAACCCTAACACTAACCCTAACCCTTACCCTAACCCATACCCTACGCCGTACCCGAAGCCCTCCCCGAACCCGTACCCTAAGCCGTACCCTAAGCCTAACCCTAAGCCTAACCCTAACCCTAGGCTACCCTTGACTGCTTCTGCCTCCAATAGATTTCCTAAGCACTAGTGTTTTAAGGAACAGCTTAAAAAGATTATCCTAATGTGATTTCTTTATAATGGTTGTGTTCCTTATCTTATCCTAGTGTCTAAACTCTTCTCCATGGCTGAACCCCCAAATAATATTCCTTTACGTGCTAAGGGGTATCTAGAGAGTGGGACAGGTTTAATAACTACACTAACCGTCACGCGTACCCTAACCCTAACCCCTACCCTAACCCTAACACGTACCCTAATCCTAACCGTACCCTAAACCGAGCCCTAACCCTAACACTAACCCTAACCCATACCCTACGCCGTACCCGAAACCCTCCCCGAACCCGTACCCTAAGCCGTACCCTAAGCCTAACCCTAAGCCTAACCCTAACCCTAGGCTACCCTTGACTGCTTCTGCCTCCAATAGATTTCCTAAGCACTAGTGTTTTAAGGAACAGCTTAAAAAGAGAATCCTAATGTGATTTCTTTATAATGGGTGTGTTCCTTATCTTATCCTAGTGTCTAAACTCTTCTCCATGGCTGGACCCCCAAGTAATATTCCTTTACGTGCTAAGGGGTAACTACAGAGTGGGATAGATTTAATAACTACCCTAACCCTAACGCGTACCCTAACGCTAACCCCTACCCTAACCCTAACACGTACCCTAATCCTAACCCGTACCCTAAACCGAGCCCTAACCCTAACACTAACCCTAACCCTAACCCTAACCCATACCCTACGCCGTACCCGAAGCCCTCCCCGAACCCGTACCCTAAGCCGTACCCTAAGCCTAACCCTAAGCCTAACCCTAACCCTAGGCTACCCTTGACTGCTTCTGCCTCCAATAGATTTCCTAAGCACTAGTGTTTTAAGGAACAGCTTAAAAAGAGAATCCTAATGTGATTTCTTTATAATGGGTGTGTTCCTTATCTAATCCTAGTGTCTAAAGTCTTCTCCATGGCTGGACCCCCAAATAATATTCCTTTATGTGCTAAGGGGTATCTAGAGAGTGGGATAGGTTTACTCACTACCCTAACCCTAACGTGTACCCTAACCCTAACCCCTACCCTAACCCTAACACGTACCCTAATCCTAACCCGTACCCTAAACCGAGCCCTAACCCTAACAATAACCCTAACCCTAACCCTAACCCATACCCTAGGCCGTATCCGAAGCCCTCCCCGAACCCGTACCCTAAGCCGTACCCTAAGCCTAACCCTAAGCCTAACCCTAACCCTAGGCTACCCTTGACTGCTTCTGCCTCCAATAGATTTCCTAAGCACTAGTGTTTTAAGGAACAGCTTAAAAAGAGAATCCTAATGTGATTTCTTTATAATGGGTGTGTTCCTTATCTTATCCTAGTGTCTAAACTCTTCTCCATGGCTGGACCCCCAAGTAATATTCCTTTACGTGCTAAGGGGTAACTACAGAGTGGGATAGATTTAATAACTACCCTAACCCTAACGCGTACCCTAACGCTAACCCCTACCCTAACCCTAACACGTACACTAATCCTAACCCGTACCCTAAACCGAGCCCTAACCCTAACACTAACCCTAACCCTAACCCTAACCCATACCCTACGCCGTACCCGAAGCCCTCCCCGAACCCGTACCCTAAGCCTTACCCTAAGCCTAACCCTAAGCCTAACCCTAACCCTAGGCTACCCTTGACTGCTTCTGCCTCCAATAGATTTCCTAAGCACTAGTGTTTTAAGGAACAGCTTAAAAAGAGAATCCTAATGTGATTTCTTTATAATGGGTGTGTTCCTTATCTAATCCTAGTGTCTAAAGTCTTCTCCATGGCTGGACCCACAAATAATATTCCTTTATGTGCTAAGGGGTATCTAGAGAGTGGGATAGGTTTAATCACTACCCTAACCCTAACGTGTACCCTAACCCTAACCCCTACCCTAACACTAACACGTACCCTAATCCTAACCCGTACCCTAAACCGAGCCCTAACCCTAACACTAACCCTAACCCTAACCCTAACCCATACCCTACGCCGTACCCGAAGCCCTCCCCGAACCCGTACCCTAAGCCGTACCCTAAGCCTAACCCTAAGCCTAACCCTAACCCTAGGCTACCCTTGACTGCTTCTGCCTCCAATAGATTTCCTAAGCACTAGTGTTTTAAGGAACAGCTTAAAAAGAGAATCCTAATGTGATTTCTTTATAATGGGTGTGTTCCTTATCTTATCCTAGTGTCTAAACTCTTCTCCATGGCGGGACCCCCAAATAATATTCCTTTACGTGCTAAGGGGTATCTAGAGAGTGGGATAGGTTTAATCACTACCCTAACCGTAACGCGTACCCTAACCCTAACCCCTACCCTAACCCTAACACGTACCCTAATCCTAACCCGTACCCTAAACCGAGCCCTAACCCTAACACTAACCCTAACCCTAACCCATACCCTACGCCGTACCCGAAGCCCTCCCCGAACCCGTACCCTAAGCCGTACCCTAAGCCTAAACCTAAGCCTAACCCTAACCCTAGGCTATCCTTGACTGTTTCTGCCTCCAATAGATTTCCTAAGCACTAGTGTTTTAAGGAACAGCTTAAAAAGATTATCCTAATGTGATTTCTTTATAATGGGTGTGTTCCTTATCTTATCCTAGTGTCTAAACTCTTCTCCATGGCTGGACCCCCAAATAATATTCCTTTACGTGCTAAGGGGTATCTAGAGAGTGGGACAGGTTTAATAACTACCCTAACCGTAACGCGTACCCTAACCCTAACCCCTACCCTAACCCTAACACGTACCCTAATCCTAACCCGTACCCTAAACCGAGCCCTAACACTAACACTAACCCTATTCCTAACCCTAACCCATACCCTACGCCGTACCCAAAGCCCTCCCCGAACCCGTACCCTAAGCCGTACCCTAAGCCTAACCCTAACCCTAGGCTACCCTTGACTGCTTCTGCCTCCAATAGATTTCCTAAGCACTAGTGTTTTAAGGAACAGCTTAAAAAGAGAATCCTAATGTGATTTCTTTATAATGTGTGTGTTCCTTATATTATCTTAGTGTCTAAACTCTTCTCCATGGCTGGACCCCCAAATAATATTCCTTTATGTGCTAAGGGGTATCTAGAGAGTGGGATAGGTTTAATAACTACCCTAACCCTAACGGGTACCCTAACCCTAACCCCTGCCCTAACCCTAACACGTACCCTAATCCTAACCCATACCATAAACTGAGCCCTAACCCTAACACTAACCCTAACCCTAACCCTAACCCATACCCTACGCCGTACCCGAAGCCCTCCCCGAACCCGTACCCTAAGCCGTACCCTAAGCCTAACCCTAAGCCTAACCCTAACCCTAGGCTACCCTTGACTGCTTCTGCCTCCAATAGATTTCCTAAGCACTAGTGTTTTAAGGAACAGCTTAAAAAGAGAATCCTAATGTGATTTCTTTATAATGGGTGTGTCCCTTATCTAATCCTAGTGTCTAAACTCTTCTCCATGGCTGGACCCCAAAATAATATTCCTTTACGTGCTAAGGGGTATCTAGAGAGTGGGATAGGTTTAATCACTACCCTAACCCTAACGCATACACTAACCCTAACCCCTACCCTAACCCTAACACGTACCCTAATCCTAACCCGTACCCTAAACCGAGCCCTAACCCTAACACTAACCCTAACCCTAACCCTAACCCATACCATACGCCGTACCCGAAGCCCTCCCCGAACCCGTACCCTAAGCCGTACCGTAAGCCTACCCCTAAGCCTAACCCTAACCCTAGGCTACCCTTGACTGCTTCTGCCTCCAATAGATTTCCTAAGCACTAGTGTTTTAAGGAACAGCTTAAAAAGAGAATCCTAATGTGATTTCTTTATAATGTGTGTGTTCCTTATATTATCTTAGTGTCTAAACTCTTCTCCATGGCTGGACCCCAAAATAATATTCCTTTACGTGCTAAGGGGTATCTAGAGAGTGGGATAGGTTTAATCACTACCCTAACCGTAACGCGTAACCTAACCCTAACCCCTACCCTAACCCTAACACGTACCCTAATTCTAACCCGTACCCTAAACCGAGCCCTAACCCTAACACTAACCCTAACCCTAACCCTAACCCATACCCTACGCCGTACCCGAAGCCCTCCCCGAACACGTACCCTAAGCCGTACCCTAAGCCTAACCCTAAGCCTAACCCTAACCCTAGGCTACCCTTGACTGCTTCTGCCTCCAATAGATTTCCTAAGCACTAGTGTTTTAAGGAACAGCTTAAAAAGATTATCCTAATGTGATTTCTTTATAATGGGTGTGTTCCTTATCTTATCCTAGTGTCTAAACTCTTCTCCATGGCTGGACCCCCAAGTAATATTCCTTTACGTGCTAAGGGGTAACTAGAGAGTGGGATAGATTTATTAACTACCCTAACCCTAACGCGTACCCTAACGCTAACCCCTACCCTAACCCTAACACGTACCCTAATCCTAACCCGTACCCTAAACCGAGCCCTAACCCTAACACTAACCCTAACCCTAACCCTAACCCATACCCTACGACGTACCCGAAGCCCTCCACGAACCCGTACCCTAAGCCGTACCCTAAGCCTAACCCTAAGCCTAACCCTAACCCTAGGCTACCCTTGACTGCTTCTGCCTCCAATAGATTTCCTAAGCACTAGTGTTTTAAGGAACAGCTTAAAAAGAGAATCCTAATGTGATTTCTTTATAATGGGTGTGTTCCTTATCTTATCCTAGTGTCTAAACTCTTCTCCATGGCTGGACCCCCAAATAATATTCCTTTACGTGCTAAGGGGTAACTAGAGAGTGGGATAGGTTTAATAACTACCCTAACCCTAACGCGTACCCTAACGCTAACCCCTACCCTAACCCA
This sequence comes from Balaenoptera physalus, assembly GCF_965194825.1. Lineage (NCBI taxonomy): Eukaryota > Metazoa > Chordata > Mammalia > Artiodactyla > Balaenopteridae > Balaenoptera > Balaenoptera physalus. The sequence goes on from NW_028126470.1 coordinate 81,566, forward strand.
AACACGTACCCTAATCCTAACCCGTACCCTAAACCGAGCCCTAACCCTAACACTAACCCTAACCCTAACTCTAACCCATACCCTACGCCGTACCCGAAGCCCTCCCCAAACCCGTACCCTAAACCGTACCCTAAGCCTAACCCTAAGCCTAAGCCTAACCCTAGGCTACCCTTGCCTGCTTCTGCCTCCAATAGATTTCCTAAGCACTAGTGTTTTAAGGAACAGCTTAAAAAGAGAATCCTAATGTGATTTCTTTATAATGTGTGTGTTCCTTATATTATCTTAGTGTCTGAACTCTTCTCCATGGCTGGACCCCAAAATAATATTCCTTTACGTGCTAAGGGGTATCTAGAGAGTGGGATAGGTTTAATCACTACCCTAACCGTAACGCGTACCCTAACCCTAACCCCTACCCTAACCCTAACACGTACCCTAATTCTAACCCGTACCCTAAACCGAGCCCTAACCCTAACACTAACCCTAACCCTTACCCTAACCCATAGCCTACGCCGTACCCGAAGCCCTCCCCGAACCCGTACCCTAAGCCGTACCCTAAGCCTAACCCTAAGCCTAACCCTAACCCTAGGCTACCCTTGACTGCTTCTGCCTCCAATAGATTTCCTAAGCACTAGTGTTTTAAGGAACAGCTTAAAAAGATTATCCTAATGTGATTTCTTTATAATGGGTGTGTTCCTTATCTTATCCTAGTGTCTAAACTCTTCTCCATGGCTGAACCCCCAAATAATATTCCTTTACGTGCTAAGGGGTATCTAGAGAGTGGGACAGGTTTAATAACTACACTAACCGTCACGCGTACCCTAACCCTAACCCCTACCCTAACCCTAACACGTACCCTAATCCTAACCGTACCCTAAACCGAGCCCTAACCCTAACACTAACCCTAACCCATACCCTACGCCGTACCCGAAACCCTCCCCGAACCCGTACCCTAAGCCGTACCCTAAGCCTAACCCTAAGCCTAACCCTAACCCTAGGCTACCCTTGACTGCTTCTGCCTCCAATAGATTTCCTAAGCACTAGTGTTTTAAGGAACAGCTTAAAAAGAGAATCCTAATGTGATTTCTTTATAATGGGTGTGTTCCTTATCTTATCCTAGTGTCTAAACTCTTCTCCATGGCTGGACCCCCAAGTAATATTCCTTTACGTGCTAAGGGGTAACTACAGAGTGGGATAGATTTAATAACTACCCTAACCCTAACGCGTACCCTAACGCTAACCCCTACCCTAACCCTAACACGTACCCTAATCCTAACCCGTACCCTAAACCGAGCCCTAACCCTAACACTAACCCTAACCCTAACCCTAACCCATACCCTACGCCGTACCCGAAGCCCTCCCCGAACCCGTACCCTAAGCCGTACCCTAAGCCTAACCCTAAGCCTAACCCTAACCCTAGGCTACCCTTGACTGCTTCTGCCTCCAATAGATTTCCTAAGCACTAGTGTTTTAAGGAACAGCTTAAAAAGAGAATCCTAATGTGATTTCTTTATAATGGGTGTGTTCCTTATCTAATCCTAGTGTCTAAAGTCTTCTCCATGGCTGGACCCCCAAATAATATTCCTTTATGTGCTAAGGGGTATCTAGAGAGTGGGATAGGTTTACTCACTACCCTAACCCTAACGTGTACCCTAACCCTAACCCCTACCCTAACCCTAACACGTACCCTAATCCTAACCCGTACCCTAAACCGAGCCCTAACCCTAACAATAACCCTAACCCTAACCCTAACCCATACCCTAGGCCGTATCCGAAGCCCTCCCCGAACCCGTACCCTAAGCCGTACCCTAAGCCTAACCCTAAGCCTAACCCTAACCCTAGGCTACCCTTGACTGCTTCTGCCTCCAATAGATTTCCTAAGCACTAGTGTTTTAAGGAACAGCTTAAAAAGAGAATCCTAATGTGATTTCTTTATAATGGGTGTGTTCCTTATCTTATCCTAGTGTCTAAACTCTTCTCCATGGCTGGACCCCCAAGTAATATTCCTTTACGTGCTAAGGGGTAACTACAGAGTGGGATAGATTTAATAACTACCCTAACCCTAACGCGTACCCTAACGCTAACCCCTACCCTAACCCTAACACGTACACTAATCCTAACCCGTACCCTAAACCGAGCCCTAACCCTAACACTAACCCTAACCCTAACCCTAACCCATACCCTACGCCGTACCCGAAGCCCTCCCCGAACCCGTACCCTAAGCCTTACCCTAAGCCTAACCCTAAGCCTAACCCTAACCCTAGGCTACCCTTGACTGCTTCTGCCTCCAATAGATTTCCTAAGCACTAGTGTTTTAAGGAACAGCTTAAAAAGAGAATCCTAATGTGATTTCTTTATAATGGGTGTGTTCCTTATCTAATCCTAGTGTCTAAAGTCTTCTCCATGGCTGGACCCACAAATAATATTCCTTTATGTGCTAAGGGGTATCTAGAGAGTGGGATAGGTTTAATCACTACCCTAACCCTAACGTGTACCCTAACCCTAACCCCTACCCTAACACTAACACGTACCCTAATCCTAACCCGTACCCTAAACCGAGCCCTAACCCTAACACTAACCCTAACCCTAACCCTAACCCATACCCTACGCCGTACCCGAAGCCCTCCCCGAACCCGTACCCTAAGCCGTACCCTAAGCCTAACCCTAAGCCTAACCCTAACCCTAGGCTACCCTTGACTGCTTCTGCCTCCAATAGATTTCCTAAGCACTAGTGTTTTAAGGAACAGCTTAAAAAGAGAATCCTAATGTGATTTCTTTATAATGGGTGTGTTCCTTATCTTATCCTAGTGTCTAAACTCTTCTCCATGGCGGGACCCCCAAATAATATTCCTTTACGTGCTAAGGGGTATCTAGAGAGTGGGATAGGTTTAATCACTACCCTAACCGTAACGCGTACCCTAACCCTAACCCCTACCCTAACCCTAACACGTACCCTAATCCTAACCCGTACCCTAAACCGAGCCCTAACCCTAACACTAACCCTAACCCTAACCCATACCCTACGCCGTACCCGAAGCCCTCCCCGAACCCGTACCCTAAGCCGTACCCTAAGCCTAAACCTAAGCCTAACCCTAACCCTAGGCTATCCTTGACTGTTTCTGCCTCCAATAGATTTCCTAAGCACTAGTGTTTTAAGGAACAGCTTAAAAAGATTATCCTAATGTGATTTCTTTATAATGGGTGTGTTCCTTATCTTATCCTAGTGTCTAAACTCTTCTCCATGGCTGGACCCCCAAATAATATTCCTTTACGTGCTAAGGGGTATCTAGAGAGTGGGACAGGTTTAATAACTACCCTAACCGTAACGCGTACCCTAACCCTAACCCCTACCCTAACCCTAACACGTACCCTAATCCTAACCCGTACCCTAAACCGAGCCCTAACACTAACACTAACCCTATTCCTAACCCTAACCCATACCCTACGCCGTACCCGAAGCCCTCCCCGAACCCGTACCCTAAGCCGTACCCTAAGCCTAACCCTAAGCCTAACCCTAATCCTAGGCTACCCTTGACTGCTTCTGCCTCCAATAGATTTCCTAAGCACTAGTGTTTTAAGGAACAGCTTAAAAAGAGAATCCTAATGTGATTTCTTTATAATGGGTGTGTTCCTTATCTTATCCTAGTGTCTAAACTCTTCTCCATGGGTGGACCCCCAAATAATATTCCTTTACGTGCTAAGGGGTAACTAGAGAGTGGGATAGGTTTAATAACTACCCTAACCCTAACGCGTACCCTAACGCTAACCCCTACCCTAACCCTAACACGTACCCTAATCCTAACCCGTACCCTAAACCGAGCCCTAACCCTAACACTAACCCTAACCCTAACCCTAACCCATACCCTACGCCGTACCCGAAGCCCTCCCCGAACCCGTACCCTAAGCCGTACCCTAAGCCTAACCCTAAGCCTAACCCTAACCCTAGGCTACCCTTGACTGCTTCTGCCTCCAATAGATTTCCTAAGCACTAGTGTTTTAAGGAACAGCTTAAAAAGAGAATCCTAATGTGATTTCTTTATAATGTGTGTGTTCCTTATATTATCTTAGTGTCTAAACTCTTCTCCATGGCTGGACCCCCAAATAATATTCCTTTACGTGCTAAGGGGTATCTAGAGAGTGGGATAGGTTTAGTAACTACCCTAACCGTAACGCGTACCCTAACCCTAACCCGTACCCTAACCCTAACACGTACCCTAATCCTAACCCGTACCCTAAACCGAGCCCTAACCCTAACACTAACCCTAACCCTAACACTAACCCATACCCTACGCAATACCCGAAGCCCTCCCCGAACACGTACCCTAAGCCGTACCCTAAGCCTAACCCTAAGCCTAACCCTAACCCTAGGCTACCCTTGACTTCTTCTGCCTCCAATAGATTTCCTAAGCACTAGTGTTTTAAGGAACAGCTTAAAAAGAGAATCCTAATGTGATTTCTTTATAATGGGTGTGTTCCTTATCTAATCCTAGTGTCTAAACTCTTCTCCATGGCTGGACCCCCAAATAATATTCCTTTACGTGCTAAGGGGTATCTAGAGAGTGGGATAGGTTTAATCACTACCCTAACCCTAACGTGTACCCTAACCCTAACCCCTACCCTAACCCTAACACGTACCCTAATCCTAACCCGTACCCTAAACCGAGCCCTAACCCTAACACTAACGCTAACCCTAACCCTAACCCATACCCTACGCCGTACCCGAAGCCCTCCCCGAACCCGTACCCTAAGCCGTACCCTAAGCCTAACCCTAAGCCTAACCCTAACCCTAGGCTACCCTTGACTGCTTCTGCCTCCAATAGATTTCCTAAGCACTAGTGTTTTAAGGAACAGCTTAAAAAGAGAATCCTAATGTGATTTCTTTATAATTGGTGTGTTCCTTATCTTATCCTAGTGTCTAAACTCTTCTCCATGGCGGGACCCCCAAATAATATTCCTTTACGTGCTAAGGGGTATCTAGAGAGTGGGACAGGTTTAAAAACTACCCTAACCGTAACGCGTACCCTAACCCTAACCCCTACCCTAACCCTAACACGTACCCTAATCCTAACCCGTACCCTAAACCGAGCCCTAACCCTAACACTAACCCTAAAACTAACCCTAACCCATACCCTACGCCGTACCCGAATCCCTCCCGAACCCGTACCCTAAGCCGTACCCTAAGCCTAACCCTAAGCCTAACCCTAACCGTAGGCTACCCTTGACTGCTTCTGCCTCCAATAGATTTCCTAAGCACTAGTGTTTTAAGGAACAGCTTAAAAAGAGAATCCTAATGTGATTTCTTTATAATGTGTGTGTTCCTTATATTATCTTAGTGTCTAAACTCTTCTCCATGGCTGGACCCCCAAATAATATTCCTTTACGTGCTAAGGGGTATCTAGAGAGTGGGATAGGTTTAATAACTACCCTAACCATAACACGTACCCTAACCCTAACCCCTACCCTAACCCTAACACGTACCCTAATCCTAACCCGTACCCTAACCCGAGCCCTAACCCTAACACTAACCCTAACCCTAACCCTAACCCATACCCTACGCCGTACCCGAAGCCCTCCCCGAACCCGTACCCTAAGCCGTACCCTAAGCCTAATCCTAAGCCTAACCCTAGGCTACCCTTGACTGCTTCTGCCTCCAATAGATTTCCTAAGAACTAGTGTTTTAAGGAACAGCTTAAAAAGAGAATCCTAATGTGATTTCTTTATAATGGGTGTGTTCCTTATCTTATCCTAGTGTCTAAACTCTTCTCCATGGCTGGACCCCCAAATAATATTCCTTTACGTGCTAAGGGGTAACTAGAGAGTGAGATAGGTTTAATAACTACGCTAACCCTAACGCGTACCCTAACGCTAACCCCTACCCTAACCCTAACACGTACCCTAATTCTAACCCGTACCCTAAACCGAGCCCTAACCCTAACACTAACCCTAACCCTAACTCTAACCCATACCCTACGCCGTACCCGAAGCCCTCCCCAAACCCGTACCCTAAGCCGTACCCTAAGCCTAACCCTAAGCCTAACCCTAACCCTAGGCTACCCTTGACTGCTTCTGCCTCCAATAGATTTCCTAAGCACTAGTGTTTTAAGGAACAGCTTAAAAAGAGAATCCTAATGTGATTTCTTTATAATGGGTGTGTCCCTTATCTAATCCTAGTGTCTAAACTCTTCTCCATGGCTGGACCCCCAAATAATATTCCTTTATGTGCTAAGGGGTAACTAGAGAGTGGGATAGGTTTAATCACTACCCTAACCCTAACGCGTACACTAACCCTAACCCCTACCCTAACCCTAACACGTACCCTAATCCTAACCCGTACCCTAAACCGAGCCCTAACCCTAACACTAACCCTAACCCTAACCCTAACCCGTACCCTACGCAGTACCCGAAGCCCTCCCCGAACCCGTACCCTAAGCCGTACCCTAAGCCTACCCCTAAGCCTAACCCTAACCCTAGGCTACCCTTGACTGCTTCTGCCTCCAATAGATTCCCTAAGCACTAGTGTTTTAAGGAACAGCTTAAAAAGAGAATCCTAATGTGATTTCTTTATAAGGTGTGTGTTCCTTATATTATCTTAGTGTCTAAACTCTTCTCCATGGCTGGACCCCCAAATAATATTCCTTTCCGTGCTAAGGGGTATCTAGAGAGTGGGATAGGTTTAATAACTACCCTAACCTTAACGCGTACCCTAACCCTAACACCTACCCTAACCCTAACACGTACCCTAATCCTAACCCGTACCCTAAACCGAGCCCTAACCCTAACACTAACCCTAACCCTAACCCTAACCCATACCCTACGCCGTACCCGAAGCCCTCCCCGAACCCGTACCCTAAGCCGTACCCTAAGCCTAACCCTAAGCCTAACCCTAACCCTAGGCTACCCTTGACTGCTTCTGCCTCCAATAGATTTCCTAAGCACTAGTGTTTTAAGGAACAGCTTAAGAAGAGAATCCTAATGTGATTTCTTTATAATGGGTGTGTTCCTTATCTTATCCTAGTGTCTAAACTCTTCTCCATGCCTGGACCCCCAAATAATATTCCTTTACGTGCTAAGGGGTAACTAGAGAGTGGGATAGGTTTAATAACTACCCTAACCCTAACGCGTACCCTAACGCTAACCCCTACCCTAACCCTAACACGTACCCTAATCCTAACCAGTACCCTAAACCGAGACTTAACCCTAACACTAACCCTAACCCTAACCGTAACCCATTCCCTACGTTGTACCCAAAGCCCTCCCCGAACCCGTACCCTAAGCCGGACCCTAAGCCTAACCCTAACCCTAGGCTACCCTTGACTGCTTCTGCCTCCAATAGATTTCCTAAGCACTAGTGTTTTAAGGAACAGCTTAAAAAGAGAATCATAATGTGATTTCTTTATAATGTGTGTGTTCCTTATATTATCTTAGTGTCTAAACTCTTCTCCATGGCTGGACCCCCAAATAATATTCCTTTACGTGCTAAGGGGTATCTAGAGAGTGGGATAGGTTTAATAACTACCCTAACCCTAACGGGTACCCTAACCCTAACCCCTGCCCTAACCCTAACACGTACCCTAATCCTAACCCGTACCCTAAACTGAGCCCTAACCCTAACACTAACCCTAACCCTAACCCTAACCCATACCCTACGCCGTACCCGAAGCCCTCCCCGAAACCGTACCCTAAGCCGTACCCTAAGCCTAACCCTAAGCCTAACCCTAACCCTAGGCTACCCTTGACTGCTTCTGCCTCCAATAGATTTCCTAAGCACTAGTGTTTTAAGGAACAGCTTAAAAAGAGAATCCTAATGTGATTTCTTTATAATGTGTGTGTTCCTTATATTATCTTAGTGTCTAAACTCTTCTCCATGGCTGGACCCCCAAATAATATTCCTTTACGTGCTAAGGGGTATCTAGAGAGTGGGATAGGTTTAATAACTACCCTAACCGTAACGCGTACCCTAACCCTAACACCTACCCTAACCCTAACACGTACCCTAATCCTAACCCGTACCCTAAACCGAGCCCTAACCCTAACACTAACCCTAACCCTAACCCTAACCCATACCCTACGCCGTACCCGAAGCCCTCCCCGAACCCGTACCCTAAGCCGTACCCTAAGCCTAACCCTAAGCCTAACCCTAACCCTAGGCTACCCTTGACTGCTTCTGCCTCCAATAGATTTCCTAAGCACTAGTGTTTTAAGGAACAGCTTAAGAAGAGAATCCTAATGTGATTTCTTTATAATGGGTGTGTTCCTTATCTTATCCTAGTGTCTAAACTCTTCTCCATGGCTGGACCCCCAAATAATATTCCTTTATGTGCTAAGGGGTATCTAGAGAGTGGGATAGGTTTAATCACTACCCTAAACCTAACGTGTACCCTAACCCTAACCCCTACCCTAACCCTAACACGTACCCTAATCCTAACCCGTACCCTAAACCGAGCCCTAACCCTAACACTAACGCTAACCCTAACCCTAACCCATACCCTACGCCGTACCCGAAGCCCTCCTCGAACCCGTACCTTTAGCCGTACCCTAAGCCTAACCCTAAGCCTAACCCTAACCCTAGGCTACCCTTGACTGCTTCTGCCTCCAATAGATTTCCTAAGCACTGGTGTTTTAAGGAACAGCTTAAAAAGAGAATCCTAATGTGATTTCTTTATAATGGGTGTGTTCCTTATCTTATCCTAGTGTCTAAACTCTTCTCCATGGCTGGACCCCAAAATAATATTCCTTTATGTGCTAAGGGGTATCTAGAGAGTGGGATAGGTTTAATCACTACCCTAACCCTAACGCATACACTAACCCTAACCCCTACCCTAACCCTAACACGTACCCTAATCCTAACCCGTACCCTAAACCGAGCCCTAACCCTAACACTAACCCTAACCCTAACCCATACCCTACGCCGTACCCGAAGCCCTCCCCGAACCCGTACCCTAAGCCTACCCCTAAGCCTAACCCTAACCCTAGGCTACCCTTGACTGCTTCTGCCTCCAATAGATTTCCTAAGCACTAGTGTTTTAAGGAACAGCTTAAAAAGAGAATCCTAATGTGATTTCTTTATAATGTGTGTGTTCCTTATATTATCTTAGTGTCTAAACTCTTCTCCATGGCTGGACCCCCAAATAATATTCCTTTACGTGCTAAGGGGTATCTAGAGAGTGGGATAGGTTTAATAACTACCCTAACCCTAACGGGTACCCTAACCCTAACCCCTGCCCTAACCCTAACACGTACCCTAATCCTAACCCGTACCCTAAACTGAGCCCTAACCCTAACACTAACCCTAACCCTAACCCTAACCCATACCCTACGCCGTACCCGAAGCCCTCCCCGAACCCGTACCCTAAGCCGTACCCTAAGCCTAACCCTAAGCCTAACCCTAACCCTAGGCTACCCTTGACTGCTTCTGCCTCCAATAGATTTCCTAAGCACTAGTGTTTTAAGGAACAGCTTAAAAAGAGAATCCTAATGTGATTTCTTTATAATGGGTGTGTCCCTTATCTAATCCTAGTGTCTAAACTCTTCTCCATGGCTGGACCCCAAAATAATATTCCTTTATGTGCTAAGGGGTATCTAGAGAGTGGGATAGGTTTAATCACTACCCTAACCCTAACGCATACACTAACCCTAACCCCTACCCTAACCCTAACACGTACCCTAATCCTAAGCCGTACCCTAAACCGAGCCCTAACCCTAACACTAACCCTAACCCTAACCCTAACCCATACCCTACGCCGTACCCGAAGCCCTCCCCGAACCCGTACCCTAAGCCGTACCGTAAGCCTACCCCTAAGCCTAACCCTAACCCTAGGCTACCCTTGACTGCTTCTGCCTCCAATAGATTTCCTAAGCACTAGTGTTTTAAGGAACAGCTTAAAAAGAGAATCCTAATGTGATTTCTTTATAATGTGTGTGTTCCTTATATTATCTTAGTGTCTAAACTCTTCTCCATGGCTGGACCCCCAAATAATATTCCTTTACGTGCTAAGGGGTATCTAGAGAGTGGGATAGGTTTAATAACTACCCTAACCGTAACGCGTACCCTAACCCTAACACCTACCCTAAACCTAACACGTACCCTAATCCTAACCCGTACCCTAAACCGAGCCCTAACCCTAACACTAACCCTAACCCTAACCCTAACCCATACCCTACGCCGTACCCAAAGCCCTCCCCGAACCCGTACCCTAAGCCGTACCCTAAGCCTAACCCTAAGCCTAACCCTAACCCTAGGCTACCCTTGACTGCTTCTGCCTCCAATAGATTTCCTAAGCACTAGTGTTTTAAGGAACAGCTTAAAAAGAGAATCCTAATGTGATTTCTTTATAATGTGTGTGTTCCTTATATTATCTTAGTGTCTAAACTCTTCTCCATGGCTGGACCCCCAAATAATATTCCTTTACGTGCTAAGGGGTATCTAGAGAGTGAGATAGGTTTAATAACTACCCTAACCGTAACGCGTACCCTAACGCTAACCCCTACCCTAACCCTAACACGTACCCTAATCCTAACCCGTACCCTAAACCGAGCCCTAACCCTAACACTAACCCTAACCCTAACCCTAACCCATACCCTACGCCGTACCCGAAGCCCTCCCCGAACACGTACCCTAAGCCGTACCCTAAGCCTAACCCTAAGCCTAACCTTAACCCTAGGCTACCCTTGACTGCTTCTGCCTCCAATAGATTTCCTAAGCACTAGTGTTTTAAGGAACAGCTTAAAAAGAGAATCCTAATGTGATTTCTTTATAATGGGTGTGTTCCTTATCTAATTATAGTGTCTAAACTCTTATCCATGGCTGGACCCCCAAATAATATTCCTTTATGTGCTAAGGGGTATCTAGAGAGTGGGATAGGTTTAATCACTACCCTAACCCTAACGTGTACCCTAACCCTAACCCCTACCCTAACCCTAACACGTACCCTAATCCTAACCCGTACCCTAAACCGAGCCCTAACCCTAACACTAACGCTAACCCTAACCCTAACCCATACCCTACGCCGTACCCGAAGCCCTCCCCGAACCCGTACCTTTAGCCGTACCCTAAGCCTAACCCTAAGCCTAACCCTAACCCTAGGCTACCCTTGACTGCTTCTGCCTCCAATAGATTTCCTAAGCACTAGTGTTTTAAGGAACAGCTTAAAAAGAGAATCCTAATGTGATTTCTTTATAATTGGTGTGTTCCTTATCTTATCCTAGTGTCTAAACTCTTCTCCATGCCGGGACCCCCAAATAATATTCCTTTACGTGCTAAGGGGTATCTAGAGAGTGGGACAGGTTTAATAACTACCCTAACCGTAACGCGTACCCTAACCCTAACCCCTACCCTAACCCTAACACGTACCCTAATCCTAAGCCGTACCCTAAACCGAGCCCTAACCCTAACACTAACCCTAACCCTAACCCTAACCCATACCCTACGCCGTACCCGAAACCCTCCCCGAACCCGTACCCTAAGCCGTACCCTAAGCCTAACCCTAAGCCTAACCCTAACCCTAGGCTACCCTTGACTGCTTCTGCCTCCAATAGATTTCCTAACCACTGGTGTTTTAAGGAACAGCTTAAAAAGAGAATCCTAATGTGATTTCTTTATAATGGGTGTGTTCCTTATCTTATCCTAGTGTCTAAACTCTTCTCCATGGCTGGACCCCAAAATAATATTCCTTTATGTGCTAAGGGGTATCTAGAGAGTGGGATAGGTTTAATCACTACCCTAACCCTAACGCATACACTAACCCTAACCCCTACCCTAACTCTAACACGTACCCTAATCCTAACCCGTACCCTAAACCGAGCCCTAACCCTAACACTAACCCTAACCCTAACCCTAACCCATACCCTACGCCGTACCCGAAGCCCTCCCCGAACCCGTACCCTAAGCCTACCCCTAAGCCTAAACCTAACCCTAGGCTACCCTTGACTGCTTCTGCCTCCAATAGATTTCCTAAGCACTAGTGTTTTAAGGAACAGCTTAAAAAGAGAATCCTAATGTGATTTCTTTATAATGTGTGTGTTCCTTATATTATCTTAGTGTCTAAACTCTTCTCCATGGCTGGACCCCCAAATAATATTCCTTTACGTGCTAAGGGGTATCTAGAGAGTGAGATAGGTTTAATAACTACCCTAACCGTAACGCGTACCCTAACGCTAACCCCTACCCTAAACCTAACACGTACCCTAATCCTAACCCGTACCCTAAACCGAGCCCTAACCCTAACACTAACCCTAACCCTAACCCTAACCCATACCCTACGCCGTACCCGAAGCCCTCCCCGAACACGTACCCTAAGCCGTACCCTAAGCCTAACCCTAAGCCTAACCTTAACCCTAGGCTACCCTTGACTGCTTCTGCCTCCAATAGATTTCCTAAGCACTAGTGTTTTAAGGAACAGCTTAAAAAGAGAATCCTAATGTGATTTCTTTATAATGGGTGTGTTCCTTATCTAATTATAGTGTCTAAACTCTTATCCATGGCTGGACCCCCAAATAATATTCCTTTATGTGCTAAGGGGTATCTAGAGAGTGGGATAGGTTTAATCACTACCCTAACCCTAACGTGTACCCTAACCCTAACCCCTACCCTAACCCTAACACGTACCCTAATCCTAACCCGTACCCTAAACCGAGCCCTAACCCTAACACTAACGCTAACCCTAACCCTAACCCATACCCTACGCCGTACCCGAAGCCCTCCCCGAACACGTACCTTTAGCCGTACCCTAAGCCTAACCCTAAGCCTAACCCTAACCCTAGGCTACCCTTGACTGCTTCTGCCTCCAATAGATTTCCTAAGCACTAGTGTTTTAAGGAACAGCTTAAAAAGAGAATCCTAATGTGATTTCTTTATAATGGGTGTGTTCCTTATCTTATCCTAGTGTCTAAACTCTTCTCCATGGCTGGACCCCAAAATAATATTCCTTTATGTGCTAAGGGGTATCTAGAGAGTGGGATAGGTTTAATCACTACCCTAACCCTAACGCATACACTAACCCTAACCCCTACCCTAACTCTAACACGTACCCTAATCCTAACCCGTACCCTAAACCGAGCCCTAACCCTAACACTAACCCTAACCCTAACCCTAACCCATACCCTACGCCGTACCCGAAGCCCTCCCCGAACCCGTACCCTAAGCCTACCCCTAAGCCTAAACCTAACCCTAGGCTACCCTTGACTGCTTCTGCCTCCAATAGATTTCCTAAGCACTAGTGTTTTAAGGAACAGCTTAAAAAGAGAATCCTAATGTGATTTCTTTATAATGTGTGTGTTCCTTATATTATCTTAGTGTCTAAACTCTTCTCCATGGCTGGACCCCCAAATAATATTCCTTTACGTGCTAAGGGGTATCTAGAGAGTGAGATAGGTTTAATAACTACCCTAACCGTAACGCGTACCCTAACGCTAACCCCTACCCTAACCCTAACACGTACCCTAATCCTAACCCGTACCCTAAACCGAGCCCTAACCCTAACACTAACCCTAACCCTAACCCTAACCCATACCCTATGCCGTACCCGAAGCCCTCCCCGAACACGTACCCTAAGCCGTACCCTAAGCCTAACCCTAAGCCTAACCTTAACCCTAGGCTACCCTTGACTGCTTCTGCCTCCAATAGATTTCCTAAGCACTAGTGTTTTAAGGAACAGCTTAAAAAGAGAATCCTAATGTGATTTCTTTATAATGGGTGTGTTCCTTATCTAATTATAGTGTCTAAACTCTTATCCATGGCTGGACCCCCAAATAATATTCCTTTATGTGCTAAGGGGTATCTAGAGAGTGGGATAGGTTTAATCACTACCCTAACCCTAACGTGTACCCTAACCCTAACCCCTACCCTAACCCTAACACGTACCCTAATCCTAACCCGTACCCTAAACCGAGCCCTAACCCTAACACTAACGCTAACCCTAACCCTAACCCATACCCTACGCCGTACCCGAAGCCCTCCCCGAACCCGTACCTTTACCCGTACCCTAAGCCTAACCCTAAGCCTAACCCTAACCCTAGGCTACCCTTGACTGCTTCTGCCTCCAATAGATTTCCTAAGCACTAGTGTTTTAAGGAACAGCTTAAAAAGAGAATCCTAATGTGATTTCTTTATAATTGGTGTGTTCCTTATCTTATCCTAGTGTCTAAACTCTTCTCCATGGCGGGACCCCCAAATAATATTCCTTTACGTGCTAAGGGGTATCTAGAGAGTGGGACAGGTTTAATAACTACCCTAACCGTAACGCGTACCCTAACCCTAACCCCTACCCTAACCCTAACACGTACCCTAATCCTAAGCCGTACCCTAAACCGAGCCCTAACCCTAACACTAACCCTAACCCTAACCCTAACCCATACCCTACGCCGTACCCGAAACCCTCCCCGAACCCGTACCCTCAGCCGTACCCTAAGCCTAACCCTAAGCCTAACCCTAACCCTAGGCTACCCTTGACTGCTTCTGCCTCCAATAGATTTCCTAACCACTGGTGTTTTAAGGAACAGCTTAAAAAGAGAATCCTAATGTGATTTCTTTATAATGGGTGTGTTCCTTATCTTATCCTAGTGTCTAAACTCTTCTCCATGGCTGGACCCCAAAATAATATTCCTTTATGTGCTAAGGGGTATCTAGAGAGTGGGATAGGTTTAATCACTACCCTAACCCTAACGCATACACTAACCCTAACCCCTACCCTAACCCTAACACGTACCCTAATCCTAACCCGTACCCTAAACCGAGCCCTAACCCTAACACTAACCCTAACCCTAACCCTAACCCATACCCTACGCCGTACCCGAAGCCCTCCCCGAACCCGTACCCTAAGCCTACCCCTAAGCCTAAACCTAACCCTAGGCTACCCTTGACTGCTTCTGCCTCCAATAGATTTCCTAAGCACTAGTGTTTTAAGGAACAGCTTAAAAAGAGAATCCTAATGTGATTTCTTTATAATGTGTGTGTTCCTTATATTATCTTAGTGTCTAAACTCTTCTCCATGGCTGGACCCCCAAATAATATTCCTTTACGTGCTAAGGGGTATCTAGAGAGTGGGATAGGTTTAATAACTACCCTAACCGTAACGCGTACCCTAACCCTAACACCTACCCTAACCCTAACACGTACCCTAATCCTAACCCGTACCCTAAACCGAGCCCTAACCCTAACACTAACCCTAACCCTAACCCTAACCCATACCCTACGCCGTACCCGAAGCCGTCCCCGAACCCGTACCCTAAGCCGTACCCTAAGCCTAACCCTAAGCCTAACCCTAACCCTAGGCTACCCTTGACTGCTTCTGCCTCCAATAGATTTCCTAAGCACTAGTGTTTTAAGGAACAGCTTAAGAAGAGAATCCTAATGTGATTTCTTTATAATGGGTGTGTTCCTTATCTTATCCTAGTGTCTAAACTCTTCTCCATGCCTGGACCCCCAAATAATATTCCTTTACGTGCTAAGGGGTAACTAGAGAGTGGGATAGGTTTAATAACTACCCTAACCCTAACGCGTACCCTAACGCTAACCCCTACCCTAACCCTAACACGTACCCTAATCCTAACCCGTACCCTAAACCGAGACTTAACCCTAACACTAACCCTAACCCTAACCCTAACCCATACCCTACGCTATACCCAAAGCCCTCCCCGAACCCGTACCCTAAGTCGTACCCTAAGCCTAACCCTAACCCTAGGCTACCCTTGACTGCTTCTGCCTCCAATAGATTTCCTAAGCACTAGTGTTTTAAGGAACAGCTTAAAAAGAGAATCCTAATGTGATTTCTATATAATGGGTGTGTTCCTTATCTTATCCTAGTGTCTAAACTCTTCTCCATGGCTGGACCCCCAAATAATATTACTTTACGTGCTAAGGGGTAACTAGAGAGTGGGATAGGTTTAATAACTACCCTAACCCTAACGCGTACCCTAACGCTAACCCCTACCCTAACCCTAACACGTACCCTAATCCTAACCCGTACCCTAAACCGAGCCCTAACCCTAACACTAACCCTAAACCTAACCCTAACCCATACCCTACGCCGTACCCGAATCCCTCCCCGAACCCGTACCCTAAGCCGTACCCTAAGCCTAACCCTAAGCCTAACCCTAACCGTAGGCTACCCTTGACTGCTTCTGCCTCCAATAGATTTCCTAAGCACTAGTGTTTTAAGGAACAGCTTAAAAAGAGAATCCTAATGTGATTTCTTTATAATGTGTGTGTTCCTTATATTATCTTAGTGTCTAAACTCTTCTCCATGGCTGGACCCCCAAATAATATTCCTTTACGTGCTAAGGGGTATCTAGAGAGTGGGATAGGTTTAATAACTACCCTAACCATAACACGTACCCTAACCCTAACCCCTACCCTAACCCTAACACGTACCCTAATCCTAACCCGTACCCTAAACCGAGCCCTAACCCTAACACTAACCCTAACCCTAACCCTAACCCATACCCTACGCCGTACCCGAAGCCCTCCCCGAACCCGTACCCTAAGCCGTACCCTAAGCCTAATCCTAAGCCTAACCCTAGGCTACCCTTGACTGCTTCTGCCTCCAATAGATTTCCTAAGAACTAGTGTTTTAAGGAACAGCTTAAAAAGAGAATCCTAATGTGATTTCTTTATAATGGGTGTGTTCCTTATCTTATCCTAGTGTCTAAACTCTTCACCATGGCGGGACCCCCAAATAATATTCCTTTACGTGCTAAGGGGTAACTAGAGAGTGAGATAGGTTTAATAACTACGCTAACCCTAACGCGTACCCTAACGCTAACCCCTACCCTAACCCTAACACGTACCCTAATTCTAACCCGTACCCTAAACCGAGCCCTAACCCTAACACTAACCCTAACCCTAACTCTAACCCATACCCTACGCCGTACCTGAAGCCCTCCCCAAACCCGTACCCTAAGCCGTACCCTAAGCCTAACCCTAAGCCTAACCCTAACCCTAGGCTACCCTTGACTGCTTCTGCCTCCAATAGATTTCCTAAGCACTAGTGTTTTAAGGAACAGCTTAAAAAGAGAATCCTAATGTGATTTCTTTATAATGGGTGTGTCCCTTATCTAATCCTAGTGTCTAAACTCTTCTCCATGGCTGGACCCCCAAATAATATTCCTTTATGTGCTAAGGGGTATCTAGAGAGTGGGATAGGTTTAATCACTACCCTAACCCTAACGCGTACACTAACCCTAACCCCTACACTAACCCTAACACGTACCCTAATCCTAACCCGTACCCTAAACCGAGCCCTAACCCTAACACTAACCCTAACCCTAACCCTAACCCGTACCCTACGCAGTACCCGAAGCCCTCCCCGAACCCGTACCCTAAGCCGTACCCTAAGCCTACCCCTAAGCCTAACCCTAACCCTAGGCTACCCTTGACTGCTTCTGCCTCCAATAGATTTCCTAAGCACTAGTGTTTTAAGGAACAGCTTAAAAAGAGAATCCTAATGTGATTTCTTTATAAGGTGTGTGTTCCTTATATTATCTTAGTGTCTAAACTCTTCTCCATGGCTGGACCCCCAAATAATATTCCTTTACGTGCTAAGGGGTATCTAGAGAGTGGGATAGGTTTAATAACTACCCTAACCGTAACGCGTACCCTAACCCTAACACCTACCCTAACCCTAACACGTACCCTAATCCTAACCCGTACCCTAAACCGAGCCCTAACCCTAACACTAACCCTAACCCTAACCCTAACCCATACCCTACGCCGTACCCGAAGCCCTCCCCGAACCCGTACCCTAAGCCGTACCCTAAGCCTAACCCTAAGCCTAACCCTAACCCTAGGCTACCCTTGACTGCTTCTGCCTCCAATAGATTTCCTAAGCACTAGTGTTTTAAGGAACAGCTTAAGAAGAGAATCCTAATGTGATTTCTTTATAATGGGTGTGTTCCTTATCTTATCCTAGTGTCTAAACTCTTCTCCATGCCTGGACCCCCAAATAATATTCCTTTACGTGCTAAGGGGTAACTAGAGAGTGGGATAGGTTTAATAACTACCCTAACCCTAACGCGTACCCTAACGCTAACCCCTACCCTAACCCTAACACGTACCCTAATCCTAACCCGTACCCTAAACCGAGACTTAACCCTAACACTAACCCTAACCCTAACCCTAACCCATTCCCTACGTTGTACCCAAAGCCCTCCCCGAACCCGTACCCTAAGCCGTACCCTAAGCCTAACCCTAACCCTAGGTTACCCTTGACTGCTTCTGCCTCCAATAGATTTCCTAAGCACTAGTGTTTTAAGGAACAGCTTAAAAAGAGAATCCTAATGTGATTTCTTTATAATGTGTGTGTTCCTTATATTATCTTAGTGTCTAAACTCTTCTCCATGGCTGGACCCCCAAATAATATTCCTTTACGTGCTAAGGGGTATCTAGAGAGTGGGATAGGTTTAATAACTACCCTAACCCTAACGGGTACCCTAACCCTAACCCCTGCCCTAACCCTAACACGTACCCTAATCCTAACCCGTACCCTAAACTGAGCCCTAACCCTAACACTAACCCTAAACCTAACCCTAACCCATACCCTACGCCGTACCCGAAGCCCTCCCCGAAACCGTACCCTAAGCCGTACCCTAAGCCTAACCCTAAGCCTAACCCTAACCCTAGGCTACCCTTGACTGCTTCTGCCTCCAATAGATTTCCTAAGCACTAGTGTTTTAAGGAACAGCTTAAAAAGAGAATCCTAATGTGATTTCTTTATAATGGGTGTGTCCCTTATCTAATCCTAGTGTCTAAACTCTTCTCCATGGCTGGACCCCAAAATAATATTCCTTTATGTGCTAAGGGGTATCTAGAGAGTGGGATAGGTTTAATCACTACCCTAACCCTAACGCATACACTAACCCTAACCCCTACCCTAACCCTAACACGTACCCTAATCCTAACCCGTACCCTAAACCGAGCCCTAACCCTAACACTAACCCTAACCCTAACCCTAACCCATACCCTACGCCGTACACGAAGCCCTCCCCGAACCCGTACCCTAAGCCGTACCGTAAGCCTACCCCTAAGCCTAACCCTAACCCTAGGCTACCCTTGACTGCTTCTGCCTCCAATAGATTTCCTAAGCACTAGTGTTTTAAGGAACAGCTTAAAAAGAGAATCCTAATGTGATTTCTTTATAATGTGTGTGTTCCTTATATTATCTTAGTGTCTAAACTCTTCTCCATGGCTGGACCCCCAAATAATATTCCTTTACGTGCTAAGGGGTATCTAGAGAGTGGGATAGGTTTAATAACTACCCTAACCGTAACGCGTACCCTAACCCTAACACCTACCCTAACCCTAACACGTACCCTAATCCTAACCCGTACCCTAAACCGAGCCCTAACCCTAACACTAACCCTAACCCTAACCCTAACCCATACCCTACGCCGTACCCGAAGCCCTCCCCGAACCCGTACCCTAAGCCGTACCCTAAGCCTAACCCTAAGCCTAACCCTAACCCTAGGCTACCCTTGACTGCTTCTGCCTCCAATAGATTTCCTAAGCACTAGTGTTTTAAGGAACAGCTTAAGAAGAGAATCCTAATGTGATTTCTTTATAATGGGTGTGTTCCTTATCTTATCCTAGTGTCTAAACTCTTCTCCATGGCTGGACCCCCAAATAATATTCCTTTACGTGCTAAGGGGTAACTAGAGAGTGGGATAGGTTTAATAACTACCCTAACCCTAACGCGTACCCTAACGCTAACCCCTACCCTAACCCTAACACGTACCCTAATCCTAACCCGTACCCTAAACCGAGCCCTAACCCTAACACTAACCCTAACCCTAACCCTAACCCATACCCTACGCCGTACCCAAAGCCCTCCCCGAACCCGTACCCTAAGCCGTACCCTAAGCCTAACCCTAAGCCTAACCCTAACCCTAGGCTACCCTTGACTGCTTCTGCCTCCAATAGATTTCCTAAGCACTAGTGTTTTAAGGAACAGCTTAAAAAGAGAATCCTAATGTGATTTCTTTATAATGGGTGTGTTCCTTATCTAATTATAGTGTCTAAACTCTTATCCATGGCTGGACCCCCAAATAATATTCCTTTATGTGCTAAGGGGTATCTAGAGAGTGGGATAGGTTTAATCACTACCCTAACCCTAACGTGTACCCTAACCCTAACCCCTACCCTAACCCTAACACGTACCCTAATCCTAACCCGTACCCTAAACCGAGCCCTAACCCTAACACTAACGCTAACCCTAACCCTAACCCATACCCTACGCCGTACCCGAAGCCCTCCCCGAACCCGTACCTTTAGCCGTACCCTAAGCCTAACCCTAAGCCTAACCCTAACCCTAGGCTACCCTTGACTGCTTCTGCCTCCAATAGATTTCCTAAGCATTAGTGTTTTAAGGAACAGCTTAAAAAGAGAATCCTAATGTGATTTCTTTATAATTGGTGTGTTCCTTATCTTATCCTAGTGTCTAAACTCTTCTCCATGGCGGGACCCCCAAATAATATTCCTTTACGTGCTAAGGGGTATCTAGAGAGTGGGACAGGTTTAATAACTACCCTAACCGTAACGCGTACCCTAACCCTAACCCCTACCCTAACCCTAACACGTACCCTAATCCTAAGCCGTACCCTAAACCGAGCCCTAACCCTAACACTAACCCTAACCCTAACCCATACCCTACGCCGTACCCGAAACCCTCCCCGAACCCGTACCCTCAGCCGTACCCTAAGCCTAACCCTAAGCCTAACCCTAACCCTAGGCTACCCTTGACTGCTTCTGCCTCCAATAGATTTCCTAACCACTGGTGTTTTAAGGAACAGCTTAAAAAGAGAATCCTAATGTGATTTGTTTATAATGGGTGTGTTCCTTATCTTATCCTAGTGTCTAAACTCTTCTCCATGGCTGGACCCCAAAATAATATTCCTTTATGTGCTAAGGGGTATCTAGAGAGTGGGATAGGTTTAATCACTACCCTAACCCTAACGCATACACTAACCCTAACCCCTACCCTAACCCTAACACGTACCCTAATCCTAACCCGTACCCTAAACCGAGCCCTAACCCTAACACTAACCCTAACCCTAACCCTAACCCATACCCTACGCCGTACCCGAAGCCCTCCCCGAACCCGTACCCTAAGCCTACCCCTAAGCCTAAACCTAACCCTAGGCTACCCTTGACTGCTTCTGCCTCCAATAGATTTCCTAAGCACTAGTGTTTTAAGGAACAGCTTAAAAAGAGAATCCTAATGTGATTTCTTTATAATGTGTGTGTTCCTTATATTATCTTAGTGTCTAAACTCTTCTCCATGGCTGGACCCCCAAATAATATTCCTTTACGTGCTAAGGGGTATCTAGAGAGTGGGATAGGTTTAATAACTACCCTAACCGTAACGCGTACCCTAACCCTAACACCTACCCTAACCCTAACACGTACCCTAATCCTAACCCGTACCCTAAACCGAGCCCTAACCCTAACACTAACCCTAACCCTAACCCTAACCCATACCCTACGCCGTACCCGAAGCCCTCCCCGAACCCGTACCCTAAGCCGTACCCTAAGCCTAACCCTAAGCCTAACCCTAACCCTAGGCTACCCTTGACTGCTTCTGCCTCCAATAGATTTCCTAAGCACTAGTGTTTTAAGGAACAGCTTAAGAAGAGAATCCTAATGTGATTTCTTTATAATGGGTGTGTTCCTTATCTTATCCTAGTGTCTAAACTCTTCTCCATGCCTGGACCCCCAAATAATATTCCTTTACGTGCTAAGGGGTAACTAGAGAGTGGGATAGGTTTAATAACTACCCTAACCCTAACGCGTACCCTAACGCTAACCCCTACCCTAACCCTAACACGTACCCTAATCCTAACCCGTACCCTAAACCGAGACTTAACCCTAACACTAACCCTAACCCTAACCCTAACCCATACCCTACGCTATACCCAAAGCCCTCCCCGAACCCGTACCCTAAGTCGTACCCTAAGCCTAACCCTAACCCTAGGCTACCCTTGACTGCTTCTGCCTCCAATAGATTTCCTAAGCACTAGTGTTTTAAGGAACAGCTTAAAAAGAGAATCCTAATGTGATTTCTTTATAATGGGTGTGTTCCTTATCTTATCCTAGTGTCTAAACTCTTCTCCATGGCTGGACCCCCAAATAATATTACTTTACGTGCTAAGGGGTAACTAGAGAGTGGGATAGGTTTAATAACTACCCTAACCCTAACGCGTACCCTAACGCTAACCCCTACCCTAACCCTAACACGTACCCTAATCCTAACCCGTACCCTAAACCGAGCCCTAACCCTAACACTAACCCTAAACCTAACCCTAACCCATACCCTACGCCGTACCCGAATCCCTCCCCGAACCCGTACCCTAAGCCGTACCCTACTCCTAACCCTAAGCCTAACCCTAACCGTAGGCTACCCTTGACTGCTTCTGCCTCCAATAGATTTCCTAAGCACTAGTGTTTTAAGGAACAGCTTAAAAAGAGAATCCTAATGTGATTTCTTTATAATGTGTGTGTTCCTTATATTATCTTAGTGTCTAAACTCTTCTCCATGGCTGGACCCCCAAATAATATTCCTTTACGTGCTAAGGGGTATCTAGAGAGTGGGATAGGTTTAATAACTACCCTAACCATAACACGTACCCTAACCCTAACCCCTACCCTAACCCTAACACGTACCCTAATCCTAACCCGTACCCTAAACCGAGCCCTAACCCTAACACTAACCCTAACCCTAACCCTAACCCATACCCTACGCCGTACCCGAAGCCCTCCCCGAACCCGTACCCTAAGCCGTACCCTAAGCCTAATCCTAAGCCTAACCCTAGGCTACCCTTGACTGCTTCTGCCTCCAATAGATTTCCTAAGAACTAGTGTTTTAAGGAACAGCTTAAAAAGAGAATCCTAATGTGATTTCTTTATAATGGGTGTGTTCCTTATCTTATCCTAGTGTCTAAACTCTTCACCATGGCGGGACCCCCAAATAATATTCCTTTACGTGCTAAGGGGTAACTAGAGAGTGAGATAGGTTTAATAACTACGCTAACCCTAACGCGTACCCTAACGCTAACCCCTACCCTAACCCTAACACGTACCCTAATTCTAACCCGTACCCTAAACCGAGCCCTAACCCTAACACTAACCCTAACCCTAACTCTAACCCATACCCTACGCCGTACCTGAAGCCCTCCCCAAACCCGTACCCTAAGCCGTACCCTAAGCCTAACCCTAAGCCTAACCCTAACCCTAGGCTACCCTTGACTGCTTCTGCCTCCAATAGATTTCCTAAGCACTAGTGTTTTAAGGAACAGCTTAAAAAGAGAATCCTAATGTGATTTCTTTATAATGGGTGTGTCCCTTATCTAATCCTAGTGTCTAAACTCTTCTCCATGGCTGGACCCCCAAATAATATTCCTTTATGTGCTAAGGGGTATCTAGAGAGTGGGATAGGTTTAATCACTACCCTAACCCTAACGCGTACACTAACCCTAACCCCTACACTAACCCTAACACGTACCCTAATCCTAACCCGTACCCTAAACCGAGCCCTAACCCTAACACTAACCCTAACCCTAACCCTAACCCGTACCCTACGCAGTACCCGAAGCCCTCCCCGAACCCGTACCCTAAGCCGTACCCTAAGCCTACCCCTAAGCCTAACCCTAACCCTAGGCTACCCTTGACTGCTTCTGCCTCCAATAGATTTCCTAAGCACTAGTGTTTTAAGGAACAGCTTAAAAAGAGAATCCTAATGTGATTTCTTTATAAGGTGTGTGTTCCTTATATTATCTTAGTGTCTAAACTCTTCTCCATGGCTGGACCCCCAAATAATATTCCTTTACGTGCTAAGGGGTATCTAGAGAGTGGGATAGGTTTAATAACTACCCTAACCCTAACGGGTACCCTAACCCTAAACCCTGCCCTAACCCTAACACGTACCCTAATCCTAACCCGTACCCTAAACTGAGCCCTAACCCTAACACTAACCCTAAACCTAACCCTAACCCATACCCTACGCCGTACCCGAAGCCCTCCCCGAAACCATACCCTAAGCCGTACCCTAAGCCTAACCCTAAGCCTAACCCTAACCCTAGGCTACCCTTGACTGCTTCTGCCTCCAATAGATTTCCTAAGCACTAGTGTTTTAAGGAACAGCTTAAAAAGAGCATCCTAATGTGATTTCTTTATAATGGGTGTGTCCCTTATCTAATCCTAGTGTCTAAACTCTTCTCCATGGCTGGACCCCAAAATAATATTCCTTTATGTGCTAAGGGGTATCTAGAGAGTGGGATAGGTTTAATCACTACCCTAACCCTAACGCATACACTAACCCTAACCCCTACCCTAACCCTAACACGTACCCTAATCCTAACCCGTACCCTAAACCGAGCCCTAACCCTAACACTAACCCTAACCCTAACCCTAACCCATACCCTACGCCATACACGAAGCCCTCCCCGAACCCGTACCCTAAGCCGTACCGTAAGCCTACCCCTAAGCCTAACCCTAACCCTAGGCTACCCTTGACTGCTTCTGCCTCCAATAGATTTCCTAAGCACTAGTGTTTTAAGGAACAGCTTAAAAAGAGAATCCTAATGTGATTTCTTTATAATGTGTGTGTTCCTTATATTATCTTAGTGTCTAAACTCTTCTCCATGGCTGGACCCCCAAATAATATTCCTTTACGTGCTAAGGGGTATCTAGAGAGTGGGATAGGTTTAATAACTACCCTAACCGTAACGCGTACCCTAACCCTAACACCTACCCTAACCCTAACACGTACCCTAATCCTAACCCGTACCCTAAACCGAGCCCTAACCCTAACACTAACCCTAACCCTAACCCTAACCCATACCCTACGCCGTACCCGAAGCCCTCCCCGAACCCGTACCCTAAGCCGTACCCTAAGCCTAACCCTAAGCCTAACCCTAACCCTAGGCTACCCTTGACTGCTTCTGCCTCCAATAGATTTCCTAAGCACTAGTGTTTTAAGGAACAGCTTAAGAAGAGAATCCTAATGTGATTTCTTTATAATGGGTGTGTTCCTTATCTTATCCTAGTGTCTAAACTCTTCTCCATGGCTGGACCCCCAAATAATATTCCTTTACGTGCTAAGGGGTAACTAGAGAGTGGGATAGGTTTAATAACTACCCTAACCCTAACGCGTACCCTAACGCTAACCCCTACCCTAACCCTAACACGTACCCTAATCCTAACCCGTACCCTAAACCGAGCCCTAACCCTAACACTAACCCTAACCCTAACCCTAACCCATACCCTACGCCGTACCCAAAGCCCTCCCCGAACCCGTACCCTAAGCCGTACCCTAAGCCTAACCCTAAGCCTAACCCTAACCCTAGGCTACCCTTGACTGCTTCTGCCTCCAATAGATTTCCTAAGCACTAGTGTTTTAAGGAACAGCTTAAAAAGAGAATCCTAATGTGATTTCTTTATAATGTGTGTGTTCCTTATATTATCTTAGTGTCTAAACTCTTCTCCATGGCTGGACCCCCAAATAATATTCCTTTACGTGCTAAGGGGTATCTAGAGAGTGGGATAGGTTTAATAACTACCCTAACCGTAACGCGTACCCTAACCCTAACACCTACCCTAACCCTAACACGTACCCTAATCCTAACCCGTACCCTAAACCGAGCCCTAACCCTAACACTAACCCTAACCCTAACCCTAACCCATACCCTACGCCGTACCCGAAGCCCTCCCCGAACCCGTACCCTAAGCCGTACTCTAAGCCTAACCCTAAGCCTAACCCTAACCCTAGGCTACCCTTGACTGCTTCTGCCTCCAATAGATTTCCTAAGCACTAGTGTTTTAAGGAACAGCTTAAGAAGAGAATCCTAATGTGATTTCTTTATAATGGGTGTGTTCCTTATCTTATCCTAGTGTCTAAACTCTTCTCCATGGCTGGACCCCCAAATAATATTCCTTTACGTGCTAAGGGGTAACTAGAGAGTGGGATAGGTTTAATAACTACCCTAACCCTAACGCGTACCCTAACGCTAACCCCTACCCTAACCCTAACACGTACCCTAATCCTAACCCGTACCCTAAACCGAGCCCTAACCCTAACACTAACCCTAACCCTAACCCTAACCCATACCCTACGCCGTACCCAAAGCCCTCCCCGAACCCGTACCCTAAGCCGTACCCTAAGCCTAACCCTAAGCCTAACCCTAACCCTAGGCTACCCTTGACTGCTTCTGCCTCCAATAGATTTCCTAAGCACTAGTGTTTTAAGGAACAGCTTAAAAAGAGAATCCTAATGTGATTTCTTTATAATGGGTGTGTTCCTTATCTAATTATAGTGTCTAAACTCTTATCCATGGCTGGACCCCCAAATAATATTCCTTTATGTGCTAAGGGGTATCTTGAGAGTGGGATAGGTTTAATCACTACCCTAACCCTAACGTGTACCCTAACCCTAACCCCTACCCTAACCCTAACACGTACCCTAATCCTAACCCGTACCCTAAACCGAGCCCTAACCCTAACACTAACGCTAACCCTAACCCTAACCCATACCCTACGCCGTACCCGAAGCCCTCCCCGAACCCGTACCTTTAGCCGTACCCTAAGCCTAACCCTAAGCCTAACCCTAACCCTAGGCTACCCTTGACTGCTTCTGCCTCCAATAGATTTCCTAAGCACTAGTGTTTTAAGGAACAGCTTAAAAAGAGAATCCTAATGTGATTTCTTTATAATTGGTGTGTTCCTTATCTTATCCTAGTGTCTAAACTCTTCTCCATGGCGGGACCCCCAAATAATATTCCTTTACGTGCTAAGGGGTATCTAGAGAGTGGGACAGGTTTAATAACTACCCTAACCGTAACGCGTACCCTAACCCTAACCCCTACCCTAACCCTAACTCGTACCCTAATCCTAAGCCGTACCCTAAACCGAGCCCTAAACCTAACAATAACCCTAACCCTAACCCTAACCCATACCCTACGCCGTACCCGAAACCCTCCCCGAACCCGTACCCTAAGCCGTACCCTAAGCCTAACCCTAAGCCTAACCCTAACCCTAGGCTACCCTTGACTGCTTCTGCCTCCAATAGATTTCCTAAGCACTGGTGTTTTAAGGAACAGCTTAAAAAGAGAATCCTAATGTGATTTCTTTATAATGGGTGTGTTCCTTATCTTATCCTAGTGTCTAAACTCTTCTCCATGGCTGGACCCCAAAATAATATTCCTTTATGTGCTAAGGGGTATCTAGAGAGTGGGATAGGTTTAATCACTACCCTAACCCTAACGCATACACTAACCCTAACCCCTACCCTAACCCTAACACGTACCCTAATCCTAACCCGTACCCTAAACCGAGCCCTAACCCTAACACTAACCCTAACCCTAACCTTAACCCATACCCTACGCCATACCCGAAGCCCTCCCCGAACCCGTACCCTAAGCCTACCCCTAAGCCTAACCCTAACCCTAGGCTACCCTTGACTGCTTCTGCCTCCAATAGATTTCCTAAGCACTAGTGTTTTAAGGAACAGCTTAAAAAGAGAATCCTAATGTGATTTCTTTATAATGTGTGTGTTCCTTATATTATCTTAGTGTCTAAACTCTTCTCCATGGCTGGACCCCCAAATAATATTCCTTTACGTGCTAAGGGGTATCTAGAGAGTGGGATAGGTTTAATAACTACCCTAACCCTAACGGGTACCCTAAACCTAACCCCTGCCCTAACCCTAACACGTACCCTAATCCTAACCCGTACCCTAAACTGAGCCCTAACCCTAACACTAACCCTAACCCTAACCCTAACCCATACCCTACGCCGTACCCGAAGCCCTCCCCGAACCCGTACCCTAAGCCGTACCCTAAGCCTAACCCTAAGCCTAACCCTAACCCTAGGCTACCCTTGACTGCTTCTGCCTCCAATAGATTTCCTAAGCACTAGTGTTTTAAGGAACAGCTTAAAAAGAGAATCCTAATGTGATTTCTTTATAATGGGTGTGTCCCTTATCTAATCCTAGTGTCTAAACTCTTCTCCATGGCTGGACCCCAAAATAATATTCCTTTATGTGCTAAGGGGTATCTAGAGAGTGGGATAGGTTTAATCACTACCCTAACCCTAACGCATACACTAACCCTAACCCCTACCCTAACCCTAACACGTACCCTAATCCTAACCCGTACCCTAAACCGAGCCCTAACCCTAACACTAACCCTAACCCTAACCCTAACCCATACCCTACGCCGTACCCGAAGCCCTCCCCGAACCCGTACCCTAAGCCGTACCGTAAGCCTACCCCTAAGCCTAACCCTAACCCTAGGCTACCCTTGACTGCTTCTGCCTCCAATAGATTTCCTAAGCACTAGTGTTTTAAGGAACAGCTTAAAAAGAGAATCCTAATGTGATTTCTTTATAATGTGTGTGTTCCTTATATTATCTTAGTGTCTAAACTCTTCTCCATGGCTGGACCCCCAAATAATATTCCTTTACGTGCTAAGGGGTATCTAGAGAGTGGGATAGGTTTAATAACTACCCTAACCGTAACGCGTACCCTAACCCTAACACCTACCCTAACCCTAACACGTACCCTAATCCTAACCCGTACCCTAAACCGAGCCCTAACCCTAACACTAACCCTAACCCTAACCCTAACCCATACCCTACGCCGTACCCAAAGCCCTCCCCGAACCCGTACCCTAAGCCGTACCCTAAGCCTAACCCTAAGCCTAACCCTAACCCTAGGCTACCCTTGACTGCTTCTGCCTCCAATAGATTTCCTAAGCACTAGTGTTTTAAGGAACAGCTTAAGAAGAGAATCCTAATGTGATTTCTTTATAATGGGTGTGTTCCTTATCTTATCCTAGTGTCTAAACTCTTCTCCATGGCTGGACCCCCAAATAATATTCCTTTACGTGCTAAGGGGTAACTAGAGAGTGGGATAGGTTTAATAACTACCCTAACCCTAACGCGTACCCTAACGCTAACCCCTACCCTAACCCTAACACGTACCCTAATCCTAACCCGTACCCTAAACCGAGCCCTAACCCTAACACTAACCCTAACCCTAACCCTAACCCATACCCTACGCCGTACCCAAAGCCCTCCCCGAACCCTTACCCTAAGCCGTACCCTAAGCCTAACCCTAAGCCTAACCCTAACCCTAGGCTACCCTTGACTGCTTCTGCCTCCAATAGATTTCCTAAGCACTAGTGTTTTAAGGAACAGCTTAAAAAGAGAATCCTAATGTGATTTCTTTATAATGTGTGTGTTCCTTATATTATCTTAGTGTCTAAACTCTTCTCCATGGCTGGACCCCCAAATAATATTCCTTTACGTGCTAAGGGGTATCTAGAGAGTGAGATAGGTTTAATAACTACCCTAACCGTAACGCGTACCCTAACGCTAACCCTTACCCTAACCCTAACACGTACCCTAATCCTAACCCGTACCCTAAATCGAGCCCTAACCCTAACACTAACCCTAACCCTAACCCTAACCCATACCCTACGCCGTACCCGAAGCCCTCCCCGAACACGTACCCTAAGCCGTACCCTAAGCCTAACCCTAAGCCTAACCTTAACCCTAGGCTACCCTTGACTGCTTCTGCCTCCAATAGATTTCCTAAGGACTAGTGTTTTAAGGAACAGCTTAAAAAGAGAATCCTAATGTGATTTCTTTATAATGGGTGTGTTCCTTATCTAATTATAGTGTCTAAACTCTTATCCATGGCTGGACCCCCAAATAATATTCCTTTATGTGCTAAGGGGTATCTAGAGAGTGGGATAGGTTTAATCACTACCCTAACCCTAACGTGTACCCTAACCCTAACCCCTACCCTAACCCTAACACGTACCCTAATCCTAACCCGTACCCTAAACCGAGCCCTAACCCTAACACTAACGCTAACCCTAACCCTAACCCATACCCTACGCCGTACCCGAAGCCCTCCCCGAACCCGTACCTTTAGCCGTACCCTAAGCCTAACCCTAAGCCTAACCCTAACCCTAGGCTACCCTTGACTGCTTCTGCCTCCAATAGATTTCCTAAGCACTAGTGTTTTAAGGAACAGCTTAAAAAGAGAATCCTAATGTGATTTCTTTATAATTGGTGTGTTCCTTATCTTATCCTAGTGTCTAAACTCTTCTCCATGGCGGGACCCCCAAATAATATTCCTTTACGTGCTAAGGGGTATCTAGAGAGTGGGACAGGTTTAATAACTACCCTAACCGTAACGCGTACCCTAACCCTAACCCCTACCCTAACCCTAACACGTACCCTAATCCTAAGCCGTACCCTAAACCGAGCCCTAACCCTAACACTAACCCTAACCCTAACCCTAACCCATACCCTACGCCGTACCCGAAACCCTCCCCGAACCCGTACCCTAAGCCGTACCCTAAGCCTAACCCTAAGCCTAACCCTAACCCTAGGCTACCCTTGACTGCTTCTGCCTCCAATAGATTTCCTAAGCACTGGTGTTTTAAGGAACAGCTTAAAAAGAGAATCCTAATGTGATTTCTTTATAATGGGTGTGTTCCTTATCTTATCCTAGTGTCTAAACTCTTCTCCATGGCTGGACCCCAAAATAATATTCCTTTATGTGCTAAGGGGTATCTAGAGAGTGGGATAGGTTTAATCACTACCCTAACCCTAACCCATACACTAACCCTAACCCCTACCCTAACCCTAACACGTACCCTAATCCTAACCCGTACCCTAAACCGAGCCCTAACCCTAACACTAACCCTAACCCTAACCCTAACCCATACCCTACGCCGTACCCGAAGCCCTCCCCGAACCCGTACCCTAAGCCTACCCCTAAGCCTAACCCTAACCCTAGGCTACCCTTGACTGCTTCTGCCTCCAATAGATTTCCTAAGCACTAGTGTTTTAAGGAACAGCTTAAAAAGAGAATCCTAATGTGATTTCTTTATAATGTGTGTGTTCCTTATATTATCTTAGTGTCTAAACTCTTCTCCATGGCTGGACCCCCAAATAATATTCCTTTACGTGCTAAGGGGTATCTAGAGAGTGGGATAGGTTTAATAACTACCCTAACCCTAACGGGTACCCTAACCCTAACCCGTGCCCTAACCCTAACACGTACCCTAATCCTAACCCGTACCCTAAACTGAGCCCTAACCCTAACACTAACCCTAACCCTAACCCTAACCCATACCCTACGCCGTACCCGAAGCCCTCCCCGAACCCGTACCCTAAGCCGTACCCTAAGCCTAACCCTAAGCCTAACCCTAACCCTAGGCTACCCTTGACTGCTTCTGCCTCCAATAGATTTCCTAAGCACTAGTGTTTTAAGGAACAGCTTAAAAAGAGAATCCTAATGTGATTTCTTTATAATGGGTGTGTCCCTTATCTAATCCTAGTGTCTAAACTCTTCTCCATGGCTGGACACCAAAATAATATTCCTTTATGTGCTAAGGGGTATCTAGAGAGTGGGATAGGTTTAATCACTACCCTAACCCTAACGCATACACTAACCCTAACCCCTACCCTAACCCTAACACGTACCCTAATCCTAACCTGTACCCTAAACCGAGCCCTAACCCTAACACTAACCCTAACCCTAACCCTAACCCATACCCTACGCCGTACCCGAAGCCCTCCCCGAACCCGTACCCTAAGCCGTACCGTAAGCCTACCCCTAAGCCTAACCCTAACCCTAGGCTACCCTTGACTGCTTCTGCCTCCAATAGATTTCCTAAGCACTAGTGTTTTAAGGAACAGCTTAAGAAGAGAATCCTAATGTGATTTCTTTATAATGGGTGTGTTCCTTATCTTATCCTAGTGTCTAAACTCTTCTCCATGGCTGGCCCCCAAATAATATTCCTTTACGTGCTAAGGGGTAACTAGAGAGTGGGATAGGTTTAATAACTACCCTAACCCTAACGCGTACCCTAACGCTAACCCCTACCCTAACCCTAACACGTACCCTAATCCTAACCCATACCCTAAACCGAGCCCTAACCCTAACACTAACCCTAACCCTAACCCTAACCCATACCCTACGCCGTACCCAAAGCCCTCCCCGAACCCGTACCCTAAGCCATACCCTAAGCCTAACCCTAAGCCTAACCCTAACCCTAGGCTACCCTTGACTGCTTCTGCCTCCAATAGATTTCCTAAGCACTAGTGTTTTAAGGAACAGCTTAAAAAGAGAATCCTAATGTGATTTCTTTATAATGTGTGTGTTCCTTATATTATCGTAGTGTCTAAACTCTTCTCCATGGCTGGACCCCCAAATAATATTCCTTTACGTGCTAAGGGGTATCTAGAGAGTGAGATAGGTTTAATAACTACCCTAACCGTAACGCGTACCCTAACGCTAACCCCTACCCTAACCCTAACACGTACCCTAATCCTAACCCGTACCCTAAACCGAGCCCTAACCCTAACACTAACCCTAACCCTAACCCTAACCCATACCCTACGCCGTACCCGAAGCCCTCCCCGAACACGTACCCTAAGCCGTACCCTAAGCCTAATCCTAAGCCTAACCCTAGGCTACCCTTGACTGCTTCTGCCTCCAATAGATTTCCTAAGCACTAGTGTTTTAAGGAACAGCTTAAAAAGAGAATCCTAATGTGATTTCTTTATAATGGGTGTGTTCCTTATTTTATCCTAGTGTCTAAACTCTTCTCCATGGCGGGACCCCCAAATAATATTCCTTTACGTGATAAGGGGTAACTAGAGAGTGAGATAGGTTTAATAACTACGCTAACCCTAACGCGTACCCTAACGCTAACCCCTACCCTAACCCTAACACGTACCCTAATCCTAACCCGTACCCTAAACCGAGCCCCAACCCTAACACTAAACCTAACACTAACCCTAACCCATACCCTACGCCGTACCCGAAGCCCTCCATGAACCCGTACCCTAAGCCGTACCCTAAGCCTACCCCTAAGCCTAACCCTAACCCTAGGCTACCCTTGACTGCTTCTGCCTCCAATAGATTTCCTAAGCACTAGTGTTTTAAGGAACAGCTTAAAAAGAGAATCCTAATGTGATTTCTTTATAATGTGTGTGTTCCTTATATTATCTTAGTGTCTAAACTCTTCTCCATGGCTGGACCCCCAAATAATATTCCTTTACGTGCTAAGGGGTATCTAGAGAGTGGGATAGGTTTAATAACTACCCTAACCGTAACACGTACCCTAACCCTAACACCTACCCTAACCCTAACACGTACCCTAATCCTAACCCGTACCCTAAACCGAGCCCTAACCCTAACACTAACCCTAACACTAACCCTAACCCATACCCTACGCCGTACCCGAAGCCCTCCCCGAACCCGTACCCTAAGCCATACCCTAAGCCTAACCCTAAGCCTAACCCTAACCCTAGGCTACCCTTGACTGCTTCTGCCTCCAATAGATTTCCTAAGCACTAGTGTTTTAAGGAACAGCTTAAGAAGAGAATCCTAATGTGATTTCTTTATAATGGGTGTGTTCCTTATCTTATCCTAGTGTCTAAACTCTTCTCCATGCCTGGACCCCCAAATAATATTCCTTTACGTGCTAAGGGGTAACTAGAGAGTGGGATAGGTTTAATAACTACCCTAACCCTAACGCGTACCCTAACGCTAACCCCTACCCTAACCCTAACACGTACCCTAATCCTAACCCGTACCCTAAACCGAGACTTAACCCTAACACTAACCCTAACCCTAACCCTAACCCATACCCTACGCTATACCCAAAGCCCTCCCCGAACCCGTACCCTAAGTCGTACCCTAAGCCTAACCCTAACCCTAGGCTACCCTTGACTGCTTCTGCCTCCAATAGATTTCCTAAGCACTAGTGTTTTAAGGAACAGCTTAAAAAGAGAATCCTAATGTGATTTCTTTATAATGTGTGTGTTCCTTATATTATCTTAGTGTCTAAACTCTTCTCCATGGCTGGACCCCCAAATAATATTCCTTTACGTGCTAAGGGGTATCTAGAGAGTGGGATAGGTTTAATAACTACCCTAACCCTAACGGGTACCCTAACCCTAACCCGTGCCCTAACCCTAACACGTACCCTAATCCTAACCCGTACCCTAAACTGAGCCCTAACCCTAACACTAACCCTAACCCTAACCCTAACCCATACCCTACGCCGTACCCGAAGCCCTCCCCGAACCCGTACCCTAAGCCGTACCCTAAGCCTAACCCTAAGCCTAACCCTAACCCTAGGCTACCCTTGACTGCTTCTGCCTCCAATAGATTTCCTAAGCACTAGTGTTTTAAGGAACAGCTTAAAAAGAGAATCCTAATGTGATTTCTTTATAATGTGTGTGTTCCTTATCTAATCCTAGTGTCTAAACTCTTCTCCATGGCTGGACCCCCAAATAATATTCCTTTACGTGCTAAGGGGTATCTAGAGAGTGAGATAGGTTTAATAACTAACCTAACCGTAACGCGTACCCTAACGCTAACCCTTACCCTAACACTAACACGTACCCTAATCCTAACCCGTACCCTAAACCGAGCCCTAACCCTAACACTAACCCTAACCCTAACCCTAACCCATACCCTACGCCGTACCCGAAGCCCTCCCCGAACACGTACCCTAAGCCGTACCCTAAGCCTAACCCTAAGCCTAACCTTAACCCTAGGCTACCCTTGACTGCTTCTGCCTCCAATAGATTTCCTAAGGACTAGTGTTTTAAGGAACAGCTTAAAAAGAGAATCCTAATGTGATTTCTTTATAATGGGTGTGTCCCTTATCTAATCCTAGTGTCTAAACTCTTCTCCATGGCTGGACCCCAAAATAATATTCCTTTATGTGCTAAGGGGTATCTAGAGAGTGGGATAGGTTTAATCACTACCCTAACCCTAACGCATACACTAACCCTAACCCCTACCCTAACCCTAACACGTACCCTAATCCTAACCTGTACCCTAAACCGAGCCCTAACCCTAACACTAACCCTAACCCTAACGTAACCCATACCCTACGCCGTACCCGAAGCCCTCCCCGAACCCGTACCCTAAGCCGTACCGTAAGCCTACCCCTAAGCCTAACCCTAACCCTAGGCTACCCTTGACTGCTTCTGCCTCCAATAGATTTCCTAAGCACTAGTGTTTTAAGGAACAGCTTAAGAAGAGAATCCTAATGTGATTTCTTTATAATGGGTGTGTTCCTTATCTTATCCTAGTGTCTAAACTCTTCTCCATGGCTGGCCCCCAAATAATATTCCTTTACGTGCTAAGGGGTAACTAGAGAGTGGGATAGGTTTAATAACTACCCTAACCCTAACGCGTACCCTAACGCTAACCCCTACCCTAACCCTAACACGTACCCTAATCCTAACCCATACCCTAAACCGAGCCCTAACCCTAACACTAACCCTAACCCTAACCCTAACCCATACCCTACGCCGTACCCAAAGCCCTCCCCGAACCCGTACCCTAAGCCGTACCCTAAGCCTAACCCTAAGCCTAACCCTAACCCTAGGCTACCCTTGACTGCTTCTGCCTCCAATAGATTTCCTAAGCACTAGTGTTTTAAGGAACAGCTTAAAAAGAGAATCCTAATGTGATTTCTTTATAATGTGTGTGTTCCTTATATTATCTTAGTGTCTAAACTCTTCTCCATGGCTGGACCCCCAAATAATATTCCTTTACGTGCTAAGGGGTATCTAGAGAGTGAGATAGGTTTAATAACTACCCTAACCGTAACGCGTACCCTAACGCTAACCCCTACCCTAACACTAACACGTACCCTAATCCTAACCCGTACCCTAAACCGAGCCCTAACCCTAACACTAACCCTAACCCTAACCCTAACCCATACCCTACGCCGTACCCGAAGCCCTCCCCGAACACGTACCCTAAGCCGTACCCTAAGCCTAACCCTAAGCCTAACCCTCACCCTAGGCTACCCTTGACTGCTTCTGCCTCCAATAGATTTCCTAAGCACTAGTGTTTTAAGGAACAGCTTAAAAAGAGAATCCTAATGTGATTTCTTTATAATGGGTGTGTTCCTTATCTAATTATAGTGTCTAAACTCTTATCCATGGCTGGACCCCCAAATAATATTCCTTTATGTGCTAAGGGGTATCTAGAGAGTGGGATAGGTTTAATCACTACCCTAACCCTAACGTGTACCCTAACCCTAACCCCTACCCTAACCCTAACACGTACCCTAATCCTAACCCGTACCCTAAACCGAGCCCTAACCCTAACACTAACGCTAACCCTAACCCTAACCCATACCCTACGCCGTACCCGAAGCCCTCCCCGAACCCGTACCCTAAGCCGTACCCTAAGCCTAATCCTAAGCCTAACCCTAGGCTACCCTTGACTGCTTCTGCCTCCAATAGATTTCCTAAGCACTAGTGTTTTAAGGAACAGCTTAAAAAGAGAATCCTAATGTGATTTCTTTATAATGTGTGTGTTCCTTATATTATCTTAGTGTCTAAACTCTTCTCCATGGCTGGACCCCCAAATAATATTCCTTTACGTGCTAAGGGGTATCTAGAGAGTGGGATAGGTTTAATAACTACCCTAACCGTAACACGTACCCTAACCCTAACACCTACCCTAACCCTAACACGTACCCTAATCCTAACCCGTACCCTAAACCGAGCCCTAACCCTAACACTAACCCTAACACTAACCCTAACCCATACCCTAGGCCGTACCCGAAGCCCTCCCCGAACCCGTACCCTAAGCCATACCCTAAGCCTAACCCTAAGCCTAACCCTAACCCTAGGCTACCCTTGACTGCTTCTGCCTCCAATAGATTTCCTAAGCACTAGTGTTTTAAGGAACAGCTTAAGAAGAGAATCCTAATGTGATTTCTTTATAATGGGTGTGTTCCTTATCTTATCCTAGTGTCTAAACTCTTCTCCATGCCTGGACCCCCAAATAATATTCCTTTACGTGCTAAGGGGTAACTAGAGAGTGGGATAGGTTTAATAACTACCCTAACCCTAACGCGTACCCTAACGCTAACCCCTACCCTAACCCTAACACGTACCCTAATCCTAACCCGTACCCTAAACCGAGACTTAACCCTAACACTAACCCTAACCCTAACCCTAACCCATACCCTACGCTATACCCAAAGCCCTCCCCGAACCCGTACCCTAAGTCGTACCCTAAGCCTAACCCTAACCCTAGGCTACCCTTGACTGCTTCTGCCTCCAATAGATTTCCTAAGCACTAGTGTTTTAAGGAACAGCTTAAAAAGAGAATCCTAATGTGATTTCTTTATAATGTGTGTGTTCCTTATATTATCTTAGTGTCTAAACTCTTCTCCATAGCTGGACCCCCAAATAATATTCCTTTACGTGCTAAGGGGTATCTAGAGAGTGGGATAGG
Organism: Balaenoptera physalus; assembly: GCF_965194825.1. NCBI lineage: Eukaryota > Metazoa > Chordata > Mammalia > Artiodactyla > Balaenopteridae > Balaenoptera > Balaenoptera physalus. The sequence continues at coordinate 118,846 of NW_028126470.1, forward strand.
TTTAATAACTACCCTAACCCTAACGGGTACCCTAACCCTAACCCGTGCCCTAACCCTAACACGTACCCTAATCCTAACCCGTACCCTAAACTGAGCCCTAACCCTAACACTAACCCTAACCCTAACCCTAACCCATACCCTACGCCGTACCCGAAGCCCTCCCCGAACCCGTACCCTAAGCCGTACCCTAAGCCTAACCCTAAGCCTAACCCTAACCCTAGGCTACCCTTGACTGCTTCTGCCTCCAATAGATTTCCTAAGCACTAGTGTTTTAAGGAACAGCTTAAAAAGAGAATCCTAATGTGATTTCTTTATAATGGGTGTGTCCCTTATCTAATCCTAGTGTCTAAACTCTTCTCCATGGCTGGACCCCAAAATAATATTCCTTTATGTGCTAAGGGGTATCTAGAGAGTGGGATAGGTTTAATCACTACCCTAACCCTAACGCATACACTAACCCTAACCCCTACCCTAACCCTAACACGTACCCTAATCCTAACCTGTACCCTAAACCGAGCCCTAACCCTAACACTAACCCTAACCCTAACCCTAACCCATACCCTACGCCGTTCCCGAAGCCCTCCCCGAACCCGTACCCTAAGCCGTACCGTAAGCCTACCCCTAAGCCTAACCCTAACCCTAGGCTACCCTTGACTGCTTCTGCCTCCAATAGATTTCCTAAGCACTAGTGTTTTAAGGAACAGCTTAAGAAGAGAATCCTAATGTGATTTCTTTATAATGGGTGTGTTCCTTATCTTATCCTAGTGTCTAAACTCTTCTCCATGGCTGGCCCCCAAATAATATTCCTTTACGTGCTAAGGGGTAACTAGAGAGTGGGATAGGTTTAATAACTACCCTAACCCTAACGCGTACCCTAACGCTAACCCCTACCCTAACCCTAACACGTACCCTAATCCTAACCCATACCCTAAACCGAGCCCTAACCCTAACACTAACCCTAACCCTAACCCTAACCCATACCCTACGCCGTACCCAAAGCCCTCCCCGAACCCGTACCCTAAGCCGTACCCTAAGCCTAACCCTAAGCCTAACCCTAACCCTAGGCTACCCTTGACTGCTTCTGCCTCCAATAGATTTCCTAAGCACTAGTGTTTTAAGGAACAGCTTAAAAAGAGAATCCTAATGTGATTTCTTTATAATGTGTGTGTTCCTTATATTATCTTAGTGTCTAAACTCTTCTCCATGGCTGGACCCCCAAATAATATTCCTTTACGTGCTAAGGGGTATCTAGAGAGTGAGATAGGTTTAATAACTACCCTAACCGTAACGCGTACCCTAACGCTAACCCCTACCCTAACCCTAACACGTACCCTAATCCTAACCCGTACCCTAAACCGAGCCCTAACCCTAACACTAACCCTAACCCTAACCCTAACCCATACCCTACGCCGTACCCGAAGCCCTCCATGAACCCGTACCCTAAGCCGTACCCTAAGCCTAACCCTAAGCCTAACCCTAACCCTAGGCTAACCTTGACTGCTTCTGCCTCCAATAGATTTCCTAAGCACTAGTGTTTTAAGGAACAGCTTAAAAAGAGAATCCTAACGTGATTTCTTTATAATGTGTGTGTTTCTTATATTATCTTAGTGTCTAAACTCTTCTCCATGGCTGGACCCCCAAATAATATTCCTTTACGTGCTAAGGGGTATCTAGAGAGTGGGATAGGTTTAATAACTACCCTAACCCTAACGGGTACCCTAACCCTAACCCCTGCCCTAACCCTAACACGTACCCTAATCCTAACCCGTACCCTAAACTGAGCCCTAACCCTAACACTAACCCTAACCCTAACCCTAACCCATACCCTACGCCGTACCCGAAGCCCTCCCCGAACCCGTACCCTAAGCCGTACCCTAAGCCTATCCCTAAGCCTAACCCTAACCCTAGGCTACCCTTGACTGCTTCTGCCTCCAATAGATTTCCTAAGCACTAGTGTTTTAAGGAACAGCTTAAAAAGAGAATCCTAATGTGATTTCTTTATAATGGGTGTGTTCCTTATCTTATCCTAGTGTCTAAACTCTTCTCCATGGCTGGACCCCCAAATAATATACCTTTACGTGCTAAGGGGTAACTAGAGAGTGGGATAGGTTTAATAACTACCCTAACCCTAACGCGTACCTTAACGCTAACCCCTACACTAACCCTAACACGTACCCTAATCCTAACCCGTACCCTAAACCGAGCCCTAACCCTAACACTAACCCTAACCCTAACTCTAACCCATACCCTACGCTGTACCCGAAGCCCTCCCCAAACCCGTACCCTAAGCCGTACCCTAAGCCTAACCCTAAGCCTAACCCTAACCCTAGGCTACCCTTGACTGCTTCTGCCTCCAATAGATTTCCTAAGCACTAGTGTTTTAAGGAACAGCTTAAAAAGAGAATCCTAATGTGATTTCTTTATAATGGGTGTGTCCCTTATCTAATCCTAGTATCTAAACTCTTCTCCATGGCTGGACCCCCAAATAATATTCCTTTATGTGCTAAGGGGTATCTAGAGAGTGGGATAGGTTTAATCACTACCCTAACCCTAACGCGTACACTAACCCTAACCCCTACCCTAACCCTAACACGTACCCTAATCCTAACCCGTACCCTAAACCGAGCCCTAACCCTAACACTAACCCTAACCCTAACCCTAACCCGTACCCTACGCAGTACCCGAAGCCCTCCCCGAACCCGTACCCTAAGCCGTACCCTAAGCCTACCCCTAAGCCTAACCCTAACCCTAGGCTACCCTTGACTGCTTCTGCCTCCAATAGATTTCCTAAGCACTAGTTTTTTAAGGAACAGCTTAAAAAGAGAATCCTAATGTGATTTCTTTATAAGGTGTGTGTTCCTTATATTATCTTAGTGTCTAAACTCTTCTCCATGGCTGGACCCCCAAATAATATTCCTTTACGTGCTAAGGGGTATCTAGAGAGTGGGATAGGTTTAATAACTACCCTACCGTAACGCGTACCCTAACCCTAACACCTACCCTAACCCTAACACGTACCCTAATCCTAACCCGTACCCTAAACCGAGCCCTAACCCTAACACTAACCCTAACCCTAACCCTAACCCATACCCTACGCCGTACCCGAAGCCCTCCCCGAACCCGTACCCTAAGCCGTACCCTAAGCCTAACCCTAAGCCTAACCCTAACCCTAGGCTACCCTTGACTGCTTCTGCCTCCAATAGATTTCCTAAGCACTAGTGTTTTAAGGAACAGCTTAAGAGGAGAATCCTAATGTGATTTCTTTATAATGGGTGTGTTCCTTATCTTATCCTAGTGTCTAAACTCTTCTCCATGCCTGGACCCCCAAATAATATTGCTTTACGTGCTAAGGGGTAACTAGAGAGTGGGATAGGTTTAATAACTACCCTAACCCTAACGCGTACCCTAACGCTAACCCCTACCCTAACCCTAACACGTACCCTAATCCTAACCCGTACCCTAAACCGAGACTTAACCCTAACACTAACCCTAACCCTAACCCTAACCCATACCCTACGCTGTACCCAAAGCCCTCCCCGAACCCGTACCCTAAGCCGTACCCTAAGCCTAACCCTAACCCTAGGCTACCCTTGACTGCTTCTGCCTCCAATAGATTTCCTAAGCACTAGTGTTTTAAGGAACAGCTTAAAAAGAGAATCCTAATGTGATTTCTTTATAATGTGTGTGTTCCTTATATTATCTTAGTGTCTAAACTCTTCTCCATGGCTGGACCCCCAAATAATATTCCTTTACGTGCTAAGGGGTATCTAGAGAGTGGGATAGGTTTAATAACTACCCTAACCGTAATGCGTACCCTAACCCTAACCCCTACCCTAACCCTTACACGTACCCTAATCCTAACCCGTACCCTAAACCGAGCCCTAACCCTAACACTAACCCTAACCCTAACCCTAACCCATACCCTACGCCGTACCCGAAGCCCTCCCCGAACATGTACCCTAAGCCGTACCCTAAGCCTAACCCTAAGCCTAACCCTAACCCTAGGCTACCCTTGACTGCTTCTGCCTCCAATAGATTTCCTAAGCACTAGTGTTTTAAGGAACAGCTTAAAAAGAGAATCCTAATGTGATTTCTTTATAATGGGTGTGTTCCTTATCTAATCCTAGTGTCTAAACTCTTCTCCATGGCTGGACCCCCAAATAATATTCCTTTATGTGCTAAGGGGTATCTAGAGAGTGGGATAGGTTTAATCACTACCCTAACCCTAACGTGTACCCTAACCCTAACGCCTACCCTAACCCTAACACGTACCCTAATCCTAACCCGTACCCTAAACCGAGCCCTAACCCTAACACTAACGCTAACCCTAACCCTAACCCATACCCTACGCCGTACACGAAGCCCTCCCCGAACCCGTACCCTAAGCCGTACCTTAAGCCTAACCCTAAGCCTAACCCTAACCCTAGGCTACCCTTGACTGCTTCTGCCTCCAATAGATTTCCTAAGCACTAGTGTTTTAAGGAACAGCTTAAAAAGAGAATCCTAATGTGATTTCTTTATAATGGGTGTGTTCCTTATCTTATCCTAGTGTCTAAACTCTTCTCCATGGCGGGACCCCCAAATAATATTCCTTTACCTGCTAAGGGGTAACTAGGGAGTGAGATAGGTTTAATAACTACGTTAACCCTAACGCGTACCCTAACGCTAACACCTACCCTAACCCTAACACGTACCCTAATCCTAACCCGTACCCTAAACCGAGCCCTAACCCTAACACTAACCCTAACCCTAACCCTAACCCATACCCTACGCCATACCCGAAGCCCTCCCCGAACCCGTACCCTAAACCGTACCCTAAGCCTAACCCTAAGCCTAACCCTAACCCTAGGCTACCCTTGACTGCTTCTGCCTCCAATAGATTTCCTAAGCACTAGTGTTTTAAGGAACAGCTTAAAAAGAGAATCCTAATGTGATTTCTTTATAATGTGTGTGTTCCTTATATTATCTTAGTGTCTAAACTCTTCTCCATGGCTGGACCCCCAAATAATATTCCTTTACGTGCTAAGGGGTATCTAGAGAGTGGGATAGGTTTAATAACTACCCTAACCGTAATGCGTACCCTAACCCTAACCCCTACCCTAACCCTTACACGTACCCTAATCCTAACCCGTACCCTAAACCGAGCCCTAACCCTAACACTAACCCTAACCCTAACCCTAACCCATACCCTACGCCGTACCCGAAGCCCTCCCCGAACATGTACCCTAAGCCGTACCCTAAGCCTAACCCTAAGCCTAACCCTAACCCTAGGCTACCCTTGACTGCTTCTGCCTCCAATAGATTTCCTAAGCACTAGTGTTTTAAGGAACAGCTTAAAAAGAGAATCCTAATGTGATTTCTTTATAATGGGTGTGTTCCTTATCTAATCCTAGTGTCTAAACTCTTCTCCATGGCTGGACCCCCAAATAATATTCCTTTATGTGCTAAGGGGTATCTAGAGAGTGGGATAGGTTTAATCACTACCCTAACCCTAACGTGTACCCTAACCCTAACGCCTACCCTAACCCTAACACGTACCCTAATCCTAACCCGTACCCTAAACCGAGCCCTAACCCTAACACTAACGCTAACCCTAACCCTAACCCATACCCTACGCCGTACACGAAGCCCTCCCCGAACCCGTACCCTAAGCCGTACCTTAAGCCTAACCCTAAGCCTAACCCTAACCCTAGGCTACCCTTGACTGCTTCTGCCTCCAATAGATTTCCTAAGCACTAGTGTTTTAAGGAACAGCTTAAAAAGAGAATCCTAATGTGATTTCTTTATAATGGGTGTGTTCCTTATCTTATCCTAGTGTCTAAACTCTTCTCCATGGCGGGACCCCCAAATAATATTCCTTTACCTGCTAAGGGGTAACTAGGGAGTGAGATAGGTTTAATAACTACGTTAACCCTAACGCGTACCCTAACGCTAACACCTACCCTAACCCTAACACGTACCCTAATCCTAACCCGTACCCTAAACCGAGCCCTAACCCTAACACTAACCCTAACCCTAACCCTAACCCATACCCTACGCCATACCCGAAGCCCTCCCCGAACCCGTACCCTAAACCGTACCCTAAGCCTAACCCTAAGCCTAACCCTAACCCTAGGCTACCCTTGACTGCTTCTGCCTCCAATAGATTTCCTAAGCACTAGTGTTTTAAGGAACAGCTTAAAAAGATTATCCTAATGTGATTTCTTTATAATGGGTGTGTTCCTTATTTTATCCTAGTGTCTAAACTCTTCTCCATGGCTGAACCCCCAAATAATATTCCTTTACGTGCTAAGGGGTATCTAGAGAGTGGGACAGGTTTAATAACTACCCTAACCGTAACGCGTACCCTAACCCTAACCCCTACCCTAACCCTAACACGTACCCTAATCCTAACCGTACCCTAAACCGAGCCCTAACCCTAACACTAACCCTAACCCTAACCCTAACCCATACCCTACGCCGTACCCGAAACCCTCCCCGAACCCGTACCCTAAGCCGTACCCTAAGCCTAACCCTAAGCCTAACCCTAACCCTAGGCTACCCTTGACTGCTTCTGCCTCCAGTAGATTTCCTAAGCACTAGTGTTTTAAGGAACAGCTTAAAAAGAGAATCCTAATGTGATTTCTTTATAATGGGTGTGTTCCTTATCTTATCCTAGTGTCTAAACTCTTCTCCATGGCTGGACCCCCAAGTAATATTCCTTTACGTGCTAAGGGGTAACTACAGAGTGGGATAGATTTAATAACTACCCTAACCCTAACGCGTACCCTAACGCTAACCCCTACCCTAACCCTAACACGTACCCTAATCCTAACCCGTACCCTAAACCGAGCCCTAACCCTAACACTAACCCTAACCCTAACCCTAACCCATACCCTACGCCGTACCCGAAGCCCTCCCCGAACCCGTACCCTAAGCCGTACCCTAAGCCTAACCCTAAGCCTAACCCTAACCCTAGGCTACCCTTGACTGCTTCTGCCTCCAATAGATTTCCTAAGCACTAGTGTTTTAAGGAACAGCTTAAAAAGAGAATCCTAATGTGATTTCTTTATAATGGGTGTGTTCCTTATCTAATCCTAGTGTCTAAAGTCTTCTCCATGGCGGGACCCCCAAATAATATTCCTTTACGTGCTAAGGGGTATCTAGAGAGTGGGATAGGTTTAATCACTACCCTAACCGTAACGCGTACCCTAACCCTAACCCCTACCCTAACCCTAACACGTACCCTAATCCTAACCCGTACCCTAAACCGAGCCCTAACCCTAACACTAACCCTAACCCTAACCCATACCCTACGCCGTACCCGAAGCCCTCCCCGAACCCGTACCCTAAGCCGTACCCTAAGCCTAACCCTAAGCCTAACCCTAACCCTAGGCTACCCTTGACTGCTTCTGCCTCCAATAGATTTCCTAAGCACTAGTGTTTTAAGGAACAGCTTAAAAAGATTATCCTAATGTGATTTCTTTATAATGGGTGTGTTCCTTATCTTATCCTAGTGTCTAAACTCTTCTCCATGGCTGGACCCCCAAATAATATTCCTTTACGTGCTAAGGGGTATCTAGAGAGTGGGACAGGTTTAATAACTACCCTAACCGTAACGCGTACCCTAACCCTAACCCCTACCCTAACCCTAACACGTACCCTAATCCTAACCCGTACCCTAAACCGAGCCCTAACACTAACACTAACCCTAACCCTAACCCTAACCCATACCCTACGCCATACCCGAAGCCCTCCCCGAACCCGTACCCTAAGCCGTACCCTAAGCCTAACCCTAAGCCTAACCCTAACCCTAGGCTTCCCTTGACTGCTTCTGCCTCCAATAGATTTCCTAAGCACTAGTGTTTTAAGGAACAGCTTAAAAAGAGAATCCTAATGTGATTTCTTTATAATGGGTGTGTTCCTTATCTTATCCTAGTGTCTAAACTCTTCTCCATGGCTGGACCCCCAAATAATATTCCTTTACGTGCTAAGGGGTAACTAGAGAGTGGGATAGATTTAATAACTACCCTAACCCTAACGCGTAGCCTAACGCTAACCCCTACCCTAACCCTAACACGTACCCTAATCCTAACCCGTACCCTAAACCGAGCCCTAACCCTAACACTAACCCTAACCCTAACCCTAACCCATACCTTACGCCGTACCCGAAGCCCTCCCCGAACCCGTACCCTAAGCCGTACCCTAAGCCTAACCCTAAGCCTAACTCTAACCCTAGGCTACCCTTGACTGCTTCTGCCTCCAATAGATTTCCTAAGCACTAGTGTTTTAAGGAACAGCTTAAAAAGAGAATCCTAATGTGATTTCTTTATAATGGTTGTGTTCCTTATCTTATCCTAGTGTCTAAACTCTTCTCCATGGCTGGACCCCCAAGTAATATTACTTTACGTGCTAAGGGGTAACTACAGAGTGGGATAGATTTAATAACTACCCTAACCCTAACGCGTACCCTAACGCTAACCCCTACCCTAACCCTAACACGTACCCTAATCCTAACCCGTACCCTAAACCGAGCCCTAACCCTAACACTAACCCTAACCCTAACCCTAACCCATACCCTACGCCGTACCCGAAGCCCTCCCGGAACCCGTACCCTAAGCCTTACCCTAAGCCTAACCCTAAGCCTAACCCTAACCCTAGGCTACCCTTGACTGCTTCTGCCTCCAATAGATTTCCTAAGCACTAGTGTTTTAAGGAACAGCTTAAAAAGAGAATCCTAATGTGATTTCTTTATAATGGGTGTGTTCCTTATCTAATCCTAGTGTCTAAAGTCTTCTCCATGGCTGGACCCCCAAATAATATTCCTTTATGTGCTAAGGGGTATCTAGAGAGTGGGATAGGTTTAATCACTACCCTAATCCTAACGTGTACCCTAACCCTAACCCCTACCCTAACACTAACACGTACCCTAATCCTAACCCGTACCCTAAACCGAGCCCTAACCCTAACAATAACCCTAACCCTAACCCTAACCCATACCCTACGCCGTACCCGAAGCCCTCCCCGAACCCGTACCCTAAGCCGTACCCTAAGCCTAACCCTAAGCCTAACCCTAACCCTAGGCTACCCTTGACTGCTTCTGCCTCCAATAGATTTCCTAAGCACTAGTGTTTTAAGGAACAGCTTAAAAAGAGAATCCTAATGTGATTTCTTTATAATGGGTGTGTTCCTTATCTAATCCTAGTGTCTAAACTCTTCTCCATGGCTGGACCCCCAAATAATATTCCTTTACGTGCTAAGGGGTATCTAGAGAGTGGGATAGGTTTAATCACTACCCTAACCGTAACGCGTACCCTAACGCTAACCCCTACCCTAACCCTAACACGTACCCTAATCCTAACCCGTACCCTAAACCGAGCCCTAACCCTAACACTAACCCTAACCCTAACCCTAACCCATACCCTACGCCGTACCCGAAGCCCTCCCCGAACCCGTACCCTAAGCCGTACCCTAAGCCTAACCCTAAGCCTAACCCTAACCCTAGGCTACCCTTGACTGCTTCTGCCTCCAATAGATTTCCTAAGCACTAGTGTTTTAAGGAACAGCTTAAAAAGAGAATCCTAATGTGATTTCTTTATAATGTGTGTGTTCCTTATATTATCTTAGTGTCTAAACTCTTCTCCATGGCTGGACCCCCAAATAATATTCCTTTACGTGCTAAGGGGTATCTATAGAGTGGGATAGGTTTAGTAACTACCCTAACCGTAACGCGTACCCTAACCCTAACCCCTACCCTAACCCTAACACGTACCCTAATCCTAACCCGTACCCTAAACCGAGCCCTAACCCTAACACTAACCCTAACCCTAACCCTAACCCATACCCTACGCAATACCCGAAGCCCTCCCCGAACACGTACCCTAAGCCGTACCCTAAGCCTAACCCTAAGCCTAACCCTAACCCTAGGCTACCCTTGACTTCTTCTGCCTCCAATAGATTTCCTAAGCACTAGTGTTTTAAGGAACAGCTTAAAAAGAGAATCCTAATGTGATTTCTTTATAATGCGTGTGTTCCTTATCTAATCCTAGTGTCTAAACTCTTCTCCATGGCTGGACCCCCAAATAATATTCCTTTATGTGCTAAGGGGTATCTAGAGATTGGGATAGGTTTAATCACTACCCTAACCCTAACGTGTACCCTAACCCTAACCCCTACCCTAACCCTAACACGTACCCTAATCCTAACCCGTACCCTAAACCGAGCCCTAACCCTAACACTAACCCTAACCCTAACCCTAACCCATACCCTACGCCATACCCGAAGCCCTCCCCGAACCCGTACCCTAAGCTGTACCCTAAGCCTAACCCTAAGCCTAACCCTAACCCTAGGCTACCCTTGACTGCTTCTGCCTCCAATAGATTTCCTAAGCACTAGTGTTTTAAGGAACAGCTTAAAAAGAGAATCCTAATGTGATTTCTTTATAATGGGTGTGTTCCTTATCTTATCCTAGTGTCTAAACTCTTCTCCATGGCTGGACCCCCAAATAATATTCCTTTACGTGCTAAGTGGTAACTAGAGAGTGGGATAGGTTTAATAACTACCCTAACCCTAACGCGTACCCTAACGCTAACCCCTACCCTAACCCTAACACGTACCCTAATCCTAACCCGTACCCTAAACCGAGTCCTAACCCTAACACTAACCCTAACCCTAACCCTAACCCATACCCTACGCCGTACCCGAAGCCCTCCCCGAACCCGTACCCTAAGCCGTACCCTAAGCCTAACCCTAAGCCTAACCCTAACCCTAGGCTACCCTTGACTGCTTCTGCCTCCAATAGATTTCCTAAGCACTAGTGTTTTAAGGAACAGCTTAAAAAGAGAATCCTAATGTGATTTCTTTATAATGTGTGTGTTCCTTATATTATCTTAGTGTCTAAACTCTTCTCCATGGCTGGACCCCCAAATAATATTCCTTTACGTGCTAAGGGGTATCTAGAGAGTGGGATAGGTTTAATAACTACCCTAACCCTAACGCGTACCCTAACGCTAACCCCTACCCTAACCCTAACACGTACCCTAATCCTAACCCGTACCCTAATCCGAGCCCTAACCCTATCACTAACCCTAACCCTAACCCATACCCTACGCCGTACCCGAAGCCCTCCCCGAACCCGTACCCTAAGCCGTACCCTAAGCCTAACCCTAAGCCTAACCCTAACCCTAGGCTACCCTTGACTGCTTCTGCCTCCAATAGATTTCCTAAGCACTAGTGTTTTAAGGAACAGCTTAAAAAGATTATCCTAATGTGATTTCTTTATAATGGGTGTGTTCCTTATCTTATCCTAGTGTCTAAACTCTTCTCCATGGCTGGACCCCCAAATAATATTCCTTTACTTGCTAAGGGGTATCTAGAGAGTGGGACAGGTTTAATAACTACCCTAACCGTAACGCGTACCCTAACCCTAACCCCTACCCTAACCCTAACACGTACCCTAATCCTAACCCGTACCCTAAACCGAGCCCTAACCCTAACACTAACCCTAACCCTAACCCTAACCCATACCCTACGCAATACCCGAAGCCCTCCCCGAACACGTACCCTAAGCCGTACCCTAAGCCTAACCCTAAGCCTAACCCTAACCCTAGGCTACCCTTGACTTCTTCTGCCTCCAATAGATTTCCTAAGCACTAGTGTTTTAAGGAACAGCTTAAAAAGAGAATCCTAATGTGATTTCTTTATAATGGGTGTGTTCCTTATCTAATCCTAGTGTCTAAACTCTTCTCCATGGCTGGACCCCCAAATAATATTCCTTTATGTGCTAAGGGTTATCTAGAGATTGGGATAGGTTTAATCACTACCCTAACCCTAACGTGTACCCTAACCCTAACCCCTACCCTAACCCTAACACGTACCCTAATCCTAACCCGTACCCTAAACCGAGCCCTAACCCTAACACTAACCCTAACCCTAACCTTAACCCATACCCTACGCCGTACCCGAAGACCTCCCCGAACCCGTACCCTAAGCCGTACCATAAGCCTAACCCTAAGCCTAACCCTAACCCTAGGCTACCCTTCACTGCTTCTGCCTCCAATAGATTTCCTAAGCACTAGTGTTTTAAGGAACAGCTTAAAAAGAGAATCCTAATGTGATTTCTTTATAATGGGTGTGTTCCTTATCTTATCCTAGTGTCTAAACTCTTCTCCATGGCTGGACCCCCAAATAATATTCCTTTACGTGCTAAGGGGTAACTAGAGAGTGGGATAGGTTTAATAACTACCCTAACCCTAACGCGTACCCTAACGCTAACCCCTACCCTAACCCAAACACGTACCCTAATCCTAACCCGTACCCTAAACCGAGCCCTAACCCTAACACTAACCCTAACCCTAACTCTAAACCATACCCTACGCCGTACCCGAAGCCCTCCCCAAACCCGTACCCTAAACCGTACCCTAAGCCTAACCCTAAGCCTAAGCCTAACCCTAGGCTACCCTTGCCTGCTTCTGCCTCCAATAGATTTCCTAAGCACTAGTGTTTTAAGGAACAGCTTAAAAAGAGAATCCTAATGTGATTTCTTTATAATGTGTGTGTTCCTTATATTATCTTAGTGTCTAAACTCTTCTCCATGGCTGGACCCCAAAATAATATTCCTTTACGTGCTAAGGGGTATCTAGAGAGTGGGATAGGTTTAATCACTACCCTAACCGTAACGCGTACCCTAACCCTAACCCCTACCCTAACCCTAACACGTACCCTAATTCTAAGCCGTACCCTAAACCGAGCCCTAACCCTAACACTAACCCTAACCCTAACCCTAACCCATACCCTACGCCGTACCCGAAGCCCTCCCCGAACCCGTACCCTAAGCCGTACCCTAAGCCTAACCCTAAGCCTAACCCTAACCCTAGGCTACCCTTGACTGCTTCTGCCTCCAATAGATTTCGTAAGCACTAGTGTTTTAAGGAACAGCTTAAAAAGATTATCCTAATGTGATTTCTTTATAATGGGTGTGTTCCTTATCTTATCCTAGTGTCTAAACTCTTCTCCATGGCGGGACCCCCAAATAATATTCCTTTACGTGCTAAGGGGTATCTAGAGAGTGGGATAGGTTTAATCACTACCCTAACCGTAACGCGTACCCTAACCCTAACCCCTACCCTAACCCTAACACGTACCCTAATTCTAACCCGTACCCTAAACCGAGCCCTAACACTAACACTAACACTAACCCTAACCCTAACCCATACCCTACGCCGTACCCGAAGCCCTCCCCGAACCCGTACCCTAAGCCGTACCCTAAGCCTAACCCTAAGCCTAACCCTAACCCTAGGCTACCCTTGACTGCTTCTGCCTCCAATAGATTTCCTAAGCACTAGTGTTTTAAGGAACAGCTTAAAAAGATTATCCTAATGTGATTTCTTTATAATGGGTGTGTTCCTTATCTTATCCTAGTGTCTAAACTCTTCTCCATGGCTGGACCCCCAAATAATATTCCTTTACGTGCTAAGGGGTATCTAGAGAGTGGGACAGGTTTAATAACTACCCTAACCGTAACGCGTACCCTAACCCTAACCCCTACCCTAACCCTAACACGTACCCTAATCCTAACCCATACCCTAAACCGAGCCCTAACCCTAACACTAACACTAACCCTAACCCTAACCCATACCCTACGCCGTACCCGAAACCCTCCCCGAACCCGTACCCTAAGCCGTACCCTAAGCCTAACCCTAAGCCTAACCCTAACCCTAGGCTACCCTTGACTGCTTCTGCCTCCAATAGATTTCCTAAGCACTAGTGTTTTAAGGAACAGCTTAAAAAGAGAATCCTAATGTGATTTCTTTATAATGGGTGTGTTCCTTATCTTATCCTAGTGTCTAAACTCTTCTCCATGGCTGGACCCCCAAGTAATATTCCTTTACGTGCTAAGGGGTAACTAGAGAGTGGGATAGATTTAATAACTACCCTAACCCTAACGCGTACCCTAACGCTAACCCCTACCCTAACCCTAACACTTACCCTAATCCTAACCCGTACCCTAAACCGAGCCCTAACCCTAACACTAACCCTAAGCCTAACCCTAACCCATACCCTAAGCCGTACCCGAAGCCCTCCCCGAACCCGTACCCTAAGCCGTACCCTAAGCCTAACCCTAAGCCTAACCCTAACCCTAGGCTACCCTTGACTGCTTCTGCCTCCAATAGATCTCCTAAGCACTAGTGTTTTAAGGAACAGCTTAAAAAGAGAATCCTAATGTGATTTCTTTATAATGTGTGTGTTCCTTATATTATCTTAGTGTCTAAACTCTTCTCCATGGCTGGACCCCCAAATAATATTCCTTTACGTGCTATGGGGTATCTAGAGAGTGGGATAGGTTTAATCACTACCCTAACCCTAACGTGTACCCTAACCCTAACACCTACCCTAACCCTAACACGTAACCTAATCCTAACCCGTACCCTAAACCGAGCCCTAACCCTAACAATAACCCTAACCCTAACCCTAACACATACCCTACGCCGTACCCGAAGCCCTCCCCGAACCCGTACCCTAAGCCGTACCCTAAGCCTAACCCTAAGCCTAACCCTAACCCTAGGCTACCCTTGACTGCTTCTGCCTCCAATAGATTTCCTAAGCACTAGTGTTTTAAGGAACAGCTTAAAAAGAGAATCCTAATGTGATTTCTTTATAATGGGTGTGTTCCTTATCTTATCCTATTGTCTAAACTCTTCTCCATGGCGGGACCCACAAATAATATTCCTTTACGTGCTAAGGGGTATCTAGAGAGTGGGATAGGTTTAATCACTACCCTAACCGTAACGCGTACCCTAACCCTAACCCCTACCCTAACCCTAACACGTACCCTAATCCTAACCCGTACCCTAAACCGAGCCCTAACCCTAACACTAACCCTAACCCTAACCCATACCCTACGCCGTACCCGAAGCCCTCCCCGAACCCGTACCCTAAGCCGTACCCTAAGCCTAACCCTAAGCCTAACCCTAACCCTAGGCTACCCTTAACTGCTTCTGCCTCCAATAGATTTCCTAAGCACTAGTGTTTTAAGGAACAGCTTAAAAAGATTATCCTAATGTGATTTCTATATAATGGGTGTGTTCCTTATGTTATCCTAGTGTCTAAACTCTTCTCCATGGCTGGACCCCCAAATAATATTCCTTTACGTGCTAAGGGGTATCTAGAGAGTGGGTCAGGTTTAATAACTACCCTAACCGTAACGCGTACCCTAACCCTAACCCCTACCCTAACCCTAACACGTACCCTAATCCTAACCCGTACCCTAAACCGAGCCCTAACACTAACACTAACCCTAACCCTAACCCTAACCCATACCCTAGGCCGTACCCGAATCCCTCCCCGAACCCGTACCCTAAGCCGTACCCTAAGCCTAACCCTAAGCCTAACCCTAACCCTAGGCTACCCTTGACTGCTTCTGCCTCCAATAGATTTCCTAAGCACTAGTGTTTTAAGGAACAGCTTAAAAAGAGAATCCTAATGTGATTTCTTTATAATGTGTGTGTTCCTTATATTATCTTAGTGTCTAAACTCTTCTCCATGGCTGGACCCCCAAATAATATTCCTTTACGTGCTAAGGGGTATCTAGAGAGTGGGATAGGTTTAATAACTACCCTAACCGTAACGCGTACCCTAACCCTAACCCCTACCCTAACCCTAACACGTACCCTAATCCTAACCCGTACCCTAAACCGAGCCCTAACCCTAACACTAACCCTAACCCTAACACTAACCCATACCCTACGCAATACCCGAAGCCCTCCCCGAACACGTACCCTAAGCCGTACCCTAAGCCTAACCCTAAGCCTAACCCTAACCCTAGGCTACCCTTGACTTCTTCTGCCTCCAATAGATTTCCTAAGCACTAGTGTTTTAAGGAACAGCTTAAAAAGAGAATCCTAATGTGATTTCTTTATAATGGGTGTGTTCCTTATCTAATCCTAGTGTCTAAACTCTTCTCCATGGCTGGACCCCCAAATAATATTCCTTTATGTGCTAAGGGGTATCTAGAGATAGGGATAGGTTTAATCACTACCCTAACCCTAACGTGTACCCTAACCCTAACCCCTACCCTAACCCTAACACGTACCCTAATCCTAACCCGTACCCTAAACCGAGCCCTAACCCTAACACTAACCCTAACCCTAACCCTAACCCATACCCTACGCCATACCCGAAGCCTTCCCCGAACCCGTACCCTAAGCTCTACCCTAAGCCTTACCCTAAGCCTAACCCTAACCCTAGGCTACCCTTGACTGCTTCTGCCTCCAATAGATTTCCTAAGCACTAGTGTTTTAAGGAACAGCTTAAAAAGAGAATCCTAATGTGATTTCTTTATAATGGGTGTGTTCCTTATCTTATCCTAGTGTCTAAACTCTTCTCCATGGCTGGACCCCCAAATAATATTCCTTTACGTGCTAAGTGGTAACTAGAGAGTGGGATAGGTTTAATAACTACCCTAACCCTAACGCGTATCCTAACGCTAACCCCTACACTATCCCTAACACGTACCCTAATCCTAACCCGTACCCTAAACCGAGTCCTAACCCTAACACTAACCCTAACCCTAACCCTAACCCATACCCTACGCCGTACCCGAAGCCCTCCCCGAACCCGTACCCTAAGCCGTACCATAAGCCTAACCCTAAGCCTAACCCTAACCCTAGGCTACCCTTGACTGCTTCTGCCTCCAATAGATTTCCTAAGCACTAGTGTTTTAAGGAACAGCTTTAAAAGGGAATCCTAATGTGATTTCTTTATAATGTGTGTGTTCCTTATATTATCTTAGTGTCTAAACTCTTCTCCATGGCTGGACCCCCAAATAATATTCCTTTACGTGCTAAGGGGTATCTAGAGAGTGGGATAGGTTTAATAACTACCCTAACCCTAACGCGTACCCTAACCCTAACCCCTACCCTAACCCTAACCCGTACCCTAATCTTAACCCGTAACCTAAACCGAGCCCTAACCCTAACACTAACCCTAACCCTAACCCATACCCTACGCCGTACCCGAAACCCTCCCCGAACCCGTACCCTACGCCGTACCCTAAGCCTAACCCTAAGCCTAACCCTAACCCTAGGCTACCCTTGACTGCTTCTGCCTCCAATACATTTCCTAAGCACTAGTGTTTTAAGGAACAGCTTAAAAAGAGAATCCTAATGTGATTTCTTTATAATGTGTGTGTTCCTTATTTTATCTTAGTGTCTAAACTCTTCTCCATGGCTGGACCCCAAAATAATATTCTTTTACGTGCTAAGGGGTATCTAGAGAGTGGGATAGGTTTAATCACTACCCTAACCGTAACGCGTACCCTAACCCAACCCCTACCCTAACCCTAACACGTACCCTAATTCTAACCCGTACCCTAAACCGAGCCCTAACCCTAACACTAACCCTAACCCTAACCCTAACCCATACCCTACGCCGTACCCGAAGCCCTCCCCGAACCCGTACCCTAAGCCGTACCCTAAGCCTAACCCTAAGCCTAACCCTAACCCTAGGGTACCCTTGACTGCTTCTGCCTCCAATAGATTTCCTAAGCACTAGTGTTTTAAGGAACAGCTTAAAAAGAGAATCCTAATGTGATTTCTTTACAATGTGTGTGTTCCTTATATTATCTTAGTGTCTAAACTCTTCTCCATGGCTGGACCCCCAAATAATATTCCTTTACGTGCTAAGGGGTATCTAGAGAGTGGGATAGGTTTAATAACTACCCTAACCCTAACGCGTACCCTAACCCTAACCCCTACCCTAACCCTAACACGTACCCTAATCCTAACCCGTACCCTAAACCGAGCCCTAACCCTAACACTAACCCTAACCCTAACCCTAACCCATACCCTACGCTGTACCCGAAACCCTCCCCGAACCCGTACCCTAAGCCGTACCCTAAGCCTAACCCTAAGCGTAACCCTAACCCTAGTCTACCCTTGACTGCTTCTGCCTCCAATAGATTTCCTAAGCACTAGTGTTTTAAGGAACAGCTTAAAAAGAGAATCCTAATGTGATTTCTTTATAATGGGTGTGTTCCTTATCTTATCCTAGTGTCGAAACTCTTCTCCATGGCTGGACCCCCAAATAATATTCCTTTACGTGCTAAGGGGTAACTAGAGAGTGGGATAGGTTTAATAACTACCCTAACCCTAACGCGTACCCTAACCCTAACCCCTACCCTAACCCTAACACGTACCCTAATCCTAACCCGTAACCTAAACCGAGCCCTAACCCTAACACTAACCCTAACCCTAACCAATACCCTACGCCGTACCCGAAACCCTCCCCGAACCCGTACCCTACGCCGTACGCTAAGCCAAACCCTAAGCCTAACCCTATCCCTAGGTTACCCTTGACTGCTTCTGCCTCCAATACATTTCCTAAGCACTAGTGTTTTAAGGAACAGCTTAAAAAGAGAATCCTAATGTGCTTTCTTTATAATGTGTGTGTTCCTTATATTATCTTAGTGTCTAAACTCTTCTCCATGGCTGGACCCCAAAATAATATTCCTTTACGTGCTAAGGGGTATCTAGAGAGTGGGATAGGTTTAATCACTACCCTAACCGTAACGCGTACCCTAACCCTAACCCCTACCCTAACCCTAACACCTACCCTAATTCTAACCCGTACCCTAAACCTAGCCCTAACCCTAACACTAACCCTAACCCTAACCCTAACCCATACCCTACGCCGTACCCGAAGCCCTCCCCGAACCCGTACCCTAAGCCGTACCCTAAGCCGTACCCTAAGCCTAACCCTAACCCTAGGCTACCCTTGACTGCTTCTGCCTCCAATAGATTTCCTAAGCACTAGTGTTTTAAGGAACAGCTTAAAAAGAGAATCCTAATGTGATTTCTTTATAATGTGTGTGTTCCTTATATTATCTTAGTGTCTAAACTCTTCTCCATGGCTGGACCCCCAAATAATATTCCTTTACGTGCTAAGGGGTATCTAGAGAGTGGGATAGGTTTAATAACTACCCTAACCGTAACGCGTACCCTAACCCTAACACCTACCCTAACCCTAACACGTACCCTAATCCTAACCCGTACCCTAAACCGATCCCTAACCCTAACACTAACCCTAACCCTAACCCTAACCCATACCCTACGCCGTACCCGAAGCCCTCCCCGAACCCGTACCCTAAGCCGTACCCTAAGCCTAACCCTAAGCCTAACCCTAACCTTAGGCTACCCTTGACTGCTTCTGCCTCCAATAGATTTCCTAAGCACTAGTGTTTTAAGGAACAGCTTAAGAAGAGAATCCTAATGTGATTTCTTTATAATGGGTGTGTTCCTTATCTTATCCTAGTGTCTAAACTCTTCTCCATGCCTGGACCCCCAAATAATATTCCTTTACGTGCTAAGGGGTAACTAGAGAGTGGGATAGGTTTAATAACTACCCTAACCCTAACGCGTACCCTAACGCTAACCCCTACCCTAACCCTAACACGTACCCTAATCCTAACCCGTACCCTAAACCGAGACTTAACCCTAACACTAACCCTAACCCTAACCCTAACCCATACCCTACGCTGTACCCAAAGCCCTCCCCGAACCCGTACCCTAAGCCGTACCCTAAGCCTAACCCTAACCCTAGGCTAACCTTGACTGCTTCTGCCTCCAATAGATTTCCTAAGCACTAGTGTTTGAAGGAACAGCTTAAAAAGAGAATCCTAATGTGATTTCTTTATAATGTGTGTGTTCCTTATATTATCTTAGTGTCTAAACTCTTCTCCATGGCTGGACCCCCAAATAATATTCCTTTACGTGCTAAGGGGTATCTAGAGAGTGGGATAGGTTTAATAACTACCCTAACCCTAACGGGTACCCTAACCCTAACCCCTGCCCTAACCCTAACACGTACCCTAATTCTAATCCATACCATAAACTGAGCCCTAACCCTAACACTAACACTAACCCTAACCCTAACCCATACCCTACGCCGTACCCGAAGCCCTCCCCGAACCCGTACCCTAAGCCGTACCCTAAGCCTAACCCTAAGCCTAACCCTAACCCTAGGCTACCCTTGACTGCTTCTGCCTCCAATAGATTTCCTAAGCACTAGTGTTTTAAGGAACAGCTTAAAAGGAGAATCCTAATGTGATTTCTTTATAATGGGTGTGTCCCTTATCTAATCCTAGTGTCTAAACTCTTCTCCATGGCTGGACCCCAAAATAATATTCCTTTATGTGCTAAGGGGTATCTAGAGAGTGGGATAGGTTTAATCACTACCCTAACCCTAACGCATACACTAACCCTAACCCCTACCCTAACCCTAACACGTACCCTAATCCTAACCCGTACCCTAATCCGAGCCCTAACCCTAACACTAACCCTAACCCTAACCCTAACCCATACCCTACGCCGTACCCGAAGCCCTCCCCGAACCCGTACCCTAAGCCGTACCGTAAGCCTACCCCTAAGCCTAACCCTAACCCTAGGCTACCCTTGACTGCTTCTGCCTCCAATAGATTTCCTAAGCACTAGTGTTTTAAGGAACAGCTTAAAAAGAGAATCCTAATGTGATTTCTTTATAATGGGTGTGTTCCTTATCTTATCCTATTGTCTAAACTCTTCTCCATGGCGGGACCCCCAAATAATATTCCTTTACGTGCTAAGGGGTATCTAGAGAGTGGGATAGGTTTAATCACTACCCTAACCGTAACGCGTACCCTAACCCTAACCCCTACCCTAACCCTAACACGTACCCTAATCCTAACCCGTACCCTAAACCGAGCCCTAACCCTAACACTAACCCTAACCCTAACCCATACCCTACGCCGTACCCGAAGCCCTCCCCGAACCCGTACCCTAAGCCGTACCCTAAGCCTAACCCTAAGCCTAACCCTAACCCTAGGCTACCCTTAACTGCTTCTGCCTCCAATAGATTTCCTAAGCACTAGTGTTTTAAGGAACAGCTTAAAAAGATTATCCTAATGTGATTTCTATATAATGGGTGTGTTCCTTATGTTATCCTAGTGTCTAAACTCTTCTCCATGGCTGGACCCCCAAATAATATTCCTTTACGTGCTAAGGGGTATCTAGAGAGTGGGTCAGGTTTAATAACTACCCTAACCGTAACGCGTACCCTAACCCTAACCCCTACCCTAACCCTAACACGTACCCTAATCCTAACCCGTACCCTAAACCGAGCCCTAACACTAACACTAACCCTAACCCTAACCCTAACCCATACCCTAGGCCGTACCCGAATCCCTCCCCGAACCCGTACCCTAAGCCGTACCCTAAGCCTAACCCTAAGCCTAACCCTAACCCTAGGCTACCCTTGACTGCTTCTGCCTCCAATAGATTTCCTAAGCACTAGTGTTTTAAGGAACAGCTTAAAAAGAGAATCCTAATGTGATTTCTTTATAATGTGTGTGTTCCTTATATTATCTTAGTGTCTAAACTCTTCTCCATGGCTGGACCCCCAAATAATATTCCTTTACGTGCTAAGGGGTATCTAGAGAGTGGGATAGGTTTAATAACTACCCTAACCGTAACGCGTACCCTAACCCTAACCCCTACCCTAACCCTAACACGTACCCTAATCCTAACCCGTACCCTAAACCGAGCCCTAACCCTAACACTAACCCTAACCCTAACACTAACCCATACCCTACGCAATACCCGAAGCCCTCCCCGAACACGTACCCTAAGCCGTACCCTAAGCCTAACCCTAAGCCTAACCCTAACCCTAGGCTACCCTTGACTTCTTCTGCCTCCAATAGATTTCCTAAGCACTAGTGTTTTAAGGAACAGCTTAAAAAGAGAATCCTAATGTGATTTCTTTATAATGGGTGTGTTCCTTATCTAATCCTAGTGTCTAAACTCTTCTCCATGGCTGGACCCCCAAATAATATTCCTTTATGTGCTAAGGGGTATCTAGAGATAGGGATAGGTTTAATCACTACCCTAACCCTAACGTGTACCCTAACCCTAACCCCTACCCTAACCCTAACACGTACCCTAATCCTAACCCGTACCCTAAACCGAGCCCTAACCCTAACACTAACCCTAACCCTAACCCTAACCCATACCCTACGCCATACCCGAAGCCTTCCCCGAACCCGTACCCTAAGCTGTACCCTAAGCCTTACCCTAAGCCTAACCCTAACCCTAGGCTACCCTTGACTGCTTCTGCCTCCAATAGATTTCCTAAGCACTAGTGTTTTAAGGAACAGCTTAAAAAGAGAATCCTAATGTGATTTCTTTATAATGGGTGTGTTCCTTATCTTATCCTAGTGTCTAAACTCTTCTCCATGGCTGGACCCCCAAATAATATTCCTTTACGTGCTAAGTGGTAACTAGAGAGTGGGATAGGTTTAATAACTACCCTAACCCTAACGCGTATCCTAACGCTAACCCCTACACTAACCCTAACACGTACCCTAATCCTAACCCGTACCCTAAACCGAGTCCTAACCCTAACACTAACCCTAACCCTAACCCTAACCCATACCCTACGCCGTACCCGAAGCCCTCCCCGAACCCGTACCCTAAGCCGTACCATAAGCCTAACCCTAAGCCTAACCCTAACCCTAGGCTACCCTTGACTGCTTCTGCCTCCAATAGATTTCCTAAGCACTAGTGTTTTAAGGAACAGCTTAAAAAGGGAATCCTAATGTGATTTCTTTATAATGGGTGTGTTCCTTATATTATCTTAGTGTCTAAACTCTTCTCCATGGCTGGACCCCCAAATAATATTCCTTTACGTGCTAAGGGGTATCTAGAGAGTGGGATAGGTTTAATAACTACCCTAACCCTAACGCGTACCCTAACCCTAACCCCTACCCTAACCCTAACACGTACCCTAATCCTAACCCGTACCCTAAACCGAGCCCTAACCCTAACACTAACCCTAACCCTAACCCTAACCCGTACCCTACGCTGTACCCGAAGCCCTCCCCGAACCCGTACCCTAAGCCGTACCCTAAGCCTAACCCTAAGCCTAACCCTAACCCTAGTCTACCCTTGACTGCTTCTGCCTCCAATAGATTTCCTAAGCACTAGTGTTTTAAGGAACAGCTTAAAAAGAGAATCCTAATGTGATTTCTTTATAATGGGTGTGTTCCTTATCTTATCCTAGTGTCGAAACTCTTCTCCATGGCTGGACCCCCAAATAATATTCCTTTACGTGCTAAGGGGTAACTAGAGAGTGGGATAGGTTTAATAACTACCCTAACCCTAACGCGTACCCTAACGCTAACCCCTACCCTAACCCTAACACGTACCCTAATCCTAACCCGTACCCTAAACCGAGCCCTAACCCTAACACTAACCCTAACCCTAACCCTAACCCATACCCTACGCCGTACCCGAAGCCCTCCCCGAGCCTGTACCCTAAGCCGTACCCTAAGCCTAACCCTAAGCCTACCCCTAACCCTGGGCTACCCTTGACTGCTTCTGCCTCCAATAGATTTCCTAAGCACTAGTGTTTTAAGGAACAGCTTAAAAAGAGAATCCTAATGTGATTTCTTTATAATGTGTGTGTTCCTTATATTATCTTAGTGTCTAAACTCTTCTCCATGGCTGGACCCCCAAATAATATTCCTTTACGTGCTAAGGGGTATCTAGAGAGTGGGATAGGTTTAATAACTACCCTAACCCTAACGCGTACCCTAACCCTAACCCCTACCCTAACCCTAACCCGTACCCTAATCTTAACCCGTAACCTAAACCGAGCCCTAACCCTAACACTAACCCTAACCCTAACCCATACCCTACGCCGTACCCGAAACCCTCCCCGAACCCGTACCCTACGCCGTACCCTAAGCCTAACCCTAAGCCTAACCCTAACCCTAGGCTACCCTTGACTGCTTCTGCCTCCAATACATTTCCTAAGCACTAGTGTTTTAAGGAACAGCTTAAAAAGAGAATCCTAATGTGATTTCTTTATAATGTGTGTGTTCCTTATTTTATCTTAGTGTCTAAACTCTTCTCCATGGCTGGACCCCAAAATAATATTCTTTTACGTGCTAAGGGGTATCTAGAGAGTGGGATAGGTTTAATCACTACCCTAACCGTAACGCGTACCCTAACCCAACCCCTACCCTAACCCTAACACGTACCCTAATTCTAACCCGTACCCTAAACCGAGCCCTAACCCTAACACTAACCCTAACCCTAACCCTAACCCATACCCTACGCCGTACCCGAAGCCCTCCCCGAACCCGTACCCTAAGCCGTACCCTAAGCCTAACCCTAAGCCTAACCCTAACCCTAGGGTACCCTTGACTGCTTCTGCCTCCAATAGATTTCCTAAGCACTAGTGTTTTAAGGAACAGCTTAAAAAGAGAATCCTAATGTGATTTCTTTACAATGTGTGTGTTCCTTATATTATCTTAGTGTCTAAACTCTTCTCCATGGCTGGACCCCCAAATAATATTCCTTTACGTGCTAAGGGGTATCTAGAGAGTGGGATAGGTTTAATAACTACCCTAACCCTAACGCGTACCCTAACCCTAACCCCTACCCTAACCCTAACACGTACCCTAATCCTAACCCGTACCCTAAACCGAGCCCTAACCCTAACACTAACCCTAACCCTAACCCTAACCCATACCCTACGCTGTACCCGAAACCCTCCCCGAACCCGTACCCTAAGCCGTACCCTAAGCCTAACCCTAAGCGTAACCCTAACCCTAGTCTACCCTTGACTGCTTCTGCCTCCAATAGATTTCCTAAGCACTAGTGTTTTAAGGAACAGCTTAAAAAGAGAATCCTAATGTGATTTCTTTATAATGGGTGTGTTCCTTATCTTATCCTAGTGTCGAAACTCTTCTCCATGGCTGGACCCCCAAATAATATTCCTTTACGTGCTAAGGGGTAACTAGAGAGTGGGATAGGTTTAATAACTACCCTAACCCTAACGCGTACCCTAACCCTAACCCCTACCCTAACCCTAACACGTACCCTAATCCTAACCCGTAACCTAAACCGAGCCCTAACCCTAACACTAACCCTAACCCTAACCAATACCCTACGCCGTACCCGAAACCCTCCCCGAACCCGTACCCTACGCCGTACGCTAAGCCAAACCCTAAGCCTAACCCTATCCCTAGGTTACCCTTGACTGCTTCTGCCTCCAATACATTTCCTAAGCACTAGTGTTTTAAGGAACAGCTTAAAAAGAGAATCCTAATGTGCTTTCTTTATAATGTGTGTGTTCCTTATATTATCTTAGTGTCTAAACT
The DNA here is from genome assembly GCF_965194825.1 of Balaenoptera physalus. Classification (NCBI taxonomy): domain Eukaryota; kingdom Metazoa; phylum Chordata; class Mammalia; order Artiodactyla; family Balaenopteridae; genus Balaenoptera; species Balaenoptera physalus. The sequence goes on from NW_028126470.1 coordinate 144,020, forward strand.
CTTCTCCATGGCTGGACCCCAAAATAATATTCCTTTACGTGCTAAGGGGTATCTAGAGAGTGGGATAGGTTTAATCACTACCCTAACCGTAACGCGTACCCTAACCCTAACCCCTACCCTAACCCTAACACCTACCCTAATTCTAACCCGTACCCTAAACCTAGCCCTAACCCTAACACTAACCCTAACCCTAACCCTAACCCATACCCTACGCCGTACCCGAAGCCCTCCCCGAACCCGTACCCTAAGCCGTACCATAAGCCTAACCCTAAGCCTAACCCTAACCCTAGGCTACCCTTGACTGCTTCTGCCTCCAATAGATTTCCTAAGCACTAGTGTTTTAAGGAACAGCTTAAAAAGGGAATCCTAATGTGATTTCTTTATAATGGGTGTGTTCCTTATATTATCTTAGTGTCTAAACTCTTCTCCATGGCTGGACCCCCAAATAATATTCCTTTACGTGCTAAGGGGTATCTAGAGAGTGGGATAGGTTTAATAACTACCCTAACCCTAACGCGTACCCTAACCCTAACCCCTACCCTAACCCTAACACGTACCCTAATCCTAACCCGTACCCTAAACCGAGCCCTAACCCTAACACTAACCCTAACCCTAACCCTAACCCGTACCCTACGCTGTACCCGAAGCCCTCCCCGAACCCGTACCCTAAGCCGTACCCTAAGCCTAACCCTAAGCCTAACCCTAACCCTAGTCTACCCTTGACTGCTTCTGCCTCCAATAGATTTCCTAAGCACTAGTGTTTTAAGGAACAGCTTAAAAAGAGAATCCTAATGTGATTTCTTTATAATGGGTGTGTTCCTTATCTTATCCTAGTGTCGAAACTCTTCTCCATGGCTGGACCCCCAAATAATATTCCTTTACGTGCTAAGGGGTAACTAGAGAGTGGGATAGGTTTAATAACTACCCTAACCCTAACGCGTACCCTAACGCTAACCCCTACCCTAACCCTAACACGTACCCTAATCCTAACCCGTACCCTAAACCGAGCCCTAACCCTAACACTAACCCTAACCCTAACCCTAACCCATACCCTACGCCGTACCCGAAGCCCTCCCCGAGCCTGTACCCTAAGCCGTACCCTAAGCCTAACCCTAAGCCTACCCCTAACCCTGGGCTACCCTTGACTGCTTCTGCCTCCAATAGATTTCCTAAGCACTAGTGTTTTAAGGAACAGCTTAAAAAGAGAATCCTAATGTGATTTCTTTATAATGTGTGTGTTCCTTATATTATCTTAGTGTCTAAACTCTTCTCCATGGCTGGACCCCCAAATAATATTCCTTTACGTGCTAAGGGGTATCTAGAGAGTGGGATAGGTTTAATAACTACCCTAACCCTAACGCGTACCCTAACCCTAACCCCTACCCTAACCCTAACCCGTACCCTAATCTTAACCCGTAACCTAAACCGAGCCCTAACCCTAACACTAACCCTAACCCTAACCCATACCCTACGCCGTACCCGAAACCCTCCCCGAACCCGTACCCTACGCCGTACCCTAAGCCTAACCCTAAGCCTAACCCTAACCCTAGGCTACCCTTGACTGCTTCTGCCTCCAATACATTTCCTAAGCACTAGTGTTTTAAGGAACAGCTTAAAAAGAGAATCCTAATGTGATTTCTTTATAATGTGTGTGTTCCTTATTTTATCTTAGTGTCTAAACTCTTCTCCATGGCTGGACCCCAAAATAATATTCTTTTACGTGCTAAGGGGTATCTAGAGAGTGGGATAGGTTTAATCACTACCCTAACCGTAACGCGTACCCTAACCCAACCCCTACCCTAACCCTAACACGTACCCTAATTCTAACCCGTACCCTAAACCGAGCCCTAACCCTAACACTAACCCTAACCCTAACCCTAACCCATACCCTACGCCGTACCCGAAGCCCTCCCCGAACCCGTACCCTAAGCCGTACCCTAAGCCTAACCCTAAGCCTAACCCTAACCCTAGGGTACCCTTGACTGCTTCTGCCTCCAATAGATTTCCTAAGCACTAGTGTTTTAAGGAACAGCTTAAAAAGAGAATCCTAATGTGATTTCTTTACAATGTGTGTGTTCCTTATATTATCTTAGTGTCTAAACTCTTCTCCATGGCTGGACCCCCAAATAATATTCCTTTACGTGCTAAGGGGTATCTAGAGAGTGGGATAGGTTTAATAACTACCCTAACCCTAACGCGTACCCTAACCCTAACCCCTACCCTAACCCTAACACGTACCCTAATCCTAACCCGTACCCTAAACCGAGCCCTAACCCTAACACTAACCCTAACCCTAACCCTAACCCATACCCTACGCTGTACCCGAAACCCTCCCCGAACCCGTACCCTAAGCCGTACCCTAAGCCTAACCCTAAGCGTAACCCTAACCCTAGTCTACCCTTGACTGCTTCTGCCTCCAATAGATTTCCTAAGCACTAGTGTTTTAAGGAACAGCTTAAAAAGAGAATCCTAATGTGATTTCTTTATAATGGGTGTGTTCCTTATCTTATCCTAGTGTCGAAACTCTTCTCCATGGCTGGACCCGCAAATAATATTCCTTTACGTGCTAAGGGGTAACTAGAGAGTGGGATAGGTTTAATAACTACCCTAACCCTAACGCGTACCCTAACCCTAACCCCTACCCTAACCCTAACACGTACCCTAATCCTAACCCGTAACCTAAACCGAGCCCTAACCCTAACACTAACCCTAACCCTAACCAATACCCTACGCCGTACCCGAAACCCTCCCCGAACCCGTACCCTACGCCGTACGCTAAGCCAAACCCTAAGCCTAACCCTATCCCTAGGTTACCCTTGACTGCTTCTGCCTCCAATACATTTCCTAAGCACTAGTGTTTTAAGGAACAGCTTAAAAAGAGAATCCTAATGTGCTTTCTTTATAATGTGTGTGTTCCTTATATTATCTTAGTGTCTAAACTCTTCTCCATGGCTGGACCCCAAAATAATATTCCTTTACGTGCTAAGGGGTATCTAGAGAGTGGGATAGGTTTAATCACTACCCTAACCGTAACGCGTACCCTAACCCTAACCCCTACCCTAACCCTAACACCTACCCTAATTCTAACCCGTACCCTAAACCTAGCCCTAACCCTAACACTAACCCTAACCCTAACCCTAACCCATACCCTACGCCGTACCCGAAGCCCTCCCCGAACCCGTACCCTAAGCCGTACCCTAAGCCTAACCCTAAGCCTAACCCTAACCCTAGGCTACCCTTGACTGCTTCTGCCTCCAATAGATCTCCTAAGCACTAGTGTTTTAAGGAACAGCTTAAAAAGAGAATCCTAATGTGATTTCTTTATAATGTGTGTGTTCCTTATATTATCTTAGTGTCTAAACTCTTCTCCATGGCTGGACCCCCAAATAATATTCCTTTACGTGCTATGGGGTATCTAGAGAGTGGGATAGGTTTAATCACTACCCTAACCCTAACGTGTACCCTAACCCTAACACCTACCCTAACCCTAACACGTACCCTAATCCTAACCCGTACCCTAAACCGAGCCCTAACCCTAACAATAACCCTAACCCTAACCCTAACACATACCCTACGCCGTACCCGAAGCCCTCCCCGAACCCGTACCCTAAGCCGTACCCTAAGCCTAACCCTAAGCCTAACCCTAACCCTAGGCTACCCTTGACTGCTTCTGCCTCCAATAGATTTCCTAAGCACTAGTGTTTTAAGGAACAGCTTAAAAAGAGAATCCTAATGTGATTTCTTTATAATGGGTGTGTTCCTTATCTTATCCTATTGTCTAAACTCTTCTCCATGGCGGGACCCACAAATAATATTCCTTTACGTGCTAAGGGGTATCTAGAGAGTGGGATAGGTTTAATCACTACCCTAACCGTAACGCGTACCCTAACCCTAACCCCTACCCTAACCCTAACACGTACCCTAATCCTAACCCGTACCCTAAACCGAGCCCTAACCCTAACACTAACCCTAACCCTAACCCATACCCTACGCCGTACCCGAAGCCCTCCCCGAACCCGTACCCTAAGCCGTACCCTAAGCCTAACCCTAAGCCTAACCCTAACCCTAGGCTACCCTTAACTGCTTCTGCCTCCAATAGATTTCCTAAGCACTAGTGTTTTAAGGAACAGCTTAAAAAGATTATCCTAATGTGATTTCTATATAATGGGTGTGTTCCTTATGTTATCCTAGTGTCTAAACTCTTCTCCATGGCTGGACCCCCAAATAATATTCCTTTACGTGCTAAGGGGTATCTAGAGAGTGGGTCAGGTTTAATAACTACCCTAACCGTAACGCGTACCCTAACCCTAACCCCTACCCTAACCCTAACACGTACCCTAATCCTAACCCGTACCCTAAACCGAGCCCTAACACTAACACTAACCCTAACCCTAACCCTAACCCATACCCTAGGCCGTACCCGAATCCCTCCCCGAACCCGTACCCTAAGCCGTACCCTAAGCCTAACCCTAAGCCTAACCCTAACCCTAGGCTACCCTTGACTGCTTCTGCCTCCAATAGATTTCCTAAGCACTAGTGTTTTAAGGAACAGCTTAAAAAGAGAATCCTAATGTGATTTCTTTATAATGTGTGTGTTCCTTATATTATCTTAGTGTCTAAACTCTTCTCCATGGCTGGACCCCCAAATAATATTCCTTTACGTGCTAAGGGGTATCTAGAGAGTGGGATAGGTTTAATAACTACCCTAACCGTAACGCGTACCCTAACCCTAACCCCTACCCTAACCCTAACACGTACCCTAATCCTAACCCGTACCCTAAACCGAGCCCTAACCCTAACACTAACCCTAACCCTAACACTAACCCATACCCTACGCAATACCCGAAGCCCTCCCCGAACACGTACCCTAAGCCGTACCCTAAGCCTAACCCTAAGCCTAACCCTAACCCTAGGCTACCCTTGACTTCTTCTGCCTCCAATAGATTTCCTAAGCACTAGTGTTTTAAGGAACAGCTTAAAAAGAGAATCCTAATGTGATTTCTTTATAATGGGTGTGTTCCTTATCTAATCCTAGTGTCTAAACTCTTCTCCATGGCTGGACCCCCAAATAATATTCCTTTATGTGCTAAGGGGTATCTAGAGATAGGGATAGGTTTAATCACTACCCTAACCCTAACGTGTACCCTAACCCTAACCCCTACCCTAACCCTAACACGTACCCTAATCCTAACCCGTACCCTAAACCGAGCCCTAACCCTAACACTAACCCTAACCCTAACCCTAACCCATACCCTACGCCATACCCGAAGCCTTCCCCGAACCCGTACCCTAAGCTCTACCCTAAGCCTTACCCTAAGCCTAACCCTAACCCTAGGCTACCCTTGACTGCTTCTGCCTCCAATAGATTTCCTAAGCACTAGTGTTTTAAGGAACAGCTTAAAAAGAGAATCCTAATGTGATTTCTTTATAATGGGTGTGTTCCTTATCTTATCCTAGTGTCTAAACTCTTCTCCATGGCTGGACCCCCAAATAATATTCCTTTACGTGCTAAGTGGTAACTAGAGAGTGGGATAGGTTTAATAACTACCCTAACCCTAACGCGTATCCTAACGCTAACCCCTACACTATCCCTAACACGTACCCTAATCCTAACCCGTACCCTAAACCGAGTCCTAACCCTAACACTAACCCTAACCCTAACCCTAACCCATACCCTACGCCGTACCCGAAGCCCTCCCCGAACCCGTACCCTAAGCCGTACCATAAGCCTAACCCTAAGCCTAACCCTAACCCTAGGCTACCCTTGACTGCTTCTGCCTCCAATAGATTTCCTAAGCACTAGTGTTTTAAGGAACAGCTTAAAAAGGGAATCCTAATGTGATTTCTTTATAATGGGTGTGTTCCTTATATTATCTTAGTGTCTAAACTCTTCTCCATGGCTGGACCCCCAAATAATATTCCTTTACGTGCTAAGGGGTATCTAGAGAGTGGGATAGGTTTAATAACTACCCTAACCCTAACGCGTACCCTAACCCTAACCCCTACCCTAACCCTAACACGTACCCTAATCCTAACCCGTACCCTAAACCGAGCCCTAACCCTAACACTAACCCTAACCCTAACCCTAACCCGTACCCTACGCTGTACCCGAAGCCCTCCCCGAACCCGTACCCTAAGCCGTACCCTAAGCCTAACCCTAAGCCTAACCCTAACCCTAGTCTACCCTTGACTGCTTCTGCCTCCAATAGATTTCCTAAGCACTAGTGTTTTAAGGAACAGCTTAAAAAGAGAATCCTAATGTGATTTCTTTATAATGGGTGTGTTCCTTATCTTATCCTAGTGTCGAAACTCTTCTCCATGGCTGGACCCCCAAATAATATTCCTTTACGTGCTAAGGGGTAACTAGAGAGTGGGATAGGTTTAATAACTACCCTAACCCTAACGCGTACCCTAACGCTAACCCCTACCCTAACCCTAACACGTACCCTAATCCTAACCCGTACCCTAAACCGAGCCCTAACCCTAACACTAACCCTAACCCTAACCCTAACCCATACCCTACGCCGTACCCGAAGCCCTCCCCGAGCCTGTACCCTAAGCCGTACCCTAAGCCTAACCCTAAGCCTACCCCTAACCCTGGGCTACCCTTGACTGCTTCTGCCTCCAATAGATTTCCTAAGCACTAGTGTTTTAAGGAACAGCTTTAAAAGGGAATCCTAATGTGATTTCTTTATAATGTGTGTGTTCCTTATATTATCTTAGTGTCTAAACTCTTCTCCATGGCTGGACCCCCAAATAATATTCCTTTACGTGCTAAGGGGTATCTAGAGAGTGGGATAGGTTTAATAACTACCCTAACCCTAACGCGTACCCTAACCCTAACCCCTACCCTAACCCTAACCCGTACCCTAATCTTAACCCGTAACCTAAACCGAGCCCTAACCCTAACACTAACCCTAACCCTAACCCATACCCTACGCCGTACCCGAAACCCTCCCCGAACCCGTACCCTACGCCGTACCCTAAGCCTAACCCTAAGCCTAACCCTAACCCTAGGCTACCCTTGACTGCTTCTGCCTCCAATACATTTCCTAAGCACTAGTGTTTTAAGGAACAGCTTAAAAAGAGAATCCTAATGTGATTTCTTTATAATGTGTGTGTTCCTTATTTTATCTTAGTGTCTAAACTCTTCTCCATGGCTGGACCCCAAAATAATATTCTTTTACGTGCTAAGGGGTATCTAGAGAGTGGGATAGGTTTAATCACTACCCTAACCGTAACGCGTACCCTAACCCAACCCCTACCCTAACCCTAACACGTACCCTAATTCTAACCCGTACCCTAAACCGAGCCCTAACCCTAACACTAACCCTAACCCTAACCCTAACCCATACCCTACGCCGTACCCGAAGCCCTCCCCGAACCCGTACCCTAAGCCGTACCCTAAGCCTAACCCTAAGCCTAACCCTAACCCTAGGGTACCCTTGACTGCTTCTGCCTCCAATAGATTTCCTAAGCACTAGTGTTTTAAGGAACAGCTTAAAAAGAGAATCCTAATGTGATTTCTTTACAATGTGTGTGTTCCTTATATTATCTTAGTGTCTAAACTCTTCTCCATGGCTGGACCCCCAAATAATATTCCTTTACGTGCTAAGGGGTATCTAGAGAGTGGGATAGGTTTAATAACTACCCTAACCCTAACGCGTACCCTAACCCTAACCCCTACCCTAACCCTAACACGTACCCTAATCCTAACCCGTACCCTAAACCGAGCCCTAACCCTAACACTAACCCTAACCCTAACCCTAACCCATACCCTACGCTGTACCCGAAACCCTCCCCGAACCCGTACCCTAAGCCGTACCCTAAGCCTAACCCTAAGCGTAACCCTAACCCTAGTCTACCCTTGACTGCTTCTGCCTCCAATAGATTTCCTAAGCACTAGTGTTTTAAGGAACAGCTTAAAAAGAGAATCCTAATGTGATTTCTTTATAATGGGTGTGTTCCTTATCTTATCCTAGTGTCGAAACTCTTCTCCATGGCTGGACCCCCAAATAATATTCCTTTACGTGCTAAGGGGTAACTAGAGAGTGGGATAGGTTTAATAACTACCCTAACCCTAACGCGTACCCTAACCCTAACCCCTACCCTAACCCTAACACGTACCCTAATCCTAACCCGTAACCTAAACCGAGCCCTAACCCTAACACTAACCCTAACCCTAACCAATACCCTACGCCGTACCCGAAACCCTCCCCGAACCCGTACCCTACGCCGTACGCTAAGCCAAACCCTAAGCCTAACCCTATCCCTAGGTTACCCTTGACTGCTTCTGCCTCCAATACATTTCCTAAGCACTAGTGTTTTAAGGAACAGCTTAAAAAGAGAATCCTAATGTGCTTTCTTTATAATGTGTGTGTTCCTTATATTATCTTAGTGTCTAAACTCTTCTCCATGGCTGGACCCCAAAATAATATTCCTTTACGTGCTAAGGGGTATCTAGAGAGTGGGATAGGTTTAATCACTACCCTAACCGTAACGCGTACCCTAACCCTAACCCCTACCCTAACCCTAACACCTACCCTAATTCTAACCCGTACCCTAAACCTAGCCCTAACCCTAACACTAACCCTAACCCTAACCCTAACCCATACCCTACGCCGTACCCGAAGCCCTCCCCGAACCCGTACCCTAAGCCGTACCCTAAGCCGTACCCTAAGCCTAACCCTAACCCTAGGCTACCCTTGACTGCTTCTGCCTCCAATAGATTTCCTAAGCACTAGTGTTTTAAGGAACAGCTTAAAAAGAGAATCCTAATGTGATTTCTTTATAATGTGTGTGTTCCTTATATTATCTTAGTGTCTAAACTCTTCTCCATGGCTGGACCCCCAAATAATATTCCTTTACGTGCTAAGGGGTATCTAGAGAGTGGGATAGGTTTAATAACTACCCTAACCGTAACGCGTACCCTAACCCTAACACCTACCCTAACCCTAACACGTACCCTAATCCTAACCCGTACCCTAAACCGATCCCTAACCCTAACACTAACCCTAACCCTAACCCTAACCCATACCCTACGCCGTACCCGAAGCCCTCCCCGAACCCGTACCCTAAGCCGTACCCTAAGCCTAACCCTAAGCCTAACCCTAACCTTAGGCTACCCTTGACTGCTTCTGCCTCCAATAGATTTCCTAAGCACTAGTGTTTTAAGGAACAGCTTAAGAAGAGAATCCTAATGTGATTTCTTTATAATGGGTGTGTTCCTTATCTTATCCTAGTGTCTAAACTCTTCTCCATGCCTGGACCCCCAAATAATATTCCTTTACGTGCTAAGGGGTAACTAGAGAGTGGGATAGGTTTAATAACTACCCTAACCCTAACGCGTACCCTAACGCTAACCCCTACCCTAACCCTAACACGTACCCTAATCCTAACCCGTACCCTAAACCGAGACTTAACCCTAACACTAACCCTAACCCTAACCCTAACCCATACCCTACGCTGTACCCAAAGCCCTCCCCGAACCCGTACCCTAAGCCGTACCCTAAGCCTAACCCTAACCCTAGGCTAACCTTGACTGCTTCTGCCTCCAATAGATTTCCTAAGCACTAGTGTTTGAAGGAACAGCTTAAAAAGAGAATCCTAATGTGATTTCTTTATAATGTGTGTGTTCCTTATATTATCTTAGTGTCTAAACTCTTCTCCATGGCTGGACCCCCAAATAATATTCCTTTACGTGCTAAGGGGTATCTAGAGAGTGGGATAGGTTTAATAACTACCCTAACCCTAACGGGTACCCTAACCCTAACCCCTGCCCTAACCCTAACACGTACCCTAATTCTAATCCATACCATAAACTGAGCCCTAACCCTAACACTAACACTAACCCTAACCCTAACCCATACCCTACGCCGTACCCGAAGCCCTCCCCGAACCCGTACCCTAAGCCGTACCCTAAGCCTAACCCTAAGCCTAACCCTAACCCTAGGCTACCCTTGACTGCTTCTGCCTCCAATAGATTTCCTAAGCACTAGTGTTTTAAGGAACAGCTTAAAAGGAGAATCCTAATGTGATTTCTTTATAATGGGTGTGTCCCTTATCTAATCCTAGTGTCTAAACTCTTCTCCATGGCTGGACCCCAAAATAATATTCCTTTATGTGCTAAGGGGTATCTAGAGAGTGGGATAGGTTTAATCACTACCCTAACCCTAACGCATACACTAACCCTAACCCCTACCCTAACCCTAACACGTACCCTAATCCTAACCCGTACCCTAATCCGAGCCCTAACCCTAACACTAACCCTAACCCTAACCCTAACCCATACCCTACGCCGTACCCGAAGCCCTCCCCGAACCCGTACCCTAAGCCGTACCGTAAGCCTACCCCTAAGCCTAACCCTAACCCTAGGCTACCCTTGACTGCTTCTGCCTCCAATAGATTTCCTAAGCACTAGTGTTTTAAGGAACAGCTTAAAAAGAGAATCCTAATGTGATTTCTTTATAATGGGTGTGTTCCTTATCTTATCCTATTGTCTAAACTCTTCTCCATGGCGGGACCCCCAAATAATATTCCTTTACGTGCTAAGGGGTATCTAGAGAGTGGGATAGGTTTAATCACTACCCTAACCGTAACGCGTACCCTAACCCTAACCCCTACCCTAACCCTAACACGTACCCTAATCCTAACCCGTACCCTAAACCGAGCCCTAACCCTAACACTAACCCTAACCCTAACCCATACCCTACGCCGTACCCGAAGCCCTCCCCGAACCCGTACCCTAAGCCGTACCCTAAGCCTAACCCTAAGCCTAACCCTAACCCTAGGCTACCCTTAACTGCTTCTGCCTCCAATAGATTTCCTAAGCACTAGTGTTTTAAGGAACAGCTTAAAAAGATTATCCTAATGTGATTTCTATATAATGGGTGTGTTCCTTATGTTATCCTAGTGTCTAAACTCTTCTCCATGGCTGGACCCCCAAATAATATTCCTTTACGTGCTAAGGGGTATCTAGAGAGTGGGTCAGGTTTAATAACTACCCTAACCGTAACGCGTACCCTAACCCTAACCCCTACCCTAACCCTAACACGTACCCTAATCCTAACCCGTACCCTAAACCGAGCCCTAACACTAACACTAACCCTAACCCTAACCCTAACCCATACCCTAGGCCGTACCCGAATCCCTCCCCGAACCCGTACCCTAAGCCGTACCCTAAGCCTAACCCTAAGCCTAACCCTAACCCTAGGCTACCCTTGACTGCTTCTGCCTCCAATAGATTTCCTAAGCACTAGTGTTTTAAGGAACAGCTTAAAAAGAGAATCCTAATGTGATTTCTTTATAATGTGTGTGTTCCTTATATTATCTTAGTGTCTAAACTCTTCTCCTTGGCTGGACCCCCAAATAATATTCCTTTACGTGCTAAGGGGTATCTAGAGAGTGGGATAGGTTTAATAACTACCCTAACCGTAACGCGTACCCTAACCCTAACCCCTACCCTAACCCTAACACGTACCCTAATCCTAACCCGTACCCTAAACCGAGCCCTAACCCTAACACTAACCCTAACCCTAACACTAACCCATACCCTACGCAATACCCGAAGCCCTCCCCGAACACGTACCCTAAGCCGTACCCTAAGCCTAACCCTAAGCCTAACCCTAACCCTAGGCTACCCTTGACTTCTTCTGCCTCCAATAGATTTCCTAAGCACTAGTGTTTTAAGGAACAGCTTAAAAAGAGAATCCTAATGTGATTTCTTTATAATGGGTGTGTTCCTTATCTAATCCTAGTGTCTAAACTCTTCTCCATGGCTGGACCCCCAAATAATATTCCTTTATGTGCTAAGGGGTATCTAGAGATAGGGATAGGTTTAATCACTACCCTAACCCTAACGTGTACCCTAACCCTAACCCCTACCCTAACCCTAACACGTACCCTAATCCTAACCCGTACCCTAAACCGAGCCCTAACCCTAACACTAACCCTAACCCTAACCCTAACCCATACCCTACGCCATACCCGAAGCCTTCCCCGAACCCGTACCCTAAGCTGTACCCTAAGCCTTACCCTAAGCCTAACCCTAACCCTAGGCTACCCTTGACTGCTTCTGCCTCCAATAGATTTCCTAAGCACTAGTGTTTTAAGGAACAGCTTAAAAAGAGAATCCTAATGTGATTTCTTTATAATGGGTGTGTTCCTTATCTTATCCTAGTGTCTAAACTCTTCTCCATGGCTGGACCCCCAAATAATATTCCTTTACGTGCTAAGTGGTAACTAGAGAGTGGGATAGGTTTAATAACTACCCTAACCCTAACGCGTATCCTAACGCTAACCCCTACACTAACCCTAACACGTACCCTAATCCTAACCCGTACCCTAAACCGAGTCCTAACCCTAACACTAACCCTAACCCTAACCCTAACCCATACCCTACGCCGTACCCGAAGCCCTCCCCGAACCCGTACCCTAAGCCGTACCATAAGCCTAACCCTAAGCCTAACCCTAACCCTAGGCTACCCTTGACTGCTTCTGCCTCCAATAGATTTCCTAAGCACTAGTGTTTTAAGGAACAGCTTAAAAAGGGAATCCTAATGTGATTTCTTTATAATGGGTGTGTTCCTTATATTATCTTAGTGTCTAAACTCTTCTCCATGGCTGGACCCCCAAATAATATTCCTTTACGTGCTAAGGGGTATCTAGAGAGTGGGATAGGTTTAATAACTACCCTAACCCTAACGCGTACCCTAACCCTAACCCCTACCCTAACCCTAACACGTACCCTAATCCTAACCCGTACCCTAAACCGAGCCCTAACCCTAACACTAACCCTAACCCTAACCCTAACCCGTACCCTACGCTGTACCCGAAGCCCTCCCCGAACCCGTACCCTAAGCCGTACCCTAAGCCTAACCCTAAGCCTAACCCTAACCCTAGTCTACCCTTGACTGCTTCTGCCTCCAATAGATTTCCTAAGCACTAGTGTTTTAAGGAACAGCTTAAAAAGAGAATCCTAATGTGATTTCTTTATAATGGGTGTGTTCCTTATCTTATCCTAGTGTCGAAACTCTTCTCCATGGCTGGACCCCCAAATAATATTCCTTTACGTGCTAAGGGGTAACTAGAGAGTGGGATAGGTTTAATAACTACCCTAACCCTAACGCGTACCCTAACGCTAACCCCTACCCTAACCCTAACACGTACCCTAATCCTAACCCGTACCCTAAACCGAGCCCTAACCCTAACACTAACCCTAACCCTAACCCTAACCCATACCCTACGCCGTACCCGAAGCCCTCCCCGAGCCTGTACCCTAAGCCGTACCCTAAGCCTAACCCTAAGCCTACCCCTAACCCTGGGCTACCCTTGACTGCTTCTGCCTCCAATAGATTTCCTAAGCACTAGTGTTTTAAGGAACAGCTTAAAAAGAGAATCCTAATGTGATTTCTTTATAATGTGTGTGTTCCTTATATTATCTTAGTGTCTAAACTCTTCTCCATGGCTGGACCCCCAAATAATATTCCTTTACGTGCTAAGGGGTATCTAGAGAGTGGGATAGGTTTAATAACTACCCTAACCCTAACGCGTACCCTAACCCTAACCCCTACCCTAACCCTAACCCGTACCCTAATCTTAACCCGTAACCTAAACCGAGCCCTAACCCTAACACTAACCCTAACCCTAACCCATACCCTACGCCGTACCCGAAACCCTCCCCGAACCCGTACCCTACGCCGTACCCTAAGCCTAACCCTAAGCCTAACCCTAACCCTAGGCTACCCTTGACTGCTTCTGCCTCCAATACATTTCCTAAGCACTAGTGTTTTAAGGAACAGCTTAAAAAGAGAATCCTAATGTGATTTCTTTATAATGTGTGTGTTCCTTATTTTATCTTAGTGTCTAAACTCTTCTCCATGGCTGGACCCCAAAATAATATTCTTTTACGTGCTAAGGGGTATCTAGAGAGTGGGATAGGTTTAATCACTACCCTAACCGTAACGCGTACCCTAACCCAACCCCTACCCTAACCCTAACACGTACCCTAATTCTAACCCGTACCCTAAACCGAGCCCTAACCCTAACACTAACCCTAACCCTAACCCTAACCCATACCCTACGCCGTACCCGAAGCCCTCCCCGAACCCGTACCCTAAGCCGTACCCTAAGCCTAACCCTAAGCCTAACCCTAACCCTAGGGTACCCTTGACTGCTTCTGCCTCCAATAGATTTCCTAAGCACTAGTGTTTTAAGGAACAGCTTAAAAAGAGAATCCTAATGTGATTTCTTTACAATGTGTGTGTTCCTTATATTATCTTAGTGTCTAAACTCTTCTCCATGGCTGGACCCCCAAATAATATTCCTTTACGTGCTAAGGGGTATCTAGAGAGTGGGATAGGTTTAATAACTACCCTAACCCTAACGCGTACCCTAACCCTAACCCCTACCCTAACCCTAACACGTACCCTAATCCTAACCCGTACCCTAAACCGAGCCCTAACCCTAACACTAACCCTAACCCTAACCCTAACCCATACCCTACGCTGTACCCGAAACCCTCCCCGAACCCGTACCCTAAGCCGTACCCTAAGCCTAACCCTAAGCGTAACCCTAACCCTAGTCTACCCTTGACTGCTTCTGCCTCCAATAGATTTCCTAAGCACTAGTGTTTTAAGGAACAGCTTAAAAAGAGAATCCTAATGTGATTTCTTTATAATGGGTGTGTTCCTTATCTTATCCTAGTGTCAAAACTCTTCTCCATGGCTGGACCCCCAAATAATATTCCTTTACGTGCTAAGGGGTAACTAGAGAGTGGGATAGGTTTAATAACTACCCTAACCCTAACGCGTACCCTAACCCTAACCCCTACCCTAACCCTAACACGTACCCTAATCCTAACCCGTAACCTAAACCGAGCCCTAACCCTAACACTAACCCTAACCCTAACCAATACCCTACGCCGTACCCGAAACCCTCCCCGAACCCGTACCCTACGCCGTACGCTAAGCCAAACCCTAAGCCTAACCCTATCCCTAGGTTACCCTTGACTGCTTCTGCCTCCAATACATTTCCTAAGCACTAGTGTTTTAAGGAACAGCTTAAAAAGAGAATCCTAATGTGCTTTCTTTATAATGTGTGTGTTCCTTATATTATCTTAGTGTCTAAACTCTTCTCCATGGCTGGACCCCAAAATAATATTCCTTTACGTGCTAAGGGGTATCTAGAGAGTGGGATAGGTTTAATCACTACCCTAACCGTAACGCGTACCCTAACCCTAACCCCTACCCTAACCCTAACACCTACCCTAATTCTAACCCGTACCCTAAACCTAGCCCTAACCCTAACACTAACCCTAACCCTAACCCTAACCCATACCCTACGCCGTACCCGAAGCCCTCCCCGAACCCGTACCCTAAGCCGTACCATAAGCCTAACCCTAAGCCTAACCCTAACCCTAGGCTACCCTTGACTGCTTCTGCCTCCAATAGATTTCCTAAGCACTAGTGTTTTAAGGAACAGCTTAAAAAGGGAATCCTAATGTGATTTCTTTATAATGGGTGTGTTCCTTATATTATCTTAGTGTCTAAACTCTTCTCCATGGCTGGACCCCCAAATAATATTCCTTTACGTGCTAAGGGGTATCTAGAGAGTGGGATAGGTTTAATAACTACCCTAACCCTAACGCGTACCCTAACCCTAACCCCTACCCTAACCCTAACACGTACCCTAATCCTAACCCGTACCCTAAACCGAGCCCTAACCCTAACACTAACCCTAACCCTAACCCTAACCCGTACCCTACGCTGTACCCGAAGCCCTCCCCGAACCCGTACCCTAAGCCGTACCCTAAGCCTAACCCTAAGCCTAACCCTAACCCTAGTCTACCCTTGACTGCTTCTGCCTCCAATAGATTTCCTAAGCACTAGTGTTTTAAGGAACAGCTTAAAAAGAGAATCCTAATGTGATTTCTTTATAATGGGTGTGTTCCTTATCTTATCCTAGTGTCGAAACTCTTCTCCATGGCTGGACCCCCAAATAATATTCCTTTACGTGCTAAGGGGTAACTAGAGAGTGGGATAGGTTTAATAACTACCCTAACCCTAACGCGTACCCTAACGCTAACCCCTACCCTAACCCTAACACGTACCCTAATCCTAACCCGTACCCTAAACCGAGCCCTAACCCTAACACTAACCCTAACCCTAACCCTAACCCATACCCTACGCCGTACCCGAAGCCCTCCCCGAGCCTGTACCCTAAGCCGTACCCTAAGCCTAACCCTAAGCCTACCCCTAACCCTGGGCTACCCTTGACTGCTTCTGCCTCCAATAGATTTCCTAAGCACTAGTGTTTTAAGGAACAGCTTAAAAAGAGAATCCTAATGTGATTTCTTTATAATGTGTGTGTTCCTTATATTATCTTAGTGTCTAAACTCTTCTCCATGGCTGGACCCCCAAATAATATTCCTTTACGTGCTAAGGGGTATCTAGAGAGTGGGATAGGTTTAATAACTACCCTAACCCTAACGCGTACCCTAACCCTAACCCCTACCCTAACCCTAACCCGTACCCTAATCTTAACCCGTAACCTAAACCGAGCCCTAACCCTAACACTAACCCTAACCCTAACCCATACCCTACGCCGTACCCGAAACCCTCCCCGAACCCGTACCCTACGCCGTACCCTAAGCCTAACCCTAAGCCTAACCCTAACCCTAGGCTACCCTTGACTGCTTCTGCCTCCAATACATTTCCTAAGCACTAGTGTTTTAAGGAACAGCTTAAAAAGAGAATCCTAATGTGATTTCTTTATAATGTGTGTGTTCCTTATTTTATCTTAGTGTCTAAACTCTTCTCCATGGCTGGACCCCAAAATAATATTCTTTTACGTGCTAAGGGGTATCTAGAGAGTGGGATAGGTTTAATCACTACCCTAACCGTAACGCGTACCCTAACCCAACCCCTACCCTAACCCTAACACGTACCCTAATTCTAACCCGTACCCTAAACCGAGCCCTAACCCTAACACTAACCCTAACCCTAACCCTAACCCATACCCTACGCCGTACCCGAAGCCCTCCCCGAACCCGTACCCTAAGCCGTACCCTAAGCCTAACCCTAAGCCTAACCCTAACCCTAGGGTACCCTTGACTGCTTCTGCCTCCAATAGATTTCCTAAGCACTAGTGTTTTAAGGAACAGCTTAAAAAGAGAATCCTAATGTGATTTCTTTACAATGTGTGTGTTCCTTATATTATCTTAGTGTCTAAACTCTTCTCCATGGCTGGACCCCCAAATAATATTCCTTTACGTGCTAAGGGGTATCTAGAGAGTGGGATAGGTTTAATAACTACCCTAACCCTAACGCGTACCCTAACCCTAACCCCTACCCTAACCCTAACACGTACCCTAATCCTAACCCGTACCCTAAACCGAGCCCTAACCCTAACACTAACCCTAACCCTAACCCTAACCCATACCCTACGCTGTACCCGAAACCCTCCCCGAACCCGTACCCTAAGCCGTACCCTAAGCCTAACCCTAAGCGTAACCCTAACCCTAGTCTACCCTTGACTGCTTCTGCCTCCAATAGATTTCCTAAGCACTAGTGTTTTAAGGAACAGCTTAAAAAGAGAATCCTAATGTGATTTCTTTATAATGGGTGTGTTCCTTATCTTATCCTAGTGTCGAAACTCTTCTCCATGGCTGGACCCCCAAATAATATTCCTTTACGTGCTAAGGGGTAACTAGAGAGTGGGATAGGTTTAATAACTACCCTAACCCTAACGCGTACCCTAACCCTAACCCCTACCCTAACCCTAACACGTACCCTAATCCTAACCCGTAACCTAAACCGAGCCCTAACCCTAACACTAACCCTAACCCTAACCAATACCCTACGCCGTACCCGAAACCCTCCCCGAACCCGTACCCTACGCCGTACGCTAAGCCAAACCCTAAGCCTAACCCTATCCCTAGGTTACCCTTGACTGCTTCTGCCTCCAATACATTTCCTAAGCACTAGTGTTTTAAGGAACAGCTTAAAAAGAGAATCCTAATGTGCTTTCTTTATAATGTGTGTGTTCCTTATATTATCTTAGTGTCTAAACTCTTCTCCATGGCTGGACCCCAAAATAATATTCCTTTACGTGCTAAGGGGTATCTAGAGAGTGGGATAGGTTTAATCACTACCCTAACCGTAACGCGTACCCTAACCCTAACCCCTACCCTAACCCTAACACCTACCCTAATTCTAACCCGTACCCTAAACCTAGCCCTAACCCTAACACTAACCCTAACCCTAACCCTAACCCATACCCTACGCCGTACCCGAAGCCCTCCCCGAACCCGTACCCTAAGCCGTACCCTAAGCCGTACCCTAAGCCTAACCCTAACCCTAGGCTACCCTTGACTGCTTCTGCCTCCAATAGATTTCCTAAGCACTAGTGTTTTAAGGAACAGCTTAAAAAGAGAATCCTAATGTGATTTCTTTATAATGTGTGTGTTCCTTATATTATCTTAGTGTCTAAACTCTTCTCCATGGCTGGACCCCCAAATAATATTCCTTTACGTGCTAAGGGGTATCTAGAGAGTGGGATAGGTTTAATAACTACCCTAACCGTAACGCGTACCCTAACCCTAACACCTACCCTAACCCTAACACGTACCCTAATCCTAACCCGTACCCTAAACCGATCCCTAACCCTAACACTAACCCTAACCCTAACCCTAACCCATACCCTACGCCGTACCCGAAGCCCTCCCCGAACCCGTACCCTAAGCCGTACCCTAAGCCTAACCCTAAGCCTAACCCTAACCTTAGGCTACCCTTGACTGCTTCTGCCTCCAATAGATTTCCTAAGCACTAGTGTTTTAAGGAACAGCTTAAGAAGAGAATCCTAATGTGATTTCTTTATAATGGGTGTGTTCCTTATCTTATCCTAGTGTCTAAACTCTTCTCCATGCCTGGACCCCCAAATAATATTCCTTTACGTGCTAAGGGGTAACTAGAGAGTGGGATAGGTTTAATAACTACCCTAACCCTAACGCGTACCCTAACGCTAACCCCTACCCTAACCCTAACACGTACCCTAATCCTAACCCGTACCCTAAACCGAGACTTAACCCTAACACTAACCCTAACCCTAACCCTAACCCATACCCTACGCTGTACCCAAAGCCCTCCCCGAACCCGTACCCTAAGCCGTACCCTAAGCCTAACCCTAACCCTAGGCTAACCTTGACTGCTTCTGCCTCCAATAGATTTCCTAAGCACTAGTGTTTGAAGGAACAGCTTAAAAAGAGAATCCTAATGTGATTTCTTTATAATGTGTGTGTTCCTTATATTATCTTAGTGTCTAAACTCTTCTCCATGGCTGGACCCCCAAATAATATTCCTTTACGTGCTAAGGGGTATCTAGAGAGTGGGATAGGTTTAATAACTACCCTAACCCTAACGGGTACCCTAACCCTAACCCCTGCCCTAACCCTAACACGTACCCTAATTCTAATCCATACCATAAACTGAGCCCTAACCCTAACACTAACACTAACCCTAACCCTAACCCATACCCTACGCCGTACCCGAAGCCGTCCCCGAACCCGTACCCTAAGCCGTACCCTAAGCCTAACCCTAAGCCTAACCCTAACCCTAGGCTACCCTTGACTGCTTCTGCCTCCAATAGATTTCCTAAGCACTAGTGTTTTAAGGAACAGCTTAAAAGGAGAATCCTAATGTGATTTCTTTATAATGGGTGTGTCCCTTATCTAATCCTAGTGTCTAAACTCTTCTCCATGGCTGGACCCCAAAATAATATTCCTTTATGTGCTAAGGGGTATCTAGAGAGTGGGATAGGTTTAATCACTACCCTAACCCTAACGCATACACTAACCCTAACCCCTACCCTAACCCTAACACGTACCCTAATCCTAACCCGTACCCTAATCCGAGCCCTAACCCTAACACTAACCTTAACCCTAACCCTAACCCATACCCTACGCCGTACCCGAAGCCCTCCCCGAACCCGTACCCTAAGCCGTACCGTAAGCCTACCCCTAAGCCTAACCCTAACCCTAGGCTACCCTTGACTGCTTCTGCCTCCAATAGATTTCCTAAGCATTAGTGTTTTAAGGAACAGCTTAAAAAGAGAATCCTAATGTGATTTCTTTATAATGTGTGTGTTCCTTATATTATCTTAGTGTCTAAACTCTTCTCCATGGCTGGACCCCCAAATAATATTCCTTTACGTGCTAAGGGGTATCTAGAGAGTGGGATAGGTTTAATAACTACCCTAACCGTAATGCGTACCCTAACCCTAACCCCTACCCTAACCCTAACACGTACCCTAATCCTAACCCGTACCCTAAACCGAGCCCTAACCCTAACACTAACCCTAACCCTAACCCTAACCCATACCCTACGCCGTACCCGAAGCCCTCCCCGAACACGTACCCTAAGCCGTACCCTAAGCCTAACCCTAAGCCTAACCCTAACCCTAGGCTACCCTTGACTGCTTCTGCCTCCAATAGATTTCCTAAGCACTAGTGTTTTAAGGAACAGCTTAAAAAGAGAATCCTAATGTGATTTCTTTATAATGGGTGTGTTCCTTATCTAATCCTAGTGTCTAAACTCTTCTCCATGGCTGGACCCCCAAATAATATTCCTTTATGTGCTAAGGGGTATCTAGAGAGTGGGATAGGTTTAATCACTACCCTAACCCTAACGTGTACCCTAACCCTAACGCCTACCCTAACCCTAACACGTACCCTAATCCTAACCCGTACCCTAAACCGAGCCCTAACCCTAACACTAACGCTAACCCTAACCCTAACCCATACCCTCCGCCGTACACGAAGCCCTCCCCGAACCCGTACCCTAAGCCGTACCTTAAGCCTAACCCTAAGCCTAACCCTAACCCTAGGCTACCCTTGACTGCTTCTGCCTCCAATAGATTTCCTAAGCACTAGTGTTTTAAGGAACAGCTTAAAAAGAGAATCCTAATGTGATTTCTTTATAATGGGTGTGTTTCTTATCTTATCCTAGTGTCTAAACTCTTCTCCATGGCGGGACCCCCAAATAATATTCCTTTACCTGCTAAGGGGTAACTAGGGAGTGAGATAGGTTTAATAACTACGTTAACCCTAACGCGTACTCTAACGCTAACCCCTACCCTAACCCTAACACGTACCCTAATCCTAACCCGTACCCTAAACCGAGCCCTAACCCTAACACTAACCCTAACCCTAACCCTAACCCATACCCTACGCCATACCCGAAGCCCTCCCCGAACCCGTACCCTAAACCGTACCCTAAGCCTAACCCTAAGCCTAACCCTAACCCTAGGCTACCCTTGACTGCTTCTGCCTCCAATAGATTTCCTAAGCACTAGTGTTTTAAGGAACAGCTTAAAAAGATTATCCTAATGTGATTTCTTTATAATGGGTGTGTTCCTTATTTTATCCTAGTGTCTAAACTCTTCTCCATGGCTGAACCCCCAAATAATATTCCTTTACGTGCTAAGGGGTATCTAGAGAGTGGGACAGGTTTAATAACTACCCTAACCGTAACGCGTACCCTAACCCTAACCCCTACCCTAACCCTAACACGTACCCTAATCCTAACCGTACCCTAAACCGAGCCCTAACCCTAACACTAACCCTAACCCTAACCCTAACCCATACCCTACGCCGTACCCGAAACCCTCCCCGAACCCGTACCCTAAGCCGTACCCTAAGCCTAACCCTAAGCCTAACCCTAACCCTAGGCTACCCTTGACTGCTTCTGCCTCCAATAGATTTCCTAAGCACTAGTGTTTTAAGGAACAGCTTAAAAAGAGAATCCTAATGTGATTTCTTTATAATGGGTGTGTTCCTTATCTTATCCTAGTGTCTAAACTCTTCTCCATGGCTGGACCCCCAAGTAATATTCCTTTACGTGCTAAGGGGTAACTACAGAGTGGGATAGATTTAATAACTACCCTAACCCTAACGCGTACCCTAACGCTAAGCCCTACCCTAACCCTAACACGTACCCTAATCCTAACCCGTACCCTAAACCGAGCCCTAACCCTAACACTAACCCTAACCCTAACCCTAACCCATACCCTACGCCGTACCCGAAGCCCTCCCCGAACCCGTACCCTAAGCCGTACCCTAAGCCTAACCCTAAGCCTAACCCTAACCCTAGGCTACCCTTGACTGCTTCTGCCTCCAATAGATTTCCTAAGCACTAGTGTTTTAAGGAACAGCTTAAAAAGAGAATCCTAATGTGATTTCTTTATAATGGGTGTGTTCCTTATCTAATCCTAGTGTCTAAAGTCTTCTCCATGGCTGGACCCCCAAATAATATTTCTTTATGTGCTAAGGGGTATCTAGAGAGTGGGATAGGTTTAATCACTACCCTAACCCTAACGTGTACCCTAACCCTAACCCCTACCCTAACCCTAACACGTACCCTAATCCTAACCCGTACCCTAAACCGAGCCCTAACCCTAACAATAACCCTAACCCTAACCCTAACCCATACCCTACGCCGTACCCGAAGCCCTCCCCGAACCCGTACCCTAAGCCGTACCCTAAGCCTAACCCTAAGCCTAACCCTAACCCTAGGCTACCCTTGACTGCTTCTGCCTCCAATAGATTTCCTAAGCACTAGTGTTTTAAGGAACAGCTTAAAAAGAGAATCCTAATGTGATTTCTTTATAATGGGTGTGTTCCTTATCTTATCCTAGTGTCTAAACTCTTCTCCATGGCGGGACCCCCAAATAATATTCCTTTACGTGCTAAGGGGTATCTAGAGAGTGGGATAGGTTTAATCACTACCCTAACCGTAACGCGTACCCTAACCCTAACCCCTACCCTAACCCTAACACGTACCCTAATCCTAACCCGTACCCTAAACCGAGCCCTAACCCTAACACTAACCCTAACCCTAACCCATACCCTACGCCGTACCCGAAGCCCTCCCCGAACCCATACCCTAAGCCGTACCCTAAGCCTAACCCTAAGCCTAACCCTAACCCTAGGCTACCCTTGACTGCTTCTGCCTCCAATAGATTTCCTAAGCACTAGTGTTTTAAGGAACAGCTTAAAAAGATTATCCTAATGTGATTTCTTTATAATGGGTGTGTTCCTTATCTTATCCTAGTGTCTAAACTCTTCTCCATGGCTGGACCCCCAAATAATATTCCTTTACGTGCTAAGGGGTATCTAGAGAGTGGGACAGGTTTAATAACTACCCTAACCGTAACGCGTACCCTAACCCTAACCCCTACCCTAACCCTAACACGTACCCTAATCCTAACCCGTACCCTAAACCGAGCCCTAACACTAACACTAACCCTAACCCTAACCCTAACCCATACCCTACGCCATACCCGAAGCCCTCCCCGAACCCGTACCCTAAGCCGTACCCTAAGCCTAACCCTAAGCCTAACCCTAACCCTAGGCTTCCCTTGACTGCTTCTGCCTCCAATAGATTTCCTAAGCACTAGTGTTTTAAGGAACAGCTTAAAAAGAGAATCCTAATGTGATTTCTTTATAATGGGTGTGTTCCTTATCTTATCCTAGTGTCTAAACTCTTCTCCATGGCTGGACCCCCAAATAATATTCCTTTACGTGCTAAGGGGTAACTAGAGAGTGGGATAGATTTAATAACTACCCTAACCCTAACGCGTAGCCTAACGCTAACCCCTACCCTAACCCTAACACGTACCCTAATCCTAACCCGTACCCTAAACCGAGCCCTAACCCTAACACTAACCCTAACCCTAACCCTAACCCATACCCTACACCGTACCCGAAGCCCTCCCCGAACCCGTACCCTAAGCCGTACCCTAAGCCTAACCCTAAGCCTAACCCTAACCCTAGGCTACCCTTGACTGCTTCTGCCTCCAATAGATTTCCTAAGCACTAGTGTTTTAAGGAACAGCTTAAAAAGAGAATCCTAATGTGATTTCTTTATAATGGGTGTGTTCCTTATCTTATCCTAGTGTCTAAACTCTTCTCCATGGCTGGACCCCCAAGTAATATTCCTTTACGTGCTAAGGGGTAACTACAGAGTGGGATAGATTTAATAACTACCCTAACCCTAACGCGTACCCTAACGCTAACCCCTACCCTAACCCTAACACGTACCCTAATCCTAACCCGTACCCTAAACCGAGCCCTAACCCTAACACTAACCCTAACCCTAACCCTAACCCATACCCTACGCCGTACCCGAAGCCCTCCCGGAACCCGTACCCTAAGCCTTACCCTAAGCCTAACCCTAAGCCTAACCCTAACCCTAGGCTACCCTTGACTGCTTCTGCCTCCAATAGATTTCCTAAGCACTAGTGTTTTAAGGAACAGCTTAAAAAGAGAATCCTAATGTGATTTCTTTATAATGGGTGTGTTCCTTATCTAATCCTAGTGTCTAAAGTCTTCTCCATGGCTGGACCCCCAAATAATATTCCTTTATGTGCTAAGGGGTATCTAGAGAGTGGGATAGGTTTAATCACTACCCTAATCCTAACGTGTACCCTAACCCTAACCCCTACACTAACCCTAACACGTACACTAATCCTAACCCGTACCCTAAACCGAGTCCTAACCCTAACACTAACCCTAACCCTAACCCTAACCCATACCCTACGCCGTGCCCGAAGCCCTCCCCGAACCCGTACCCTAAGCCGTACCCTAAGCCTAACCCTAAGCCTAACCCTAACCCTAGGCTACCCTTGACTGCTTCTGCCTCCAATAGATTTCCTAAGCACTAGTGTTTTAAGGAACAGCTTAAAAAGAGAATCCTAATGTGATTTCTTTATAATGTGTGTGTTCCTTTTATTATCTTAGTGTCTAAACTCTTCTCCATGGCTGGACCCCCAAATAATATTCCTTTACGTGCTAAGGGGTATCTAGAGAGTGGGTTAGGTTTAATAACTACCCTAACCGTAACGCGTACCCTAACCCTAACCCCTACCCTAACCCTAACACGTACCCTAATCCTAACCCGTACCCTAAACCGAGCCCTAACCCTAACACTAACCCTAACCCTAACCCTAACCCATACCCTACGCAATACCCGAAGCCCTCCCCGAACACGTACCCTAAGCCGTACCCTAAGCCTAACCCTAAGCCTAACCCTAACCCTAGGCTACCCTTGACTTCTTCTGCCTCCAATAGATTTCCTAAGCACTAGTGTTTTAAGGAACAGCTTAAAAAGAGAATCCTAATGTGATTTCTCTATAATGGGTGTGTTCCTTATCTAATCCTAGTGTCTAAACTCTTCTCCATGGCTGGACCCCCAAATAATATTCCTTTATGTGCTAAGGGTTATCTAGAGATTGGGATAGGTTTAATCACTACCCTAACCCTAACGTGTACCCTAACCCTAACCCCTAACCTAACCCTAACACGTACCCTAATCCTAACCCGTACCCTAAACCGAGCCCTAACCCTAACACTAACCCTAACCCTAACCCTAACCCATACCCTACGCCATACCCGAAGCCCTCCCCGAACCCGTACCCTAAGCTGTACCCTAAGCCTAACCCTAAGCCTAACCCTAACCCTAGGCTACCCTTGACTGCTTCTGCGTCCAATAGATTTCCTAAGAACTAGTGTTTTAAGGAACAGCTTAAGAAGAGAATCCTAATGTGATTTCTTTATAATGGGTGTGTTCCTTATCTTATCCTAGTGTCTAAACTCTTCTCCATGGCTGGAATCCCAAGTAATATTCCTTTACGTGCTAAGGGGTAACTAGAGAGTGGGATAGATTTAATAACTACCCTAACCCTAACGCGTACCCTAACGCTAACCCCTACCCTAACACTAACACGTAACCTAATCCTAACCCGTACCCTAAACCGAGCCCTAACCCTAACACTAACCCTAATCCTAACCCAACCCATACCCTACGCCGTACCCGAAGCCCTCCCCGAACCCGTACCCTAAGCCGTACCCTAAGCCTAACCCTAAGCCTAACCCTAACCCTAGGCTACCCTTGACTGCTTCTGCCTCCAATAGATTTCCTAAGCACTAGTGTTTTAAGGAACAGCTTAAAAAGAGAATCCTAATGTGATTTCTTTATAATGGGTGTGTTCCTTATCTTATCCTAGTGTCTAAACTCTTCTCCATGGCTGGACCCCCAAATAATATTCCTTTACGTGCTAAGGGGTAACTAGAGAGTGGGATAGGTTTAATAACTACCCTAACCCTAACGCGTACCCTAACGCTAACCCCTACCCTAACCCAAACACGTACCCTAATCCTAACCCGTACCCTAAACCGAGCCCTAACCCTAACACTAACACTAACCCTAACTCTAACCCATACCCTACGCCGTACCCGAAGCCCTCCCCAAACCCGTACCCTAAACCGTACCCTAAGCCTAACCCTAAGCCTAAGCCTAACCCTAGGCTACCCTTGCCTGCTTCTGCCTCCAATAGATTTCCTAAGCACTAGTGTTTTAAGGAACAGCTTAAAAAGAGAATCCTAATGTGATTTCTTTATAATGGGTGTGTTCCTTATCTTATCTTAGTGTCTAAACTCTTCTCCATGGCTGGACCCCCAAATAATATTCCTTTACGTGCTAAGGGGTATCTAGAGAGTGGGATAGGTTTAATAACTACCCTAACCGTAACGCGTACCCTAACCCTAACCCCTACCCTAACCCTAACACGTACCCTAATCCTAACCGTACCCTAAACCGAGCCCTAACCCTAACACTATCCCTAACCCTAACCCTAACCCATACCCTACGCCGTACCCGAAACCCTCCCCGAACCCGTACCCTAAGCCGTACCCTAAGCCTAACCCTAAGCCTAACCCTAACCCTAGGCTACCCTTGACTGCTTCTGCCTCCAATAGATTTCCTAAGCACTAGTGTTTTAAGGAACAGCTTAAAAAGAGAATCCTAATGTGATTTCTTTATAATGGGTGTGTTCCTTATCTTATCCTAGTGTCTAAACTCTTCTCCATGGCTGGACCCCCAAGTAATATTCCTTTACGTGCTAAGGGGTAACTACAGAGTGGGATAGATTTAATAACTACCCTAACCCTAACGCGTACCCTAACGCTAAGCCCTACCCTAACCCTAACACGTACCCTAATCCTAACCCGTACCCTAAACCGAGCCCTAACCCTAACAATAACCCTAACCCTAACCCTAACCCATACCCTACGCCGTACCCGAAGCCCTCCCCGAACCCGTACCCTAAGCCGTACCCTAAGCCTAACCCTAAGCCTAACCCTAACCCTAGGCTACCCTTGACTGCTTCTGCCTCCAATAGATTTCCTAAGCACTAGTGTTTTAAGGAACAGCTTAAAAAGAGAATCCTAATGTGATTTCTTTATAATGGGTGTGTTCCTTATCTAATCCTAGTGTCTAAAGTCTTCTCCATGGCTGGACCCCCAAATAATATTTCTTTATGTGCTAAGGGGTATCTAGAGAGTGGGATAGGTTTAATCACTACCCTAACCCTAACGTGTACCCTAACCCTAACCCCTACCCTAACCCTAACACGTACCCTAATCCTAACCCGTACCCTAAACCGAGCCCTAACCCTAACACTAACCCTAACCCTAACCCTAACCCATACCCTACGCCGTACCCGAAGCCCTCCCGGAACCCGTACCCTAAGCCTTACCCTAAGCCTAACCCTAAGCCTAACCCTAACCCTAGGCTACCCTTGACTGCTTCTGCCTCCAATAGATTTCCTAAGCACTAGTGTTTTAAGGAACAGCTTAAAAAGAGAATCCTAATGTGATTTCTTTATAATGGGTGTGTTCCTTATCTAATCCTAGTGTCTAAAGTCTTCTCCATGGCTGGACCCCCAAATAATATTCCTTTATGTGCTAAGGGGTATCTAGAGAGTGGGATAGGTTTAATCACTACCCTAATCCTAACGTGTACCCTAACCCTAACCCCTACCCTAACACTAACACGTACCCTAATCCTAACCCGTACCCTAAACCGAGCCCTAACCCTAACAATAACCCTAACCCTAACCCTAACCCATACCCTACGCCGTACCCGAAGCCCTCCCCGAACCCGTACCCTAAGCCGTACCCTAAGCCTAACCCTAAGCCTAACCCTAACCCTAGGCTACCCTTGACTGCTTCTGCCTCCAATAGATTTCCTAAGCACTAGTGTTTTAAGGAACAGCTTAAAAAGAGAATCCTAATGTGATTTCTTTATAATGGGTGTGTTCCTTATCTAATCCTAGTGTCTAAACTCTCCTCCATGGCTGGACCCCCAAATAATATTCCTTTATGTGCTAAGGGGTATCTAGAGATTGGGATAGGTTTAATCACTACCCTAACCCTAACGTGTACCCTAACCCTAACCCCTACCCTAACCCTAACACGTACCCTAATCCTAACCCGTACCCTAAACCGAGCCCTAACCCTAACACTAACCCTAACCCTAACCCTAACCCATACCCTACGCCATACCCGAAGCCCTCCCCGAACCCGTACCCTAAGCTGTACCCTAAGCCTAACCCTAAGCCTAACCCTAACCCTAGGCTCCCCTTGACTGCTTCTGCGTCCAATAGATTTCCTAAGAACTAGTGTTTTAAGGAACAGCTTAAGAAGAGAATCCTAATGTGATTTCTTTATAATGGGTGTGTTCCTTATCTTATCCTAGTGTCTAAACTCTTCTCCATGGCTGGAATCCCAAGTAATATTCCTTTACGTGCTAAGGGGTAACTAGAGAGTGGGATAGATTTAATAACTACCCTAACCCTAACGCGTACCCTAACGCTAACCCCTACCCTAACCCTAACACGTAACCTAATCCTAACCCGTACCCTAAACCGAGCCCTAACCCTAACACTAACCCTAATCCTAACCCAACCCATACCCTACGCCATACCCGAAGCCCTCCCCGAACCCGTACCCTAAGCCGTACCCTAAGCCTAACCCTAAGCCTAAGCCTAACCCTAGGCTACCCTTGCCTGCTTCTGCCTCCAATAGATTTCCTAAGCACTAGTGTTTTAAGGAACAGCTTAAAAAGAGAATCCTAATGTGATTTCTTTATAATGGGTGTGTTCCTTATCTTATCCTAGTGTCTAAACTCTTCTCCATGGCGGGACCCCCAAATAATATTCCTTTACGTGCTAAGGGGTATCTAGAGAGTGGGATAGGTTTAATCACTACCCTAACCGTAACGCGTACCCTAACGCTAACCCCTACCCTAACCCTAACACGTACCCTAATCCTAACCCGTACCCTAAACCGAGCCCTAACCCTAACACTAACCCTAACCCTAACCCTAACCCATACCCTACGCCGTACCCGAAGCCCTCCCCGAACCCGTACCCTAAGCCGTACCCTAAGCCTAACCCTAAGCCTAACCCTAACCCTAGGCTACCCTTGACTGCTTCTGCCTCCAATAGATTTCCTAAGCACTAGTGTTTTAAGGAACAGCTTAAAAAGAGAATCCTAATGTGATTTCTTTATAATGTGTGTGTTCCTTATATTATCTTAGTGTCTAAACTCTTCTCCATGGCTGGACCCCCAAATAATATTCCTTTACGTGCTAAGGGGTATCTATAGAGTGGGATAGGTTTAGTAACTACCCTAACCGTAACGCGTACCCTAACCCTAACCCCTACCCTAACCCTAACACGTACCCTAATCCTAACCCGTACCCTAAACCGAGCCCTAACCCTAACACTAACCCTAACCCTAACCCTAACCCATACCCTACGCAATACCCGAAGCCCTCCCCGAACACGTACCCTAAGCCGTACCCTAAGCCTAACCCTAAGCCTAACCCTAACCCTAGGCTACCCTTGACTTCTTCTGCCTCCAATAGATTTCCTAAGCACTAGTGTTTTAAGGAACAGCTTAAAAAGAGAATCCTAATGTGATTTCTTTATAATGGGTGTGTTCCTTATCTAATCCTAGTGTCTAAACTCTTCTCCATGGCTGGACCCCCAAATAATATTCCTTTATGTGCTAAGGGGTATCTAGAGATTGGGATAGGTTTAATCACTACCCTAACCCTAACGTGTACCCTAACCCTAACCCCTACCCTAACCCTAACACGTACCCTAATCCTAACCCGTACCCTAAACCGAGCCCTAACCCTAACACTAACCCTAACCCTAACCCTAACCCATACCCTACGCCATACCCGAAGCCCTCCCCGAACCCGTACCCTAAGCTGTACCCTAAGCCTAACCCTAAGCCTAACCCTAATCCTAGGCTACCCTTGACTGCTTCTGCCTCCAATAGATTTCCTAAGCACTAGTGTTTTAAGGAACAGCTTAAAAAGAGAATCCTAATGTGATTTCTTTATAATGGGTGTGTTCCTTATCTTATCCTAGTGTCTAAACTCTTCTCCATGGCTGGACCCCCAAATAATATTCCTTTACGTGCTAAGTGGTAACTAGAGAGTGGGATAGGTTTAATAACTACCCTAACCCTAACGCGTACCCTAACGCTAACCCCTACCCTAACCCTAACACGTACCCTAATCCTAACCCGTACCCTAAACCGAGTCCTAACCCTAACACTAACCCTAACCCTAACCCTAACCCATACCCTACGCCGTACCCGAAGCCCTCCCCGAACCCGTACCCTAAGCCGTACCCTAAGCCTAACCCTAAGCCTAACCCTAACCCTAGGCTACCCTTGACTGCTTCTGCCTCCAATAGATTTCCTAAGCACTAGTGTTTTAAGGAACAGCTTAAAAAGAGAATCCTAATGTGATTTCTTTATAATGTGTGTGTTCCTTATATTATCTTAGTGTCTAAACTCTTCTCCATGGCTGGACCCCCAAATAATATTCCTTTACGTGCTAAGGGGTATCTAGAGAGTGGGATAGGTTTAATAACTACCCTAACCCTAACGCGTACCCTAACGCTAACCCCTACCCTAACCCTAACACGTACCCTAATCCTAACCCGTACCCTAATCCGAGCCCTAACCCTATCACTAACCCTAACCCTAACCCATACCCTACGCCGTACCCGAAGCCCTCCCCGAACCCGTACCCTAAGCCGTACCATAAGCCTAACCCTAAGCCTAACCCTAACCCTAGGCTACCCTTCACTGCTTCTGCCTCCAATAGATTTCCTAAGCACTAGTGTTTTAAGGAACAGCTTAAAAAGAGAATCCTAATGTGATTTCTTTATAATGGGTGTGTTCCTTATCTTATCCTAGTGTCTAAACTCTTCTCCATGGCTGGACCCCCAAATAATATTCCTTTACGTGCTAAGGGGTAACTAGAGAGTGGGATAGGTTTAATAACTACCCTAACCCTAACGCGTACCCTAACGCTAACCCCTACCCTAACCCAAACACGTACCCTAATCCTAACCCGTACCCTAAACCGAGCCCTAACCCTAACACTAACCCTAACCCTAACTCTAACCCATACCCTACGCCGTACCCGAAGCCCTCCCCAAACCCGTACCCTAAACCGTACCCTAAGCCTAACCCTAAGCCTAAGCCTAACCCTAGGCTACCCTTGCCTGCTTCTGCCTCCAATAGATTTCCTAAGCACTAGTGTTTTAAGGAATAGCTTAAAAAGAGAATCCTAATGTGATTTCTTTATAATGTGTGTGTTCCTTATATTATCTTAGTGTCTAAACTCTTCTCCATGGCTGGACCCCAAAATAATATTCCTTTACGTGCTAAGGGGTATCTAGAGAGTGGGATAGGTTTAATCACTACCCTAACCGTAACGCGTACCCTAACCCTAACCCCTACCCTAACCCTAACACGTACCCTAATTCTAACCCGTACCCTAAACCGAGCCCTAACCCTAACACTAACCCTAACCCTAACCCTAACCCATACCCTACGCCGTACCCGAAGCCCTCCCCGAACCCGTACCCTAAGCCGTACCCTAAGCCTAACCCTAAGCCTAACCCTAACCCTAGGCTACCCTTGACTGCTTCTGCCTCCAATAGATTTCCTAAGCACTAGTGTTTTAAGGAACAGCTTAAAAAGATTATCCTAATGTGATTTCTTTATAATGGGTGTGTTCCTTATCTTATCCTAGTGTCTAAACTCTTCTCCATGGCTGGACCCCCAAATAATATTCCTTTACTTGCTAAGGGGTATCTAGAGAGTGGGACAGGTTTAATAACTACCCTAACCGTAACGCGTACCCTAACCCTAACCCCTACCCTAACCCTAACACGTACCCTAATCCTAACCCGTACCCTAAACCGAGCCCTAACCCTAACACTAACCCTAACCCTAACCCTAACCCATACCCTACGCAATACCCGAAGCCCTCCCCGAACACGTACCCTAAGCCGTACCCTAAGCCTAACCCTAAGCCTAACCCTAACCCTAGGCTACCCTTGACTTCTTCTGCCTCCAATAGATTTCCTAAGCACTAGTGTTTTAAGGAACAGCTTAAAAAGAGAATCCTAATGTGATTTCTTTATAATGGGTGTGTTCCTTATCTAATCCTAGTGTCTAAACTCTTCTCCATGGCTGGACCCCCAAATAATATTCCTTTATGTGCTAAGGGTTATCTAGAGATTGGGATAGGTTTAATCACTACCCTAACCCTAACGTGTACCCTAACCCTAACCCCTACCCTAACCCTAACACGTACCCTAATCCTAACCCGTACCCTAAACCGAGCCCTAACCCTAACACTAACCCTAACCCTAACCCTAACCCATATCCTACGCCATACCCGAAGCCCTCCCCGAACCCGTACCCTAAGCTGTACCCTAAGCCTAACCCTAAGCCTAACCCTAACCCTAGGCTACCCTTGACTGCTTCTGCCTCCAATAGATTTCCTAAGAACTAGTGTTTTAAGGAACAGCTTAAGAAGAGAATCCTAATGTGATTTCTTTATAATGGGTGTGTTCCTTATCTTCTCCTAGTGTCTAAACTCTTCTCCATGGCTGGAACCCCAAGTAATATTCCTTTACGTGCTAAGGGGTAACTAGAGAGTGGGATAGATTTAATAACTACCCTAACCCTAACGCGTACCCTAACG
The DNA here is from genome assembly GCF_965194825.1 of Balaenoptera physalus. Classification (NCBI taxonomy): domain Eukaryota; kingdom Metazoa; phylum Chordata; class Mammalia; order Artiodactyla; family Balaenopteridae; genus Balaenoptera; species Balaenoptera physalus. The sequence continues at coordinate 176,938 of NW_028126470.1, forward strand.
CTAACCCCTACCCTAACCCTAACACGTAACCTAATCCTAACCCGTACCCTAAACCGAGCCCTAACCCTAACACTAACCCTAATCCTAACCCAACCCATACCCTACGCCGTACCCGAAGCCCTCCCCGAACCCGTACCCTAAGCCGTACCCTAAGCCTAACCCTAAGCCTAACCCTAACCCTAGGCTACCCTTGACTGCTTCTGCCTCCAATAGATTTCCTAAGCACTAGTGTTTTAAGGAACAGCTTAAAAAGAGAATCCTAATGTGATTTCTTTATAATGTGTGTGTTCCTTATATTATCTTAGTGTCTAAACTCTTCTCCATGGCTGGACCCCCAAATAATATTCCTTTACGTGCTAAGGGGTATCTAGAGAGTGGGATAGGTTTAATAACTACCCTAACCCTAACGGGTACCCTAACCCTAACCCCTGCCCTAACCCTAACACGTACCCTAATCCTAACCCGTACCCTAAACCGAGCCCTAACCCTAACACTAACCCTAACCCTAACCTTAACCCATACCCTACGCCGTACCCGAAGCCCTCCCCGAACCCGTACCCTAAGCCGTACCATAAGCCTAACCCTAAGCCTAACCCTAACCCTAGGCTACCCTTCACTGCTTCTGCCTCCAATAGATTTCCTAAGCACTAGTGTTTTAAGGAACAGCTTAAAAAGAGAATCCTAATGTGATTTCTTTATAATGGGTGTGTTCCTTATCTTATCCTAGTGTCTAAACTCTTCTCCATGGCTGGACCCCCAAATAATATTCCTTTACGTGCTAAGGGGTAACTAGAGAGTGGGATAGGTTTAATAACTACCCTAACCCTAACGCGTACCCTAACGCTAACCCCTACCCTAACCCAAACACGTACCCTAATCCTAACCCGTACCCTAAACCGAGCCCTAACCCTAACACTAACCCTAACCCTAACTCTAACCCATACCCTACGCCGTACCCGAAGCCCTCCCCAAACCCGTACCCTAAACCGTACCCTAAGCCTAACCCTAAGCCTAAGCCTAACCCTAGGCTACCCTTGCCTGCTTCTGCCTCCAATAGATTTCCTAAGCACTAGTGTTTTAAGGAATAGCTTAAAAAGAGAATCCTAATGTGATTTCTTTATAATGTGTGTGTTCCTTATATTATCTTAGTGTCTAAACTCTTCTCCATGGCTGGACCCCAAAATAATATTCCTTTACGTGCTAAGGGGTATCTAGAGAGTGGGATAGGTTTAATCACTACCCTAACCGTAACGCGTACCCTAACCCTAACCCCTACCCTAACCCTAACACGTACCCTAATTCTAACCCGTACCCTAAACCGAGCCCTAACCCTAACACTAACCCTAACCCTAACCCTAACCCATACCCTACGCCGTACCCGAAGCCCTCCCCGAACCCGTACCCTAAGCCGTACCCTAAGCCTAACCCTAAGCCTAACCCTAACCCTAGGCTACCCTTGACTGCTTCTGCCTCCAATAGATTTCGTAAGCACTAGTGTTTTAAGGAACAGCTTAAAAAGATTATCCTAATGTGATTTCTTTATAATGGGTGTGTTCCTTATCTTATCCTAGTGTCTAAACTCTTCTCCATGGCGGGACCCCCAAATAATATTCCTTTACGTGCTAAGGGGTATCTAGAGAGTGGGATAGGTTTAATCACTACCCTAACCGTAACGCGTACCCTAACCCTAACCCCTACCCTAACCCTAACACGTACCCTAATTCTAACCCGTACCCTAAACCGAGCCCTAACCCTAACACTAACACTAACCCTAACCCTAACCCATACCCTACGCCGTACCCGAAGCCCTCCCCGAACCCGTACCCTAAGCCGTACCCTAAGCCTAACCCTAAGCCTAACCCTAACCCTAGGCTACCCTTGACTGCTTCTGCCTCCAATAGATTTCCTAAGCACTAGTGTTTTAAGGAACAGCTTAAAAAGATTATCCTAATGTGATTTCTTTATAATGGGTGTGTTCCTTATCTTATCCTAGTGTCTAAACTCTTCTCCATGGCTGGACCCCCAAATAATATTCCTTTACGTGCTAAGGGGTATCTAGAGAGTGGGACAGGTTTAATAACTACCCTAACCGTAACGCGTACCCTAACCCTAACCCCTACCCTAACCCTAACACGTACCCTAATCCTAACCCATACCCTAAACCGAGCCCTAACCCTAACACTAACACTAACCCTAACCCTAACCCATACCCTACGCCGTACCCGAAACCCTCCCCGAACCCGTACCCTAAGCCGTACCCTAAGCCTAACCCTAAGCCTAACCCTAACCCTAGGCTACCCTTGACTGCTTCTGCCTCCAATAGATTTCCTAAGCACTAGTGTTTTAAGGAACAGCTTAAAAAGAGAATCCTAATGTGATTTCTTTATAATGGGTGTGTTCCTTATCTTATCCTAGTGTCTAAACTCTTCTCCATGGCTGGACCCCCAAGTAATATTCCTTTACGTGCTAAGGGGTAACTAGAGAGTGGGATAGATTTAATAACTACCCTAACCGTAACGCGTACCCTAACCCTAACCCCTACCCTAACCCTAACACGTACCCTAATCCTAACCCATACCCTAAACCGAGCCCTAACCCTAACACTAACACTAACCCTAACCCTAACCCATACCCTACGCCGTACCCGAAGCCCTCCCCGAACCCGTACCCTAAGCTGTACCCTAAGCCTAACCCTAAGCCTAACCCTAACCCTAGGCTACCCTTGACTGCTTCTGCCTCCAATAGATTTCCTAAGCACTAGTGTTTTAAGGAACAGCTTAAAAAGAGAATCCTAATGTGATTTCTTTATAATGGGTGTGTTCCTTATCTTATCCTAGTGTCTAAACTCTTCTCCATGGCTGGACCCCCAAATAATATTCCTTTACGTGCTAAGTGGTAACTAGAGAGTGGGATAGGTTTAATAACTACCCTAACCCTAACGCGTACCCTAACGCTAACCCCTACCCTAACCCTAACACGTACCCTAATCCTAACCCGTACCCTAAACCGAGTCCTAACCCTAACACTAACCCTAACCCTAACCCTAACCCATACCCTACGCCGTACCCGAAGCCCTCCCCGAACCCGTACCCTAAGCCGTACCCTAAGCCTAACCCTAAGCCTAACCCTAACCCTAGGCTACCCTTGACTGCTTCTGCCTCCAATAGATTTCCTAAGCACTAGTGTTTTAAGGAACAGCTTAAAAAGAGAATCCTAATGTGATTTCTTTATAATGTGTGTGTTCCTTATATTATCTTAGTGTCTAAACTCTTCTCCATGGCTGGACCCCCAAATAATATTCCTTTACGTGCTAAGGGGTATCTAGAGAGTGGGATAGGTTTAATAACTACCCTAACCCTAACGCGTACCCTAACGCTAACCCCTACCCTAACCCTAACACGTACCCTAATCCTAACCCGTACCCTAATCCGAGCCCTAACCCTATCACTAACCCTAACCCTAACCCATACACTACGCCGTACCCGAAGCCCTCCCCGAACCCGTACCCTAAGCCGTACCCTAAGCCTAACCCTAAGCCTAACCCTAACCCTAGGCTACCCTTGACTGCTTCTGCCTCCAATAGATTTCCTAAGCACTAGTGTTTTAAGGAACAGCTTAAAAAGATTATCCTAATGTGATTTCTTTATAATGGGTGTGTTCCTTATCTTATCCTAGTGTCTAAACTCTTCTCCATGGCTGGACCCCCAAATAATATTCCTTTACTTGCTAAGGGGTATCTAGAGAGTGGGACATGTTTAATAACTACCCTAACCGTAACGCGTACCCTAACCCTAACCCCTACCCTAACCCTAACACGTACCCTAATCCTAACCCGTACCCTAAACCGAGCCCTAACCCTAACACTAACCCTAACCCTAACCCTAACCCATACCCTACGCAATACCCGAAGCCCTCCCCGAACACGTACCCTAAGCCGTACCCTAAGCCTAACCCTAAGCCTAACCCTAACCCTAGGCTACCCTTGACTTCTTCTGCCTCCAATAGATTTCCTAAGCACTAGTGTTTTAAGGAACAGCTTAAAAAGAGAATCCTAATGTGATTTCTTTATAATGGGTGTGTTCCTTATCTAATCCTAGTGTCTAAACTCTTCTCCATGGCTGGACCCCCAAATAATATTCCTTTATGTGCTAAGGGTTATCTAGAGATTGGGATAGGTTTAATCACTACCCTAACCCTAACGTGTACCCTAACCCTAACCCCTACCCTAACCCTAACACGTACCCTAATCCTAACCCGTACCCTAAACCGAGCCCTAACCCTAACACTAACCCTAACCCTAACCCTAACCCATATCCTACGCCATACCCGAAGCCCTCCCCGAACCCGTACCCTAAGCTGTACCCTAAGCCTAACCCTAAGCCTAAACCTAACCCTAGGCTACCCTTGACTGCTTCTGCCTCCAGTAGATTTCCTAAGAACTAGTGTTTTAAGGAACAGCTTAAGAAGAGAATCCTAATGTGATTTCTTTATAATGGGTGTGTTCCTTATCTTCTCCTAGTGTCTAAACTCTTCTCCATGGCTGGAACCCCAAGTAATATTCCTTTACGTGCTAAGGGGTAACTAGAGAGTGGGATAGATTTAATAACTACCCTAACCCTAACGCGTACCCTAACGCTAACCCCTACCCTAACCCTAACACGTAACCTAATCCTAACCCGTACCCTAAACCGAGCCCTAACCCTAACACTAACCCTAATCCTAACCCAACCCATACCCTACGCCGTACCCGAAGCCCTCCCCGAACCCGTACCCTAAGCCGTACCCTAAGCCTAACCCTAAGCCTAACCCTAACCCTAGGCTACCCTTGACTGCTTCTGCCTCCAATAGATTTCCTAAGCACTAGTGTTTTAAGGAACAGCTTAAAAAGAGAATCCTAATGTGATTTCTTTATAATGTGTGTGTTCCTTATATTATCTTAGTGTCTAAACTCTTCTCCATGGCTGGACCCCCAAATAATATTCCTTTACGTGCTAAGGGGTATCTAGAGAGTGGGATAGGTTTAATAACTACCCTAACCCTAACGGGTACCCTAACCCTAACCCCTGCCCTAACCCTAACACGTACCCTAATCCTAACCCGTACCCTAAACCGAGCCCTAACCCTAACACTAACCCTAACCCTAACCTTAACCCATACCCTACGCCGTACCCGAAGCCCTCCCCGAACCCGTACCCTAAGCCGTACCATAAGCCTAACCCTAAGCCTAACCCTAACCCTAGGCTACCCTTCACTGCTTCTGCCTCCAATAGATTTCCTAAGCACTAGTGTTTTAAGGAACAGCTTAAAAAGAGAATCCTAATGTGATTTCTTTATAATGGGTGTGTTCCTTATCTTATCCTAGTGTCTAAACTCTTCTCCATGGCTGGACCCCCAAATAATATTCCTTTACGTGCTAAGGGGTAACTAGAGAGTGGGATAGGTTTAATAACTACCCTAACCCTAACGCGTACCCTAACGCTAACCCCTACCCTAACCCAAACACGTACCCTAATCCTAACCCGTACCCTAAACCGAGCCCTAACCCTAACACTAACCCTAACCCTAACTCTAACCCATACCCTACGCCGTACCCGAAGCCCTCCCCAAACCCGTACCCTAAACCGTACCCTAAGCCTAACCCTAAGCCTAAGCCTAACCCTAGGCTACCCTTGCCTGCTTCTGCCTCCAATAGATTTCCTAAGCACTAGTGTTTTAAGGAACAGCTTAAAAAGAGAATCCTAATGTGATTTCTTTATAATGTGTGTGTTCCTTATATTATCTTAGTGTCTAAACTCTTCTCCATGGCTGGACCCCAAAATAATATTCCTTTACGTGCTAAGGGGTATCTAGAGAGTGGGATAGGTTTAATCACTACCCTAACCGTAACGCGTACCCTAACCCTAACCCCTACCCTAACCCTAACACGTACCCTAATTCTAACCCGTACCCTAAACCGAGCCCTAACCCTAACACTAACCCTAACCCTAACCCTAACCCATACCCTACGCCGTACCCGAAGCCCTCCCCGAACCCGTACCCTAAGCCGTACCCTAAGCCTAACCCTAAGCCTAACCCTAACCCTAGGCTACCCTTGACTGCTTCTGCCTCCAATAGATTTCGTAAGCACTAGTGTTTTAAGGAACAGCTTAAAAAGATTATCCTAATGTGATTTCTTTATAATGGGTGTGTTCCTTATCTTATCCTAGTGTCTAAACTCTTCTCCATGGCGGGACCCCCAAATAATATTCCTTTACGTGCTAAGGGGTATCTAGAGAGTGGGATAGGTTTAATCACTACCCTAACCGTAACGCGTACCCTAACCCTAACCCCTACCCTAACCCTAACACGTACCCTAATTCTAACCCGTACCCTAAACCGAGCCCTAACCCTAACACTAACACTAACCCTAACCCTAACCCATACCCTACGCCGTACCCGAAGCCCTCCCCGAACCCGTACCCTAAGCCGTACCCTAAGCCTAACCCTAAGCCTAACCCTAACCCTAGGCTACCCTTGACTGCTTCTGCCTCCAATAGATTTCCTAAGCACTAGTGTTTTAAGGAACAGCTTAAAAAGATTATCCTAATGTGATTTCTTTATAATGGGTGTGTTCCTTATCTTATCCTAGTGTCTAAACTCTTCTCCATGGCTGGACCCCCAAATAATATTCCTTTACGTGCTAAGGGGTATCTAGAGAGTGGGACAGGTTTAATAACTACCCTAACCGTAACGCGTACCCTAACCCTAACCCCTACCCTAACCCTAACACGTACCCTAATCCTAACCCATACCCTAAACCGAGCCCTAACCCTAACACTAACACTAACCCTAACCCTAACCCATACCCTACGCCGTACCCGAAACCCTCCCCGAACCCGTACCCTAAGCCGTACCCTAAGCCTAACCCTAAGCCTAACCCTAACCCTAGGCTACCCTTGACTGCTTCTGCCTCCAATAGATTTCCTAAGCACTAGTGTTTTAAGGAACAGCTTAAAAAGAGAATCCTAATGTGATTTCTTTATAATGGGTGTGTTCCTTATCTTATCCTAGTGTCTAAACTCTTCTCCATGGCTGGACCCCCAAGTAATATTCCTTTACGTGCTAAGGGGTAACTAGAGAGTGGGATAGATTTAATAACTACCCTAACCCTAACGCGTACCCTAACGCTAACCCCTACCCTAACCCTAACACGTACCCTAATCCTAACCCGTACCCTAAACCGAGCCCTAACCCTAACACTAACCCTAACCCTAACCCTAACCCATACCCTACGCCGTACCCGAAGCCCTCCCCGAACCCGTACCCTAAGCCGTACCCTAAGCCTAACCCTAAGCCTAACCCTAACCCTAGGCTACCCTTGACTGCTTCTGCCTCCAATAGATCTCCTAAGCACTAGTGTTTTAAGGAACAGCTTAAAAAGAGAATCCTAATGTGATTTCTTTATAATGTGTGTGTTCCTTATATTATCTTAGTGTCTAAACTCTTCTCCATGGCTGGACCCCCAAATAATATTCCTTTACGTGCTATGGGGTATCTAGAGAGTGGGATAGGTTTAATCACTACCCTAACCCTAACGTGTACCCTAACCCTAACCCCTACCCTAACCCTAACACGTACCCTAATCCTAACCCGTACCCTAAACCGAGCCCTAACCCTAACAATAACCCTAACCCTAACCCTAACACATACCCTACGCCGTACCCGAAGCCCTCCCCGAACCCGTACCCTAAGCCGTACCCTAAGTCTAACCCTAAGCCTAACCCTAACCCTAGGCTACCCTTGACTGCTTCTGCCTCCAATAGATTTCCTAAGCACTAGTGTTTTAAGGAACAGCTTAAAAAGAGAATCCTAATGTGATTTCTTTATAATGGGTGTGTTCCTTATCTTATCCTATTGTCTAAACTCTTCTCCATGGCGGGACCCCCAAATAATATTCCTTTACGTGCTAAGGGGTATCTAGAGAGTGGGATAGGTTTAATCACTACCCTAACCGTAACGCGTACCCTAACCCTAACCCCTACCCTAACCCTAACACGTACCCTAATCCTAACCCGTACCCTAAACCGAGCCCTAACCCTAACACTAACCCTAACCCTAACCCATACCCTACGCCGTACCCGAAGCCCTCCCCGAACCCGTACCCTAAGCCGTACCCTAAGCCTAACCCTAAGCCTAACCCTAACCCTAGGCTACCCTTAACTGCTTCTGCCTCCAATAGATTTCCTAAGCACTAGTGTTTTAAGGAACAGCTTAAAAAGATTATCCTAATGTGATTTCTATATAATGGGTGTGTTCCTTATGTTATCCTAGTGTCTAAACTCTTCTCCATGGCTGGACCCCCAAATAATATTCCTTTACGTGCTAAGGGGTATCTAGAGAGTGGGTCAGGTTTAATAACTACCCTAACCGTAACGCGTACCCTAACCCTAACCCCTACCCTAACCCTAACACGTACCCTAATCCTAACCCGTACCCTAAACCGAGCCCTAACACTAACACTAACCCTAACCCTAACCCTAACCCATACCCTAGGCCGTACCCGAATCCCTCCCCGAACCCGTACCCTAAGCCGTACCCTAAGCCTAACCCTAAGCCTAACCCTAACCCTAGGCTACCCTTGACTGCTTCTGCCTCCAATAGATTTCCTAAGCACTAGTGTTTTAAGGAACAGCTTAAAAAGAGAATCCTAATGTGATTTCTTTATAATGTGTGTGTTCCTTATATTATCTTAGTGTCTAAACTCTTCTCCATGGCTGGACCCCCAAATAATATTCCTTTACGTGCTAAGGGGTATCTAGAGAGTGGGATAGGTTTAATAACTACCCTAACCGTAACGCGTACCCTAACCCTAACCCCTACCCTAACCCTAACACGTACCCTAATCCTAACCCGTACCCTAAACCGAGCCCTAACCCTAACACTAACCCTAACCCTAACACTAACCCATACCCTACGCAATACCCGAAGCCCTCCCCGAACACGTACCCTAAGCCGTACCCTAAGCCTAACCCTAAGCCTAACCCTAACCCTAGGCTACCCTTGACTTCTTCTGCCTCCAATAGATTTCCTAAGCACTAGTGTTTTAAGGAACAGCTTAAAAAGAGAATCCTAATGTGATTTCTTTATAATGGGTGTGTTCCTTATCTAATCCTAGTGTCTAAACTCTTCTCCATGGCTGGACCCCCAAATAATATTCCTTTATGTGCTAAGGGGTATCTAGAGATAGGGATAGGTTTAATCACTACCCTAACCCTAACGTGTACCCTAACCCTAACCCCTACCCTAACCCTAACACGTACCCTAATCCTAACCCGTACCCTAAACCGAGCCCTAACCCTAACACTAACCCTAACCCTAACCCTAACCCATACCCTACGCCATACCCGAAGCCTTCCCCGAACCCGTACCCTAAGCTGTACCCTAAGCCTTACCCTAAGCATAACCCTAACCCTAGGCTACCCTTGACTGCTTCTGCCTCCAATAGATTTCCTAAGCACTAGTGTTTTAAGGAACAGCTTAAAAAGAGAATCCTAATGTGATTTCTTTATAATGGGTGTGTTCCTTATCTTATCCTAGTGTCTAAACTCTTCTCCATGGCTGGACCCCCAAATAATATTCCTTTACGTGCTAAGTGGTAACTAGAGAGTGGGATAGGTTTAATAACTACCCTAACCCTAACGCGTATCCTAACGCTAACCCCTACACTAACCCTAACACGTACCCTAATCCTAACCCGTACCCTAAACCGAGTCCTAACCCTAACACTAACCCTAACCCTAACCCTAACCCATACCCTACGCCGTACCCGAAGCCCTCCCCGAACCCGTACCCTAAGCCGTACCCTAAGCCTAACCCTAAGCCTAACCCTAACCCTAGGCTACCCTTGACTGCTTCTGCCTCCAATAGATTTCCTAAGCACTAGTGTTTTAAGGAACAGCTTAAAAAGAGAATCCTAATGTGATTTCTTTATAATGGGTGTGTTCCTTATATTATCTTAGTGTCTAAACTCTTCTCCATGGCTGGACCCCCAAATAATATTCCTTTACGTGCTAAGGGGTATCTAGAGAGTGGGATAGGTTTAATAACTACCCTAACCCTAACGCGTACCCTAACCCTAACCCCTACCCTAACCCTAACACGTACCCTAATCCTAACCCGTACCCTAAACCGAGCCCTAACCCTAACACTAACCCTAACCCTAACCCTAACCCGTACCCTAGGCTGTACCCGAAGCCCTCCCCGAACCCGTACCCTAAGCCGTACCCTAAGCCTAACCCTAAGCCTAACCCTAACCCTAGTCTACCCTTGACTGCTTCTGCCTCCAATAGATTTCCTAAGCACTAGTGTTTTAAGGAACAGCTTAAAAAGAGAATCCTAATGTGATTTCTTTATAATGGGTGTGTTCCTTATCTTATCCTACTGTCGAAACTCTTCTCCATGGCTGGACCCCCAAATAATATTCCTTTACGTGCTAAGGGGTTACTAGAGAGTGGGATAGGTTTAATAACTACCCTAACCCTAACGCGTACCCTAACGCTAACCCCTACCCTAACCCTAACACGTACCCTAATCCTAACCCGTACCCTAAACCGAGCCCTAACCCTAACACTAACCCTAACCCTAACCCTAACCCATACCCTACGCCGTACCCGAAGCCCTCCCCGAGCCTGTACCCTAAGCCGTACCCTAAGCCTAACCCTAAGCCTACCCCTAACCCTGGGCTACCCTTGACTGCTTCTGCCTCCAATAGATTTCCTAAGCACTAGTGTTTTAAGGAACAGCTTAAAAAGAGAATCCTAATGTGATTTCTTTATAATGTGTGTGTTCCTTATATTATCTTAGTGTCTAAACTCTTCTCCATGGCTGGACCCCCAAATAATATTCCTTTACGTGCTAAGGGGTATCTAGAGAGTGGGATAGGTTTAATAACTACCCTAACCCTAACGCGTACCCTAACCCTAACCCCTACCCTAACCCTAACCCGTACCCTAATCTTAACCCGTAACCTAAAACGAGCCCTAACCCTAACACTAACCCTAACCCTAACCCATACCCTACGCCGTACCCGAAACCCTCCCCGAACCCGTACCCTACGCCGTACCCTAAGCCTAACCCTAAGCCTAACCCTAACCCTAGGTTACCCTTGACTGCTTCTGCCTCCAATACATTTCCTAAGCACTAGTGTTTTAAGGAACAGCTTAAAAAGAGAATCCTAATGTGATTTCTTTATAATGTGTGTGTTCCTTATTTTATCTTAGTGTCTAAACTCTTCTCCATGGCTGGACCCCAAAATAATATTCTTTTACGTGCTAAGGGGTATCTAGAGAGTGGGATAGGTTTAATCACTACCCTAACCGTAACGCGTACCCTAACCCAACCCCTACCCTAACCCTAACACGTACCCTAATTCTAACCCGTACCCTAAACCGAGCCCTAACCCTAACACTAACCCTAACCCTAACCCTAACCCATACCCTACGCCGTACCCGAAGCCCTCCCCGAACCCGTACCCTAAGCCGTACCCTAAGCCTAACCCTAACCCTAGGCTACCCTTGACTGCTTCTGCCTCCAATAGATTTCCTAAGCACTAGTGTTTTAAGGAACAGCTTAAAAAGAGAATCCTAATGTGATTTCTTTATAATGTGTGTGTTCCTTATATTATCTTAGTGTCTAAACTCTTCTCCATGGCTGGACCCCCAAATAATATTCCTTTACGTGCTAAGGGGTATCTAGAGAGTGGGATAGGTTTAATAACTACCCTAACCCTAACGCGTACCCTAACCCTAACCCCTACCCTAACCCTAACACGTACCCTAATCCTAACCCGTACCCTAAACCGAGCCCTAACCCTAACACTAACCCTAACCCTAACCCTAACCCATACCCTACGCTGTACCCGAAGCCCTCCCCGAACCCGTACCCTAAGCCGTACCCTAAGCCTAACCCTAAGCGTAACCCTAACCCTAGTCTACCCTTGACTGCTTCTGCCTCCAATAGATTTCCTAAGCACTAGTGTTTTAAGGAACAGCTTAAAAAGAGAATCCTAATGTGATTTCTTTATAATGGGTGTGTTCCTTATCTTATCCTAGTGTCGAAACTCTTCTCCATGGCTGGACCCCCAAATAATATTCCTTTACGTGCTAAGGGGTAACTAGAGAGTGGGATAGGTTTAATAACTACCCTATCCCTAACGCGTACCCTAACGCTAACCCCTACCCTAACCCTAACACGTACCCTAATCCTAACCCGTACCCTAAACCGAGCCCTAACCCTAACACTAACCCTAACCCTAACCCTAACCCATACCCTACGCCGTACCCGAAGCCCTCCCCGAGCCTGTACCCTAAGCCGTACCCTAAGCCTAACCCTAAGCCTACCCCTAACCCTGGGCTACCCTTGACTGCTTCTGCCTCCAATAGATTTCCTAAGCACTAGTGTTTTAAGGAACAGCTTAAAAAGAGAATCCTAATGTGATTTCTTTATAATGTGTGTGTTCCTTATATTATCTTAGTGTCTAAACTCTTCTCCATGGCTGGACCCCCAAATAATATTCCTTTACGTGCTAAGGGGTATCTAGAGAGTGGGATAGGTTTAATAACTACCCTAACCCTAACGCGTACCCTAACCCTAACCCCTACCCTAACCCTAACACGTACCCTAATCCTAACCCGTAACCTAAACCGAGCCCTAACCCTAACACTAACCCTAACCCTAACCAATACCCTACGCCGTTCCCGAAACCCTCCCCGAACCCGTACCCTACGCCGTACCCTAAGCCAAACCCTAAGCCTAACCCTATCCCTAGGTTACCCTTGACTGCTTCTGCCTCCAATACATTTCCTAAGCACTAGTGTTTTAAGGAACAGCTTAAAAAGAGAATCCTAATGTGCTTTCTTTATAATGTGTGTGTTCCTTATATTATCTTAGTGTCTAAACTCTTCTCCATGGCTGGACCCCAAAATAATATTTCTTTACGTGCTAAGGGGTATCTAGAGAGTGGGATAGGTTTAATCACTACCCTAACCGTAACGCGTACCCTAACCCTAACCCCTACCCTAACCCTAACACCTACCCTAATTCTAACCCGTACCCTAAACCTAGCCCTAACCCTAACACTAACCCTAACCCTAACCCTAACCCATACCCTACGCCGTACCCGAAGCCCTCCCCGAACCCGTACCCTAAGCCGTACCCTAAGCCGTACCCTAAGCCTAACCCTAACCCTAGGCTACCCTTGACTGCTTCTGCCTCCAATAGATTTCCTAAGCACTAGTGTTTTAAGGAACAGCTTAAAAAGATTATCCTAATGTGATTTATTTATAATGGGTGTGTTCCTTATCTTATCCTAGTGTCTAAACTCTTCTCCATGGCTGGACCCCCAAGTAATATTCCTTTACGTGCTAAGGGGTAACTAGAGAGTGGGGTAGATTTAATAACTACCCTAACCCTAACGCGTACCCTAACGCTAACCCCTACCCTAACCCTAACACGTACCCTAATCCTAACCCGTACCCTAAACCGAGCCCTAACCCTAACACTAACCCTAACCCTAACCCTAACCCATACCCTACGCCGTACCCGAAGCCCTCCCCGAACCCGTACCCTACGCCGTACCCTAAGCCTAACCCTAAGCCTAACCCTAACCCTAGGCTACCCTTGACTGCTTCTGCCTCCAATAGATTTCCTAAGCACTAGTGTTTTAAGGAACAGCTTAAAAAGAGAATCCTAATGTGATTTCTTTATAATGGGTGTGTTCCTTATCTTATCCTAGTGTCTAAACTCTTCTCCATGGCTGGACCCCCAAATAATATTCCTTTACGTGCTAAGGGGTAACTAGAGAGTGGGATAGGTTTAATAACTACCCTAACCCTAACGCGTACCCTAACGCTAACCCCTACCCTAACCCTAACACGTACCCTAATCCTAACCCGTACCCTAAACAGAGCCCTAACCCTAACACTAACCCTAACCCTAACCCTAACCCATACCCTACGCCGTACCCGAAGCCCTCCCCGAGCCTGTACCCTAAGCCGTACCCTAAGCCTAACCCTAAGCCTACCCCTAACCCTGGGCTACCCTTGAATGCTTCTGCCTCCAATAGATTTCCTAAGCACTAGTGTTTTAAGGAACAGCTTAAAAAGAGAATCCTAATGTGATTTCTTTATAATGGGTGTGTTCCTTATCTTATCCTAGTGTCGAAACTCTTCTCCATGGCTGGACCCCCAAATAATATTCCTTTACGTGCTAAGGGGTAACTAGAGAGTGGGATAGGTTTAATAACTACCCTAACCCTAACGCGTACCCTAACGCTAACCCCTACCCTAACCCTAACACGTACCCTAATCCTAACCCGTACCCTAAACCGAGCCCTAACCCTAACACTAACCCTAACCCTAACCCTAACCCATACCCTACGCCGTACCCGAAACCCTCCCCGAACCCGTACCCTACGCCGTACCCTAAGCCTAACCCTAAGCCTAACCCTAACCCTAGGTTACCCTTGACTGCTTCTGCCTCCAATACATTTCCTAAGCACTAGTGTTTTAAGGAACAGCTTAAAAAGAGAATCCTAATGTGATTTCTTTATAATGTGTGTGTTCCTTATATTATCTTAGTGTCTAAACTCTTCTCCATGGCTGGACCCCAAAATAATATTCCTTTACGTGCTAAGGGGTATCTAGAGAGTGGGATAGGTTTAATCACTACCCTAACCGTAACGCGTACCCTAACCCTAACCCCTACCCTAACCCTAACACGTACCCTAATTCTAACCCGTACCCTAAACCGAGCCCTAACCCTAACACTAACCCTAACCCTAACCCTAACCCATACCCTACGCCGTACCCGAAGACCTCCCCGAACCCGTACCCTAAGCCGTACCCTAAGCCTAACCCTAAGCCTAACCCTAAACCTAGGCTACCCTTGACTGCTTCTGCCTCCAATAGATTTCCTAAGCACTAGTGTTTTAAGGAACAGCTTAAAAAGAGAATCCTAATGTGATTTCTTTATAATGTGTGTGTTCCTTATATTATCTTAGTGTCTAAACTCTTCTCCATGGCTGGACCCCCAAATAATATTCCTTTACGTGCTAAGGGGTATCTAGAGAGTGGGATAGGTTTAATAACTACCCAAACCCTAACGCGTACCCTAACCCTAACCCCTACCCTAACCCTAACACGTACCCTAATCCTAACCCGTACCCTAAACCGAGCCCTAACCCTAACACTAACCCTAGCCCTAACCCTAACCCATACCCTAAATGTACCCGAAGCCCTCCCCGAACCCGTACCCTAAGCCGTACCCTAAGCCTAACCCTAAGCGTAACCCTAACCCTAGTCTACCCTTGACTGCTTCTGCCTCCAATAGATTTCCTAAGCACTAGTGTTTTAAGGAACAGCTTAAAAAGAGAATCCTAATGTGATTTCTTTATAATGGGTGTGTTCCTTATCTTATCCTAGTGTCGAAACTCTTCTCCATGGCTGGACCCCCAAATAATATTCCTTTACGTGCTAAGGGGTAACTAGAGAGTGGGATAGGTTTAATAACTACCCTAACCCTAACGCGTACCCTAACGCTAACCCCTACCCTAACCCTAACACGTACCCTAATCCTAACCCGTACCCTAAACCGAGCCCTAACCCTAACACTAACCCTAACCCTAACCCTAACCCATACCCTACGCCGTACCCGAAGCCCTCCCCGAGCCTGTACCCTAAGCCGTACCCTAAGCCTAACCCTAAGCCTACCCCTAACCCTGGGCTACCCTTGACTGCTTCTGCCTCCAATAGATTTCCTAAGCACTAGTGTTTTAAGGAACAGCTTAAAAAGAGAATCCTAATGTGATTTCTTTATAATGTGTGTGTTCCTTATATTATCTTAGTGTCTAAACTCTTCTCCATGGCTGGACCCCCAAATAATATTCCTTTACGTGCTAAGGGGTATCTAGAGAGTGGGATAGGTTTAATAACTACCCTAACCCTAACGCGTACCCTAACCCTAACCCCTACCCTAACCCTAACACGTACCCTAATCCTAACCCGTAACCTAAACCGAGCCCTAACCCTAACACTAACCCTAACCCTAACCAATACCCTACGCCGTACCCGAAACCCTCCCCGAACCCGTACCCTACGCCGTACCCTAAGCCAAACCCTAAGCCTAACCCTAACCCTAGGTTACCCTTGACTGCTTCTGCCTCCAATACATTTCCTAAGCACTAGTGTTTTAAGGAACAGCTTAAAAAGAGAATCCTAATGTGCTTTCTTTATAATGTGTGTGTTCCTTATATTATCTTAGTGTCTAAACTCTTCTCCATGGCTGGACCCCAAAATAATATTCCTTTACGTGCTAAGGGGTATCTAGAGAGTGGGATAGGTTTAATCACTACCCTAACCGTAACGCGTACCCTAACCCTAACCCCTACCCTAACCCTAACACCTACCCTAATTCTAACCCGTACCCTAAACCTAGCCCTAACCCTAACACTAACCCTAACCCTAACCCTAACCCATACCCTACGCCGTACCCGAAGCCCTCCCCGAACCCGTACCCTAAGCCGTACCCTAAGCCGTACCCTAAGCCTAACCCTAACCCTAGGCTACCCTTGACTGCTTCTGCCTCCAATAGATTTCCTAAGCACTAGTGTTTTAAGGAACAGCTTAAAAAGATTATCCTAATGTGATTTCTTTATAATGGGTGTGTTCCTTATCTTATCCTAGTGTCTAAACTCTTCTCCATGGCTGGACCCCCAAATAATATTCCTTTACGTGCTAAGGGGTATCTAGAGAGTGGGACACGTTTAATAACTACCCTAACCGTAACGCGTACCCTAACCCTAACCCCTACCCTAACCCTAACACGTACCCTAATCCTAACCCGTACCCTAAACCGAGCCCTAACCCTAACACTAACCCTAACCCTAACCCTAACCCATACCCTACGCCGTACCCGAAACCCTCCCCGAACCCATACCCTAAGCCGTACCCTAAGCCTAACCCTAAGCCTAACCCTAACCCTAGGCTACCCTTGACTGCTTCTGCCTCCAATAGATTTCCTAAGCACTAGTGTTTTAAGGAACAACTTAAAAAGAGAATCCTAATGTGATTTCTTTATAATGGGTGTGTTCCTTATCTTATCCTAGTGTCTAAACTCTTCTCCATGGCTGGACCCCCAAGTAATATTCCTTTACGTGCTAAGGGGTAACTAGAGAGTGGGATAGATTTAATAACTACCCTAACCCTAACGCGTACCCTAACGCTAACCCCTACCCTAACCCTAACACGTACCCTAATCCTAACCCGTACCCTAAACCGAGCCCTAACCCTAACACTAACCCTAACCCTAACCCTAACCCATACCCTACGCCGTACCCGAAGCCCTCCCCGAACCCGTACCCTAAGCCGTACCCTAAGCCTAACCCTAAGCCTAACCCTAACCCTAGGCTACCCTTGACTGCTTCTGCCTCCAATAGATTTCCTAAGCACTAGTGTTTTAAGGAACAGCTTAAAAAGAGAATCCTAATGTGATTTCTTTATAATGGGTGTGTTCCTTATCTTATCCTAGTGTCTAAACTCTTCTCCATGGCGGGACCCCCAAATAATATTCCTTTACGTGCTAAGGGGTATCTAGAGAGTGGGATAGGTTTAATCACTACCCTAACCGTAACGCCTACCCTAACCCTAACCCCTACCCTAACCCTAACACGTACCCTAATCCTAACCCGTACCCTAAACCGAGCCCTAACCCTAACACTAACCCTAACCCTAACCCATACCCTACGCCGTACCCGAAGCCCTCCCCGAACCCGTACCCTAAGCCGTACCCTAAGCCTAACCCTAAGCCTAACCCTAACCCTAGGCTACCCTTGACTGCTTCTGCCTCCAATAGATTTCCTAAGCACTAGTGTTTTAAGGAACCGCTTAAAAAGATTATCCTAATGTGATTTCTTTATAATGGGTGTGTTCCTTATGTTATCCTAGTGTCTAAACTCTTCTCCATGGCTGGACCCCCAAATAATATTCCTTTACGTGCTAAGGGGTATCTAGAGAGTGGGACAGGTTTAATAACTACCCTAACCGTAACGCGTGCCCTAACCCTAAACCCTACCCTAACCCTAACACGTACCCTAATCCTAACCCGTACCCTAAACCGAGCCCTAACACTAACACTAACCCTAACCCTAAACCTAACCCATACCCTACGCCGTACCCGAATCCCTCCCCTAACCCGTACCCTAAGCTGTACCCTAAGCCTAACCCTAAGCCTAACCCTAACCCTAGGCTACCCTTGACTGCTTCTGCCTCCAATAGATTTCCTAAGCACTAGTGTTTTAAGGAACAGCTTAAAAAGAGAATCCTAATGTGATTTCTTTATAATGTGTGTGTTCCTTATATTATCTTAGTGTCTAAACTCTTCTCCATGGCTGGACCCCCAAATAATATTCCTTTACGTGCTAAGGGGTATCTAGAGAGTGGGACAGGTTTAATAACTACCCTAACCCTAACGCGTACCCTAACCCTAACCCCTACCCTAACCCTAACACGTACCCTAATCCTAACCCGTACCCTAAACCGAGCCCTAACCCTAACACTAACACTAACCCTAACCCTAACCCATACCCTACGCCGTACCCGAAACCCTCCCCGAACCCGTACCCTAAGCCGTACCCTAAGCCTAATCCTAAGCCTAACCCTAACCCTAGGCTACCCTTGACTGCTTCTGCCTCCAATAGATTTCCTAAGCACTAGTGTTTTAAGGAACAGCTTAAAAAGAGAATCCTAATGTGATTTCTTTATAATGGGTGTGTTCCTTATCTTATCCTAGTGTCTAAACTCTTCTCCATGGCTGGACCCCCAAGTAATATTCCTTTACGTGCTAAGGGGTAACTAGAGAGTGGGATAGATTTAATAACTACCCTAACCCTAACGCGTATCCTAACGCTAACCCCTACACTAACCCTAACACGTACCCTAATCCTAACCCGTACCCTAAACCGAGTCCTAACCCTAACACTAACCCTAACCCTAACCCTAACCCATACCCTACGCCGTACCCGAAGCCCTCCCCGAACCCGTACCCTAAGCCGTACCCTAAGCCTAACCCTAAGCCTAACCCTAACCCTAGGCTACCCTTGACTGCTTCTGCCTCCAATAGATTTCCTAAGCACTAGTGTTTTAAGGAACAGCTTAAAAAGAGAATCCTAATGTGATTTCTTTATAATGTGTGTGTTCCTTATATTATCTTAGTGTCTAAACTCTTCTCCATGGCTGGACCCCCAAATAATATTCCTTTACATGCTAAGGGGTTTCTAGAGAGTGGGATAGGTTTAATAACTACCCTAACCCTAACGCGTACCCTAACCCTAACCCCTACCCTAACCCTAACACATACCCTAATCTTAACCCGTAACCTAAACCGAGCCCTAACCCTAACACTAACCCTAACCCTAACCCATACCCTACGCCGTACCCGAAACCCTCCCCGAACCCGTACCCTACGCCGTACCCTAAGCCTAACCCTAAGCCTAACCCTAACCCTAGGTTACCCTTGACTGCTTCTGCCTCCAATACATTTCCTAAGCACTAGTGTTTTAAGGAACAGCTTAAAAAGAGAATCCTAATGTGATTTCTTTATAATGTGTGTGTTCCTTATATTATCTTAGTGTCTAAACTCTTCTCCATGGCTGGACCCCAAAATAATATTCCTTTACGTGCTAAGGGGTATCTAGAGAGTGGGATAGGTTTAATCACTACCCTAACCGTAACGCGTACCCTAACCCTAACCCCTACCCTAACCCTAACACGTACCCTAATTCTAACCCGTACCCTAAACCGAGCCCTAACCCTAACACTAACCCTAACCCTAACCCTAACCCATACCCTACGCCGTACCCGAAGCCCTCCCCGAACCCGTACCCTAAGCCGTACCCTAAGCCTAACCCTAAGCCTAACCCTAACCCTAGGCTACCCTTGACTGCTTCTGCCTCCAATAGATTTCCTAAGCACTAGTGTTTTAAGGAACAGCTTAAAAAGAGAATCCTAATGTGATTTCTTTATAATGTGTGTGTTCCTTATATTATCTTAGTGTCTAAACTCTTCTCCATGGCTGGACCCCCAAATAATATTCCTTTACGTGCTAAGGGGTATCTAGAGAGTGGGATAGGTTTAATAACTACCCTAACCCTAACGCGTACCCTAACCCTAACCCCTACCCTAACCCTAACACGTACCCTAATCCTAACCCGTACCCTAAACCGAGCCCTAACCCTAACACTAACCCTAACCGTAACCCTAACCCATACCCTACGCTGTACCCGAAGCCCTCCCCGAACCCGTACCCTAAGCCGTACCCTAAGCCTAACCCTAAGCGTAACCCTAACCCTAGTCTACCCTTGACTGCTTCTGCCGCCAATAGATTTCCTAAGCACTAGTGTTTTAAGGAACAGCTTAAAAAGAGAATCCTAATGTGATTTCTTTATAATGGGTGTGTTCCTTATCTTATCCTAGTGTCGAAACTCTTCTCCATGGCTGGACCCCCAAATAATATTCCTTTACGTGCTAAGGGGTAACTAGAGAGTGGGATAGGTTTAATAACTACCCTAACCCTAACGCGTACCCTAACGCTAACCCCTACCCTAACCCTAACACGTACCCTAATCCTAACCCGTACCCTAAACCGAGCCCTAACCCTAACACTAACCCTAACCCTAACCCTAACCCATACCCTACGCCGTACCCGAAGCCCTCCCCGAGCCTGTACCCTAAGCCGTACCCTAAGCCTAACCCTAAGCCTACCCCTAACCCTGGGCTACCCTTGACTGCTTCTGCCTCCAATAGATTTCCTAAGCACTAGTGTTTTAAGGAACAGCTTAAAAAGAGAATCCTAATGTGATTTCTTTATAATGTGTGTGTTCCTTATATTATCTTAGTGTCTAAACTCTTCTCCATGGCTGGACCCCCAAATAATATTCCTTTACGTGCTAAGGGGTATCTAGAGTGTGGGATAGGTTTAATAACTACCCTAACCCTAACGCGTACCCTAACCATAAGCCCTACCCTAACCCTAACACGTACCCTAATCCTAACCCGTAACCTAAACCGAGCCCTAACCCTAACACTAACCCTAACCCTAACCAATACCCTACGCCGTACCCGAAACCCTCCCCGAACCCGTACCCTACGCCGTACCCTAAGCCAAACCCTAAGCCTAACCCTAACCCTAGGTTACCCTTGACTGCTTCTGCCTCCAATACATTTCCTAAGCACTAGTGTTTTAAGGAACAGCTTAAAAAGAGAATCCTAATGTGCTTTCTTTATAATGTGTGTGTTCCTTATATTATCTTAGTGTCTAAACTCTTCTCCATGGCTGGACCCCAAAATAATATTCCTTTACGTGCTAAGGGGTATCTAGAGAGTGGGATAGGTTTAATCACTACCCTAACCGTAACGCGTACCCTAACCCTAACCCCTACCCTAACCCTAACACCTACCCTAATTCTAACCCGTACCCTAAACCTAGCCCTAACCCTAACACTAACCCTAACCCTAACCCTAACCCATACCCTACGCCGTACCCGAAGCCCTCCCCGAACCCGTACCCTAAGCCGTACCCTAAGCCGTACCCTAAGCCTAACCCTAACCCTAGGCTACCCTTGACTGCTTCTGCCTCCAATAGATTTCCTAAGCACTAGTGTTTTAAGGAACAGCTTAAAAAGATTATCCTAATGTGATTTCTTTATAATGGGTGTGTTCCTTATCTTATCCTAGTGTCTAAACTCTTCTCCATGGCTGGACCCCCAAATAATATTCCTTTACATGCTAAGGGGTATCTAGAGAGTGGGACAGGTTTAATAACTACCCTAACCCTAACACGTACCCTAACGCTAACCCCTACCCTAACCCTAACACGTACCCTAATCCTAACCCGTACCCTAAACCGAGCCCTAACCCTAACACTAACCCTAACCCTAACCCTAACCCATACCCTACGCCGTAACCGAAGCCCTCCCCGAACCCGTACCCTAAGCCGTACCCTAAGCCTAACCCTAAGCCTAACCCTAAACCTAGGCTACCCTTGACTGCTTCTGCCTCCAATAGATTTCCTAAGCACTAGTGTTTTAAGGAACAGCTTAAAAAGAGAATCCTAATGTGATTTCTTTATAATGGGTGTGTTCCTTATCTTATCCTAGTGTCTAAACTCTTCTCCATGGCGGGACCCCCAAATAATATTCCTTTACGTGCTAAGGGGTATCTAGAGAGTGGGATAGGTTTAATCACTACCCTAACCGTAACGCCTACCCTAACCCTAACCCCTACCCTAACCCTAACACGTACCCTAATCCTAACCCGTACCCTAAACCGAGCCCTAAACCTAACACTAACCCTAACCCTAACCCATACCCTACGCCGTACCCGAAGCCCTCCCCGAACCCGTACCCTAAGCCGTACCCTAAGCCTAACCCTAAGCCTAACCCTAACCCTAGGCTACCCTTGACTGCTTCTGCCTCCAATAGATTTCCTAAGCACTAGTGTATTAAGGAACAGCTTAAAAAGATTATCCTAATGTGATTTCTTTATAATGGGTGTGTTCCTTATGTTATCCTAGTGTCTAAACTCTTCTCCATGGCTGGACCCCCAAATAATATTCCTTTACGTGCTAAGGGGTATCTAGAGAGTGGGACAGGTTTAATAACTACCCTAACCGTAACGCGTACCCTAACCCTAACCCCTACCCTAACCCTAACACGTACCCTAATCCTAACCCGTACCCTAAACCGAGCCCTAACACTAACACTAACCCTAACCCTAAACCTAACCCATACCCTACGCCGTACCCGAATCCCTCCCCGAACCCGTACCCTAAGCTGTACCCTAAGCCTAACCCTAAGCCTAACCCTAACCCTAGGCTACCCTTGACTGCTTCTGCCTCCAATAGATTTCCTAAGCACTAGTGTTTTAAGGAACAGCTTAAAAAGAGAATCCTAATGTGATTTCTTTATAATGTGTGTGTTCCTTATATTATCTTAGTGTCTAAACTCTTCTCCATGGCTGGACCCCCAAATAATATTCCTTTACGTGCTAAGGGGTATCTAGAGAGTGGGACAGGTTTAATAACTACCCTAACCGTAACGCGTACCCTAACCCTAACCCCTACCCTAACCCTAACACGTACCCTAATCCTAACCCGTACCCTAAACCGAGCCCTAACCCTAACACTAACACTAACCCTAACCCTAACCCATACCCTACGCCGTACCCGAAACCCTCCCCGAACCCGTACCCTAAGCCGTACCCTAAGCCTAATCCTAAGCCTAACCCTAACCCTAGGCTACCCTTGACTGCTTCTGCCTCCAATAGATTTCCTAAGCACTAGTGTTTTAAGGAACAGCTTAAAAAGAGAATCCTAATGTGATTTCTTTATAATGGGTGTGTTCCTTATCTTATCCTAGTGTCTAAACTCTTCTCCATGGCTGGACCCCCAAGTAATATTCCTTTACGTGCCAAGGGGTAACTAGAGAGTGGGATAGATTTAATAACTACCCTAACCCTAACGCGTACCCTAATCCTAACCCGTACCCTAAACCGAGCCCTAACCCTAACACTAACCCTAACCCTAACCCTAACCCATACCCTACGCCGTACCCGAAGCCCTCCCCGAACACGTACCCTAAGCCGTACCCTAAGCCTAACCCTAAGCCTAACCCTAACCCTAGGCTACCCTTGACTGCTTCTGCCTCCAATAGATTTCCTAAGCACTAGTGTTTTAAGGAACAGCTTAAAAAGAGAATCCTAATGTGATTTCTTTATAATGGGTGTGTTCCTTATCTAATCCTAGTGTGTAAAGTCTTCTCCATTGCTGGACCCCCAAATAATATTACTTTATGTGCTAAGGGGTATCTAGAGAGTGGGATAGGTTTAATCACTACCCTAACCCTAACGTGTACCGTAACCCTAACCCCTACCCTAACCCTAACACGTACCCTAATCCTAACCCGTACCCTAAACCGAGCCCTAACCCTAACAATAACCCTAACCCTAACCCTAACCCATACCCTACGCCGTACCCGAAGCCCTCCCCGAACCCGTACCCTAAGCCGTACCCTAAGCCTAACCCTAAGCCTAACCCTAACCCTAGGCTACCCTTGACTGCTTCTGCCTCCAATAGATTTCCTAAGCACTAGTGTTTTAAGGAACAGCTTAAAAAGATTATCCTAATGTGATTTCTTTATAATGGGTGTGTTCCTTATCTTATCCTAGTGTCTAAACTCTTCTCCATGGCTGGACCCCCAAATAATATTCCTTTACGTGCTAAGGGGTATCTAGAGAGTGGGACAGGTTTAATAACTACCCTAACCGTAACGCGTACCCTAACCCTAACCCCTACCCTAACCCTAACACGTACCCTAATCCTAACCCGTACCCTAAACCGAGCCCTAACACTAACACTAACCCTAACCCTAAACCTAACCCATACCCTACGCCGTACCCGAATCCCTCCCCGAACCCGTACCCTAAGCTGTACCCTAAGCCTAACCCTAAGCCTAACCCTAACCCTAGGCTACCCTTGACTGCTTCTGCCTCCAATAGATTTCCTAAGCACTAGTGTTTTAAGGAACAGCTTAAAAAGAGAATCCTAATGTGATTTCTTTATAATGTGTGTGTTCCTTATATTATCTTAGTGTCTAAACTCTTCTCCATGGCTGGACCCCCAAATAATATTCCTTTACGTGCTAAGGGGTATCTAGAGAGTGGGACAGGTTTAATAACTACCCTAACCGTAACGCGTACCCTAACCCTAACCCCTACCCTAACCCTAACACGTACCCTAATCCTAACCCGTACCCTAAACCGAGCCCTAACCCTAACACTAACACTAACCCTAACCCTAACCCATACCCTACGCCGTACCCGAAACCCTCCCCGAACCCGTACCCTAAGCCGTACCCTAAGCCTAATCCTAAGCCTAACCCTAACCCTAGGCTACCCTTGACTGCTTCTGCCTCCAATAGATTTCCTAAGCACTAGTGTTTTAAGGAACAGCTTAAAAAGAGAATCCTAATGTGATTTCTTTATAATGGGTGTGTTCCTTATCTTATCCTAGTGTCTAAACTCTTCTCCATGGCTGGACCCCCAAGTAATATTCCTTTACGTGCTAAGGGGTAACTAGAGAGTGGGATAGATTTAATAACTACCCTAACCCTAACGCGTACCCAACCCTAACCCCTACCCTAACCCTAACACGTACCCTAATCCTAACCCGTAACCTAAACCGAGGCCTAACCCTAACACTAACCCTAACCCTAACCAATACCCTACGCCGTACCCGAAACCCTCCCCGAACCCGTACCCTACGCCGTACCCTAAGCCAAACCCTAAGCCTAACCCTAACCCTAGGTTACCCTTGACTGCTTCTGCCTCCAATACATTTCCTAAGCACTAGTGTTTTAAGGAACAGCTTAAAAAGAGAATCCTAATGTGATTTCTTTATAATGTGTGTGTTCCTTATATTATCTTAGTGTCTAAACTCTTCTCCATGGCTGGACCCCAAAATAATATTCCTTTACGTGCTAAGGGGTATCTAGAGAGTGGGATAGGTTTAATCACTACCCTAACCGTAACGCGTACCCTAACCCTAACCCCTACCCTAACCCTAACACGTACCCTAATCCTAACCCGTACCCTAAACCGAGCCCTAACCCTAACACTAACCCTAACCCTAACCCTAACCCATACCCTACGCCGTACCCGAAGCCCTCCCCGAACCCGTACCCTAAGCCGTACCCTAAGCCTAACCCTAAGCCTAACCCTAACCCTAGGCTACCCTTGACTGCTTCTGCCTCCAATAGATTTCCTAAGCACTAGTGTTTTAAGGAACAGCTTAAAAAGAGAATCCTAATGTGATTTCTTTATAATGGGTGTGTTCCTTATCTAATCCTAGTGTCTAAAGTCTTCTCCATGGCTGGACCCCCAAATAATATTCCTTTATGTGCTAAGGGGTATCTAGAGAGTGGGATAGGTTTAATCAATACCCTAACCCTAACGTGTACCCTAACCCTAACCCCTACCCTAACCCTAACACGTACCCTAATCCTAACCCGTACCCTAAACCGAGCCCTAACCCTAACAATAACCCTAACCCTAACCCTAACCCATACCCTACGCCGTATCCGAAGCCCTCCCCGAACCCGTACCCTAAGCCGTACCCTAAGCCTAACCCTAAGCCTAACCCTAACCCTAGGCTACCCTTGACTGCTTCTGCCTCCAATAGATTTCCTAAGCACTAGTGTTTTAAGGAACAGCTTAAAAAGAGAATCCTAATGTGATTTCTTTATAATGGGTGTGTTCCTTATCTTATCCTAGTGTCTAAACTCTTCTCCATGGCGGGACCCCCAAATAATATTACTTTACGTGCTAAGGGGTATCTAGAGAGTGGGATAGGTTTAATCACTACCCTAACCGTAACGCGTACCCTAACGCTAACCCCTACCCTAACCCTAACACGTACCCTAATCCTAACCCGTACCCTAAACCGAGCCCTAACCCTAACACTAACCCTAACCCTAACCCATACCCTACGCCGTACCCGAAGCCCTCCCCGAACCCGTACCCTAAGCCGTACCCTAAGCCTAACCCTAAGCCTAACCCTAACCCTAGGCTACCCTTGACTGCTTCTGCCTCCAATAGATTTCCTAAGCACTAGTGTTTTAAGGAACAGCTTAAAAAGAGAATCCTAATGTGATTTCTTTATAATGTGTGTGTTCCTTATATTATCTTAGTGTCTAAACTCTTCTCCATGGCGGGACCCCCAAATAATATTCCTTTACGTGCTAAGGGGTATCTAGAGAGTGGGATAGGTTTAATCACTACCCTAACCCTAACGCGTACCCTAACCCTAACCCCTACCCTAACCCTAACACGTACCCTAATCCTAACCCGTACCCTAAACCGAGCCCTAACCCTAACACTAACCCTAACCCTAACTCTAACCCATACCCTACGCCGTACCCGAAGCCCTAGCCGAACCCGTACCTTAAGCCGTACCCTAAGCCTAACCCAAAGCCTACCCCTAACCCTAGGCTACCCTTGACTGCTTCTGCCTCCAATAGATTTCCTAAGCACTAGTGTTTTAAGGAACAGCTTAAAAAGAGAATCCTAATGTGATTTCTTTATAATGGGTGTGTTCCTTATCTAATCCTAGTGTCTAAACTCTTCTCCATGGCTGGACCCCCAAATAATATTCTTTTATGTGCTAAGGGGTATCTAGAGAGTGGGATAGGTTTAATCACTACCCTAACCCTAACGCGTACACTAACCCTAACCCCTACCCTAACCCTAACACGTACCCTAATCCTAACCCGTACCCTAAACCGAGCCCTAACCCTAACAATAACCCTAACCCTAACTCTAACCCATACCCTACGCTGTACCCGAAGCCCTCCCCAAACCCGTACCATAAACCGTACCCTAAGCCTAACCCTAAGCCTAAACCTAACCCTAGGCTACCCTTGACTGCTTCTGCCTCCAATAGATTTCCTAAGCACTAGTGTTTTAAGGAACAGCTTAAAAAGAGAATCCTAATGTGATTTCTTTATAATGTGTGTGTTCCTTATATTATCTTAGTTTCTAAACTCTTCTCCATGGCTGGACCCCAAAATAATATTCCTTTACGTGCTAAGGGGTATCTAGAGAGTGGGATAGGTTTAATCACTACCCTAACCGTAACGCGTACCCTAACCCTAACCCCTACCCTAACCCTAACACGTACCCTAATCCTAACCCGTACCCTAAACCGAGCCCTAACCCTAACACTAACCCTAACCCTAACCCTAACCCATACCCTACGCCGTACCCGAAGCCCTCCCCGAACCCGTACCCTAAGCCGTACCCTAAGCCTAACCCTAAGCCTAACCCTAACCCTAGGCTACCCTTGACTGCTTCTGCCTCCAATAGATTTCCTAAGCACTAGTGTTTTAAGGAACAGCTTAAGAAGAGAATCCTAATGTGATTTCTTTATAATGGGTGTGTTCCTTATCTTATCCTAGTGTCTAAACTCTTCTCCATGCCTGGACCTCCAAATAATATTCCTTTACGTGCTAAGTGGTAACTAGAGAGTGGGATAGGTTTAATAACTACCCTAACCCTAACGCGTACCCTAACGCTAACCCCTACACTAACCCTAACACGTACCCTAATCCTAACCCGTACCCTAAACCGAGTCCTAACCCTAACACTAACCCTAACCCTAACCCTAACCCATACCCTACGCCGTACCCGAAGCCCTCCCCGAACCCGTACCCTAAGCCTAACCCTAAGCCTAACCCTAAGCCTAACCCTAACCCTAGGCTACCCTTGACTGCTTCTGCCTCCAATAGATTTCCTAAGCACTAGTGTTTTAAGGAACAGCTTAAAAAGAGAATCCTAATGTGATTTCTTTATAATGTGTGTGTTCCTTATATTATCTTAGTGTCTAAACTCTTCTCCATGGCTGGACCCCCAAATAATATTCCTTTACGTGCTAAGGGGTATCTAGAGAGTGGGATAGGTTTAATAACTACCCTAACCCTAACGCGTAACCTAACCCTAACCCCTACCCTAACCCTAACACGTACCCTAATCCTAACCCGTACCCTAAACCGAGCCCTAACCCTAACACTAACCCTAACCCTAACCCTAACCCATACCCTACGCTGTACCCGAAGCCCTCCCCGAACCCGTACCCTAAGCCGTACCCTAAGCCTAACCCTAAGCCTAACCCTAACCCTAGTCTACCCTTGACTGCTTCTGCCTCCAATAGATTTCCTAAGCACTAGTGTTTTAAGGAACAGCTTAAAAAGAGAATCCTAATGTGATTTCTTTATAATGGGTGTGTTCCTTATCTTATCCTAGTGTCGAAACTCTTCTCCATGGCTGGACCCCCAAATAATATTCCTTTACGTGCTAAGGGGTAACTAGAGAGTGGGATAGGTTTAATAACTACCCTAACCCTAACGCGTACCCTAACGCTAACCCCTACCCTAACCCTAACACGTACCCTAATCCTAACCCGTACCCTAAACCGAGCCCTAACCCTAACACTAACCCTAACCCTAACCCTAACCCATACCCTACGCCGTACCCGAAGCCCTCCCCGAACCCATACCCTAAGCCGTACCCTAAGCCTAACCCTAAGCCTAACCCTAACCCTGGGCTACCCTTGACTGCTTCTGCCTCCAATAGATTTCCTAAGCACTAGTGTTTTAAGGAACAGCTTAAAAAGAGAATCCTAATGTGATTTCTTTATAATGGGTGTGTTCCTTATCTTATCCTAGTGTCGAAACTCTTCTCCATGGCTGGACCCCGAAATAATATTCCTTTACGTGCTAAGGGGTAACTAGAGAGTGGGATAGGTTTAATAACTACCGTAACCCTAATGCGTACCCTAACCCTAACCCCTACCCTAACCCTAACACGTACCCTAATCCTAACCCGTAACCTAAACCTAGCCCTAACCCTAACACTAACCCTAACCCTAACCCATACCCTACGCCGTACCCGAAACCCTCCCCGAACCCGTACCCTACGCCGTACCCTAAGCCTAACCCTAAGCCTAACCCTAACCCTAGGTTACCCTTGACTGCTTCTGCCTCCAATACATTTCCTAAGCACTAGTGTTTTAAGGAACAGCTTAGAAAGAGAATCCTAATGTGATTTCTTTATAATGGGTGTGTTCTTTATCTTATCCTAGTGTCTAAACTCTTCTCCATGGCGGGACCCCCAAATAA
Organism: Balaenoptera physalus; assembly: GCF_965194825.1. NCBI lineage: Eukaryota > Metazoa > Chordata > Mammalia > Artiodactyla > Balaenopteridae > Balaenoptera > Balaenoptera physalus. Next base: position 206,696 of record NW_028126470.1, read on the forward strand.
TATTACTTTACGTGCTAAGGGGTAACTAGAGAGTGGGATAGGTTTAATAACTACCCTAACCCTAACGCGTACCCTAACGCTAACCCCTACCCTAACCCTAACACGTACCCTAATCCTAACCCGTACCCTAAACCGAGCCCTAACCCTAACACTAACCCTAACCCTAACTCTAACCCATACCCTACGCCGTACCCGAAGCCCTAGCCGAACCCGTACCCTAAGCCGTACCCTAAGCCTACCCCTAAGCCTACCCCTAACCCTAGGCTACCCTTGACTGCTTCTGCCTCCAATAGATTTCCTAAGCACTAGTGTTTTAAGGAACAGCTTAAAAAGAGAATCCTAATGTGATTTCTTTATAATGGGTGTGTTCCTTATCTAATCCTAGTGTCTAAACTCTTCTCCATGGCTGGACCCCCAAATAATATTCTTTTATGTGCTAAGGGGTATCTAGAGAGTGGGATAGGTTTAATCACTACCCTAACCCTAACGCGTACACTAACCCTAACCCCTACCCTAACCCTAACACGTACCCTAATCCTAACCCGTACCCTAAACCGAGCCCTAACCCTAACACTAACCCTAACCCTAACCCTAACCGAGCCCTAACCCTAACACTAACCCTAACCCTAACCCTAACCCATACCCTACGCCGTACCCGAAGCCCTCCCCAACCCGTACCCTAAGCCGTACCCTAAGCCTAACCCTAAGCCGAACCCTAACCCTAGTCTACCCTTGACTGCTTCTGCCTCCAATAGATTTCCTAAGCACTAGTGTTTTAAGGAACAGCTTAAAAAGAGAATCCTAATGTGATTTCTTTATAATGGGTGTGTTCCTTATCTTATCCTAGTGTCTAAACTCTTCTCCATGGCTGGACCCCCAAATAATATTCCTTTACGTGCTAAGGGGTAACTAGAGAGTGGGATAGGTTTAATAACTACCCTAACCCTAACGCGTACCCTAACGCTAAACCCTACCCTAACCCTAACACGTACCCTAATCCTAACCCGTACCCTAAACCGAGCCCTAACCCTAACACTAACCCTAACCCTAACTCTAACCCATACCCTACGCCGTACCCGAAGCCCTCCCCAAACCCGTACCCTAAACCGTACCCTAAGCCTAACCCTAAGCCTAACACTAACCCTAGGCTACCCTTGACTGCTTCTGCCTCCAATAGATTTCCTAAGCACTAGTGTTTTAAGGAACAGCTTAAAAAGAGAATCCTAATGTGATTTCTTTATAATGTGTGTGTTCCTTATATTATCTTAGTGTCTAAACTCTTCTCCATGGCTGGACCCCCAAATAATATTCCTTTACCTGCTAAGGGGTATCTAGAGAGTGGGATAGGTTTAATAACTACCCTAACCATAACGCGTACCCTAACCCTAACCCCTACCCTAACCCTAACACGTACCCTAATCCTAACCCGTACCCTAAACCGAGCCCTAACCCTAACACTAACCCTAACCCTAACCCTAACCCATACCCTACGCCGTACCCGAAGCCCTCCCCGAACACGTACCCTAAGCCGTACCCTAAGCCTAACCCTAAGCCTAACCCTAACCCTAGGCTACCCTTGACTGCTTCTGCCTCCAATAGATTTCCTAAGCACTAGTGTTTGAAGGAACAGCTTAAAAAGAGAATCCTAATGTGATTTCTTTATAATGGGTGTGTTCCTTACTTTATCCTAGTGTCTAAACTCTTCTCCATGGCTGGACCCCCAAATAATATTCCTTTACGTGCTAAGGGGTAACTAGAGAGTGGGATAGGTTTAATAAATACCCTAACCCTAACGCGTAACCTAACGCTAACCCCTACCCTAACCCTAACACGTACCCTAATCCTAACCCGTACCCTAAACCGAGCCCTAACCCTAACACTAACCCTAACCCTAACTCTAACCCATACCCTACACCGTACCCGAAGCCCTTCCCAAACCCGTACCCTAAGCCGAACCCTAAGCCTAACCCTAAGCCTAACCCTAACCCTAGGCTACCCTTGACTGCTTCTGCCTCCAATAGATTTCCTAACCACTAGTGTTTTAAGGAACAGCTTAAAAAGAGAATCCTAATGTGATTTCTCTATAATGTGTGTGTTCCTTATATTATCTTAGTGTCTAAACTCTTCTCCATGGCTGGACCCCCAAATAATATTCCTTTACGTGCTAAGGGGTATCTAGAGAGTGGGATAGGTTTAATAACTACCCTAACCGTAACGCGTAACCTAACCCTAACCCCTACCCTAACCCTAACACGTACCCTAATCCTAACCCGTACCCTAAACCGAGCCCTAACCCTAACACTAACCCTAACCCTAACCCTAACCCATACCCTACGCAATACCCGAAGCCCTCCCCGAACACGTACCCTAAGCCGTACCCTAAGCCTAACCCTAAGCCTAACCCTAACCCTAGGCTACCCTTAACTTCTTCTGCCTCCTATAGATTTCCTAAGCACTAGTGTTTTAAGGAACAGCTTAAAAAGAGAATCCTAATGTGATTTCTTTATAATGGGTGTGTTCCTTATCTTATCCTAGTGTCTAAACTCTTCTCCATGGCTGGACACCCAAATAATATTCCTTTATGTGCTAAGGGGTATCTAGAGATTGGGATAGGTTTAATCACTACCCTAACCCTAACGTGTACCCTAACCCTAACCCGTACCCTAACCCTAACACGTACCCTAATCCTAACCCGTACCCTAAACCGAGCCCTAACCCTAACACTAACCCTAACCCTAACCCTAACCCATACCCTACGCCATACCCGAAGCCCTCCCCGAACCCGTACCCTAAGCTGTACCATAAGCCTAACCCTAAGCCTAACCCTAACCCTAGGCTACCATTGACTGCTTCTGCCTCCAATAGATTTCCTAAGCACTAGCGTTTTAAGGAACAGCTTAAAAAGAGAATCCTAATGTGATTTCTTTATAATGGGTGTGTTCCTTATCTTATCCTAGTGTCTAAACTCTTCTCCATGGCTGGACCTCCAAATAATATTCCTTTACGTGCTAAGTGGTAACTAGAGAGTGGGATAGGTTTAATAACTACCCTAACCCTAACGCGTACCCTAACGCTAACCCCTACACTAACCCTAACAGGTACCCTAATCCTAACCCGTACCCTAAACCGAGTCCTAACCCTAACACTAACCCTAACCCTAACCCTAACCCATACCCTACGCCGTACCCGAAGCCCTAGCCGAACCCGTACCCTAAGCCGTACCCTAAGCCTAACCCTAAGCCTACCCCTAACCCTAGGCTACCCTTGACTGCTTCTGCCTCCAATAGATTTCCTAAGCACTAGTGTTTTAAGGAACAGCTTAAAAAGAGAATCCTAATGTGATTTCTTTATAATGGGTGTGTTCCTTATCTAATTCTAGTGTCTAAACTCTTCTCCATGGCTGGACCCCCAAATAATATTCTTTTATGTGCTAAGGGGTATCTAGAGAGTGTGATAGGTTTAATAACTACCCTAACCCTAACGCGTACCCTAACCCTAACCCCTACCCTAACCCTAACACGTACCCTAATCCTAACCCGTACCCTAAACCGAGCCCTAACCCTAACACTAACCCTAACCCTAACTCTAACCGATACCCTACGCCGTACCCGAAGCCCTCCCCAAACCCGTACCCTAAACCGTACCCTAAGCCTAACCCTAAGCCTAACCCTAACCCTAGGCTACCCTTGACTGCTTCTGCCTCCAATAGATTTCCTAAGCACTAGTGTTTTAAGGAACAGCTTAAAAAGAGAATCCTAATGTGATTTCTTTATAATGTGTGTGTTCCTTATATTATCTTAGTTTCTAAACTCTTCTCCATGGCTGGACCCCAAAATAATATTCCTTTACGTGCTAAGGGGTATCTAGAGAGTGGGATAGGTTTAATCACTACCCTAACCGTAACGCGTACCCTAACCCTAACCCCTACCCTAACCCTAACACGTACCCTAATCCTAACCCGTACCCTAAACCGAGCCCTAACCCTAACACTAACCCTAACTCTAACCCTAACCCATACCCTACGCCGTACCCGAAGCCCTCCCCGAACCCGTACCCTAAGCCGTACCCTAAGCCTAACCCTAAGCCTAACCTTAACCCTAGGCTACCCTTGACTGCTTCTGCCTCCAATAGATTTCGTAAGCACTAGTGTTTTAAGGAACAGCTTAAGAAGAGAATCCTAATGTGATTTCTTTATAATGGGAGTGTTCCTTATCTTATCCTAGTGTCTAAACTCTTCTCCATGCCTGGACCCCCAAATAATATTCCTTTACGTGCTAAGGGGTAACTAGAGAGTGGGATAGGTTTAATAACTACCCTAACCGTAACGCGTACCCTAACGCTAACCCCTACACTAACCCTAACACGTACCCTAATCCTAACCCGTACCCTAACCCTAACACTAACCCTAACCCTAACCCTAACCCATACCCTACGCCGTACCCGAAGCCCTCCCCGAACCCGTACCCTAAGCCGTACCCTAAGCCTAACCCTAAGCCTAACCCTAACCCTAGTCTACCCTTGACTGCTTCTGCCTCCAATAGATTTCCTAAGCACTAGTGTTTTAAGGAACAGCTTAAAAAGAGAATCCTAATGTGATTTCTTTATAATGAGTGTGTTCCTTATCTTATCCTAGTGTCGAAACTCTTCTCCATGGCTGGACCCCCAAATAATATTCCTTTACGTGCTAAGGGGTAACTAGAGAGTGGGATAGGTTTAATAACTACCCTAACCCTAACGCGTACCCTAACGCTAACCCCTACCCTAACCCTAACACGTACCCTAATCCTAACCCGTACCCTAAACCGAGCCCTAACCCTAACACTAACCCTAACCCTAACCCTAACCCATACCCTACGCCGTACCCGAAGCCCTCCCCGAACCCGTACCCTAAGCCGTACCCTAAGCCTAACCCTAAGCCTAACCCTAACCCTGGTCTACCCTTGACTGCTTCTGCCTCCAATAGATTTCCTAAGCACTAGTGTTTTAAGGAACAGCTTAAAAAGAGAATCCTAATGTGATTTCTTTATAATGGGTGTGTTCCTTATCTTATCCTAGTGTCGAAACTCTTCTCCATGGCTGGACCCCGAAATAATATTCCTTTACGTGCTAAGGGGTAACTAGAGAGTGGGATAGGTTTAATAACAACCCTAACCCTAACGCGTACCCTAACCCTAACCCCTACCCTAACCCTAACACGTACCCTAATCCTAACCCGTAACCTAAACCGAGCCCTAACCCTAACACTAACCCTAACCCTAACCCATACCCTACGCCGTACCCGAAACCCTCCCCGAACCCGTACCCTACGCCGTACCCTAAGCCTAACCCTAAGCCTAACCCTAACCCTAGGTTACCCTTGACTGCTTCTGCCTCCAATACATTTCCTAAGCACTAGTGTTTTAAGGAACAGCTTAGAAAGAGAATCCTAATGTGATTTCTTTATAATGGGTGTGTTCTTTATCTTATCCTAGTGTCTAAACTCTTCTCCATGGCGGGACCCCCAAATAATATTACTTTACGTGCTAAGGGGTAACTAGAGAGTGGGATAGGTTTAATAACTACCCTAACCCTAACGCGTACCCTAACGCTAACCCCTACCCTAACCCTAACACGTACCCTAATCCTAACCCGTACCCTAAACCGAGCCCTAACCCTAACACTAACCCTAACCCTAACTCTAACCCATACCCTACGCCGTACCCGAAGCCCTAGCCGAACCCGTACCCTAAGCCGTACCCTAAGCCTACCCCTAAGCCTACCCCTAACCCTAGGCTACCCTTGACTGCTTCTGCCTCCAATAGATTTCCTAAGCACTAGTGTTTTAAGGAACAGCTTAAAAAGAGAATCCTAATGTGATTTCTTTATAATGGGTGTGTTCCTTATCTAATCCTAGTGTCTAAACTCTTCTCCATGCCTGGACCCCCAAATAATATTCTTTTATGTGCTAAGGGGTATCTAGAGAGTGGGATAGGTTTAATCACTACCCTAACCCTAACGCGTACACTAACCCTAACCCCTACCCTAACCCTAACACGTACCCTAATCCTAACCCGTACCCTAAACCGAGCCCTAACCCTAACACTAACCCTAACCCTAACCCTAACCGAGCCCTAACCCTAACACTAACCCTAACCCTAACCCTAACCCATACCCTACGCCGTACCCGAAGCCCTCCCCGAACCCGTACCCTAAGCCGTACCCTAAGCCTAACCCTAAGCCTAACCCTAACCCTAGTCTACCCTTGACTGCTTCTGCCTCCAATAGATTTCCTAAGCACTAGTGTTTTAAGGAACAGCTTAAAAAGAGAATCCTAATGTGATTTCTTTATAATGGGTGTGTTCCTTATCTTATCCTAGTGTCTAAACTCTTCTCCATGGCTGGACCCCCAAATAATATTCCTTTACGTGCTAAGGGGTAACTAGAGAGTGGGATAGGTTTAATAACTACCCTAACCCTAACGCGTACCCTAACGCTAAACCCTACCCTAACCCTAACACGTACCCTAATCCTAACCCGTACCCTAAACCGAGCCCTAACCCTAACACTAACCCTAACCCTAACTCTAACCCATACCCTATGCCGTACCCGAAGCCCTCCCCAAACCCGTACCCTAAACCGTACCCTAAGCCTAACCCTAAGCCTAACACTAACCCTAGGCTACCCTTGACTGCTTCTGCCTCCAATAGATTTCCTAAGCCCTAGTGTTTTAAGGAACAGCTTAAAAAGAGAATCCTAATGTGATTTCTTTATAATGTGTGTGTTCCTTATATTATCTTAGTGTCTAAACTCTTCTCCATGGCTGGACCCCCAAATAATATTCCTTTACCTGCTAAGGGGTATCTAGAGAGTGGGATAGGTTTAATAACTACCCTAACCATAACGCGTACCCTAACCCTAACCCCTACCCTAACCCTAACACGTACCCTAATCCTAACCCGTACCCTAAACCGAGCCCTAACCCTAACACTAACCCTAACCCTAACCCTAACCCATACCCTACGCCGTACCCGAAGCCCTCCCCGAACACGTACCCTAAGCCGTACCCTAAGCCTAACCCTAAGCCTAACCCTAACCCTAGGCTACCCTTGACTGCTTCTGCCTCCAATAGATTTCCTAAGCACTAGTGTTTTAAGGAACAGCTTAAAAAGAGAATCCTAATGTGATTTCTTTATAATGGGTGTGTTCCTTACCTTATCCTAGTGTCTAAACTCTTCTCCATGGCTGGACCCCCAAATAATATTCCTTTACGTGCTAAGGGGTAACTAGAGAGTGGGATAGGTTTAATAACTACCCTAACCCTAACGCGTAACCTAACGCTAACCCCTACCCTAACCCTAACACGTACCCTAATCCTAACCCGTACCCTAAACCGAGCCCTAACCCTAACACTAACCCTAACCCTAACTCTAACCCATACCCTACGCCGTACCCGAAGCCCTTCCCAAACCCGTACCCTAAGCCGAACCCTAAGCCTAACCCTAAGCCTAACCCTAACCCTAGGCTACCCTTGACTGCTTCTGCCTCCAATAGATTTCCTAACCACTAGTGTTTTAAGGAACAGCTTAAAAAGAGAATCCTTATGTGATTTCTCTATAATATGTGTGTTCCTTATATTATCTTAGTGTCTAAACTCTTCTCCATGGCTGGACCCCCAAATAATATTCCTTTACGTGCTAAGGGGTATCTAGAGAGTGGGATAGGTTTAATAACTACCCTAACCGTAACGCGTACCCTAACCCTAACCCCTACCCTAACCCTAACACGTACCCTAATCCTAACCCGTACCCTAAACCGAGCCCTAACCCTAACACTAACCCTAACCCTAACCCTAACCCATACCCTACGCAATACCCGAAGCCCTCCCCGAACACGTACCCTAAGCCGTACCCTAAGCCTAACCCTAAGCCTAACCCTAACCCTAGGCTACCCTTAACTTCTTCTGCTTCCAATAGATTTCCTAAGCACTAGTGTTTTAAGGAACAGCTTAAAAAGAGAATCCTAATGTGATTTCTTTATAATGGGTGTGTTCCTTATCTTATCCTAGTGTCTAAACTCTTCTCCATGTCTGGACCCCCAAATAATATTCCTTTATGTGCTAAGGGGTATCTAGAGATTGGGATAGGTTTAATCACTACCCTAATCCTAACGTGTACCCTAACCCTAACCCCTACCCTAACCCTAACACGTACCCTAATCCTAACCCATACCCTAAACCGAGCCCTAACCCTAACACTAACCCTAACCCTAACCCTAACCCATACCCTACGCCATACCCGAAGCCCTCCCCGAACCCGTACCCTAAGCTGTACCCTAAGCCTAACCCTAAGCCTAACCCTAACCCTAGGCTACCCTTGACTGCTTCTGCCTCCAATAGATTTCCTAAGCACTAATGTTTTAAGGAACAGCTTAAAAAGAGAATCCTAATGTGATTTCTTTATAATGGGTGTGTTCCTCATCTTATCCTAGTGTCTAAACTCTTCTCCATGGCTGGACCTCCAAATAATATTCCTTTACGTGCTAAGTGGTAACTAGAGAGTGGGATAGGTTTAATAACTACCCTAACCCTAACGCGTACCCTAACGCTAACCCCTACACTAACCCTAACACGTACCCTAATCCTAACCCGTACCCTAAACCGAGCCCTAACCCTAACACTAACCCTAACCCTAACCCTAACCCATACCCTACGCCGTACCCGATGCCCTCCCCGAACCCGTACCCTAAGCCGTACCCTAAGCCTAACCCTAAGCCTAACCCTAACCCTGGTCTACCCTTGACTGCTTCTGCCTCCAATAGATTTCCTAAGCACTAGTGTTTTAAGGAACAGCTTAAAAAGAGAATCCTAATGTGATTTCTTTATAATGGGTGTGTTCCTTATCTTATCCTAGTGTCGAAACTCTTCTCCATGGCTGGACCCCGAAATAATATTCCTTTACGTGCTAAGGGGTAACTAGAGAGTGGGATAGGTTTAATAACAACCCTAACCCTAACGCGTACCCTAACCCTAACCCCTACCCTAACCCTAACACGTACCCTAATCCTAACCCGTAACCTAAACCGAGCCCTAACCCTAACACTAACCCTAACCCTAACCCATACCCTACGCCGTACCCGAAACCCTCCCCGAACCCGTACCCTACGCCGTACCCTAAGCCTAACCCTAAGCCTAACCCTAACCCTAGGTTACCCTTGACTGCTTCTGCCTCCAATACATTTCCTAAGCACTAGTGTTTTAAGGAACAGCTTAGAAAGAGAATCCTAATGTGATTTCTTTATAATGGGTGTGTTCTTTATCTTATCCTAGTGTCTAAACTCTTCTCCATGGCGGGACCCCCAAATAATATTACTTTACGTGCTAAGGGGTAACTAGAGAGTGGGATAGGTTTAATAACTACCCTAACCCTAACGCGTACCCTAACGCTAACCCCTACCCTAACCCTAACACGTACCCTAATCCTAACCCGTACCCTAAACCGAGCCCTAACCCTAACACTAACCCTAACCCTAACTCTAACCCATACCCTACGCCGTACCAGAAGCCCTAGCCGAACCCGTACCCTAAGCCGTACCCTAAGCCTACCACTAAGCCTACCCCTAACCCTAGGCTACCCTTGACTGCTTCTGCCTCCAATAGATTTCCTAAGCACTAGTGTTTTAAGGAACAGCTCAAAAAGAGAATCCTAATGTGATTTCTTTATAATGGGTGTGTTCCTTATCTAATCCTAGTGTCTAAACTCTTCTCCATGGCTGGACCCCCAAATAATATTCTTTTATGTGCTAAGGGGTATCTAGAGAGTGGGATAGGTTTAATCACTACCCTAACCCTAACGCGTACACTAACCCTAACCCCTACCCTAACCCTAACACGTACCCTAATCCTAACCCGTACCCTAAACCGAGCCCTAACCCTAACACTAACCCAAACCCTAACCCTAACCGAGCCCTAACCCTAACACTAACCATAACCCTAACCCTAACCCATACCCTACGCCATACCCGAAGCCCTCCCCGAACCCGTACCCTAAGCTGTACCCTAAGCCTAACCCTAAGCCTAACCCTAACCCTAGGCTACCCTTGACTGCTTCTGCCTCCAATAGATTTCCTAAGCACTAGTGTTTTAAGGAACAGCTTAAAAAGAGAATCCTAATGTGATTTCTTTATAATGTGTGTGTTCCTTATATTATCTTAGTTTCTAAACTCTTCTCCATGGCTGGACCCCAAAATAATATTCCTTTACGTGCTAAGGGGTATCTAGAGAGTGGGATAGGTTTAATCACTACCCTAACCATAACGCGTACCCTAACCCTAACCCCTACCCTAACCCTAACACGTACCCTAATCCTAACCCGTACCCTAAACGAGCCCTAACCCTAACACTAACCCTAAACCTAAGCCTAACCCATACCCTACGCCGTACCCGAAGCCCTCCCCGAACCCGTACCCTAAGCCGTACCCTAAGCCTACCCCTAAGCCTAACCCTAACCCTAGGCTACCCTTGACTGCTTCTGCCTCCAATAGATTTCCTAAGCACTAGTGTTTTAAGGAACAGCTTAAAAAGAGAATCCTAATGTGATTTCTTTATAATGTGTGTGATCCTTATATTATCTTAGTGTCTAAAGTCTTCTCCATTGCTGGACCCCCAAATAATATTCCTTTACGTGCTAAGGGGTATCTAGAGAGTGGGATAGGTTTAATAACTACCCTAACCATAACGCGTACCATAACCCTAACCCCTACCCTAACCCTAACACGTACCCTAATCCTACACCGTACCCTAAACCGAGCCCTAACCCTAACACTAACCCTAACCCTAACCCTAACCCATACCCTACGCCGTACCCGAAGCCCTCCCCGAACCCGTACCCTAAGCCGTACCCTAAGCCTAACGCTAAGCCTAACCCTAACCCTAGGCTACCCTTGACTGCTTCTGCCTCCAATAGATTTCCTAAGCACTAGTGTTTTAAGGAACAGCTTAAGAAGAGAATCCTAATGTGATTTCTTTATAATGGGTGTGTTCCTTATCTTATCCTAGTGTCTAAACTCTTCTCCATGGCTGGACCCCAAATAATATTCCTTTACGTGCTAAGGGGTAACTAGAGTGTGGGATAGGTTTAATAACTACCCTAACCCTAACGCGTACCCTAACGCTAACCCCTACCCTAACCCTAACACGTACCCTAATCCTAACCCGTACCCTAAACCGAGCCCTAACCCTAACACTAACCCTAACCCTAACCCTAACCCATACCCTACGCCGTACCCGAAGCCCTCCCCGAACCCGTACCCTAAACCGTACCCTAAGCCTAACCCTAAGCCTAACCCTAACCCTAGGCTACCCTTGACTGCTTCTGCCTCCAATAGATTTCCTAAGCACTAGTGTTTTAAGGAACAGCTTAAAAAGAGAATCCTAATGTGATTTCTTTATAATGGGTGTGTTCCTTATCTAATCCTAGTGTCTAAACTCTTCTCCATGGCTGGACCCCCAAATAATATTCCTTTATGTGCTAAGGGGTATCTAGAGAGTGGGATAGGTTTAATCACTACCCTAACCCTAACGTGTACCCTAACCCTAACCCCTACCCTAACCCTAACACGTACCCTAATCCTAACCCGTACCCTAAACCGAGCCCTAACCCTAACACTAACCCTAACCCTAACCCTAACCCATACCCTACGCCGTACCCGAAGCCCTCCCCGAACCCGTACCCTAAGCCGTACCCTAAGCCTAACCCTAAGCCTAACCCTAACCCTAGGCTACCCTTGACTGCTTCTGCCTCCAATAGATTTCCTAAGCACTAGTGTTTTAAGGAACAGCTTAAAAAGAGAATCCTAATGTGATTTCTTTATAATGGGTGTGTTCCTTATCTTATCCTAGTGTCTAAACTCTTCTCCATGGCTGGACCCCCAAATAATATTCCTTTACGTGCTAAGGGGTAACTAGAGAGTGGGATAGGTTTAATAACTACCCTAACCCTAACGCGTACCCTAACGCTAAACCCTACCCTAACCCTAACACGTACCCTAATCCTAACCCGTACCCTAAACCGAGCCCTAACCCTAACACTAACCCTAACCCTAACTCTAACCCATACCCTACGCCGTACCCGAAGCCCTCCCCAAACCCGTACCCTAAACCGTACCCTACGCCTAACCCTAAGCCTAACCCTAACCCTAGGCTACCCTTGACTGCTTCTGCCTCCAATAGATTTCCTAAGCACTAGTGTTTTAAGGAAAAGCTTAAAAACACAATCCTAATGTGATTTCTTTATAATGTGTGTGTTCCTTATATTATCTTAGTTTCTAAACCCTTCTCCATGGATGGACCCCAAAATAATATTCCTTTACGTGCTAAGGGGTATCTAGAGAGTGGGATAGGTTTAATCACTACCCTAACCGTAACGCGTACCCTAACCCTAACCCCTACCCTAACCCTAACACGTACCCTAATCCTAACCCGTACCCTAAACCGAGCCCTAACCCTAACACTAACCCTAACCCTACCCCTAACCCATACCCTACGCCGTACCCGAAGCCCTCCCCGAACCCGTACCCTAAGCCGTACCCTAAGCCTAACCCTAAGCCTAACCCTAACCCTAGGCTACCCTTGACTCCTTCTGCCTCCAATAGATTTCCTAAGCACTAGTGTTTTAAGGAACAGCTTAAGAAGAGAATCCTAATGTGATTTCTTAATAATGGGTGTGTTCCTTATCTTATCCTAGTGTCTAAACTCTTCTCCATGCCTGGACCCCCAAATAATATTCCTTTACGTGCTAAGGGGTAACTAGAGAGTGGGATAGGTTTAATAACTACCCTAACCCTAACGCGTACCATAACGCTAACCCTTACCCTAACCCTAACACGTACCCTAATCCTAACCCGTACCCTAAACCGAGCCCTAACCCTAACACTAACCCTAACCCTAACCCTAACCCATACCCTACGCCGTACCCGAAGCCCTCCCCGAACCCGTACCCTAAGCCGTACCCTAAGCCTAACCCTAAGCCTAACCCTAACCCTAGGCTACCCTTGACTGCTTCTGCCTCCAATAGATTTCCTAAGCACTAGTGTTTTAAGGAACAGCTTAAAAAGAGAATCCTAATGTGATTTCTTTATAATGTGTGTGTTCCATATATTATCTTAGTGTCTAAACTCTTCTCCATGGCTGGACCCCCAAATAATATTCCTTTACCTGCTAAGGGGTATCTAGAGAGTGGGATAGGTTTAATAACTACCCTAACCATAACGCGTACCCTAACCCTAACCCCTACCCTAACCCTAACACGTACCCTAATCCTAACCCGTACCCTAAACCGAGCCCTAACCCTAACACTAACCCTAACCCTAACCCTAACCCATACCCTACGCCGTACCCGAAGCCCTCCCCGAACACGTACCCTAAGCCGTACCCTAAGCCTAACCCTAAGCCTAACCCTAACCCTAGGCTACCCTTGACTGCTTCTGCCTCCAATAGATTTCCTAAGCACTAGTGTTTTAAGGAACAGCTTAAAAAGAGAATCCTAATGTGATTTCTTTATAATGGGTGTGTTCCTTACCTTATCCTAGTGTCTAAACTCTTCTCCATGGCTGGACCCCCAAATAATATTCCTTTACGTGCTAAGGGGTAACTAGAGAGTGGGATAGGTTTAATAACTACCCTAACCCTAACGCGTAACCTAACGCTAACCCCTACCCTAACCCTAACACGTACCCTAATCCTAACCCGTACCCTAAACCGAGCCCTAACCCTAACACTAACCCTAACCCTAACTCTAACCCATACCCTACGCCGTACCCGAAGCCCTCCCCAAACCCGTACCCTAAGCCGAACCCTAAGCCTAACCCTAAGCCTAACCCTAACCCTAGGCTACCCTTGACTGCTTCTGCCTCCAATAGATTTCCTAACCACTAGTGTTTTAAGGAACAGCTTAAAAAGAGAATTCTAATGTGATTTCTTTATAATGTGTGTGTTCCTTATATTATCTTAGTGTCTAAACTCTTCTCCATGGCTGGACCCCCAATTAATATTCCTTTACGTGCTAAGGGGTATGTAGAGAGTGGGATAGGTTTAATAACTACCCTAACCGTAACGCGTACCCTAACCCTACCCCCTACCCTAACCCTAACACGTACCCTAATCCTAACCCGTACCCTAAACCGAGCCCTAACCCTAACACTAACCCTAACCCTAACTCTAACCCATACCCTACGCCGTACCCGAAGCCCTCCCCAAACCCGTACCCTAAACCGTACCCTAAGCCTAACCCTAAGCCTAACCCTAACCCTAGGCTACCCTTGACTGCTTCTGCCTCCAATAGATTTCCTAAGCACTAGTGTTTTAAGGAAAAGCTTAAAAACACAATCCTAATGTGATTTCTTTATAATGTGTGTGTTCCTTATATTATCTTAGTTTCTAAACCCTTCTCCATGGATGGACCCCAAAATAATATTCCTTTACGTGCTAAGGGGTATCTAGAGAGTGGGATAGGTTTAATCACTACCCTAACCGTAACGCGTACCCTAACCCTAACCCCTACCCTAACCCTAACACGTACCCTAATCCTAACCCGTACCCTAAACCGAGCCCTAACCCTAACACTAACCCTAACCCTAACCCTAACCCATACCCTACGCCGTACCCGAAGCCCTCCCCGAACCCGTACCCTAAGCCGTACCCTAAGCCTAACCCTAAGCCTAACCCTAACCCTAGGCTACCCTTGACTGCTTCTGCCTCCAATAGATTTCCTAAGCACTAGTGTTTTAAGGAACAGCTTAAAAAGAGAATCCTAATGTGATTTCTTTATAATGGGTGTGTTCCTTATCTAATCCTAGTGTCTAAAGTCTTCTCCATGGCTGGACCCCCAAATAATATTCCTTTATGTGCTAAGGGGTATCTAGAGAGTGGGATAGGTTTAATCACTACCCTAACCCTAACGTGTACCCTAACCCTAACCCCTACCCTAACCCTAACACGTACCCTAATCCTAACCCGTACCCTAAACCGAGCCCTAACCCTAACACTAACCCTAACCCTAACCCTAACCCATACCCTACGCCGTACCCGAAGCCCTCCCCGAACCCGTACCCTAAGCCGTACCCTAAGCCTAACCCTAAGCCTAACCCTAACCCTAGGCTACCCTTGACTGCTTCTGCCTCCAATAGATTTCCTAAGCACTAGTGTTTTAAGGAACAGCTTAAAAAGAGAATCCTAATGTGATTTCTTTATAATGGGTGTGTTCCTTATCTTATCCTAGTGTCTAAACTCTTCTCCATGGCGGGACCCCCAAATAATATTCCTTTACGTGCTAAGGGGTATCTAGAGAGTGGGATAGGTTTAATCACTACCCTAACCGTAACGCGTACCCTAACCCTAACCCCTACCCTAACCCTAACACGTACCCTAATCCTAACCCGTACCCAAAACCGAGCCCTAACCCTAACACTAACCCTAACCCTAACTCTAACCCATACCCTACGCCGTACCCGAAGCCCTAGCCGAACCCGTACCCTAAGCCGTACCCTAAGCCTACCCCTAAGCCTACCCCTAACCCTAGGCTACCCTTGACTGCTTCTGCCTCCAATAGATTTCCTAAGCACTAGTGTTTTAAGGAACAGCTTAAAAAGAGAATCCTAATGTGATTTCTTTATAATGGGTGTGTTCCTTATCTTATCCTAGTGTCTAAACTCTTCTCCATGGCTGGACCCCCAAATAATATTCTTTTATGTGCTAAGGGGTATCTAGAGAGTGGGATAGGTTTAATCACTACCCTAACCCTAACGCGTACACTAACCCTAACCCCTACCCTAACCCTAACACGTACCCTAATCCTAACCCGTACCCTAAACCGAGCCCTAACCCTAACAATAACCCTAACCCTAACTCTAACCCATACCCTACGCTGTACCCGAAGCCCTCCCCGAACCCGTACCATAAACCGTACCCTAAGCCTAACCCTAAGCCTAACCCTAACCCTAGGCTACCCTTGACTGCTTCTGCCTCCAATAGATTTCCTAAGCACTAGTGTTTTAAGGAACAGCTTAAAAAGAGAATCCTAATGTGATTTCTTTATAATGTGTGTGTTCCTTATATTATCTTAGTTTCTAAACTCTTCTCCATGGCTGGACCCCAAAATAATATTCCTTTACGTGCTAAGGGGTATCTAGAGAGTGGGATAGGTTTAATCACTACCCTAACCGTAACGCGTACCCTAACCCTAACCCCTACCCTAACCCTAACACGTACCCTAATCCTAACCCGTACCCTAAACCGAGCCCTAACCCTAACACTAACCCTAACCCTAACCCTAACCCATACCCTACGCCGTACCCGAAGCCCTCCCCGAACCCGTACCCTAAGCCGTACCCTAAGCCTAACCCTAAGCCTAACCTTAACCCTAGGCTACCCTTGACTGCTTCTGCCTCCAATAGATTTCCTAAGCACTAGTGTTTTAAGGAACAGCTTAAGAAGAGAATCCTAATGTGATTTCTTTATAATGGGTGTGTTCCTTATCTTATCCTAGTGTCTAAACTCTTCTCCATGCCTGGACCCCCAAATAATATTCCTTTACGTGCTAAGTGGTAACTAGAGAGTGGGATAGGTTTAATAACTACCCTAACCCTAACGCGTACCCTAACGCTAACCCCTACACTAACCCTAACACGTACCCTAATCCTAACCCGTACCCTAAACCGAGTCCTAACCCTAACACTAACCCTAACCCTAACCCTAACCCATACCCTACGCCGTACCCGAAGCCCTCCCCGAACCCGTACCCTAAGCCTAACCCTAAGCCTAACCCTAAGCCTAACCCTAACCCTAGGCTACCCTTGACTGCTTCTGCCTCCAATAGATTTCCTAAGCACTAGTGTTTTAAGGAACAGCTTAAAAAGAGAATCCTAATGTGATTTCTTTATAATGTGTGTGTTCCTTATATTATCTTAGTGTCTAAACTCTTCTCCATGGCTGGACCCCCAAATAATATTCCTTTACGTGCTAAGGGGTATCTAGAGAGTGGGATAGGTTTAATAACTACCCTAACCCTAACGCGTACCCTAACCCTAACCCCTACCCTAACCCTAACACGTACCCTAATCCTAACCCGTACCCTAAACCGAGCCCTAACCCTAACACTAACCCTAACCCTAACCCTAACCCATACCCTACGCTGTACCCGAAGCCCTCCCCGAACCCGTACCCTAAGCCGTACCCTAAGCCTAACCCTATGCCTAACCCTAACCCTAGTCTACCCTTGACTGCTTCTGCCTCCAATAGATTTCCTAAGCACTAGTGTTTTAAGGAACAGCTTAAAAAGAGAATCCTAATGTGATTTCTTTATAATGGGTGTGTTCCTTATCTTATCCTAGTGTCGAAACTCTTCTCCATGGCTGGACCCCCAAATAATATTCCTTTACGTGCTAAGGGGTAACTAGAGAGTGGGATAGGTTTAATAACTACCCTAACCCTAACGCGTACCCTAACGCTAACCCCTACCCTAACCCTAACACGTACCCTAATCCTAACCCGTACCCTAAACCGAGCCCTAACCCTAACACTAACCCTAACCCTAACCCTAACCCATACCCTACGCCGTACCCGAAGCCCTCCCCGAACCCGTACCCTAAGCCGTACCCTAAGCCTAACCCTAAACCTAACCCTAACCCTGGGCTACCCTTGACTGCTTCTGCCTCCAATAGATTTCCTAAGCACTAGTGTTTTAAGGAACAGCTTAAAAAGAGAATCCTAATGTGATTTCTTTATAATGGGTGTGTTCCTTATCTTATCCTAGTGTCGAAACTCTTCTCCATGGCTGGACCCCGAAATAATATTCCTTTACGTGCTAAGGGGTAACTAGAGAGTGGGATAGGTTTAAAAACTACCCTAACCCTAACGCGTACCCTAACCCTAACCCCTACCCTAACCCTAACACGTACCCTAATCCTAACCCGTAACCTAAACCGAGCCCTAACCCTAACACTAACCCTAACCCTAACCCATACCCTACGCCGTACCCGAAACCCTCCCCGAACCCGTACCCTACGCCGTACCCTAAGCCTAACCCTAAGCCTAACCCTAACCCTAGGCTACCCTTGACTGCTTCTGCCTCCAATAGATTTCCTAAGCACTAGTGTTTTAAGGAACAGCTTAAAAAGAGAATCCTAATGTGATTTCTTTATAATGGGTGTGTTCCTTATCTAATCCTAGTGTCTAAACTCTTCTCCATGGCTGGACCCCCAAATAATATTCTTTTATGTGCTAAGGGGTATCTATAGAGTGGGATAGGTTTAATCACTACCCTAACCCTAACGCGTACACTAACCCTAACCCCTACCCTAACCCTAACACGTACCCAAATCCTAACCCGTACCCTAAACCGAGCCCTAACCCTAACAATAACCCTAACCCTAACTCTAACCCATACCCTACGCTGTACCCGAAGCCCTCCCCAAACCCGTACCATAAACCGTACCCTAAGCCTAACCCTAAGCCTAAACCTAACCCTAGGCTACCCTTGACTGCTTCTGCCTCCAATAGATTTCCTAAGCACTAGTGTTTTAAGGAACAGCTTAAAAAGAGAATCCTAATGTGATTTCTTTATAATGTGTGTGTTCCTTATATTATCTTAGTTTCTAAACTCTTCTCCATGGCTGGACCCCAAAATAATATTCCTTTACGTGCTAAGTGGTATCTAGAGAGTGGGATAGGTTTAATCACTACCCTAACCGTAACGCGTACCCTAACCCTAACCCCTACCCTAACCCTAACACGTACCCTAATCCTAACCCGTACCCTAAACCGAGCCCTAACCCTAACACTAACCCTAACCCTAACCCTAACCCATACCCTACGCCGTACCCGAAGCCCTCCCCGAACCCGTACCCTAAGCCGTACCCTAAGCCTAACCCTAAGCCTAACCTTAACCCTAGGCTACCCTTGACTGCTTCTGCCTCCAATAGATTTCCTAAGCACTAGTGTTTTAAGGAACAGCTTAAGAAGAGAATCCTAATGTGATTTCTTTATAATGGGTGTGTTCCTTATCTTATCCTAGTGTCTAAACTCTTCTCCATGCCTGGACCCCCAAATAATATTCCTTTACGTGCTAAGTGGTAACTAGAGAGTGGGATAGGTTTAATAACTACCCTAACCCTAACGCGTACCCTAACGCTAACCCCTACACTAACCCTAACACGTACCCTAATCCTAACCCGTACCCTAAACCGAGTCCTAACCCTAACACTAACCCTAACCCTAACCCTAACCCATACCCTACGCCGTACCCGAAGCCCTCCCCGAACCCGTACCCTAAGCCGTACCCTAAGCCTAACCCTAAGCCTAACCCTAACCCTAGGCTACCCTTGACTGCTTCTGCCTCCAATAGATTTCCTAAGCACTAGTGTTTTAAGGAACAGCTTAAAAAGAGAATCCTAATGTGATTTCTTTATAATGTGTGTGTTCCTTATATTATCTTAGTGTCTAAACTCTTCTCCATGGCTGGACCCCCAAATAATATTCCTTTACGTGCTAAGGGGTATCTAGAGAGTGGGATAGGTTTAATAACTACCCTAACCCTAACGCGTACCCTAACCCTAACCCCTACCCTAACCCTAACACGTACCCTAATCCTAACCCGTACCCTAAACCGAGCCCTAACCCTAACACTAACCCTAACCCTAACCCTAACCCATAACCTACGCTGTACCCGAAGCCCTCCCCGAACCCGTACCCTAAGCCGTACCCTAAGCCTAACCCTAAGCCTAACCCTAACCCTAGTCTACCCTTGACTGCTTCTGCCTCCAATAGATTTCCTAAGCACTAGTGTTTTAAGGAACAGCTTAAAAAGAGAATCCTAATGTGATTTCTTTATAATGGGTGTGTTCCTTATCTTATCCTAGTGTCGAAACTCTTCTCCATGGCTGGACCCCCAAATAATATTCCTTTACGTGCTAAGGGGTAACTAGAGAGTGGGATAGGTTTAATAACTACCCTAACCCTAACGCGTACCCTAACGCTAACCCCTACCCTAACCCTAACACGTACCCTAATCCTAACCCGTACCCTAAACCGAGCCCTAACCCTAACACTAACCCTAACCCTAACCCTAACCCATACCCTACGCCGTACCCGAAGCCCTCCCCGAACCCGTACCCTAAGCCGTACCCTAAGCCTAACCCTAAGCCTAACCCTAACCCTGGGCTACCCTTGACTGCTTCTGCCTCCAATAGATTTCCTAAGCACTAGTGTTTTAAGGAACAGCTTAAAAAGAGAATCCTAATGTGATTTCTTTATAATGGGTGTGTTCCTTATCTTATCCTAGTGTCGAAACTCTTCTCCATGGCTGGACCCCGAAATAATATTCCTTTACGTGCTAAGGGGTAACTAGAGAGTGGGATAGGTTTAATAACTACCCTAACCCTAACGCGTACCCTAACCCTAACCCCTACCCTAACCCTAACACGTACCCTAATCCTAACCCGTAACCTAAACCGAGCCCTAACCCTAACACTAACCCTAACCCTAACCCATACCCTACGCCGTACCCGAAACCCTCCCCGAACCCGTACCCTACGCCGTACCCTAAGCCTAACCCTAAGCCTAACCCTAACCCTAGGTTACCCTTGACTGCTTCTGCCTCCAATACATTTCCTAAGCACTAGTGTTTTAAGGAACAGCTTAGAAAGAGAATCCTAATGTGATTTCTTTATAATGGGTGTGTTCTTTATCTTATCCTAGTGTCTAAACTCTTCTCCATGGCGGGACCCCCAAATAATATTACTTTACGTGCTAAGGGGTAACTAGAGAGTGGGATAGGTTTAATAACTACCCTAACCCTAACGCGTACCCTAACGCTAACCCCTACCCTAACCCTAACACGTACCCTAATCCTAACCCGTACCCTAAACCGAGCCCTAACCCTAACACTAACCCTAACCCTAACTCTAACCCATACCCTACGCCGTACCCGAAGCCCTAGCCGAACCCGTACCCTAAGCCGTACCCTAAGCCTACCCCTAAGCCTACCCCTAACCCGAGGCTACCCTTGACTGCTTCTGCCTCCAATAGATTTCCTAAGCACTAGTGTTTTAAGGAACAGCTTAAAAAGAGAATCCTAATGTGATTTCTTTATAATGGGTGTGTTCCTTATCTAATCCTAGTGTCTAAACTCTTCTCCATGGCTGGACCCCCAAATAATATTCTTTTATGTGCTAAGGGGTATCTAGAGAGTGGGATAGGTTTAATCACTACCCTAACCCTAACGCGTACACTAACCCTAACCCCTACCCTAACCCTAACACGTACCCTAATCCTAACCCGTACCCTAAACCGAGCCCTAACCCTAACACTAACCCTAACCCTAACCCTAACCGAGCCCTAACCCTAACACTAACCCTAACCCTAACCCTAACCCATACCCTACGCCGTACCCGAAGCCCTCCCCGAACCCGTACCCTAAGCCGTACCCTAAGCCTAACCCTAAGCCTAACCCTAACCCTAGTCTACCCTTGACTGCTTCTGCCTCCAATAGATTTCCTAAGCACTAGTGTTTTAAGGAACAGCTTAAAAAGAGAATCCTAATGTGATTTCTTTATAATGGGTGTGTTCCTTATCTTATCCTAGTGTCTAAACTCTTCTCCATGGCTGGACCCCCAAATAATATTCCTTTACGTGCTAAGGGGTAACTAGAGAGTGGGATAGGTTTAATAACTACCCTAACCCTAACGCGTACCCTAACGCTAAACCCTACCCTAACCCTAACACGTACCCTAATCCTAACCCGTACCCTAAACCGAGCCCTAACCCTAACACTAACCCTAACCCTAACTCTAACCCATACCCTACGCCGTACCCGAAGCCCTCCCCAAACCCGTACCCTAAACCGTACCCTAAGCCTAACCCTAAGCCTAACACTAACCCTAGGCTACCCTTGACTGCTTCTGCCTCCAATAGATTTCCTAAGCACTAGTGTTTTAAGGAACAGCTTAAAAAGAGAATCCTAATGTGATTTCTTTATAATGGGTGTGTTCCTTATATTATCTTAGTGTCTAAACTCTTCTCCATGGCTGGACCCCCAAATAATATTCCTTTACCTGCTAAGGGGTATCTAGAGAGTGGGATAGGTTTAATAACTACCCTAACCTTAACACGTACCCTAACCCTAACCCCTACCCTAACCCTAACACGTACCCTAATCCTAACCCGTACCCTAAACCGAGCCCTAACCCTAACACTAACCCTAACCCTAACTCTAACCCATACCCTACGCCGTACCCGAAGCCCTTCCCAAACCCGTACCCTAAGCCGAACCCTAAGCCTAACCCTAAGCCTAACCCTAACCCTAGGCTACCCTTGACTGCTTCTGCCTCCAATAGATTTCCTAACCACTAGTGTTTTAAGGAACAGCTTAAAAAGAGAATCCTAATGTGATTTCTCTATAATGTGTGTGTTCCTTATATTATCTTAGTGTCTAAACTCTTCTCCATGGCTGGACCCCCAAATAATATTCCTTTACGTGCTAAGGGGTATCTAGAGAGTGGGATAGGTTTAATAACTACCCTAACCGTAACGCGTACCCTAACCCTAACCCCTACCCTAACCCTAACACGTACCCTAATCCTAACCCGTACCCTAAACCGAGCCCTAACCCTAACACTAACCCTAACCCTAACCCTAATCCATACCCTACGCAATACCCGAAGCCCTCCCCGAACACGTACCCTAAGCCGTACCCTAAGCCTAACCCTAAGCCTAACCCTAACCCTAGGCTACCCTTAACTTCTTCTGCCTCCAATAGATTTCCTAAGCACTAGTGTTTTAAGGAACAACTTAAAAAGAGAATCCTAATGTGATTTCTTTATAATGGGTGTGTTCCTTATCTTATCCTAGTGTCTAAACTCTTCTCCATGGCTGGACCCCCAAATAATATTCCTTTATGTGCTAAGGGGTATCTAGAGATTGGGATAGGTTTAATCACTACCTTAACCCTAACGTGTACCCTAACCCTAACCCGTACCCTAACCCTAACACGTACCCTAATCCTAACCCGTACGCTAAACCGAGACCTAACCCTAACACTAACCCTAACCCTAACCCTAACCCATACCCTACGCCATACCCGAAGCCCTCCCCGTACCCGTACCCTAAGCTGTACCATAAGCCTAACCCTAAGCCTAACCCTAACCCTAGGCTACCCTTGACTGCTTCTGCCTCCAATAGATTTCCTAAGCACTAGTGTTTTAAGGAACAGCTTAAAAAGAGAATCCTAATGTGATTTCTTTATAATGGGTGTGTTCCTTATCTTATCCTAGTGTCTAAACTCTTCTCCATGGCTGGACCTCCAAATAATATTCCTTTACGTGCTAAGTGGTAACTAGAGAGTGGGATAGGTTTAATAACTACCCTAACCCTAACGCGTACCCTAACGCTAACCCCTACACTAACCCTAACACGTACCCTAATCCTAACCCGTACCCTAAACCGAGTCCTAACCCTAACACTAACCCTAACCCTAACCCTAACCCATACCCTACGCCGTACCTGAAGCCCTAGCCGAACCCGTACCCTAAGCCGTACCCTAAGCCTAACCCTAAGCCTACCCCTAACCCTAGGCTACCCTTGACTGCTTCTGCCTCCAATAGATTTCCTAAGCACTAGTGTTTTAAGGAACAGCTTAAAAAGAGAATCCTAATGTGATTTCTTTATAATGGGTGTGTTCCTTATCTAATTCTAGTGTCTAAACTCTTCTCCATGGCTGGACCCCCAAATAATATTCTTTTATGTGCTAAGGGGTATCTAGAGAGTGTGATAGGTTTAATAACTACCCTAACCCTAACGCGTACCCTAACCCTAACCCCTACCCTAACCCTAACACGTACCCTAATCCTAACCCGTACCCTAAACCGAGCCCTAACCCTAACACTAACCCTAACCCTAACTCTAACCGATACCCTACGCCCTACCCGAAGCCCTCCCCAAACCCGTACCCTAAGCCGTACCCTAAGCCTAACCCTAAGCCTAACCCTAACCCTAGGCTACCCTTAACTTCTTCTGCCTCCAATAGATTTCCTATGCACTAGTGTTTTAAGGAACAGCTTAAAAAGAGAATCCTAATGTGACTTCTTTATAATGGGTGTGTTCCTTATCTTATCCTAGTGTCTAAACTCTTCTCCATGGCTGGACCCCCAAATAATATTCCTTTATGTGCTAAGGGGTATCTAGAGATTGGGATAGGTTTAATCACTACCCTAACCCTAACGTGTACCCTAACCCTAACCCGTACCCTAACCCTAACACGTACCCTAATCCTAACCCGTACGCTAAACCGAGCCCTAACCCTAACACTAACCCTAACCCTAACCCTAACCCATACCCTACGCCATACCCGAAGCCCTCCCCGAACCCGTACCCTAAGCTGTACCATAAGCCTAACCCTAAGCCTAACCCTAACCCTAGGCTACCCTTGACTGCTTCTGCCTCCAATAGATTTCCTAAGCACTAGTGTTTTAAGGAACAGCTTAAAAAGAGAATCCTAATGTGATTTCTTTATAATGGGTGTGTTCCTTATCTTATCCTAGTGTCTAAACTCTTCTCCATGGCTGGACCTCCAAATAATATTCCTTTACGTGCTAAGTGGTAACTAGAGAGTGGGATAGGTTTAATAACTACCCTAACCCTAACGCGTACCCTAACGCTAACCCCTACACTAACCCTAACACGTACCCTAATCCTAACCCGTACCCTAAACCGAGTCCTAACCCTAACACTAACCCTAACCCTAACCCTAACCCATACCCTACGCCGTACCCGAAGCCCTAGCCGAACCCGTACCCTAAGCCGTACCCTAAGCCTAACCCTAAGCCTACCCCTAACCCTAGGCTACCCTTGACTGCTTCTGCCTCCAATAGATTTCCTAAGCACTAGTGTTTTAAGGAACAGCTTAAAAAGAGAATCCTAATGTGATTTCTTTATAATGGGTGTGTTCCTTATCTAATTCTAGTGTCTAAACTCTTCTCCATGGCTGGACCCCCAAATAATATTCTTTTATGTGCTAAGGGGTATCTAGAGAGTGTGATAGGTTTAATAACTACCCTAACCCTAACGCGTACCCTAACCCTAACCCCTACCCTAACCCTAACACGTACACTAATCCTAACCCGTAACCTAAACCGAGCCCTAACCCTAACACTAACCCTAACCCTAACCCATACCCTACGCCGTACCCGAAACCCTCCCCGAACCCGTACCCTACGCCGTACCCTAAGCCTAACCCTAAGCCTAACCCTAACCCTAGGTTACCCTTGACTGCTTCTGCCTCCAATACATTTCCTAAGCACTAGTGTTTTAAGGAACAGCTTAGAAAGAGAATCCTAATGTGATTTCTTTATAATGGGTGTGTTCTTTATCTTATCCTAGTGTCTAAACTCTTCTCCATGGCGGGACCCCCAAATAATATTACTTTACGTGCTAAGGGGTAACTAGAGAGTGGGATAGGTTTAATAACTACCCTAACCCTAACGCGTACCCTAACGCTAACCCCTACCCTAACCCTAACACGTACCCTAATCCTAACCCGTACCCTAAACCGAGCCCTAACCCTAACACTAACCCTAACCCTAACTCTAACCCATACCCTACGCCGTACCCGAAGCCCTAGCCGAACCCGTACCCTAAGCCGTACCCTAAGCCTACCCCTAAGCCTACCCCTAACCCTAGGCTACCCTTGACTGCTTCTGCCTCCAATAGATTTCCTAAGCACTAGTGTTTTAAGGAACAGCTTAAAAAGAGAATCCTAATGTGATTTCTTTATAATGGGTGTGTTCCTTATCTAATCCTAGTGTCTAAACTCTTCTCCATGGCTGGACCCCCAAATAATATTCTTTTATGTGCTAAGGGGTATCTAGAGAGTGGGATAGGTTTAATCACTACCCTAACCCTAACGCGTACACTAAATCTAACCCCTACCCTAACCCTAACACGTACCCTAATCCTAACCCGTACCCTAAACCGAGCCCTAACCCTAACACTAACCCTAACCCTAACCCTAACCGAGCCCTAACCCTAACACTAACCCTAACCCTAACCCTAACCCATACCCTACGCCGTACCCGAAGCCCTCCCCGAACCCGTACCCTAAGCCGTACCCTAAGCCTAACCCTAAGCCTAACCCTAACCCTAGTCTACCCTTGACTGCTTCTGCCTCCAATAGATTTCCTAAGCACTAGTGTTTTAAGGAACAGCTTAAAAAGAGAATCTTAATGTGATTTCTTTATAATGGGTGTGTTCCTTATCTTATCCTAGTGTCTAAACTCTTCTCCATGGCTGGACCCCCAAATAATATTCCTTTACGTGCTAAGGGGTAACTAGAGAGTGGGATAGGTTTAATAACTACCCTAACCCTAACGCGTACCCTAACGCTAAACCCTACCCTAACCCTAACACGTACCCTAATCCTAACCCGTACCCTAAACCGAGCCCTAACCGTAACACTAACCCTAACCCTAACTCTAACCCATACCCTACGCCGTACCCGAAGCCCTCCCCAAACCCGTACCCTAAACCGTAACCTAAGCCTAACCCTAAGCCTAACACTAACCCTAGGCTACCCTTGACTGCTTCTGCCTCCAATAGATTTCCTAAGCCCTAGTGTTTTAAGGAACAGCTTAAAA
Source organism: Balaenoptera physalus (assembly GCF_965194825.1). NCBI lineage: Eukaryota > Metazoa > Chordata > Mammalia > Artiodactyla > Balaenopteridae > Balaenoptera > Balaenoptera physalus. The sequence goes on from NW_028126470.1 coordinate 233,351, forward strand.
AGAGAATCCTAATGTGATTTCTTTATAATGTGTGTGTTCCTTATATTATCTTAGTGTCTAAACTCTTCTCCATGGCTGGACCCCCAAATAATATTCCTTTACCTGCTAAGGGGTATCTAGAGAGTGGGATAGGTTTAATAACTACCCTAACAATAACGCGTACCCTAACCCTAACCCCTACCCTAACCCTAACACGTACCCTAATCCTAACCCGTACCCTAAACCGAGCCCTAACCCTAACACTAACCCTAACCCTAACCCTAACCCATACCCTACGCCGTACCCGAAGCCCTCCCCGAACACGTACCCTAAGCCGTACCCTAAGCCTAACCCTAAGCCTAACCCTAACCCTAGGCAACCCTTGACTGCTTCTGCCTCCAATAGATTTCCTAAGCACTAGTGTTTTAAGGAACAGCTTAAAAAGAGAATCCTAATGTGATTTCTTTATAATGGGTGTGTTCCTTACCTTATCCTAGTGTCGAAACTCTTCTCCATGGCTGGACCCCGAAATAATATTCCTTTACGTGCTAAGGGGTAACTAGAGAGTGGGATAGGTTTAATAACAACCCTAACCCTAACGCGTACCCTAACCCTAACCCCTACCCTAACCCTAACACGTACCCTAATCCTAACCCGTAACCTAAACCGAGCCCTAACCCTAACACTAACCCTAACCCTAACCCATACCCTACGCCGTACCCGAAACCCTCCCCGAACCCGTACCCTACGCCGTACCCTAAGCCTAACCCTAAGCCTAACCCTAACCCTAGGTTACCCTTGACTGCTTCTGCCTCCAATACATTTCCTAAGCACTAGTGTTTTAAGGAACAGCTTAGAAAGAGAATCCTAATGTGATTTCTTTATAATGGGTGTTTTCTTTATCTTATCCTAGTGTCTAAACTCTTCTCCATGGCGGGACCCCCAAATAATATTACTTTACGTGCTAAGGGGTAACTAGAGAGTGGGATAGGTTTAATAACTACCCTAACCCTAACGCGTACCCTAACGCTAACCCCTACCCTAACCCTAACACGTACCCTAATCCTAACCCGTACCCTAAACCGAGCCCTAACCCTAACACTAACCCTAACCCTAACTCTAACCCATACCCTACGCCGTACCCGAAGCCCTCCCCGAACCCGTACCCTAAGCCGTACCCTAAGCCTACCCCTAAGCCTACCCCTAACCCTAGGCTACCCTTGACTGCTTCTGCCTCCAATAGATTTCCTAAGCACTAGTGTTTTAAGGAACAGCTTAAAAAGAGAATCCTAATGTGATTTCTTTATAATGGGTGTGTTCCTTATCTAATCCTAGTGTCTAAACTCTTCTCCATGGCTGGACCCCCAAATAATATTCTTTTATGTGCTAAGGGGTATCTAGAGAGTGGGATAGGTTTAATCACTACCCTAACCCTAACGCGTACACTAACCCTAACCCCTACCCTAACCCTAACACGTACCCTAATCCTAACCCGTACCCTAAACCGAGCCCTAACCCTAACACTAACCCTAACCCTAACCCTAACCGAGCCCTAACCCTAACACTAACCCTAACCCTAACCCTAACCCATACCCTACGCCGTACCCGAAGCCCTCCCCGAACCCGTACCCTAAGCCGTACCCTAAGCCTAACCCTAAGCCTAACCCTAACCCTAGTCTACCCTTGACTGCTTCTGCCTCCAATAGATTTCCTAAGCACTAGTGTTTTAAGGAACAGCTTAAAAAGAGAATCCTAATGTGATTTCTTTATAATGGGTGTGTTCCTTATCTTATCCTAGTGTCTAAACTCTTCTCCATGGCTGGACCCCCAAATAATATTCCTTTACGTGCTAAGGGGTAACTAGAGAGTGGGATAGGTTTAATAACTACCCTAACCCTAACGCGTACCCTAACGCTAAACCCTACTCTAACGCTAACACGTACCCTAATCCTAACCCGTACCCTAAACCGAGCCCTAACCGTAACACTAACCCTAACCCTAACTCTAACCCATACCCTACGCCGTACCCGAAGCCCTCCCCAAACCCGTACCCTAAACCGTACCCTAAGCCTAACCCTAAGCCTAACACTAACCCTAGGCTACCCTTGACTGCTTCTGCCTCCAATAGATTTCCTAAGCCCTAGTGTTTTAAGGAACAGCTTAAAAAGAGAATCCTAATGTGATTTCTTTATAATGTGTGTGTTCCTTATATTATCTTAGTGTCTAAACTCTTCTCCATGGCTGGACCCCCAAATAATATTCCTTTACCTGCTAAGGGGTATCTAGAGAGTGGGATAGGTTTAATAACTACCCTAACCATAACGCGTACCCTAACCCTAACCCCTACCCTAACCCTAACACGTACCCTAATCCTAACCCGTACCCTAAACCGAGCCCTAACCCTAACACTAACCCTAACCCTAACTCTAACCCATACCCTACGCCGTACCCGAAGCCCTTCCCAAACCCGTACCCTAAGCCGAACCCTAAGCCTAACCCTAAGCCTAACCCTAACCCTAGGCTACCCTTGACTGCTTCTGCCTCCAATAGATTTCCTAACCACTAGTGTTTTAAGGAACAGCTTAAAAAGAGAATCCTAATGTGATTTCTCTATAATATGTGTGTTCCTTATATTATCTTAGTGTCTAAACTCTTCTCCATGCCTGGACCCCCAAATAATATTCCTTTACGTGCTAAGGGGTATCTAGAGAGTGGGATAGGTTTAATAACTACCCTAACCGTAACGCGTACCCTAACCCTAACCCCTACCCTAACCCTAACACGTACCCTAATCCTAACCCGTACCCTAAACCGAGCCCTAACCCTAACACTAACCCTAACCCTAACCCTAACCCATACCCTACGCAATACCCGAAGCCCTCCCCGAACACGTACCCTAAGCCGTACCCTAAGCCTAACCCTAAGCCTAACCCTAACCCTAGGCTATCCTTAACTTCTTCTGCCTCCAATAGATTTCCTAAGCACTAGTGTTTTAAGGAACAGCTTAAAAAGAGAATCCTAATGTGATTTCTTTATAATGGGTGTGTTCCTTATCTAATCCTAGTGTCTAAACTCTTCTCCATGGCTGGACCCCCAAATAATATTCCTTTATGTGCTAAGGGGTATCTAGAGAGTGGGATAGGTTTAATCACTACCCTAACCCTAACGTGTACCCTAACCCTAACCCCTACCCTATCCCTAACACGTACCCTAATCCTAACCCGTACCCTAAACCGAGCCCTAACCCTAACACTAACCCTAACCCTAACCCTAACCCATACCCTACGCCGTACCCGAAGCCCTCCCCGAACACGTACCCTAAGCCGTACCCTAAGCCTAACCCTAAGCCTAACCCTAACCCTAGGCTACCCTTGACTGCTTCTGCCTCCAATAGATTTCCTAAGCACTAGTGTTTTAAGGAACAGCTTAAAAAGAGAATCTTAATGTGATTTCTTTATAATGGGTGTGTTCCTTACCTTATCCTAGTGTCGAAACTCTTCTCCATGGCTGGACCCCGAAATAATATTCCTTTACGTGCTAAGGGGTAACTAGAGAGTGGGATAGGTTTAATAACAACCCTAACCCTAACGCGTACCCTAACCCTAACCCCTACCCTAACCCTAACACGTACCCTAATCCTAACCCGTAACCTAAACCGAGCCCTAACCCTAACACTAACCCTAACCCTAACCCATACCCTACGCCGTACCCGAAACCCTCCCCGAACCCGTACCCTACGCCGTACCCTAAGCCTAACCCTAAGCCTAACCCTAACCCTAGGTTACCCTTGACTGCTTCTGCCTCCAATACATTTCCTAAGCACTAGTGTTTTAAGGAACAGCTTAGAAAGAGAATCCTAATGTGATTTCTTTATAATGGGTGTTTTCTTTATCTTATCCTAGTGTCTAAACTCTTCTCCATGGCGGGACCCCCAAATAATATTACTTTACGTGCTAAGGGGTAACTAGAGAGTGGGATAGGTTTAATAACTACCCTAACCCTAACGCGTACCCTAACGCTAACCCCTACCCTAACCCTAACACGTACCCTAATCCTAACCCGTACCCTAAACCGAGCCCTAACCCTAACACTAACCCTAACCCTAACTCTAACCCATACCCTACGCCGTACCCGAAGCCCTCCCCGAACCCGTACCCTAAGCCGTAACCTAAGCCTACCCCTAAGCCTACCCCTAACCCTAGGCTACCCTTGACTGCTTCTGCCTCCAATAGATTTCCTAAGCACTAGTGTTTTAAGGAACAGCTTAAAAAGAGAATCCTAATGTGATTTCTTTATAATGGGTGTGTTCCTTATCTAATCCTAGTGTCTAAACTCTTCTCCATGGCTGGACCCCCAAATAATATTCTTTTATGTGCTAAGGGGTATCTAGAGAGTGGGATAGGTTTAATCACTACCCTAACCCTAACGCGTACACTAACCCTACCCCCTACCCTAACCCTAACACGTACCCTAATCCTAACCCGTACCCTAAACCGAGCCCTAACCCTAACACTAACCCTAACCCTAACCCTAACCGAGCCCTAACCCTAACACTAACCCTAACCCTAACACTAACCCATACCCTACGCCGTACCCGAAGCCCTCCCCGAACCCGTACCCTAAGCCGTACCCTAAGCCTAACCCTAAGCCTAACCCTAACCCTAGTCTACCCTTGACTGCTTCTGCCTCCAATAGATTTCCTAAGCACTAGTGTTTTAAGGAACAGCTTAAAAAGAGAATCCTAATGTGATTTCTTTATAATGGGTGTGTTCCTTATCTTATCCTAGTGTCTAAACTCTTCTCCATGGCTGGACCCCCAAATAATATTCCTTTACGTGCTAAGGGGTAACTAGAGAGTGGGATAGGTTTAATAACTACCCTAACCCTAACGCGTACCCTAACGCTAAACCCTACCCTAACCCTAACACGTACCCTAATCCTAACCCGTACCCTAAACCGATCCCTAACCGTAACACTAACCCTAACCCTAACTCTAACCCATACCCTACGCCGTACCCGAAGCCCTCCCCAAACCCGTACCCTAAACCGTACCCTAAGCCTAACCCTAAGCCTAACACTAACCCTAGGCTACCCTTGACTGTTTCTGCCTCCAATAGATTTCCTAAGCCCTAGTGTTTTAAGGAACAGCTTAAAAAGAGAATCCTAATGTGATTTCTTTATAATGTGTGTGTTCCTTATATTATCTTAGTGTCTAAACTCTTCTCCATGGCTGGACCCCCAAATAATATTCCTTTACCTGCTAAGGGGTATCTAGAGAGTGGGATAGGTTTAATAACTACCCTAACCATAACGCGTACCCTAACCCTAACCCCTACCCTAACCCTAACACGTACCCTAATCCTAACCCGTACCCTAAACCGAGCCCTAACCCTAACACTAACCCTAACCCTAACCCTAACCCATACCCTACGCCGTACCCGAAGCCCTCCCCGAACACGTACCCTAAGCCGTACCCTAAGCCTAACCCTAAGCCTAACCCTAACCCTAGGCTACCCTTGACAGCTTCTGCCTCCAATAGATTTCCTAAGCACTAGTGTTTTAAGGAACAGCTTAAAAAGAGAATCCTAATGTGATTTCTTTATAATGGGTGTGTTCCTTACCTTATCCTAGTGTCTAAACTCTTCTCCATGGCTGGACCCCCAAATAATATTCCTTTACGTGCTAAGGGGTAACTAGAGAGTGGGATAGGTTTAATAACTACCCTAACCCTAACGCGTAACCTAACGCTAACCCCTACCCTAACCCTAACACGTACCCTAATCCTAACCCGTACCCTAAACCGAGCCCTAACCCTAACACTAACCCTAACCCTAACTCTAACCCATACCCTACGCCGTACCCGAAGCCCTTCCCAAACCCGTACCCTAAGCCGAACCCTAAGCCTAACCCTAAGCCTAACCCTAACCCTAGGCTACCCTTGACTGCTTCTGCCTCCAATAGATTTCCTAACCACTAGTGTTTTAAGGAACAGCTTAAAAAGAGAATCCTAATGTGATTTCTCTATAATATGTGTGTTCCTTATATTATCTTAGTGTCTAAACTCTTCTCCATGGCTGGACCCCCAAATAATATTCCTTTACGTGCTAAGGGGTATCTAGAGAGTGGGATAGGTTTAATAACTACCCTAACCGTAACGCGTACCCTAACCCTAACCCCTACCCTAACCCTAACACGTACCCTAATCCTAACCCGTACCCTAAACCGAGCCCTAACCCTAACACTAACCCTAACCCTAACCCTAACCCATACCCTACGCAATACCCGAAGCCCTCCCCGAACACGTACCCTAAGCCGTACCCTAAGCCTAACCCTAAGCCTAACCCTAACCCTAGGCTACCCTTAACTTCTTCTGCCTCCAATAGATTTCCTAAGCACTAGTGTTTTAAGGAACAGCTTAAAAAGAGAATCCTAATGTGATTTCTTTATAATGGGTGTGTTCCTTATCTAATCCTAGTGTCTAAACTCTTCTCCATGGCTGGACCCCCAAATAATATTCCTTTATGTGCTAAGGGGTATCTAGAGAGTGGGATAGGTTTAATCACTACCCTAACCCTAACGTGTACCCTAACCCTAACCCCTACCCTAACCCTAACACGTACCCTAATCCTAACCCGTACCCTAAACCGAGCCCTAACCCTAACACTAACCCTAACCCTAACCCTAACCCATACCCTACGCCGTACCCGAAGCCCTCCCCGAACCCGTACCCTAAGCCGTACCCTAAGCCTAACCCTAAGCCTAACTCTAACCCTAGGCTACCCTTGACTGCTTCTGCCTCCAATAGATTTCCTAAGCACTAGTGTTTTAAGGAACAGCTTAAAAAGAGAATCCTAATGTGATTTTTTTATAATGGGTGTGTTCCTTATCTTATCCTAGTGTCTAAACTCTTCTCCATGGCTGGACCCCCAAATAATATTCCTTTACGTGCTAAGGGGTAACTAGAGAGTGGGATAGGTTTAATAACTACCCTAACCCTAACGCGTACCCTAACGCTAAACCCTACCCTAACCCTAACACGTACCCTAATCCTAACCCGTACCCTAAACCGAGCCCTAACCGTAACACTAACCCTAACCCTAACTCTAACCCATACCCTACGCCGTACCCGAAGCCCTCCCCAAACCCGTACCCTAAACCGTACCCTAAGCCTAACCCTAAGCCTAACACTGACCCTAGGCTACCCTTGACTGCTTCTGCCTCCAATAGATTTCCTAAGCCCTAGTGTTTTAAGGAACAGCTTAAAAAGAGAATCCTAATGTGATTTCTTTATAATGGGTGTGTTCCTTATCTTATCCTAGTGTCTAAACTCTTCTCCATGGCTGGACCCCCAAATAATATTCCTTTACGTGCTAAGGGGTAACTAGAGAGTGGGATAGGTTTAATAACTACCCTAACCCTAACGCGTACCCTAACGCTAAACCCTACCCTAACCCTAACACGTACCCTAATCCTAACCCGTACCCTAAACCGAGCCCTAACCGTAACACTAACCCTAACCCTAACTCTAACCCATACCCTACGCCGTACCCGAAGCCCTCCCCAAACCCGTACCCTAACCCGTACCCTAAGCCTAACCCTAAGCCTAACACTGACCCTAGGCTACCCTTGACTGCTTCTGCCTCCAATAGATTTCCTAAGCCCTAGTGTTTTAAGGAACAGCTTAAAAAGAGAATCCTAATGTGATTTCTTTATAATGTGTGTGTTCCTTATATTATCTTAGTGTCTAAACTCTTCTCCATGGCTGGACCCCCAAATAATATTCCTTTACCTGCTAAGGGGTATCTAGAGAGTGGGATAGGTTTAATAACTACCCTAACCATAACGCGTACCCTAACCCTAACCCCTACCCTAACCCTAACACGTAACCTAATCCTAACCCGTACCCTAAACCGAGCCCTAACCCTAACACTAACCCTAACCCTAACCCTAACCCATACCCTACGCCGTACCCGAAGCCCTCCCCGAACACGTACCCTAAGCCGTACCCTAAGCCTAACCCTAAGCCTAACCCTAACCCTAGGCTACCCTTGACAGCTTCTGCCTCCAATAGATTTCCTAAGCACTAGTGTTTTAAGGAACAGCTTAAAAAGAGAATCCTAATGTGATTTCTTTATAATGGGTGTGTTCCTTACCTTATCCTAGTGTCTAAACTCTTCTCCATGGCTGGACCTCCAAATAATATTCCTTTACGTGCTAAGTGGTAACTAGAGAGTGGGATAGGTTTAATAACTACCCTAACCCTAACGCGTACCCTAACGCTAACCCCTACACTAACCCTAACACGTACCCTAATCCTAACCCGTACCCTAAACCGAGCCCTAACCCTAACACTAACCCTAACCCTAACCCTAACCCATACCCTACGCCGTACCCGAAGCCCTCCCCGAACACGTACCCTAAGCCGTACCCTAAGCCTAACCCTAAGCCTAACCCTAACCCTAGGCTACCCTTGACTGCTTCTGCCTCCAATAGATTTCCTAAGCACTAGTGTTTTAAGGAACAGCTTAAAAAGAGAATCCTAATGTGATTTCTTTATAATGGGTGTGTTCCTTATCTAATCCTAGTGTGTAAAGTCTTCTCCATTGCTGGACCCCCAAATAATATTCCTTTATGTGCTAAGGGGTATCTAGAGAGTGGGATAGGTTTAATCACTACCCTAACCCTAACGTGTACCGTAACCCTAACCCCTACCCTAACCCTAACACGTACCCTAATCCTAACCCGTACCCTAAACCGAGCCCTAACCCTAACAATAACCCTAACCCTAACCCTAACCCATACCCTACGCCGTACCCGAAGCCCTCCCCGAACCCGTACCCTAAGCCGTACCCTAAGCCTAACCCTAAGCCTAACCCTAACCCTAGGCTACCCTTGACTGCTTCTGCCTCCAATAGATTTCCTAAGCACTAGTGTTTTAAGGAACAGCTTAAAAAGATTATCCTAATGTGATTTCTTTATAATGGGTGTGTTCCTTATCTTATCCTAGTGTCTAAACTCTTCTCCATGGCTGGACCCCCAAATAATATTCCTTTACGTGCTAAGGGGTATCTAGAGAGTGGGACAGGTTTAATAACTACCCTAACCGTAACGCGTACCCTAACCCTAACCCCTACCCTAACCCTAACACGTACCCTAATCCTAACCCGTACCCTAAACCGAGCCCTAACACTAACACTAACCCTAACCCTAAACCTAACCCATACCCTACGCCGTACCCGAATCCCTCCCCGAACCCGTACCCTAAGCTGTACCCTAAGCCTAACCCTAAGCCTAACCCTAACCCTAGGCTACCCTTGACTGCTTCTGCCTCCAATAGATTTCCTAAGCACTAGTGTTTTAAGGAACAGCTTAAAAAGAGAATCCTAATGTGATTTCTTTATAATGTGTGTGTTCCTTATATTATCTTAGTGTCTAAACTCTTCTCCATGGCTGGACCCCCAAATAATATTCCTTTACGTGCTAAGGGGTATCTAGAGAGTGGGACAGGTTTAATAACTACCCTAACCGTAACGCGTACCCTAACCCTAACCCCTACCCTAACCCTAACACGTACCCTAATCCTAACCCGTACCCTAAACCGAGCCCTAACCCTAACACTAACACTAACCCTAACCCTAACCCATACCCTACGCCGTACCCGAAACCCTCCCCGAACCCGTACCCTAAGCCGTACCCTAAGCCTAATCCTAAGCCTAACCCTAACCCTAGGCTACCCTTGACTGCTTCTGCCTCCAATAGATTTCCTAAGCACTAGTGTTTTAAGGAACAGCTTAAAAAGAGAATCCTAATGTGATTTCTTTATAATGGGTGTGTTCCTTATCTTATCCTAGTGTCTAAACTCTTCTCCATGGCTGGACCCCCAAGTAATATTCCTTTACGTGCTAAGGGGTAACTAGAGAGTGGGATAGATTTAATAACTACCCTAACCCTAACGCGTACCCTAATCCTAACCCGTACCCTAAACCGAGCCCTAACCCTAACACTAACCCTAACCCTAACCCTAACCCATACCCTACGCCGTACCCGAAGCCCTCCCCGAACACGTACCCTAAGCCGTACCCTAAGCCTAACCCTAAGCCTAACCCTAACCCTAGGCTACCCTTGACTGCTTCTGCCTCCAATAGATTTCCTAAGCACTAGTGTTTTAAGGAACAGCTTAAAAAGAGAATCCTAATGTGATTTCTTTATAATGGGTGTGTTCCTTATCTAATCCTAGTGTGTAAAGTCTTCTCCATGGCTGGACCCCCAAATAATATTCCTTTATGTGCTAAGGGGTATCTAGAGAGTGGGATAGGTTTAATCACTACCCTAACCCTAACGTGTACCGTAACCCTAACCCCTACCCTAACCCTAACACGTACCCTAATCCTAACCCGTAACCTAAACCGAGCCCTAACCCTAACAATAACCCTAACCCTAACCCTAACCCATACCCTACGCCGTACCCGAAGCCCTCCCCGAACCCGTACCCTAAGCCGTACCCTAAGCCTAACCCTAAGCCTAACCCTAACCCTAGGCTACCCTTGACTGCTTCTGCCTCCAATAGATTTCCTAAGCACTAGTGTTTTAAGGAACAGCTTAAAAAGAGAATCCTAATGTGATTTCTTTATAATGGGTGTGTTCCTTATCTTATCCTAGTGTCTAAACTCTTCTCCATGGCGGGACCCCCAAATAATATTCCTTTACGTGCTAAGGGGTATCTAGAGAGTGGGATAGGTTTAATCACTACCCTAACCGTAACGCGTACCCTAACCCTAACCCCTACCCTAACCCTAACACGTACCCTAATCCTAACCCATACCCTAAACCGAGCCCTAACCCTAAAACTAACCCTAACCCTAACCCATACCCTACGCCATACCCGAAGCCCTCCCCGAACCCGTACCCTAAGCCGTACCCTAAGCCTAACCCTAAGCCTAACCCTAACCCTAGGCTACCCTTGACTGCTTCTGCCTCCAATAGATTTCCTAAGCATTAGTGTTTTAAGGAACAGCTTAAAAAGAGAATCCTAATGTGATTTCTTTATAATGTGTGTGTTCCTTATATTATCTTAGTGTCTAAACTCTTCTCCATGGCTGGACCCCCAAATAATATTCCTTTACGTGCTAAGGGGTTTCTAGAGAGTGGGATAGGTTTAATAACTACCCTAACCCTAACGTGTACCCTAACCCTAACCCCTACCCTAACCCTAACACGTACCCTAATCTTAACCCGTAACCTAAACCGAGCCCTAACCCTAACACTAACCCTAACCCTAACCCATACCCTACGCCGTATCCGAAACCCTCCCCGAACCCGTACCCTACGCCGTACCCTAAGCCTAACCCTAAGCCTAACCCTAACCCTAGGTTACCCTTGACTGCTTCTGCCTCCAATACATTTCCTAAGCACTAGTGTTTTAAGGAACAGCTTAAAAAGAGAATCCTAATGTGATTTCTTTATAATGTGTGTGTTCCTTATATTATCTTAGTGTCTAAACTCTTCTCCATGGCTGGACCCCAAAATAATATTCCTTTACGTGCTAAGGGGTATCTAGAGAGTGGGGTAGGTTTAATCACTACCCTAACCGTAACGCGTACCCTAACCCTAACCCCTACCCTAACCCTAACACGTACCCTAATTCTAACCCGTACCCTAAACCGAGCCCTAACCCTAACACTAACCCTAACCCTAACCCTAACCCATACCCTACGCCGTACCCGAAGCCCTCCCCGAACCCGTACCCTAAGCCGTACCCTAAGCCTAACCCTAAGCCTAACCCTAACCCTAGGCTACCCTTGACTGCTTCTGCCTCCAATAGATTTCCTAAGCACTAGTGTTTTAAGGAACAGCTTAAAAAGAGAATCCTAATGTGATTTCTTTATAATGTGTGTGTTCCTTATATTATCTTAGTGTCTAAACTCTTCTCCATGGCTGGACCCCCAAATAATATTCCTTTATGTGCTAAGGGGTATCTAGAGAGTGGGATAGGTTTAATAACTACCCTAACCCTAACGCGTACCCTAACCCTAACCCCTACCCTAACCCTAACACGTACCCTAATCCTAACCCGTACCCTAAACCGAGCCCTAACCCTAACAATAACCCTAACCGTAACCCTAACCCATACCCTACGCTGTACCCGAAGCCCTCCCCGAACCCGTACCCTAAGCCGTACCCTAAGCCTAACCCTAAGCCTAACCCTAACCCTAGTCTACCCTTGACTGCTTCTGCCTCCATTAGATTTCCTAAGCACTAGTGTTTTAAGGAACAGCTTAAAAAGAGAATCCTAATGTGATTTCTTTATAATGGGTGTGTTCCTTATCTTATCCTAGTGTCGAAACTCTTCTCCATGGCTGGACCCCCAAATAATATTCCTTTACGTGCTAAGGGGTAACTAGAGAGTGGGATAGGTTTAATAACTACCCTAACCCTAACGCGTACCCTAACGCTAACCCCTACCCTAACACTAACACGTACCCTAATCCTAACCCTTACCCTAAACCGAGCCCTAACCCTAACACTAACCCTAACCCTAACCCTAACCCATACCCTACGCCGTACCCGAAGCCCTCCCCGAGCCTGTACCCTAAGCCGTACCCTAAGCCTAACCCTAAGCCTACCCCTAACCCTGGGCTACCCTTGACTGCTTCTGCCTCCAATAGATTTCCTAAGCACTAGTGTTTTAAGGAACAGCTTAAAAAGAGAATCCTAATGTGATTTCTTTATAATGTGTGTGTTCCTTATATTATCTTAGTGTCTAAACTCTTCTCCATGGCTGGACCCCCAAAAAATATTCCTTTACGTGCTAAGGGGTATCTAGAGAGTGGGATAGGTTTAATAACTACCCTAACCCTAACGCGTACCCAACCCTAACCCCTACCCTAACCCTAACACGTACCCTAATCCTAACCCGTAACCTAAACCGAGCCCTAACCCTAACACTAACCCTAACCCTAACCAATACCCTACGCCGTACCCGAAACCCTCCCCGAACCCGTACCCTACGCCGTACCCTAAGCCAAACCCTAAGCCTAACCCTAACCCTAGGTTACCCTTGACTGCTTCTGCCTCCAATACATTTCCTAAGCACTAGTGTTTTAAGGAACAGCTTAAAAAGAGAATCCTAATGTGATTTCTTTATAATGTGTGTGTTCCTTATATTATCTTAGTGTCTAAACTCTTCTCCATGGCTGGACCCCAAAATAATATTCCTTTACGTGCTAAGGGGTATCTAGAGAGTGGGATAGGTTTAATCACTACCCTAACCGTAACGCGTACCCTAACCCTAACCCCTACCCTAACCCTAACACGTACCCTAATCCTAACCCGTACCCTAAACCGAGCCCTAACCCTAACACTAACCCTAACCCTAACCCTAACCCATACCCTACGCCGTACCCGAAGCCCTCCCCGAACCCGTACCCTAAGCCGTACCCTAAGCCTAACCCTAAGCCTAACCCTAACCCTAGGCTACCCTTGACTGCTTCTGCCTCCAATAGATTTCCTAAGCACTAGTGTTTTAAGGAACAGCTTAAAAAGAGAATCCTAATGTGATTTCTTTATAATGGGTGTGTTCCTTATCTAATCCTAGTGTCTAAAGTCTTCTCCATGGCTGGACCCCCAAATAATATTCCTTTATGTGCTAAGGGGTATCTAGAGAGTGGGATAGGTTTAATCACTACCCTAACCCTAACGTGTACCCTAACCCTAACCCCTACCCTAACCCTAACACGTACCCTAATCCTAACCCGTACCCTAAACCGAGCCCTAACCCTAACAATAACCCTAACCCTAACCCTAACCCATACCCTACGCCGTATCCGAAGCCCTCCCCGAACCCGTACCCTAAGCCGTACCCTAAGCCTAACCCTAAGCCTAACCCTAACCCTAGGCTACCCTTGACTGCTTCTGCCTCCAATAGATTTCCTAAGCACTAGTGTTTTAAGGAACAGCTTAAAAAGAGAATCCTAATGTGATTTCTTTATAATGGGTGTGTTCCTTATCTTATCCTAGTGTCTAAACTCTTCTCCATGGCGGGACCCCCAAATAATATTCCTTTACGTGCTAAGGGGTATCTAGAGAGTGGGATAGGTTTAATCACTACCCTAACCGTAACGCGTACCCTAACCCTAACCCCTACCCTAACCCTAACACGTACCCTAATCCTAACCCGTACCCTAAACCGAGCCCTAACCCTAACACTAACCCTAACCCTAACTCTAACCCATACCCTACGCCGTACCCGAAGCCCTAGCCGAACCCGTACCTTAAGCCGTACCCTAAGCCTAACCCTAAGCCTACCCCTAACCCTAGGCTACCCTTGACTGCTTCTGCCTCCAATAGATTTCCTAAGCACTAGTGTTTTAAGGAACAGCTTAAAAAGAGAATCCTAATGTGATTTCTTTATAATGGGTGTGTTCCTTATCTAATCCTAGTGTCTAAACTCTTCTCCATGGCTGGACCCCCAAATAATATTCTTTTATGTGCTAAGGGGTATCTAGAGAGTGGGATAGGTTTAATCACTACCCTAACCCTAACGCGTACACTAACCCTAACCCCTACCCTAACCCTAACACGTACCCTAATCCTAACCCGTACCCTAAACCGAGCCCTAACCCTAACAATAACCCTAACCCTAACTCTAACCCATACCCTACGCTGTACCCGAAGCCCTCCCCAAACCCGTACCATAAACCGTACCCTAAGCCTAACCCTAAGCCTAAACCTAACCCTAGGCTACCCTTGACTGCTTCTGCCTCCAATAGATTTCCTAAGCACTAGTGTTTTAAGGAACAGCTTAAAAAGAGAATCCTAATGTGATTTCTTTATAATGTGTGTGTTCCTTATATTATCTTAGTTTCTAAACTCTTCTCCATGGCTGGACCCCAAAATAATATTCCTTTACGTGCTAAGGGGTATCTAGAGAGTGGGATAGGTTTAATCACTACCCTAACCGTAACGCGTACCCTAACCCTAACCCCTACCCTAACCCTAACACGTACCCTAATCCTAACCCGTACCCTAAACCGAGCCCTAACCCTAACACTAACCCTAACCCTAACCCTAACCCATACCCTACGCCGTACCCGAAGCCCTCCCCGAACCCGTACCCTAAGCCGTACCCTAAGCCTAACCCTAAGCCTAACCCTAACCCTAGGCTACCCTTGACTGCTTCTGCCTCCAATAGATTTCCTAAGCACTAGTGTTTTAAGGAACAGCTTAAGAAGAGAATCCTAATGTGATTTCTTTATAATGGGTGTGTTCCTTATCTTATCCTAGTGTCTAAACTCTTCTCCATGCCTGGACCCCCAAATAATATTCCTTTACGTGCTAAGTGGTAACTAGAGAGTGGGATAGGTTTAATAACTACCCTAACCCTAACGCGTACCCTAACGCTAACCCCTACACTAACCCTAACACGTACCCTAATCCTAACCCGTACCCTAAACCGAGTCCTAACCCTAACACTAACCCTAACCCTAACCCTAACCCATACCCTACGCCGTACCCGAAGCCCTCCCCGAACCCGTACCCTAAGCCTAACCCTAAGCCTAACCCTAAGCCTAACCCTAACCCTAGGCTACCCTTGACTGCTTCTGCCTCCAATAGATTTCCTAAGCACTAGTGTTTTAAGGAACAGCTTAAAAAGAGAATCCTAATGTGATTTCTTTATAATGTGTGTGTTCCTTATATTATCTTAGTGTCTAAACTCTTCTCCATGGCTGCACCCCCAAATAATATTCCTTTACGTGCTAAGGGGTATCTAGAGAGTGGGATAGGTTTAATAACTACCCTAACCCTAACGCGTAACCTAACCCTAACCCCTACCCTAACCCTAACACGTACCCTAATCCTAACCCGTACCCTAAACCGAGCCCTAACCCTAACACTAACCCTAACCCTAACCCTAACCCATACCCTACGCTGTACCCGAAGCCCTCCCCGAACCCGTACCCTAAGCCGTACCCTAAGCCTAACCCTAAGCCTAACCCTAACCCTAGTCTACCCTTGACTGCTTCTGCCTCCAATAGATTTCCTAAGCACTAGTGTTTTAAGGAACAGCTTAAAAAGAGAATCCTAATGTGATTTCTTTATAATGGGTGTGTTCCTTATCTTATCCTAGTGTCGAAACTCTTCTCCATGGCTGGACCCCCAAATAATATTCCTTTACGTGCTAAGGGGTAACTAGAGAGTGGGATAGGTTTAATAACTACCCTAACCCTAACGCGTACCCTAACGCTAACCCCTACCCTAACCCTAACACATACCCTAATCCTAACCCGTACCCTAAACCGAGCCCTAACCCTAACACTAACCCTAACCCTAACCCTAACCCATACCCTACGCCGTACCCGAAGCCCTCCCCGAACCCGTACCCTAAGCCGTACCCTAAGCCTAACCCTAAGCCTAACCCTAACCCTGGGCTACCCTTGACTGCTTCTGCCTCCAATAGATTTCCTAAGCACTAGTGTTTTAAGGAACAGCTTAAAAAGAGAATCCTAATGTGATTTCTTTATAATGGGTGTGTTCCTTATCTTATCCTAGTGTCGAAACTCTTCTCCATGGCTGGACCCCGAAATAATATTCCTTTACGTGCTAAGGGGTAACTAGAGAGTGGGATAGGTTTAATAACTACCCTAACCCTAATGCGTACCCTAACCCTAACCCCTACCCTAACCCTAACACGTACCCTAATCCTAACCCGTAACCTAAACCTAGCCCTAACCCTAACACTAACCCTAACCCTAACCCATACCCTACGCCGTACCCGAAACCCTCCCCGAACCCGTACCCTACGCCGTACCCTAAGCCTAACCCTAAGCCTAACCCTAACCCTAGGTTACCCTTGACTGCTTCTGCCTCCAATACATTTCCTAAGCACTAGTGTTTTAAGGAACAGCTTAGAAAGAGAATCCTAATGTGATTTCTTTATAATGGGTGTGTTCTTTATCTTATCCTAGTGTCTAAACTCTTCTCCATGGCGGGACCCCCAAATAATATTACTTTACGTGCTAAGGGGTAACTAGAGAGTGGGATAGGTTTAATAACTACCCTAACCCTAACGCGTACCCTAACGCTAACCCCTACCCTAACCCTAACACGTACCCTAATCCTAACCCGTACCCTAAACCGAGCCCTAACCCTAACACTAACCCTAACCCTAACTCTAACCCATACCCTACGC
This sequence comes from Balaenoptera physalus, assembly GCF_965194825.1. Classification (NCBI taxonomy): domain Eukaryota; kingdom Metazoa; phylum Chordata; class Mammalia; order Artiodactyla; family Balaenopteridae; genus Balaenoptera; species Balaenoptera physalus. The sequence goes on from NW_028126470.1 coordinate 250,518, forward strand.
CGTACCCGAAGCCCTAGCCGAACCCGTACCCTAAGCCGTACCCTAAGCCTACCCCTAAGCCTACCCCTAACCCTAGGCTACCCTTGACTGCTTCTGCCTCCAATAGATTTCCTAAGCACTAGTGTTTTAAGGAACAGCTTAAAAAGAGAATCCTAATGTGATTTCTTTATAATGGGTGTGTTCCTTATCTAATCCTAGTGTCTAAACTCTTCTCCATGGCTGGACCCCCAAATAATATTCTTTTATGTGCTAAGGGTTATCTAGAGAGTGGGATAGGTTTAATCACTACCCTAACCCTAACGCGTACACTAACCCTAACCCCTACCCTAACCCTAACACGTACCCTAATCCTAACCCGTACCCTAAACCGAGCCCTAACCCTAACACTAACCCTAACCCTAACCCTAACCGAGCCCTAACCCTAACACTAACCCTAACCCTAACCCTAACCCATACCCTACGCCGTACCCGAAGCCCTCCCCAACCCGTACCCTAAGCCGTACCCTAAGCCTAACCCTAAGCCGAACCCTAACCCTAGTCTACCCTTGACTGCTTCTGCCTCCAATAGATTTCCTAAGCACTAGTGTTTTAAGGAACAGCTTAAAAAGAGAATCCTAATGTGATTTCTTTATAATGGGTGTGTTCCTTATCTTATCCTAGTGTCTAAACTCTTCTCCATGGCTGGACCCCCAAATAATATTCCTTTACGTGCTAAGGGGTAACTAGAGAGTGGGATAGGTTTAATAACTACCCTAACCCTAACGCGTACCCTAACGCTAAACCCTACCCTAACCCTAACACGTACCCTAATCCTAACCCGTACCCTAAACCGAGCCCTAACCCTAACACTAACCCTAACCCTAACTCTAACCCATACCCTACGCCGTACCCGAAGCCCTCCCCAAACTCGTACCCTAAACCGTACCCTAAGCCTAACCCTAAGCCTAACACTAACCCTAGGCTACCCTTGACTGCTTCTGCCTCCAATAGATTTCCTAAGCACTAGTGTTTTAAGGAACAGCTTAAAAAGAGAATCCTAATGTGATTTCTTTATAATGTGTGTGTTCCTTATATTATCTTAGTGTCTAAACTCTTCTCCATGGCTGGACCCCCAAATAATATTCCTTTACCTGCTAAGGGGTATCTAGAGAGTGGGATAGGTTTAATAACTACCCTAACCATAACGCGTACCCTAACCCTAACCCCTACCCTAACCCTAACACGTACCCTAATCCTAACCCGTACCCTAAACCGAGCCCTAACCCTAACACTAACCCTAACCCTAACCCTAACCCATACCCTACGCCGTACCCGAAGCCCTCCCCGAACACGTACCCTAAGCCGTACCCTAAGCCTAACCCTAAGCCTAACCCTAACCCTAGGCTACCCTTGACTGCTTCTGCCTCCAATAGATTTCCTAAGCACTAGTGTTTGAAGGAACAGCTTAAAAAGAGAATCCTAATGTGATTTCTTTATAATGGGTGTGTTCCTTACCTTATCCTAGTGTCTAAACTCTTCTCCATGGCTGGACCCCCAAATAATATTCCTTTACGTGCTAAGGGGTAACTAGAGAGTGGGATAGGTTTAATAAATACCCTAACCCTAACGCGTAACCTAACGCTAACCCCTACCCTAACCCTAACACGTACCCTAATCCTAACCCGTACCCTAAACCGAGCCCTAACCCTAACACTAACCCTAACCCTAACTCTAACCCATACCCTACGCCGTACCCGAAGCCCTTCCCAAACCCGTACCCTAAGCCGAACCCTAAGCCTAACCCTAAGCCTAACCCTAACCCTAGGCTACCCTTGACTGCTTCTGCCTCCAATAGATTTCCTAACCACTAGTGTTTTAAGGAACAGCTTAAAAAGAGAATCCTAATGTGATTTCTCTATAATGTGTGTGTTCCTTATATTATCTTAGTGTCTAAACTCTTCTCCATGGCTGGACCCCCAAATAATATTCCTTTACGTGCTAAGGGGTATCTAGAGAGTGGGATAGGTTTAATAACTACCCTAACCGTAACGCGTAACCTAACCCTAACCCCTACCCTAACCCTAACACGTACCCTAATCCTAACCCGTACCCTAAACCGAGCCCTAACCCTAACACTAACCCTAACCCTAACCCTAACCCATACCCTACGCAATACCCGAAGCCCTCCCCGAACACGTACCCTAAGCCGTACCCTAAGCCTAACCCTAAGCCTAACCCTAACCCTAGGCTACCCTTAACTTCTTCTGCCTCCAATAGATTTCCTAAGCACTAGTGTTTTAAGGAACAGCTTAAAAAGAGAATCCTAATGTGATTTCTTTATAATGGGTGTGTTCCTTATCTTATCCTAGTGTCTAAACTCTTCTCCATGGCTGGACCCCCAAATAATATTCCTTTATGTGCTAAGGGGTATCTAGAGATTGGGATAGGTTTAATCACTACCCTAACCCTAACGTGTACCCTAACCCTAACCCGTACCCTAACCCTAACACGTACCCTAATCCAGCCCGTACCCTAAACCGAGCCCTAACCCTAACACTAACCCTAACCCTAACCCTAACCCATACCCTACGCCATACCCGAAGCCCTCCCCGAACCCGTACCCTAAGCTGTACCATAAGCCTAACCCTAAGCCTAACCCTAACCCTAGGCTACCCTTGACTGCTTCTGCCTCCAATAGATTTCCTAAGCACTAGCGTTTTAAGGAACAGCTTAAAAAGAGAATCCTAATGTGATTTCTTTATAATGGGTGTGTTCCTTATCTTATCCTAGTGTCTAAACTCTTCTCCATGGCTGGACCTCCAAATAATATTCCTTTACGTGCTAAGTGGTAACTAGAGAGTGGGATAGGTTTAATAACTACCGTAACCCTAACGCGTACCCTAACGCTAACCCCTACACTAACCCTAACAGGTACCCTAATCCTAACCCGTACCCTAAACCGAGTCCTAACCCTAACACTAACCCTAACCCTAACCCTAACCCATACCCTACGCCGTACCCGAAGCCCTAGCCGAACCCGTACCCTAAGCCGTACCCTAAGCCTAACCCTAAGCCTACCCCTAACCCTAGGCTACCCTTGACTGCTTCTGCCTCCAATAGATTTCCTAAGCACTAGTGTTTTAAGGAACAGCTTAAAAAGAGAATCCTAATGTGATTTCTTTATAATGGGTGTGTTCCTTTTCTAATTCTAGTGTCTAAACTCTTCTCCATGGCTGGACCCCCAAATAATATTCTTTTATGTGCTAAGGGGTATCTAGAGAGTGTGATAGGTTTAATAACTACCCTAACCCTAACGCGTACCCTAACCCTAACCCCTACCCTAACCCTAACACGTACCCTAATCCTAACCCGTACCCTAAACCGAGCCCTAACCCTAACACTAACCCTAACCCTAACTCTAACCGATACCCTACGCCGTACCCGAAGCCCTCCCCAAACCCGTACCCTAAGCCTAACCCTAAGCCTAACCCTAACCCTAGGCTACCCTTGACTGCTTCTGCCTCCAATAGATTTCCTAAGCACTAGTGTTTTAAGGAACAGCTTAAAAAGAGAATCCTAATGTGATTTCTTTATAATGTGTGTGTTCCTTATATTATCTTAGTTTCTAAACTCTTCTCCATGGCTGGACCCCAAAATAATATTCCTTTACGTGCTAAGGGGTATCTAGAGAGTGGGATAGGTTTAATCACTACCCTAACCGTAACGCGTACCCTAACCCTAACCCCTACCCTAACCCTAACACGTACCCTAATCCTAACCCGTACCCTAAACCGAGCCCTAACCCTAACACTAACCCTAACCCTAACCCTAACCCATACCCTACGCCGTACCCGAAGCCCTCCCCGAACCCGTACCCTAAGCCGTACCCTAAGCCTAACCCTAAGCCTAACCTTAACCCTAGGCTACCCTTGACTGCTTCTGCCTCCAATAGATTTCGTAAGCACTAGTGTTTTAAGGAACAGCTTAAGAAGAGAATCCTAATGTGATTTCTTTATAATGGGAGTGTTCCTTATCTTATCCTAGTGTCTAAACTCTTCTCCATGCCTGGACCCCCAAATAATATTCCTTTACGTGCTAAGGGGTAACTAGAGAGTGGGATAGGTTTAATAACTACCCTAACCGTAACGCGTACCCTAACGCTAACCCCTACACTAACCCTAACACGTACCCTAATCCTAACCCGTACCCTAACCCTAACACTAACCCTAACCCTAACCCTAACCCATACCCTACGCCGTACCCGAAGCCTTCCCCGAACCCGTACCCTAAGCCGTACCCTAAGCCTAACCCTAAGCCTAACCCTAACCCTAGTCTACCCTTGACTGCTTCTGCCTCCAATAGATTTCCTAAGCACTAGTGTTTTAAGGAACAGCTTAAAAAGAGAATCCTAATGTGATTTCTTTATAATGAGTGTGTTCCTTATCTTATCCTAGTGTCGAAACTCTTCTCCATGGCTGGACCCCCAAATAATATTCCTTTACGTGCTAAGGGGTAACTAGAGAGTGGGATAGGTTTAATAACTACCCTAACCCTAACGCGTACCCTAACGCTAACCCCTACCCTAACCCTAACACGTACCCTAATCCTAACCCGTACCCTAAACCGAGCCCTAACCCTAACACTAACCCTAACCCTAACCCTAACCCATACCCTACGCCGTACCCGAAGCCCTCCCCGAACCCGTACCCTAAGCCGTACCCTAAGCCTAACCCTAAGCCTAACCCTAACCCTGGTCTACCCTTGACTGCTTCTGCCTCCAATAGATTTCCTAAGCACTAGTGTTTTAAGGAACAGCTTAAAAAGAGAATCCTAATGTGATTTCTTTATAATAGGTGTGTTCCTTATCTTATCCTAGTGTCGAAACTCTTCTCCATGGCTGGACCCCGAAATAATATTCCTTTACGTGCTAAGGGGTAACTAGAGAGTGGGATAGGTTTAATAACAACCCTAACCCTAACGCGTACCCTAACCCTAACCCCTACCCTAACCCTAACACGTACCCTAATCCTAACCCGTAACCTAAACCGAGCCCTAACCCTAACACTAACCCTAACCCTAACCCATACCCTACGCCGTACCCGAAACCCTCCCCGAACCCGTACCCTACGCCGTACCCTAAGCCTAACCCTAAGCCTAACCCTAACCCTAGGTTACCCTTGACTGCTTCTGCCTCCAATACATTTCCTAAGCACTAGTGTTTTAAGGAACAGCTTAGAAAGAGAATCCTAATGTGATTTCTTTATAATGGGTGTGTTCTTTATCTTATCCTAGTGTCTAAACTCTTCTCCATGGCGGGACCCCCAAATAATATTACTTTACGTGCTAAGGGGTAACTAGAGAGTGGGATAGGTTTAATAACTACCCTAACCCTAACGCGTACCCTAACGCTAACCCCTACCCTAACCCTAACACGTACCCTAATCCTAACCCGTACCCTAAACCGAGCCCTAACCCTAACACTAACCCTAACCCTAACTCTAACCCATACCCTACGCCGTACCCGAAGCCCTAGCCGAACCCGTACCCTAAGCCGTACCCTAAGCCTACCCCTAAGCCTACCCCTAACCCTAGGCTACCCTTGACTGCTTCTGCCTCCAATAGATTTCCTAAGCACTAGTGTTTTAAGGAACAGCTTAAAAAGAGAATCCTAATGTGATTTCTTTATAATGGGTGTGTTCCTTATCTAATCCTAGTGTCTAAACTCTTCTCCATGGCTGGACCCCCAAATAATATTCTTTTATGTGCTAAGGGGTATCTAGAGAGTGGGATAGGTTTAATCACTACCCTAACCCTAACGCGTACACTAACCCTAACCCCTACCCTAACCCTAACACGTACCCTAATCCTAACCCGTACCCTAAACCGAGCCCTAACCCTAACACTAACCCTAACCCTAACCCTAACCGAGCCCTAACCCTAACACTAACCCTAACCCTAACCCTAACCCATACCCTACGCCGTACCCGAAGCCCTCCCCGAACCCGTACCCTAAGCCGAACCCTAAGCCTAACCCTAAGCCTAACCCTAACCCTAGTCTACCCTTGACTGCTTCTGCCTCCAATAGATTTCCTAAGCACTAGTGTTTTAAGGAACAGCTTAAAAAGAGAATCCTAATGTGATTTCTTTATAATGGGTGTGTTCCTTATCTTATCCTAGTGTCTAAACTCTTCTCCATGGCTGGACCCCCAAATAATATTCCTTTACGTGCTAAGGGGTAACTAGAGAGTGGGATAGGTTTAATAACTACCCTAACCCTAACGCGTACCCTAACGCTAAACCCTACCCTAACCCTAACACGTACCCTAATCCTAACCCGTACCCTAAACCGAGCCCTAACCCTAACACTAACCCTAACCCTAACTCTAACCCATACCCTATGCCGTACCCGAAGCCCTCCCCAAACCCGTACCCTAAACCGTACCCTAAGCCTAACCCTAAGCCTAACACTAACCCTAGGCTACCCTTGACTGCTTCTGCCTCCAATAGATTTCCTAAGCCCTAGTGTTTTAAGGAACAGCTTAAAAAGAGAATCCTAATGTGATTTCTTTATAATGTGTGTGTTCCTTATATTATCTTAGTGTCTAAACTCTTCTCCATGGCTGGACCCCCAAATAATATTCCTTTACCTGCTAAGGGGTATCTAGAGAGTGGGATAGGTTTAATAACTACCCTAACCATAACGCGTACCCTAACCCTAACCCCTACCCTAACCCTAACACGTACCCTAATCCTAACCCGTACCCTAAACCGAGCCCTAACCCTAACACTAACCCTAACCCTAACCCTAACCCATACCCTACGCCGTACCCGAAGCCCTCCCCGAACACGTACCCTAAGCCGTACCCTAAGCCTAACCCTAAGCCTAACCCTAACCCTAGGCTACCCTTGACTGCTTCTGCCTCCAATAGATTTCCTAAGCACTAGTGTTTTAAGGAACAGCTTAAAAAGAGAATCCTAATGTGATTTCTTTATAATGGGTGTGTTCCTTACCTTATCCTAGTGTCTAAACTCTTCTCCATGGCTGGACCCCCAAATAATATTCCTTTACGTGCTAAGGGGTAACTAGAGAGTGGGATAGGTTTAATAACTACCCTAACCCTAACGCGTAACCTAACGCTAACCCCTACCCTAACCCTAACACGTACCCTAATCCTAACCCGTACCCTAAACCGAGCCCTAACCCTAACACTAACCCTAACCCTAACTCTAACCCATACCCTACGCCGTACCCGAAGCCCTTCCCAAACCCGTACCCTAAGCCGAACCCTAAGCCTAACCCTAAGCCTAACCCTAACCCTAGGCTACCCTTGACTGCTTCTGCCTCCAATAGATTTCCTAACCACTAGTGTTTTAAGGAACAGCTTAAAAAGAGAATCCTTATGTGATTTCTCTATAATATGTGTGTTCCTTATATTATCTTAGTGTCTAAACTCTTCTCCATGGCTGGACCCCCAAATAATATTCCTTTACGTGCTAAGGGGTATCTAGAGAGTGGGATAGGTTTAATAACTACCCTAACCGTAACGCGTACCCTAACCCTAACCCCTACCCTAACCCTAACACGTACCCTAATCCTAACCCGTACCCTAAACCGAGCCCTAACCCTAACACTAACCCTAACCCTAACCCTAACCCATACCCTACGCAATACCCGAAGCCCTCCCCGAACACGTACCCTAAGCCGTACCCTAAGCCTAACCCTAAGCCTAACCCTAACCCTAGGCTACCCTTAACTTCTTCTGCCTCCAATAGATTTCCTAAGCACTAGTGTTTTAAGGAACAGCTTAAAAAGAGAATCCTAATGTGATTTCTTTATAATGGGTGTGTTCCTTATCTTATCCTAGTGTCTAAACTCTTCTCCATGGCTGGACCCCCAAATAATATTCCTTTATGTGCTAAGGGGTATCTAGAGATTGGGATAGGTTTAATCACTACCCTAATCCTAACGTGTACCCTAACCCTAACCCCTACCCTAACCCTAACACGTACCCTAATCCTAACCCGTACCCTAAACCGAGCCCTAACCCTAACACTAACCCTAACCCTAACCCTAACCCATACCCTACGCCATACCCGAAGCCCTCCCCGAACCCGTACCCTAAGCTGTACCCTAAGCCTAACCCTAAGCCTAACCCTAACCCTAGGCTACCCTTGACTGCTTCTGCCTCCAATAGATTTCCTAAGCACTAATGTTTTAAGGAACAGCTTAAAAAGAGAATCCTAATGTGATTTCTTTATAATGGGTGTGTTCCTCATCTTATCCTAGTGTCTAAACTCTTCTCCATGGCTGGACCTCCAAATAATATTCCTTTACGTGCTAAGTGGTAACTAGAGAGTGGGATAGGTTTAATAACTACCCTAACCCTAACGCGTACCCTAACGCTAACCCCTACACTAACCCTAACACGTACCCTAATCCTAACCCGTACCCTAAACCGAGCCCTAACCCTAACACTAACCCTAACCCTAACCCTAACCCATACCCTACGCCGTACCCGAAGCCCTCCCCGAACCCGTACCCTAAGCCGTACCCTAAGCCTAACCCTAAGCCTAACCCTAACCCTGGTCTACCCTTGACTGCTTCTGCCTCCAATAGATTTCCTAAGCACTAGTGTTTTAAGGAACAGCTTAAAAAGAGAATCCTAATGTGATTTCTTTATAATGGGTGTGTTCCTTATCTTATCCTAGTGTCTAAACTCTTCTCCATGGCTGGACCCCCAAATAATATTCCTTTACGTGCTAAGGGGTAACTAGAGAGTGGGATAGGTTTAATAACTACCCTAACCCTAACGCGTACCCTAACGCTAAACCCTACCCTAACCCTAACACGTACCCTAATCCTAACCCGTACCCTAAACCGAGCCCTAACCCTAACACTAACCCTAACCCTAACTCTAACCCATACCCTATGCCGTACCCGAAGCCCTCCCCAAACCCGTACCCTAAACCGTACCCTAAGCCTAACCCTAAGCCTAACACTAACCCTAGGCTACCCTTGACTGCTTCTGCCTCCAATAGATTTCCTAAGCCCTAGTGTTTTAAGGAACAGCTTAAAAAGAGAATCCTAATGTGATTTCTTTATAATGTGTGTGTTCCTTATATTATCTTAGTGTCTAAACTCTTCTCCATGGCTGGACCCCCAAATAATATTCCTTTACCTGCTAAGGGGTATCTAGAGAGTGGGATAGGTTTAATAACTACCCTAACCATAACGCGTACCCTAACCCTAACCCCTACCCTAACCCTAACACGTACCCTAATCCTAACCCGTACCCTAAACCGAGCCCTAACCCTAACACTAACCCTAACCCTAACCCTAACCCATACCCTACGCCGTACCCGAAGCCCTCCCCGAACACGTACCCTAAGCCGTACCCTAAGCCTAACCCTAAGCCTAACCCTAACCCTAGGCTACCCTTGACTGCTTCTGCCTCCAATAGATTTCCTAAGCACTAGTGTTTTAAGGAACAGCTTAAAAAGAGAATCCTAATGTGATTTCTTTATAATGGGTGTGTTCCTTACCTTATCCTAGTGTCTAAACTCTTCTCCATGGCTGGACCCCCAAATAATATTCCTTTACGTGCTAAGGGGTAACTAGAGAGTGGGATAGGTTTAATAACTACCCTAACCCTAACGCGTAACCTAACGCTAACCCCTACCCTAACCCTAACACGTACCCTAATCCTAACCCGTACCCTAAACCGAGCCCTAACCCTAACACTAACCCTAACCCTAACTCTAACCCATACCCTACGCCGTACCCGAAGCCCTTCCCAAACCCGTACCCTAAGCCGAACCCTAAGCCTAACCCTAAGCCTAACCCTAACCCTAGGCTACCCTTGACTGCTTCTGCCTCCAATAGATTTCCTAACCACTAGTGTTTTAAGGAACAGCTTAAAAAGAGAATCCTTATGTGATTTCTCTATAATATGTGTGTTCCTTATATTATCTTAGTGTCTAAACTCTTCTCCATGGCTGGACCCCCAAATAATATTCCTTTACGTGCTAAGGGGTATCTAGAGAGTGGGATAGGTTTAATAACTACCCTAACCGTAACGCGTACCCTATCCCTAACCCCTACCCTAACCCTAACACGTACCCTAATCCTAACCCGTACCCTAAACCGAGCCCTAACCCTAACACTAACCCTAACCCTAACCCTAACCCATACCCTACGCAATACCCGAAGCCCTCCCCGAACACGTACCCTAAGCCGTACCCTAAGCCTAACCCTAAGCCTAACCCTAACCCTAGGCTACCCTTAACTTCTTCTGCCTCCAATAGATTTCCTAAGCACTAGTGTTTTAAGGAACAGCTTAAAAAGAGAATCCTAATGTGATTTCTTTATAATGGGTGTGTTCCTTATCTTATCCTAGTGTCTAAACTCTTCTCCATGGCTGGACCTCCAAATAATATTCCTTTACGTGCTAAGTGGTAACTAGAGAGTGGGATAGGTTTAATAACTACCCTAACCCTAACGCGTACCCTAACGCTAACCCCTACACTAACCCTAACACGTACCCTAATCCTAACCCGTACCCTAAACCGAGCCCTAACCCTAACACTAACCCTAACCCTAACCCTAACCCATACCCTACGCCGTACCCGAAGCCCTCCCCGAACCCGTACCCTAAGCCGTACCCTAAGCCTAACCCTAAGCCTAACCCTAACCCTGGTCTATCCTTGACTGCTTCTGCCTCCAATAGATTTCCTAAGCACTAGTGTTTTAAGGAACAGCTTAAAAAGAGAATCCTAATGTGATTTCTTTATAATGGGTGTGTTCCTTATCTTATCCTAGTGTCGAAACTCTTCTCCATGGCTGGACCCCGAAATAATATTCCTTTACGTGCTAAGGGGTAACTAGAGAGTGGGATAGGTTTAATAACAACCCTAACCCTAACGCGTACCCTAACCCTAACCCCTACCCTAACCCTAACACGTACCCTAATCCTAACCCGTAACCTAAACCGAGCCCTAACCCTAACACTAACCCTAACCCTAACCCATACCCTACGCCGTACCCGAAACCCTCCCCGAACCCGTACCCTACGCCGTACCCTAAGCCTACCCCTAAGCCTAACCCTAACCCTAGGTTACCCTTGACTGCTTCTGCCTCCAATACATTTCCTAAGCACTAGTGTTTTAAGGAACAGCTTAGAAAGAGAATCCTAATGTGATTTCTTTATAATGGGTGTGTTCTTTATCTTATCCTAGTGTCTAAACTCTTCTCCATGGCGGGACCCCCAAATAATATTACTTTACGTGCTAAGGGGTAACTAGAGAGTGGGATAGGTTTAATAACTACCCTAACCCTAACGCGTACCCTAACGCTAACCCCTACCCTAACCCTAACACGTACCCTAATCCTAACCCGTACCCTAAACCGAGCCCTAACCCTAACACTAACCCTAACCCTAACTCTAACCCATACCCTACGCCGTACCCGAAGCCCTAGCCGAACCCGTACCCTAAGCCGTACCCTAAGCCTACCCCTAAGCCTACCCCTAACCCTAGGCTACCCTTGACTGCTTCTGCCTCCAATAGATTTCCTAAGCACTAGTGTTTTAAGGAACAGCTTAAAAAGAGAATCCTAATGTGATTTCTTTATAATGGGTGTGTTCCTTATCTAATCCTAGTGTCTAAACTCTTCTCCATGGCTGGACCCCCAAATAATATTCTTTTATGTGCTAAGGGGTATCTAGAGAGTGGGATAGGTTTAATCACTACCCTAACCCTAACGCGTACACTAACCCTAACCCCTACCCTAACCCTAACACGTACCCTAATCCTAACCCGTACCCTAAACCGAGCCCTAACCCTAACACTAACCCTAACCCTAACCCTAACCGAGCCCTAACCCTAACACTAACCCTAACCCTAACCCTAACCCATACCCTACGCCGTACCCGAAGCCCTCCCCGAACCCGTACCCTAAGCCGTACCCTAAGCCTAACCCTAAGCCTAACCCTAACCCTAGTCTACCCTTGACTGCTTCTGCCTCCAATAGATTTCCTAAGCACTAGTGTTTTAAGGAACAGCTTAAAAAGAGAATCCTAATGTGATTTCTTTATAATGGGTGTGTTCCTTATCTTATCCTAGTGTCTAAACTCTTCTCCATGGCTGGACCCCCAAATAATATTCCTTTACGTGCTAAGGGGTAACTAGAGAGTGGGATAGGTTTAATAACTACCCTAACCCTAACGCGTACCCTAACGCTAAACCCTACCCTAACCCTAACACGTACCCTAATCCTAACCCTTACCCTAAACCGAGCCCTAACCCTAACACTAACCCTAACCCTAACTCTAACCCATACCCTATGCCGTACCCGAAGCCCTCCCCAAACCCGTACCCTAAACCGTACCCTAAGCATAACCCTAAGCCTAACACTAACCCTAGGCTACCCTTGACTGCTTCTGCCTCCAATAGATTTCCTAAGCCCTAGTGTTTTAAGGAACAGCTTAAAAAGAGAATCCTAATGTGATTTCTTTATAATGTGTGTGTTCCTTATATTATCTTAGTGTCTAAACTCTTCTCCATGGCTGGACCCCCAAATAATATTCCTTTACCTGCTAAGGGGTATCTAGAGAGTGGGATAGGTTTAATAACTACCCTAACCATAACGCGTACCCTAACCCTAACCCCTACCCTAACCCTAACACGTACCCTAATCCTAACCCGTACCCTAAACCGAGCCCTAACCCTAACACTAACCCTAACCCTAACCCTAACCCATACCCTACGCCGTACCCGAAGCCCTCCCCGAACACGTACCCTAAGCCGTACCCTAAGCCTAACCCTAAGCCTAACCCTAACCCTAGGCTACCCTTGACTGCTTCTGCCTCCAATAGATTTCCTAAGCACTAGTGTTTTAAGGAACAGCTTAAAAAGAGAATCCTAATGTGATTTCTTTATAATGGGTGTGTTCCTTACCTTATCCTAGTGTCTAAACTTTTCTCCATGGCTGGACCCCCAAATAATATTCCTTTACGTGCTAAGGGGTAACTAGAGAGTGGGATAGGTTTAATAACTACCCTAACCCTAACGCGTAACCTAACGCTAACCCCTACCCTAACCCTAACACGTACCCTAATCCTAACCCGTACCCTAAACCGAGCCCTAACCCTAACACTAACCCTAACCCTAACTCTAACCCATACCCTACGCCGTACCCGAAGCCCTTCCCAAACCCGTACCCTAAGCCGAACCCTAAGCCTAACCCTAAGCCTAACCCTAACCCTAGGCTACCCTTGACTGCTTCTGCCTCCAATAGATTTCCTAACCACTAGTGTTTTAAGGAACAGCTTAAAAAGAGAATCCTTATGTGATTTCTCTATAATATGTGTGTTCCTTATATTATCTTAGTGTCTAAACTCTTCTCCATGGCTGGACCCCCAAATAATATTCCTTTACGTGCTAAGGGGTATCTAGAGAGTGGGATAGGTTTAATAACTACCCTAACCGTAATGCGTACCCTAACCCTAACCCCTACCCTAACCCTAACACGTACCCTAATCCTAACCCGTACCCTAAACCGAGCCCTAACCCTAACACTAACCCTAACCCTAACCCTAACCCATACCCTACGCAATACCCGAAGCCCTCCCCGAACACGTACCCTAAGCCGTACCCTAAGCCTAACCCTAAGCCTAACCCTAACCCTAGGCTACCCTTAACTTCTTCTGCCTCCAATAGATTTCCTAAGCACTAGTGTTTTAAGGAACAGCTTAAAAAGAGAATCCTAATGTGATTTCTTTATAATGGGTGTGTTCCTTATCTTATCCTAGTGTCTAAACTCTTCTCCATGGCTGGACCCCCAAATAATATTCCTTTATGTGCTAAGGGGTATCTAGAGATTGGGATAGGTTTAATCACTACCCTAATCCTAACGTGTACCCTAACCCTAACCCCTACCCTAACCCTAACACGTACCCTAATCCTAACCCGTACCCTAAACCGAGCCCTAACCCTAACACTAACCCTAACCCTAACCCTAACCCATACCCTACGCCATACCCGAAGCCCTCCCCGAACCCGTACCCTAAGCTGTACCCTAAGCCTAACCCTAAGCCTAACCCTAACCCTAGGCTACCCTTGACTGCTTCTGCCTCCAATAGATTTCCTAAGCACTAATGTTTTAAGGAACAGCTTAAAAAGAGAATCCTAATGTGATTTCTTTATAATGGGTGTGTTCCTCATCTTATCCTAGTGTCTAAACTCTTCTCCATGGCTGGACCTCCAAATAATATTCCTTTACGTGCTAAGTGGTAACTAGAGAGTGGGATAGGTTTAATAACTACCCTAACCCTAACGCGTACCCTAACGCTAACCCCTACACTAACCCTAACACGTACCCTAATCCTAACCCGTACCCTAAACCGAGCCCTAACCCTAACACTAACCCTAACCCTAACCCTAACCCATACCCTACGCCGTACCCGAAGCCCTCCCCGAACCCGTACCCTAAGCCGTACCCTAAGCCTAACCCTAAGCCTAACCCTAACCCTGGTCTACCCTTGACTGCTTCTGCCTCCAATAGATTTCCTAAGCACTAGTGTTTTAAGGAACAGCTTAAAAAGAGAATCCTAATGTGATTTCTTTATAATGGGTGTGTTCCTTATCTTATCCTAGTGTCGAAACTCTTCTCCATGGCTGGACCCCGAAATAATATTCCTTTACGTGCTAAGGGGTAACTAGAGAGTGGGATAGGTTTAATAACAACCCTAACCCTAACGCGTACCCTAACCCTAACCCCTACCCTAACCCTAACACGTACCCTAATCCTAACCCGTAACCTAAACCGAGCCCTAACCCTAACACTAACCCTAACCCTAACCCATACCCTACGCCGTACCCGAAACCCTCCCCGAACCCGTACCCTACGCCGTACCCTAAGCCTAACCCTAAGCCTAACCCTAACCCTAGGTTACCCTTGACTGCTTCTGCCTCCAATACATTTCCTAAGCACTAGTGTTTTAAGGAACAGCTTAGAAAGAGAATCCTAATGTGATTTCTTTATAATGGGTGTGTTCTTTATCTTATCCTAGTGTCTAAACTCTTCTCCATGGCGGGACCCCCAAATAATATTACTTTACGTGCTAAGGGGTAACTAGAGAGTGGGATAGGTTTAATAACTACCCTAACCCTAACGCGTACCCTAACGCTAACCCCTACCCTAACCCTAACACGTACCCTAATCCTAACCCGTACCCTAAACCGAGCCCTAACCCTAACACTAACCCTAACCCTAACTCTAACCCATACCCTACGCCGTACCCGAAGCCCTAGCCGAACCCGTACCCTAAGCCGTACCCTAAGCCTACCACTAAGCCTACCCCTAACCCTAGGCTACCCTTGACTGCTTCTGCCTCCAATAGATTTCCTAAGCACTAGTGTTTTAAGGAACAGCTTAAAAAGAGAATCCTAATGTGATTTCTTTATAATGGGTGTGTTCCTTATCTAATCCTAGTGTCTAAACTCTTCTCCATGGCTGGACCCCCAAATAATATTCTTTTATGTGCTAAGGGGTATCTAGAGAGTGGGATAGGTTTAATCACTACCCTAACCCTAACGCGTACACTAACCCTAACCCCTACCCTAACCCTAACACGTACCCTAATCCTAACCCGTACCCTAAACCGAGCCCTAACCCTAACACTAACCCTAACCCTAACCCTAACCGAGCCCTAACCCTAACACTAACCATAACCCTAACCCTAACCCATACCCTACGCCATACCCGAAGCCCTCCCCGAACCCGTACCCTAAGCTGTACCCTAAGCCTAACCCTAAGCCTAACCCTAACCCTAGGCTACCCTTGACTGCTTCTGCCTCCAATAGATTTCCTAAGCACTAGTGTTTTAAGGAACAGCTTAAAAAGAGAATCCTAATGTGATTTCTTTATAATGGGTGTGTTCCTTATCTTATCCTAGTGTCTAAACTCTTCTCCATGGCTGGACCTCCAAATAATATTCCTTTACGTGCTAAGTGGTAACTAGAGAGTGGGATAGGTTTAATAACTACCCTAACCCTAACGCGTACCCTAACGCTAACCCCTACACTAACCCTAACACGTACCCTAATCCTAACCCGTACCCTAAACCGAGTCCTAACCCTAACACTAACCCTAACCCTAACCCTAACCCATACCCTACGCCGTACCCGAAGCCCTAGCCGAACCCGTACCCTAAGCCGTACCCTAAGCCTAACCCTAAGCCTACCCCTAACCCTAGGCTACCCTTGACTGCTTCTGCCTCCAATAGATTTCCTAAGCACTAGTGTTTTAAGGAACAGCTTAAAAAGAGAATCCTAATGTGATTTCTTTATAATGTGTGTGTTCCTTATATTATCTTAGTTTCTAAACTCTTCTCCATGGCTGGACCCCAAAATAATATTCCTTTACGTGCTAAGGGGTATCTAGAGAGTGGGATAGGTTTAATCACTACCCTAACCATAACGCGTACCCTAACCCTAACCCCTACCCTAACCCTAACACGTACCCTAATCCTAACCCGTACCCTAAACGAGCCCTAACCCTAACACTAACCCTAAACCTAAGCCTAACCCATACCCTACGCCGTACCCGAAGCCCTCCCCGAACCCGTACCCTAAGCCGTACCCTAAGCCTACCCCTAAGCCTAACCCTAACCCTAGGCTACCCTTGACTGCTTCTGCCTCCAATAGATTTCCTAAGCACTAGTGTTTTAAGGAACAGCTTAAAAAGAGAATCCTAATGTGATTTCTTTATAATGTGTGTGATCCTTATATTATCTTAGTGTCTAAAGTCTTCTCCATTGCTGGACCCCCAAATAATATTCCTTTACGTGCTAAGGGGTATCTAGAGAGTGGGATAGGTTTAATAACTACCCTAACCATAACGCGTACCATAACCCTAACCCCTACCCTAACCCTAACACGTACCCTAATCCTACACCGTACCCTAAACCGAGCCCTAACCCTAACACTAACCCTAACCCTAACCCTAACCCATACCCTACGGCGTACCCGAAGCCCTCCCCGAACCCGTACCCTAAGCCGTACCCTAAGCCTAACGCTAAGCCTAACCCTAACCCTAGGCTACCCTTGACTGCTTCTGCCTCCAATAGATTTCCTAAGCACTAGTGTTTTAAGGAACAGCTTAAGAAGAGAATCCTAATGTGATTTCTTTATAATGGGTGTGTTCCTTATCTTATCCTAGTGTCTAAACTCTTCTCCATGGCTGGACCCCCAAATAATATTCCTTTACGTGCTAAGGGGTAACTAGAGTGTGGGATAGGTTTAATAACTACCCTAACCCTAACGCGTACCCTAACGCTAACCCCTACCCTAACCCTAACACGTACCCTAATCCTAACCCGTACCCTAAACCGAGCCCTAACCCTAACACTAACCCTAACCCTAACCCTAACCCATACCCTACGCCGTACCCGAAGCCCTCCCCGAACCCGTACCCTAAACCGTACCCTAAGCCTAACCCTAAGCCTAACCCTAACCCTAGGCTACCCTTGACTGCTTCTGCCTCCAATAGATTTCCTAAGCACTAGTGTTTTAAGGAACAGCTTAAAAAGAGAATCCTAATGTGATTTCTTTATAATGGGTGTGTTCCTTATCTAATCCTAGTGTCTAAACTCTTCTCCATGGCTGGACCCCCAAATAATATTCCTTTATGTGCTAAGGGGTATCTAGAGAGTGGGATAGGTTTAATCACTACCCTAACCCGAACGTGTACCCTAACCCTAACCCCTACCCTAACCCTAACACGTACCCTAATCCTAACCCGTACCCTAAACCGAGCCCTAACCCTAACACTAACCCTAACCCTAACCCTAACCCATACCCTACGCCGTACCCGAAGCCCTCCCCGAACCCGTACCCTAAGCCGTACCCTAAGCCTAACCCTAAGCCTAACCCTAACCCTAGGCTACCCTTGACTGCTTCTGCCTCCAATAGATTTCCTAAGCACTAGTGTTTTAAGGAACAGCTTAAAAAGAGAATCCTAATGTGATTTCTTTATAATGGGTGTGTTCCTTATCTTATCCTAGTGTCTAAACTCTTCTCCATGGCTGGACCCCCAAATAATATTCCTTTACGTGCTAAGGGGTAACTAGAGAGTGGGATAGGTTTAATAACTACCCTAACCCTAACGCGTACCCTAACGCTAAACCCTACCCTAACCCTAACACGTACCCTAATCCTAACCCGTACCCTAAACCGAGCCCTAACCCTAACACTAACCCTAACCCTAACTCTAACCCATACCCTACGCCGTACCCGAAGCCCTCCACAAACCCGTACCCTAAACCGTACCCTACGCCTAACCCTAAGCCTAACCCTAACCCTAGGCTACCCTTGACTGCTTCTGCCTCCAATAGATTTCCTAAGCACTAGTGTTTTAAGGAAAAGCTTAAAAACACAATCCTAATGTGATTTCTTTATAATGTGTGTGTTCCTTATATTATCTTAGTTTCTAAACCCTTCTCCATGGATGGACCCCAAAATAATATTCCTTTACGTGCTAAGGGGTATCTAGAGAGTGGGATAGGTTTAATCACTACCCTAACCATAACGCGTACCCTAACCCTAACCCCTACCCTAACCCTAACACGTACCCTAATCCTAACCCGTACCCTAAACCGAGCCCTAACCCTAACACTAACCCTAACCCTACCCCTAACCCATACCCTACGCCGTACCCGAAGCCCTCCCCGAACCCGTACCCTAAGCCGTACCCTAAGCCTAACCCTAAGCCTAACCCTAACCCTAGGCTACCCTTGACTCCTTCTGCCTCCAATAGATTTCCTAAGCACTAGTGTTTTAAGGAACAGCTTAAGAAGAGAATCCTAATGTGATTTCTTAATAATGGGTGTGTTCCTTATCTTATCCTAGTGTCTAAACTCTTCTCCATGCCTGGACCCCCAAATAATATTCCTTTACGTGCTAAGGGGTAACTAGAGAGTGGGATAGGTTTAATAACTACCCTAACCCTAACGCGTACCATAACGCTAACCCTTACCCTAACCCTAACACGTACCCTAATCCTAACCCGTACCCTAAACCGAGCCCTAACCCTAACACTAACCCTAACCCTAACCCTAACCCATACCCTACGCCGTACCCGAAGCCCTCCCCGAACCCGTACCCTAAGCCGTACCCTAAGCCTAACCCTAAGCCTAACCCTAACCCTAGGCTACCCTTGACTGCTTCTGCCTCCAATAGATTTCCTAAGCACTAGTGTTTTAAGGAACAGCTTAAAAAGAGAATCCTAATGTGATTTCTTTATAATGTGTGTGTTCCATATATTATCTTAGTGTCTAAACTCTTCTCCATGGCTGGACCCCCAAATAATATTCCTTTACCTGCTAAGGGGTATCTAGAGAGTGGGATAGGTTTAATAACTACCCTAACCATAACGCGTACCCTAACCCTAACCCCTACCCTAACCCTAACACGTACCCTAATCCTAACCCGTACCCTAAACCGAGCCCTAACCCTAACACTAACCCTAACCCTAACCCTAACCCATACCCTACGCCGTACCCGAAGCCCTCCCCGAACACGTACCCTAAGCCGTACCCTAAGCCTAACCCTAAGCCTAACCCTAACCCTAGGCTACCCTTGACTGCTTCTGCCTCCAATAGATTTCCTAAGCACTAGTGTTTTAAGGAACAGCTTAAGAAGAGAATCCTAATGTGATTTCTTTATAATGGGTGTGTTCCTTATCTTATCCTAGTGTCTAAACTCTTCTCCATGGCTGGACCCCCAAATAATATTCCTTTACGTGCTAAGGGGTAACTAGAGTGTGGGATAGGTTTAATAACTACCCTAACCCTAACGCGTACCCTAACGCTAACCCCTACCCTAACCCTAACACGTACCCTAATCCTAACCCGTACCCTAAACCGAGCCCTAACCCTAACACTAACCCTAACCCTAACCCTAACCCATACCCTACGCCGTACCCGAAGCCCTCCCCGAACCCGTACCCTAAACCGTACCCTAAGCCTAACCCTAAGCCTAACCCTAACCCTAGGCTACCCTTGACTGCTTCTGCCTCCAATAGATTTCCTAAGCACTAGTGTTTTAAGGAACAGCTTAAAAAGAGAATCCTAATGTGATTTCTTTATAATGGGTGTGTTCCTTATCTAATCCTAGTGTCTAAACTCTTCTCCATGGCTGGACCCCCAAATAATATTCCTTTATGTGCTAAGGGGTATCTAGAGAGTGGGATAGGTTTAATCACTACCCTAACCCGAACGTGTACCCTAACCCTAACCCCTACCCTAACCCTAACACGTACCCTAATCCTAACCCGTACCCTAAACCGAGCCCTAACCCTAACACTAACCCTAACCCTAACCCTAACCCATACCCTACGCCGTACCCGAAGCCCTCCCCGAACCCGTACCCTAAGCCGTACCCTAAGCCTAACCCTAAGCCTAACCCTAACCCTAGGCTACCCTTGACTGCTTCTGCCTCCAATAGATTTCCTAAGCACTAGTGTTTTAAGGAACAGCTTAAAAAGAGAATCCTAATGTGATTTCTTTATAATGGGTGTGTTCCTTATCTTATCCTAGTGTCTAAACTCTTCTCCATGGCTGGACCCCCAAATAATATTCCTTTACGTGCTAAGGGGTAACTAGAGAGTGGGATAGGTTTAATAACTACCCTAACCCTAACGCGTACCCTAACGCTAAACCCTACCCTAACCCTAACACGTACCCTAATCCTAACCCGTACCCTAAACCGAGCCCTAACCCTAACACTAACCCTAACCCTAACTCTAACCCATACCCTACGCCGTACCCGAAGCCCTCCACAAACCCGTACCCTAAACCATACCCTACGCCTAACCCTAAGCCTAACCCTAACCCTAGGCTACCCTTGACTGCTTCTGCCTCCAATAGATTTCCTAAGCACTAGTGTTTTAAGGAAAAGCTTAAAAACACAATCCTAATGTGATTTCTTTATAATGTGTGTGTTCCTTATATTATCTTAGTTTCTAAACCCTTCTCCATGGATGGACCCCAAAATAATATTCCTTTACGTGCTAAGGGGT
The DNA here is from genome assembly GCF_965194825.1 of Balaenoptera physalus. Classification (NCBI taxonomy): domain Eukaryota; kingdom Metazoa; phylum Chordata; class Mammalia; order Artiodactyla; family Balaenopteridae; genus Balaenoptera; species Balaenoptera physalus. Next base: position 271,573 of record NW_028126470.1, read on the forward strand.
ATCTAGAGAGTGGGATAGGTTTAATCACTACCCTAACCATAACGCGTACCCTAACCCTAACCCCTACCCTAACCCTAACACGTACCCTAATCCTAACCCGTACCCTAAACCGAGCCCTAACCCTAACACTAACCCTAACCCTACCCCTAACCCATACCCTACGCCGTACCCGAAGCCCTCCCCGAACCCGTACCCTAAGCCGTACCCTAAGCCTAACCCTAAGCCTAACCCTAACCCTAGGCTACCCTTGACTCCTTCTGCCTCCAATAGATTTCCTAAGCACTAGTGTTTTAAGGAACAGCTTAAGAAGAGAATCCTAATGTGATTTCTTAATAATGGGTGTGTTCCTTATCTTATCCTAGTGTCTAAACTCTTCTCCATGCCTGGACCCCCAAATAATATTCCTTTACGTGCTAAGGGGTAACTAGAGAGTGGGATAGGTTTAATAACTACCCTAACCCTAACGCGTACCATAACGCTAACCCTTACCCTAACCCTAACACGTACCCTAATCCTAACCCGTACCCTAAACCGAGCCCTAACCCTAACACTAACCCTAACCCTAACCCTAACCCATACCCTACGCCGTACCCGAAGCCCTCCCCGAACCCGTACCCTAAGCCGTACCCTAAGCCTAACCCTAAGCCTAACCCTAACCCTAGGCTACCCTTGACTGCTTCTGCCTCCAATAGATTTCCTAAGCACTAGTGTTTTAAGGAACAGCTTAAAAAGAGAATCGTAATGTGATTTCTTTATAATGTGTGTGTTCCATATATTATCTTAGTGTCTAAACTCTTCTCCATGGCTGGACCCCCAAATAATATTCCTTTACCTGCTAAGGGGTATCTAGAGAGTGGGATAGGTTTAATAACTACCCTAACCATAACGCGTACCCTAACCCTAACCCCTACCCTAACCCTAACACGTACCCTAATCCTAACCCGTACCCTAAACCGAGCCCTAACCCTAACACTAACCCTAACCCTAACCCTAACCCATACCCTACGCCGTACCCGAAGCCCTCCCCGAACACGTACCCTAAGCCGTACCCTAAGCCTAACCCTAAGCCTAACCCTAACCCTAGGCTACCCTTGACTGCTTCTGCCTCCAATAGATTTCCTAAGCACTAGTGTTTTAAGGAACAGCTTAAAAAGAGAATCCTAATGTGATTTCTTTATAATGGGTGTGTTCCTTACCTTATCCTAGTGTCTAAACTCTTCTCCATGGCTGGACCCCCAAATAATATTCCTTTACGTGCTAAGGGGTAACTAGAGAGTGGGATAGGTTTAATAACTACCCTAACCCTAACGCGTAACTTAACGCTAACCCCTACCCTAACCCTAACACGTACCCTAATCCTAACCCGTACCCTAAACCGAGCCCTAACCCTAACACTAACCCTAACCCTAACTCTAACCCATACCCTACGCCGTACCCGAAGCCCTCCCCAAACCCGTACCCTAAGCCGAACCCTAAGCCTAACCCTAAGCCTAACCCTAACCCTAGGCTACCCTTGACTGCTTCTGCCTCCAATAGATTTCCTAACCACTAGTGTTTTAAGGAACAGCTTAAAAAGAGAATCCTAATGTGATTTCTTTATAATGTGTGTGTTCCTTATATTATCTTAGTGTCTAAACTCTTCTCCATGGCTGGACCCCCAAATAATATTCCTTTACGTGCTAAGGGGTATCTAGAGAGTGGGATAGGTTTAATAACTACCCTAACCGTAACGCGTACCCTAACCCTACCCCCTACCCTAACCCTAACACGTACCCTAATCCTAACCCGTACCCTAAACCGAGCCCTAACCCTAACACTAACCCTAACCCTAACTCTAACCCATACCCTACGCCGTACCCGAAGCCCTCCCCAAACCCGTACCCTAAACCGTACCCTAAGCCTAACCCTAAGCCTAACCCTAACCCTAGGCTACCCTTGACTGCTTCTGCCTCCAATAGATTTCCTAAGCACTAGTGTTTTAAGGAAAAGCTTAAAAACACAATCCTAATGTGATTTCTTTATAATGTGTGTGTTCCTTATATTATCTTAGTTTCTAAACCCTTCTCCATGGATGGACCCCAAAATAATATTCCTTTACGTGCTAAGGGGTATCTAGAGAGTGGGATAGGTTTAATCACTACCCTAACCGTAACGCGTACCCTAACCCTAACCCCTACCCTAACCCTAACACGTACCCTAATCCTAACCCGTAACCTAAACCGAGCCCTAACCCTAACACTAACCCTAACCCTAACCCATACCCTACGCCGTACCCGAAACCCTCCCCGAACCCGTACCCTACGCCGTACCCTAAGCCTAACCCTAAGCCTAACCCTAACCCTAGGCTACCCTTGACTGCTTCTGCCTCCAATAGATTTCCTAAGCACTAGTGTTTTAAGGAACAGCTTAAAAAGAGAATCCTAATGTGATTTCTTTATAATGGGTGTGTTCCTTATCTAATCCTAGTGTCTAAACTCTTCTCCATGGCTGGACCCCCAAATAATATTCTTTTATGTGCTAAGGGGTATCTATAGAGTGGGATAGGTTTAATCACTAACCTAACCCTAACGCGTACACTAACCCTAACCCCTACCCTAACCCTAACACGTACCCAAATCCTAACCCGTACCCTAAACCGAGCCCTAACCCTAACAATAACCCTAACCCTAACTCTAACCCATACCCTACGCTGTACCCGAAGCCCTCCCCAAACCCGTACCATAAACCGTACCCTAAGCCTAACCCTAAGCCTAAACCTAACCCTAGGCTACCCTTGACTGCTTCTGCCTCCAATAGATTTCCTAAGCACTAGTGTTTTAAGGAACAGCTTAAAAAGAGAATCCTAATGTGATTTCTTTATAATGTGTGTGTTCCTTATATTATCTTAGTTTCTAAACTCTTCTCCATGGCTGGACCCCAAAATAATATTCCTTTACGTGCTAAGGGGTATCTAGAGAGTGGGATAGGTTTAATCACTACCCTAACCGTAACGCGTACCCTAACCCTAACCCCTACCCTAACCCTAACACGTACCCTAATCCTAACCCGTACCCTAAACCGAGCCCTAACCCTAACACTAACCCTAACCCTAACCCTAACCCATACCCTACGCCGTACCCGAAGCCCTCCCCGAACCCGTACCCTAAGCCGTACCCTAAGCCTAACCCTAAGCCTAACCTTAACCCTAGGCTACCCTTGACTGCTTCTGCCTCCAATAGATTTCCTAAGCACTAGTGTTTTAAGGAACAGCTTAAGAAGAGAATCCTAATGTGATTTCTTTATAATGGGTGTGTTCCTTATCTTATCCTAGTGTCTAAACTCTTCTCCATGCCTGGACCCCCAAATAATATTCCTTTACGTGCTAAGTGGTAACTAGAGAGTGGGATAGGTTTAATAACTACCCTAACCCTAACGCGTACCCTAACGCTAACCCCTACACTAACCCTAACACGTACCCTAATCCTAACCCGTACCCTAAACCGAGTCCTAACCCTAACACTAACCCTAACCCTAACCCTAACCCATACCCTACGCCGTACCCGAAGCCCTCCCCGAACCCGTACCCTAAGCCGTACCCTAAGCCTAACCCTAAGCCTAACCCTAACCCTAGGCTACCCTTGACTGCTTCTGCCTCCAATAGATTTCCTAAGCACTAGTGTTTTAAGGAACAGCTTAAAAAGAGAATCCTAATGTGATTTCTTTATAATGTTTGTGTTCCTTATATTATCTTAGTGTCTAAACTCTTCTCCATGGCTGGACCCCCAAATAATATTCCTTTACGTGCTAAGGGGTATCTAGAGAGTGGGATAGGTTTAATAACTACCCTAACCCTAACGCGTACCCTAACCCTAACCCCTACCCTAACCCTAACACGTACCCTAATCCTAACCCGTACCCTAAACCGAGCCCTAACCCTAACACTAACCCTAACCCTAACCCTAACCCATACCCTACGCTGTACCCGAAGCCCTCCCCGAACCCGTACCCTAAGCCGTACCCTAAGCCTAACCCTAAGCCTAACCCTAACCCTAGTCTACCCTTGACTGCTTCTGCCTCCAATAGATTTCCTAAGCACTAGTGTTTTAAGGAACAGCTTAAAAAGAGAATCCTAATGTGATTTCTTTATAATGGGTGTGTTCCTTATCTTATCCTAGTGTCGAAACTCTTCTCCATGGCTGGACCCCCGAATAATATTCCTTTACGTGCTAAGGGGTAACTAGAGAGTAGGATAGGTTTAATAACTACCCTAACCCTAACGCGTACCCTAACGCTAACCCCTACCCTAACCCTAACACGTACCCTAATCCTAACCCGTACCCTAAACCGAGCCCTAACCCTAACACTAACCCTAACCCTAACCCTAACCCATACCCTACGCCGTACCCGAAGCCCTCTCCGAACCCGTACCCTAAGCCGTACCCTAAGCCTAACCCTAAGCCTAACCCTAACCCTGGGCTACCCTTGACTGCTTCTGCCTCCAATAGATTTCCTAAGCACTAGTGTTTTAAGGAACAGCTTAAAAAGAGAATCCTAATGTGATTTCTTTATAATGGGTGTGTTCCTTATCTTATCCTAGTGTCGAAACTCTTCTCCATGGCTGGACCCCGAAATAATATTCCTTTACGTGCTAAGGGGTAACTAGAGAGTGGGATAGGTTTAATAACTACCCTAACCCTAACGCGTACCCTAACCCTAACCCCTACCCTAACCCTAACACGTACCCTAATCCTAACCCGTAACCTAAACCGAGCCCTAACCCTAACACTAACCCTAACCCTAACCCATACCCTACGCCGTACCCGAAACCCTCCCCGAACCCGTACCCTACGCCGTACCCTAAGCCTAACCCTAAGCCTAACCCTAACCCTAGGTTACCCTTGACTGCTTCTGCCTCCAATACATTTCCTAAGCACTAGTGTTTTAAGGAACAGCTTAGAAAGAGAATCCTAATGTGATTTCTTTATAATGGGTGTGTTCTTTATCTTATCCTAGTGTCTAAACTCTTCTCCATGGCGGGACCCCCAAATAATATTACTTTACGTGCTAAGGGGTAACTAGAGAGTGGGATAGGTTTAATAACTACCCTAACCCTAACGCGTACCCTAACGCTAACCCCTACCCTAACCCTAACACGTACCCTAATCCTAACCCGTACCCTAAACCGAGCCCTAACCCTAACACTAACCCTAACCCTAACTCTAACCCATACCCTACGCCGTACCCGAAGCCCTAGCCGAACCCGTACCCTAAGCCGTACCCTAAGCCTACCCCTAAGCCTACCCCTAACCCTAGGCTACCCTTGACTGCTTCTGCCTCCAATAGATTTCCTAAGCACTAGTGTTTTAAGGAACAGCTTAAAAAGAGAATCCTAATGTGATTTCTTTATAATGGGTGTGTTCCTTATCTAATCCTAGTGTCTAAACTCTTCTCCATGGCTGGACCCCCAAATAATATTCTTTTATGTGCTAAGGGGTATCTAGAGAGTGGGATAGGTTTAATCACTACCCTAACCCTAACGCGTACACTAACCCTAACCCCTACCCTAACCCTAACACGTACCCTAATCCTAACCCGTACCCTAAACCGAGCCCTAACCCTAACACTAACCCTAACCCTAACCCTAATCCATACCCTACGCAATACCCGAAGCCCTCCCCGAACACGTACCCTAAGCCGTACCCTAAGCCTAACCCTAAGCCTAACCCTAACCCTAGGCTACCCTTAACTTCTTCTGCCTCCAATAGATTTCCTAAGCACTAGTGTTTTAAGGAACAACTTAAAAAGAGAATCCTAATGTGATTTCTTTATAATGGGTGTGTTCCTTATCTTATCCTAGTGTCTAAACTCTTCTCCATGGCTGGACCCCCAAATAATATTCCTTTATGTGCTAAGGGGTATCTAGAGATTGGGATAGGTTTAATCACTACCTTAACCCTAACGTGTACCCTAACCCTAACCCGTACCCTAACCCTAACACGTACCCTAATCCTAACCCGTACGCTAAACCGAGCCCTAACCCTAACACTAACCCTAACCCTAACCCTAACCCATACCCTACGCCATACCCGAAGCCCTCCACGAACCCGTACCCTAAGCTGTACCATAAGCCTAACCCTAAGCCTAACCCTAACCCTAGGCTACCCTTGACTGCTTCTGCCTCCAATAGATTTCCTAAGCACTAGTGTTTTAAGGAACAGCTTAAAAAGAGAATCCTAATGTGATTTCTTTATAATGGGTGTGTTCCTTATCTTATCCTAGTGTCTAAACTCTTCTCCATGGCTGGACCTCCAAATAATATTCCTTTACGTGCTAAGTGGTAACTAGAGAGTGGGATAGGTTTAATAACTACCCTAACCCTAACGCGTACCCTAACGCTAACCCCTACACTAACACTAACACGTACCCTAATCCTAACCCGTACCCTAAACCGAGTCCTAACCCTAACACTAACCCTAACCCTAACCCTAACCCATACCCTACGCCGTACCTGAAGCCCTAGCCGAACCCGTACCCTAAGCCGTACCCTAAGCCTAACCCTAAGCCTACCCCTAACCCTAGGCTACCCTTGACTGCTTCTGCCTCCAATAGATTTCCTAAGCACTAGTGTTTTAAGGAACAGCTTAAAAAGAGAATCCTAATGTGATTTCTTTATAATGGGTGTGTTCCTTATCTAATTCTAGTGTCTAAACTCTTCTCCATGGCTGGACCCCCAAATAATATTCTTTTATGTGCTAAGGGGTATCTAGAGAGTGTGATAGGTTTAATAACTACCCTAACCCTAACGCGTACCCTAACCCTAACCCCTACCCTAACCCTAACACGTACCCTAATCCTAACCCGTACCCTAAACCGAGCCCTAACCCTAACACTAACCCTAACCCTAACTCTAACCGATACCCTACGCCCTACCCGAAGCCCTCCCCAAACCCGTACCCTAAGCCGTACCCTAAGCCTAACCCTAAGCCTAACCCTAACCCTAGGCTACCCTTAACTTCTTCTGCCTCCAATAGATTTCCTAAGCACTAGTGTTTTAAGGAACAGCTTAAAAAGAGAATCCTAATGTGATTTCTTTATAATGGGTGTGTTCCTTATCTTATCCTAGTGTCTAAACTCTTCTCCATGGCTGGACCCCCAAATAATATTCCTTTATGTGCTAAGGGGTATCTAGAGATTGGGATAGGTTTAATCACTACCCTAACCCTAACGTGTACCCTAACCCTAACCCGTACCCTAACCCTAACACGTACCCTAATCCTAACCCGTACGCTAAACCGAGCCCTAACCCTAACACTAACCCTAACCCTAACCCTAACCCATACCCTACGCCATACCCGAAGCCCTCCCCGAACCCGTACCCTAAGCTGTACCATAAGCCTAACCCTAAGCCTAACCCTAACCCTAGGCTACCCTTGACTGCTTCTGCCTCCAATAGATTTCCTAAGCACTAGTGTTTTAAGGAACAGCTTAAAAAGAGAATCCTAATGTGATTTCTTTATAATGGGTGTGTTCCTTATCTTATCCTAGTGTCTAAACTCTTCTCCATGGCTGGACCTCCAAATAATATTCCTTTACGTGCTAAGTGGTAACTAGAGAGTGGGATAGGTTTAATAACTACCCTAACCCTAACGCGTACCCTAACGCTAACCCCTACACTAACCCTAACACGTACCCTAATCCTAACCCGTACCCTAAACCGAGTCCTAACCCTAACACTAACCCTAACCCTAACCCTAACCCATACCCTACGCCGTACCCGAAGCCCTAGCCGAACCCGTACCCTAAGCCGTACCCTAAGCCTAACCCTAAGCCTACCCCTAACCCTAGGCTACCCTTGACTGCTTCTGCCTCCAATAGATTTCCTAAGCACTAGTGTTTTAAGGAACAGCTTAAAAAGAGAATCCTAATGTGATTTCTTTATAATGGGTGTGTTCCTTATCTAATCCTAGTGTCTAAACTCTTCTCCATGGCTGGACCCCCAAATAATATTCTTTTATGTGCTAAGGGGTATCTAGAGAGTGGGATAGGTTTAATCACTACCCTAACCCTAACGCGTACACTAACCCTAACCCCTACCCTAACCCTAACACGTACCCTAATCCTAACCCGTACCCTAAACCGAGCCCTAACCCTAACACTAACCCTAACCCTAACCCTAACCGAGCCCTAACCCTAACACTAACCCTAACCCTAACCCTAACCCATACCCTACGCCGTACCCGAAGCCCTCCCCGAACCCGTACCCTAAGCCGTACCCTAAGCCTAACCCTAAGCCTAACCCTAACCCTAGTCTACCCTTGACTGCTTCTGCCTCCAATAGATTTCCTAAGCACTAGTGTTTTAAGGAACAGCTTAAAAAGAGAATCTTAATGTGATTTCTTTATAATGGGTGTGTTCCTTATCTTATCCTAGTGTCTAAACTCTTCTCCATGGCTGGACCCCCAAATAATATTCCTTTACGTGCTAAGGGGTAACTAGAGAGTGGGATAGGTTTAATAACTACCCTAACCCTAACGCGTACCCTAACGCTAAACCCTACCCTAACCCTAACACGTACCCTAATCCTAACCCGTACCCTAAACCGAGCCCTAACCGTAACACTAACCCTAACCCTAACTCTAACCCATACCCTACGCCGTACCCGAAGCCCTCCCCAAACCCGTACCCTAAACCGTAACCTAAGCCTAACCCTAAGCCTAACACTAACCCTAGGCTACCCTTGACTGCTTCTGCCTCCAATAGATTTCCTAAGCCCTAGTGTTTTAAGGAACAGCTTAAAAAGAGAATCCTAATGTGATTTCTTTATAATGTGTGTGTTCCTTATATTATCTTAGTGTCTAAACTCTTCTCCATGGCTGGACCCCCAAATAATATTCCTTTACCTGCTAAGGGGTATCTAGAGAGTGGGATAGGTTTAATAACTACCCTAACCATAACGCGTACCCTAACCCTAACCCCTACCCTAACCCTAACACGTACCCTAATCCTAACCCGTACCCTAAACCGAGCCCTAACCCTAACACTAACCCTAACCCTAACCCTAACCCATACCCTACGCCGTACCCGAAGCCCTCCCCGAACACGTACCCTAAGCCGTACCCTAAGCCTAACCCTAAGCCTAACCCTAACCCTAGGCAACCCTTGACTGCTTCTGCCTCCAATAGATTTCCTAAGCACTAGTGTTTTAAGGAACAGCTTAAAAAGAGAATCCTAATGTGATTTCTTTATAATGGGTGTGTTCCTTACCTTATCCTAGTGTCGAAACTCTTCTCCATGGCTGGACCCCGAAATAATATTCCTTTACGTGCTAAGGGGTAACTAGAGAGTGGGATAGGTTTAATAACAACCCTAACCCTAACGCGTACCCTAACCCTAACCCCTACCCTAACCCTAACACGTACCCTAATCCTAACCCGTAACCTAAACCGAGCCCTAACCCTAACACTAAACCTAACCCTAACCCATACCCTACGCCGTACCCGAAACCCTCCCCGAACCCGTACCCTACGCCGTACCCTAAGCCTAACCCTAAGCCTAACCCTAACCCTAGGTTACCCTTGACTGCTTCTGCCTCCAATACATTTCCTAAGCACTAGTGTTTTAAGGAACAGCTTAGAAAGAGAATCCTAATGTGATTTCTTTATAATGGGTGTTTTCTTTATCTTATCCTAGTGTCTAAACTCTTCTCCATGGCGGGACCCCCAAATAATATTACTTTACGTGCTAAGGGGTAACTAGAGAGTGGGATAGGTTTAATAACTACCCTAACCCTAACGCGTACCCTAACGCTAACCCCTACTCTAACCCTAACACGTACCCTAATCCTAACCCGTACCCTAAACCGAGCCCTAACCCTAACACTAACCCTAACCCTAACTCTAACCCATACCCTACGCCGTACCCGAAGCCCTCCCCGAACCCGTACCCTAAGCCGTACCCTAAGCCTACCCCTAAGCCTACCCCTAACCCTAGGCTACCCTTGACTGCTTCTGCCTCCAATAGATTTCCTAAGCACTAGTGTTTTAAGGAACAGCTTAAAAAGAGAATCCTAATGTGATTCTTTATAATGGGTGTGTTCCTTATCTAATCCTAGTGTCTAAACTCTTCTCCATGGCTGGACCCCCAAATAATATTCTTTTATGTGCTAAGGGGAATCTAGAGAGTGGGATAGGTTTAATCACTACCCTAACCCTAACGCGTACACTAACCCTAACCCCTACCCTAACCCTAACACGTACCCTAATCCTAACCCGTACCCTAAACCGAGCCCTAACCCTAACACTAACCCTAACCCTAACCCTAACCGAGCCCTAACCCTAACACTAACCCTAACCCTAACCCTAACCCATACCCTACGCCGTACCCGAAGCCCTCCCCGAACCCGTACCCTAAGCCGTACCCTAAGCCTAACCCTAAGCCTAACCCTAACCCTAGTCTACCCTTGACTGCTTCTGCCTCCAATAGATTTCCTAAGCACTAGTGTTTTAAGGAACAGCTTAAAAAGAGAATCCTAATGTGATTTCTTTATAATGGGTGTGTTCCTTATCTTATCCTAGTGTCTAAACTCTTCTCCATGGCTGGACCCCCAAATAATATTCCTTTACGTGCTAAGGGGTAACTAGAGAGTGGGATAGGTTTAATAACTACCCTAACCCTAACGCGTACCCTAACGCTAAACCCTACTCTAACCCTAACACGTACCCTAATCCTAACCCGTACCCTAAACCGAGCCCTAACCGTAACACTAACCCTAACCCTAACTCTAACCCATACCCTACGCCGTACCCGAAGCCCTCCCCAAACCCGTACCCTAAACCGTACCCTAAGCCTAACCCTAAGCCTAACACTAACCCTAGGCTACCCTTGACTGCTTCTGCCTCCAATAGATTTCCTAAGCCCTAGTGTTTTAAGGAACAGCTTAAAAAGAGAATCCTAATGTGATTTCTTTATAATGTGTGTGTTCCTTATATTATCTTAGTGTCTAAACTCTTCTCCATGGCTGGACCCCCAAATAATATTCCTTTACCTGCTAAGGGGTATCTAGAGAGTGGGATAGGTTTAATAACTACCCTAACCATAACGCGTACCCTAACCCTAACCCCTACCCTAACCCTAACACGTACCCTAATCCTAACCCGTACCCTAAACCGAGCCCTAACCCTAACACTAACCCTAACCCTAACCCTAACCCATACCCTACGCCGTACCCGAAGCCCTCCCCGAACACGTACCCTAAGCCGTACCCTAAGCCTAACCCTAAGCCTAACCCTAACCCTAGGCTACCCTTGACAGCTTCTGCCTCCAATAGATTTCCTAAGCACTAGTGTTTTAAGGAACAGCTTAAAAAGAGAATCCTAATGTGATTTCTTTATAATGGGTGTGTTCCTTACCTTATCCTAGTGTCTAAACTCTTCTCCATGGCTGGACCCCCAAATAATATTCCTTTACGTGCTAAGGGGTAACTAGAGAGTGGGATAGGTTTAATAACTACCCTAACCCTAACGCGTAACCTAACGCTAACCCCTACCCTAACCCTAACACGTACCCTAATCCTAACCCGTACCCTAAACCGAGCCCTAACCCTAACACTAACCCTAACCCTAACTCTAACCCATACCCTACGCCGTACCCGAAGCCCTTCCCAAACCCGTACCCTAAGCCGAATCCTAAGCCTAACCCTAAGCCTAACCCTAACCCTAGGCTACCCTTGACTGCTTCTGCCTCCAATAGATTTCCTAACCACTAGTGTTTTAAGGAACAGCTTAAAAAGAGAATCCTAATGTGATTTCTCTATAATATGTGTGTTCCTTATATTATCTTAGTGTCTAAACTCTTCTCCATGGCTGGACCCCCAAATAATATTCCTTTACGTGCTAAGGGGTATCTAGAGAGTGGGATAGGTTTAATAACTACCCTAACCGTAACGCGTACCCTAACCCTAACCCCTACCCTAACCCTAACACGTACCCTAATCCTAACCCGTACCCTAAACCGAGCCCTAACCCTAACACTAACCCTAACCCTAACCCTAACCCATACCCTACGCAATACCCGAAGCCCTCCCCGAACACGTACCCTAAGCCGTACCCTAAGCCTAACCCTAAGCCTAACCCTAACCCTAGGCTACCCTTAACTTCTTCTGCCTCCAATAGATTTCCTAAGCACTAGTGTTTTAAGGAACAGCTTAAAAAGAGAATCCTAATGTGATTTCTTTATAATGGGTGTGTTCCTTATCTAATCCTAGTGTCTAAACTCTTCTCCATGGCTGGACCCCCAAATAATATTCCTTTATGTGCTAAGGGGTATCTAGAGAGTGGGATAGGTTTAATCACTACCCTAACCCTAACGTGTACCCTAACCCTAACCCCTACCCTATCCCTAACACGTACCCTAATCCTAACCCGTACCCTAAACCGAGCCCTAACCCTAACACTAACCCTAACCCTAACCCTAACCCATACCCTACGCCGTACCCGAAGCCCTCCCCGAACACGTACCCTAAGCCGTACCCTAAGCCTAACCCTAAGCCTAACCCTAACCCTAGGCTACCCTTGACTGCTTCTGCCTCCAATAGATTTCCTAAGCACTAGTGTTTTAAGGAACAGCTTAAAAAGAGAATCCTAATGTGATTTCTTTATAATGGGTGTGTTCCTTACCTTATCCTAGTGTCGAAACTCTTCTCCATGGCTGGACCCCGAAATAATATTCCTTTACGTGCTAAGGGGTAACTAGAGAGTGGGATAGGTTTAATAACAACCCTAACCCTAACGCGTACCCTAACCCTAACCCCTACCCTAACCCTAACACGTACCCTAATCCTAACCCGTAACCTAAACCGAGCCGTAACCCTAACACTAACCCTAACCCTAACCCATACCCTACGCCGTACCCGAAACCCTCCCCGAACCCGTAACCTACGCCGTACCCTAAGCCTAACCCTAAGCCTAACCCTAACCCTAGGTTACCCTTGACTGCTTCTGCCTCCAATACATTTCCTAAGCACTAGTGTTTTAAGGAACAGCTTAGAAAGAGAATCCTAATGTGATTTCTTTATAATGGGTGTTTTCTTTATCTTATCCTAGTGTCTAAACTCTTCTCCATGGCGGGACCCCCAAATAATATTACTTTACGTGCTAAGGGGTAACTAGAGAGTGGGATAGGTTTAATAACTACCCTAACCCTAACGCGTACCCTAACGCTAACCCCTACCCTAACCCTAACACGTACCCTAATCCTAACCCGTACCCTAAACCGAGCCCTAACCCTAACACTAACCCTAACCCTAACTCTAACCCATACCCTACACCGTACCCGAAGCCCTCCCCGAACCCGTACCCTAAGCCGTACCCTAAGCCTACCCCTAAGCCTACCCCTAACCCTAGGCTACCCTTGACTGCTTCTGCCTCCAATAGATTTCCTAAGCACTAGTGTTTTAAGGAACAGCTTAAAAAGAGAATCCTAATGTGATTTCTTTATAATGGGTGTGTTCCTTATCTAATCCTAGTGTCTAAACTCTTCTCCATGGCTGGACCCCCAAATAATATTCTTTTATGTGCTAAGGGGTATCTAGAGAGTGGGATAGGTTTAATCACTACCCTAACCCTAACGCGTACACTAACCCTACCCCCTACCCTAACCCTAACACGTACCCTAATCCTAACCCGTACCCTAAACCGAGCCCTAACCCTAACACTAACCCTAACCCTAACCCTAACCGAGCCCTAACCCTAACACTAACCCTAACCCTAACCCTAACCCATACCCTACGCCGTACCCGAAGCCCTCCCCGAACCCGTACCCTAAGCCGTACCCTAAGCCTAACCCTAAGCCTAACCCTAACCCTAGTCTACCCTTGACTGCTTCTGCCTCCAATAGATTTCCTAACCACTAGTGTTTTAAGGAACAGCTTAAAAAGAGAATCCTAATGTGATTTCTCTATAATATGTGTGTTCCTTATATTATCTTAGTGTCTAAACTCTTCTCCATGGCTGGACCCCCAAATAATATTCCTTTACGTGCTAAGGGGTATCTAGAGAGTGGGATAGGTTTAATAACTACCCTAACCGTAAAGCGTACCCTAACCCTAACCCCTACCCTAACCCTAACACGTACCCTAATCCTAACCCGTACCCTAAACCGAGCCCTAACCCTAACACTAACCCTAACCCTAACCCTAACCCATACCCTACGCAATACCCGAAGCCCTCCCCGAACACGTACCCTAAGCCGTACCCTAAGCCTAACCCTAAGCCTAACCCTAACCCTAGGCTACCCTTAACTTCTTCTGCCTCCAATAGATTTCCTAAGCACTAGTGTTTTAAGGAACAGCTTAAAAAGAGAATCCTAATGTGATTTCTTTATAATGGGTGTGTTCCTTATCTAATCCTAGTGTCTAAACTCTTCTCCATGGCTGGACCCCCAAATAATATTCCTTTATGTGCTAAGGGGTATCTAGAGAGTGGGATAGGTTTAATCACTACCCTAACCCTAACGTGTACCCTAACCCTAACCCCTACCCTAACCCTAACACGTACCCTAATCCTAACCCGTACCCTAAACCGAGCCCTAACCCTAACACTAACCCTAACCCTAACCCTAACCCATACCCTACGCCGTACCCGAAGCCCTCCCCGAACCCGTACCCTAAGCCGTACCCTAAGCCTAACCCTAAGCCTAACTCTAACCCTAGGCTACCCTTGACTGCTTCTGCCTCCAATAGATTTCCTAAGCACTAGTGTTTTAAGGAACAGCTTAAAAAGAGAATCCTAATGTGATTTCTTTATAATGGGTGTGTTCCTTATCTTATCCTAGTGTCTAAACTCTTCTCCATGGCTGGACCCCCAAATAATATTCCTTTACGTGCTAAGGGGTAACTAGAGAGTGGGATAGGTTTAATAACTACCCTAACCCTAACGCGTACCCTAACGCTAAACCCTACCCTAACCCTAACACGTACCCTAATCCTAACCCGTACCCTAAACCGAGCCCTAACCGTAACACTAACCCTAACCCTAACTCTAACCCATACCCTACGCCGTACCCGAAGCCCTCCCCAAACCCGTACCCTAAACCGTACCCTAAGCCTAACCCTAAGCCTAACACTAACCCTAGGCTACCCTTGACTGCTTCTGCCTCCAATAGATTTCCTAAGCCCTAGTGTTTTAAGGAACAGCTTAAAAAGAGAATCCTAATGTGATTTCTTTATAATGTGTGTGTTCCTTATATTATCTTAGTGTCTAAACTCTTCTCCATGGCTGGACCCCCAAATAATATTCCTTTACCTGCTAAGGGGTATCTAGAGAGTGGGATAGGTTTAATAACTACCCTAACCATAACGCGTACCCTAACCCTAACCCCTACCCTAACCCTAACACGTACCCTAATCCTAACCCGTACCCTAAACCGAGCCCTAACCCTAACACTAACCCTAACCCTAACCCTAACCCATACCTTACGCCGTACCCGAAGCCCTCCCCGAACACGTACCCTAAGCCGTACCCTAAGCCTAACCCTAAGCCTAACCCTAACCCTAGGCTACCCTTGACAGCTTCTGCCTCCAATAGATTTCCTAAGCACTAGTGTTTTAAGGAACAGCTTAAAAAGAGAATCCTAATGTGATTTCTTTATAATGGGTGTGTTCCTTACCTTATCCTAGTGTCTAAACTCTTCTCCATGGCTGGACCTCCAAATAATATTCCTTTACGTGCTAAGTGGTAACTAGAGAGTGGGATAGGTTTAATAACTACCCTAACCCTAACGCGTACCCTAACGCTAACCCCTACACTAACCCTAACACGTACCCTAATCCTAACCCGTACCCTAAACCGAGTCCTAACCCTAACACTAACCCTAACCCTAACCCTAACCCATACCCTACGCCGTACCCGAAGCCCTAGCCGAACCCGTACCCTAAGCCGTACCCTAAGCCTAACCCTAAGCCTACCCCTAACCCTAGGCTACCCTTGACTGCTTCTGCCTCCAATAGATTTCCTCAGCACTAGTGTTTTAAGGAACAGCTTAAAAAGAGAATCCTAATGTGATTTCTTTATAATGTGTGTGTTCCTTATATTATCTTAGTTTCTAAACTCTTCTCCATGGCTGGACCCCAAAATAATATTCCTTTACGTGCTAAGGGGTATCTAGAGAGTGGGATAGGTTTAATCACTACCCTAACCATAACGTGTACCCTAACCCTAACCCCTACCCTAACCCTAACACGTACCCTAATCCTAACCCGTACCCTAAACGAGCCCTAACCCTAACACTAACCCTAAACCTAACCCTAACCCATACCCTACGCCGTACCCGAAGCCCTCCCCGAACCCGTACCCTAAGCCGTACCCTAAGCCTACCCCTAAGCCTAACCCTAACCCTAGGCTACCCTTGACTGCTTCTGCCTCCAATAGATTTCCTAAGCACTAGTGTTTTAAGGAACAGCTTAAAAAGAGAATCCTAATGTGATTTCTTTATAATGTGTGTGATCCTTATATTATCTTAGTGTCTAAAGTCTTCTCCATTGCTGGACCCCCAAATAATATTCCTTTACGTGCTAAGGGGTATCTAGAGAGTGGGATAGGTTTAATAACTACCCTAACCATAACGGGTACCATAACCCTAACCCCTACCCTAACCCTAACACGTACCCTAATCCTACACCGTACCCTAAACCGAGCCCTAACCCTAACACTAACCCTAACCCTAACCCTAACCCATACCCTACGCCGTACCCGAAGCCCTCCCCGAACCCGTACCCTAAACCGTACCCTAAGCCTAACCCTAAGCCTAACCCTAACCCTAGGCTACCCTTGACTGCTTCTGCCTCCAATAGATTTCCTAAGCACTAGTGTTTTAAGGAACAGCTTAAAAAGAGAATCCTAATGTGATTTCTTTATAATGGGTGTGTTCCTTATCTAATCCTAGTGTCTAAACTCTTCTCCATGGCTGGACCCCCAAATAATATTCCTTTATGTGCTAAGGGGTATCTAGAGAGTGGGATAGGTTTAATCACTACCCTAACCCTAACGTGTACCCTAACCCTAACCCCTACCCTAACCCTAACACGTACCCTAATCCTAACCCGTACCCTAAACCGAGCCCTAACCCTAACCCTAACCCTAACCCTAACCCTAACCCATACCCTACGCCGTACCCGAAGCCCTCCCCGAACACGTACCCTAAGCCGTACCCTAAGCCTAACCCTAAGCCTAACCCTAACCCTAGGCTACCCTTGACAGCTTCTGCCTCCAATAGATTTCCTAAGCACTAGTGTTTTAAGGAACAGCTTAAAAAGAGAATCCTAATGTGATTTCTTTATAATGGGTGTGTTCCTTACCTTATCCTAGTGTCTAAACTCTTCTCCATGGCTGGACCTCCAAATAATATTCCTTTACGTGCTAAGTGGTAACTAGAGAGTGGGATAGGTTTAATAACTACCCTAACCCTAACGCGTACCCTAACGCTAACCCCTACACTAACCCTAACACGTACCCTAATCCTAACCCGTACCCTAAACCGAGTCCTAACCCTAACACTAACCCTAACCCTAACCCTAACCCATACCCTACGCCGTACCCGAAGCCCTAGCCGAACCCGTACCCTAAGCCGTACCCTAAGCCTAACCCTAAGCCTACCCCTAACCCTAGGCTACCCTTGACTGCTTCTGCCTCCAATAGATTTCCTAAGCACTAGTGTTTTAAGGAACAGCTTAAAAAGAGAATCCTAATGTGATTTCTTTATAATGTGTGTGTTCCTTATATTATCTTAGTTTCTAAACTCTTCTCCATGGCTGGACCCCAAAATAATATTCCTTTACGTGCTAAGGGGTATCTAGAGAGTGGGATAGGTTTAATCACTACCCTAACCATAACGCGTACCCTAACCCTAACCCCTACCCTAACCCTAACACGTACCCTAATCCTAACCCGTACCCTAAACGAGCCCTAACCCTAACACTAACCCTAAACCTAACCCTAACCCATACCCTACGCCGTACCCGAAGCCCTCCCCGAACCCGTACCCTAAGCCGTACCCTAAGCCTACCCCTAAGCCTAACCCTAACCCTAGGCTACCCTTGACTGCTTCTGCCTCCAATAGATTTCCTAAGCACTAGTGTTTTAAGGAACAGCTTAAAAAGAGAATCCTAATGTGATTTCTTTATAATGTGTGTGATCCTTATATTATC
Source organism: Balaenoptera physalus (assembly GCF_965194825.1). NCBI lineage: Eukaryota > Metazoa > Chordata > Mammalia > Artiodactyla > Balaenopteridae > Balaenoptera > Balaenoptera physalus. The sequence continues at coordinate 289,751 of NW_028126470.1, forward strand.
TTAGTGTCTAAAGTCTTCTCCATTGCTGGACCCCCAAATAATATTCCTTTACGTGCTAAGGGGTATCTAGAGAGTGGGATAGGTTTAATAACTACCCTAACCATAACGGGTACCATAACCCTAACCCCTACCCTAACCCTAACACGTACCCTAATCCTACACCGTACCCTAAACCGAGCCCTAACCCTAACACTAACCCTAACCCTAACCCTAACCCATACCCTACGCCGTACCCGAAGCCCTCCCCGAACCCGTACCCTAAACCGTACCCTAAGCCTAACCCTAAGCCTAACCCTAACCCTAGGCTACCCTTGACTGCTTCTGCCTCCAATAGATTTCCTAAGCACTAGTGTTTTAAGGAACAGCTTAAAAAGAGAATCCTAATGTGATTTCTTTATAATGGGTGTGTTCCTTATCTAATCCTAGTGTCTAAACTCTTCTCCATGGCTGGACCCCCAAATAATATTCCTTTATGTGCTAAGGGGTATCTAGAGAGTGGGATAGGTTTAATCACTACCCTAACCCTAACGTGTACCCTAACCCTAACCCCTACCCTAACCCTAACACGTACCCTAATCCTAACCCGTACCCTAAACCGAGCCCTAACCCTAACACTAACCCTAACCCTAACCCTAACCCATACCCTACGCCGTACCCGAAGCCCTCCCCGAACCCGTACCCTAAGCCGTACCCTAAGCCTAACCCTAAGCCTAACTCTAACCCTAGGCTACCCTTGACTGCTTCTGCCTCCAATAGATTTCCTAAGCACTAGTGTTTTAAGGAACAGCTTAAAAAGAGAATCCTAATGTGATTTCTTTATAATGGGTGTGTTCCTTATCTTATCCTAGTGTCTAAACTCTTCTCCATGGCTGGACCCCCAAATAATATTCCTTTACGTGCTAAGGGGTAACTAGAGAGTGGGATAGGTTTAATAACTACCCTAACCCTAACGCGTACCCTAACGCTAAACCCTACCCTAACCCTAACACGTACCCTAATCCTAACCCGTACCCTAAACCGAGCCCTAACCCTAACACTAACCCTAACCCTAACTCTAACCCATACCCTACGCCGTACCCGAAGCCCTCCCCAAACCCGTACCCTAAACCGTACCCTACGCCTAACCCTAAGCCTAACCCTAACCCTAGGCTACCCTTGACTGCTTCTGCCTCCAATAGATTTCCTAAGCACTAGTGTTTTAAGGAAAAGCTTAAAAACACAATCCTAATGTGATTTCTTTATAATGTGTGTGTTCCTTATATTATCTTAGTTTCTAAACCCTTCTCCATGGATGGACCCCAAAATAATATTCCTTTACGTGCTAAGGGGTATCTAGAGAGTGGGATAGGTTTAATCACTACCCTAACCGTAACGCGTACCCTAACCCTAACCCCTACCCTAACCCTAACACGTACCCTAATCCTAACCCGTACCCTAAACCGAGCCCTAACCCTAACACTAACCCTAACCCTACCCCTAACCCATACCCTACGCCGTACCCGAAGCCCTCCCCGAACCCGTACCCTAAGCCGTACCCTAAGCCTAACCCTAAGCCTAACCCTAACCCTAGGCTACCCTTGACTCCTTCTGCCTCCAATAGATTTCCTAAGCACTAGTGTTTTAAGGAACAGCTTAAGAAGAGAATCCTAATGTGATTTCTTAATAATGGGTGTGTTCCTTATCTTATCCTAGTGTCTAAACTCTTCTCCATGCCTGGACCCCCAAATAATATTCCTTTACGTGCTAAGGGGTAACTAGAGAGTGGGATAGGTTTAATAACTACCCTAACCCTAACGCGTACCATAACGCTAACCCTTACCCTAACCCTAACACGTACCCTAATCCTAACCCGTACCCTAAACCGAGCCCTAACCCTAACACTAACCCTAACCCTAACCCTAACCCATACCCTACGCCGTACCCGAAGCCCTCCCCGAACCCGTACCCTAAGCCGTACCCTAAGCCTAACCCTAAGCCTAACCCTAACCCTAGGCTACCCTTGACTGCTTCTGCCTCCAATAGATTTCCTAAGCACTAGTGTTTTAAGGAACAGCTTAAAAAGAGAATCCTAATGTGATTTCTTTATAATGTGTGTGTTCCTTATATTATCTTAGTGTCTAAACTCTTCTCCATGGCTGGACCCCCAAATAATATTCCTTTACCTGCTAAGGGGTATCTAGAGAGTGGGATAGGTTTAATAACTACCCTAACCATAACGCGTACCCTAACCCTAACCCCTACCCTAACCCTAACACGTACCCTAATCCTAACCCGTACCCTAAACCGAGCCCTAACCCTAACACTAACCCTAACCCTAACCCTAACCCATACCCTACGCCGTACCCGAAGCCCTCCCCGAACACGTACCCTATGCCGTACCCTAAGCCTAACCCTAAGCCTAACCCTAACCCTAGGCTACCCTTGACTGCTTCTGCCTCCAATAGATTTCCTAAGCACTAGTGTTTTAAGGAACAGCTTAAAAAGAGAATCCTAATGTGATTTCTTTATAATGGGTGTGTTCCTTACCTTATCCTAGTGTCTAAACTCTTCTCCATGGCTGGACCCCCAAATAATATTCCTTTACGTGCTAAGGGGTAACTAGAGAGTGGGATAGGTTTAATAACTACCCTAACCCTAACGCGTAACCTAACGCTAACCCCTACCCTAACCCTAACACGTACCCTAATCCTAACCCGTACCCTAAACCGAGCCCTAACCCTAACACTAACCCTAACCCTAACTCTAACCCATACCCTACGCCGTACCCGAAGCCCTCCCCAAACCCGTACCCTAAGCCGAACCCTAAGCCTAACCCTAAGCCTAACCCTAACCCTAGGCTACCCTTGACTGCTTCTGCCTCCAATAGATTTCCTAAGCACTAGTGTTTTAAGGAACAGCTTAAAAAGAGAATCCTAATGTGATTTCTTTATAATGTGTGTGTTCCTTATATTATCTTAGTGTCTAAACTCTTCTCCATGGCTGGACCCCCAAATAATATTCCTTTACCTGCTAAGGGGTATCTAGAGAGTGGGATAGGTTTAATAACTACCCTAACCATAACGCGTACCCTAACCCTAACCCCTACCCTAACCCTAACACGTACCCTAATCCTAACCCGTACCCTAAACCGAGCCCTAACCCTAACACTAACCCTAACCCTAACCCTAACCCATACCCTACGCCGTACCCGAAGCCCTCCCCGAACACGTACCCTAAGCCGTACCCTAAGCCTAACCCTAAGCCTAACCCTAACCCTAGGCTACCCTTGACTGCTTCTGCCTCCAATAGATTTCCTAAGCACTAGTGTTTTAAGGAACAGCTTAAAAAGAGAATCCTAATGTGATTTCTTTATAATGGGTGTGTTCCTTACCTTATCCTAGTGTCTAAACTCTTCTCCATGGCTGGACCCCCAAATAATATTCCTTTACGTGCTAAGGGGTAACTAGAGAGTGGGATAGGTTTAATAACTACCCTAACCCTAACGCGTAACCTAACGCTAACCCCTACCCTAACCCTAACACGTACCCTAATCCTAACCCGTACCCTAAACCGAGCCCTAACCCTAACACTAACCCTAACCCTAACTCTAACCCATACCCTACGCCGTACCCGAAGCCCTTCCCAAACCCGTACCCTAAGCCGAACCCTAAGCCTAACCCTAAGCCTAACCCTAACCCTAGGCTACCCTTGACTGCTTCTGCCTCCAATAGATTTCCTAAGCACTAGTGTTTTAAGGAACAGCTTAAAAAGAGAATCCTAATGTGATTTCTTTATAATGTGTGTGTTCCTTATATTATCTTAGTTTCTAAACCCTTCTCCATGGCTGGACCCCAAAATAATATTCCTTTACGTGCTAAGGGGTATCTAGAGAGTGGGATAGGTTTAATCACTACCCTAACCATAACGCGTACCCTAACCCTAACCCCTACCCTAACCCTAACACGTACCCTAATCCTAACCCGTACCCTAAACGAGCCCTAACCCTAACACTAACCCTAAACCTAACCCTAACCCATACCCTACGCCGTACCCGAAGCCCTCCCCGAACCCGTACCCTAAGCCGTACCCTAAGCCTACCCCTAAGCCTAACCCTAACCCTAGGCTACCCTTGACTGCTTCTGCCTCCAATAGATTTCCTAAGCACTAGTGTTTTAAGGAACAGCTTAAAAAGAGAATCCTAATGTGATTTCTTTATAATGTGTGTGATCCTTATATTATCTTAGTGTCTAAAGTCTTCTCCATTGCTGGACCCCCAAATAATATTCCTTTACGTGCTAAGGGGTATCTAGAGAGTGGGATAGGTTTAATAACTACCCTAACCATAACGCGTACCATAACCCTAACCCCTACCCTAACCCTAACACGTACCCTAATCCTAACCCGTACCCTAAACCGAGCCCTAACCCTAACACTAACCCTAACCCTAACCCTAACCCATACCCTACGCCGTACCCGAAGCCCTCCCCGAACCCGTACCCTAAACCGTACCCTAAGCCTAACCCTAAGCCTAACCCTAACCCTAGGCTACCCTTGACTGCTTCTGCCTCCAATAGATTTCCTAAGCACTAGTGTTTTAAGGAACAGCTTAAAAAGAGAATCCTAATGTGATTTCTTTATAATGGGTGTGTTCCTTATCTAATCCTAGTGTCTAAACTCTTCTCCATGGCTGGACCCCCAAATAATATTCCTTTATGTGCTAAGGGGTATCTAGAGAGTGGGATAGGTTTAATCACTACCCTAACCCTAACGTGTACCCTAACCCTAACCCCTATCCTAACCCTAACACGTACCCTAATCCTAACCCGTACCCTAAACCGAGCCCTAACCCTAACACTAACCCTAACCCTAACCCTAACCCATACCCTACGCCGTACCCGAAGCCCTCCCCGAACCCGTACCCTAAGCCGTACCCTAAGCCTAACCCTAAGCCTAACTCTAACCCTAGGCTACCCTTGACTGCTTCTGCCTCCAATAGATTTCCTAAGCACTAGTGTTTTAAGGAACAGCTTAAAAAGAGAATCCTAATGTGATTTCTTTATAATGGGTGTGTTCCTTATCTTATCCTAGTGTCTAAACTCTTCTCCATGGCTGGACCCCCAAATAATATTCCTTTACGTGCTAAGGGGTAACTAGAGAGTGGGATAGGTTTAATAACTACCCTAACCCTAACGCGTACCCTAACGCTAAACCCTACCCTAACCCTAACACGTACCCTAATCCTAACCCGTACCCTAAACCGAGCCCTAACCCTAACACTAACCCTAACCCTAACTCTAACCCATACCCTACGCCGTACCCGAAGCCCTCCCCAAACCCGTACCCTAAACCGTACCCTACGCCTAACCCTAAGCCTAACCCTAACCCTAGGCTACCCTTGACTGCTTCTGCCTCCAATAGATTTCCTAAGCACTAGTGTTTTAAGGAAAAGCTTAAAAACACAATCCTAATGTGATTTCTTTATAATGTGTGTGTTCCTTATATTATCTTAGTTTCTAAACCCTTCTCCATGGATGGACCCCAAAATAATATTCCTTTACGTGCTAAGGGGTATCTAGAGAGTGGGATAGGTTTAATCACTACCCTAACCGTAACGCGTACCCTAACCCTAACCCCTACCCTAACCCTAACACGTACCCTAATCCTAACCCGTACCCTAAACCGAGCCCTAACCCTAACACTAACCCTAACCCTACCCCTAACCCATACCCTACGCCGTACCCGAAGCCCTCCCCGAACCCGTACCCTAAGCCGTACCCTAAGCCTAACCCTAAGCCTAACCCTAACCCTAGGCTACCCTTGACTCCTTCTGCCTCCAATAGATTTCCTAAGCACTAGTGTTTTAAGGAACAGCTTAAGAAGAGAATCCTAATGTGATTTCTTAATAATGGGTGTGTTCCTTATCTTATCCTAGTGTCTAAACTCTTCTCCATGCCTGGACCCCCAAATAATATTCCTTTACGTGCTAAGGGGTAACTAGAGAGTGGGATAGTTTTAATAACTACCCTAACCCTAACGCGTACCATAACGCTAACCCTTACCCTAACCCTAACACGTACCCTAATCCTAACCCGTACCCTAAACCGAGCCCTAACCCTAACACTAACCCTAACCCTAACCCTAACCCATACCCTACGCCGTACCCGAAGCCCTCCCCGAACCCGTACCCTAAGCCGTACCCTAAGCCTAACCCTAAGCCTAACCCTAACCCTAGGCTACCCTTGACTGCTTCTGCCTCCAATAGATTTCCTAAGCACTAGTGTTTTAAGGAACAGCTTAAAAAGAGCATCCTAATGTGATTTCTTTATAATGTGTGTGTTCCTTATATTATCTTAGTGTCTAAACTCTTCTCCATGGCTGGACCCCGAAATAATATTCCTTTACCTGCTAAGGGGTATCTAGAGAGTGGGATAGGTTTAATAACTACCCTAACCATAACGCGTACCCTAACCCTAACCCCTACCCTAACCCTAACACGTACCCTAATCCTAAGCCGTACCCTAAACCGAGCCCTAACCCTAACACTAACCCTAACCCTAACCCTAACCCATACCCTACGCCGTACCCGAAGCCCTCCCCGAACACGTACCCTATGCCGTACCCTAAGCCTAACCCTAAGCCTAACCCTAACCCTAGGCTAACCTTGACTGCTTCTGCCTCCAATAGATTTCCTAAGCACTAGTGTTTTAAGGAACAGCTTAAAAAGAGAATCCTAGTGTGATTTCTTTATAATGGGTGTGTTCCTTACCTTATCCTAGTGTCTAAACTCTTCTCCATGGCTGGACCCCCAAATAATATTCCTTTACGTGCTAAGGGGTAACTAGAGAGTGGGATAGGTTTAATAACTACCCTAACCCTAACGCGTAACCTAACGCTAACCCCTACCCTAACCCTAACACGTACCCTAATCCTAACCCGTACCCTAAACCGAGCCCTAACCCTAACACTAACCCTAACCCTAACTCTAACCCATACCCTACGCCGTACCCGAAGCCCTCCCCAAACCCGTACCCTAAGCCGAACCCTAAGCCTAACCCTAAGCCTAACCCTAACCCTAGGCTACCCTTGACTGCTTCTGCCTCCAATAGATTTCCTAAGCACTAGTGTTTTAAGGAACAGCTTAAAAAGAGAATCCTAATGTGATTTCTTTATAATGTGTGTGTTCCTTATATTATCTTAGTGTCTAAACTCTTCTCCATGGCTGGACCCCCAAATAATATTCCTTTACCTGCTAAGGGGTATCTAGAGAGTGGGATAGGTTTAATAACTACCCTAACCATAACGCGTACCCTAACCCTAACCCCTACCCTAACCCTAACACGTACCCTAATCCTAACCCGTACCCTAAACCGAGCCCTAACCCTAACACTAACCCTAACCCGAACCCTAACCCATACCCTACGCCGTACCCGAAGCCCTCCCCGAACACGTACCCTAAGCCGTACCCTAAGCCTAACCCTAAGCCTAACCCTAACCCTAGGCTACCCTTGACTGCTTCTGCCTCCAATAGATTTCCTAAGCACTAGTGTTTTAAGGAACAGCTTAAAAAGAGAATCCTAATGTGATTTCTTTATAATGGGTGTGTTCCTTACCTTATCCTAGTGTCTAAACTCTTCTCCATGGCTGGACCCCCAAATAATATTCCTTTACGTGCTAAGGGGTAACTAGAGAGTGGGATAGGTTTAATAACTACCCTAACCCTAACGCGTAACCTAACGCTAACCCCTACCCTAACCCTAACACGTACCCTAATCCTAACCCGTACCCTAAACCGAGCCCTAACCCTAACACTAAGCCTAACCCTAACTCTAACCCATACCCTACGCCGTACCCGAAGCTCTCCCCAAACCCGTACCCTAAGCCGAACCCTAAGCCTAACCCTAAGCCTAACCCTAACCCTAGGCTACCCTTGACTGCTTCTGCCTCCAATAGATTTCCTAACCACTAGTGTTTTAAGAAACAGCTTAAAAAGAGAATCCTAATGTGATTTCTTTATAATGTGTGTGTTCCTTATATTATCTTAGTGTCTAAACTCTTCTCCATGGCTGGACCCCCAAATAACATTCCTTTACGTGCTAAGGGGTATCTAGAGAGTGGGATAGGTTTAATAACTACCCTAACCGTAACGCGTACCCTAACCCTAACCCCTACCCTAACCCTAACACGTACCCTAATCCTAACCCGTACCCTAAACCGAGCCCTAACCCTAACACTAACCCTAACCCTAACTCTAACCCATACCCTACGCCGTACCCGAAGCCCTCCCCAAACCCGTACCCTAAACCGTACCCGAAGCCTAACCCTAAGCCTAACCCTAACCCTAGGCTACCCTTGACTGCTTCTGCCTCCAATAGATTTCCTAAGCACTAGTGTTTTAAGGAAAAGCTTAAAAACACAATCCTAATGTGATTTCTTTATAATGGGGGTGTTCCTTATCTTATCCTAGTGTCTAAACTCTTCTCCATGGCTGGACCCCCAAATAATATTCCTTTATGTGCTAAGGGGTATCTAGAGATTGGGATAGGTTTAATCACTACCCTAATCCTAACGTGTACCCTAACCCTAACCCCTACCCTAACCCTAACACGTACCCTAATCCTAACCCGTACCCTAAACCGAGCCCTAACCCTAACACTAACCCTAACCCTAACCCTAACCCATACCCTACGCCATACCCGAAGCCCTCCCCGAACCCGTACCCTAAGCTGTACCCTAAGCCTTACCCTAAGCCTAACCCTAACCCTAGGCTACCCTTGACTGCTTCTGCCTCCAATAGATTTCCTAAGCACTAGTGTTTTAAGGAACAGCTTAAAAAGAGAATCCTAATGTGATTTCTTTATAATGGGTGTGTTCCTTATCTTATCCTAGTGTCTAAACTCTTCTCCATGGCTGGACCTCCAAATAATATTCCTTTACGTGCTAAGTGGTAACTAGAGAGTGGGATAGGTTTAATAACTACCCTAACCCTAACGCGTACCCTAACGCTAACCCCTACACTAACCCTAACACGTACCCTAATCCTAACCCGTACCCTAAACCGAGTCCTAACCCTAACACTAACCCTAACCCTAACCCTAACCCATACCCTACGCCGTACCCGAAGCCCTAGCCGAACCCGTACCCTAAGCCGTACCCTAAGCCTAACCCTAAGCCTACCCCTAACCCTAGGCTACCCTTGACTGCTTCTGCCTCCAATAGATTTCCTAAGCACTAGTGTTTTAAGGAACAGCTTAAAAAGAGAATCCTAATGTGATTTCTTTATAATGTGTGTGTTCCTTATATTATCTTAGTTTCTAAACTCTTCTCCATGGCTGGACCCCAAAATAATATTCCTTTACGTGCTAAGGGGTATCTAGAGAGTGGGATAGGTTTAATCACTACCCTAACCATAACGCGTACCCTAACCCTAACCCCTACCCTAACCCTAACACGTACCCTAATCCTAACCCGTACCCTAAACGAGCCCTAACCCTAACACTAACCCTAAACCTAACCCTAACCCATACCCTACGCCGTACCCGAAGCCCTCCCCGAACCCGTACCCTAAGCCGTACCCTAAGCCTACCCCTAAGCCTAACCCTAACCCTAGGCTACCCTTGACTGCTTCTGCCTCCAATAGATTTCCTAAGCACTAGTGTTTTAAGGAACAGCTTAAAAAGAGAATCCTAATGTGATTTCTTTATAATGTGTGTGATCCTTATATTATCTTAGTGTCTAAAGTCTTCTCCATTGCTGGACCCCCAAATAATATTCCTTTACGTGCTAAGGGGTATCTAGAGAGTGGGATAGGTTTAATAACTACCCTAACCATAACGCGTACCATAACCCTAACCCCTACCCTAACCCTAACACGTACCCTAATCCTACACCGTACCCTAAACCGAGCCCTAACCCTAACACTAACCCTAACCCTAACCCTAACCCATACCCTACGCCGTACCCGAAGCCCTCCCCGAACCCGTACCCTAAACCGTACCCTAAGCCTAACCCTAAGCCTAACCCTAATCCTAGGCTACCCTTGACTGCTTCTACCTCCAATAGATTTCCTAAGCACTAGTGTTTTAAGGAACAGCTTAAAAAGAGAATCCTAATGTGATTTCTTTATAATGGGTGTGTTCCTTATCTAATCCTAGTGTCTAAACTCTTCTCCATGGCTGGACCCCCAAATAATATTCCTTTATGTGCTAAGGGGTATCTAGAGAGTGGGATAGGTTTAATCACTACCCTAACCCTAACGTGTACCCTAACCCTAACCCCTACCCTAACCCTAACACGTACCCTAATCCTAACCCGTACCCTAAACCGAGCCCTAACCCTAACACTAACCCTAACCCTAACCCTAACCCATACCCTACGCCGTACCCGAAGCCCTCCCCGAACCCGTACCCTAAGCCGTACCCTAAGCCTAACCCTAAGCCTAACTCTAACCCTAGGCTACCCTTGACTGCTTCTGCCTCCAATAGATTTCCTAAGCACTAGTGTTTTAAGGAACAGCTTAAAAAGAGAATCCTAATGTGATTTCTTTATAATGGGTGTGTTCCTTATCTTATCCTAGTGTCTAAACTCTTCTCCATGGCTGGACCCCCAAATAATATTCCTTTACGTGCTAAGGGGTAACTAGAGAGTGGCATAGGTTTAATAACTACCCTAACCCTAACGCGTACCCTAACGCTAAACCCTACCCTAACCCTAACATGTACCCTAATCCTAACCCGTACCCTAAACCGAGCCCTAACCCTAACACTAACCCTAACCCTAACTCTAACCCATACCCTACGCCGTACCCGAAGCCCTCCCCAAACCCGTACCCTAAACCGTACCCTACGCCTAACCCTAAGCCTAACCCTAACCCTAGGCTACCCTTGACTGCTTCTGCCTCCAATAGATTTCCTAAGCACTAGTGTTTTAAGGAAAAGCTTAAAAACACAATCCTAATGTGATTTCTTTATAATGTGTGTGTTCCTTATATTATCTTAGTTTCTAAACCCTTCTCCATGGATGGACCCCAAAATAATATTCCTTTACGTGCTAAGGGGTATCTAGAGAGTGGGATAGGTTTAATCACTACCCTAACCGTAATGCGTACCCTAACCCTAACCCCTACCCTAACCCTAACACGTACCCTAATCCTAACCCGTACCCTAAACCGAGCCCTAACCCTAACACTAACCCTAACCCTACCCCTAACCCATACCCTACGCCGTACCCGAAGCCCTCCCCGAACCCGTACCCTAAGCCGTACCCTAAGCCTAACCCTAAGCCTAACCCTAACCCTAGGCTACCCTTGACTCCTTCTGCCTCCAATAGATTTCCTAAGCACTAGTGTTTTAAGGAACAGCTTAAGAAGAGAATCCTAATGCGATTTCTTAATAATGGGTGTGTTCCTTATCTTATCCTACTGTCTAAAATCTTCTCCATGCCTGTACCCCCAAATAATATTCCTTTACGTGCTAAGGGGTAACTAGAGAGTGGGATAGGTTTAATAACTACCCTAACCCTAACGCGTACCATAACGCTAACCCTTACCCTAACCCTAACACGTACCCTAATCCTAACCCGTACCCTAAACCGAGCCCTAACCCTAACACTAACCCTAACCCTAACCCTAACCCATACCCTACGCCGTACCCGAAGCCCTCCCCGAACCCGTACCCTAAGCCGTACCCTAAGCCTAACCCTAAGCCTAACCCTAACCCTAGGCTACCCTTGACTGCTTCTGCCTCCAATAGATTTCCTAAGCACTAGTGTTTTAAGGAACAGCTTAAAAAGAGAATCCTAATGTGATTTCTTTATAATGTGTGTGTTCCTTATATTATCTTAGTGTCTAAACTCTTCTCCATGGCTGGACCCCCAAATAATATTCCTTTACCTGCTAAGGGGTATCTAGAGAGTGGGATAGGTTTAATAACTACCCTAACCATAACGCGTACCCTAACCCTAACCCCTACCCTAACCCTAACACGTACCCTAATCCTAACCCGTACCCTAAACCGAGCCCTAACTCTAACACTAAACCTAACCCTAACCCTAACCCATACCCTACGCCGTACCCGAAGCCCTCCCCGAACACGTACCCTATGCCGTACCCTAAGCCTAACCCTAAGCCTAACCCTAACCCTAGGCTACCCTTGACTGCTTCTGCCTCCAATAGATTTCCTAAGCACTAGTGTTTTAAGGAACAGCTTAAAAAGAGAATCCTAATGTGATTTCTTTATAATGGGTGTGTTCCTTATCTTATCCTAGTGTCTAAACTCTTCTCCATGGCTGGACCACCAAATAATATTCCTTTACGTGCTAAGGGGTAACTAGAGAGTGGGATAGGTTTAATAACTACCCTAACCCTAACGCGTAACCTAACGCTAACCCCTACCCTAACCCTAACACGTACCCTAATCCTAACCCGTACCCTAAACCGAGCCCTAACCCTAACACTAACCCTAACCCTAACTCTAACCCATTCCCTACGCCGTACCCGAAGCCCTCCCCAAACCCGTACCCTAAGCCGAACCCTAAGCCTAACCCTAAGCCTAACCCTAACCCTAGGCTACCCTTGACTGCTTCTGCCTCCAATAGATTTCCTAAGCACTAGTGTTTTAAGGAACAGCTTAAAAAGAGAATCCTAATGTGATTTCTTTATAATGTGTGTGTTCCTTATATTATCTTAGTGTCTAAACTCTTCTCCATGGCTGGACCCCCAAATAATATTCCTTTACCTGCTAAGGGGTATCTAGAGAGTGGGATAGGTTTAATAACTACCCTAACCATAACGCGTACCCTAACCCTAACCCCTACCCTAACCCTAACACGTACCCTAATCCTAACCCGTACCCTAAACCGAGCCCTAACCCTAACACTAACCCTAACCCGAACCCTAACCCATACCCTACGCCGTACCCGAAGCCCTCCCCGAACACGTACCCTAAGCCGTACCCTAAGCCTAACCCTAAGCCTAACCCTAACCCTAGGCTACCCTTGACTGCTTCTGCCTCCAATAGATTTCCTAAGCACTAGTGTTTTAAGGAACAGCTTAAAAAGAGAATCCTAATGTGATTTCTTTATAATGGGTGTGTTCCTTACCTTATCCTAGTGTCTAAACTCTTCTCCATGGCTGGACCCCCAAATAATATTCCTTTACGTGCTAAGGGGTAACTAGAGAGTGGGATAGGTTTAATAACTACCCTAACCCTAACGCGTAACCTAACGCTAACCCCTACCCTAACCCTAACACGTACCCTAATCCTAACCCGTACCCTAAACCGAGCCCTAACCCTAACACTAAGCCTAACCCTAACTCTAACCCATACCCTACGCCGTACCCGAAGCCCTCCCCAAACCCGTACCCTAAGCCGAACCCTAAGCCTAACCCTAAGCCTAACCCTAACCCTAGGCTACCCTTGACTGCTTCTGCCTCCAATAGATTTCCTAACCACTAGTGTTTTAAGAAACAGCTTAAAAAGAGAATCCTAATGTGATTTCTTTATAATGTGTGTGTTCCTTATATTATCTTAGTGTCTAAACTCTTCTCCATGGCTGGACCCCCAAATAACATTCCTTTACGTGCTAAGGGGTATCTAGAGAGTGGGATAGGTTTAATAACTACCCTAACCGTAACGCGTACCCTAACCCTAACCCCTACCCTAACCCTAACACGTACCCTAATCCTAACCCGTACCCTAAACCGAGCCCTAACCCTAACACTAACCCTAACCCTAACTCTAACCCATACCCTACGCCGTACCCGAAGCCCTCCCCAAACCCGTACCCTAAACCGTACCCGAAGCCTAACCCTAAGCCTAACCCTAACCCTAGGCTACCCTTGACTGCTTCTGCCTCCAATAGATTTCCTAAGCACTAGTGTTTTAAGGAAAAGCTTAAAAACACAATCCTAATGTGATTTCTTTATAATGGGGGTGTTCCTTATCTTATCCTAGTGTCTAAACTCTTCTCCATGGCTGGACCCCCAAATAATATTCCTTTATGTGCTAAGGGGTATCTAGAGATTGGGATAGGTTTAATCACTACCCTAATCCTAACGTGTACCCTAACCCTAACCCCTACCCTAACCCTAACACGTACCCTAATCCTAACCCGTACCCTAAACCGAGCCCTAACCCTAACACTAACCCTAACCCTAACCCTAACCCATACCCTACGCCATACCCGAAGCCCTCCCCGAACCCGTACCCTAAGCCGTACCCTAAGCCTTACCCTAAGCCTAACCCTAACCCTAGGCTACCCTTGACTGCTTCTGCCTCCAATAGATTTCCTAAGCACTAGTGTTTTAAGGAACAGCTTAAAAAGAGAATCCTAATGTGATTTCTTTATAATGGGTGTGTTCCTTATCTTATCCTAGTGTCTAAACTCTTCTCCATGGCTGGACCTCCAAATAATATTCCTTTACGTGCTAAGTGGTAACTAGAGAGTGGGATAGGTTTAATAACTACCCTAACCCTAACGCGTACCCTAACGCTAACCCCTACACTAACCCTAACACGTACCCTAATCCTAACCCGTACCCTAAACCGAGTCCTAACCCTAACACTAACCCTAACCCTAACCCTAACCCATACCCTACGCCGTACCCGAAGCCCTAGCCGAACCCGTACCCTAAGCCGTACCCTAAGCCTAACCCTAAGCCTACCCCTAACCCTAGGCTACCCTTGACTGCTTCTGCCTCCAATAGATTTCCTAAGCACTAGTGTTTTAAGGAACAGCTTAAAAAGAGAATCCTAATGTGATTTCTTTATAATGTGTGTGTTCCTTATATTATCTTAGTTTCTAAACTCTTCTCCATGGCTGGACCCCAAAATAATATTCCTTTACGTGCTAAGGGGTATCTAGAGAGTGGGATAGGTTTAATCACTACCCTAACCATAACGCGTACCCTAACCCTAACCCCTACCCTAACCCTAACACGTACCCTAATCCTAACCCGTACCCTAAACGAGCCCTAACCCTAACACTAACCCTAAACCTAACCCTAACCCATACCCTACGCCGTACCCGAAGCCCTCCCCGAACCCGTACCCTAAGCCGTACCCTAAGCCTACCCCTAAGCCTAACCCTAACCCTAGGCTACCCTTGACTGCTTCTGCCTCCAATAGATTTCCTAAGCACTAGTGTTTTAAGGAACAGCTTAAAAAGAGAATCCTAATGTGATTTCTTTATAATGTGTGTGATCCTTATATTATCTTAGTGTCTAAAGTCTTCTCCATTGCTGGACCCCCAAATAATATTCCTTTACGTGCTAAGGGGTATCTAGAGAGTGGGATAGGTTTAATAACTACCCTAACCATAACGCGTACCATAACCCTAACCCCTACCCTAACCCTAACACGTACCCTAATCCTACACCGTACCCTAAACCGAGCCCTAACCCTAACACTAACCCTAACCCTAACCCTAACCCATACCCTACGCCGTACCCGAAGCCCTCCCCGAACCCGTACCCTAAACCGTACCCTAAGCCTAACCCTAAGCCTAACCCTAACCCTAGGCTACCCTTGACTGCTTCTACCTCCAATAGATTTCCTAAGCACTAGTGTTTTAAGGAACAGCTTAAAAAGAGAATCCTAATGTGATTTCTTTATAATGGGTGTGTTCCTTATCTAATCCTAGTGTCTAAACTCTTCTCCATGGCTGGACCCCCAAATAATATTCCTTTATGTGCTAAGGGGTATCTAGAGAGTGGGATAGGTTTAATCACTACCCTAACCCTAACGTGTACCCTAACCCTAACCCCTACCCTAACCCTAACACGTACCCTAATCCTAACCCGTACCCTAAACCGAGCCCTAACCCTAACACTAACCCTAACCCTAACCCTAACCCATACCCTACGCCGTACCCGAAGCCCTCCCCGAACCCGTACCCTAAGCCGTACCCTAAGCCTAACCCTAAGCCTAACTCTAACCCTAGGCTACCCTTGACTGCTTCTGCCTCCAATAGATTTCCTAAGCACTAGTGTTTTAAGGAACAGCTTAAAAAGAGAATCCTAATGTGATTTCTTTATAATGGGTGTGTTCCTTATCTTATCCTAGTGTCTAAACTCTTCTCCATGGCTGGACCCCCAAATAATATTCCTTTACGTGCTAAGGGGTAACTAGAGAGTGGCATAGGTTTAATAACTACCCTAACCCTAACGCGTACCCTAACGCTAAACCCTACCCTAACCCTAACATGTACCCTAATCCTAACCCGTACCCTAAACCGAGCCCTAACCCTAACACTAACCCTAACCCTAACTCTAACCCATACCCTACGCCGTACCCGAAGCCCTCCCCAAACCCGTACCCTAAACCGTACCCTACGCCTAACCCTAAGCCTAACCCTAACCCTAGGCTACCCTTGACTGCTTCTGCCTCCAATAGATTTCCTAAGCACTAGTGTTTTAAGGAAAAGCTTAAAAACACAATCCTAATGTGATTTCTTTATAATGTGTGTGTTCCTTATATTATCTTAGTTTCTAAACCCTTCTCCATGGATGGACCCCAAAATAATATTCCTTTACGTGCTAAGGGGTATCTAGAGAGTGGGATAGGTTTAATCACTACCCTAACCGTAATGCGTACCCTAACCCTAACCCCTACCCTAACCCTAACACGTACCCTAATCCTAACCCGTACCCTAAACCGAGCCCTAACCCTAACACTAACCCTAACCCTACCCCTAACCCATACCCTACGCCGTACCCGAAGCCCTCCCCGAACCCGTACCCTAAGCCGTACCCTAAGCCTAACCCTAAGCCTAACCCTAACCCTAGGCTACCCTTGACTCCTTCTGCCTCCAATAGATTTCCTAAGCACTAGTGTTTTAAGGAACAGCTTAAGAAGAGAATCCTAATGCGATTTCTTAATAATGGGTGTGTTCCTTATCTTATCCTACTGTCTAAAATCTTCTCCATGCCTGTACCCCCAAATAATATTCCTTTACGTGCTAAGGGGTAACTAGAGAGTGGGATAGGTTTAATAACTACCCTAACCCTAACGCGTACCATAACGCTAACCCTTACCCTAACCCTAACACGTACCCTAATCCTAACCCGTACCCTAAACCGAGCCCTAACCCTAACACTAACCCTAACCCTAACCCTAACCCATACCCTACGCCGTACCCGAAGCCCTCCCCGAACCCGTACCCTAAGCCGTACCCTAAGCCTAACCCTAAGCCTAACCCTAACCCTAGGCTACCCTTGACTGCTTCTGCCTCCAATAGATTTCCTAAGCACTAGTGTTTTAAGGAACAGCTTAAAAAGAGAATCCTAATGTGATTTCTTTATAATGTGTGTGTTCCTTATATTATCTTAGTGTCTAAACTCTTCTCCATGGCTGGACCCCCAAATAATATTCCTTTACCTGCTAAGGGGTATCTAGAGAGTGGGATAGGTTTAATAACTACCCTAACCATAACGCGTACCCTAACCCTAACCCCTACCCTAACCCTAACACGTACCCTAATCCTAACCCGTACCCTAAACCGAGCCCTAACTCTAACACTAAACCTAACCCTAACCCTAACCCATACCCTACGCCGTACCCGAAGCCCTCCCCGAACACGTACCCTATGCCGTACCCTAAGCCTAACCCTAAGCCTAACCCTAACCCTAGGCTACCCTTGACTGCTTCTGCCTCCAATAGATTTCCTAAGCACTAGTGTTTTAAGGAACAGCTTAAAAAGAGAATCCTAATGTGATTTCTTTATAATGGGTGTGTTCCTTATCTTATCCTAGTGTCTAAACTCTTCTCCATGGCTGGACCACCAAATAATATTCCTTTACGTGCTAAGGGGTAACTAGAGAGTGGGATAGGTTTAATAACTACCCTAACCCTAACGCGTAACCTAACGCTAACCCCTACCCTAACCCTAACACGTACCCTAATCCTAACCCGTACCCTAAACCGAGCCCTAACCCTAACACTAACCCTAACCCTAACTCTAACCCATTCCCTACGCCGTACCCGAAGCCCTCCCCAAACCCGTACCCTAAGCCGAACCCTAAGCCTAACCCTAAGCCTAACCCTAACCCTAGGCTACCCTTGACTGCTTCTGCCTCCAATAGATTTCCTAAGCACTAGTGTTTTAAGGAACAGCTTAAAAAGAGAATCCTAATGTGATTTCTTTATAATGTGTGTGTTCCTTATATTATCTTAGTGTCTAAACTCTTCTCCATGGCTGGACCCCCAAATAATATTCCTTTACCTGCTAAGGGGTATCTAGAGAGTGGGATAGGTTTAATAACTACCCTAACCATAACGCGTACCCTAACCCTAACCCCTACCCTAACCCTAACACGTACCCTAATCCTAACCCGTACCCTAAACCGAGCCCTAACCCTAACACTAACCCTAACCCGAACCCTAACCCATACCCTACGCCGTACCCGAAGCCCTCCCCGAACACGTACCCTAAGCCGTACCCTAAGCCTAACCCTAAGCCTAACCCTAACCCTAGGCTACCCTTGACTGCTTCTGCCTCCAATAGATTTCCTAAGCACTAGTGTTTTAAGGAACAGCTTAAAAAGAGAATCCTAATGTGATTTCTTTATAATGGGTGTGTTCCTTACCTTATCCTAGTGTCTAAACTCTTCTCCATGGCTGGACCCCCAAATAATATTCCTTTACGTGCTAAGGGGTAACTAGAGAGTGGGATAGGTTTAATAACTACCCTAACCCTAACGCGTAACCTAACGCTAACCCCTACCCTAACCCTAACACGTACCCTAATCCTAACCCGTACCCTAAACCGAGCCCTAACCCTAACACTAAGCCTAACCCTAACTCTAACCCATACCCTACGCCGTACCCGAAGCCCTCCCCAAACCCGTACCCTAAGCCGAACCCTAAGCCTAACCCTAAGCCTAACCCTAACCCTAGGCTACCCTTGACTGCTTCTGCCTCCAATAGATTTCCTAACCACTAGTGTTTTAAGAAACAGCTTAAAAAGAGAATCCTAATGTGATTTCTTTATAATGTGTGTGTTCCTTATATTATCTTAGTGTCTAAACTCTTCTCCATGGCTGGACCCCCAAATAACATTCCTTTACGTGCTAAGGGGTATCTAGAGAGTGGGATAGGTTTAATAACTACCCTAACCGTAACGCGTACCCTAACCCTAACCCCTACCCTAACCCTAACACGTACCCTAATCCTAACCCGTACCCTAAACCGAGCCCTAACCCTAACACTAACCCTAACCCTAACTCTAACCCATACCCTACGCCGTACCCGAAGCCCTCCCCAAACCCGTACCCTAAACCGTACCCGAAGCCTAACCCTAAGCCTAACCCTAACCCTAGGCTACCCTTGACTGCTTCTGCCTCCAATAGATTTCCTAAGCACTAGTGTTTTAAGGAAAAGCTTAAAAACACAATCCTAATGTGATTTCTTTATAATGGGTGTGTTCCTTATCTTATCCTAGTGTCTAAACTCTTCTCCATGGCTGGACCTCCAAATAATATTCCTTTACGTGCTAAGTGGTAACTAGAGAGTGGGATAGGTTTAATAACTACCCTAACCCTAACGCGTACCCTAACGCTAACCCCTACACTAACCCTAACACGTACCCTAATCCTAACCCGTACCCTAAACCGAGTCCTAACCCTAACACTAACCCTAACCCTAACCCTAACCCATACCCTACGCCGTACCCGAAGCCCTAGCCGAACCCGTACCCTAAGCCGTACCCTAAGCCTAACCCTAAGCCTACCCCTAACCCTAGGCTACCCTTGACTGCTTCTGCCTCCAATAGATTTCCTAAGCACTAGTGTTTTAAGGAACAGCTTAAAAAGAGAATCCTAATGTGATTTCTTTATAATGTGTGTGTTCCTTATATTATCTTAGTTTCTAAACTCTTCTCCATGGCTGGACCCCAAAATAATATTCCTTTACGTGCTAAGGGGTATCTAGAGAGTGGGATAGGTTTAATCACTACCCTAACCATAACGCGTACCCTAACCCTAACCCCTACCCTAACCCTAACACGTACCCTAATCCTAACCCGTACCCTAAACGAGCCCTAACCCTAACACTAACCCTAAACCTAACCCTAACCCATACCCTACGCCGTACCCGAAGCCCTCCCCGAACCCGTACCCTAAGCCGTACCCTAAGCCTACCCCTAAGCCTAACCCTAACCCTAGGCTACCCTTGACTGCTTCTGCCTCCAATAGATTTCCTAAGCACTAGTGTTTTAAGGAACAGCTTAAAAAGAGAATCCTAATGTGATTTCTTTATAATGGGTGTGTTCCTTACCTTATCCTAGTGTCTAAACTCTTCTCCATGGCTGGACCCCCAAATAATATTCCTTTACGTGCTAAGGGGTAACTAGAGAGTGGGATAGGTTTAATAACTACCCTAACCCTAACGCGTAACCTAACGCTAACCCCTACCCTAACCCTAACACGTACCCTAATCCTAACCCGTACCCTAAACCGAGCCCTAACCCTAACACTAAGCCTAACCCTAACTCTAACCCATACCCTACGCCGTACCCGAAGCCCTCCCCAAACCCGTACCCTAAGCCGAACCCTAAGCCTAACCCTAAGCCTAACCCTAACCCTAGGCTACCCTTGACTGCTTCTGCCTCCAATAGATTTCCTAACCACTAGTGTTTTAAGAAACAGCTTAAAAAGAGAATCCTAATGTGATTTCTTTATAATGTGTGTGTTCCTTATATTATCTTAGTGTCTAAACTCTTCTCCATGGCTGGACCCCCAAATAACATTCCTTTACGTGCTAATGGGTATCTAGAGAGTGGGATAGGTTTAATAACTACCCTAACCGTAACGCGTACCCTAACCCTAACCCCTACCCTAACCCTAACACGTACCCTAATCCTAACCCGTACCCTAAACCGAGCCCTAACCCTAACACTAACCCTAACCCTAACTCTAACCCATACCCTACGCCGTACCCGAAGCCCTCCCCAAACCCGTACCCTAAACCGTACCCGAAGCCTAACCCTAAGCCTAACCCTAACCCTAGGCTACCCTTGACTGCTTCTGCCTCCAATAGATTTCCTAAGCACTAGTGTTTTAAGGAAAAGCTTAAAAACACAATCCTAATGTGATTTCTTTATAATGGGTGTGTTCCTTATCTTATCCTAGTGTCTAAACTCTTCTCCATGGCTGGACCTCCAAATAATATTCCTTTACGTGCTAAGTGGTAACTAGAGAGTGGGATAGGTTTAATAACTACCCTAACCCTAACGCGTACCCTAACGCTAACCCCTACACTAACCCTAACACGTACCCTAATCCTAACCCGTACCCTAAACCGAGTCCTAACCCTAACACTAACCCTAACCCTAACCCTAACCCATACCCTACGCCGTACCCGAAGCCCTAGCCGAACCCGTACCCTAAGCCGTACCCTAAGCCTAACCCTAAGCCTACCCCTAACCCTAGGCTACCCTTGACTGCTTCTGCCTCCAATAGATTTCCTAAGCACTAGTGTTTTAAGGAACAGCTTAAAAAGAGAATCCTAATGTGATTTCTTTATAATGTGTGTGTTCCTTATATTATCTTAGTTTCTAAACTCTTCTCCATGGCTGGACCCCAAAATAATATTCCTTTACGTGCTAAGGGGTATCTAGAGAGTGGGATAGGTTTAATCACTACCCTAACCATAACGCGTACCCTAACCCTAACCCCTACCCTAACCCTAACACGTACCCTAATCCTAACCCGTACCCTAAACGAGCCCTAACCCTAACACTAACCCTAAACCTAACCCTAACCCATACCCTACGCCGTACCCGAAGCCCTCCCCGAACCCGTACCCTAAGCCGTACCCTAAGCCTACCCCTAAGCCTAACCCTAACCCTAGGCTACCCTTGACTGCTTCTGCCTCCAATAGATTTCCTAAGCACTAGTGTTTTAAGGAACAGCTTAAAAAGAGAATCCTAATGTGATTTCTTTATAATGTGTGTGATCCTTATATTATCTTAGTGTCTAAAGTCTTCTCCATTGCTGGACCCCCAAATAATATTCCTTTACGTGCTAAGGGGTATCTAGAGAGTGGGATAGGTTTAATAACTACCCTAACCATAACGCGTACCATAACCCTAACCCCTACCCTAACCCTAACACGTACCCTAATCCTACACCGTACCCTAAACCGAGCCCTAACCCTAACACTAACCCTAACCCTAACCCTAACCCATACCCTACGCCGTACCCGAAGCCCTCCCCGAACCCGTACCCTAAACCGTACCCTAAGCCTAACCCTAAGCCTAACCCTAACCCTAGGCTACCCTTGACTGCTTCTACCTCCAATAGATTTCCTAAGCACTAGTGTTTTAAGGAACAGCTTAAAAAGAGAATCCTAATGTGATTTCTTTATAATGGGTGTGTTCCTTATCTAATCCTAGTGTCTAAACTCTTCTCCATGGCTGGACCCCCAAATAATATTCCTTTATGTGCTAAGGGGTATCTAGAGAGTGGGATAGGTTTAATCACTACCCTAACCCTAACGTGTACCCTAACCCTAACCCCTACCCTAACCCTAACACGTACCCTAATCCTAACCCGTACCCTAAACCGAGCCCTAACCCTAACACTAACCCTAACCCTAACCCTAACCCATACCCTACGCCGTACCCGAAGCCCTCCCCGAACCCGTACCCTAAGCCGTACCCTAAGCCTAACCCTAAGCCTAACTCTAACCCTAGGCTACCCTTGACTGCTTCTGCCTCCAATAGATTTCCTAAGCACTAGTGTTTTAAGGAACAGCTTAAAAAGAGAATCCTAATGTGATTTCTTTATAATGGGTGTGTTCCTTATCTTATCCTAGTGTCTAAACTCTTCTCCATGGCTGGACCCCCAAATAATATTCCTTTACGTGCTAAGGGGTAACTAGAGAGTGGCATAGGTTTAATAACTACCCTAACCCTAACGCGTACCCTAACGCTAAACCCTACCCTAACCCTAACATGTACCCTAATCCTAACCCGTACCCTAAACCGAGCCCTAACCCTAACACTAACCCTAACCCTAACTCTAACCCATACCCTACGCCGTACCCGAAGCCCTCCCCAAACCCGTACCCTAAACCGTACCCTACGCCTAACCCTAAGCCTAACCCTAACCCTAGGCTACCCTTGACTGCTTCTGCCTCCAATAGATTTCCTAAGCACTAGTGTTTTAAGGAAAAGCTTAAAAACACAATCCTAATGTGATTTCTTTATAATGTGTGTGTTCCTTATATTATCTTAGTTTCTAAACCCTTCTCCATGGATGGACCCCAAAATAATATTCCTTTACGTGCTAAGGGGTATCTAGAGAGTGGGATAGGTTTAATCACTACCCTAACCGTAATGCGTACCCTAACCCTAACCCCTACCCTAACCCTAACACGTACCCTAATCCTAACCCGTACCCTAAACCGAGCCCTAACCCTAACACTAACCCTAACCCTACCCCTAACCCATACCCTACGCCGTACCCGAAGCCCTCCCCGAACCCGTACCCTAAGCCGTACCCTAAGCCTAACCCTAAGCCTAACCCTAACCCTAGGCTACCCTTGACTCCTTCTGCCTCCAATAGATTTCCTAAGCACTAGTGTTTTAAGGAACAGCTTAAGAAGAGAATCCTAATGCGATTTCTTAATAATGGGTGTGTTCCTTATCTTATCCTACTGTCTAAAATCTTCTCCATGCCTGTACCCCCAAATAATATTCCTTTACGTGCTAAGGGGTAACTAGAGAGTGGGATAGGTTTAATAACTACCCTAACCCTAACGCGTACCATAACGCTAACCCTTACCCTAACCCTAACACGTACCCTAATCCTAACCCGTACCCTAAACCGAGCCCTAACCCTAACACTAACCCTAACCCTAACCCTAACCCATACCCTACGCCGTACCCGAAGCCCTCCCCGAACCCGTACCCTAAGCCGTACCCTAAGCCTAACCCTAAGCCTAACCCTAACCCTAGGCTACCCTTGACTGCTTCTGCCTCCAATAGATTTCCTAAGCACTAGTGTTTTAAGGAACAGCTTAAAAAGAGAATCCTAATGTGATTTCTTTATAATGTGTGTGTTCCTTATATTATCTTAGTGTCTAAACTCTTCTCCATGGCTGGACCCCCAAATAATATTCCTTTACCTGCTAAGGGGTATCTAGAGAGTGGGATAGGTTTAATAACTACCCTAACCATAACGCGTACCCTAACCCTAACCCCTACCCTAACCCTAACACGTACCCTAATCCTAACCCGTACCCTAAACCGAGCCCTAACTCTAACACTAAACCTAACCCTAACCCTAACCCATACCCTACGCCGTACCCGAAGCCCTCCCCGAACACGTACCCTATGCCGTACCCTAAGCCTAACCCTAAGCCTAACCCTAACCCTAGGCTACCCTTGACTGCTTCTGCCTCCAATAGATTTCCTAAGCACTAGTGTTTTAAGGAACAGCTTAAAAAGAGAATCCTAATGTGATTTCTTTATAATGGGTGTGTTCCTTATCTTATC
The DNA here is from genome assembly GCF_965194825.1 of Balaenoptera physalus. Lineage (NCBI taxonomy): Eukaryota > Metazoa > Chordata > Mammalia > Artiodactyla > Balaenopteridae > Balaenoptera > Balaenoptera physalus. Next base: position 314,222 of record NW_028126470.1, read on the forward strand.
CTAGTGTCTAAACTCTTCTCCATGGCTGGACCACCAAATAATATTCCTTTACGTGCTAAGGGGTAACTAGAGAGTGGGATAGGTTTAATAACTACCCTAACCCTAACGCGTAACCTAACGCTAACCCCTACCCTAACCCTAACACGTACCCTAATCCTAACCCGTACCCTAAACCGAGCCCTAACCCTAACACTAACCCTAACCCTAACTCTAACCCATTCCCTACGCCGTACCCGAAGCCCTCCCCAAACCCGTACCCTAAGCCGAACCCTAAGCCTAACCCTAAGCCTAACCCTAACCCTAGGCTACCCTTGACTGCTTCTGCCTCCAATAGATTTCCTAAGCACTAGTGTTTTAAGGAACAGCTTAAAAAGAGAATCCTAATGTGATTTCTTTATAATGTGTGTGTTCCTTATTTTATCTTAGTGTCTAAACTCTTCTCCATGGCTGGACCCCCAAATAATATTCCTTTACCTGCTAAGGGGTATCTAGAGAGTGGGATAGGTTTAATAACTACCCTAACCATAACGCGTACCCTAACCCTAACCCCTACCCTAACCCTAACACGTACCCTAATCCTAACCCGTACCCTAAACCGAGCCCTAACCCTAACACTAACCCTAACCCGAACCCTAACCCATACCCTACGCCGTACCCGAAGCCCTCCCCGAACACGTACCCTAAGCCGTACCCTAAGCCTAACCCTAAGCCTAACCCTAACCCTAGGCTACCCTTGACTGCTTCTGCCTCCAATAGATTTCCTAAGCACTAGTGTTTTAAGGAACAGCTTAAAAAGAGAATCCTAATGTGATTTCTTTATAATGGGTGTGTTCCTTACCTTATCCTAGTGTCTAAACTCTTCTCCATGGCTGGACCCCCAAATAATATTCCTTTACGTGCTAAGGGGTAACTAGAGAGTGGGATAGGTTTAATAACTACCCTAACCCTAACGCGTAACCTAACGCTAACCCCTACCCTAACCCTAACACGTACCCTAATCCTAACCCGTACCCTAAACCGAGCCCTAACCCTAACACTAAGCCTAACCCTAACTCTAACCCATACCCTACGCCGTACCCGAAGCCCTCCCCAAACCCGTACCCTAAGCCGAACCCTAAGCCTAACCCTAAGCCTAACCCTAACCCTAGGCTACCCTTGACTGCTTCTGCCTCCAATAGATTTCCTAACCACTAGTGTTTTAAGAAACAGCTTAAAAAGAGAATCCTAATGTGATTTCTTTATAATGTGTGTGTTCCTTATATTATCTTAGTGTCTAAACTCTTCTCCATGGCTGGACCCCCAAATAACATTCCTTTACGTGCTAAGGGGTATCTAGAGAGTGGGATAGGTTTAATAACTACCCTAACCGTAACGCGTACCCTAACCCTAACCCCTACCCTAACCCTAACACGTACCCTAATCCTAACCCGTACCCTAAACCGAGCCCTAACCCTAACACTAACCCTAACCCTAACTCTAACCCATACCCTACGCCGTACCCGAAGCCCTCCCCAAACCCGTACCCTAAACCGTACCCGAAGCCTAACCCTAAGCCTAACCCTAACCCTAGGCTACCCTTGACTGCTTCTGCCTCCAATAGATTTCCTAAGCACTAGTGTTTTAAGGAAAAGCTTAAAAACACAATCCTAATGTGATTTCTTTATAATGGGGGTGTTCCTTATCTTATCCTAGTGTCTAAACTCTTCTCCATGGCTGGACCCCCAAATAATATTCCTTTATGTGCTAAGGGGTATCTAGAGATTGGGATAGGTTTAATCACTACCCTAATCCTAACGTGTACCCTAACCCTAACCCCTACCCTAACCCTAACACGTACCCTAATCCTAACCCGTACCCTAAACCGAGCCCTAACCCTAACACTAACCCTAACCCTAACCCTAACCCATACCCTACGCCATACCCGAAGCCCTCCCCGAACCCGTACCCTAAGCTGTACCCTAAGCCTTACCCTAAGCCTAACCCTAACCCTAGGCTACCCTTGACTGCTTCTGCCTCCAATAGATTTCCTAAGCACTAGTGTTTTAAGGAACAGCTTAAAAAGAGAATCCTAATGTGATTTCTTTATAATGGGTGTGTTCCTTATCTTATCCTAGTGTCTAAACTCTTCTCCATGGCTGGACCTCCAAATAATATTCCTTTACGTGCTAAGTGGTAACTAGAGAGTGGGATAGGTTTAATAACTACCCTAACCCTAACGCGTACCCTAACGCTAACCCCTACACTAACCCTAACACGTACCCTAATCCTAACCCGTACCCTAAACCGAGTCCTAACCCTAACACTAACCCTAACCCTAACCCTAACCCATACCCTACGCCGTACCCGAAGCCCTAGCCGAACCCGTACCCTAAGCCGTACCCTAAGCCTAACCCTAAGCCTACCCCTAACCCTAGGCTACCCTTGACTGCTTCTGCCTCCAATAGATTTCCTAAGCACTAGTGTTTTAAGGAACAGCTTAAAAAGAGAATCCTAATGTGATTTCTTTATAATGTGTTTGTTCCTTATATTATCTTAGTTTCTAAACTCTTCTCCATGGCTGGACCCCAAAATAATATTCCTTTACGTGCTAAGGGGTATCTAGAGAGTGGGATAGGTTTAATCACTACCCTAACCATAACGCGTACCCTAACCCTAACCCCTACCCTAACCCTAACACGTACCCTAATCCTAACCCGTACCCTAAACGAGCCCTAACCCTAACACTAACCCTAAACCTAACCCTAACCCATACCCTACGCCGTACCCGAAGCCCTCCCCGAACCCGTACCCTAAGCCGTACCCTAAGCCTACCCCTAAGCCTAACCCTAACCCTAGGCTACCCTTGACTGCTTCTGCCTCCAATAGATTTCCTAAGCACTAGTGTTTTAAGGAACAGCTTAAAAAGAGAATCCTAATGTGATTTCTTTATAATGTGTGTGATCCTTATATTATCTTAGTGTCTAAAGTCTTCTCCATTGCTGGACCCCCAAATAATATTCCTTTACGTGCTAAGGGGTATCTAGAGAGTGGGATAGGTTTAATAACTACCCTAACCATAACGCGTACCATAACCCTAACCCCTACCCTAACCCTAACACGTACCCTAATCCTACACCGTACCCTAAACCGAGCCCTAACCCTAACACTAACCCTAACCCTAACCCTAACCCATACCCTACGCCGTACCCGAAGCCCTCCCCGAACCCGTACCCTAAACCGTACCCTAAGCCTAACCCTAAGCCTAACCCTAACCCTAGGCTACCCTTGACTGCTTCTACCTCCAATAGATTTCCTAAGCACTAGTGTTTTAAGGAACAGCTTAAAAAGAGAATCCTAATGTGATTTCTTTATAATGGGTGTGTTCCTTATCTAATCCTAGTGTCTAAACTCTTCTCCATGGCTGGACCCCCAAATAATATTCCTTTATGTGCTAAGGGGTATCTAGAGAGTGGGATAGGTTTAATCACTACCCTAACCCTAACGTGTACCCTAACCCTAACCCCTACCCTAACCCTAACACGTACCCTAATCCTAACCCGTACCCTAAACCGAGCCCTAACCCTAACACTAACCCTAACCCTAACCCTAACCCATACCCTACGCCGTACCCGAAGCCCTCCCCGAACCCGTACCCTAAGCCGTACCCTAAGCCTAACCCTAAGCCTAACTCTAACCCTAGGCTACCCTTGACTGCTTCTGCCTCCAATAGATTTCCTAAGCACTAGTGTTTTAAGGAACAGCTTAAAAAGAGAATCCTAATGTGATTTCTTTATAATGGGTGTGTTCCTTATCTTATCCTAGTGTCTAAACTCTTCTCCATGGCTGGACCCCCAAATAATATTCCTTTACGTGCTAAGGGGTAACTAGAGAGTGGCATAGGTTTAATAACTACCCTAACCCTAACGCGTACCCTAACGCTAAACCCTACCCTAACCCTAACATGTACCCTAATCCTAACCCGTACCCTAAACCGAGCCCTAACCCTAACACTAACCCTAACCCTAACTCTAACCCATACCCTACGCCGTACCCGAAGCCCTCCCCAAACCCGTACCCTAAACCGTACCCTACGCCTAACCCTAAGCCTAACCCTAACCCTAGGCTACCCTTGACTGCTTCTGCCTCAAATAGATTTCCTAAGCACTAGTGTTTTAAGGAAAAGCTTAAAAACACAATCCTAATGTGATTTCTTTATAATGTGTGTGTTCCTTATATTATCTTAGTTTCTAAACCCTTCTCCATGGATGGACCCCAAAATAATATTCCTTTACGTGCTAAGGGGTATCTAGAGAGTGGGATAGGTTTAATCACTACCCTAACCGTAATGCGTACCCTAACCCTAACCCCTACCCTAACCCTAACACGTACCCTAATCCTAACCCGTACCCTAAACCGAGCCCTAACCCTAACACTAACCCTAACCCTACCCCTAACCCATACCCTACGCCGTACCCGAAGCCCTCCCCGAACCCGTACCCTAAGCCGTACCCTAAGCCTAACCCTAAGCCTAACCCTAACCCTAGTCTACCCTTGACTGCTTCTGCCTCCAATAGATTTCCTAAGCACTAGTGTTTTAAGGAACAGCTTAAAAAGAGAATCCTAATGTGATTTCTTTATAATGTGTGTGTTCCTTATCTTATCCTAGTGTCTAAACTCTTCTCCATGGCTGGACCCCCAAATAATATTCCTTTACGTGCTAAGGGGTAACTAGAGAGTGGGATAGGTTTAATAACTACCCTAACCCTAACGCGTAACCTAACGCTAACCCCTACCCTAACCCTAACACGTACCCTAATCCTAACCCGTACCCTAAACCGAGTCCTAACCCTAACACTAACCCTAACCCTAACTCTAACCCATACCCTACGCCGTACCAGAAGCCCTCCCCAAACCCGTACCCTAAACCGTACCCTACGCCTAACCCTAAGCCTAACCCTAACCCTAGGCTACCCTTGACTGCTTCTGCCTCCAATAGATTTCCTAAGCACTAGTGTTTTAAGGAAAAGCTTAAAAACACAATCCTAATGTGATTTCTTTATAATGTGTGTGTTCCTTATATTATCTTAGTTTCTAAACCCTTCTCCACGGATGGACCCCAAAATAATATTCCTTTACGTGCTAAGGGGTATCTAGAGAGTGGGATAGGTTTAATCACTACCCTAACCGTAACGCGTACCCTAACCCTAACCCCTACCCTAACCCTAACACGTACCCTAATCCTAACCCGTACCCTAAACGAGCCCTAACCCTAACACTAACCCTAACCCTAACCCTAACCCTTACCCTACGCCGTACCCGAAGCCCTCCCCGAACCCGTACCCTAAGCCGTACCCTAAGCCTAAACCAAAGCCTAACCCTAACCCTAGGATATCCTTGACTGCTTCTGCCTCCAATAGATTTCCTAAGCACTAGTGTTTTAAGGAACACCTTAAAAAGATTATCCTAATGTGATTTCTTTATAATGGGTGTGTTCCTTATCTTATCCTAGTGTCTAAACTCTTCTCCATGGCTGGACCCCCAAATAATATTCCTTTACGTGCTAAGGGGTATCTAGAGAGTGGGACACGTTTAATAACTACCCTAACCGTAACGCGTACCCTAACCCTAACCCCTACCCTAACCCTAACACGTACCCTAATCCTAACCCGTATCCTAAACCGAGCCCTAACCCTAACACTAACCCTAACCCTAACCCTAACCCATACCCTACGCCGTACCCGAAACCCTCCCCGAACCCGTACCCTAAGCTGTACCCTAAGCCTAACCCTAAGCCTAACCCTAACCCTAGGCTACCCTTGACTGCTTCTGCCTCCAATAGATTTCCTAAGCACTAGTGTTTTAAGGAACAGCTTAAAAAGAGAATCCTAATGTGATTTCTTTATAATGGGTGTGTTCCTTATCTTATCCTACTGTCTAAACTCTTCTCCATGGCTGGACCCCCAAATAATATTCCTTTACGTGCTAAGGGGTAACTAGAGAGTGGGATAGGTTTAATAACTACCCTAACCCTAACGCGTACCCTAACGCTAACCCTTACCCTAACCCTAACACGTACCCTAATCCTAACCCGTACCCTAAACCGAGCCCTAACCCTAACACTAACCCTAACCCTAACACTAACCCATACCCTACGCCGTACCCGAAGCCCTCCCCGAACCCGTACCCTAAGCCGTACCCTAAGCCTAACCCTAAGCCTAACCCTAACCCTAGGCTACCCTTGAGTGCTTCTGCCTCCAATAGATTTCCTAAGCACTAGTGTTTTAAGGAACAGCTTAAAAAGAGAATCCTAATGTGATTTCTTTATAATGGGTGTGTTCCTTTTCTTATCCTAGTGTCTAAACTCTTCTCCATGGCTGGACCCCCAAATAATATTCCTTTACGTGCTAAGGGGTAACTAGAGAGTGGGATAGGTTTAATAACTACCCTAACCCTAACGCGTACCCTAACGCTAACCCCTACACTAACCCTAACACGTACCCTAATCCTAACCCGTACCCTAACCATAACACTAACCCTAACCCTAACCCTAACCCATACCCTACGCCGTACCCGAAGCCCTCCCCGAACCCGTACCCTAAGCCGTACCCTAAGCCTAACCCTAAGCCTAACCCTAACCCTAGTCTACCCTTGACTGCTTCTGCCTCCAATAGATTTCCTAAGCACTAGTGTTTTAAGGAACAGCTTAAAAAGAGAATCCTAATGTGATTTCTTTATAATGGGTGTGTTCCTTATCTTATCCTAGTGTCTAAACTCTTCTCCATGGCTGGACCCCCAAATAATATTCCTTTACGTGCTAAGGGGTAACTAGAGAGTGGGATAGGTTTAATAACTACCCTAACCCTAACGCGTACCCTAACGCTAAACCCTACCCTAACCCTAACACGTACCCTAATCCTAACCCGTACCCTAAACCGAGCCCTAACCCTAACACTCACCATAACCCTAACTCTAACCCATACCCTACGCCGTACCCGAAGCCCTCCCCAAACCCGTACCCTAAACCGTACCCTACGCCTAACCCTAAGCCTAACCCTAACCCTAGGCTACCCTTGACTGCTTCTGCCTCCAATAGATTTCCTAAGCACTAGTGTTTTAAGGAAAAGCTTAAAAACACAATCCTAATGTGATTTCTTTATAATGTGTGTGTTCCTTATATTATCTTAGTTTCTAAACCCTTCTCCACGGATGGACCCCAAAATAATATTCCTTTACGTGCTAAGGGGTATCTAGAGAGTGGGATAGGTTTAATCACTACCCTAACCGTAACGCGTACCCTAACCCTAACCCCTACCCTAACCCTAACACGTACCCTAATCCTAACCCGTACCCTAAACGAGCCCTAACCCTAACACTAACCCTAACCCTAACCCTAACCCTTACCCTACGCCGTACCCGAAGCCCTCCCCGAACCCGTACCCTAAGCCGTACCCTAAGCCTAAACCAAAGCCTAACCCTAACCCTAGGATATCCTTGACTGCTTCTGCCTCCAATAGATTTCCTAAGCACTAGTGTTTTAAGGAACAGCTTAAAAAGATTATCCTAATGTGATTTCTTTATAATGGGTGTGTTCCTTATCTTATCCTAGTGTCTAAACTCTTCTCCATGGCTGGACCCCCAAATAATATTCCTTTACGTGCTAAGGGGTATCTAGAGAGTGGGACACGTTTAATAACTACCCTAACCGTAACGCGTACCCTAACCCTAACCCCTACCCTAACCCTAACACGTACCCTAATCCTAACCCGTATCCTAAACCGAGCCCTAACCCTAACACTAACCCTAACTCTAACCCTAACCCATACCCTACGCCGTACCCGAAACCCTCCCCGAACCCGTACCCTAAGCTGTACCCTAAGCCTAACCCTAAGCCTAACCCTAACCCTAGGCTACCCTTGACTGCTTCTGCCTCCAATAGATTTCCTAAGCACTAGTGTTTTAAGGAACAGCTTAAAAAGAGAATCCTAATGTGATTTCTTTATAATGGGTGTGTTCCTTATCTTATCCTAGTGTCTAAACTCTTCTCCATGGCTGGACCACAAAATAATATTACTTTACGTGCTAAGGGGTAACTAGAGAGTGGGATAGGTTTAATAACTACCCTAACCCTAACGCGTACCCTAACGCTAACCGCTACCCTAAACCTAACACGTACACTAATCCTAACCCGTAACCTAAACCGAGCCCTAACCCTAACACTAACCCTAACCCTAACCCTAACCCATACCCTACGCCGTACCCGAAGCCCTCCCCGATCCCGTACCCTAAGCCGTACCCTAAGCCTAACCCTAAGCCTAACCCTAACCCTATGCTACCCTTGACTCCTTCTGCCTCCAATAGATTTCCTAAGCACTAGTGTTTTAAGGAACAGCTTAAGAAGAGAATCCTAATGTGATTTCTTTATAATGGGTGTGTTCCTTATCTTATCCTAGTGTCTAAACTCTTCTCCATGCCTGGACCCCCAAATAATATTCCTTTACGTGCTAAGGGGTAACTAGAGAGTGGGATAGGTTTAATAACTACCCTAACCCTAACGCGTACCATAACGCTAACCCCTACCCTAACCCTAACACGTACCCTAATCCTAACCCGTACCCTAAACCGAGCCCTATCCCTAACACTAACCATAACCCTAACCCTAACCCATACCCTACGCCGTACCCGAAGCCCTCCCCGAACCCGTACCCTAAGCCGTACCCTAAGCCTAACCCTAAGCCTAACCCTAACCCTAGGCTACCCTTGACTGCTTCTGCCTCCAATAGATTTCCTAAGCACTAGTGTTTTAAGGAACAGCTTAAAAAGAGAATCCTAATGTGATTTCTTTATAATGTGTGTGTTCCTTATATTATCTTAGTGTCTAAACTCTTCTCCATGGCTGGACCCCCAAATAATATTCCTTTACCTGCTAAGGGGTATCTAGAGAGTGGGATAGGTTTAATAACTACCCTAACCATAACGCGTACCCTAACCCTAACCCCTACCCTAACCCTAACACGTACCCTAATCCTAAACCGTACCCTAAACCGAGCCCTAACCCTAACACTAACCCTAACCCTAACCCTAACCCATACCCTACGCCGTACCCGAAGCCCTCCCCGAACCCGTACCCTAAGCCGTACCCTAAGCCTAACCCTAAGCCTAACCCTAACCCTAGTCTACCCTTGACTGCTTCTGCCTCCAATAGATTTCCTAAGCACTAGTGTTTTAAGGAACACCTTAAAAAGATTATCCTAATGTGATTTCTTTATAATGGGTGTGTTCCTTATCTTATCCTAGTGTCTAAACTCTTCTCCATGGCTGGACCCCCAAATAATATTCCTTTACGTGCTAAGGGGTATCTAGAGAGTGGGACACGTTTAATAACTACCCTAACCGTAACGCGTACCCTAACCCTAACCCCTACCCTAACCCTAACACGTACCCTAATCCTAACCCGTATCCTAAACCGAGCCCTAACCCTAACACTAACCCTAACCCTAACCCTAACCCATACCCTACGCCGTACCCGAAACCCTCCCCGAACCCGTACCCTAAGCTGTACCCTAAGCCTAACCCTAAGCCTAACCCTAACCCTAGGCTACCCTTGACTGCTTCTGCCTCCAATAGATTTCCTAAGCACTAGTGTTTTAAGGAACAGCTTAAAAAGAGAATCCTAATGTGATTTCTTTATAATGGGTGTGTTCCTTATCTTATCCTACTGTCTAAACTCTTCTCCATGGCTGGACCCCCAAATAATATTCCTTTACGTGCTAAGGGGTATCTAGAGAGTGGGATAGGTTTAATCACTACCCTAACCGTAACGCGTACCCTAACCCTAACCCCTACCCTAACCCTAACACGTACCCTAATCCTAACCCGTACCCTAAACGAGCCCTAACCCTAACACTAACCCTAACCCTAACCCTAACCCTTACACTACGCCGTACCCGAAGCCGTCCCCGAACCCGTACCCTAAGCCGTACCCTAAGCCTAAACCAAAGCCTAACCCTAACCCTAGGATATCCTTGACTGCTTCTGCCTCCAATAGATTTCCTAAGCACTAGTGTTTTAAGGAACACCTTAAAAAGATTATCCTAATGTGATTTCTTTATAATGGGTGTGTTCCTTATCTTATCCTAGTGTCTAAACTCTTCTCCATGGCTGGACCCCCAAATAATATTCCTTTACGTGCTAAGGGGTATCTAGAGAGTGGGACACGTTTAATAACTACCCTAACCGTAACGCGTACCCTAACCCTAACCCCTACCCTAACCCTAACACGTACCCTAATCCTAACCCGTATCCTAAACCGAGCCCTAACCCTAACACTAACCCTAACCCTAACCCTAACCCATACCCTACGCCGTACCCGAAACCCTCCCCGAACCCGTACCCTAAGCTGTACCCTAAGCCTAACCCTAAGCCTAACCCTAACCCTAGGCTACCCTTGACTGCTTCTGCCTCCAATAGATTTCCTAAGCACTAGTGTTTTAAGGAACAGCTTAAAAAGAGAATCCTAATGTGATTTCTTTATAATGGGTGTGTTCCTTATCTTATCCTACTGTCTAAACTCTTCTCCATGGCTGGACCCCCAAATAATATTCCTTTACGTGCTAAGGGGTAACTAGAGAGTGGGATAGGTTTAATAACTACCCTAACCCTAACGCGTACCCTAACGCTAACCCTTACCCTAACCCTAACACGTACCCTAATCCTAACCCGTACCCTAAACCGAGCCCTAACCCTAACACTAACCCTAACCCTAACACTAACCCATACCCTACGCCGTACCCGAAGCCCTCCCCGAACCCGTACCCTAAGCCGTACCCTAAGCCTAACCCTAAGCCTAACCCTAACCCTAGGCTACCCTTGAGTGCTTCTGCCTCCAATAGATTTCCTAAGCACTAGTGTTTTAAGGAACAGCTTAAAAAGAGAATCCTAATGTGATTTCTTTATAATGGGTGTGTTCCTTTTCTTATCCTAGTGTCTAAACTCTTCTCCATGGCTGGACCCCCAAATAATATTCCTTTACGTGCTAAGGGGTAACTAGAGAGTGGGATAGGTTTAATAACTACCCTAACCCTAACGCGTACCCTAACGCTAACCCCTACACTAACCCTAACACGTACCCTAATCCTAACCCGTACCCTAACCATAACACTAACCCTAACCCTAACCCTAACCCATACCCTACGCCGTACCCGAAGCCCTCCCCGAACCCGTACCCTAAGCCGTACCCTAAGCCTAACCCTAAGCCTAACCCTAACCCTAGTCTACCCTTGACTGCTTCTGCCTCCAATAGATTTCCTAAGCACTAGTGTTTTAAGGAACAGCTTAAAAAGAGAATCCTAATGTGATTTCTTTATAATGGGTGTGTTCCTTATCTTATCCTAGTGTCTAAACTCTTCTCCATGGCTGGACCCCCAAATAATATTCCTTTACGTGCTAAGGGGTAACTAGAGAGTGGGATAGGTTTAATAACTACCCTAACCCTAACGCGTACCCTAACGCTAAACCCTACCCTAACCCTAACACGTACCCTAATCCTAACCCGTACCCTAAACCGAGCCCTAACCCTAACACTCACCATAACCCTAACTCTAACCCATACCCTACGCCGTACCCGAAGCCCTCCCCAAACCCGTACCCTAAACCGTACCCTACGCCTAACCCTAAGCCTAACCCTAACCCTAGGCTACCCTTGACTGCTTCTGCCTCCAATAGATTTCCTAAGCACTAGTGTTTTAAGGAAAAGCTTAAAAACACAATCCTAATGTGATTTCTTTATAATGTGTGTGTTCCTTATATTATCTTAGTTTCTAAACCCTTCTCCACGGATGGACCCCAAAATAATATTCCTTTACGTGCTAAGGGGTATCTAGAGAGTGGGATAGGTTTAATCACTACCCTAACCGTAACGCGTACCCTAACCCTAACCCCTACCCTAACCCTAACACGTACCCTAATCCTAACCCGTACCCTAAACGAGCCCTAACCCTAACACTAACCCTAACCCTAACCCTAACCCTTACCCTACGCCGTACCCGAAGCCCTCCCCGAACCCGTACCCTAAGCCGTACCCTAAGCCTAAACCAAAGCCTAACCCTAACCCTAGGATATCCTTGACTGCTTCTGCCTCCAATAGATTTCCTAAGCACTAGTGTTTTAAGGAACAGCTTAAAAAGATTATCCTAATGTGATTTCTTTATAATGGGTGTGTTCCTTATCTTATCCTAGTGTCTAAACTCTTCTCCATGGCTGGACCCCCAAATAATATTCCTTTACGTGCTAAGGGGTATCTAGAGAGTGGGACACGTTTAATAACTACCCTAACCGTAACGCGTACCCTAACCCTAACCCCTACCCTAACCCTAACACGTACCCTAATCCTAACCCGTATCCTAAACCGAGCCCTAACCCTAACACTAACCCTAACCCTAACCCTAACCCATACCCTACGCCGTACCCGAAACCCTCCCCGAACCCGTACCCTAAGCTGTACCCTAAGCCTAACCCTAAGCCTAACCCTAACCCTAGGCTACCCTTGACTGCTTCTGCCTCCAATAGATTTCCTAAGCACTAGTGTTTTAAGGAACAGCTTAAAAAGAGAATCCTAATGTGATTTCTTTATAATGGGTGTGTTCCTTATCTTATCCTACTGTCTAAACTCTTCTCCATGGCTGGACCCCCAAATAATATTCCTTTACGTGCTAAGGGGTAACTAGAGAGTGGGATAGGTTTAATAACTACCCTAACCCTAACGCGTACCCTAACGCTAACCCCTACACTAACCCTAACACGTACCCTAATCCTAACCCGTACCCTAACCATAACACTAACCCTAACCCTAACCCTAACCCATACCCTACGCCGTACCCGAAGCCCTCCCCGAACCCGTACCCTAAGCCGTACCCTAAGCCTAACCCTAAGCCTAACCCTAACCCTAGGCTTCCCTTGACTGCTTCTGCCTCCAATAGATTTCCTAAGCACTAGTGTTTTAAGGAACAGCTTAAAAAGAGAATCCTAATGTGATTTATTTATAATGTGTGTGTTCCTTATATTATCTTAGTGTCTAAACTCTTCTCCATGGCTGGACCCCCAAATAATATTCCTTTATGTGCTAAGGGGTATCTAGAGAGTGGGATAGGTTTAATCACTACCCTAACCCTAACGTGTACCCTAACCCTAACCCCTACCCTAACCCTAACACGTACCCTAATCCTAACCCGTACCCTAAACCGAGCCCTAACCCTAACACTAACCCTAACCCTAACCCTAACCCATACCCTACGCCGTACCCGAAGCCCTCCCCGAACCCGTACCCTAAGCCGTACCCTAAGCCTAACCCTAAGCCTAACCCTAACCCTAGGCTACCCTTGACTGCTTCTGCCTCCAATAGATTTCATAAGCACTAGTGTTTTAAGGAACAGCTTAAAAAGAGAATCCTAATGTGATTTCTTTATAATGGGTGTGTTACTTATCTTATCCTAGTGTCTAAACTCTTCTCCATGGCTGGACCCCCAAATAATATTCCTTTACGTGCTAAGGGGTAACTAGAGAGTGGGATAGGTTTAATAACTACCCTAACCCTAACGCGTACCCTAACGCTAACCCCTACCCTAACCCTAACACGTACCCTAATCCTAACCCGTACCCTAAACCGAGCCCTAACCCTAACACTAACCCTAACCCTAACCCTAACCCATACCCTACGCCGTACCCGAAGCCCTCCCTGAACCCGTACCATAAGCCGTACCCTAAGCCTAACCCTAAGACTAACCCTAACCCTAGGCTACCCTTGACTGCTTCTGCCTCCAATAGATTTCCTAAGCACTAGTGTTTTAAGGAACAGCTTAAGAAGAGAATCCTAATGTGATTTCTTTATAATGGGTGTGTTCCTTATCTTATCCTAGTGTCTAAACTCTTCTCCATGGATGGACCCCCAAATAATATTCCTTTACGTGCTAAGGGGTAACTAGAGAGTGGGATAGGTTTAATCACTACCCTAACCCTAACGCGTACCCTAACGCTAACCACTACACTAACCCTAACACGTACCCTAATCCTAACCCGTACCCTAAACCGAGCCCTAACCCTAACACTAACCCTAACCCTAACCCTAACCCATACCCTACGCCGTACCTGAAGCCCTCCCCGAACCCGTACCCTAAGCTGTACCCTAAGCCTAACCCTAAGCCTAACCCTAACCCTAGGCTACCGTTGACTGCTTCTGCCTCCAATAGATTTCCTAAGCACTAGTGTTTTAAGGAACAGCTTAAAAAGAGAATCCTAATGTGATTTCTTTATAATGTGTGTGTTCCTTATATTATCTTAGTGTCTAAACTCTTCTCCATGGCTGGACCCCGAAATAATATTCCTTTACGTGCTAAGGGGTATCTAGAGAGTGGGATAGGTTTAATAACTACCCTAACCGTAACGCGTACCCTAACCCTAACCCCTACCCTAACCCTAACACGTACCCTAATCCTAACCCGTACCCTAAACCGAGCCCTAACCCTAACACTAACCCTAACCCTAACCCTAAGCCATAACCTACGCCGTACCCGAAGCCCTCCCCGAACACGTACCCTAAGCCGTACCCTAAGCCTAACCCTAAGCCTAACCCTAACCCTAGGCTATCCTTGACTGCTTCTGCCTCCAATAGATTTCCTAAGCACTTGTGTTTTAAGGAACAGCTTAAAAAGATTATCCTAATGTGATTTCTTTATAATGGGTGTGTTCCTTATCTTATCCTAGTGTCTAAACTCTTCTCCATGGCTGGACCCCCAAATAATATTCCTTTACGTGCTAAGGGGTATCTAGAGAGTGGGACACGTTTAATAACTATCCTAACCGTAATGCGTACCCTAACCCTAACCCCTACCCTAACCCTAACACGTACCCTAATCCTAACCCGTACCCTAAACCGAGCCCTAACCCTAACACTAACCCTAACCCTAACCCTAACCCATACCCTACGCCGTACTCGAAGCCCTCCCCGAACCCGTACCCTAAGCCGTACCCTAAGCCTAACCCTAAGCCTAACCCTAACCCTAGGCTACCCTTGACTGCTTCTGCCTCCAATAGATTTCCTAAGCACTAGTGTTTTAAGGAACAGCTTAAGAAGAGAATCCTAATGTGATTTCTTTATAATGGGTGTGTTCCTTATATTATCTTAGTGTCTAAACTCTTCTCCATGGCTGGACCCCCAAATAATATTCCTTTACGTGCTAAGGGGTATCTAGAGAGTGGGATAGGTTTAATAACTACCCTAACCGTAACGCGTACCCTAACCCTAACCCCTACCCTAACCCTAACACGTACCCTAATCCTAACCCGTACTCTAAACCGAGCCCTAACCCTAACACTAACCCTAACCCTAACCCTAAGCCATACCCTACGCCGTACCCGAAGCCCTCCCCGAACACGTACCCTAAGCCGTACCCTAAGCCTAACCCTAAGCCTAACCCTAACCCTAGGCTACCCTTGACTGCTTCTGCCTCCAATAGATTTCCTAAGCACTAGTGTTTTAAGGAACAGCTTAAGAAGAGAATCCTAATGTGATTTCTTTATAATGGGTGTGTTCCTTATCTTATCCTAGTGTCTAAACTCTTCTCCATGGATGGACCCCCAAATAATATTCCTTTACGTGCTAAGGGGTAACTAGAGAGTGGGATAGGTTTAATCACTACCCTAACCCTAACGCGTACCCTAACGCTAACCCCTACCCTAACCCTAACACGTACCCTAATCCTAACCCGTACCCTAAACCGAGCCCTAACCCTAACACTAACCCTAACCCTAACCCTAACCCATACCCTACGCCGTACCCGAAGCCCTCCCCGAACCCGTACCCTAAGCCGTACCCTAAGCCTAACCCTAAGCCTAACCCTAACCCTAGGCTACCCTTGACTGCTTCTGCCTCCAATAGATTTCCTAAGCACTAGTGTTTTAAGGAACAGCTTAAGAAGAGAATCCTAATGTGATTTCTTTATAATGGGTGTGTTCCTTATCTTATCCTAGTGTCTAAACTCTTCTCCATGGATGGACCCCCAAATAATATTCCTTTACGTGCTAAGGGGTAACTAGAGAGTGGGATAGGTTTAATCACTACCCTAACCCTAACGCGTACCCTAATGCTAACCCCTACCCTAACCCTAACACGTACCCTAATCCTAACCCGTACCCTAAACCGAGCCCTAACCCTAACACTAACCCTAACCCTAACCCTAACCCATACCCTACGCCGTACCCGAAGCCCTCCCCGAACCCGTACCCTAAGCCGTACCCTAAGCCTAACCCTAAGCCTAACCCTAACCCTACGCTACCCTTGACTGCTTCTGCCTCCAATAGATTTCCTAAGCACTAGTGTTTTAAGGAACAGCTTAAAAAGAGAATCCTAATGTGATTTCTTTATAATGTTTGTGTTCCTTATATTATCTTAGTGTCTAAACTCTTCTCCATGGCTGGACCCCCAAATAATATTCCTTTACGTGCTAAGGGGTATCTAGAGAGTGGGATAGGTTTAATCACTACCCTAACCGTAACGCGTACCCTAACCCTAACCCCTACCCTAACCCTAACACGTACCCTAATCCTAACCCGTACCCTAAACCGAGCCCTAACCCTAACACTAACCCTAACCCTAACCCTAAGCCATACCCTACGCCGTACCCGAAGCCCTCCCCGAACACGTACCCTAAGCCGTACCCTAAGCCTAACCCTAAGCCTAACCCTATCCCTAGGCTACCCTTGACTGCTTCTGCCTCCAATAGATTTCCTAAGCACTAATGTTTTAATGAACAGCTTAAAAAGAGAATCCTAATGTGATTTCTTTATAATGGGTGTGTTCCTTATTTATCCTAGTGTCTAAACTCTTCTCCATGGCTAGACCCCCAAATAATATTCCTTTACGTGCTAAGGGGTAACTAGAGAGTGGGATAGGTTTAATAACTACCCTAACCCTAATGTGTAACCTAACGCTAACCCCTACCCTAACCCTAACACGTACCCTAATCCTAACCCGTACCCTAAACCGAGCCCTAACCCTAACACTAACCCTAACCCTAACTCTAACCCATACCCTACGCCGTACCCGAAGCCCTCCCCGAACACGTACCCTAAGCCGTACCCTAAGCCTAACCCTAAGCCTAACCCTAACCCTAGGCTACCCTTGACTGCTTCTGCCTCCAATAGATTTCCTAAGCACTAGTGTTTTAAGGAACAGCTTAAAAAGAGAATCCTAATGTGATTTCTTTATAATGTGTGTGTTCCTTATATTATCTTAGTTTCTAAACTCTTCTCCATGGCTGGACCCCAAAATAATATTCCTTTACGTGCTAAGGGGTATATAGAGAGTGGGAGAGGTTTAATCACTACCCTAACCGTAACGCGTACCCTAACCCTAACCCCTACCCTAACCCTAATACGTACCCTAATCCTAACCCGTACCCTAAACGAGCCCTAACCCTAACACTAACCCTAACCCTAACCCTAACCCATACCCTACGCCGTACCCGAAGCCCTCCCCGAACCCGTACCCTAAGCCGTACCCTAAGCCTAACCCTAAGCCTAACCCTAACCCTAGGCTATCCTTGACTGCTTCTGCCTCCAATAGATTTCCTAAGCACTAGTGTTTTAAGGAACAGCTTAAAATGATTATCCTAATGTGATTTCTTTATAATGGGTGTGTTCCTTATCTTATCCTAGTGTCTAAACTCTTCTCCATGGATGGACCCCCAAATAATATTCCTTTACGTGCTAAGGGGTAACTAGAGAGTGGGATAGGTTTAATCACTACCCTAACCCTAACGCGTACCCTAACGCTAACCCCTACCCTAACCCTAACACGTACCCTAATCCTAACCCGTACCCTAAACCGAGCCCTAACCCTAACACTAACCCTAACCCTAACCCTAACCCATACCCTACGCCGTACCCGAAGCCCTCCCCGAACCCGTACCCTAAGCCGTACCCTAAGCCTAACCCTAAGCCTAACCCTAACCCTAGGCTACCCTTGACTGCTTCTGCCTCCAATAGATTTCCTAAGCACTAGTGTTTTAAGGAACAGCTTAAAAAGAGAATCCTAATGTGATTTCTTTATAATGTGTGTGTTCCTTATATTATCTTAGTGTCTAAACTCTTCTCCATGGCTGGACCCCCAAATAATATTCCTTTACGTGCTAAGGGGTATCTAGAGAGTGGGATAGGTTTAATCACTACCCTATCCGTAACGCGTACCCTAACCCTAACCCCTACCCTAACCCTAACACGTACCCTAATCCTAACCCGTACCCTAAACCGAGCCCTAACCCTAACACTAACCCTAACCCTAACCCTAAGCCATACCCTACGCCGTACCCGAAGCCCTCCCCGAACACGTACCCTAAGCCGTACCCTAAGCCTAACCCTAAGCCTAACCCTATCCCTAGGCTACCCTTGACTGCTTCTGCGTCCAATAGATTTCCTAAGCACTAGTGTTTTAATGAACAGCTTAAAAAGAGAATCCTAATGTGATTTCTTTATAATGGGTGTGTTCCTTATTTATCCTAGTGTCTAAACTCTTCTCCATGGCTGGACCCCCAAATAATATTCCTTTACGTGCTAAGGGGTAACTAGAGAGTGGGATAGGTTTAATAACTACCCTAACCCTAATGCGTAACCTAACGCTAACCCCTACCCTAACCCTAACACGTACCCTAATCCTAACCCGTACCCTAAACCGAGCCCTAACCCTAACACTAACCCTAACCCTAACTCTAACCCATACCCTACGCCGTACCCGAAGCCCTCCCCGAACACGTACCCTAAGCCGTACCCTAAGCCTAACCCTAAGCCTAACCCTAACCCTAGGCTACCCTTGACTGCTTCTGCCTCCAATAGATTTCCTAAGCACTAGTGTTTTAAGGAACAGCTTAAAAAGAGAATCCTAATGTGATTTCTTTATAATGTGTGTGTTCCTTATATTATCTTAGTTTCTAAACTCTTCTCCATGGCTGGACCCCAAAATAATATTCCTTTACGTGCTAAGGGGTATATAGAGAGTGGGAGAGGTTTAATCACTACCCTAACCGTAATGCGTACCCTAACCCTAACCCCTACCCTAACCCTAATACGTACCCTAATCCTAACCCGTACCCTAAACGAGCCCTAACCCTAACACTAACCCTAACCCTAACCCTAACCCATACCCTACGCCGTACCCGAAGCCCTCCCCGAACCCGTACCCTAAGCCGTACCCTAAGCCTAACCCTAAGCCTAACCCTAACCCTAGGCTATCCTTGACTGCTTCTGCCTCCAATAGATTTCCTAAGCACTAGTGTTTTAAGGAACAGCTTAAAATTATTATCCTAATGTGATTTCTTTATAATTGGTGTGTTCCTTATCTTATCCTAGTGTCTAAACTCTTCTCCATGGCTGGACCCCCAAATAATATTCCTTTACGTGCTAAGGGGTATCTAGAGAGTGGGACACGTTTAATAACTACCCTAACCGTAACGCATACCCTAACCCTAACCCCTACCCTAACCCTAACACGTACCCTAATCCTAACCCGTACCCTAAACCGAGCCCTAACCCTAACACTAACCCTAACCCTAACCCTAACCCATACCCTACGCCGTACCCGAAGCCCTCCCCGAACCCGTACCCTAAGCCGTACCCTAAGCCTAACCCTAAGCCTAACCCTAACCCTAGGCTACCCTTGACTGCTTCTGCCTCCAATAGATTTCCTAAGCACTAGTGTTTTAAGGAACAGCTTAAGAAGAGAATCCTAATGTGATTTCTTTATAATGGGTGTGTTCCTTATCATATCCTAGTGTCTAAACTCTTCTCCATGGATGGACCCCCAAATAATATTCCTTTACGTGCTAAGGGGTAACTAGAGAGTGGGATAGGTTTAATCACTACCCTAACCCTAACGCGTACCCTAACGCTAACCCCTACCCTAACCCTAACACGTACCTTAATCCTAACCCGTACCCTAAACCGAGCCCTAACCCTAACACTAACCCTAACCCTAACCCTAACCCATACCCTACGCCGTACCCGAAGCCCTCCCCGAACCCGTACCCTAAGCCGTACCCTAAGCCTAACCCTAAGCCTAACCCTAACCCTAGGCTACCCTTGACTGCTTCTGCCTCCAATAGATTTCCTAAGCACTAGTGTTTTAAGGAACAGCTTAAAAAGAGAATCCTAATGTGATTTCTTTATAATGTGTGTGTTCCTTATATTATCTTAGTGTCTAAACTCTTCTCCATGGCTGGACCCCCAAATAATATTCCTTTACGTGCTAAGGGGTATCTAGAGAGTGGGATAGGTTTAATAACTACCCTAACCGTAACGCGTACCCTAACCCTAACCCCTACCCTAACCCTAACACGTACCCTAATCCTAACCCGTACCCTAAACCGAGCCCTAACCCTAACACTAACCCTAACCCTAACCCTATGCCATACCCTACGCCGTACCCGAAGCCCTCCCCGAACACGTACCCTAAGCCGTACCCTAAGCCTAACCCTAACCCTAGGCTATCCTTGACTGCTTCTGCCTCCAATAGATTTCCTAAGCACTAGTGTTTTAAGGAACAGCTTAAAAAGATTATCCTAATGTGATTTCTTTATAATGGGTGTGTTCCTTATCTTATCCTAGTGTCTAAACTCTTCTCCATGGCTGGACCCCCAAATAATATTCCTTTACGTGCTAAGGGGTATCTAGAGAGTGGGATAGGTTTAATAACTACCCTAACCGTAACGCGTACCCTAACCCTAACCCCTACCCTAACCCTAACAGGTACCCCAATCCTAACCCGTACCCTAAACCGAGCCCTAACCCTAACACTAACCCTAACCCTAACCCTAAGCCATACCCTACGCCGTACCCGAAGACCTCCCCGAACACGTACCCTAAGCCGTACACTAAGCCTAACCCTAAGCCTAACCCTAACCCTAGGCTATCCTTGACTGCTTCTGCCTCCAATAGATTTCCTAAGCACTAGTGTTTTAAGGAACAGCTTAAGAAGAGAATCCTAATGTGATTTCTTTATAATGGGTGTGTTCCTTATCTTATCCTAGTGTCTAAACTCTTCTCCATGGATGGACCGCCAAATAATATTCCTTTACGTGCTAAGCGGTAACTAGAGAGTGGGATAGGTTTAATCACTACCCTAACCCTAACGCGTACCCTAACGCTAACCCCTACCCTAACCCTAACACGTACCCTAATCCTAACCCGTACCCTAAACCGAGCCCTAACCCTAACACTAACCCTAACCCTAACCCTAACCCATACCCTACGCCGTACCCGAAGCCCTCCCCGAACCCGTACCCTAAGCCGTACCCTAAGCCTAACCCTAAGCCTAACCCTAACCCTAGGCTACCCTTGACTGCTTCTGCCTCCAATAGATTTCCTAAGCACTAGTGTTTTAAGGAACAGCTTAAAAAGAGAATCCTAATGTGATTTCTTTATAATGTTTGTGTTCCTTATATTATCTTAGTGTCTAAACTCTTCTCCATGGCTGGACCCCCAAATAATATTCCTTTACGTGCTAAGGGGTATCTAGAGAGTGGGATAGGTTTAATCACTACCCTAACCGTAACGCGTACCCTAACCCTAACCCCTACCCTAACCCTAACACGTACCCTAATCCTAACCCGTACCCTAAACCGAGCCCTAACCCTAACACTAACCCTAACCCTAACCCTAAGCCATACCCTACGCCGTACCCGAAGCCCTCCCCGAACACGTACCCTAAGCCGTACCCTAAGCCTAACCCTAAGCCTAACCCTATCCCTAGGCTACCCTTGACTGCTTCTGCCTCCAATAGATTTCCTAAGCACTAGTGTTTTAATGAACAGCTTAAAAAGAGAATCCTAATGTGATTTCTTTATAATGGGTGTGTTCCTTATTTATCCTAGTGTCTAAACTCTTCTCCATGGCTAGACCCCCAAATAATATTCCTTTACGTGCTAAGGGGTAACTAGAGAGTGGGATAGGTTTAATAACTACCCTAACCCTAATGTGTAACCTAACGCTAACCCCTACCCTAACCCTAACACGTACCCTAATCCTAACCCGTACCCTAAACCGAGCCCTAACCCTAACACTAACCCTAACCCTAACTCTAACCCATACCCTACGCCGTACCCGAAGCCCTCCCCGAACACGTACCCTAAGCCGTACCCTAAGCCTAACCCTAAGCCTAACCCTAACCCTAGGCTACCCTTGACTGCTTCTGCCTCCAATAGATTTCCTAAGCACTAGTGTTTTAAGGAACAGCTTAAAAAGAGAATCCTAATGTGATTTCTTTATAATGTGTGTGTTCCTTATATTATCTTAGTTTCTAAACTCTTCTCCATGGCTGGACCCCAAAATAATATTCCTTTACGTGCTAAGGGGTATATAGAGAGTGGGAGAGGTTTAATCACTACCCTAACCGTAACGCGTACCCTAACCCTAACCCCTACCCTAACCCTAATACGTACCCTAATCCTAACCCGTACCCTAAACGAGCCCTAACCCTAACACTAACCCTAACCCTAACCCTAACCCATACCCTACGCCGTACCCGAAGCCCTCCCCGAACCCGTACCCTAAGCCGTACCCTAAGCCTAACCCTAAGCCTAACCCTAACCCTAGGCTATCCTTGACTGCTTCTGCCTCCAATAGATTTCCTAAGCACTAGTGTTTTAAGGAACAGCTTAAAATGATTATCCTAATGTGATTTCTTTATAATGGGTGTGTTCCTTATCTTATCCTAGTGTCTAAACTCTTCTCCATGGATGGACCCCCAAATAATATTCCTTTACGTGCTAAGGGGTAACTAGAGAGTGGGATAGGTTTAATCACTACCCTAACCCTAACGCGTACCCTAACGCTAACCCCTACCCTAACCCTAACACGTACCCTAATCCTAACTCGTACCCTAAACCGAGCCCTAACCCTAACACTAACCCTAACCCTAACCCTAACCCATACCCTACGCCGTACCCGAAGCCCTCCCCGAACCCGTACCCTAAGCCGTACCCTAAGCCTAACCCTAAGCCTAACCCTAACCCTAGGCTACCCTTGACTGCTTCTGCCTCCAATAGATTTCCTAAGCACTAGTGTTTTAAGGAACAGCTTAAAAAGAGAATCCTAATGTGATTTCTTTATAATGTGTGTGTTCCTTATATTATCTTAGTGTCTAAACTCTTCTCCATGGCTGGACCCCCAAATAATATTCCTTTACGTGCTAAGGGGTATCTAGAGAGTGGGATAGGTTTAATCACTACCCTATCCGTAACGCGTACCCTAACCCTAACCCCTACCCTAACCCTAACACGTACCCTAATCCTAACCCGTACCCTAAACCGAGCCCTAACCCTAACACTAACCCTAACCCTAACCCTAAGCCATACCCTACGCCGTACCCGAAGCCCTCCCCGAACACGTACCCTAAGCCGTACCCTAAGCCTAACCCTAAGCCTAACCCTATCCCTAGGCTACCCTTGACTGCTTCTGCGTCCAATAGATTTCCTAAGCACTAGTGTTTTAATGAACAGCTTAAAAAGAGAATCCTAATGTGATTTCTTTATAATGGGTGTGTTCCTTATTTATCCTAGTGTCTAAACTCTTCTCCATGGCTGGACCCCCAAATAATATTCCTTTACGTGCTAAGGGGTAACTAGAGAGTGGGATAGGTTTAATAACTACCCTAACCCTAATGCGTAACCTAACGCTAACCCCTACCCTAACCCTAACACGTACCCTAATCCTAACCCGTACCCTAAACCGAGCCCTAACCCTAACACTAACCCTAACCCTAACTCTAACCCATACCCTACGCCGTACCCGAAGCCCTCCCCGAACACGTACCCTAAGCCGTACCCTAAGCCTAACCCTAAGCCTAACCCTAACCCTAGGCTACCCTTGACTGCTTCTGCCTCCAATAGATTTCCTAAGCACTAGTGTTTTAAGGAACAGCTTAAAAAGAGAATCCTAATGTGATTTCTTTATAATGTGTGTGTTCCTTATATTATCTTAGTTTCTAAACTCTTCTCCATGGCTGGACCCCAAAATAATATTCCTTTACGTGCTAAGGGGTATATAGAGAGTGGGAGAGGTTTAATCACTACCCTAACCGTAATGCGTACCCTAACCCTAACCCCTACCCTAACCCTAATACGTACCCTAATCCTAACCCGTACCCTAAACGAGCCCTAACCCTAACACTAACCCTAACCCTAACCCTAACCCATACCCTACGCCGTACCCGAAGCCCTCCCCGAACCCGTACCCTAAGCCGTACCCTAAGCCTAACCCTAAGCCTAACCCTAACCCTAGGCTATCCTTGACTGCTTCTGCCTCCAATAGATTTCCTAAGCACTAGTGTTTTAAGGAACAGCTTAAAATGATTATCCTAATGTGATTTCTTTATAATTGGTGTGTTCCTTATCTTATCCTAGTGTCTAAACTCTTCTCCATGGCTGGACCCCCAAATAATATTCCTTTACGTGCTAAGGGGTATCTAGAGAGTGGGACACGTTTAATAACTACCCTAACCGTAACGCATACCCTAACCCTAACCCCTACCCTAACCCTAACACGTACCCTAATCCTAACCCGTACCCTAAACCGAGCCCTAACCCTAACACTAACCCTAACCCTAACCCTAACCCATACCCTACGCCGTACCCGAAGCCCTCCCCGAACCCGTACCCTAAGCCGTACCCTAAGCCTAACCCTAAGCCTAACCCTAACCCTAGGCTACCCTTGACTGCTTCTGCCTCCAATAGATTTCCTAAGCACTAGTGTTTTAAGGAACAGCTTAAGAAGAGAATCCTAATGTGATTTCTTTATAATGGGTGTGTTCCTTATCATATCCTAGTGTCTAAACTCTTCTCCATGGATGGACCCCCAAATAATATTCCTTTACGTGCTAAGGGGTATCTAGAGAGTGGGATAGGTTTAATAACTACCCTAACCGTAACGCGTACCCTAACCCTAACCCCTACCCTAACCCTAACACGTACCCTAATCCTAACCCGTACCCTAAACCGAGCCCTAACCCTAACACTAACCCTAACCCTAACCCTAAGCCATACCCTACGCCGTACCCGAAGCCCTCCCCGAACACGTACCCTAAGCCGTACCCTAAGCCTAACCCTAACCCTAGGCTATCCTTGACTGCTTCTGCCTCCAATAGATTTCCTAAGCACTAGTGTTTTAAGGAACAGCTTAAAAAGATTATCCTAATGTGATTTCTTTATAATGGGTGTGTTCCTTATCTTATCCTAGTGTCTAAACTCTTCTCCATGGCTGGACCCCCAAATAATATTCCTTTACGTGCTAAGGGGTATCTAGAGAGTGGGATAGGTTTAATAACTACCCTAACCGTAACGCGTACCCTAACCCTAACCCCTACCCTAACCCTAACAGGTACCCCAATCCTAACCCGTACCCTAAACCGAGCCCTAACCCTAACACTAACCCTAACCCTAACCCTAAGCCATACCCTACGCCGTACCCGAAGCCCTCCCCGAACACGTACCCTAAGCCGTACACTAAGCCTAACCCTAAACCTAACCCTAACCCTAGGCTATCCTTGACTGCTTCTGCCTCCAATAGATTTCCTAAGCACTAGTGTTTTAAGGAACAGCTTAAGAAGAGAATCCTAATGTGATTTCTTTATAATGGGTGTGTTCCTTATCTTATCCTAGTGTCTAAACTCTTCTCCATGGATGGACCCCCAAATAATATTCCTTTACGTGCTAAGCGGTAACTAGAGAGTGGGATAGGTTTAATCACTACCCTAACCCTAACGCGTACCCTAACGCTAACCCCTACCCTAACCCTAACACGTACCCTAATCCTAACCCGTACCCTAAACCGAGCCCTAACCCTAACACTAACCCTAACCCTAACCCTAACCCATACCCTACGCCGTACCCGAAGCCCTCCCCGAACCCGTACCCTAAGCCGTACCCTAAGCCTAACCCTAAGCCTAACCCTAACCCTAGGCTACCCTTGACTGCTTCTGCCTCCAATAGATTTCCTAAGCACTAGTGTTTTAAGGAACAGCTTAAAAAGAGAATCCTAATGTGATTTCTTTATAATGTTTGTGTTCCTTATATTATCTTAGTGTCTAAACTCTTCTCCATGGCTGGACCCCCAAATAATATTCCTTTACGTGCTAAGGGGTATCTAGAGAGTGGGATAGGTTTAATCACTACCCTAACCGTAACGCGTACCCTAACCCTAACCCCTACCCTAACCCTAACACGTACCCTAATCCTAACCCGTACCCTAAACCGAGCCCTAACCCTAACACTAACCCTAACCCTAACCCTAAGCCATACCCTACGCCGTACCCGAAGCCCTCCCCGAACACGTACCCTAAGCCGTACCCTAAGCCTAACCCTAAGCCTAACCCTATCCCTAGGCTACCCTTGACTGCTTCTGCCTCCAATAGATTTCCTAAGCACTAGTGTTTTAATGAACAGCTTAAAAAGAGAATCCTAATGTGATTTCTTTATAATGGGTGTGTTCCTTATTTATCCTAGTGTCTAAACTCTTCTCCATGGCTGGACCCCCAAATAATATTCCTTTACGTGCTAAGGGGTAACTAGAGAGTGGGATAGGTTTAATAACTACCCTAACCCTAATGTGTAACCTAACGCTAACCCCTACCCTAACCCTAACACGTACCCTAATCCTAACCCGTACCCTAAACCGAGCCCTAACCCTAACACTAACCCTAACCCTAACTCTAACCCATACCCTACGCCGTACCCGAAGCCCTCCCCGAACACGTACCCTAAGCCGTACCCTAAGCCTAACCCTAAGCCTAACCCTAACCCTAGGCTACCCTTGACTGCTTCTGCCTCCAATAGATTTCCTAAGCACTAGTGTTTTAAGGAACAGCTTAAAAAGAGAATCCTAATGTGATTTCTTTATAATGTGTGTGTTCCTTATATTATCTTAGTTTCTAAACTCTTCTCCATGGCTGGACCCCAAAATAATATTCCTTTACGTGCTAAGGGGTATATAGAGAGTGGGAGAGGTTTAATCACTACCCTAACCGTAACGCGTACCCTAACCCTAACCCCTACCCTAACCCTAATACGTACCCTAATCCTAACCCGTACCCTAAACGAGCCCTAACCCTAACACTAACCCTAACCCTAACCCTAACCCATACCCTACGCCGTACCCGAAGCCCTCCCCGAACCCGTACCCTAAGCCGTACCCTAAGCCCAACCCTAAGCCTAACCCTAACCCTAGGCTATCCTTGACTGCTTCTGCCTCCAATAGATTTCCTAAGCACTAGTGTTTTAAGGAACAGCTTAAAATGATTATCCTAATGTGATTTCTTTATAATGGGTGTGTTCCTTATCTTATCCTAGTGTCTAAACTCTTCTCCATGGATGGACCCCCAAATAATATTCCTTTACGTGCTAAGGGGTAACTAGAGAGTGGGATAGGTTTAATCACTACCCTAACCCTAACGCGTACCCTAACGCTAACCCCTACCCTAACCCTAACACGTACCCTAATCCTAACCCGTACCCTAAACCGAGCCCTAACCCTAACACTAACCCTAACCCTAACCCTAACCCATACCCTACGCCGTACCCGAAGCCCTCCCCGAACCCGTACCCTAAGCCGTACCCTAAGCCTAACCCTAAGCCTAACCCTAACCCTAGGCTACCCTTGACTGCTTCTGCCTCCAATAGATTTCCTAAGCACTAGTGTTTTAAGGAACAGCTTAAAAAGAGAATCCTAATGTGATTTCTTTATAATGTTTGTGTTCCTTATATTATCTTAGTGTCTAAACTCTTCTCCATGGCTGGACCCCCAAATAATATTCCTTTACGTGCTAAGGGGTATCTAGAGAGTGGGATAGGTTTAATCACTACCCTAACCGTAACGCGTACCCTAACCCTAACTCCTACCCTAACCCTAACACGTACCCTAATCCTAACCCGTACCCTAAACCGAGCCCTAACCCTAACACTAACCCTAACCCTAACCCTAAGCCATACCCTACGCCGTACCCGAAGCCCTCCCCGAACACGTACCCTAAGCCGTACCCTAAGCCTAACCCTAAGCCTAACCCTATCCCTAGGCTACCCTTGACTGCTTCTGCCTCCAATAGATTTCCTAAGCACTAGTGTTTTAATGAACAGCTTAAAAAGAGAATCCTAATGTGATTTCTTTATAATGGGTGTGTTCCTTATTTATCCTAGTGTCTAAACTCTTCTCCATGGCTGGACCCCCAAATAATATTCCTTTACGTGCTAAGGGGTAACTAGAGAGTGGGATAGGTTTAATAACTACCCTAACCCTAATGTGTAACCTAACGCTAACCCCTACCCTAACCCTAACACGTACCCTAATCCTAACCCGTACCCTAAACCGAGCCCTAACCCTAACACTAACCCTAACCCTAACTCTAACCCATACCCTACGCCGTACCCGAAGCCCTCCCCGAACACGTACCCTAAGCCGTACCCTAAGCCTAACCCTAACCCTAGGCTATCCTTGACTGCTTCTGCCTCCAATAGATTTCCTAAGCACTAGTGTTTTAAGGAACAGCTTAAAAAGATTATCCTAATGTGATTTCTTTATAATGGGTGTGTTCCTTATCTTATCCTAGTGTCTAAACTCTTCTCCATGGCTGGACCCCCAAATAATATTCCTTTACGTGCTAAGGGGTATCTAGAGAGTGGGATAGGTTTAATAACTACCCTAACCGTAACGCGTACCCTAACCCTAACCCCTACCCTAACCCTAACAGGTACCCCAATCCTAACCCGTACCCTAAACCGAGCCCTAACCCTAACACTAACCCTAACCCTAACCCTAAGCCATACCCTACGCCGTACCCGAAGCCCTCCCCGAACACGTACCCTAAGCCGTACACTAAGCCTAACCCTAAGCCTAACCCTAACCCTAGGCTATCCTTGACTGCTTCTGCCTCCAATAGATTTCCTAAGCACTAGTGTTTTAAGGAACAGCTTAAGAAGAGAATCCTAATGTGATTTCTTTATAATGGGTGTGTTCCTTATCTTATCCTAGTGTCTAAACTCTTCTCCATGGATGGACCCCCAAATAATATTCCTTTACGTGCTAAGCGGTAACTAGAGAGTGGGATAGGTTTAATCACTACCCTAACCCTAACGCGTACCCTAACGCTAACCCCTACCCTAACCCTAACACGTACCCTAATCCTAACCCGTACCCTAAACCGAGCCCTAACCCTAACACTAACCCTAACCCTAACCCTAACCCATACCCTACGCCGTACCCGAAGCCCTCCCCGAACCCGTACCCTAAGCCGTACCCTAAGCCTAACCCTAAGCCTAACCCTAACCCTAGGCTACCCTTGACTGCTTCTGCCTCCAATAGATTTCCTAAGCACTAGTGTTTTAAGGAACAGCTTAAAAAGAGAATCCTAATGTGATTTCTTTATAATGTTTGTGTTCCTTATATTATCTTAGTGTCTAAACTCTTCTCCATGGCTGGACCCCCAAATAATATTCCTTTACGTGCTAAGGGGTATCTAGAGAGTGGGATAGGTTTAATCACTACCCTAACCGTAACGCTTACCCTAACCCTAACCCCTACCCTAACCCTAACACGTACCCTAATCCTAACCCGTACCCTAAACCGAGCCCTAACCCTAACACTAACCCTAACCCTAACCCTAAGCCATACCCTACGCCGTACCCGAAGCCCTCCCCGAACACGTACCCTAAGCCGTACCCTAAGCCTAACCCTAAGCCTAACCCTATCCCTAGGCTACCCTTGACTGCTTCTGCCTCCAATAGATTTCCTAAGCACTAGTGTTTTAATGAACAGCTTAAAAAGAGAATCCTAATGTGATTTCTTTATAATGGGTGTGTTCCTTATTTATCCTAGTGTCTAAACTCTTCTCCATGGCTGGACCCCCAAATAATATTCCTTTACGTGCTAAGGGGTAACTAGAGAGTGGGATAGGTTTAATAACTACCCTAACCCTAATGTGTAACCTAACGCTAACCCCTACCCTAACCCTAACACGTACCCTAATCCTAACCCGTACCCTAAACCGAGCCCTAACCCTAACACTAACCCTAACCCTAACTCTAACCCATACCCTACGCCGTACCCGAAGCCCTCCCCGAACACGTACCCTAAGCCGTACCCTAAGCCTAACAATAAGCCTAACCCTAACCCTAGGCTACCCTTGACTGCTTCTGCCTCCAATAGATTTCCTAAGCACTAGTGTTTTAAGGAACAGCTTAAAAAGAGAATCCTAATGTGATTTCTTTATAATGTGTGTGTTCCTTATATTATCTTAGTTTCTAAACTCTTCTCCATGGCTGGACCCCAAAATAATATTCCTTTACGTGCTAAGGGGTATATAGAGAGTGGGAGAGGTTTAATCACTACCCTAACCGTAACGCGTACCCTAACCCTAACCCCTACCCTAACCCTAATACGTACCCTAATCCTAACCCGTACCCTAAACGAGCCCTAACCCTAACACTAACCCTAACCCTAACCCTAACCCATACCCTACGCCGTACCCGAAGCCCTCCCCGAACCCGTACCCTAAGCCGAACCCTAAGCCCAACCCTAAGCCTAACCCTAACCCTAGGCTATCCTTGACTGCTTCTGCCTCCAATAGATTTCCTAAGCACTAGTGTTTTAAGGAACAGCTTAAAATGATTATCCTAATGTGATTTCTTTATAATGGGTGTGTTCCTTATCTTATCCTAGTGTCTAAACTCTTCTCCATGGATGGACCCCCAAATAATATTCCTTTACGTGCTAAGGGGTAACTAGAGAGTGGGATAGGTTTAATCACTACCCTAACCCTAACGCGTACCCTAACGCTAACCCCTACCCTAACCCTAACACGTACCCTAATCCTAACCCGTACCCTAAACCGAGCCCTAACCCTAACACTAACCCTAACCCTAACCCTAACCCATACCCTACGCCGTACCCGAAGCCCTCCCCGAACCCGTACCCTAAGCCGTACCCTAAGCCTAACCCTAAGCCTAACCCTAACCCTAGGCTACCCTTGACTGCTTCTGCCTCCAATAGATTTCCTAAGCACTAGTGTTTTAAGGAACAGCTTAAAAAGAGAATCCTAATGTGATTTCTTTATAATGTTTGTGTTCCTTATATTATCTTAGTGTCTAAACTCTTCTCCATGGCTGGACCCCCAAATAATATTCCTTTACGTGCTAAGGGGTATCTAGAGAGTGGGATAGGTTTAATCACTACCCTAACCGTAACGCGTACCCTAACCCTAACCCCTACCCTAACCCTAACACGTACCCTAATCCTAACCCGTACCCTAAACCGAGCCCTAACCCTAACACTAACCCTAACCCTAACCCTAAGCCATACCCTACGCCGTACCCGAAGCCCTCCCCGAACACGTACCCTAAGCCGTACCCTAAGCCTAACCCTAAGCCTAACCCTATCCCTAGGCTACCCTTGACTGCTTCTGCCTCCAATAGATTTCCTAAGCACTAGTGTTTTAATGAACAGCTTAAAAAGAGAATCCTAATGTGATTTCTTTATAATGGGTGTGTTCCTTATTTATCCTAGTGTCTAAACTCTTCTCCATGGCTGGACCCCCAAATAATATTCCTTTACGTGCTAAGGGGTAAGTAGAGAGTGGGATAGGTTTAATAACTACCCTAACCCTAATGTGTAACCTAACGCTAACCCCTACCCTAACCCTAACACGTACCCTAATCCTAACCCGTACCCTAAACCGAGCCCTAACCCTAACACTAACCCTAACCCTAACTCTAACCCATACCCTACGCCGTACCCGAAGCCCTCCCCGAACACGTACCCTAAGCCGTACCCTAAGCCTAACCCTAAGCCTAACCCTAACCCTAGGCTACCCTTGACTGCTTCTGCCTCCAATAGATTTCCTAAGCACTAGTGTTTTAAGGAACAGCTTAAAAAGAGAATCCTAATGTGATTTCTTTATAATGTGTGTGTTCCTTATATTATCTTAGTTTCTAAACTCTTCTCCATGGCTGGACCCCAAAATAATATTCCTTTACGTGCTAAGGGGTATATAGAGAGTGGGAGAGGTTTAATCACTACCCTAACCGTAACGCGTACCCTAACCCTAACCCCTACCCTAACCCTAATACGTACCCTAATCCTAACCCGTACCCTAAACGAGCCCTAACCCTAACACTAACCCTAACCCTAACCCTAACCCATACCCTACGCCGTACCCGAAGCCCTCCCCGAACCCGTACCCTAAGCCGTACCCTAAGCCCAACCCTAAGCCTAACCCTAACCCTAGGCTATCCTTGACTGCTTCTGCCTCCAATAGATTTCCTAAGCACTAGTGTTTTAAGGAACAGCTTAAAATGATTATCCTAATGTGATTTCTTTATAATGGGTGTGTTCCTTATCTTATCCTAGTGTCTAAACTCTTCTCCATGGATGGACCCCCAAATAATATTCCTTTACGTGCTAAGGGGTAACTAGAGAGTGGGATAGGTTTAATCACTACCCTAACCCTAACGCGTACCCTAACGCTAACCCCTACCCTAACCCTAACACGTACCCTAATCCTAACCCGTACCCTAAACCGAGCCCTAACCCTAACACTAACCCTAACCCTAACCCTAACCCATACCCTACGCCGTACCCGAAGCCCTCCCCGAACCCGTACCCTAAGCCGTACCCTAAGCCTAACCCTAAGCCTAACCCTAACCCTAGGCTACCCTTGACTGCTTCTGCCTCCAATAGATTTCCTAAGCACTAGTGTTTTAAGGAACAGCTTAAAAAGAGAATCCTAATGTGATTTCTTTATAATGTTTGTGTTCCTTATATTATCTTAGTGTCTAAACTCTTCTCCATGGCTGGACCCCCAAATAATATTCCTTTACGTGCTAAGGGGTATCTAGAGAGTGGGATAGGTTTAATAACTACCCTAACCGTAACGCGTACCCTAACCCTAACCCCTACCCTAACCCTAACACGTACCCTAATCCTAACCCGTACCCTAAACCGAGCCCTAACCCTAACACTAACCCTAACCCTAACCCTAAGCCATACCCTACGCCGTACCCGAAGCCCTCCCCGAACACGTACCCTAAGCCGTACCCTAAGCCTAACCCTAAGCCTAACCCTATCCCTAGGCTACCCTTGACTGCTTCTGCCTCCAATAGATTTCCTAAGCACTAGTGTTTTAATGAACAGCTTAAAAAGAGAATCCTAATGTGATTTCTTTATAATGGGTGTGTTCCTTATTTATCCTAGTGTCTAAACTCTTCTCCATGGCTGGACCCCCAAATAATATTCCTTTACGTGCTAAGGGGTAACTAGAGAGTGGGATAGGTTTAATAACTACCCTAACCCTAATGTGTAACCTAACGCTAACCCCTACCCTAACCCTAACACGTACCCTAATCCTAACCCGTACCCTAAACCGAGCCCTAACCCTAACACTAACCCTAACCCTAACTCTAACCCATACCCTACGCCGTACCCGAAGCCCTCCCCGAACACGTACCCTAAGCCGTACCCTAAGCCTAACCCTAAGCCTAACCCTAACCCTAGGCTACCCTTGACTGCTTCTGCCTCCAATAGATTTCCTAAGCACTAGTGTTTTAAGGAACAGCTTAAAAAGAGAATCCTAATGTGATTTCTTTATAATGTGTGTGTTCCTTATATTATCTTAGTTTCTAAACTCTTCTCCATGGCTGGACCCCAAAATAATATTCCTTTACGTGCTAAGGGGTATATAGAGAGTGGGAGAGGTTTAATCACTACCCTAACCGTAACGCGTACCCTAACCCTAACCCCTACCCTAACCCTAATACGTACCCTAATCCTAACCCGTACCCTAAACGAGCCCTAACCCTAACACTAACCCTAACCATAACCCTAACCCATACCCTACGCCGTACCCGAAGCCCTCCCCGAACCCGTACCCTAAGCCGTACCCTAAGCCCAACCCTAAGCCTAACCCTAACCCTAGGCTATCCTTGACTGCTTCTGCCTCCAATAGATTTCCTAAGCACTAGTGTTTTAAGGAACAGCTTAAAATGATTATCCTAATGTGATTTCTTTATAATGGGTGTGTTCCTTATCTTATCCTAGTGTCTAAACTCTTCTCCATGGATGGACCCCCAAATAATATTCCTTTACGTGCTAAGGGGTAACTAGAGAGTGGGATAGGTTTAATCACTACCCTAACCCTAACGCGTACCCTAACGCTAACCCCTACCCTAACCCTAACACGTACCCTAATCCTAACCCGTACCCTAAACCGAGCCCTAACCCTAACACTAACCCTAACCCTAACCCTAACCCATACCCTACGCCGTACCCGAAGCCCTCCCCGAACCCGTACCCTAAGCCGTACCCTAAGCCTAACCCTAAGCCTAACCCTAACCCTAGGCTACCCTTGACTGCTTCTGCCTCCAATAGATTTCCTAAGCACTAGTGTTTTAAGGAACAGCTTAAAAAGAGAATCCTAATGTGATTTCTTTATAATGTTTGTGTTCCTTATATTATCTTAGTGTCTAAACTCTTCTCCATGGCTGGACCCCCAAATAATATTCCTTTACGTGCTAAGGGGTATCTAGAGAGTGGGATAGGTTTAATAACTACCCTAACCGTAACGCGTACCCTAACCCTAACCCCTACCCTAACCCTAACACGTACCCTAATCCTAACCCGTACCCTAAACCGAGCCCTAACCCTAACACTAACCCTAACCCTAACCCTAAGCCATACCCTACGCCGTACCCGAAGCCCTCCCCGAACACGTACCCTAAGCCGTACCCTAAGCCTAACCCTAACCCTAGGCTATCCTTGACTGCTTCTGCCTCCAATAGATTTCCTAAGCACTAGTGTTTTAAGGAACAGCTTAAAAAGATTATCCTAATGTGATTTCTTTATAATGGGTGTGTTCCTTATCTTATCCTAGTGTCTAAACTCTTCTCCATGGCTGGACCCCCAAATAATATTCCTTTACGTGCTAAGGGGTATCTAGAGAGTGGGATAGGTTTAATAACTACCCTAACCGTAACGCGTACCCTAACCCTAACCCCTACCCTAACCCTAACAGGTACCCCAATCCTAACCCGTACCCTAAACCGAGCCCTAACCCTAACACTAACCCTAACCCTAACCCTAAGCCATACCCTACGCCGTACCCGAAGCCCTCCCCGAACACGTACCCTAAGCCGTACCCTAAGCCTAACCCTAAGCCTAACCCTAACCCTAGGCTATCCTTGACTGCTTCTGCCTCCAATAGATTTCCTAAGCACTAGTGTTTTAAGGAACAGCTTAAAAAGATTATCCTAATGTGATTTCTTTATAATGGGTGTGTTCCTTATCTTATCCTAGTGTCTAAACTCTTCTCCATGGCTGGACCCCCAAATAATATTCCTTTACGTGCTAAGGGGTATCTAGAGAGTGGGACACGTTTAATAACTACCCTAACCGTAACGCGTACCCTAACCCTAACCCCTACCCTAACCCTAACACGTACCCTAATCCTAACCCGTACTCTAAACCGAGCCCTAACCCTAACACTAACCCTAACCCTAACCCTAACCCATACCCTACGCCGTACCCGAAGCCCTCCCCGAACCCGTACCCTAAGCCGTACCCTAAGCCTAACCCTAAGCCTAACCCTAACCCTAGGCTACCCTTGACTGCTTCTGCCTCCAATAGATTTCCTAAGCACTAGTGTTTTAAGGAACAGCTTAAGAAGAGAATCCTAATGTGATTTCTTTATAATGGGTGTGTTCCTTATCTTATCCTAGTGTCTAAACTCTTCTCCATGGATGGACCCCCAAATAATATTCCTTTACGTGCTAAGCGGTAACTAGAGAGTGGGATAGGTTTAATCACTACCCTAACCCTAACGCGTACCCTAACGCTAACCCCTACCCTAACCCTAACACGTAACCTAATCCTAACTCGTACCCTAATCCGAGCCCTAACCCTAACACTAACCCTAACCCTAACCCTAAGCCATACCCTACGCCGTACCCGAAGCCCTCCCCGAACACGTACCCTAAGCCGTACCCTAAGCCTAACCCTAAGCCTAACCCTAACCCTAGGCTACCCTTGACTGCTTCTGCCTCCAATAGATTTCCTAAGCACTAGTGTTTTAAGGAACAGCTTAAGAAGAGAATCCTAATGTGATTTCTTTATAATAGGTGTGTTCCTTGTCTTATCCTAGTGTCTAAACTCTTCTCCATGGATGGACCCCCAAATAATATTCCTTTACGTGCTAAGGGGTAACTAGAGAGTGGGATAGGTTTAATCACTACCCTAACCCTAACGCGTACCCTAACGCTAACCCCTACCCTAACCCTAACACGTACCCTAATCCTAACCCGTACCCTAAACCGAGCCCTAACCCTAACACTAACCCTAAACCTAACCCTAACCCATACCCTACGCCGTACCCGAAGCCCTCCCCGAACCCGTACCCTAAGCCGTACCCTAAGCCTAACCCTAAGCCTAACCCTAACCCTAGGCTACCCTTGACTGCTTCTGCCTCCAATAGATTTCCTAAGCACTAGTGTTTTAAGGAACAGCATAAAAAGAGAATCCTAATGTGATTTCTTTATAATGGGTGTGTTCCTTATCTTATCCTAGTGTCTAAACTCTTCTCCATGGCTGGACCAACAAATAATATTCTTTACGTGCTAAGGGGTATCTAGAGAGTGGGATAGGTTTAATAACTACCCTAAACCAACAGGTACCCTAACCCTAACTCCTACCCTAACCCTAACACGTACCCTAATCCTAAACCGTACCCTAAACCGAGCCCTAACCCTAAAACTAACCCTAACCCTTACCCTAACCCATACCCTACGCCGTACCCGAAGCCTTCCCCGATCCCGTACCCTAAGCCGTACCCTAAGCCTAACCCTAAGCCTAACCATAACTCTAGACTACCCTTGACTGCTTCTGCCTCCAATAGATTTCCTAAGCACTAGTGTTTTAAGGAACAGCTTAAAAAGAGAATCCTAATGTGATTTCTTTATAATGGGTGTGTTCCTTATCTTATCCTAGTGTCTAAACTCTTCTCCATGGCTGGACCTCCAAATAATATTCCTTTACGTGCTAAGGGGTATCTAGAGAGTGGGATAGGTTTGATAACTACCCTAACCCTAACGCGTACCCTAACCCTAACCCCTACCCTAACCCTAACACGTAACCTAATCCTAACCAATACCCTAAACCGAGCCCTAACCCCAACACAAACCCTAACCCTAACACTAACCCATACCCTACGCCGCACCCGAAGCTCTCCCCGAACCCGTACACTAAGCAGTGCCCTAAGCCTAACCCTAAGCCTAACCCTAACCCTAGGCTACCCTTGACTGCTTCTGCCTCCAATAGATTTCCTAAGCACTAGTGTTTTAAAGAACAGCTTAAAAAGAGAATCCTAATGTGATTTCTTTATAATGTGTGTGTTCCTTATCTTATCCTAGTGTCTAAACTCTTCTCCATGGCTGGACCCCCAAATAATATTCCTTTATGTGCTAAGGGGTATCTAGAGAGTGGGATAGTTTTAATAACTACCCTAACCCTAACGCGTACCCTAACTCTAACCCCTACCCTAACCCTAACACGTACCCTAATCCTAACCAATACCCTAAACCGAGCCCTAACCCTAACCCTAACCCATTCCCTACGCCGTACCGATAGCCCTCCCCGAACCCGTACCCTAAGCCGCACCCTAAGCCTAACCCTAAGCCTAACCCTAACCCTAGGCTACCCTTGACTGCTTCTGCCTCCAATAGATTTCCTAAGCACTAGTGTTTTAAGGAACAGCTTAAAAAGAGAATCCTAATGTGATTTCTTTATAAAGGGTGTGTTCCTTATCTTAGCCTAGTGTCTAAACTCTTCTCCATGCCTGGACCCCCAAATAATATTCCTTTACGTGCTAAGGGGTATCTAGAGAGTGAGATAGGTTTAATAACTACACTAACCTTAATGCGTACCCTAAACCTAACCCCTACCCTAACCCTAACACGTACTCTAAATCCTAACCAATACCCGAAACCGAGCCCTAACCCCAACACTAACCCTAACCCTAACCCTAGCCCATACCCTATGCCGCACCCGAAGCCCTCCCCAAACCCGTACCCTAAGCCGAACCCTAAGCCTAACCCTAAGCCTAACCCTAACCCTAGACTACCCTTGACTGCTTCTGCCTCCAATAGATTTCCTAAGCACTAGTGTTTTAAAGAACAGCTTAAAAAGAGAATCCTAATGTGATTTCTTTATAATGGGTGTGTTCCTTATCTTATCCTAGTGTCTAAAGTCTTCTCCATGGCTGGATCCCCAAATAATTTTCCTTTATGTGCTCAGGGGTATCTAGAGAGTGGGATAGGTTTAATAACTACCCTAACCCTAACACGTACCCTAACCCTAACCCCTACCCTAACCCTAACACGCACCCTAATCCTAACCCGTACCCTAAACCGAGCCCTAACCCTAACCCTAACCCTAACTCATACCCTACGCCATATCCGAACACCTCCCCGAACCCGTACCCTAAGCCGTACCCTAACCCTAACCCTAAGCCTAACCCTAACCCTAGGCTACCCTTGACTGCTTCTGCCTCCAATAGATTTCCTAAGCACTAGTGTTTTAAGGAACAGTTTAAAAAGAGAATCCAAATGTGATTTCTTTATAATGGGTGTGTTCCTTATCTTATCCTAGTGTCTAAACTCGTCTCCATGGCTGGACCTCCAAATAATATTCCTTTACGTGCTAAGGGGTATCTAGAGAGTGGGATAGGTTTAATCACTACCCTAACCCTACCGCGTACTGTAACCCTAACCCCTACCCTAACCCTAACACGTACCCTAATCCTAACCAATACCCTAAAACGAGCCCTAACCCTAACACTAACACTAACCCTAACACAAACCCTACGCCGTACCCGAAGCCCTCCCCGAACCCGTACCCTAAGCCGTACCCTAAGCTGTACCCTAAGCCTAACCCTAACCCTAGGCTACCCTTGACTGCTTCTGCCTCCAATAGATTTCCTAAGCAATAGTGTTTTAAGGAACAGCTTAAAAAGAGAATCCTAATTTGATTTCTTTATAATGGGTGTGTTCCTTATCTTATCCTAGTGTCTAAACTCTTCTCCATGGCTGGACCCCCAAATGATATTCCTTTACGTGCTAAGGTGTATCTAGAGAGTGAGATAGATTTAATAACAACCCTAACTCTAATGCGTACCCTAGCCCTAACCCCTACCCTAACGCTAACACGTACCCTAAACCGAGCCCTAACCCTAACACTAACCATAACCCTAATCCTAACCCATACCCTATGCCGTACCCGAAACCCTCCCCGAACCCGTACCCTAAGCCGTACCCTAACGCTAACCCTAAGCCTAACCGTAACCCTAGGCTACCCTTGACTGCTTCTGCCTCCAATAGATTTTCTAAGCACTAGTGTTTTAAGGAAGAGCTTAAAAAGAGAATCCTAAAGTGATTTCTTTATAAAGCGTGTGTTCCTTATCTTATCCTAGTGTCTAAACTCTTCTCCATGGCTGGACCCCGAAATAATATTCCTTTACGTGCTAAGGTGTATCTAGAGAGTGGGATAGGTTTAATAAATACCCTAACCCTAAGGCGTACCCTAACCCTAACCCTAAGCCTAACCCTAACCCTAGGCTACCCTTGATTGCTTCTGCCTCCAATAGATTTCCTAAGCACTAGTGTTTTAAGGAACAGCTTAAAAAGAGAATCCTAATGTGATTTCTTTATAATGTGTGTGTTCCTTATATTATCTTAGTGTCTAAACTCTTCTCCATGGCTGGACCCCCAAATAATATTCCTTTACGTGCTAAGGGTTATCTAGAGTGTGGGATAGGTTTAATAACTAGCCTAACCCTAACGCGTACCCTAACCCTAACCCCTACACTAACCCTAACACGTACCCTAAACCTAAACTGTACCCTAAACCGAGCCCTAACCCTAACACTAACTCTAACCCTAACACTAACCCATACCCTACGCCGTACCCGAAGCCCTCCCCGAACCCGTACCCTAAGCCGTACCCTTAGCCTAACCCTAAGCCTAACCCTAACCCTAGGCTACCCTTGACTGCTTTTGCCTCCAGTAGATTTCCTAAGCACTAGTGTTTTAAGGAACAGCACAAAAAGAGAATCCTAATGTGATTTCTTTATAATGGCTCTGTTCCTTATCTTATCCTAGTGTCTAAACTCTTCTCCATGGCTGGACCACCAAATAATATTATTTACGTGCTAAGGGGTATCTAGAGAGTGGGATAGGTTTAATAACTACCCTAACCCTAACGTGTACCCTAACCCTAACCCCTACCCTAACCCTAACACGTACTCTAAATCCTAACCAATACCCTAAACCGAGCCCTATCCCCAACACTAACCCTAACCCTAACCCTAACTCATACCCTACGCCGCACCCGAAGCCCTCCCCGAACCCGTACCCTAAGCCGTACCCTAAGCCTAACTCTAAGCCTAACCCTAACCCTAGGCTACCCTTGACTGCTTCTGCCTCCAATAGATTTCCTAAGCACTAGTGTTTTAAGGAACAGCATAAAAAGAGAATCCTAATGTGATTTCTTTATAATGGGTGTGTTCCTTATCTTATCTTAGTGTCTAAACTCTTCTCCATGGCTGGACCAACAAATAATATTCTTTACGTGCTAAGGGGTATCTAGAGAGTGGGATAGGTTTAATAACTACCCTAACCCAACACGTACCCTAACCCTAACTCCTACCCTAACCCTAACACGTACCCTAATCCTAAACCGTACCCTAAACCGAGCCCTAACCCTAAAACTAACCCTAACCCTTACCCTAACCCATACCCTACGCCGTACCCGAAGCCTTCCCCGATCCCGTACCCTAAGCCGTACCCTAAGCCTAACCCTAAGCCTAATCATAACTCTAGACTACCCTTGACTGCTTCTGCCTCCAATAGATTTCCTAAGCACTAGTGTTTTAAGGAACAGCTTAAAAAGAGAATCCTAATGTGATTTCTTTATAATGTGTGTGTTCCTTATCTTATCCTAGTGTCTAAACTCTTCTCCATGGCTGGACCTCCAAATAATATTCCTTTACGTGCTAAGGGGTATCTAGAGAGTGGGATAGGTTTGATAACTACCCTAACCCTAACGCGTACCCTAACCCTAACCCCTACCCTAACCCTAACACGTAACCTAATCCTAACCAATACCCTAAACCGAGCCCTAACCCCAACACAAACCCTAACCCTAACACTAACCCATACCCTACGCCGCACCCGAAGCCCTCCCCGAACCCGTACACTAAGCAGTGCCCTAAGCCTAACCCTAAGCCTAACCCTAACCCTAGGCTACCCTTGACTGCTTCTGCCTCCAATAGATTTCCTAAGCACTAGTGTTTTAAAGAACAGCTTAAAAAGAGAATCCTAATGTGATTTCTTTATAATGTGTGTGTTCCTTATCTTATCCTAGTGTCTAAACTCTTCTCCATGGCTGGACCCCCAAATAATATTCCTTTATGTGCTAAGGGGTATCTAGAGAGTGGGATAGTTTTAATAACTACCCTAACCCTAACGCGTACCCTAACTCTAACCCCTACCCTAACCCTAACACGTACCCTAATCCTAACCAATACCCTAAACCGAGCCCTAACCCTAACACTAACCCTAACCCTAACCCTAACCCATACCCTACGCCGTACCGAAAGCCCTCCCCGAACCCGTACCCTAAACCGCACCCTAAGCCTAACCCTAAGCCTAACGCTAACCCTAGGCTACCCTTGACTGCTTCTGCCTCCAATAGATTTCCTAAGCACTAGTGTTTTAAGGAACAGCTTAAAAAGAGAATCCTAATGTGATTTCTTTATAATGGGTGTGTTCCTTATCTTATCCTAGTGTCTAAACTCTTCTCCATGGCTGGACCACCAAATAATATTATTTACGTGCTAAGGGGTATCTAGAGAGTGGGATAGGTTTAATAACTACCCTAACCCTAACGAGTACCCTAACCCTAACCCCTATCCTAACCCTAACACGTACCCTAATCCTAACCAATACCCTAAACCGAACCCTAACCCCAACACTAACCCTAACACTAACCCTAACCCATACCCTACGCCGCACCCGAAGCCCTCCCCGAACCCGTACCCTAAGCCGTACCCTAAGCCTAACCCTAAGCCTAACCCTAACCCTAGGCTACCCTTGACTGCTTCTTCCTCCAATAGATTTCCTAAGCACTAGTGTTTTAAGGAACAGCATAAAAAGAGAATCCTAATGTGATTTCTTTATAATGGTTGTGTTCCTTATCTTATCCTAGTGTCTAAACTCTTCTACATGGCTGGACCACCAAATAATATTATTTACGTGCTAAGGGGTATCTAGAGAGTGGGATAGGTTTAATAACTACCCTAACCCAAACACGTACCCTAACCCTAACTCCTACCCTAACCCTAACACGTACCCTAATCCTAAACCGTACCCTAAACCGAGCCCTAACCCTAACACTAACCCTAACCCTTACCCTAACCCATACCCTACGCCGTACCCGAGGCCCTCCCTGAACCCGAACCCTAAGCTTGCCCTAAGCCTAACCCTAAGCCTAACCCTAACCATAGGCTACCCTTGACTGCTTCTGCCTCCAATAGATTTCCTAAGCACTAGTGTTTTAAAGAACAGCTTAAAAAGAGAATCTTAATGTGACTTCTTTATAATGGGTGTGTTCTTTATCTTATCCTAGTGTCTAAACTCTTCTCCATGGCTGGACCCCCAAATAATATTCCTTTATGTGCTAATGGGTATCTAGAGAGTGGGTTAGGTTTAATAACTACCCTAAACCTAACGCGTACCCTAACCCTAACCCCTACCCTAACCCTAACACTTACCCTAATCCTAAACCGTACCCTAAACCGAGCCTTAACCTTATCACTAACCCAAACCCTAACACTAACCCATACCCTACGCCGTACCCGAAGCCTTCCCCGAACCCGTACCCTAAGCCGTACCCTAAGCCTAACCCTAAGCCTTACACTAACCCTAGACTACCCTTGACTGCTTCTGCCTCCAATAGATTTCCTAAGCACTAGTGTTTTAAGGAACATCATAAAAAGAGAATCCTAATGTGATTTCTTTATAATGGTTGTGTTCCTTATCTTATCCTAGTGTCTAAACTCTTCTCCATGGCTGGACCCCCAAATAATATTCCTTTATGTGCAAAGGGGTATCTAGAGAGTGGGATAGGTTTAATAACTACCCTAACCCTAATGCGTACCCTAACTCTAACCCCTACCCTAACCCTAACACGTACCCTAATCCTAACCAATACCCTAAACCGAGGCCTAACCCTAACACTAACCCTAACCCTAACCCTAACCCATACCCTACGCCGTACCGATAGCCCTCCCCGAACCCGTACCCTAAGCCGCACCCTAAGCCTAACCCTAAGCCTAACCCTAACCCTAGGCTACCCTTGACTGCTTCTGCCTCCAATAGATTTCCTAAGCACTAGTGTTTTAAGGA
Source organism: Balaenoptera physalus (assembly GCF_965194825.1). Classification (NCBI taxonomy): domain Eukaryota; kingdom Metazoa; phylum Chordata; class Mammalia; order Artiodactyla; family Balaenopteridae; genus Balaenoptera; species Balaenoptera physalus. The sequence goes on from NW_028126470.1 coordinate 357,727, forward strand.
ACAGCTTAAAAAGAGAATCCTAATGTGATTTCTTTATAAAGGGTGTGTTCCTTATCTTAGCCTAGTGTCTAAACTCTTCTCCATGCCTGGACCCCCAAATAATATTCCTTTACGTGCTAAGGGGTATCTAGAGAGTGAGATAGGTTTAATAACTACACTAACCTTAATGCGTACCCTAAACCTAACCCCTACCCTAACCCTAACACGTACTCTAAATCCTAACCAATACCCGAAACCGAGCCCTAACCCCAACACTAACCCTAACCCTAACCCTAGCCCATACCCTATGCCGCACCCGAAGCCCTCCCCAAACCCGTACCCTAAGCCGAACCCTAAGCCTAACCCTAAGCCTAACCCTAACCCTAGACTACCCTTGACTGCTTCTGCCTCCAATAGATTTCCTAAGCACTAGTGTTTTAAAGAACAGCTTAAAAAGAGAATCCTAATGTGATTTCTTTATAATGGGTGTGTTCCTTATCTTATCCTAGTGTCTAAAGTCTTCTCCATGGCTGGATCCCCAAATAATTTTCCTTTATGTGCTCAGGGGTATCTAGAGAGTGGGATAGGTTTAATAACTACCCTAACCCTAACACGTACCCTAACCCTAACCCCTACCCTAACCCTAACACGCACCCTAATCCTAACCCGTACCCTAAACCGAGCCCTAACCCTAACCCTAACCCTAACTCATACCCTACGCCATATCCGAACACCTCCCCGAACCCGTACCCTAAGCCGTACCCTAACCCTAACCCTAAGCCTAACCCTAACCCTAGGCTACCCTTGACTGCTTCTGCCTCCAATAGATTTCCTAAGCACTAGTGTTTTAAGGAACAGTTTAAAAAGAGAATCCAAATGTGATTTCTTTATAATGGGTGTGTTCCTTATCTTATCCTAGTGTCTAAACTCGTCTCCATGGCTGGACCTCCAAATAATATTCCTTTACGTGCTAAGGGGTATCTAGAGAGTGGGATAGGTTTAATCACTACCCTAACCCTACCGCGTACTGTAACCCTAACCCCTACCCTAACCCTAACACGTACCCTAATCCTAACCAATACCCTAAAACGAGCCCTAACCCTAACACTAACACTAACCCTAACACAAACCCTACGCCGTACCCGAAGCCCTCCCCGAACCCGTACCCTAAGCCGTACCCTAAGCTGTACCCTAAGCCTAACCCTAACCCTAGGCTACCCTTGACTGCTTCTGCCTCCAATAGATTTCCTAAGCAATAGTGTTTTAAGGAACAGCTTAAAAAGAGAATCCTAATTTGATTTCTTTATAATGGGTGTGTTCCTTATCTTATCCTAGTGTCTAAACTCTTCTCCATGGCTGGACCCCCAAATGATATTCCTTTACGTGCTAAGGTGTATCTAGAGAGTGAGATAGATTTAATAACAACTAACTCTAATGCGTACCCTAGCCCTAACCCCTACCCTAACGCTAACACGTACCCTAAACCGAGCCCTAACCCTAACACTAACCATAACCCTAATCCTAACCCATACCCTATGCCGTACCCGAAACCCTCCCCGAACCCGTACCCTAAGCCGTACCCTAACGCTAACCCTAAGCCTAACCGTAACCCTAGGCTACCCTTGACTGCTTCTGCCTCCAATAGATTTTCTAAGCACTAGTGTTTTAAGGAAGAGCTTAAAAAGAGAATCCTAAAGTGATTTCTTTATAAAGCGTGTGTTCCTTATCTTATCCTAGTGTCTAAACTCTTCTCCATTGCTGGACCCCGAAATAATATTCCTTTACGTGCTAAGGTGTATCTAGAGAGTGGGATAGGTTTAATAAATACCCTAACCCTAAGGCGTACCCTAACCCTAACCCTAAGCCTAACCCTAACCCTAGGCTACCCTTGATTGCTTCTGCCTCCAATAGATTTCCTAAGCACTAGTGTTTTAAGGAACAGCTTAAAAAGAGAATCCTAATGTGATTTCTTTATAATGTGTGTGTTCCTTATATTATCTTAGTGTCTAAACTCTTCTCCATGGCTGGACCCCCAAATAATATTCCTTTACGTGCTAAGGGTTATCTAGAGTGTGGGATAGGTTTAATAACTAGCCTAACCCTAACGCGTACCCTAACCCTAACCCCTACACTAACCCTAACACGTACCCTAAACCTAAACTGTACCCTAAACCGAGCCCTAACCCTAACACTAACTCTAACCCTAACACTAACCCATACCCTACGCCGTACCCGAAGCCCTCCCCGAACCCGTACCCTAAGCCGTACCCTTAGCCTAACCCTAAGCCTAACCCTAACCCTAGGCTACCCTTGACTGCTTTTGCCTCCAGTAGATTTCCTAAGCACTAGTGTTTTAAGGAACAGCACAAAAAGAGAATCCTAATGTGATTTCTTTATAATGGCTCTGTTCCTTATCTTATCCTAGTGTCTAAACTCTTCTCCATGGCTGGACCACCAAATAATATTATTTACGTGCTAAGGGGTATCTAGAGAGTGGGATAGGTTTAATAACTACCCTAACCCTAACGTGTACCCTAACCCTAACCCCTACCCTAACCCTAACACGTACTCTAAATCCTAAACAATACCCTAAACCGAGCCCTATCCCCAACACTAACCCTAACCCTAACCCTAACTCATACCCTACGCCGCACCCGAAGCCCTCCCCGAACCCGTACCCTAAGCCGTACCCTAAGCCTAACTCTAAGCCTAACCCTAACCCTAGGCTACCCTTGACTGTTTCTGCCTCCAATAGATTTCCTAAGCACTAGTGTTTTAAGGAACAGCATAAAAAGAGAATCCTAATGTGATTTCTTTATAATGGGTGTGTTCCTTATCTTATCTTAGTGTCTAAACTCTTCTCCATGGCTGGACCAACAAATAATATTCTTTACGTGCTAAGGGGTATCTAGAGAGTGGGATAGGTTTAATAACTACCCTAACCCAACACGTACCCTAACCCTAACTCCTACCCTAACCCTAACACGTACCCTAATCCTAAACCGTACCCTAAACCGAGCCCTAACCCTAAAACTAACCCTAACCCTTACCCTAACCCATACCCTACGCCGTACCCGAAGCCTTCCCCGATCCCGTACCCTAAGCCGTACCCTAAGCCTAACCCTAAGCCTAATCATAACTCTAGACTACCCTTGACTGCTTCTGCCTCCAATAGATTTCCTAAGCACTAGTGTTTTAAGGAACAGCTTAAAAAGAGAATCCTAATGTGATTTCTTTATAATGTGTGTGTTCCTTATCTTATCCTAGTGTCTAAACTCTTCTCCATGGCTGGACCTCCAAATAATATTCCTTTACGTGCTAAGGGGTATCTAGAGAGTGGGATAGGTTTGATAACTACCCTAACCCTAACGCGTACCCTAACCCTAACCCCTACCCTAACCCTAACACGTAACCTAATCCTAACCAATACCCTAAACCGAGCCCTAACCCCAACACAAACCCTAACCCTAACACTAACCCATACCCTACGCCGCACCCGAAGCCCTCCCCGAACCCGTACACTAAGCAGTGCCCTAAGCCTAACCCTAAGCCTAACCCTAACCCTAGGCTACCCTTGACTGCTTCTGCCTCCAATAGATTTCCTAAGCACTAGTGTTTTAAAGAACAGCTTAAAAAGAGAATCCTAATGTGATTTCTTTATAATGTGTGTGTTCCTTATCTTATCCTAGTGTCTAAACTCTTCTCCATGGCTGGACCCCCAAATAATATTCCTTTATGTGCTAAGGGGTATCTAGAGAGTGGGATAGTTTTAATAACTACCCTAACCCTAACGCGTACCCTAACTCTAACCCCTACCCTAACCCTAACACGTACCCTAATCCTAACCAATACCCTAAACCGAGCCCTAACCCTAACACTAACCCTAACCCTAACCCTAACCCATACCCTACGCCGTACCGAAAGCCCTCCCCGAACCCGTACCCTAAACCGCACCCTAAGCCTAACCCTAAGCCTAACGCTAACCCTAGGCTACCCTTGACTGCTTCTGCCTCCAATAGATTTCCTAAGCACTAGTGTTTTAAGGAACAGCTTAAAAAGAGAATCCTAATGTGATTTCTTTATAATGGGTGTGTTCCTTATCTTATCCTAGTGTCTAAACTCTTCTCCATGGCTGGACCACCAAATAATATTATTTACGTGCTAAGGGGTATCTAGAGAGTGGGATAGGTTTAATAACTACCCTAACCCTAACGAGTACCCTAACCCTAACCCCTATCCTAACCCTAACACGTACCCTAATCCTAACCAATACCCTAAACCGAACCCTAACCCCAACACTAACCCTAACACTAACCCTAACCCATACCCTACGCCGCACCCGAAGCCCTCCCCGAACCCGTACCCTAAGCCGTACCCTAAGCCTAACCCTAAGCCTAACCCTAACCCTAGGCTACCCTTGACTGCTTCTTCCTCCAATAGATTTCCTAAGCACTAGTGTTTTAAGGAACAGCATAAAAAGAGAATCCTAATGTGATTTCTTTATAATGGTTGTGTTCCTTATCTTATCCTAGTGTCTAAACTCTTCTACATGGCTGGACCACCAAATAATATTATTTACGTGCTAAGGGGTATCTAGAGAGTGGGATAGGTTTAATAACTACCCTAACCCAAACACGTACCCTAACCCTAACTCCTACCCTAACCCTAACACGTACCCTAATCCTAAACCGTACCCTAAACCGAGCCCTAACCCTAACACTAACCCTAACCCTTACCCTAACCCATACCCTACGCCGTACCCGAGGCCCTCCCTGAACCCGAACCCTAAGCTTGCCCTAAGCCTAACCCTAAGCCTAACCCTAACCATAGGCTACCCTTGACTGCTTCTGCCTCCAATAGATTTCCTAAGCACTAGTGTTTTAAAGAACAGCTTAAAAAGAGAATCTTAATGTGACTTCTTTATAATGGGTGTGTTCTTTATCTTATCCTAGTGTCTAAACTCTTCTCCATGGCTGGACCCCCAAATAATATTCCTTTATGTGCTAATGGGTATCTAGAGAGTGGGTTAGGTTTAATAACTACCCTAAACCTAACGCGTACCCTAACCCTAACCCCTACCCTAACCCTAACACTTACCCTAATCCTAAACCGTACCCTAAACCGAGCCTTAACCTTATCACTAACCCAAACCCTAACACTAACCCATACCCTACGCCGTACCCGAAGCCTTCCCCGAACCCGTACCCTAAGCCGTACCCTAAGCCTAACCCTAAGCCTTACACTAACCCTAGACTACCCTTGACTGCTTCTGCCTCCAATAGATTTCCTAAGCACTAGTGTTTTAAGGAACATCATAAAAAGAGAATCCTAATGTGATTTCTTTATAATGGTTGTGTTCCTTATCTTATCCTAGTGTCTAAACTCTTCTCCATGGCTGGACCCCCAAATAATATTCCTTTATGTGCAAAGGGGTATCTAGAGAGTGGGATAGGTTTAATAACTACCCTAACCCTAATGCGTACCCTAACTCTAACCCCTACCCTAACCCTAACACGTACCCTAATCCTAACCAATACCCTAAACCGAGGCCTAACCCTAACACTAACCCTAACCCTAACCCTAACCCATACCCTACGCCGTACCAATAGCCCTCCCCGAACCCGGACCCTAAGCCGCACCCTAAGCCTAACCCTAAGCCTAACCCTAACCCTAGGCTACCCTTGACAGCTTCTGCCTCCAATAGATTTCCTAAGCACTAGTGTTTTAAGGAACAGCTTAAAAAGAGAATCCTAATGTGATTTCTTTATAATGGTTGTGTTCCTTATCTTAGCCTAGTGTCTAAACTCTTCTCCATGGCTGGACCCCCAAATAATATTCCTTTACGTGCTAAGGGGTATCTAGAGAGAGGGATAGGTTGAATAACTACCCTAAACTTAACGCGTACCCTAACCCTAACCCCTACCCTAACCCTAACACGTACCCTAATCCTAAACCGTACCCTAAACCGAGCCCTAACCCTAACACTAACCCTAACCCTTACCCTAAACCATACCCTACGCCGTACCCGAAGCCCTCCCCGAACCCGTACCCTAAGCCGTACCATAAGCCTAACCCTAAGCCTAACCCTAACCCTAGGCTACCCTTGAGTGCTTCTGCCTCCAATAGATTTCCTAAGCACTAGTGTTTTAAAGAACAGCTTAAAAAGAGAATCCTAATGTGATTTCTTTATAATGGGTGTGTTCCTTATCTTATCCTAGTGTCTAAACTCTTCTCCATGGCTGGACCCCCAAATAATTTTCCTTTATGTGCTAAGGGGTATCTAGAGAGTGGGATAGGTTTAATAACTACCCTAACCCTAACGTGTACCCTAACCCTAACCCCTACCCTAACACTAACACGTACCCTAATCCTAAACCGTACCCTAAACCGAGCCCTAACCCTAACACTAACCGAAACCCTAACACTAACCCATACCCTACGCCGTACCCGAAGCCTTCCCCGATCCCGTACCCTAAGCAGTACCCTAAGCCTAACCCTAAGCCTAACCCTAACCCTAGACTACCCTTGACTGCTTCTGCCTACAATAGATTTCCTAAGCACTAGTGTTTTAAGGAACAGCTTAAAAAGAGAATCCTAAAGTGATTTCTTTATAATGTGTGTGTTCCTTATCTTATCCTAGTGTCTAAACTCTTCTCCATGGCTGGACCTACAAATAATATTCCTTTACGTGCTAAGGGGTATCTAGAGAGTGGGATAGGTTTAATAACTACCCTAACCCTAACGAGTACCCTAACCCTAACCCCTATCCTAACCCTAACACGTACCCTAATCCTAACCAATACCCTAAACCGAACCCTAACACCAACACTAACCCTAACACAAACCCTAACCCATAACCTACGCCGCACCCGAAGCCCTCCCCGAACCCGTACCCTAAGCCGTACCCTAAGCCTAACCCTAAGCCTAACCCTAACCCTAGGCTACCCTTGACTGCTTCTGCCTCCAATAGATTTCCTAAGCACTAGTGTTTTAAGGAACAGCATAAAAAGAGAATCCTAATGTGATTTCTTTATAATGGTTGTGTTCCTTATCTTATCCTAGTGTCTAAACTCTTCTGCATGGCTGGACCACCAAATAATATTATTTACGTGCTAAGGGGTATCTAGAGAGTGAGATAGGTGTAATAACTACCCTAACCCAAACACGTAACCTAACCCTAACTCCTACCCTAACCCTAACACGTACCCTAATCCTAAACCGTACCCTAAACCGAGCCCTAACCCTAACACTAACCCTAACCCTTACCCTAACCCATAACCTACGCCGTACCCGAAGCCCTCCTTGAACCCGTACCCTAAGCCGTACCCTAAGCCTAACCCTAAGCCTAACACTAACCCTAGGCTACCCTTGACTGCTTCTGCCTCCAATAGATTTCCTAAGCACTAGTGTTTTAAGGAACAGCTTAAAAAGAGAATCCTAATGTGATTTCTTTCTAATGTGTGTGTTCCTTATCTTATCCTAGTGTCTAAACTCTTCTCCATGGCTGGATCCCCAAATAATATTCCTTTAAGTGCTAAGGGGTATCTAGAGAGTGGGATAGGTTTAATAACTACCCTAACCCTAACGCGTACCCTAACCCTAACCCCTACCCTAACCCTAACACGTACTCTAAATCCTAACCAATACCCTAAACCGAGCCCTAACCCCAACACTAACCCTAACCCTAACCCTAACCCATACCCTAACCCTAACCCTAACCCTAACCCTAACACGTACCCTAAACCTAAACTGTACCGTAAACCGAGACCTAACCCTAACACTAACCCTAACCCTAACACTAACCCATACCCTACGCCGTACCCGAAGCCCTCCCCGAACCCGTACCCTAAGCCGTACCCTTAGCCTAACACTAAGCCTAACCCTAACACTAGGCTACCCTTGACTGCTTCTGCCCCCAATAGATTTCCTAAGCACTAGTGTTTTAAGGAACAGCTTAAAAAGAGAATCCTAATGTGATTTCTTTATAAAGGGTGTGTTCCTTATCTTAGCCTAGTGTCTAAACTCTTCTCCATGGCTGGACCCCCAAATAATATTCCTTTACGTGCTAAGGGGTATCTAGAGAGTGGGATAGGTTTAATAACTACCCTAACCCTAATGCGTACCCTAACCCTAACCCCTACCCTAACCCTAACACGTACACTAATCCTAAGCCGTACACTAAACCGAACCCTAACACTAACACTAACCCTAACCCTAACCCTAAACCATACCCTATGTCGTGCCCTAACCCCTCCCCGAACCCATACCCTAAGCCGTATCCTAAGCCTAACCTTAAGCCTAACCCTAACCCTAGCCTACCCTTGACTGCTTCTGCCTCCAATAGATTTCCTAAGCACTAGTGTTTTAAGGAACAGCTTAAAAAGAGAATCCTAATGTGATTTCTTTATAATGTGTGTGTTCCTTATCTTATCCTAGTGTCTAAACTCTTCTCCATTGCTGGACCTCCAAATAATATTCCTTTACGTGCTAAGGGGTATCTAGAGAGTGGGATAGGTTTAATAACTACCCTAACCCTAACGCGTACACTAACCCTAACCCCTACCCTAACCCTAACACGTACCCTAATCCTAACCAATACCCTAAACCGAGCCCTAACCCCAACACTAACCCTAACCCTAACCCTGACCCATACCCTAACCCTAACCCTAACCCTAACCCTAACACGTACCCTAAACCTAAACTGTACCCTAAACCGAGCCCTAACCCTAACACTAACCCTAACCCTAACACTAACCCATACCCTACGCCGTACCCGAAGCCCTCCCCGAACCCGTACCCTAAGCCGTACCCTTAGCCTAACCCTAAGCCTAACCCTAACACTAGGCTACCCTTGACTGCTTCTGCCCCCAATAGATTTCCTAAGCACTAGTGTTTTAAGGAACAGCATAAAAAGAGAATCCTAATGTGATTTCTTTATAATGGGTGTGTTCCTTATCTTATCCTAGTGTCTAAACTCTTCTCCATGGCTGGACCCCCAAATAATATTCCTTTACGTGCTAAGGGGTATCTAGAGAGTGGGATAGGTTTAATAACTACCCTAAACCTAACGCGTACCCTAACTCTAACCCCTACCCTAACCCTAACGCGTACCCTAACTCTAACACCTACCCTAACCCTAACACGTACCCTAATCCTAACCCGTGCCCTAAACCGAGCCCTATCCCTAACCCTAACCTCTACCCTAACACTAACACGTACCCTAAACCAATCCGGTACCCTAAACCGAGCCCTAACCCTATCATTAACCCTAACCCTAACCCATACCCTAACCCTAACACGTACCCTAATCCTAACCCGTACCCTAAACCGAGCCCTAACACTAACACTAAACCTAACACTAACCTATACCCTACGCCATACACGAACCCCTCCTCGAACCCATAACCTAAGCCGTACGCTAACCCTAACCCTAATCCTAACCCTAACCCTAGGCTACCCTTGACGGCTTCTGCCTCCAATAGATTTCCTAAGCACTAGTGTTTTAAGGAACAGCTTAAAAAGAGAATCCTAATGTGATTTCTTATAATGGGTGTGTCCCTATTCTTATCCTAGTGTCTAAACTCTTCTCCATGGCTGGACCACAAAATAATATTCCTTTATGTGCTAAGGTGTATCTATAGAGTGGGATCGGTTTAATAACTACCCTAACCCTAATGCGTACCCTAACCCTAACCACTACCCTAACCCTAACACGTACCCTAAACCTAAACTGTACCCTAAACCGAGCCCTAACCCTAACACTAACCCTAACCCTAACACTAACCCATACCCTTACCCTAACCCTAACCCTAACCCTAACCCTAACACGTACCCTAAACCTAAACTGTACCCTAAACCGAGCCCTAACCCTAACCCTAACCCTAACCCTAACCCTAACCCTAACCCATACCCTAACCCTAACCCTAACCCTAACCCTAACCCTAACACGTACCCTAAACCTATCCGGTACCCTAAACCGAGCCCAAACCCTATCATTAACCCTAACCCTAACCCATACCCTAACCCTAACACGTACCCTAATCCTAACCCGTACCCTAAACCGAGCCCTAACACTAACACTAAACCTAACACTAACCTATACCCTACGCCATACACGAACCCCTCCTCGAACCCATAACCTAAGCCGTACGCTAACCCTAACCCTAATCCTAACCCTAACCCTAGGCTACCCTTGACGGCTTCTGCCTCCAATAGATTTCCTAAGCACTAGTGTTTTAAGGAACAGATTAAAAAAGAATCCTAATGTGATTTCTTTATAAAGGGTGTGTTCCTTATCTTAGCCTAGTGTCTAAACTTTTCTCCATGGCTGGACCCCCAAATAATATTCCTTTACGTGCTAAGGGGTATCTAGAGAGTGGGGTAGGTTTAATAACTACCCTAACCCTAATGCGTACCCTAACCCTAACCCCTACCCTAACCCTAACACGTACACTAATCCTAAGCCGTACACTAAACCGAACACTAACACTAACACTAACCCTAACCCTAACCCTAAACCATACCCTATGTCGTGCCCTAACCCCTCCCCGAACCCATACCCTAAGCCGTATCCTAAGCCTAACCTTAAGCCTAACCCTAACCCTAGCCTACCCTTGACTGCTTCTGCCTCCAATAGAATTCCTAAGCACTAGAGTTTTAAGGAACAGCTTAAAAAGAGAATCCTAATGTGATTTCTTTATAATGTGTGTGTTCCTTATCTTATCCTAGTGTCTAAACTCTTCTCCATTGCTGGACCTCCAAATAATATTCCTTTACGTGCTAAGGGGTATCTAGAGAGTGGGATAGGTTTAATAACTACCCTAACCCTAACGCGTACACTAACCCTAACCCCTACCCTAACCCTAACACGTACCCTAATCCTAACCAATACCCTAAACCGAGCCCTAACCCCTACACTAACCCTAACCCTAACCCTAACCCATACCCTAACCCTAACCCTAACCCTAACCCTAACACGTACCCTAAACCTAAACTGTACCCTAAACCGAGCCCTAACCCTAACACTAACCCTAACCCTAACACTAACCCATACCCTACGCCGTACCCGAAGCCCTCCCCGAACCCGTACCCTAAGCCGTACCCTTACCCTAACCCTAAGCCTAACCCTAACACTAGGCTACCCTTGACTGCTTCTGCCCCCAATAGATTTCCTAAGCACTAGTGTTTTAAGGAACAACATAAAAAGAGAATCCTAATGTGATTTCTTTATAATGGTTGTGTTCCTTATCTTATCCTAGTGTCTAAACTCTTCTCCATGGCTGGACCACCAAATAATATTATTTACGTGCTAAGGGGTATCTAGAGAGTGGGATAGGGTTAATCACTACCCTAACCAAACACGTACCCTAACCCTAACTCCTACCCTAACCCTAACACGTACCCTAATCCTAAACCGTACCCTAAACCGAGCCCTAACCCTAACACTAACCCTAACCCTTACCCTAACCCATACCCTACGACGTACCCGAAGCCCTCCCCGGACCCGTACCCTAAGCTTGCCCTAAGCCTAACCCTAAGCCTAACCCTAACCCTAGGATACCCTTGACTGCTTCTGCCTCCAATAGATTTCCTAAGCACTAGTGTTTTTAAAGAACAGCTTAAAAAGAGAATCCTAATGTGATTTCTTTATAATGGGTGTGTTCCTTATCTTATCCTAGTGTCTAAACTCTTCTCCATGGCTGGACCCCCAAATAATATTCCTTTACGTGCTAAGGGGTATCTAGAGAGTGGGATAGGTTTAATAACTACCCTGACTGTAACGCGTACCCTAACCCTAACCCCTACCCTAACCCTAACACGTACTCTAAATCCTAACCAATACCCTAAACCGAGCCCTAACCCCAACACTAACCCTAACCCTAACCCTAACCCATACACTAACCCTAACCCTAACCCTAACCCTAACACGTACCCTACACCTATCCGGTACCCTAAACCGAGCCCAAACCCTATCATTAACCCTAACCCTAACCCATACCCTAACCCTAACACGTACCCTAATCCTAGCCCGTACCCTAAACCGAGCCCTAACACTAACACTAAACCTAACACTAACCTATACCCTACGCCATACACGAACCCCTCCTCGAACCCATAACCTAAGCCGTACGCTAACCCTAACCCTAATCCTAACCCTAACCCTAGGCTACCCTTGACGGCTTCTGCCTCCAATAGATTTCCTAAGCACTAGTGTTTTAAGGAACAGATTAAAAAGAGAATCCTAATGTGATTTCTTATAATGGGTGTGTCCCTTTTCTTATCCTAGTGTCTAAACTCTTCTCCATGGCTGGACCACAAAATAATATTCCTTTATGTGCTAAGGTGTATCTATAGAGTGGGATCGGTTTAATAACTACCCTAAACCTAATGCGTACCCTAACCCTAACCACTACCCTAACCCTAACACGTACCCTAAACCTAAACTGTACCCTAAACCGAGCCCTAACCCTAACACTAACCCTAACCCTAACACTAACCCATACCCTACGCCGTACCCGAAGCCCTCCCCGAACCCGTACCCTAAGCCGTACCCTTAGCCTAACCCTAAGCCTAACCCTAACACTGGGCTACCCTTGACTGCTTCTGCCCCCAATAGATTTCCTAAGCACTAGTGTTTTAAGGAACAGCTTAAAAAGAGAATCCTAATGTGATTTCTTTATAAAGGGTGTGTTCCTTATCTTAGCCTAGTGTCTAAACTCTTCTCCATGGCTGGACCCCCAAATAATATTCCTTTACGTGCTAAGGGGTATCTAGAGAGTGGGATAGGTTTAATAACTACCCTAACCCTAATGCGTACCCTAACCCTAACCCCTACCCTAACCCTAACACGTACACTAATCCTAAGCCGTACACTAAACCGAACCCTAACACTAACACTAACCCTAACCCTAACCCTAAACCATACCCTATGTCGTGCCCTAACCCCTCCCCGAACCCATACCCTAAGCCGTATCCTAAGCCTAACCTTAAGCCTAACCCTAACCCTAGCCTACCCTTGACTGCTTCTGCCTACAATAGATTTCCTAAGCACTAGAGTTTTAAGGAACAGCTTAAAAAGAGAATCCTAATGTGATTTCTTTATAATGTGTGTGTTCCTTATCTTATCCTAGTGTCTAAACTCTTCTCCATTGCTGGACCTCCAAATAATATTCCTTTACGTGCTAAGGGGTATCTAGAGAGTGGGATAGGTTTAATAACTACCCTAACCCTAACGCGTACACTAACCCTAACCCCTACCCTAACCCTAACACGTACCCTAATCCTAACCAATACCCTAAACCGAGCCCTAACACCAACACTAACCCTAACCCTAACCCTAACCCATACCCTACGCCACACCCGAAGCCCTCCCCGAACCCGTACCCTAAGCTGTACCCTTACCCTAACCCTAAGCCTAACCCTAACACTAGGCTACCCTTGACTGCTTCTGCCCCCAATAGATTTCCTAAGCACTAGTGTTTTAAGGAACAGCATAAAAAGAGAATCCTAATGTGATTTCTTTATAATGGTTGTGTTCCTTATCTTATCCTAGTGTCTAATCTCTTCTCCATGGCTGGACCACCAAATAATATTATTTACGTGCTAAGGGGTATCTAGAGAGTGGGATAGGTTTAATAACTACCCTAACCAAACACGTACCCTAACCCTAACTCCTACCCTAACCCTAACACGTACCCTAATCCTAAACCGTACCCTAAACCGAGCCCTAACCCTAACACTAACCCTAACCCTTACCCTAACCCATACCCTACGACGTACCCGAAGCCCTCCCCGGACCCGTACCCTAAGCTTGCCCTAAGCCTAACCCTAACCCTAGGCTACCCTTGACTGCTTCTGCCTCCAATAGATTTCCTAAGCACTAGTGTTTTAAAGAACAGCTTAAAAAGAGAATCCTAATGTGATTTCTTTATATAGGGTGTGTTCCTTATCTTATCCTAGTGTCTAAACTCTTCTCCATGGCTGGACCCCCAAATAATATTCCTTTACGTGCTAAGGGGTATCTAGAGAGTGGGATAGGTTTAATAACTACCCTAACCCTAACGCGTACCCTAACCCTAACCCCTACCCTAACACGTACTCTAAATCCTAACCAATACCCTAAACCGAGCCCTAACCCCAACACTAACCCTAACCCTAACCCTAACCCATACCCTAACCCTAACCCTAACCCTAACCCTAACACGTACCCTAAACCTAAACTGTACCCTAAACCGAGCCCTAACCCTAACACTAACCCTAATCCTAACACTAACCCATACCCTACGCCGTACCAGAAGCCCTCCCCGAACCCGTACCCTAAGCCGTACCCTTAGCCTAACCCTAAGCCTAACCCTAACACTAGGCTACCCTTGACTGCTTCTGCCCCCAATAGATTTCCTAAGCACTAGTGTTTTAAGGAACAGCTTAAAAAGAGAATCCTAATGTGATTTCTTTATAAAGGGTGTGTTCCTTATCTTAGCCTAGTGTCTAAACTCTTCTCCATGGCTGGACCCCCAAATAATATTCCTTTACGTGCTAAGGGGTATCTAGAGAGTGGGATAGGTTTAATAACTACCCTAACCCTAATGCGTACCCTAACCCTAACCCCTACCCTAACCCTAACACGTACACTAATCCTAAGCCGTACACTAAACCGAACCCTAACACTAACACTAACCCTAACCCTAACCCTAAACCATACCCTATGTCGTGCCCTAACCCCTCCCCGAACCCATACCCTAAGCCGTATCCTAAGCCTAACCTTAAGCCTAACCCTAACCCTAGCCTACCCTTGACTGCTTCTGCCTCCAATAGAATTCCTAAGCACTAGAGTTTTAAGGAACAGCTTAAAAAGACAATCCTAATGTGATTTATTTATAATGTGTGTGTTCCTTATCTTATCCTAGTGTCTAAACTCTTCTCCATTGCTGGACCTCCAAATAATATTCCTTTACGTGCTAAGGGGTATCTAGAGAGTGGGATAGGTTTAATAACTACCCTAACCCTAACGCGTACACTAACCCTAACCCCTACCCTAACCCTAACACGTACCCTAATCCTAACCAATACCCTACACCGAGCCCTAACCCCTACAATAACCCTAACCCTAACCCTAACCCATACCCTAACCCTAACCCTAACCCTAACACGTACCCTAAACCTAAACTGTACCCTAAACCGAGCCCTAACCCTAACACTAACCCTAACCCTAACACTAACCCATACCCTACTCCGTACCCGAAGCCCTCCCCGAACCCGTACCCTAAGCCGTACCCTTACCCTAACCCTAAGCCTAACCCTAACACTAGGCTACCCTTGACTGCTTCTGCCCCCAATAGATTTCCTAAGCACTAGTGCTTTAAGGAACAGCATAAAAAGAGAATCCTAATGTGATTTCTTTATAATGGTTGTGTTCCTTATCTTATCCTAGTGTCTAAACTCTTCTCCATGGCTGGACCACCAAATAATATTATTTACGTGCTAAGGGGTATCTAGAGAGTGGGATAGGTTTAATAACTACCCTAACCAAACACGTACCGTAACCCTAACTCCTACCCTAACCCTAACACGTACCCTAATCCTAAACCGTACCCTAAACCGAGCCCTAACCCTAACACTAACCCTAACCCTTACCCTAACCCATACCCTACGACGTACCCGAAGCCCTCCCCGGACCCGTACCCTAAGCTTGCCCTAAGCCTAACCCTAAGCCTAACCCTAACCTTAGGATACCCTTGACTGCTTCTGCCTCCAATAGATTTCCTAAGCACTAGTGTTTTAAAGAACAGCTTAAAAAGAGAATCCTAATGTGATTTCTTTATAATGGGTGTGTTCCTTATCTTATCCTAGTGTCTAAACTCTTCTCCATGGCTGGACCCCCAAATAATATTCCTTTACGTGCTAAGGGGTATCTAGAGAGTGGGATAGGTTTAATAACTACCCTAACTCTAACGCGTACCCTAACCCTAACCCCTACCCTAACCCTAACACGTACTCTAAATCCTAACCAATACCCTAAACCGAGCCCTAACCCCAACACTAACCCTAACCCTAACCCTAACCCATACCCTAACCCTAACCCTAACCCTAACCCTAACACGTACCCTAAACCTATCCGGTACCCTAAACCGAGCCCAAACCCTATCATTAACCCTAACCCTAACCCATACCCTAACCCTAACACGTACCCTAATCCTAGCCCGTACCCTAAACCGAGCCCTAACACTAACACTAAACCTAACACTAACCTATACCCTACGCCATACACGAACCCCTCCTCGAACCCATAACCTAAGCCGTACGCTAACCCTAACCCTAATCCTAACCCTAACCCTAGGCTACCCTTGACGGCTTCTGCCTCCAATAGATTTCCTAAGCACTAGTGTTTTAAGGAACAGATTAAAAAGAGAATCCTAATGAGATTTCTTATAATGGGTGTGTCCCTTTTCTTATCCTAGTGTCTAAACTCTTCTCCATGGCTGGACCACAAAATAATATTCCTTTATGTGCTAAGGTGTATCTATAGAGTGGGATCGGTTTAATAACTACCCTAAACCTAATGCGTACCCTAACCCTAACCACTACCCTAACCCTAACACGTAACCTAAACCTAAACTGTACCCTAAACCGAGCCCTAACCCTAACACTAACCCTAACCCTAACACTAACCCATACCCTACGCCGTACCCGAAGCCCTCCCCGAACCCGTACCCTAAGCCGTACCCTTAGCCTAACCCTAAGCCTAACCCTAACACTGGGCTACCCTTGACTGCTTCTGCCCCCAATAGATTTCCTAAGCACTAGTGTTTTAAGGAACAGCTTAAAAAGAGAATCCTAATGTGATTTCTTTATAAAGGGTGTGTTCCTTATCTTAGCCTAGTGTCTAAACTCTTCTCCATGGCTGGACCCCCAAATAATATTCCTTTACGTGCTAAGGGGTATCTACAGAGTGGGATAGGTTTAATAACTACCCTAACCCTAATGCGTACCCTAACCCTAACCCCTACCCTAACCCTAACACGTACACTAATCCTAAGCCGTACACTAAACCGAACCCTAACACTAACACTAACCCTAAACCTAACCCTAAACCATACCCTATGTCGTGCCCTAACCCCTCCCCGAACCCATACCCTAAGCCGTATCCTAAGCCTAACCTTAAGCCTAACCCTAACCCTAGCCTACCCTTGACTGCTTCTGCCTCCAATAGATTTCCTAAGCACTAGAGTTTTAAGGAACAACTTAAAAAGAGAATCCTAATGTGATTTCTTTATAATGGTTGTGTTCCTTATCTTATCCTAGTGTCTAAACTCTTCTCCATGGCTGGACCACCAAATAATATTCTTTACGTGCTAAGGGGTATCTAGAGAGTGGGATAGGTTTAATAACTACCCTAACCCTAACACGTACCCTAACCCTAACTCCTACCCTAACCCTAACACGTACCCTAATCCTAAACCGTAACCTAAACCGAGCCCTAACCCTAACACTAACCCTAACCCTTACCCTAACCCATACCCTACGCCGTACCCGAAGCCCTCCCTGAACCCGTACCCTAAGCAGTGCCCTAAGCCTAACCCTAAGCCTAACCCTAACCCTAGGCTACCCTTGACTGCTTCTGCCTCCAATAGATTTCCTAAGCACTAGTTTTTTAAAGAACAGCTTAAAAAGAGAATCCTAATGTGATTTCTTTATAATGGGTGTGTTCCTTATCTTATCCTAATGTCTAAACTCTTCTCCATGGCTGGACCCCCAAATAATATTCCTTTACGTGCTAAGGGGTATCTAGAGAGTGGAATAGGTTTAATAACTACCCTAACCCTAATGCGTACCCTAACCCTAACCCCTACCCTAACCCTAACACGTACACTAATCCTAAGCCGTACACTAAACCGAACCCTAACACTAACACTAACCCTAACCCTAACCCTAAACCATACCCTATGTCGTGCCCTAAACCCTCCCCGAACCCATACCCTAAGCCGTATCCTAAGCCTAACCTTAAGCCTAACCCTAACCCTAGCCTACCCTTGACTGCTTCTGCCTCCAATAGATTTCCTAAGCACTAGAGTTTTAAGGAACAGCTTAAAAAGAGAATCCTAATGTGATTTCTTTATAATGTGCGTGTTCCTTATCTTATCCTAGTGTCTAAACTCTTCTCCATTGCTGGACCTCCAAATAATATTCCTTTACGTGCTAAGGGGTATCTAGAGAGTGGGATAGGTTTAATAACTACCCTAACCCTAACGCGTACACTAACCCTAACCCCTACCCTAACCCTAACACGTACCCTAATCCTAACCAATACCCTAAACCGAGCCCTAACACCAACACTAACCCTAACCCTAACCCTAACCCATACCCTACGCCGCACCCGAAGCCCTCCCCGAACCCGTACCCTAAGCTGTACCCTTACCCTAACCCTAAGCCTAACCCTAACACTAGGCTACCCTTGACTGCTTCTGCCCCCAATAGATTTCCTAAGCACTAGTGTTTTAAGGAACAGCATAAAAAGAGAATCCTAATGTGATTTCTTTATAATGGTTGTGTTCCTTATCTTATCCTAGTGCCTAATCTCTTCTCCATGGCTGGACCACCAAATAATATTATTTACGTGCTAAGGGGTATCTAGAGAGTGGGATAGGTTTAATAACTACCCTAACCAAACACGTACCCTAACCCTAACTCCTACCCTAACCCTAACACGTACCCTAATCCTAAACCGTACCCTAAACCGAGCCCTAACCCTAACACTAACCCTAACCCTTACCCTAACCCATACCCTACGACGTACCCGAAGCCCTCCCCGGACCCGTACCCTAAGCTTGCCCTAAGCCTAACCCTAACCCTAGGATACCCTTGACTGCTTCTGCCTCCAATAGATTTCCTAAGCACTAGTGTTTTAAAGAACAGCTTAAAAAGAGAATCCTAATGTGATTTCTTTATATAGGGTGTGTTCCTTATCTTATCCTAGTGTCTAAACTCTTCTCCATGGCTGGACCCCCAAATAATATTCCTTTACGTGCTAAGGGGTATCTAGAGAGTGGGATAGGTTTAATAACTACCCTAACTCTAACGCGTACCCTAACCCTAACCCCTACCCTAACCCTAACACGTACTCTAAATCCTAACCAATACCCTAAACCGAGCCCTAAACCCAACACTAACCCTAACCCTAACCCTAACCCATACCCTAACCCTAACCCTAACCCTAACCCTAACACGTACCCTAAACCTATCCGGTACCCTAAACCGAGCCCAAACCCTATCATTAACCCTAACCCTAACCCATACCCTAACCCTAACACGTACCCTAATCCTAGCCCGTACCCTAAACCGAGCCCTAACACTAACACTAAACCTAACACTAACCTATACCCTACGCCATACACGAACCCCTCCTCGAACCCATAACCTAAGCCGTACGCTAACCCTAACCCTAATCCTAACCCTAACCCTAGGCTACCCTTGACGGCTTCTGCCTCCAATAGATTTCCTAAGCACTAGTGTTTTAAGGAACAGATTAAAAAGAGAATCCTAATGTGATTTCTTATAATGGGTGTGTCCCTTTTCTTATCCTAGTGTCTAAACTCTTCTCCATGGCTGGACCACAAAATAATATTCCTTTATGTGCTAAGGTGTATCTATAGAGTGGGATCGGTTTAATAACTACCCTAAACCTAATGCGAACCCTAACCCTAACCACTACCCTAACCCTAACACGTACCCTAAACCTAAACTGTACCCTAAACCGAGCCCTAACCCTAACACTAACCCTAACCCTAACACTAACCCATACCCTACGCCGTACCCGAAGCCCTCCCCGAACCCGTACCCTAAGCCGTACCCTTAGCCTAACCCTAAGCCTAACCCTAACACTAGGCTACCCTTGACTGCTTCTGCCCCCAATAGATTTCCTAAGCACTAGTGTTTTAAGGAACAGCTTAAAAAGAGAATCCTAATGTGATTTCTTTATAAAGGGTGTGTTCCTTATCTTAGCCTAGTGTCTAAACTCTTCTCCATGGCTGGACCCCCAAATAATATTCCTTTACGTGCTAAGGGGTATCTAGAGAGTGGGATAGGTTTAATAACTACCCTAACCCTAATGCGTACCCTAACCCTAACCCCTACCCTAACCCTAACACGTACACTAATCCTAAGCCGTACACTAAACCGAACCCTAACACTAACACTAACCCTAACCCTAACCCTAAACCATACCCTATGTCGTGCCCTAACCCCTCCCCGAACCCATACCCTAAGCCGTATCCTAAGCCTAACCTTAAGCCTAACCCTAACACTAGCCTACCCTTGACTGCTTCTGCCCCCAATAGATTTCCTAAGCACTAGTGTTTTAAGGAACAGCATAAAAAGAGAATCCTAATGTGATTTCTTTATAATGGTTGTGTTCCTTATCTTATCCTAGTGTCTAAACTCTTCTCCATGGCTGGACCACCAAATAATATTATTTACGTGCTAAGGGGTATCTAGAGAGTGGGATAGGTTTAATAACTACCCTAACCAAACATGTACCGTAACCCTAACTCCTACCCTAACCCTAACACGTACCCTAATCCTAAACCGTACCCTAAACCGAGCCCTAACCCTAACACTAACCCTAACCCTTACCCTAACCCATACCCTACGACGTACCCGAAGCCCTCCCCGGACCCGTACCCTAAGCTTGCCCTAAGCCTAACCCTAAGCCTAACCCTAACCTTAGGATACCCTTGACTGCTTCTGCCTCCAATAGATTTCCTAAGCACTAGTGTTTTAAAGAACAGCTTAAAAAGAGAATCCTAATGTGATTTCTTTATAATGGGTGTGTTCCTTATCTTATCCTAGTGTCTAAACTCTTCTCCATGGCTGGACCCCCAAATAATATTCCTTTACGTGCTAAGGGGTATCTAGAGAGTGGGATAGGTTTAATAACTACCCTAACTCTAACGCGTACCCTAACCCTAACCCCTACCCTAACCCTAACACGTACTCTAAATCCTAACCAATACCCTAAACCGAGCCCTAACCCCAACACTAACCCTAACCCTAACCCTAACCCATACTCTAACCCTAACCCTAACCCTAACACGTACCCTAAACCTATCCGGTACCCTAAACCGAGCCCAAACCCTATCATTAAACCTAACCCTAACCCATACCCTAACCCTAACACGTACCCTAATCCTAGCCCGTACCCTAAACCGAGCCCTAACACTAACACTAAACCTAACACTAACCTATACCCTACGCCATACACGAACCCCTCCTCGAACCCATAACCTAAGCCGTACGCTAACCCTAACCCTAATCCTAACCCTAACCCTAGGCTACCCTTGACGGCTTCTGCCTCCAATAGATTTCCTAAGCACTAGTGTTTTAAGGAACAGATTAAAAAGAGAATCCTAATGTGATTTCTTATAATGGGTGTGTCCCTTTTCTTATCCTAGTGTCTAAACTCTTCTCCATGGCTGGACCACAAAATAATATTCCTTTATGTGCTAAGGTGTATCTATAGAGTGGGATCGGTTTAATAACTACCCTAAACCTAATGCGTACCCTAACCCTAACCACTACCCTAACCCTAACACGTACCCTAAACCTAAACTGTACCCTAAACCGAGCCCTAACCCTAACACTAACCCTAACCCTAACACTAACCCATACCCTACGCCGTACCCGAAGCCCTCCCCGAACCCGTACCCTAAGCCGTACCCTTAGCCTAACCCTAAGCCTAACCCTAACACTGGGCTACCCTTGACTGCTTCTGCCCCCAATAGATTTCCTAAGCACTAGTGTTTTAAGGAACAGCTTAAAAAGAGAATCCTAATGTGATTTCTTTATAAAGGGTGTGTTCCTTATCTTAGCCTAGTGTCTAAACTCTTCTCCATGGCTGGACCCCCAAATAATATTCCTTTACGTGCTAAGGGGTATCTACAGAGTGGGATAGGTTTAATAACTACCCTAACCCTAATGCGTACCCTAACCCTAACCCCTACCCTAACCCTAACACGTACACTAATCCTAAGCCGTACACTAAACCGAACCCTAACACTAACACTAACCCTAAACCTAACCCTAAACCATACCCTATGTCGTGCCCTAACCCCTCCCCGAACCCATACCCTAAGCCGTATCCTAAGCCTAACCTTAAGCCTAACCCTAACCCTAGCCTACCCTTGACTGCTTCTGCCTCCAATAGATTTCCTAAGCACTAGAGTTTTAAGGAACAACTTAAAAAGAGAATCCTAATGTGATTTCTTTATAATGTGTGTGTTCCTTATCTTATCCTAGTGTCTAAACTCTTCTCCATTGCTGGACCTCCAAATAATATTCCTTTACGTGCTAAGGGGTATCTAGAGAGTGGGATAGGTTTAATAACTACCCTAACCCTAACGCGTACACTAACCCTAACCCCTACCCTAACCCTAACACGTACCCTAATCCTAACCAATACCCTAAACCGAGCCCTAACACCAACACTAACCCTAACCCTAACCCTAACCCATACCCTACGCCGCACCCGAAGCCCTCCCCGAACCCGTACCCTAAGCCGTACCCTAAGCCTAACCCTAAGCCTAACCCTAACCCTAGGCTACCCTTGACTGCTTCTGCCTCCAATAGATTTCCTAAGCACTAGTGTTTTAAGGAACAGCATAAAAAGAGAATCCTAATGTGATTTCTTTATAATGGTTGTGTTCCTTATCTTATCCTAGTGTCTAAACTCTTCTCCATGGCTGGACCACCAAATAATATTCTTTACGTGCTAAGGGGTATCTAGAGAGTGGGATAGGTTTAATAACTACCCTAACCCTAACACGTACCCTAACCCTAACTCCTACCCTAACCCTAACACGTACCCTAATCCTAAACCGTAACCTAAACCGAGCCCTAACCCTAACACTAACCCTAACCCTTACCCTAACCCATACCCTACGCCGTACCCGAAGCCCTCCCTGAACCCGTACCCTAAGCAGTGCCCTAAGCCTAACCCTAAGCCTAACCCTAACCCTAGGCTACCCTTGACTGCTTCTGCCTCCAATAGATTTCCTAAGCACTAGTGTTTTAAAGAACAGCTTAAAAAGAGAATCCTAATGTGATTTCTTTATAATGGGTGTGTTCCTTATCTTATCCTAGTGTCTAAACTCTTCTCCATGGCTGGACCCCCAAATAATATTCCTTTACGTGCTAAGGGGTATCTAGAGAGTGGAATAGGTTTAATAACTACCCTAACCCTAATGCGTACCCTAACCCTAACCCCTACCCTAACCCTAACACGTACACTAATCCTAAGCCGTACACTAAACCGAACCCTAACACTAACACTAACCCTAACCCTAACCCTAAACCATACCCTATGTCGTGCCCTAACCCCTCCCCGAACCCATACCCTAAGCCGTATCCTAAGCCTAACCTTAAGCCTAACCCTAACCCTAGCCTACCCTTGACTGCTTCTGCCTCCAATAGATTTCCTAAGCACTAGAGTTTTAAGGAACAGCTTAAAAAGAGAATCCTAATGTGATTTCTTTATAATGTGTGTGTTCCTTATCTTATCCTAGTGTCTAAACTCTTCTCCATTGCTGGACCTCCAAATAATATTCCTTTACGTGCTAAGGGGTATCTAGAGAGTGGGATAGGTTTAATAACTACCCTAACCCTAACGCGTACACTAACCCTAACCCCTACCCTAACCCTAACACGTACCCTAATCCTAACCAATACCCTAAACCGAGCCCTAACACCAACACTAACCCTAACCCTAACCCTAACCCATACCCTACGCCGCACCCGAAGCCCTCCCCGAACCCGTACCCTAAGCTGTACCCTTACCCTAACCCTAAGCCTAACCCTAACACTAGGCTACCCTTGACTGCTTCTGCCCCCAATAGATTTCCTAAGCACTAGTGTTTTAAGGAACAGCATAAAAAGAGAATCCTAATGTGATTTCTTTATAATGGTTGTGTTCATTATCTTATCCTAGTGTCTAATCTCTTCTCCATGGCTGGACCACCAAATAATATTATTTACGTGCTAAGGGGTATCTAGAGAGTGGGATAGGTTTAATCACTACCCTAACCAAACACGTACCCTAACCCTAACTCCTACCCTAACCCTAACACGTACCCTAATCCTAAACCGTACCCTAAACCGAGCCCTAACCCTAACACTAACCCTAACCCTTACCCTAACCCATACCCTACGACGTACCCGAAGCCCTCCCCGGACCCGTACCCTAAGCTTGCCCTAAGCCTAACCCTAAGCCTAACCCTAACCCTAGGATACCCTTGACTGCTTCTGCCTCCAATAGATTTCCTAAGCACTAGTGTTTTAAAGAACAGCTTAAAAAGAGAATCCTAATGTGATTTCTTTATAATGGGTGTGTTCCTTATCTTATCCTAGTGTCTAAACTCTTCTCCATGGCTGGACCCCCAAATAATATTCCTTTACGTGCTAAGGGGTATCTAGAGAGTGGGATAGGTTTAATAACTACCCTGACTCTAACGCGTACCCTAACCCTAACCCCTACCCTAACCCTAACACGTACTCTAAATCCTAACCAATACCCTAAACCGAGCCCTAACCCCAACACTAACCCTAACCCTAACCCTAACCCATACACTAAACCTAACCCTAACCCTAACCCTAACACGTACCCTACACCTATCCGGTACCCTAAACCGAGCCCAAACCCTATCATTAACCCTAACCCTAACCCATACCCTAACCCTAACACGTACCCTAATCCTAACCCGTACCCTAAACCGAGCCCTAACACTAACACTAAACCTAACACTAACCTATACCCTACGCCATACACGAATCCCTCCTCGAACCCATAAACTAAGCCGTACGCTAACCCTAACCCTAATCCTAACCGTAACCCTAGGCTACCCTTGACGGCTTCTGCCTCCAATAGATTTCCTAAGCACTAGTGTTTTAAGGAACAGATTAAAAAGAGAATCCTAATGTGATTTCTTTATAAAGGGTGTGTTCCTTATCTTAGCCTAGTGTCTAAACTCTTCTCCATGGCTGGACCCCCAAATAATATTCCTTTACGTGCTAAGGGGTATCTAGAGAGTGGGATAGGTTTAATAACTACCCTAACCCTAATGCGTACCCTAACCCTAACCCCTACCCTAACCCTAACACGTACACTAATCCTAAGCCGTACACTAAACCGAACCCTAACACTAACACTAACCCTAACCCTAACCCTAAACCATACCCTATGTCGTGCCCTAACCCCTCCCCGAACCCATACCCTAAGCCGTATCCTAAGCCTAACCTTAAGCCTAACCCTAACCCTAGCCTACCCTTGACTGCTTCTGCCTCCAATAGAATTCCTAAGCACTAGAGTTTTAAGGAACAGCTTAAAAAGAGAATCCTAATGTGATTTCTTTATAATGTGTGTGTTCCTTATCTTATCCTAGTGTCTAAACTCTTCTCCATTGCTGGACCTCCAAATAATATTCCTTTACGTGCTAAGAGGTATCTAGAGAGTGGGATAGGTTTAATAACTATCCTAACCCTAACGCATACACTAACCCTAACCCCTACCCTAACCCTAACACGTACCCTAATCCTAACCAATACCCTAAACCGAGCCATAACCCCTACACTAACCCTAACCCTAACCCTAACCCATACCCTAACCCTAACCCTAACCCTAACCCTAACACGTACCCTAAACCTAAACTGTACCCTAAACCGAGCCCTAACCCTAACACTAACCCTAACCCTAACACTAACCCATACCCTACGCCGTACCCGAAGCCCTCCCCGAACCCGTACCCTAAGCCGTACCCTTACCCTAACCCTAAGCCTAACCCTAACACTAGGCTACCCTTGACTGCTTCTGCCCCCAATAGATTTCCTAAGCACTAGTGTTTTAAGGAACAGCATAAAAAGAGAATCCTAATGTGATTTCTTTATAATGGTTGTGTTCCTTATCTTATCCTAGTGTCTAAACTCTTCTCCATTGCTGGACCTCCAAATAATATTCCTTTACGTGCTAAGGGGTATCTAGAGAGTGGGATAGGTTTAATAACTACCCTAACCCTAACGCGTACACTAACCCTAACCCCTACCCTAACCCTAACACGTACCCTAATCCTAACCAATACCCTAAACCGAGCCCTAACCCCAACACTAACCCTAACCCTAACCCTGACCCATACCCTAACCCTAACCCTAACCCTAACACGTACCCTAAACCTAAACTGTACCCTAAACCGAGCCCTAACCCTAACACTAACCCTAACCCTAACACTAACCCATACCCTACGCCGTACCCGAAGCCCTCCCCGAACCCGTACCCTAAGCCGTACCCTTAGCCTAACCCTAAGCCTAACCCTAACACTAGGCTACCCTTGACTGCTTCTGCCCCCAATAGATTTCCTAAGCACTAGTGTTTTAAGGAACAGCATAAAAAGAGAATCCTAATGTGATTTCTTTATAATGGGTGTGTTCCTTATCTTATCCTAGTGTCTAAACTCTTCTCCATGGCTGGACCCCCAAATAATATTCCTTTACGTGCTAAGGGGTATCTAGAGAGTGGGATAGGTTTA
This sequence comes from Balaenoptera physalus, assembly GCF_965194825.1. NCBI lineage: Eukaryota > Metazoa > Chordata > Mammalia > Artiodactyla > Balaenopteridae > Balaenoptera > Balaenoptera physalus. The sequence continues at coordinate 384,270 of NW_028126470.1, forward strand.
ATAACTACCCTAAACCTAACGCGTACCCTAACTCTAACCCCTACCCTAAACCTAACGCGTACCCTAACTCTAACACCTACCCTAACCCTAACACGTACCCTAATCCTAACCCGTGCCCTAAACCGAGCCCTATCCCTAACCCTAACCTCTACCCTAACACTAACACGTACCCTAAACCTATCCGGTACCCTAAACCGAGCCCTAACCCTATCATTAACCCTAACCCTAACCCATACCCTAACCCTAACACGTACCCTAATCCTAACCCGTACCCTAAACCGAGCCCTAACACTAACACTAAACCTAACACTAACCTATACCCTACGCCATACACGAACCCCTCCTCGAACCCATAACCTAAGCCGTACGCTAACCCTAACCCTAATCCTAACCCTAACCCTAGGCTACCCTTGACGGCTTCTGCCTCCAATAGATTTCCTAAGCACTAGTGTTTTAAGGAACAGCTTAAAAAGAGAATCCTAATGTGATTTCTTATAATGGGTGTGTCCCTATTCTTATCCTAGTGTCTAAACTCTTCTCCATGGCTGGACCACAAAATAATATTCCTTTATGTGCTAAGGTGTATCTATAGAGTGGGATCGGTTTAATAACTACCCTAACCCTAATGCGTACCCTAACCCTAACCACTACCCTAACCCTAACACGTACCCTAAACCTAAACTGTACCCTAAACCGAGCCCTAACCCTAACACTAACCCTAACCCTAACACTAACCCATACCCTTACCCTAACCCTAACCCTAACCCTAACCCTAACACGTACCCTAAACCTAAACTGTACCCTAAACCGAGCCCTAACCCTAACCCTAACCCTAACCCTAACCCTAACCCATACCCTAACCCTAACCCTAACCCTAACCCTAACCCTAACACGTACCCTAAACCTATCCGGTACCCTAAACCGAGCCCAAACCCTATCATTAACCCTAACCCTAACCCATACCCTAACCCTAACACGTACCCTAATCCTAACCCGTACCCTAAACCGAGCCCTAACACTAACACTAAACCTAACACTAACCTATACCCTACGCCATACACGAACCCCTCCTCGAACCCATAACCTAAGCCGTACGCTAACCCTAACCCTAATCCTAACCCTAACCCTAGGCTACCCTTGACGGCTTCTGCCTCCAATAGATTTCCTAAGCACTAGTGTTTTAAGGAACAGATTAAAAAAGAATCCTAATGTGATTTCTTTATAAAGGGTGTGTTCCTTATCTTAGCCTAGTGTCTAAACTTTTCTCCATGGCTGGACCCCCAAATAATATTCCTTTACGTGCTAAGGGGTATCTAGAGAGTGGGGTAGGTTTAATAACTACCCTAACCCTAATGCGTACCCTAACCCTAACCCCTACCCTAACCCTAACACGTACACTAATCCTAAGCCGTACACTAAACCGAACCCTAACACTAACACTAACCCTAACCCTAACCCTAAACCATACCCTATGTCGTGCCCTAACCCCTCCCCGAACCCATACCCTAAGCCGTATCCTAAGCCTAACCTTAAGCCTAACCCTAACCCTAGCCTACCCTTGACTGCTTCTGCCTCCAATAGAATTCCTAAGCACTAGAGTTTTAAGGAACAGCTTAAAAAGAGAATCCTAATGTGATTTCTTTATAATGTGTGTGTTCCTTATCTTATCCTAGTGTCTAAACTCTTCTCCATTGCTGGACCTCCAAATAATATTCCTTTACGTGCTAAGGGGTATCTAGAGAGTGGGATAGGTTTAATAACTACCCTAACCCTAACGCGTACACTAACCCTAACCCCTACCCTAACCCTAACACGTACCCTAATCCTAACCAATACCCTAAACCGAGCCCTAACCCCTACACTAACCCTAACCCTAACCCTAACCCATACCCTAACCCTAACCCTAACCCTAACCCTAACACGTACCCTAAACCTAAACTGTACCCTAAACCGAGCCCTAACCCTAACACTAACCCTAACCCTAACACTAACCCATACCCTACGCCGTACCCGAAGCCCTCCCCGAACCCGTACCCTAAGCCGTACCCTTACCCTAACCCTAAGCCTAACCCTAACACTAGGCTACCCTTGACTGCTTCTGCCCCCAATAGATTTCCTAAGCACTAGTGTTTTAAGGAACAACATAAAAAGAGAATCCTAATGTGATTTCTTTATAATGGTTGTGTTCCTTATCTTATCCTAGTGTCTAAACTCTTCTCCATGGCTGGACCACCAAATAATATTATTTACGTGCTAAGGGGTATCTAGAGAGTGGGATAGGTTTAATCACTACCCTAACCAAACACGTACCCTAACCCTAACTCCTACCCTAACCCTAACACGTACCCTAATCCTAAACCGTACCCTAAACCGAGCCCTAACCCTAACACTAACCCTAACCCTTACCCTAACCCATACCCTACGACGTACCCGAAGCCCTCCCCGGACCCGTACCCTAAGCTTGCCCTAAGCCTAACCCTAAGCCTAACCCTAACCCTAGGATACCCTTGACTGCTTCTGCCTCCAATAGATTTCCTAAGCACTAGTGTTTTAAAGAACAGCTTAAAAAGAGAATCCTAATGTGATTTCTTTATAATGGGTGTGTTCCTTATCTTATCCTAGTGTCTAAACTCTTCTCCATGGCTGGACCCCCAAATAATATTCCTTTACGTGCTAAGGGGTATCTAGAGAGTGGGATAGGTTTAATAACTACCCTGACTCTAACGCGTACCCTAACCCTAACCCCTACCCTAACCCTAACACGTACTCTAAATCCTAACCAATACCCTAAACCGAGCCCTAACCCCAACACTAACCCTAACCCTAACCCTAACCCATACACTAACCCTAACCCTAACCCTAACCCTAACACGTACCCTACACCTATCCGGTACCCTAAACCGAGCCCAAACCCTATCATTAACCCTAACCCTAACCCATACCCTAACCCTAACACGTACCCTAATCCTAACCCGTACCCTAAACCGAGCCCTAACACTAACACTAAACCTAACACTAACCTATACCCTACGCCATACACGAATCCCTCCTCGAACCCATAACCTAAGCCGTACGCTAACCCTAACCCTAATCCTAACCGTAACCCTAGGCTACCCTTGACGGCTTCTGCCTCCAATAGATTTCCTAAGCACTAGTGTTTTAAGGAACAGATTAAAAAGAGAATCCTAATGTGATTTCTTTATAAAGGGTGTGTTCCTTATCTTAGCCTAGTGTCTAAACTCTTCTCCATGGCTGGACCCCCAAATAATATTCCTTTACGTGCTAAGGGGTATCTAGAGAGTGGGATAGGTTTAATAACTACCCTAACCCTAATGCGTACCCTAACCCTAACCCCTACCCTAACCCTTACACGTACACTAATCCTAAGCCGTACACTAAACCGAACCCTAACACTAACACTAACCCTAACCCTAACCCTAAACCATACCCTATGTCGTGCCCTAACCCCTCCCCGAACCCATACCCTAAGCCGTATCCTAAGCCTAACCTTAAGCCTAACCCTAACCCTAGCCTACCCTTGACTGCTTCTGCCTCCAATAGAATTCCTAAGCACTAGAGTTTTAAGGAACAGCTTAAAAAGAGAATCCTAATGTGATTTCTTTATAATGTGTGTGTTCCTTATCTTATCCTAGTGTCTAAACTCTTCTCCATTGCTGGACCTCCAAATAATATTCCTTTACGTGCTAAGGGGTATCTAGAGAGTGGGATAGGTTTAATAACTATCCTAACCCTAACGCATACACTAACCCTAACCCCTACCCTAACCCTAACACGTACCCTAATCCTAACCAATACCCTAAACCGAGCCATAACCCCTACACTAACCCTAACCCTAACCCTAACCCATACCCTAACCCTAACCCTAACCCTAACCCTAACACGTACCCTAAACCTAAACTGTACCCTAAACCGAGCCCTAACCCTAACACTAACCCTAACCCTAACACTAACCCATACCCTACTCCGTACCCGAAGCCCTCCCCGAACCCGTACCCTAAGCCGTACCCTTACCCTAACCCTAAGCCTAACCCTAACACTAGGCTACCCTTGACTGCTTCTGCCCCCAATAGATTTCCTAAGCACTAGTGTTTTAAGGAACAGCATAAAAAGAGAATCCTAATGTGATTTCTTTATAATGGTTGTGTTCCTTATCTTATCCTAGTGTCTAAACTCTTCTCCTTGGCTGGACCACCAAATAATATTATTTACGTGCTAAGGGGTATCTAGAGAGTGGGATAGGTTTAATAACTACCCTAACCAAACACGTACCCTAACCCTAACTCCTACCCTAACCCTAACACGTAACCTAATCCTAAACCGTACCCTAAACCGAGCCCTAACCCTAACACTAACCCTAACCCTTACTCTAACCCATACCCTACGACGTACCCGAAGCCCTCCCCGGACCCGTAACCTAAGCTTGCCCTAAGCCTAACCCTAAGCCTAACCCTAACCCTAGGATACCCTTGACTGCTTCTGCCTCCAATAGATTTCCTAAGCACTAGTGTTTTAAAGAACAGCTTAAAAAGAGAATCCTAATGTGATTTCTTTATAATGGGTGTGTTCCTTATCTTATCCTAGTGTCTAAACTCTTCTCCATGGCTGGACCCCCAAATAATATTCCTTTACGTGCTAAGGGGTATCTAGAGAGTGGGATAGGTTTAATAACTACCCTAACTCTAACGCGTACCCTAACCCTAACCCCTACCCTAACCCTAACACGTACTCTAAATCCTATCCAATACCCTTAACCGAGCCCTAACCCCAACACTAACCCTAACCCTAACCCTAACCCATACCCTAACCCTAACCCTAACCCTAACCCTAACACGTACCCTACACCTATCCGGTACCCTAAACCGAGCCCAAACCCTATCATTAACCCTAACCCTAACCCATACCCTAACCCTAACACGTACCCTAATCCTAACCCGTACCCTAAACCGAGCCCTAACACTAACACTAAACCTAACACTAACCTATACCCTACGCCATACACGAACCCCTCCTCGAAACCATAACCTAAGCCGTACGCTAATCCTAACCCTAATCCTAATCCTAACCCTAGGCTACCCTTGACGGCTTCTGCCTCCAATAGATTTCCTAAGCACTAGTGTTTTAAGGAACAGATTAAAAAGAGAATCCTAATGTGATTTCTTATAATGGGTGTGTCCCTTTTCTTATCCTAGTGTCTAAACTCTTCTCCATGGCTGGACCACAAAATAATATTCCTTTATGTGCTAAGGTGTATCTATAGAGTGGGATCGGTTTAATAACTACCCTAAACCTAATGCGTACCCTAACCCTAACCACTACCCTAACCCTAACACGTACCCTAAACCTAAACTGTACCCTAAACCGAGCCCTAACCCTAACACTAACCCTAACCCTAACACTAACCCATACCCTACGCCGTACCCGAAGCCCTCCCCGAACCCGTACCCTAAGCCGTACCCTTAGCCTAACCCTAAGCCTAACCCTAACACTGGGCTACCCTTGACTGCTTCTGCCCCCAATAGATTTCCTAAGCACTAGTGTTTTAAGGAACAGCTTAAAAAGAGAATCCTAATGTGATTTCTTTATAAAGGGTGTGTTCCTTATCTTAGCCTAGTGTCTAAACTCTTCTCCATGGCTGGACCCCCAAATAATATTCCTTTACGTGCTAAGGGGTATCTAGAGAGTGGGATAGGTTTAATAACTACACTAACCCTAATGCGTACCCTAACCCTAACCCCTACCCTAACCCTAACACGTACACTAATCCTAAGCCGTACACTAAACCGAACCCTAACACTAACACTAACCCTAACCCTAACCCTAAACCATACCATATGTCGTGCCCTAACCCCTCCCCGAACCCATACCCTAAGCCGTATCCTAAGCCTAACCTTAAGCCTAACCCTAACCCTAGCCTACCCTTGACTGCTTCTGCCTACAATAGATTTCCTAAGCACTAGAGTTTTAAGGAACAGCTTAAAAAGAGAATCCTAATGTGATTTCTTTATAATGTGTGTGTTCCTTATCTTATCCTAGTGTCTAAACTCTTCTCCATTGCTGGACCTCCAAATAATATTCCTTTACGTGCTAAGGGGTATCTAGAGAGTGGGATAGGTTTAATAACTACCCTAACCCTAACGCGTACACTAACCCTAACCCCTACCCTAACCCTAACACGTACCCTAATCCTAACCAATACCCTAAACCGAGCCCTAACACCAACACTAACCCTAACCCTAACCCTAACCCATACCCTACGCCACACCCGAAGCCCTCCCCGAACCCGTACCCTAAGCTGTACCCTTACCCTAACCCTAAGCCTAACCCTAACACTAGGCTACCCTTGACTGCTTCTGCCCCCAATAGATTTCCTAAGCACTAGTGTTTTAAGGAACAGCATAAAAAGAGAATCCTAATGTGATTTCTTTATAATGGTTGTGTTCCTTATCTTATCCTAGTGTCTAATCTCTTCTCCATGGCTGGACCACCAAATAATATTATTTACGTGCTAAGGGGTATCTAGAGAGTGGGATAGGTTTAATAACTACCCTAACCAAACACGTACCCTAACCCTAACTCCTACCCTAACCCTAACACGTACCCTAATCCTAAACCGTACCCTAAACCGAGCCCTAACCCTAACACTAACCCTAACCCTTACCCTAACCCATACCCTACGACGTACCCGAAGCCCTCCCCGGACCCGTACCCTAAGCTTGCCCTAAGCCTAACCCTAACCCTAGGCTACCCTTGACTGCTTCTGCCTCCAATAGATTTCCTAAGCAATAGTGTTTTAAAGAACAGCTTAAAAAGAGAATCCTAATGTGATTTCTTTATATAGGGTGTGTTCCTTATCTTATCCTAGTGTCTAAACTCTTCTCCATGGCTGGACCCCCAAATAATATTCCTTTACGTGCTAAGGGGTATCTAGAGAGTGGGATAGGTTTAATAACTACCCTAACCCTAACGCGTACCCTAACCCTAACCCCTACCCTAACCCTAACACGTACTCTAAATCCTAACCAATACCCTAAACCGAGCCCTAACCCCAACACTAACCCTAACCCTAACCCTAACCCATACCCTAACCCTAACCCTAACCCTAACCCTAACACGTACCCTAAACCTAAACTGTACCCTAAACCGAGCCCTAACCCTAACACTAACCCTAATCCTAACACTAACCCATACCCTACGCCGTACCAGAAGCCCTCCCCGAACCCGTACCCTAAGCCGTACCCTTAGCCTAACCCTAAGCCTAACCCTAACACTAGGCTACCCTTGACTGCTTCTGCCCCCAATAGATTTCCTAAGCACTAGTGTTTTAAGGAACAGCTTAAAAAGAGAATCCTAATGTGATTTCTTTATAAAGGGTGTGTTCCTTATCTTAGCCTAGTGTCTAAACTCTTCTCCATGGCTGGACCCCCAAATAATATTCCTTTACGTGCTAAGGGGTATCTAGAGAGTGGGATAGGTTTAATAACTACCCTAACCCTAATGCGTACCCTAACCCTAACCCCTACCCTAACCCTAACACGTACACTAATCCTAAGCCGTACACTAAACCGAACCCTAACACTAACACTAACCCTAACCCTAACCCTAAACCATACCCTATGTCGTGCCCTAACCCCTCCCCGAACCCATACCCTAAGCCGTATCCTAAGCCTAACCTTAAGCCTAACCCTAACCCTAGCCTACCCTTGACTGCTTCTGCCTCCAATAGAATTCCTAAGCACTAGAGTTTTAAGGAACAGCTTAAAAAGACAATCCTAATGTGATTTATTTATAATGTGTGTGTTCCTTATCTTATCCTAGTGTCTAAACTCTTCTCCATTGCTGGACCTCCAAATAATATTCCTTTACGTGCTAAGGGGTATCTAGAGAGTGGGATAGGTTTAATAACTACCCTAACCCTAACGCGTACACTAACCCTAACCCCTACCCTAACCCTAACACGTACCCTAATCCTAACCAATACCCTACACCGAGCCCTAACCCCTACAATAACCCTAACCCTAACCCTAACCCATACCCTAACCCTAACCCTAACCCTAACACGTACCCTAAACCTAAACTGTACCCTAAACCGAGCCCTAACCCTAACACTAACCCTAACCCTAACACTAACCCATACCCTACTCCGTACCCGAAGCCCTCCCCGAACCCGTACCCTAAGCCGTACCCTTACCCTAACCCTAAGCCTAACCCTAACACTAGGCTACCCTTGACTGCTTCTGCCCCCAATAGATTTCCTAAGCACTAGTGTTTTAAGGAACAGCATAAAAAGAGAATCCTAATGTGATTTCTTTATAATGGTTGTGTTCCTTATCTTATCCTAGTGTCTAAACTCTTCTCCATGGCTGGACCACCAAATAATATTATTTACGTGCTAAGGGGTATCTAGAGAGTGGGATAGGTTTAATAACTACCCTAACCAAACACGTACCGTAACCCTAACTCCTACCCTAACCCTAACACGTACCCTAATCCTAAACCGTACCCTAAACCGATCCCTAACCCTAACACTAACCCTAACACTTACCCTAACCCATACCCTACGACGTACCCGAAGCCCTCCCCGGACCCGTACCCTAAGCTTGCCCTAAGCCTAACCCTAAGCCTAACCCTAACCTTAGGATACCCTTGACTGCTTCTGCCTCCAATAGATTTCCTAAGCACTAGTGTTTTAAAGAACAGCTTAAAAAGAGAATCCTAATGTGATTTCTTTATAATGGGTGTGTTCCTTATCTTATCCTAGTGTCTAAACTCTTCTCCATGGCTGGACCCCCAAATAATATTCCTTTACGTGCTAAGGGGTATCTAGAGAGTGGGATAGGTTTAATAACTACCCTAACTCTAACGCGTACCCTAACCCTAACCCCTACCCTAACCCTAACACGTACTCTAAATCCTAACCAATACCCTAAACAGAGCCCTAACCCCAACACTAACCCTAACCCTAACCCTAACCCATACCCTAACCCTAACCCTAACCCTAACCCTAACACGTACCCTAAACCTATCCGGTACCCTAAACCGAGCCCAAACCCTATCATTAACCCTAACCCTAACCCATACCCTAACCCTAACACGTACCCTAATCCTAGCCCGTACCCTAAACCGAGCCCTAACACTAACACTAAACCTAACACTAACCTATACCCTACGCCATACACGAACCCCTCCTCGAACCCATAACCTAAGCCGTACGCCAACCCTAACCCTAATCCTAACCCTAACCCTAGGCTACCCTTGACGGCTTCTGCCTCCAATAGATTTCCTAAGCACTAGTGTTTTAAGGAACAGATTAAAAAGAGAATCCTAATGTGATTTCTTATAATGGGTGTGTCCCTTTTCTTATCCTAGTGTCTAAACTCTTCTCCATGGCTGGACCACAAAATAATATTCCTTTATGTGCTAAGGTGTATCTATAGAGTGGGATCGGTTTAATAACTACCCTAAACCTAATGCGTACCCTAACCCTAACCACTACCCTAACCCTAACACGTAACCTAAACCTAAACTGTACCCTAAACCGAGCCCTAACCCTAACACTAACCCTAACCCTAACACTAACCCATACCCTACGCCGTACCCGAAGCCCTCCCCGAACCCGTACCCTAAGCCGTACCCTTAGCCTAACCCTAAGCCTAACCCTAACACTGGGCTACCCTTGACTGCTTCTGCCCCCAATAGATTTCCTAAGCACTAGTGTTTTAAGGAACAGCTTAAAAAGAGAATCCTAATGTGATTTCTTTATAAAGGGTGTGTTCCTTATCTTAGCCTAGTGTCTAAACTCTTCTCCATGGCTGGACCCCCAAATAATATTCCTTTACGTGCTAAGGGGTATCTACAGAGTGGGATAGGTTTAATAACTACCCTAACCCTAATGCGTACCCTAACCCTAACCCCTACCCTAACCCTAACACGTACACTAATCCTAAGCCGTACACTAAACCGAACCCTAACACTAACACTAACCCTAAACCTAACCCTAAACCATACCCTATGTCGTGACCTAACCCCTCCCCGAACCCATACCCTAAGCCGTATCCTAAGCCTAACCTTAAGCCTAACCCTAACCCTAGCCTACCCTTGACTGCTTCTGCCTCCAATAGATTTCCTAAGCACTAGAGTTTTAAGGAACAACTTAAAAAGAGAATCCTAATGTGATTTCTTTATAATGGTTGTGTTCCTTATCTTATCCTAGTGTCTAAACTCTTCTCCATGGCTGGACCACCAAATAATATTCTTTACGTGCTAAGGGGTATCTAGAGAGTGGGATAGGTTTAATAACTACCCTAACCCTAACACGTACCCTAACCCTAACTCCTACCCTAACCCTAACACGTACCCTAATCCTAAACCGTAACCTAAACCGAGCCCTAACCCTAACACTAACCCTAACCCTTACCCTAACCCATACCCTACGCCGTACCCGAAGCCCTCCCTGAACCCGTACCCTAAGCAGTGCCCTAAGCCTAACCCTAAGCCTAACCCTAACCCTAGGCTACCCTTGACTGCTTCTGCCTCCAATAGATTTCCTAAGCACTAGTGTTTTAAAGAACAGCTTAAAAAGCGAATCCTAATGTGATTTCTTTATAATGGGTGTGTTCCTTATCTTATCCTAGTGTCTAAACTCTTCTCCATGGCTGGACCCCCAAATAATATTCCTTTACGTGCTAAGGGGTATCTAGAGAGTGGAATAGGTTTAATAACTACCCTAACCCTAATGCGTACCCTAACCCTAACCCCTACCCTAACCCTAACACGTACACTAATCCTAAGCCGTACACTAAACCGAACCCTAACACTAACACTAACCCTAACCCTAACCCTAAACCATACCCTATGTCGTGCCCTAACCCCTCCCCGAACCCATACCCTAAGCCGTATCCTAAGCCTAACCTTAAGCCTAACCCTAACCCTAGCCTACCCTTGACTGCTTCTGCCTCCAATAGATTTCCTAAGCACTAGAGTTTTAAGGAACAGCTTAAAAAGAGAATCCTAATGTGATTTCTTTATAATGTGCGTGTTCCTTATCTTATCCTAGTGTCTAAACTCTTCTCCATTGCTGGACCTCCAAATAATATTCCTTTACGTGCTAAGGGGTATCTAGAGAGTGGGATAGGTTTAATAACTACCCTAACCCTAACGCGTACACTAACCCTAACCCCTACCCTAACCCTAACACGTACCCTAATCCTAACCAATACCCTAAACCGAGCCCTAACACCAAAACTAACCCTAACCCTAACCCTAACCCATACCCTACGCCGCACCCGAAGCCCTCCCCGAACCCGTACCCTAAGCTGTACCCTTACCCTAACCCTAAGCCTAACCCTAACACTAGGCTACCCTTGACTGCTTCTGCCCCCAATAGATTTCCTAAGCACTAGTGTTTTAAGGAACAGCATAAAAAGAGAATCCTAATGTGATTTCTTTATAATGGTTGTGTTCCTTATCTTATCCTAGTGTCTAATCTCTTCTCCATGGCTGGACCACCAAATAATATTATTTACGTGCTAAGGGGTATCTAGAGAGTGGGATAGGTTTAATAACTACCCTAACCAAACACGTACCCTAACCCTAACTCCTACCCTAACCCTAACACGTACCCTAATCCTAAACCGTACCCTAAACCGAGCCCTAACCCTAACCCTTACCCTAACCCATACCCTACGACGTACCCGAAGCCCTCCCCGGACCCGTACCCTAAGCTTGCCCTAAGCCTAACCCTAACCCTAGGATACCCTTGACTGCTTCTGCCTCCAATAGATTTCCTAAGCACTAGTGTTTTAAAGAACAGCTTAAAAAGAGAATCCTAATGTGATTTCTTTATATAGGGTGTGTTCCTTATCTTATCCTAGTGTCTAAACTCTTCTCCATGGCTGGACCCCCAAATAATATTCCTTTACGTGCTAAGGGGTATCTAGAGAGTGGGATAGGTTTAATAACTACCCTAACTCTAACGCGTTCCCTAACCCTAACCCCTACCCTAACCCTAACACGTACTCTAAATCCTAACCAATACCCTAAACCGAGCCCTAAACCCAACACTAACCCTAACCCTAACCCTAACCCATACCCTAACCCTAACCCTAACCCTAACCCTAACACGTACCCTAAACCTATCCGGTACCCTAAACCGAGCCCAAACCCTATCATTAACCCTAACCCTAACCCATACCCTAACCCTAACACGTACCCTAATCCTAGCCCGTACCCTAAACCGAGCCCTAACACTAACACTAAACCTAACACTAACCTATACCCTACGCCATACACGAACCCCTCCTCGAACCCATAACCTAAGCCGTACGCTAACCCTAACCCTAATCCTAACCCTAACCCTAGGCTACCCTTGACGGCTTCTGCCTCCAATAGATTTCCTAAGCACTAGTGTTTTAAGGAACAGATTAAAAAGAGAATCCTAATGTGATTTCTTATAATGGGTGTGTCCCTTTTCTTATCCTAGTGTCTAAACTCTTCTCCATGGCTGGACCACAAAATAATATTCCTTTATGTGCTAAGGTGTATCTATAGAGTGGGATCGGTTTAATAACTACCCTAAACCTAATGCGAACCCTAACCCTAACCACTACCCTAACCCTAACACGTACCCTAAACCTAAACTGTACCCTAAACCGAGCCCTAACCCTAACACTAACCCTAACCCTAACACTAACCCATACCCTACGCCGTACCCGAAGCCCTCCCCGAACCCGTACCCTAAGCCGTACCCTTAGCCTAACCCTAAGCCTAACCCTAACACTAGGCTACCCTTGACTGCTTCTGCCCCCAATAGATTTCCTAAGCACTAGTGTTTTAAGGAACAGCTTAAAAAGAGAATCCTAATGTGATTTCTTTATAAAGGGTGTGTTCCTTATCTTAGCCTAGTGTCTAAACTCTTCTCCATGGCTGGACCCCCAAATAATATTCCTTTACGTGCTAAGGGGTATCTAGAGAGTGGGATAGGTTTAATAACTACCCTAACCCTAATGCGTACCCTAACCCTAACCCCTACCCTAACCCTAACACGTACACTAATCCTAAGCCGTACACTAAACCGAACCCTAACACTAACACTAACCCTAACCCTAACCCTAAACCATACCCTATGTCGTGCCCTAACCCCTCCCCGAACCCATACCCTAAGCCGTATCCTAAGCCTAACCTTAAGCCTAACCCTAACACTAGCCTACCCTTGACTGCTTCTGCCCCCAATAGATTTCCTAAGCACTAGTGTTTTAAAGAACAGCATAAAAAGAGAATCCTAATGTGATTTCTTTATAATGGTTGTGTTCCTTATCTTATCCTAGTGTCTAAACTCTTCTCCATGGCTGGACCACCAAATAATATTATTTACGTGCTAAGGGGTATCTAGAGAGTGGGATAGGTTTAATAACTACCCTAACCAAACACGTACCGTAACCCTAACTCCTACCCTAACCCTAACACGTACCCTAATCCTAAACCGTACCCTAAACCGAGCCCTAACCCTAACACTAACCCTAACCCTTACCCTAACCCATACCCTACGACGTACCCGAAGCCCTCCCCGGACCCGTACCCTAAGCCGTACCCTAAGCCTAACCCTAAGCCTAACCCTAACCTTAGGATACCCTTGACTGCTTCTGCCTCCAATAGATTTCCTAAGCACTAGTGTTTTAAAGAACAGCTTAAAAAGAGAATCCTAATGTGATTTCTTTATAATGGGTGTGTTCCTTATCTTATCCTAGTGTCTAAACTCTTCTCCATGGCTGGACCCCCAAATAATATTCCTTTACGTGCTAAGGGGTATCTAGAGAGTGGGATAGGTTTAATAACTACCCTAACTCTAACGCGTACCCTAACCCTAACCCCTACCCTAACCCTAACACGTACTCTAAATCCTAACCAATACCCTAAACCGAGCCCTAACCCCAACACTAACCCTAACCCTAACCCTAACCCATACCCTAACCCTAACCCTAACCCTAACACGTACCCTAAACCTATCCGGTACCCTAAACCGAGCCCAAACCCTATCATTAACCCTAACCCTAACCCATACCCTAACCCTAACACGTACCCTAATCCTAGCCCGTACCCTAAACCGAGCCCTAACACTAACACTAAACCTAACACTAACCTATACCCTACGCCATACACGAACCCCTCCTCGAACCCATAACCTAAGCCGTACGCTAACCCTAACCCTAATCCTAACCCTAACCCTAGGCTACCCTTGACGGCTTCTGCCTCCAATAGATTTCCTAAGCACTAGTGTTTTAAGGAACAGATTAAAAAGAGAATCCTAATGTGATTTCTTATAATGGGTGTGTCCCTTTTCTTATCCTAGTGTCTAAACTCTTCTCCATGGCTGGACCACAAAATAATATTCCTTTATGTGCTAAGGTGTATCTATAGAGTGGGATCGGTTTAATAACTACCCTAAACCTAATGCGTACCCTAACCCTAACCACTACCCTAACCCTAACACGTACCCTAAACCTAAACTGTACCCTAAACCGAGCCCTAACCCTAACACTAACCCTAACCCTAACACTAACCCATACCCTACGCCGTACCCGAAGCCCTCCCCGAACCCGTACCCTAAGCCGTACCCTTAGCCTAACCCTAAGCCTAACCCTAACACTGGGCTACCCTTGACTGCTTCTGCCCCCAATAGATTTCCTAAGCACTAGTGTTTTAAGGAACAGCTTAAAAAGAGAATCCTAATGTGATTTCTTTATAAAGGGTGTGTTCCTTATCTTAGCCTAGTGTCTAAACTCTTCTCCATGGCTGGACCCCCAAATAATATTCCTTTACGTGCTAAGGGGTATCTACAGAGTGGGATAGGTTTAATAACTACCCTAACCCTAATGCGTACCCTAACCCTAACCCCTACCCTAACCCTAACACGTACACTAATCCTAAGCCGTACACTAAACCGAACCCTAACACTAACACTAACCCTAAACCTAACCCTAAACCATACCCTATGTCGTGCCCTAACCCCTCCCCGAACCCATACCCTAAGCCGTATCCTAAGCCTAACCTTAAGCCTAACCCTAACCCTAGCCTACCCTTGACTGCTTCTGCCTCCAATAGATTTCCTAAGCACTAGAGTTTTAAGGAACAACTTAAAAAGAGAATCCTAATGTGATTTCTTTATAATGTGTGTGTTCCTTATCTTATCCTAGTGTCTAAACTCTTCTCCATTGCTGGACCTCCAAATAATATTCCTTTACGTGCTAAGGGGTATCTAGAGAGTGGGATAGGTTTAATAACTACCCTAACCCTAACGCGTACACTAACCCTAACCCCTACCCTAACCCTAACACGTACCCTAATCCTAACCAATACCCTAAACCGAGCCCTAACACCAACACTAACCCTAACCCTAACCCTAACCCATACCCTACGCCGCACCCGAAGCCCTCCCCGAACCCGTACCCTAAGCCGTACCCTAAGCCTAACCCTAAGCCTAACCCTAACCCTAGGCTACCCTTGACTGCTTCTGCCTCCAATAGATTTCCTAAGCACTAGTGTTTTAAGGAACAGCATAAAAAGAGAATCCTAATGTGATTTCTTTATAATGGTTGTGTTCCTTATCTTATCCTAGTGTCTAAACTCTTCTCCATGGCTGGACCACCAAATAATATTCTTTACGTGCTAAGGGGTATCTAGAGAGTGGGATAGGTTTAATAACTACCCTAACCCTAACACGTACCCTAACCCTAATTCCTACCCTAACCCTAACACGTACCCTAATCCTAAACCGTAACCTAAACCGAGCCCTAACCCTAACACTAACCCTAACCCTTACCCTAACCCATACCCTACGCCGTACCCGAAGCCCTCCCTGAACCCGTACCCTAAGCAGTGCCCTAAGCCTAACCCTAAGCCTAACCCTAACCCTAGGCTACCCTTGACTGCTTCTGCCTCCAATAGATTTCCTAAGCACTAGTGTTTTAAAGAACAGCTTAAAAAGAGAATCCTAATGTGATTTCTTTATAATGGGTGTGTTCCTTATCTTATCCTAGTGTCTAAACTCTTCTCCATGGCTGGACCCCCAAATAATATTCCTTTACGTGCTAAGGGGTATCTAGAGAGTGGAATAGGTTTAATAACTACCCTAACCCTAATGCGTACCCTAACCCTAACCCCTACCCTAACCCTAACACGTACACTAATCCTAAGCCGTACACTAAACCGAACCCTAACACTAACACTAACCCTAACCCTAACCCTAAACCATACCCTATGTCGTGCCCTAACCCCTCCCCGAACCCATACCCTAAGCCGTATCCTAAGCCTAACCTTAAGCCTAACCCTAACCCTAGCCTACCCTTGACTGCTTCTGCCTCCAATAGATTTCCTAAGCACTAGAGTTTTAAGGAACAGCTTAAAAAGAGAATCCTAATGTGATTTCTTTATAATGTGTGTGTTCCTTATCTTATCCTAGTGTCTAAACTCTTCTCCATTGCTGGACCTCCAAATAATATTCCTTTACGTGCTAAGGGGTATCTAGAGAGTGGGATAGGTTTAATAACTACCCTAACCCTAACGCTTACACTAACCCTAACCCCTACCCTAACCCTAACACGTACCCTAATCCTAACCAATACCCTAAACCGAGCCCTAACACCAACACTAACCCTAACCCTAACCCTAACCCATACCCTACGCCGCACCCGAAGCCCTCCCCGAACCCGTACCCTAAGCTGTACCCTTACCCTAACCCTAAGCCTAACCCTAACACTAGGCTACCCTTGACTGCTTCTGCCCCCAATAGATTTCCTAAGCACTAGTGTTTTAAGGAACAGCATAAAAAGAGAATCCTAATGTGATTTCTTTATAATGGTTGTGTTCCTTATCTTATCCTAGTGTCTAATCTCTTCTCCATGGCTGGACCACCAAATAATATTATTTACGTGCTAAGGGGTATCTAGAGAGTGGGATAGGTTTAATAACTACCCTAACCAAACACGTACCCTAACCCTAACTCCTACCCTAACCCTAACACGTACCCTAATCCTAAACCGTACCCTAAACCGAGCCCTAACCCTAACACTAACCCTAACCCTTACCCTAACCCATACCCTACGACGTACCCGAAGCCCTCCCCGGACCCGTACCCTAAGCTTGCCCTAAGCCTAACCCTAACCCTAGGATACCCTTGACTGCTTCTGCCTCCAATAGATTTCCTAAGCACTAGTGTTTTAAAGAACAGCTTAAAAAGAGAATCCTAATGTGATTTCTTTATATAGGGTGTGTTCCTTATCTTATCCTAGTGTCTAAACTCTTCTCCATGGCTGGACCCCCAAATAATATTCCTTTACGTGCTAAGGGGTATCTAGAGAGTGGGATAGGTTTAATAACTACCCTAACTCTAACGCGTACCCTAACCCTAACCCCTACCCTAACCCTAACACGTACTCTAAATCCTAACCAATACCCTAAACCGAGCCCTAAACCCAACACTAACCCTAACCCTAACCCTAACCCATACCCTAACCCTAACCCTAACCCTAACCCTAACACGTACCCTAAACCTATCCGGTACCCTAAACCGAGCCCAAATCCTATCATTAACCCTAACCCTAACCCATACCCTAACCCTAACACGTACCCTAATCCTAGCCCGTACCCTAAACCGAGCCCTAACACTAACACTAAACCTAACACTAACCTATACCCTACGCCATACACGAACCCCTCCTCGAACCCATAACCTAAGCCGTACGCTAACCCTAACCCTAATCATAACCCTAACCCTAGGCTACCCTTGACGGCTTCTGCCTCCAATAGATTTCCTAAGCACTAGTGTTTTAAGGAACAGATTAAAAAGAGAATCCTAATGTGATTTCTTTATAAAGGGTGTGTTCCTTATCTTAGCCTAGTGTCTAAACTCTTCTCCATGGCTGGACCCCCAAATAATATTCCTTTACGTGCTAAGGGGTATCTAGAGAGTGGGATAGGTTTAATAACTACCCTAACCCTAATGCGTACCCTAACCCTAACCCCTACCCTAACCCTAACACGTACACTAATCCTAAGCCGTACACTAAACCGAACCCTAACACTAACACTAACCCTAACCCTAACCCTAAACCATACCCTATGTCGTGCCCTAACCCCTCCCCGAACCCATACCCTAAGCCGTATCCTAAGCCTAACCTTAAGCCTAACCCTAACCCTAGCCTACCCTTGACTGCTTCTGCCCCCAATAGATTTCTTAAGCACTAGTGTTTTAAGGAACAGCATAAAAAGAGAATCCTAATGTGATTTCTTTATAATGGTTGTGTTCCTTATCTTATCCTAGTGTCTAAACTCTTCTCCATGGCTGGACCACCAAATAATATTATTTACGTGCTAAGGGGTATCTAGAGAGTGGGATAGGTTTAATAACTACCCTAACCAAACACGTACCGTAACCCTAACTCCTACCCTAACCCTAACACGTACCCTAATCCTAAACCGTACCCTAAACCGAGCCCTAACCCTAACACTAACCCTAACCCTTACCCTAACCCATACCCTACGACGTACCCGAAGCCCTCCCCGGACCCGTACCCTAAGCTTGCCCTAAGCCTAACCCTAAGCCTAACCCTAACCTTAGGATACCCTTGACTGCTTCTGCCTCCAATAGATTTCCTAAGCACTAGTGTTTTAAAGAACAGCTTAAAAAGAGAATCCTAATGTGATTTCTTTATAATGGGTGTGTTCCTTATCTTATCCTAGTGTCTAAACTCTTCTCCATGGCTGGACCCCCAAATAATATTCCTTTACGTGCTAAGGGGTATCTAGAGAGTGGGATAGGTTTAATAACTACCCTAACTCTAACGCGTACCCTAACCCTAACCCCTACCCTAACCCTAACACGTACTCTAAATCCTAACCAATACCCTAAACCGAGCCCTAACCCCAACACTAACCCTAACCCTAACCCTAACCCATACCCTAACCCTAACCCTAACCCTAACCCTAACACGTACCCTAAACCTATCCGGTACCCTAAACCGAGCCCAAACCCTATCATTAACCCTAACCCTAACCCATACCCTAACCCTAACACGTACCCTAATCCTAGCCCGTACCCTAAACCGAACCCTAACACTAACACTAAACCTAACACTAACCTATACCCTACGCCATACACGAACCCCTCCTCGAACCCATAACCTAAGCCGTACGCTAACCCTAACCCTAATCCTAACCCTAACCCTAGGCTACCCTTGACGGCTTCTGCCTCCAATAGATTTCCTAAGCACTAGTGTTTTAAGGAACAGATTAAAAAGAGAATCCTAATGTGATTTCTTATAATGGGTGTGTCCCTTTTCTTATCCTAATGTCTAAACTCTTCTCCATGGCTGGACCACAAAATAATATTCCTTTATGTGCTAAGGTGTATCTATAGAGTGGGATCGGTTTAATAACTACCCTAAACCTAATGCGTACCCTAACCCTAACCACTACCCTAACCCTAACACGTACCCTAAACCTAAACTGTACCCTAAACCGAGCCCTAACCCTAACACTAACCCTAACCCTAACACTAACCCATACCCTACGCCGTACCCGAAGCCCTCCCCGAACCCGTACCCTAAGCCGTACCCTTAGCCTAACCCTAAGCCTAACCCTAACACTGGGCTACCCTTGACTGCTTCTGCCCCCAATAGATTTCCTAAGCACTAGTGTTTTAAGGAACAGCTTAAAAAGAGAATCCTAATGTGATTTCTTTATAAAGGGTGTGTTCCTTATCTTAGCCTAGTGTCTAAACTCTTCTCCATGGCTGGACCCCCAAATAATATTCCTTTACGTGCTAAGGGGTATCTACAGAGTGGGATAGGTTTAATAACTACCCTAACCCTAATGCGTACCCTAACCCTAACCCCTACCCTAACCCTAACACGTACACTAATCCTAAGCCGTACACTAAACCGAACCCTAACACTAACACTAACCCTAAACCTAACCCTAAACCATACCCTATGTCGTGCCCTAACCCCTCCCCGAACCCATACCCTAAGCCGTATCCTAAGCCTAACCTTAAGCCTAACCCTAACCCTAGCCTACCCTTGACTGCTTCTGCCTCCAATAGATTTCCTAAGCACTAGAGTTTTAAGGAACAACTTAAAAAGAGAATCCTAATGTGATTTCTTTATAATGTCTGTGTTCCTTATCTTATCCTAGTGTCTAAACTCTTCTCCATTGCTGGACCTCCAAATAATATTCCTTTACGTGCTAAGGGGTATCTAGAGAGTGGGATAGGTTTAATAACTACCCTAACCCTAACGCGTACACTAACCCTAACCCCTACCCTAACCCTAACACGTACCCTAATCCTAACCAATACCCTAAACCGAGCCCTAACACCAACACTAACCCTAACCCTAACCCTAACCCATACCCTACGCCGCACCCGAAGCCCTCCCCGAACCCGTACCCTAAGCCGTACCCTAAGCCTAACCCTAAGCCTAACCCTAACCCTAGGCTACCCTTGACTGCTTCTGCCTCCAATAGATTTCCTAAGCACTAGTGTTTTAAGGAGCAGCATAAAAAGAGAATCCTAATGTGATTTCTTTATAATGGTTGTGTTCCTTATCTTATCCTAGTGTCTAAACTCTTCTCCATGGCTGGACCACCAAATAATATTCTTTACGTGCTAAGGGGTATCTAGAGAGTGGGATAGGTTTAATAACTACCCTAACCCTAACACGTACCCTAACCCTAACTCCTACCCTAACCCTAACACGTACCCTAATCCTAAACCGTAACCTAAACCGAGCCCTAACCCTAACACTAACCCTAACCCTTACCCTAACCCATACCCTACGCCGTACCCGAAGCCCTCCCTGAACCCGTACCCTAAGCAGTGCCCTAAGCCTAACCCTAAGCCTAACCCTAACCCTAGGCTACCCTTGACTGCTTCTGCCTCCAATAGATTTCCTAAGCACTAGTGTTTTAAAGAACAGCTTAAAAAGAGAATCCTAATGTGATTTCTTTATAATGGGTGTGTTCCTTATCTTATCCTAGTGTCTAAACTCTTCTCCATGGCTGGACCCCCAAATAATATTCCTTTACGTGCTAAGGGGTATCTAGAGAGTGGAATAGGTTTAATAACTACCCTAACCCTAATGCGTACCCTAACCCTAACCCCTACCCTAACCCTAACACGTACACTAATCCTAAGCCGTACACTAAACCGAACCCTAACACTAACACTAACCCTAACCCTAACCCTAAACCATACCCTATGTCGTGCCCTAACCCCTCCCCGAACCCATACCCTAAGCCGTATCCTAAGCCTAACCTTAAGCCTAACCCTAACCCTAGCCTACCCTTGACTGCTTCTGCCTCCAATAGATTTCCTAAGCACTAGAGTTTTAAGGAACAGCTTAAAAAGAGAATCCTAATGTGATTTCTTTATAATGTGTGTGTTCCTTATCTTATCCTAGTGTCTAAACTCTTCTCCATTGCTGGACCTCCAAATAATATTCCTTTACGTGCTAAGGGGTATCTAGAGAGTGGGATAGGTTTAATAACTACCCTAACCCTAACGCGTACACTAACCCTAACCCCTACCCTAACCCTAACACGTACCCTAATCCTAACCAATACCCTAAACCGAGCCCTAACACCAACACTAACCCTAACCCTAACCCTAACCCATACCCTACGCCGCACCCGAAGCCCTCCCCGAACCCGTACCCTAAGCTGTACCCTTACCCTAACCCTAAGCCTAACCCTAACACTAGGCTACCCTTGACTGCTTCTGCCCCCAATAGATTTCCTAAGCACTAGTGTTTTAAGGAACAGCATAAAAAGAGAATCCTAATGTGATTTCTTTATAATGGTTGTGTTCCTTATCTTATCCTAGTGTCTAATCTCTTCTCCATGGCTGGACCACCAAATAATATTATTTACGTGCTAAGGGGTATCTAGAGAGTGGGATAGGTTTAATAACTACCCTAACCAAACACGTACCCTAACCCTAACTCCTACCCTAACCCTAACACGTACCCTAATCCTAAACCGTACCCTAAACCGAGCCCTAACCCTAACACTAACCCTAACCCTTACCCTAACCCATACCCTACGACGTACCCGAAGCCCTCCCCGGACCCGTACCCTAAGCTTGCCCTAAGCCTAACCCTAACCCTAGGATACCCTTGACTGCTTCTGCCTCCAATAGATTTCCTAAGCACTAGTGTTTTAAAGAACAGCTTAAAAAGAGAATCCTAATGTGATTTCTTTATATAGGGTGTGTTCCTTATCTTATCCTAGTGTCTAAACTCTTCTCCATGGCTGGACCCCCAAATAATATTCCTTTACGTGCTAAGGGGTATCTAGAGAGTGGGATAGGTTTAATAACTACCCTAACTCTAACGCGTACCCTAACCCTAACCCCTACCCTAACCCTAACACGTACTCTAAATCCTAACCAATACCCTAAACCGAGCCCTAAACCCAACACTAACCCTAACCCTAACCCTAACCCATACCCTAACCCTAACCCTAACCCTAACCCTAACACGTACCCTAAACCTATCCGGTACCCTAAACCGAGCCCAAACCCTATCATTAACCCTAACCCTAACCCATACCCTAACCCTAACACGTACCCTAATCCTAGCCCGTACCCTAAACCGAGCCCTAACACTAACACTAAACCTAACACTAACCTATACCCTACGCCATACACGAACCCCTCCTCGAACCCATAACCTAAGCCGTACGCTAACCCTAACCCTAATCCTAACCCTAACCCTAGGCTACCCTTGACGGCTTCTGCCTCCAATAGTTTTCCTAAGCACTAGTGTTTTAAGGAACAGATTAAAAAGAGAATCCTAATGTGATTTCTTATAATGGGTGTGTCCCTTTTCTTATCCTAGTGTCTAAACTCTTCTCCATGGCTGGACCACAAAATAATATTCCTTTATGTGCTAAGGTGTATCTATAGAGTGGGATCGGTTTAATAACTACCCTAAACCTAATGCGAACCCTAACCCTAACCACTACCCTAACCCTAACACGTACCCTAAACCTAAACTGTACCCTAAACCGAGCCCTAACCCTAACACTAACCCTAACCCTAACACTAACCCATACCCTACGCCGTACCCGAAGCCCTCCCCGAACCCGTACCCTAAGCCGTACCCTTAGCCTAACCCTAAGCCTAACCCTAACACTAGGCTACCCTTGACTGCTTCTGCCCCCAATAGATTTCCTAAGCACTAGTGTTTTAAGGAACAGCTTAAAAAGAGAATCCTAATGTGATTTCTTTATAAAGGGTGTGTTCCTTATCTTAGCCTAGTGTCTAAACTCTTCTCCATGGCTGGACCCCCAAATAATATTCCTTTACGTGCTAAGGGGTATCTAGAGAGTGGGATAGGTTTAATAACTACCCTAACCCTAATGCGTACCCTAACCCTAACCCCTACCCTAACCCTAACACGTACACTAATCCTAAGCCGTACACTAAACCGAACCCTAACACTAACACTAACCCTAACCCTAACCCTAAACCATACCCTATGTCGTGCCCTAACCCCTCCCCGAACCCATACCCTAAGCCGTATCCTAAGCCTAACCTTAAGCCTAACCCTAACCCTAGCCTACCCTTGACTGCTTCTGCCTCCAATAGAATTCCTAAGCACTAGAGTTTTAAGGAACAGCTTAAAAAGAGAATCCTAATGTGATTTCTTTATAATGTGTGTGTTCCTTATCTTATCCTAGTGTCTAAACTCTTCTCCATTGTTGGACCTCCAAATAATATTCCTTTACGTGCTAAGGGGTATCTAGAGAGTGGGATAGGTATAATAACTACCCTAACCCTAACGCGTACACTAACCCTAACCCCTACCCTAACCCTAACACGTACCCTAATCCTAACCAATACCCTAAACCGAGCCCTAACCCCTACACTAACCCTAACCCTAACCCTAACCCATACCCTAACCCTAACCCTAACCCTAACACGTACCCTAAACCTAAACTGTACCCTAAACCGAGCCCTAACCCTAACACTAACCCTAACCCTAACACTAACCCATACCCTACGCCGTACCCGAAGCCCTCCCCGAACCCGTACCCTAAGCCGTACCCTTACCCTAACCCTAAGCCTAACCCTAACACTAGGCTACCCTTGACTGCTTCTGCCCCCAATAGATTTCCTAAGCACTAGTGTTTAAGGAACAGCATAAAAAGAGAATCCTAATGTGATTTCTTTATAATGGTTGTGTTCCTTATCTTATCCTAGTGTCTAAACTCTTCTCCATGGCTGGACCACCAAATAATATTATTTACGTGCTAAGGGGTATCTAGAGAGTGGGATAGGTTTAATAACTACCCTAACCAAACACGTACCCTAACCCTAACTCCTACCCTAACCCTAACACGTACCCTAATCCTAAACCGTACACTAAACCGAGCCCTAACCCTAACACTAACCCTAACCCTTACCCTAACCCATACCCTACGACGTACCCGAAGCCTTCCCCGGACCCGTACCCTAAGCTTGCCCTAAGCCTAACCCTAAGCCTAACCCTAACCCTAGGATACCCTTGACTGCTTCTGCCTCCAATAGATTTCCTAAGCACTAGTGTTTTAAAGAACAGCTTAAAAAGAGAATCCTAATGTGATTTCTTTATAATGGGTGTGTTCCTTATCTTATCCTAGTGTCTAAACTCTTCTCCATGGCTGGACCCCCAAATAATATTCCTTTACGTGCTAAGGGGTATCTAGAGAGTGGGATAGGTTTAATAACTACCCTAACTCTAACGCGTACCCTAACCCTAACCCCTACCCTAACCCTAGCACGTACTCTAAATCCTAACCAATACCCTAAACCGAGCCCTAACCCCAACACTAACCCTAACCCTAACCCTAACCCATACCCTAACCCTAACCCTAACACGTACCCTAAACCTATCCGGTACCCTAAACCGAGCCCAAACCCTATCATTAACCCTAACCCTAACCCATACCCTAACCCTAACACGTACCCTAATCCTAACCCGTACCCTAAACCGAGCCCTAACACTAACACTAAACCTAACACTAACCTATACCCTACGCCATACACGAACCCCTCCTCGAACCCATAACCTAAGCCGTACGCTAACCCTA
This sequence comes from Balaenoptera physalus, assembly GCF_965194825.1. NCBI lineage: Eukaryota > Metazoa > Chordata > Mammalia > Artiodactyla > Balaenopteridae > Balaenoptera > Balaenoptera physalus. Next base: position 409,413 of record NW_028126470.1, read on the forward strand.
ACCCTAATCCTAACCCTAACCCTAGGCTACCCTTGACGGCTTCTGCCTCCTATAGATTTCCTAAGCACTAGTGTTTTAAGGAACAGCTTAAAAAGAGAATCCTAATGTGATTTCTTATAATGGGTGTGTCCCTTTTCTTATCCTAGTGTCTAAACTCTTCTCCATGGCTGGACCACAAAATAATATTCCTTTATGTGCTAAGGTGTATCTATAGAGTGGGATCGGTTTAATAACTACCCTAAACCTAATGCGTACCCTAACCCTAACCACTACCCTAACCCTAACACGTACCCTAAACCTAAACTGTACCCTAAACCGAGCCCTAACCCTAACACTAACCCTAACCCTAACACTAACCCATACACTACGCCGTACCCGAAGCCCTCCCCGAACCCGTACCCTAAGCCGTACCCTTAGCCTAACCCTAAGCCTAACCCTAACACTGGGCTACCCTTGACTGCTTCTGCCCCCAATAGATTTCCTAAGCACTAGTGTTTTAAGGAACAGCTTAAAAAGAGAATCCTAATGTGATTTCTTTATAAAGGGTGTGTTCCTTATCTTAGCCTAGTGTCTAAACTCTTCTCCATGGCTGGACCCCCAAATAATATTCCTTTACGTGCTAAGGGGTATCTAGAGAGTGGGATAGGTTTAATAACTACCCTAACCCTAATGCGTACCCTAACCCTAACCCCTACCCTAACCCTAACACGTACACTAATCCTAAGCCGTACACTAAACCGAACCTTAACACTAACACTAACCCTAACCCTAACCCTAAACCATACCCTATGTCGTGCCCTAACCCCTCCCCGAACCCATACCCTAAGCCGTATCCTAAGCCTAACCTTAAGCCTAACCCTAACCCTAGCCTACCCTTGACTGCTTCTGCCTCCAATAGATTTCCTAAGCACTAGAGTTTTAAGGAACAGCTTAAAAAGATAATCCTAATGTGATTTCTTTATAATGTGTGGGTTCCTTATCTTATCCTAGTGCCTAAACTCTTCTCCATTGCTGGACCTCCAAATAATATTCCTTTACGTGCTAAGGGGTATCTAGAGAGTGGGATAGGTTTAATAACTACCCTAACCCTAACGCGTACACTAACCCTAACCCCTACCCTAAACCTAACACGTACCCTAATCCTAACCAATACCCTAAACCGAACCCTAACCCCTACACTAACCCTAACCCTAACCCTAACCCATACCCTAACCCTAACCCTAACCATAACACGTACCCTAAACCTAAACTGTACCCTAAACCGAGCCCTAACCCTAACACTAACCCTAACCCTAACACTAACCCATACCCTACGCCGTACCCGAAGCCCTCCCCGAACCCGTACCCTAAGCCGTACCCTTACCCTAACCCTAAGCCTAACCCTAACACTAGGCTACCCTTGACTGCTTCTGCCCCCAATAGATTTCCTAAGCACTAGTGTTTTAAGGAACAGCATAAAAAGAGAATCCTAATGTGATTTCTTTATAAAGGGTGTGTTCCTTATCTTAGCCTAGTGTCTAAACTCTTCTCCATGGCTGTACCCCCAAATAATATTCCTTTACGTGCTAAGGGGTATCTAGAGAGTGGGATAGGTTTAATAACTACCCTAACCAAACACGTACCCTAACCCTAACTCCTACCCTAACCCTAACACGTACCCTAATCCTAAACCGTACCCTAAACCGAGCCCTAACCCTAACACTAACCCTAACCCTTACCCTAATCCATACCCTACGACGTACCCGAAGCCCTCCCCGGACCCGTACACTAACCTTGCCCTAAGCCTAACCCTAAGCCTAACCCTAACCCTAGGATACCCTTGACTGCTTCTGCCTCCAATAGATTTCCTAAGCACTAGTGTTTTAAAGAACAGCTTAAAAAGAGAATCCTAATGTGATTTCTTCATAATGGGTGTGTTCCTTATCTTATCCTAGTGTCTAAACTCTTCTCCTTGGCTGGACCCCCAAATAATATTCCTTTACGTGCTAAGGGGTATCTAGAGAGTGGGATAGGTTTAATAACTACCCTAACCCTAACGCGTACCCTAACCCTAACCCCTACCCTAACCCTAACACGTACTCTAAATCCTAACCAATACCCTAAACCGAGCCCTAACCCCAACACTAACCCTAACCCTAACCCTAACCCATACCCTAACCCTAACCCTAACCCTAACCCTAACACGTACCCTAAACCTAAACTGTACCCTAAACCGAGCCCTAACCCTAACACTAACCCTAACCCTAACACTAACCCATACCCTACGCCGTACCCGAAGCCCTCCCCGAACCCGTACCCTAAGCCGTACCCTAAGCCTAACCTTAAGCCTAACCCTAACCCTAGCCTACCCTTGACTGCTTCTGCCTCCAATAGATTTCCTAAGCACTAGAGTTTTAAGGAACAGCTTAAAAAGATAATCCTAATGTGATTTCTTTATAATGTGTGGGTTCCTTATCTTATCCTAGTGCCTAAACTCTTCTCCATTGCTGGACCTCCAAATAATATTCCTTTACGTGCTAAGGGGTATCTAGAGAGTGGGATAGGTTTAATAACTACCCTAACCCTAACGCGTACACTAACCCTAACCCCTACCCTAAACCTAACACGTACCCTAATCCTAACCAATACCCTAAACCGAACCCTAACCCCTACACTAACCCTAACCCTAACCCTAACCCATACCCTAACCCTAACCCTAACCATAACACGTACCCTAAACCTAAACTGTACCCTAAACCGAGCCCTAACCCTAACACTAACCCTAACCCTAACACTAACCCATACCCTACGCCGTACCCGAAGCCCTCCCCGAACCCGTACCCTAAGCCGTACCCTTACCCTAACCCTAAGCCTAACCCTAACACTAGGCTACCCTTGACTGCTTCTGCCCCCAATAGATTTCCTAAGCACTAGTGTTTTAAGGAACAGCATAAAAAGAGAATCCTAATGTGATTTCTTTATAAAGGGTGTGTTCCTTATCTTAGCCTAGTGTCTAAACTCTTCTCCATGGCTGTACCCCCAAATAATATTCCTTTACGTGCTAAGGGGTATCTAGAGAGTGGGATAGGTTTAATAACTACCCTAACCAAACACGTACCCTAACCCTAACTCCTACCCTAACCCTAACACGTACCCTAATCCTAAACCGTACCCTAAACCGAGCCCTAACCCTAACACTAACCCTAACCCTTACCCTAATCCATACCCTACGACGTACCCGAAGCCCTCCCCGGACCCGTACCCTAACCTTGCCCTAAGCCTAACCCTAAGCCTAACCCTAACCCTAGGATACCCTTGACTGCTTCTGCCTCCAATAGATTTCCTAAGCACTAGTGTTTTAAAGAACAGCTTAAAAAGAGAATCCTAATGTGATTTCTTCATAATGGGTGTGTTCCTTATCTTATCCTAGTGTCTAAACTCTTCTCCTTGGCTGGACCCCCAAATAATATTCCTTTACGTGCTAAGGGGTATCTAGAGAGTGGGATAGGTTTAATAACTACCCTAACCCTAACGCGTACCCTAACCCTAACCCCTACCCTAACCCTAACACGTACTCTAAATCCTAACCAATACCCTAAACCGAGCCCTAACCCCAACACTAACCCTAACCCTAACCCTAACCCATACCCTAACCCTAACCCTAACCCTAACCCTAACACGTACCCTAAACCTAAACTGTACCCTAAACCGAGCCCTAACCCTAACACTAACCCTAACCCTAACACTAACCCATACCCTACGCCGTACCCGAAGCCCTCCCCGAACCCGTACCCTAAGCCGTACCCTAAGCCTAACCCTAAGCCTTACCCTAAACCTAGACTACCCTTGACTGCTTCTGCCTCGAATAGATGTCCTAAGCACTAGTGTTTTAAGGAACAGATTAAAAAGAGAATCCTAATGTGATTTCTTTCTAATGGGTGTGTTCCTTATCTTATCCTAGTGTCTAAACTCTTCTCCATGGCTGGACCCCCAAATAATATTCCTTTATGTGCAAAGGGGTATCTAGAGAGTGGGATAGGTTTAATAACTACCCTAACCCTAACGCGTACCCTAACTCTAACCCCTACCCTAACCCTAACAAGTACCCTAATCCTAACCCGTGCCCTAAACCGAGCCCTATCCCTAACCCTAACCTCTACCCTAACACTAACACGTACCCTAAACCTATCCGGTACCCTAAACCGAGCCCTAACCCTATCATTAACCCTCACCCTAACCACTACCCTAACCCTAACACGTACCCTAATCCTAACCCGTACCCTAAACCGAGCCCTAACCTAACACTAACCCTAACCCATACCGTACTCCGTACCCGAACCCCTCCCCGAACCCATACCCTAAGCCGTAACCTAACCCTAAACCTAAGCTTAACCCTAACCCTAGGCTACCTTTGACTGCTTCTGCCTCCAATAGATTTCCTATGCACTAGTGTTTTAAGGAACAGCTTAAAAAGAGAATCCTAATGTGATATTTTTATAATGGGTGTGTTCCTTATCTTATCCTAGTGTCTAAACTCTTTTCCATAGCTGGACCCCCAAATAATAATCCTTTACGTGCTAAGGGGTATCTAGAGAGTGGGATAGGTTTAATAACTACCCTAACCCTAACGCGTACCCTAACCCTAACCCCTACCCTACACCTAACCCCTACCCTAACCCTAACACTAACCCTAACCCTAACCCTAATCCGTACCCTATGCTATACCCGAACCCCTCCCCGAACCCGTACCCTAAGCCGTACCCTAACCCTAACCCTAAGCCTAGCCATAACCCTAGACTACCCTTGACTGCTTCTGCATTCAATAGATTTCCTAAGCACTAGTGCTTTATGGAACAGCTTAAAAAGAGAATCCTAATGTGATTTCTTTACAATGGGTGTGTTCCTTATCTTATCCTAGTGTCTGATCTCTTCTCCATGGCTGGACCCCCAAATAATAATCCTTTACGTGGTAAGGGGTATCTAGAGAGTGGGATAGGTTTAATAACTACCCTAACCCTAACGCGTACCCTAACCCTAACCCCTAACCTAACCCTAACACGTACCCGAATCCTAAACCGTACCCTAAACCGAGCCCTAACCCTAACACTAACCCTAAACCTAACTCTAAACCATACCCTACGCCGTACCAGAACCCCTCGCCGAACCCGTACCCTAAGCTGTACCCTAACTCTAACCCTCACCCTAACCCTCACCCTAACCCTAATGCGTACCCTAACCCTAACCCCTACCCTAACCCTAACACGTACCCTAATCCTAACCCGTACCCTAAACTGAGCCCTAACCCTAATACTAACCCTAACCCTAACCCTAACCCATACCCTACGCCGTACCCGAACCCCTCCCCGAACCCGTACACTAAGCTGTACCCTAACCCTAACCCTAAGCCTAACCCTAACCCTAGGCTACCCTTGCCTGCTTCTGCCTCCAAAAGATTTCCTAAGCACTAGTGTTTTAAGGAACAGCTTAAAAAGAGAATCCTAATGTGATTTCTTTATAATGGGTGTGTTCCTTATCTTATCCTAGTGTCTAAACTCTTCTCCATGGCTGGAACCCCAAATAATATTCCTTTACGTGTTAATGGGTATCTAGAGAGTGGGATAGGTTTAATAACTTCCATAACCCTAACGCGTACACTAACCCTAACCCCTACCCTAAACCTTACACGTACCCTAGTCCTAACTCGTACCCTAAACCGAGCCCTAACCCTAACACTAACCCTAAACCTATCCCTAACCCATACCCTACGCCATACCCGAAACCCTCCCCGAACCTGTACCGTAAGCCGTACCCTAACCCTAACCCTAAGCCTAACACTAACCCTAGGCTACCCTTGACTGCTTCTGCCTCCAATAGATTTGCAAAGCACTAGTGTTTTAAGGAACAGCTTAAAAAGAGAATCGTAATGTGATTTCTTTATAATGGGTGTGTCCCTTATCTTATCCTAGTGTCTAAACTTTTCTCCATGGCTGGAACCCAAATAATATTCCTTTACGTGCTAAGGGGTATCTAGAGAGTGGGATAGGTTTAATAACTACACTGTCGCTAACACGTACCCTAAACCTAACCCCTACCCTAACCCTAACACGTTCCCTAATTCCTAACCCGTACCCTAAACCGAGCCCTATCCCTAACCCTAACCCCTACCATAACACTAACACGTACCTAAACCTATCGGGTACCCTAAACCGAGCCCTAACCCTATCATTAACCCTAACACTAACCCATACCCTAACCCTAACACGTAACCTAATCCTAAACCGTACCCTAAACCGAGCCCTAACATTAACACTAAACCTAAACCTAACACTAACGTATACCCTACGCCGTACCCGAACCCCTCCTCGAACCCATAACCTAAGCCGTACGCTAACCCTAACCCTAATCCTAACCCTAACCCTAGGCTACCCTTGATGGCTTCTGCCTCCATTAGATTTCCTAAGCACTAGTGTTTTAAGGAACAGCTTAAAAAGAGAATCCTAATGTGATTTCTTTATAATGGTTGTGTCCCTTTTCTTATACTAGTGTCTAAACTCTTCTCCATGGCTGGACCCCCAAATAATATTCCTTTACGTGCTAAGGGGTATCTAGAGAGTGGGATAGGTTTAATAACTACCCTAACCCTAACGCGTACCCTAACCCTAACCCCTACCCTAACCCTAACACGTACCCTAATCCTAACCCGTACCCTAAACCGAGCCCTAACCCTAACACTAAACCTAACCCTAACCCTAACCCATACCCTACGCCGTACCCGAACCCCTCTCCGAACCCGTACACTAAGCCGTACCCTAACCCTAACCCTAAGCCTAACCCTAACCCTAGGCTACCCTTGACTGCTTCTGCCTCGAATAGATGTCCTAAGCACTAGTGTTTTAAGGAACAGATTAAAAAGAGAATCCTAATGTGATTTCTTTATAATGGGTGTGTTCCTTATCTTATCCTAATGTCTAAACAATTCTCCATGGCTGGACCCCCAAATAATATTCCTTTACGTGCTAAGGGGTATCTAGAGAGTGGGATAGGTTTAATAACTACCCTAACCCTAATGCGTACCCTAACCCTAACCCCTACCCTAACCCTAACACGTACCCTAATCCTAACCCGTACCCTAAACCGAGCCCTAACCCTAACACTAACCCTAACCCTAACCCATACCCTACGCCGCACCCGAACCCCTCCCCGAACCCGTACACTAAGCCGTACCCTAACCCTAACACTAAGCCTAACACTAACCATAGGCTACCCATGACTGCTTCTGCCTCCAGTAGATTTCCTAAGCACTTGTGTTTTAAGGAACAGCTTAAAAAGAGAATCCTAATGTGATTTCTTTATAATGGGTGTGTTCCTTATCTTATCCTAGTGTCTAAACTCTTCTCCATGGCTGGACCCCCAAATAATATTCCTTTACGTGCTAAGGGGTATCTAGAGAGTGGGATAGGTTTAATAACTACCCTAACCCTAACGCCTACCCTAACCCTAGCCACTACACTAACCCTAACATGTACACTAATCCTAACCCGTACCCTAAACCGAGCCCTAAACCTAACACTAACCCTAACACTAACCCATACCCTACGCCGTACCCGAACCCCTCCCAGCACCCGTACCCTAAGCCGTACCCTAACACTAACCCTAAACCTAGGCTACCCTTGACTGCTTCTGCCTGCAATAGATTTCCTAAGCACTAGTGTTTTAAGGAACAGTTTAAAAAGAGAATCCTAATGTGATTTCTTTATAATGGGTGTGTCCCTTATCTTATCCTAGTGTCTAAACTCTTCTCCATGGTTGGACACCCAAATAATATCCCTTTACGTGCTAAAGGGTATCTAGAGAATGGGATAGGTTTAATAACTACTCTATCCCTAACACGTACCCTAACCCTTACCCCTACCATAACCCTTACACGTACCCTAATCCTAAACCGTACACTAAACCGAGCCCTAAACCTAACCCTAATCCCTACCCTAACCCTAACACGTACCCTAAACCTATCCGGTACCCTAAACCGAGCCCTAACCCTAACATTAACCCTAACCCTAACCCATACCATAACCCTAACACGTACCCTAATCCTAACCCATACCGTAATCCTAACCCATACCCTAAACCGAGCCTTAATCCTAACCCTAACCCTAACCCATACCCTACGCCATACCCGAACCCCTCCCCGAACCTGTAACCTAAGCCGTACCCTAACCCTAACCCTAAGCCTAACCGTAACCCTAGGCTACCCTTGCCTGCTTCTGCCTCCAATAGATTTCCTAAGCACTAGTGTTTTAAGGAACAGCTTAAAAAGAGAATCCTAATGTGATTTCTTTATAATGGGTGTGTTCCTTATCTTATCCTAGTGTCTAAACTCTTCTCCATGGCTGGAACCCCAAATAATATTCCTTTACGTGTTAATGGGTATCTAGAGAGTGGGATAGGTTTAATAACTACCATAACCCTAACGCGTACACTAACCCTAACCCCTACCCTAAACCTTACACGTACCCTAATCCTAACTCGTACCCTAAACCGAGCCCTAACCCTAACACTAACCCTAAACCTATCCCTAACCCATACCCTACGCCATACACGAACTCCTCCCCGAACCTGTACCGTAAGCCGTACCCTAACCCTAACCCTAAGCCTAACACTAACCCTAGGCTACCCTTGACTGCTTCTGCCTCCAATAGATTTCCAAAGCACTAGTGTTTTAAGGAACAGCTTAAAAAGAGAATCCTAATGTGATTTCTTTATAATGGGTGTGTCCCTTATCTTATCCTAGTGTCTAAACTTTTCTCCATGGCTGGACCCCCAAATAATATTCCTTTACGTGCTAAGGGGTATCTAGAGAGTGGGATAGGTTTAATAACTACACTGTCGCTAACACGTACCCTAAACCTAACACCTACCCTAACCCTAACACGTTCCCTAATTCCTAACCCGTACCCTAAACCGAGCCCTATCACTAACCCTAAACCCTACCCTAACACTAACACGTACCCTAAACCTATCGGGTACCCTAAACCGAGCCCTAACCCTATCATTAACCCTAACCCTAACCCATACCCTAACCCTAACACGTAACCTAATCCTAAACCGTACCCTAAACCGAGCCCTAACATTAACACTAAACCTAAACCTAACACTAACCTATACCCTACGCCGTACCCGAACCCCTCCTCGAACCCATAACCTAAGCCGTACACTAACCCTAACCCTAACCCTAACCCTAACCCTAACCCTAACCCTAACCCTAACCCTAACCCTAACCCTAACCCTAACCCTAACCCGTACACTATCTGTACCCTAACCCTAACCCTAAGCCTAAGCCTAACCCTAACCCTAGGCTACCCTTGACTGCTTCTGCCTCGAATAGATGTCCTAAGCACTAGTGTTTTAAGGAACAGATTAAAAAGAGAATCCTAATGTGATTTCTTTATAATGAGTGTGTTCCTTATCTTATCCTAGTGTCTAAACTCTTCTCCATGGCTGGACCCCCAAATAATATTCCTTTACGTGCTAAGGGGTATCTATAGAGTGGGATAGGTTTAATAACTACCCTAACCCTAACGCGTACCCTAACCCTAACCACTACCCTAACCCTAACACGTACCCTAATCCTAACCCGTACCGTAAACCGAGCCCTAACCCTAACACTAACCCTAACCCTAACCCTTACACGTACCCTAATCCTAACTCGTAACCTAAAAAGAGCCCTTACCCTACCACTAACCCTATCCCTAACCCTAACCAATACCCAGCGCCGTACCCGAACCCCTCCCCTAACCCGTACCCTAAGCCGTACCCTTACCCTAAACCTAAGCCTAACACTAACCGTAGGCTACCCATGACTGCTTCTGCCTCCAATAGATTTCCTAAGCACTTGTGTTTTAAGGAACAGCTTCAAAAGAGAATCCTAATGTGCTTTCTTTATAATGGGTGTGTTCCTTAACTTATCCTAGTGTCTAAACTCTTCTCCATGGCTGGACCCCCAAATAATATTCCTTTACTTGCTAAGGGGTATCTAGCGAGTGGGATAGGTTTAATAACTACCCTAACCCTAACGCGTACCCTAACCCTAACCACTACACTAACCCTAACACGTACCCTAATCCTAACCCGTACCCTAAACCGAGCCCTAACCCTAACACTAACCCTAACCCTAACCCATACCCTACGCCGTACCCGAACCCCTCCCAGCACCCGTACCCTAAGCCGTACCCTAACACTAACCCTAAGCCTAACCCTAAACCTAGGCTACCCTTGACTGCTTCTGCCTCCAATAGATTTCCTAAGCACTAGTGTTTTAAGGAACAGCTTAAAAAGAGAATCCTAATGTGATTTCATTATAATGGGTGTGTCCCTTATCTTATCCTAGTGTCTAAACTCTTCTCCATGGTTGGACACCCAAATAATATTCCTTTACGTGCTAAAGGGTATCTAGAGAATGGGATAGGTTTAATATCTACCCTATCCCTAACACGTACCCTAATCCTAAACCGTACACTAAACCGAGCCCTAAACCTAACCCTAATCCCTACCCTAATGCTAACACGTACCCTAAACCTATACGGTACCCTAAAGCGAGCCCTAACCCTAACATTAACCCTAACCGTAACCCATACCCTAACCCTAACACGTACCCTAATCCTAACCCATACCCTAATCCTAACCCATACCCTAAACCGAGCCTTAATCCTAACCCTAAGCCTAACCCATACCCTACGCAGTACCCGAACCCCTCCCCGAACCTGTAACCTAAGCCGTACCCTAACCCTACCCTAAGCCTAACCCTAAACCTAGGCTACCCTTGACTGCTTCTGCCTGCAATAGATTTCCTAAGCACTAGTGTTTTAAGGAACAGCTTAAAAAGAGAATCCTAATGTGATTTCTTTATAATGGGTGTGTCCCTTATCTTATCCTAGTGTCTAAACTCTTCTCCATGGTTGGACACCCAAATAATATTCCTTTACGTGCTAAAGGGTATCTAGAGAATGGGATAGGTTTAATAACTACTCTATCACTAACACGTACCCTAACCCTTACCCCTACCCTAACCCTAACAGGTACCCTAATCCTAAACCGTACACTAAACCGAGCCCTAAACCTAACCCTAATCCCTACCCTAACCCTAACACATACCCTAAACCTATCCGGTACCCTAAACCGAGCCCTAACCCTAACATTAACCCTAACCCTAACCCATACCATAAACCTAACACGTACCCTAATCCTAACCCATACCGTAATCCTAACCCATACCCTAAACCGAGCCTTAATCCTAACCCTAACCCTAACCCATACCCTACGCCGTACCCGAACCCCTCCCCGAACCTGTAACCTAAGCCGTACCCTAACCCTAACCCTAAGCCTAACCCTAACCCTAGGCTACCCTTGCCTGCTTCTGCCTCCAATAGATTTCCTAAGCACTAGTGTTTTAAGGAACAGCTTAAAAAGAGAATCCTAATGTGATTTCTTTATAATGGGTGTGTTCCTTATCTTATCCTAGTGTCTAAACTCTTCTCCATGGCTGGAACCCCAAATAATATTCCTTTACGTGTTAATGGGTATCTAGAGAGTGGGATAGGTTAAATAACTACCATAACCCTAACGCGTACACTAACCCTAACCCCTACCCTAAACCTTACACGTACCCTAATCCTAACTCGTACCCTAAACCGAGCCCTAACCCTAACACTAACCCTAAACCTATCCCTAACCCATACCCTACGCTATACCCGAAACCCTCCCCGAACCTGTACCGTAAGCCGTACCCTAACCCTAACCCTAAGCCTAACACTAACCCTAGGCTACCCTTGACTGCTTCTGCCTCCAATAGATTTGCAAAGCACTAGTGTTTTAAGGAACAGCTTAAAAAGAGAATCGTAATGTGATTTCTTTATAATGGGTGTGTCCCTTATCTTATCCTAGTGTCTAAACTTTTCTCCATGGCTGGAACCCAAATAATATTCCTTTACGTGCTAAGGTGTATCTAGAGAGTGGGATAGGTTTAATAACTACACTGTCGCTAACACGTACCCTAAACCTAACCCCTACCGTAACCCTAACACGTTCCCTAATTCCTAAACCGTACCCTAAACCGAGCCCTATCCCTAACCCTAACCCCTACCCTAACACTAACACGTACCCTAAACCTATCGGGTACCCTAAACCGAGCCCTAACCCTATCATTAACCCTAACACTAACCCATACCCTAACCCTAACACGTAACCTAATCCTAAACCGTACCCTAAACCGAGCCCTAACATTAACACTAAACCTAAACCTGACACTAACCTATACCCTACGCCGTACCCGAACCCCTCCTCGAACCCATAACCTAAGCCGTACGCTAACCCTAACCCTAATCCTAACCCTAACCCTAGGCTACCCTTGACTGCTTCTGCCTCCAATAGAATTCCTAAGCACTAGAGTTTTAAGGAACAGCTTAAAAAGACAATCCTAATGTGATTTATTTATAATGTGTGTGTTCCTTATCTTATCCTAGTGTCTAAACTCTTCTCCATTGCTGGACCTCCAAATAATATTCCTTTACGTGCTAAGGGGTATCTAGAGAGTGGGATAGGTTTAATAACTACCCTAACCCTAATGCGTACCCTAACCCTAACCCCTACCCTAAACCTAACACGTACCCTAATCCTAACCCGTACCCTAAACCGAGCCCTAACCCTAACACTAACCCTAACCCTAACCCTAACCCATACCCTACGCCGTACCTGAACCCCTCTCCGAACCCGTACACTAAGCCGTACCCTAACCCTAACCCTAAGCCTAACCCTAACCCTAGGCTACCCTTGACTGCTTCTGCCTCCAATAGATTTCCTAAGCACTAGTGTTTTAAGGAATAGCTAAAAAAGAGAATCCTAATGTGATTTCTTTATAATGGGTGTGTTCCTTATCTTATCCTAGTGTCTAAACTCTTCTCCATGGCTGGACCCCCAAATAATATTCCTTTACGTGCTAAGGGGTATCTATAGAGTGGGATAGGTTTAATAACTACCCTAACCCTAACGCGTACAGTAACCCTAACCCCTACCCTAACCCTAACACGTACCCTAATCCTAACCCGTACCCTAAACCGAGCCCTAACCCTAACACTAACCCTAACCCTAACCCTAACCCATACCCTACGCCGTACCCGAACCCCTCCCCGAACCCGTACACTAAGCCGTACCCTAACCCTAACACTAAGCCTAACACTAACCCTAGGCTACCCATGACTGCTTCTGCCTCCAGGAGATTTCTTAAGCACTTGTGTTTTAAGGAACAGCTTAAAAAGAGAATCCTAATGTGATTTCTTTATAATGGGTGTGTTCCTTATCTTATCCTAGTGTCTAAACTCTTCTCCATGGCTGGACCCCCAAATAATATTCCTTTACGTGCTAAGGGGTATCTAGCGAGTGGGATAGGTTTAATAACTACCCTAACCCTAACGCCTACCCTAACCCTAGCCACTACACTAACCCTAACATGTACCCTAATCCTAACCCGTACCCTAAACCGAGCCCTAACCCTAACACTAACCCTAACACTAACCCATACCCTACGCCGTACCCGAACCCCTCCCAGCACCCGTACCCTAAGCTGTACCCTAACACCAACCCTAAGCCTAACCCTAAACCTAGGCTACCCTTGACTGCTTCTGCCTGCAATAGATTTCCTAAGCACTAGTGTTTTAAGGAACAGCTTAAAAAGAGAATCCTAATGTGATTTCTTTATAATGGGTGTGCCCCTTATCTTATCCTAGTGTCTAAACTCTTCTCCATGGTTGGACACCCAAATAATATTCCTTTACGTGCTAAAGGGTATCTAGAGAATGGGATAGGTTTAATAACTACTCTATCCCTAACACGTACCCTAACCCTTACCCCTACCCTAACCCTAACACGTACCCTAATCCTAAACCGTACACTAAACCGAGCCCTAAACCTAACCCTAATCCCTACCCTAATCCTAACACGTACCCTAAACCTATCTGGTACCCTAAACCGAGCCCTAACACTAACATTAACCCTAACCCTAACCCTAACCCTAACACGTACCCTAATCCTAAACCGTACACTAAACCGAGCCCTAACCCTAACCCTAATCCCTACCCTAATGCTAACACGTACCCTAAACCTATACGGTACCCTAAAGCGAGCCCTAACCCTAACATTAACCCTAACCGTAACCCATACCCTAACCCTAACACGTACCCTAATCCTAACCCATACCCTAATCCTAACCCATACCCTAAACCGAGCCTTAATCCTAACCCTAAGCCTAACCCATACACTACGCCGTACCCGAACCCCTCCCCGAACCTGTAACCTAAGCCGTACCCTAACCCTAACCCTAACCCTAGGCTACCCTTGACTGCTTCTGCCTCCAATAGATTTCCTAAGCACTAGTGTTTTAAGGAACAGCTTAAAAAGAGAATCCTAATGTGATTTCTTTATAATGGGTGTGTTCCTTATCTTATCCTAGTGTCTAAACTCTTCTCCATGGCTGGAACCCCAAATAATATTCCTTTACGTGTTAATGGGTATCTAGAGAGTGGGATAGGTTTAATAACTACCATAACCCTAACGCGTACACTAACCCTAACCCCTACCCTAAACCTTACACGTACCCTAATCCTAACTCGTACCCTAAACCGAACCCTAACCCTATCATTAACCCTAACCCTAACCCCTACCCTAACCCTAACACGTACCCTAATCCTAACCCGTACCCTAAACCGAGCCCTAACATTAACACTAAACCTAAACCTAACACTAACCTATACCCTACGCCGTACCCGAACCCCTCCTATAACCCATAACCTAAGCCGTATGCTAACCCTAACCCTAATCCTAACCCTAACCCTAGGCTACCCTTGACGGCTTCTGCCTCCAATAGATTTCCTAAGCACTAGTGTTTTAAGGAACATCTTAAAAACAGAATCCTAATGTGATTTCTTTATAATGGGTGTGTCCCTTTTCTTATACTTGTGTCTAAACTCTTCTCCATGGCTGGACCCCAAAATAATATTCCTTTACGTGCTAAGGTGTATCTAGAGAGTGGGATCGGTTTAATAACTACCCTAACCCTAATGCATACCCTAATCCTAACCCCTACGCTAACCCTAACCCGTACCCTAATCCTATCCCGTACCCTAAACCGAGCCCGAAACCTAACCCTAACCCCTAACCTAACCCTAACACGTACCCTAAACCTATCCGGTACCCTAAACGTAGCCCTAACCCTAACATTAACCCTAACCCTAACCCATACCCTACGCCGTACCCGAAACCATCCCCGAAACTGTACCCTATGCCGTACCCTAACCCTAACCCTAACCCTAACCCTAACGCTAGCTACCCTTGACTGCTTCTGCCTCCAATAGATTTCCTAAGCACTAGTATTTTAAGGAACATGTTAAAAGGAGAATCCTAATGTCATTTCTTTATAATGGGTGTGTTCCTTATCTTATTCTAATGTCTAAACTCTTCTCCATGGCTGGACCCCTAAATAATATTCCTTTACGTGCTAAGGGGTATCTAGAGAGTGGGATAGGTTTAATACCTATCCTAACCCTAACGGGTACCCTAACGATATCCTCTACCCTAACCCTATAACGTACCCTAATCCTAACCCGTACCCTAAACCGAGCCCTAATCCTAACCCGTACCCTAATCCGAGCCCTAAACCTAACACTAACCCTAACCCTAACCCATACCCTTCGCCGTACACGAACCACTCCCCAAACCCGTACCCTAAGCCATACCCTAACGCTAACCCTCACCCTAACCCTAACCCTAAGCTACCCTTGACTGTTTCTGCCTCCAATAGATTTCCTAAGCCCTAGTGTTTTAAGGAACATCTTAAAAAGAGAATCCTAATGTGATTTCTTTATAATGGGTGTGTTCCTTATCTTATTCTAGTGTCTAAATTCTTCTCCATGGCTTGACCCCCAAATAATATTCCTTTACATGCTAAGGGGTATCTATAGATTGGGATAGGTTTAATAACTACCCTATCCCTAACGCGTACCCTAATCCTAACACATACCCTAATCGTAACCCGTACCCTAAACCGAGCCCTAACCCTAATACTAACCCTAACCCTAACCCTAACCAAACCCTACGCCGTACCCGAACCCGTACTCTAAGCTGTACCCTAACCCTAACCCTAACCTTAAGCTACCCTTAACTTCTTCTGCCTCCAGTAGATTTCCTAAGCACTAGTGTTTTAAGGCACAGGTTAAAAAGAGAATCCTAATGTGATTTCTTTATAATGGGTGTGTTCCTTATCTTATCCTAGTGTCTAAACTCTTCTCCTTGGCTGCACCCCCAAATAATATTCCTTTACGTGCTAAGGGGTATCTAGAGAGTGGGATAGATTTAATAACTACCCTAACCCTAACGCGTACCCTAACCCTAACCCCTACCCTAACCCTAACACGTACCCTAATCCTTATCCGTACCCTAAACCGAGCCCTAACCCTAACACTAACCCTAACCCTAACCCATACCCTACGCCGTACCCAAACCCGTACCCGAATCCGTAACCTAAGCTACCCTTGACTGCTTCATCAAGCCTCTTAGACAGCCTCAACCACCATAGGACCGACAGCAGGAGCAAGAAAAACTACAATTCTGCAGCCTGTGGACCAAAAATCACCGTTACAGGAAGATAGACAAGATGAAAAGTCAGAGGGCTATGTTCCAGATGAAGGAACAAGGACAAACCCCAGAAAAACAACTAAATGAAGTGGAGATAGGGAACCTTCCAGAAAAAGAATTCAGAATAATGATAGTGAAGATGATGCAGGACCTCGGAATAAGAATAGAGGCAAAGATTGAGAAGATGCAAGAAATGATTAACAAAGACCTAGAAGAATTAAAGAACAAACAAACAGAGATGACCAATACAATAACTGAAATGAAAACTGCACTAGAAGGAATCAATAGCAGAATAACTGAGGCAGAAGAACGGATAAGAGACCTGGAAGACAGAATGGTGGAATTCACTGCTGCGGAACAGACTAAAGAAAAAAGAATGAAAAGAAATGAAGACAGCCTAAGAGACCTCTGGGACAACATTAAACGCAACAACATTCGCATTATACGGGTCCCAGAAGGTGAAGAGAGAGAGAAAGGACCAGAGAAAATATTTGAAGAGATTATAGTTGAAAACTTCCCTAACATGGGAAAGGAAATAGCCACCCAAGTCCAGGAAGCGCAGAGAGTCCCATACAGGATAAACCCAAGGAGAAACATGCCGAGACACATAGTAATCAAAGTGGCAAAAATTAAAGACAAAGAAAAATTATTGAAAGCAGCAAGGGAAAAACGACAAATAACATACAAGGGAACTCCCATAAGGTTAACAGCTGATTTCTCAGCAGAAACTCTGCAGCCAGAAGGGAGTGGCATGATATACTTAAAGTGATGAAAGGGAAGAACCTACAACCAAGATTACTCTACCCGGCAAGGATCTAATTTAGATTTGATGGAGAAATCAAAAGCTTTACAGACAAGCAAAAGCTAAGAGAATTCAGCACCACCAAACCAGCTCTACAACGAATGCTAAAGGAACTTCTCTAAGTGGGAAACACAAGAGAAGAAAAGGACCTACAAAAACAAACCCAAAACAATTAAGAAAATGGTCATAGGAACATACATATTGATAATTACCTTAAACGTGAATGGATTAAATGCCCCAACCAAAAGACATAGACTGGCTGAATGGATACAAAAACAAGACCCATATATATGCTGTCTACAAGAGACCCACTTTAGACCTAGGGACACATACAGACTGAAAGTGAGGGGATGGAAAAAGATATTCCATGCAAATGGAAATCAAAAGAAAGCTGGAGTAGCTATACTCATATCACATAAAATAGACTTTAAAATAAAGAATGTTTCAAGAGACAAGGAAGGACACTACATAATGATCAAGGGATCAATCCAAGAAGAAGATATAACAATTATAAATATATATGCACCCAACATAGGAGCACCTCAATACATAAGGCAACTGCTAACAGCTATAAAAGAGGAAATTGACAGTAACACAATCATAGTGGGGGACTTTAACACCTCACTTACACCAATGGACAGATCATCCAAAATGAAAATAAATAAGGAAACAGAAGCTTTAAATGACACAATAGACCAGATAGATTTAATTGATATATATAGGACATTCCATCCCAAAACAGCAGATTACAAGTTCTTCTCAAGTGCGCATGGAACATTCTCCAGGATAGATCACATCTTGGGTCACAAATCAAGCCTCAGTAAATTTAAGAAAATTGAAATCATATCAAGCATCTTTTCTGACCACAACGCTATGAGATTAGAAATGAATTACAGGGCAAAAAAACGTAAAAAAGACAAACACATGGAGGCTTAACAATATGTTACTAAATAACCAAGAGATCACTGAAGAAATCAAAGAGGAAATAAAAAAATACCTAGAGACAAATGACAATGAAAACACGACGACCCAAAACCTATGGGATGCAGCGAAAGCAGTTCTAAGAGGGAAGTTTATAGCTATACAAGCCTACCTAAAGAAACAAGAAAAATTTCAAGTAAACAATCTAACCTTACACCTAAAGAAACTAGAGAAAGAAGAACAAACAAAACCCAAAGTTAGCAGAAGGAAAGGAATCATAAAGATCAGAGCAGAAATAAATGAAAGAGAAACAAAGAAAACAATAGCAAAGATCAATAAAACTAAAAGTTGGTTCTTTGAAAAGATAAACAAAATTGATAAGCCATTAGCCAGACTCATCAAGTAAAAGAGGTAGAGGACTCAAATCAATAATTTCAGAAATGAAAAAGAAGTTACAAAAGACACCCCAGAAATACAACACATCCTAAGAGACTACTACAAGCAACTTTATGCCAATAAAATGGACAACCTGGAAGAAATGGACAAATTTTTAGAAAGGTATAACCTTCCAAGACTGAACCAGGAAGAAACAGAAAATATGAACAGACCAATCACAAGTAATGAAATTGAAACTGTGATTAAAAATCTTCCAACAAACAAAAGTCCAGGACCAGATGGCTTCACAGGTGAATTCTATCAAACATTTAGAGAAGAGCTAACACCCATCCTTCTCAAACTCTTCCAAAAAATTGCAGAGGAAGGAACACTCCCAAACTCATTCTATGAGGCCACCATCACCCTGATACCAAAACCAGACAAAGACACTACAAAAAAAGAAAATTACAGACCAATATCACTGATGAATATAGATGCAAAAATCCTCAACAAAATTCTAGCAAACAGAATCCAACAACACATTAAAAGGATCATACACCACGATCAAGTGGGATTTATCCCAGGGATGCAAGGATTCTTCAATATACGCAAATCAATCAATGTGATACACCATATTAACAAATTGAAGAATAAAAACCATATGATCATCTCAATAGATGCAGAAAAAGCTTTTGACAAAATTCAACACCCATTTATGATAAAAACTCTCCAGAAAGTGGGCGTAGAGGGAACCTACCTCAACATAATAAAGGCCATATATGACAAACCCACAGCAAACATCATTCTCAATGGTGAAAAACTGAAAGCATTTCCTCTAAGATCAGGAACGAGACAAGGATGTCCACTCTCACCACTATTATTCAACATAGTTCTGGAAGTCCTAGCCACGGCAATCAGAGAAGAAAAAGAAATAAAAGGAATACAAATTGGAAAAGAAGAAGTAAAACTGTCAGTGTTTGTGGATGACATGATACTATACATAGAGAATCCTAAAACTGCCACCAGAAAACTGCTAGAGCTAATTAATGAATATGGTAAAGTTGCAGGATACAAAATTAATGCACAGAAATCTCTTGCATTCCTATACACTGATGATGAAAAATCTGAAAGAGAAATTATGGAAACACTCCCATTTACCATTGCAACAAAAAGAATAAAATACCTAGGAATAAACCTACCTAGGGAGACAGAAGACCTGTATGCAGAAAACTATAAGACACTGATGAAAGAAATTAAAGATGATACCAACAGATGGAGAGATATACCATGTTCTTGGATTGGAAGAATCAACATTGTGAAAATGACTCTACTACCCAAAGCAATCTACAGATTCAATGCAATCCCTATCAAATTACCAATGGCATTTTTTATGGAGCTAGAACAAATAATCTTAAAATTTGTATGGAGACACAAAAGACCCCAAATAGCCAAAGCAGTCTTGAGGCAAAAAAAATGGAGCTGGAGGAATCAGACTCCCTGACTTCAGACTATACTACAAAGCTACAGTAATCAAGACAATATGGTACTAGCACTAAAACAGAAACATAGATCAATGGAACAAGATAGAAAGCCCAGAGATTAACCCACACACCTATGGTCAACTAATCTATGACAAAGGAGGCAAAGATATACAATGGAGAAAAGACAGTCTCTTCAATAAGTGGTGCTGGGAAATCTGGACAGCTACATGTAAAAGAATGGAATTAGAATACTCCCTAACACCATACACAAAAATAAACTCAAAATGGATTAGAGACCTAAATATAAGACTGGACACTATAAAACTCTTAGAGGAAAACATAGGAAGAACACTCTTTGACATAAATCACAGCAAGATCTTTTTTGATCCACCTCCTAGAGTAATGGAAATAAAAACAAAAATAAACAAATGGGACCTAATGAAACTTCAAAGCTTTTGCACAGCAAAGGAAACCATAAACAAGACGAAAAGACAACCCTCAGAATGGGAGAAAATATTTGCAAACGAATCAACGGACAAAGGATTAATCTCCAAAATATAGAAACAGCTCATTCAGCTCAATATTAAAGAAACAAACACCCCAATCCAAAAATGGGCAGAAGACCTAAATAGACATTTCTCCAAAGAAGACATACAGACGGCCACGAAGCACATGAAAAGATGTTCAACATCACTAATTATTAGAGAAATGCAAATCAAAACTACAATGAGGTATCACCTCACTCCTGTTAGAATGGGCATCATCAGAAAATCTACAGACAACAAATGCTGGAGAGGGTGTGGAGAAAAGGGAACCCTCTTGCACTGTTGGTGGGAATGTAAATTGATACAGCCACTATGGAGAACAATATGGAGGTTCCTTAAAAAACTAAAAATAGAATTACCATATGACCCAGCAATCCCACTACTGGGCGTATACCCAGAGAAAACCGTAATTCAAAAAGACACATGCACCCGAATGTTCATTGCAACAGTATTTACAATAGCCAGGTCATGGAAGCAACCTAAATGCCCATCAACAGACGAATGCATAAAGAAGATGTGGTACATATATACAATGGAATATTACTCAGCCATAAAAAGGAACAAAACTGAGTCATTTGTGGAGAAGTGGATGGATCTAGAGACTGTCATACAGAGTGAAGTAAGTCAGAAAGAGAAAAACAAATATCGTATATTAATGCATGTATGTGGAACCTAGAAAAATGGTACAGATGAGCCGGTTTGCAGGGCAGAAGTTGAGACACAGATGTAGAGAATGGACATATGGACACCAAGGGGGGAAAACTGCAGTGGGGTGGGGATGGTGGTGTGCTGAATTGGGAGATTGGGATTGACATGTATACACTGATGTGTATCAAATTGATGCCTAATAAGAACCTGCAGTATAAAAAAACAAACAAACAAAACAACTAATACTAAACTTTCATTGGGTTATTTGTATGGAAATATGTTAATATAAATGTTTCAGACATTACATGAAATTTCTAAAAATCTTATATTTGTATTTGTATGGAAATATGTTAATATAAATGTTTCAGACATTATATGAAATTTCTAAAAATCTTATATTTGTATTTGTATGGAAATATGTATGGAAATATGTTAATATAAATGTTTCAGACATTACATGAAATTTCTAAAAATCTTAAAAAAAAAAAAGATATTTCATTTCTTACCCAGTTTGGCATTATGATATGAAATTTATCAGAGACCTGTGTTTGCCAAAATGTCCTTCACATAGATCTTCTTGAAGATGGAGCACTTTTGCAATGTGTTAGAGCACAACAATAACTATCTATAAATCACATAAAGACTTAAAAGGTCACTGTTAAACATTTGATCACAATGTAAATGACAAAAGAAACAATTATTGCTCTTACATGCAACATTTAAAAATAACTAGAATTATGACTGATAACATTTTACCAGGACATACTAGATTTTTAGGAATTCCATGTAATTTAACATACTAATCAAACAGTTCTCTCTGAGATGGCTCAAGGGCCTTCTAAAGCATCTCAAAGTTAGCTGGAGATCAAAAGTACTGTTAAAATTGGCCAAACAACACTTACTCACTGAACCAAAGTAAAGAGATTTCAAACAAAAATACAGATCACAGACACAGGCAAAGGAACTCACAAGCTGTCCACAATCAAAAGCAGCATTCCAAGAAAACTTTGGAGGGAGAAACCAAATCCAGGCTTGCCCTAACCCACTTCCAACAAAATCCAGCTTAGAAAATCCTGGTCATGCACAACTCTTTCCTCAGTGTTCTCTTTTCACAAATGTTCATCACCTTCTGTACCCATCTTACTTTGCCCCTTATTTTTTTCCGCATTCAGACACAGCCAGGTCTAGTACAAAGTGACTTTCTTTTCTCTTTGTACCATCAGCCTGTTACCTAGCTGCTCACTTTGTTTATTATGTAGCTTCAAAAATGCTTGAACATATGGAACTTCTTTTGTCTTTCTCTTCCTGTGACAAAATAACTCTAGCTGAAGGATAGTATAGTCATTTAGGCTACCTTTCAAAGACCACCTTTCCTCATTTTTCAAGAATGTATCCATACATTGGCCAGACAAAATTACAATAGAGTTTCATTCTTTTCTTAGTCTTAGGTTTACAACTATAGGTTGACCAGTCTGCCAGGATTTTGCCCACTGGCTATCAGATGGAACTGAAGAAGCAGCACTTCTTATGTTTGAACCATAGAACACTCACACACAGACTAAGAATAAAACAAAATCCACACCACCAATGGAAGCCTCAAACCAAAGGAACCAAAAACTAAACAGAAACCAAAAATCAAACAGCACAAGACTCAAATCAGCTTCCAAGTCTCAACTTAGCTTGTGACCTCTGTTCAAGTGATGCACCTTCCAAATGAGATTTTCTGGAATGAAAAGTCACCTAAATGGGAACCAAGGTTCCCCGAAATGTACAGGGCTAAAAGGACCTCAGAGTGCATACCAGGGGAGTTACCACACGCTGACTGAGGTGTGGCAACATCCCAAATGCTATTTTTCTGGTTCCCCAAAATAATCTCTTGGAGTAGGACATTCGGGGCAGTCCAGGATGGAGGAAGAGAGGAATGTCCTCAAGGCAAGGATGGCCTCAGCAGCTGCTAGGGTGGTCCCTCTTCCACCATCTACTCCTGCCCCAGAGTTCCAACTGCTGGGATGACTGGGGCTCGGCCTTTCCAGGCAAGGGTCCCACGTGGTCTGGCCTCTAAAGGAATTCTCCAACCCTACACTCTCTCGAAAGAGGCTGGCATGGAGAAAATCTCAGTATCCAATCAAGTCAGGGGACCCACAGGGGCCATCCCCAAGTCAGCCCCACACTGGGTACTAAATTTGATGTCGAAAACTCGACCTCTGTGCACCAGTGCCGAATCGAATCTCAGAGAGAGAGGATTGGAGGAAGTAGAAAAGAATAGCTTTACTGCTTTGGCAGCCAAAGGGGGACACAGAAAACTCGTGCCCTCAAAAACCATGCGTCCCAATGCACGAGGATCTGGTGAGGAGTTTTACAGCAATGGTTTAAGGACACAGTTTCTCCTAAGGATTAGTGTGTGTACAGGGCCTTAACTCCCTTTAATCTGGCCTCAGATGGTCTCTTGATGAGCTTCTCTGGAATGAAGAACACTAAAATCTTCTATTTTGTGGGGGTTGTAGTTTGGTAAAGAGCCCAAAGATACTCTTACGTACATCCCTTGAGGCAGAACCAGGATCCTGCCCCAAGGCTGCACTACTGTTTCTTGATGGTTCCTCCCTTGTATCTGCATCCCCTCCCTTCCCTGATTAGCAACTGTTCGAATCTGCCCTTTGGAACTCAGGGAAGGTTATGGAACCTGGAGTCTATTCCCAACAAACAGGAAACAGGAGACACAGGAAAGGCTTTCGTGCCCAGGAGCCCCACAGGGCCCTGCTCGATTTCACTACGAGACCCTGACCCTGACACTAACTATGGCCCTGAGCTGTCTAGAATGGCATGAGCTTTCCCTAAATATGAATTTCTCTCTCCCCCTAACTAAGGTCCTGATGCTGTCTCTAAGGACTGAGGCTGTCCCTAACAAAGGCCCTGATTATGTCCCTAACTATTGGCCTGAACTGTCTCTAACTAAAGCCTTGACACTGACCTTAATTAAGGTCCTTATGCTGTTCCTGAGGCCCTGAGGATGTCCTTAGCAAAGGCCCTCAGCTTATCTTTAACTGAGGCCCTGACACTCTCCCTAACTAAGGACTGAGGCTGTCTCTAACTAAGGCCCTGATTCTGTCTTTAACTAATGGCCTCACTCTTTCCCTAACAAAGGCCCTGACACAGTCCCTAACTAAAGCCCTGACACGGTCCCTAATAACATGAGCTGTCCCTCATTAGTGCCCTGATGAGGCCCATAAATGATGTACCGAAGATGGCACTAAGGTCCTGATGATGTCACTAATGACCTAAAATGTCTCTTACTAAGGCCCTCAAGTTACCTCTAACTGAAGCCCTAAAGATGTCCATAACTAAGTCCCTGACACTATCTCTAAGACCCTCAAGTTATCTTTAACTGAGGCCATGACAGTGTTCCTAACAAAGAACTTGACACTGTCTCTAACTAAGGCCCTGAGTCTGTCTTTACCTAATGGCCTCACTCTTTCCCCAACTACTCCCTGACGCTGCCCCTAACTAAGGCCCTGACAGTAGGCCTAATTGCCTGAGCTCTCTTTCACTAATACCCTGACCCTGTCCATAACTTATGCCCTGATGATGTCCCTAACGAACAGCCTGAAGTGTCTCTTACTAAGGTCCTCAAGTTTTCTCTGAGGCCCTGACACTCTCCCTAATTAAGGCCTTGACACTGTCTTTAAGTAATGGCCTGATGCAGTTCCTACCTGAGATGCTGATGCTCTCACTAAGACCCCGAAGTCTCTACCTGAGAAGCTGACACTGTCTGTAACTAATTTCCTGACTTTTTCCTTAACTAACATCCTAATTTTGTCCCTAAATAACACCCTGACACTGGTCCTAACTACGGCCCTGATGCTGACCCTATCTAAGGCCCTGATGATGTCCCTAATAGACTTAGATGTCCCTCACTGTGGTCCTGATCCTGTCCATTACTAAGGTCCTGAATATGTGCCTAAGTACGTCTCTGACCCTGTCCTAAGGCCCTGACCCTCTTCCTAACTAAGGGCCTTGACGCTGTCTCTACACAAGGCCCTGACACTGCCCCTAAATAACGGCCTGACACTGGTCCCAAGTATGGACCTGATCCTGTCCATAACTAAGCCCCTGAAGATGTCCCTCATTAAGTCTCTGACACTGCCCTTAATAAGTCCCTGACACTGTCCCTAGCTAATGGCCTAAGTTATAACTTACAAAGTCCCTAACACTATCCCCAAGACGCTGACACCCTCCCTAACTTAGGCTTTGATGCTGCCCCTTAGTGCCTAAGCGGTGACAAAATAACACCCTGATTCTATTACTAAGGCCCTGAATATATCCCTACGAATGTCTCTGAAGTGTCCCTAACTAACGGCCTAACCTGTCTCTTACTAAGGCCCTCAAGTTATCTCTGAGGGCCTGACAACACTGTCCCTAACTAAGGCCCTGTTGCTGGCCCTAACTAACGTCCTGATGCTGAACCTAACTGAGGCCCTGATGTTCTTCCTAACTAAGGCCTTGATGCCGATTCTACCTGAGGCGCTAAAACTGTCTGTGACTAATGACCTGACTCTTTCCCTAACTAACACCCTGATGCTATCCCTAATTGAGGCCCTGAAGATGTCCCTAGTACCTTTAGGTGTTCCTCAGTATCACCCTGATCCTGTCCATAACTAAGGCCCTGAATATGTCCCTAGGTAAGTCTCTGACGCCGTCCCTAACTAAGGCCCTGATGCTGTCTCTACCTCAGAACCTGACATTCTAATGTCCTGACTCTCCCTAACTAACATCCTGACGCTGCCCCTAAGTGAGGCCCTGACACTCTTCTTAACTAAGGACTTGCCACTGTCCCTACCTAAAACCCTGACACTGTCTGTAACTAATGACCGGACTCTTTCCCTAACTAACACCCTAGATTTGGCCCTAACACCCTGACACTTGCTCTAATTATGGCCATGATGCTGGCTCTAAGGCCCTGAAGATATCCCTAAGTAACAGCCTGAATTGTGTCTAACTAAGGCTCTCACGTTATCTCTAACTTAGGCCCTGACGCTGTCCCTTATAGTCTAAGCTGTCATTAAATAATGCCCCAATCCTGTCCATAACTAAGGCCCTGAGTATGTCCCTAAGTACATCTCTGATGATGTCCCTAACAGCCTGAACTGTCTCTTCAAGTTATCTCTGAGGCTCTGACACTGGCCCTTACTAAGGCCTCACCCCGGGGTTGTCCCAGGCTGCTGGGCAGTTTTCTCTTGTCCGCATCTCTAGCCAGCTGCCTGCCATTGGCCACTCTAAGGTTCTGCGATGCAGTGGTCCCACGTGGGATGTGCCTGTGTAGGCTCACCTGTGGGAGGAGAGTCATGGCCACTCCACCCTCCAGGGGACTGCAGCTCAGGGTAGGAATCTCTCAGCCAGCATCTGGACACAGGGTTCTGTGTCCTTGTTTGTTGTAAATCCCTTGGAGTTACCTCTAACATTTTTTAAATGGATCTCCCCCTCAGCATATTTATGATTTAAATTATTTACCACATTAAAATTCAGGAATGACATTATTAGAATGAGCAGGAAGACACAGGATGCCCCCCCAATGATCTATTACTTGGAGGATTTAAAATTCTAATGAGAAAACACTCACTCTCCTCATCTTCTTGGGTGTCAGCACAAGGCGGGAATCAGCTGCATTCTTTATTTATCCCTCTGGTTTTCCAGAACCTTTCCTTCGAGGAGAAATCTCTGGGCTCTGCGGGAACTCTGAGTGGTGACCATCAGGTAAATCTGAGACTGAAAAGCAAGAGGAAAAGAGAGAGGGGAGGAGATGAGGATCGGTGGTGGGGAGAAGCAGGGGCATCCACGTTCAATCTCAGGCTGAGAGTCTGGGTTAGTCTCCAACGAAGCTAAGGACCACCAGGATCTGGCCCCACTGGCCTTGTCACCTGGTATGGGGATTGGGGACAGCCAAACAACCATGGCCACTTTCAAAGAAATAAAGAAGGTGGGAGGGCACCCCGAGAGCCAGACTGAAAATGGTCATGCTGTGAAATAATAAGATGCCCTTTTCAGAAAAGTGAAGATGGTTCTCTTGGTTCTCAAAGACTTGCAAATACTCTGTGTCCTTCTAGAGGCATGCTGAAGGCTTCAGCCTTTGAGGGCAGTAATGGGAGTGCATCTGGGCTCAAGACCATCCAGCGCTCACTCCTTGAGGGTGCAGAGGATGACCAGTGTCCACCCCTCGGGTGCTGTGGGGCCTGAGATCCCCTGATCACCGAGGACGGGTGGGGCCGCACAGACACTCCACTGGACCACCGGGGGCTTGGCTGGTGGGCTACAGTCCTTTATCAGATACATGGTTTACAAACATCTTGTGCCATTTTGCATGGTGGATTATCTTATTCCTTGCTCCTTTTATACACAACTGTTTTTCATTTTGAGGAAGTCCAATTCATCTATTTTGTCCTTTGTTGTTTGTGCTTTTGGTAGATCTAAGAAATCATGACTAAATCCAAGGTCATGAAGATTTACTCTCATGTTTTCTTCTACGAGTTTTACAATTTTGGTTCTTGCATCTAGGCCTTTGGTCCATTTTGCATTGATTTTTGTATACGGGGTGAGGGGAGGTAAGGATCCAAGTTTATTCTTCTGCATGTGGGTATCCAGTCGTTCCAGAACCTGTGCTAACTGTTTGGGAGAAAATACATGCAAATGATGCGACCAACAAGGGCCTAATTCTAAAATATACAAACAGCTCATACAACTCAAAAAAGAAAAAAAAATCAAAAAATAAGCAGAAGGTCTAAATAGACATTTCTCCAAAGACATACAGTTGGCCAATAGGCACATGAGAAGATGCTCCACATCGCTAGTTATTAGAGAATGCAAATCAAAACTACAGTGAGTTATCACCTCATAGTGGTCAGAATGGCCATCATTAAAATGTCTATAAATAAATGCTGGAGGGGGTGTGGAGAAAAGGGAACCCTCCTACACTACTGGTGGGAATGTAAATTGATGCAGCCACTATGGAAAACAGTATGGAGGTTCCTCAAAAACTAAAAATAGAATTACCATATGAACCAGCAATCCCACTCCTGGACACATATCCAGACAAAACTATAATTCGAAAAGATACATGCACCCCAGTATTCACAGCAGCACTATTCACAATAGCCAAGACATGGAAGCAACCTGAATGTCCCTCAACAGATGAATGGATATAGAAGATGTGATACATATATACAATGGAATATTACTTAGCCATAAAACAGAATGAAATAATGCCATCTGCAGCTACATGGAAGGGCCTAGAGATTATCATACAAAGTGAAGTAAGGCAGACAGAGAACGACAAATACCATATGATATCACTTATATGTGGATTATAAAATGAGACCCAAATGAACCTATCTACAGAACAAAAACCGACTCACAAATATAGAAAACAGACTTGTGGTTGTCAAGGGGAAGACAGGGGAGAGGGATGGATTGGGTGTTTGGGATTAGTAGATGCAAACTATTATATATAGGATGGATAAACAAGGTCTTACTGTACAGCACAGGGAACTATATTCAATACACTGTAATAAACCATAATGAAAAAAATATGAAAAATATGTATATATGTATGTATATATATATATATATGAATCACTTTGTTGTACAGCAGAAATTAACACAACATTGTAAATCAACTATACTTCAGTATCAATTAGTTTGAAGGCACTTTTATAAATTAGGCCTTATTTCTCTTGTCCTTTCATCCTGGGACAAATGTATAACAGAAACTAACCTGGATTACTCCAGGATGAATTCATATCACACAGAACTTTAATTGTTGAACAAACCATTAATACCAGTTACACCATAGGATGTCCTGATCCAATATGAAGTTTGTAAACCTTGTATCAAACCTGCAGAATGCACTAAATTTCGAAATTCAAACTGCAATGAAGCCAACTATCCCATGACTTCTCCACAACTAGTTATACAACATCAATTGGAAACCATATACAATCAAATGAATGTAGACAGAAACAACTATAGCCTTCTTTTTTTTCCTTTTAGATGAAGACGGTATTTAAGGTGATATCTTGGGCTGTTCCAGGATGTTACTCAATTTCCTGGGTATCTCCCATGCACACAGGAGGTACACATGTTAGTTAACTTGTTTGTGCACCTATATGAAGGTAGTTAATACCACAAAACTGTATACATAAAAAGAATTAAATGTTAAAGTCATGTTTTGTATTTTTAATGACAATGAAAAAAAGTGTAGTGCTGATATTTGTTACAAAAATGAACATTAAAAACATTCTTAGTGAAAAAAAGCCATACAGAAAAGGCAACCTAGATCCCATGCTCATCTTGTCTGCTTCAAATCCATCAAGGCTGTCCAAATGAGGGGGAAACTCAGTAATGGTTCCAGAAAAAGAAAACTGGATCAGGATGGAAAAAGACATTTTCATACAGTTGGGACAGCAGGTGAAAGTTGAAGTGGGGCTGAGTATTAAATTATAATGTAGACATCAGGATTTCCTCATTTAGGGGTTATGTGCTGGTTCCTTGGGCAAAACACACTGAGCATTTTGTGTGAGGTGGCAAATGTGAGTACTTTTGGCCATTACTGAAACTTTTCTGTACATTTTAAATTACTGGTAAGTAAATTACTTTTCTAGACAACCGTGTCAGTATCATGCCAGAAAATCAGACAAGACAGACATCAAATTTTGTTATAGAGGCCAAGACTTACCCAGACCAAGTTCAACCAAAGTTGTGATACTTATTTCCCTTATAGGAGTCCACATGGTATTAAGAGGCACCGTGGGAAGAGTATATTAGTAGCTACCATGTCTTGGGTCCTGTGGATTACCTGGGGTGCAGTAGAAACTGTGAGATTTTAGTATTGCAATTTTTCACATTACTTCAAAAAATATGTTAAAAAATAAATTCAGTAAAGTTGCAAAATATGGAATCAATATACACAAATCAGTTTTGTTTCTATACACTAATAATGAACACCAACAAGAAAAATTAAGAAAACAATCCCATTTTCAATTCCATCAAAAAGAACAAACTATTTAGGAATAAATTTAGCCAAGGGCATGAAAGACCTATACTCAGAAAACTATAAAGCACTGATAAAGAAATTGAAGACACAATAGAAAACAATATTCCATGCTCATGCATCAGAAAAATTACAATTATTAAAATGTTTATTCTATCCAAAGCCATCAACAAACAGTGCCAGGAAAACTAGATACCAGACCCCAAAGAACGACACTGCTCACCATCTACACTGCACATAAAACTAACTAAAAGTGCACAGTATTCCACATTAAACCCTTTCTCTCCTGAGTCCCCTGAAGAAGCACCCCACCCACCCAGCAGTCAGCTGCACAGGAAGATTCTCCACACTTGCTCGTTTTTTCCTCTTGTGGAGTCTCCTCACCAGTGGTTCCTGAGAAAACCCAGCTGCTGTCAGTGTGGACAATGCCTCATGGTCCAGAAGCCTAAGCCCTGACAGGAGACAAAGCTCCTGTCTGCTTGTCACAGAGCAAAGTCTGTGGGCAGGGTGCACCTGTGCCCCCAGGGTCAGACAGGTGGGTTCAGCGCCCCCTGTGGGACGTCAGAGAAGAGCCGGGAGCGCCGCACTCACAAACCCAGAGGCCTCATCCGGAAGGCAGTTCTGCTGTATATATTAAGTTTGGAAATCCAAACTGAAATGGAGCCAAGTATCTCACTGTATCTTCTCAAAAGATGGTTAAGGAGCAATTAATTACAAACCATATGTAATGAAATGAATGTAGACACAAACTTTACAACTTAAACCAAAATTCACTCAAAATTGCCCATAGACGAATTTAAATTACCAAACTATAAAAAATCCTAGAAAAAAAAATAATCTACATGACTTTGCGTCTGGTGACCTTATTCAGAAAACCGGAAGACAAACCACAAACTGCAAGAAACTATTTCCAAAGCACATATCTGATAAAGGATTTGTACTCAAATTATGCCAACGCCATTAAAATTTGGTAAAGATTGAAACACACACGTGGCCCAAGAAGATAAACAGGCAGTAAATAAGCATACAAGAATATACTCAAGATGCTGGTGGAATGCATGTACAACCAACTTTGGAAGACAGTTTGGCAATTTTTTCCAAATCTAAAAAGTCTCACCTTAGGATCCAAGAAGTGTACCTCTTGTATTTAGACAACTGCTTTAAAAAACTGTGTTCAAACCCAAACTAGCATCAAGTAATGTACAGCAGCTCTATCCATAATGGCTAAAAACTTAAAGATATCAGGATGTCCTTCTGTAGGTGAATTCATAAAAAAATTAGGGCACATACATGTCAAGGAGAGCAGAATACACCACCCCAAAATATGCCCATTTGACAAAAGGATTATTTTGGACTGATTAATAAGAAAGAGCAGACCCAGGAGAATCTTTCAAAGCCCAGTAGAAAATGCCCTTTTATGAGGTAAATTTACATTTATTAAGGATATCTCCATTTGTAAGGGTTTGTCCCTCTCTGGACCAGGAATTGAATGATGACTAAATATCAAGAAAAGCTTGTTGGGACTTCCCTGCTGGTCCAGTGGCTAAGGCTCCATGCTCCCAATGCAGGGGGCCAGGGTTCAACTCCTGGTCATGGAACTAGATACCGCATGCTGCAACTAAGAGCCCACATGCCGCAACTAAAGATTCCACAGGCCGCAACTAAGACCTGGCACAGCCAAATAAATAAATGTTTTTTATAAAAAATCCTTGTCAATGAAATAGGCCTGGATGTAAATCTGTGTAACAACCATACCCTTGTTTACTGTGCTTTGCCTAATAACCTCCTTTAAATGGCTTCTTCCATTCCCTAACATCTTTCTTTTGTTCTCAGCAGAAGATAGCATTTAAGCTAACGGCTTGGGCCAATTCAGGGAGTGACTCAGTTTTCCTAGGTATCTTTCAAGTATACAGGAGGTATGCATGGTATATATTAAACTTCTGATTGTTTTCTCTAGTTCCTCTCTTTTTCATTACAAGGGAGATCTCAATAAAGAACATAGAAGGGTAGAGGGAAAATTATTTTTCCTCTAATATACATGCAATGCAATAGTATTCAGAGATATAAAGGAATGGACCATCAACCCGTGCAAAAAAAAAATAGATACATCTAACTTACATTGCTAAGTGAAAGAATCCAGTCTGAAGTGCTACACACTGTATGGCCTCATTTATATGACATTCTAGAAAAGGCAAAACTGACATGGTAAACAATGTATAGAATATGTGGTTGAAATAGTCCATATGATACTTTAGTGGTGAATACCTGTCACTATGCATTTGTCTATACCCACAGATTTTTACAACCCAACAAGTAAATTACAATCTATTCAAACTTAGCTGCTTAGGATATGGGAGTGTCAAAGACTGGAATACAGAATGTAACAAAGAATCTGATTCAGAAATGTATGAAAAAACTCACTGTTGGTAGTGGGACAAATGGGTTGACCTAAGTTAACTTTGGAAATGTACAGAATCTGTAGGCCAAAGACAAAATGTGTCATACATACACAGTGGACTCTATGTTCTTTCCATGAGGGGTAGTAGCTAATACTACTGAAACTACTATATCAGTAATTGAATGGAACAAGCACTGAATTTAATAAATGACAAATGGTGGAAGCCAGGTTTCTTACCACTGGAGTGTGAAGTTACAGTCAAACAAAGGGAGAAGGTTACAATATCCATGTCATAACAGATCCGGTTGGAGATATCAGTATAAACTCTCTTTAGCCTGCACATAGTTCCACATGGAAATCTTTATAATTATGTGTGTATGCATAGGCTGGGATACTTGCATATATTTCCATGCACTGTCAGCTGAGCATATTTAGCTCCCACATGTACGTTTTTAATACCATTCTCTAATAAAAGGAACAAGGGCTCTTTGAAGAAAGGGCTGATACTAGGACTGAGACAGTAAATATATGAAGCAGGATAATCTTAAAATATCAGAAAGTAAAGAAGTACCAAAAATTTTAAAAACCCACAAAAGAGAAATTATGTAAAATGAAAACAGGAGCAAATGGAAAAAGCTCTCAACAGCCAAAGCAAGAATTAGCTAAGCAGTCTTAAAATGTAGCACTGGATTATAACCAAAAGTTTACAATAATTATTCACGTGCCCAAACTGGTAAAAATAAATTACATAGTTTTTGATGAACGGTGTTAAAAAGAAATCTCCTATGCAGAAAGCTTCTAAGCAATTTATATAGCCACTCAGCTGTCCATCAAGGATGTGAAGCTAACCCCTCTCTCCTCAAGTGTGGGTTCTGCATTATGACTTCCTCCTAAATAAGACACACAGGATGGACATGGGAAAAAATTAACTTCACTGTGGGAACACTTGACAAACACTACCTCAGCTAGGTGACCAAAGTTGAGAATATAAGTGAGAAGTTCCCTTGAGAGACTGTCCTCTTGACATACAGTGAAGAGGAAGCACTTCACCTCTGTGATCTGCTTTTTCAAAGCCAAGTCTAACCACAACAAAAACACCAAGCAAATCCCAGTGCCCGGCAGTCTATAAAATACCTGACCAGTCCTCCTCCACACTGTCAAGGTCATGGAAACAAGGAGAGTCTGAGCAACTGTCAAAGCCCAGAAGAGACTAAATAGATATGATGACCCCATGTCCTTTGAGATCCTGGAACAAGGAAAGGTATAACAAAGGGAACATGAATAGGGACTTCGGTTAATAATAGAGTATCAATATTTGTTCATTATTTGTCATGATTCTGTAGAAAATTAGACAGGAAAAATTAAACGTCAAATAAGAGAAACCTACTGTAACAAACTGGAAATCTAGAAGAAACAGGTGATTTCTTTGTAAAAACACATTACCAAAATGAACACTAAATTAAGGAAAATACAAAAAGACCAATTAATCACTGAGGAACCTCTTCCCCATACTGGTTATCCTATCACTGTCCCAGGGTTTCCCTCTCCCGGGACAGGGAAGGAACAGAGGCAGAGCTGTTTGGCAGCTCCACTAATATCTGGTCCCACCCAGAATCTTCATCTCCCCCAGCCATGCCTACCCAGTGAGGACACCTGAGGAAGGATCAGGGATTATTGATTCAGATGTATCAACTACGAATTTTTCTTTTCCCAACGACTGGACACACTTACTGAAGTAAAATAAGTTAGTATTTATTGTAAGGGTAGAAATAAATTAATACTTGCAAGTGGCAAGTTAAAGAATGGGTTTGGACCTGGTAGTTCCAGTGGCTCACACTATCTCAGTGTGACCTTGCTTCTCTCCAAAACTTTGTCCTGCTCAGTGCCTTTGGGGGACCCCATTCACAGGCACAGGCTCTCTCATTGCCCTTGGGCCAACAGCAATTCTAGGCTGACAACCACTCACCATCCATTTTCCAAGAAAGAGTTTCTCCTTTTCTTGGGTTCCAAGAAAGTCATGGTTTTAAATGCCTTTGATCTGGCTTGGGTTGCATTCTCATCCTTGACCCATCACCAGGAGATGGAAAATGGGACTGACTAGGTATGGGTTGTAAACCCATCTTCAAGCTGGGTGGAACATGGGGTCATCCTTCTGCAACTGTTTGGACTGGAAGCAGGTGAGATGTAATTCCCAAAGGAAAACTGAGGCACTTGGGCCTGAGAACAGATGCTGGCTGGCAGAAAGCAACAGATTCTAAGTCAATGACAGCTCACTGCACAGCACAGAATCTGACACCAAAGGAAGAAAGGGGTTCAACTCAGGGTCAGGGGCTGCAGCTACTCATCCAGTGCTCTTACTGTCCTCCCAAGACTGCAAGAAGTTCTTTCACTTGCTGACAAGTCAGAATCGTTGGTGGTGGTAAACTCAAGTCTCTTTCCTTGGGCATCAGGTCCTCACATCTCAGAGGTGGGCCCAAAACAGCCCATGTGCCCTCAGAAGACACACAGACCTCATTCCTGCCCCTGAGAGGTGGGAGCCCTTGAGTTATGCCATCTCCCTGGCCATATTAATTGCCCATTCCTGAAAAACAATACTGCTCATTTTCCAGTTTCTTCTCTCTCATTTACTAAGTGAAGAAACCAAATGCTAGGGTGGTAAGGAAACTCTTGTGCAATGAAGTAATGGGAGGCTCAAGAATTATTCCATGCCATGGAACCCATAATTGGCAGGCTTTCCAGAGGCCACATGGATGCACATGGCTCTCCAAGACAATGCAGTGTCACTGTGAACCTCCCATTGTGAGGTCCAGGTGCTCCCATATCTTTGATTCTTAATGAATATGAATGTCAAAAGTTTCTAACGACTGAAAGGACAAAGGATTTCAGGGCCATGGTCTCCTGTATGGTTGTTGTGTCAGGGACACATTCCAATGTTTAGAGGATTATTACTTCTCTTGGCAGCCTATGAGGCTGTGAGGGGGAGGCCTTTTTCTCAACCACATGGATGTTGGTAGTTGAAACTTCTCAAAGGAATGTGTACACTGCCTAGGTAGCTGTTGAATTGCCCGGCATCACGGTCAGCTCTGTAACTATACATGAGGGCCTGGCAATGCCCAGGCTGGACTGAGCTAGAGGACCACAGATGCCTGCCTGGATAGTCAGAGGTCAAGGGCTGTCCTGCCTGAGACCTGATCATCTATTCGTGCCCTCTCAGATGGGACAAAGGATGCCTCCAGTGTCAGGAGGGCCCCACCAACCCTTAAGAAGGCAACATCTGGGGGCTGGCAGGTCACTGCACCCAGTCCTGTATAAATCCACACATGTCCACTGAGTGCCCTGCTGTCTGGGCTGTGCTGGAAACTGGGGCTGCCCAGGCAGAGTAGGGCCAGCATCACCCTTCCCAGGTAGGAGGGCAGAAGGAAACCATGCATGACTTCTGACACCCTCCCCAATCCTTGACAGAGGTTGAGTTGGGTAAGAAACAGTCCGAGACAAGAACAGACATTTCATTCTTCTCTCAGAGCCCAGGACTGAGGGAAGGGAGGCCAGAAAAACAGTTATTGACCTCAGCTCCCTGACTCCTGTCTGACCCTGGGCAAGTCCTATCCATTCTGGAGGCTTCAGAGAGAGGGAGAGGGGAGGGCAATGAGGGCCAATTGTGCTTAAACATAACTCTAACCTTTACCCTAAGAACCCTAACTTCTAACCTTAACCCCCTAACAACCCTAGCCCCAGACCCGTAGACCCTCGCCCCTGACCCCTAAACTCTAATCCCCGACCCTGACCCTTTAACCACAACCCTCTACCACGACTCTCCAACAATGGCCCATAACCCTAAACCATGGCCCCTGAACCCTCACACTGACTCAACCCAAGACCTAAAGCCTGGCCTAGTGGGTGCCGAAGGATGACTGTATGAACTCTCAAATAAACCAAGGAATTAAATCTTCTTGACCATGAATTTAGGAATGGTTTCTTAGATTTGACAGTAAAGCATAAGAAATGAAAGGAAAAAATAGACAAATTGGATTTCCTCAAAATTACAAACCTTTGTGCATCAAAAGAGGCTATCCAGAAAGTAAAAAGACGGCCCACAGAATGGAAGACAATATTGGCACGTTGTATATCTGATAAGACTCTTTACCTAGAATATACCCAGGACTTTTACAACTCATCAACAAAAAGACAAACAATAAAATTTTTGAAACAGACAAATGGCTTGCATGGACTGCTCTTCAGGCAAGACATAGAAATGGTCAACAAGGAAATGAAAAAAGATGTCAAACATCAGTAGTCATGATGAAAATGCAAATTAAAGCCACGATGTGATGCCCCTTCACACACACTAGAATAAAAATAAATTTTTAAATATATAAATAAAAATAACAAATGTTGGCAACAATGTAGAGTAATTAGAACCCTTAAAAGTTACTTGTGGAGATGTACAATGGTGCAGTCTATATGTACAAAACTTTAGCATTTACTCAAAAATATAAAATATAATTACCATGTGGTTCAACAACTCCACTCCTAGACATATTCCCAAAAAATTGAAAACAGGTGTTCAAACAAAAACTTGTTCACCAATTATTAATAGCAGCACTGTTCACAGTAGCCCAAGGTAGAAAAGATTTAAATGTCCATCAGCAGGTAAATGGATAAGCAAAATAAGGTAGACACATAAGCTGCATTATTCTGTCATATAAAGGAATAAAGTAAAATTATACAGCCACTGTGGAAAACTGTATGGTGGCTCCTCAAAAACATGGAAAATGTATGATCCCTTGATTCCACTCCAGGGTGTACACCCAAAATATTAGAAAGCAAGGACTGGAACAGATATCTGTACCCCATATTCACAGCAACATTATTCACAATAACCAAAAGGTGGAAGCAACACAACACATCCTTCAACAGATGAATGGATAAGTACAGTGTAGTATATACACAATGGAATATGACTCAACCTTTAAAACTAAGGTAATTCTCACACATGCTACAATGTGATGAACCTTGAAGTTATTATGCTAAGTGAAACAAGCCAGACACAGAAAGGACAAACGTTCTATGATTCCACTAGTATGAGGTATCCAGATAAGTCAAATTCAAAGACAAAGTAGAATAAGGTTGCCAGAGGTTGAGGTGAGTTAGTGTTTAATGGCTATGGTTTCACATGGGGAAAATAAAGTTCTGGAGATGGATGGTGAAGATATTTTTACAACAATGTGAATGTAGTTAACGCCATAGCACTGTACACTTAAAAATGGTTTAAATGGGTCTTCCCTCGTGGCACAGTGGTTAAGAATCCGCCTGCCAATGCAGGGGACACGGGTTCAAGCGCTGGTCCTGGAAGATCCCGCATGCCGTGGAGCAACTAAGCCCATGCGCCACAAATACAGAGCCTGTGCTCTAGAGCCCGTGCTCCGCAAGAGAAGCCACCGCAATGAGAAGCCTGCACACAGCAACTAAGAGTAGCCTCCGCTGGCCGCAACTAGAGAAAGCCTGCACACAGCAACAAACACCCGACACAGCCAAAAAATAAAATAAAATAATTTTTTTAAAAAAGCTTTAAAAAATGGTTTAAGTGGTAAATGTTATGTGTTTTTAATCACAATGGAAAAATGAATGAAATAATGATCAATGTTACAATGTGGATAAACATTGAAAACTTCCTAAGTGAAAGAAGCCATACAGAAAAACCACCCAGATCATGCTCATCTTGTACACTTTAAATCCAGCAAGGTTTTCAAAGTGAGGAAAAGCCCCAGTGATGGTTCCAAGAAAAGAAAACTGGATTCGAATGGAAAAATACGTTTCCACAAAGCTGGGGCAGCTGGTGAAAGTTGAAGCAGGTCTGGGGATAAGATTATAATGTGGAAACCATAATTATTCCCCATTTTGGGGTTATGTGCTGGTTCCCTGGGAGAGTGGCCCTCCAACTCTCACAGGGTAAAACAAACTGGTGTATTTTGTGAATGTGGAAAACTTGATACTGCTATTTGAAGTTTTGTATACACTTGAAATTTACTAGAAAATAAAGTGCTTATCAAACAACCATGTCGTACCACGCCAGAAATACAGACATCAAACTTTGTTATAGAGGCCAAGCTCTACCCAGATCCAGCTCACCCACAGTGGTGATGCCAATCACCCTTGTAGGAGGCCACATACTACAAGAGGCACCGTGGGAAGATTATATTGGGAGACACTATGTCTTGGGTGCTGTGGATGACCTAGATGTAGTTGAAACAGTGGGATTTCTGAATTCTAGTTTTCCACATTCAATCAACAAAAAACTGTTACAACTAAAAAATGAATTCAGTAAAGCTGCAGGATACAAAAGAAAGAAAAATCAATGCACAAAAATCATTTGTGATTCTATACACTGATAATGAACCATCAGAAAAAGAATTAAAAAAAAATCCCACTTACAATTGCATCCAAAAAGATAACTAGGAGTAAATTTAACCAAGGACGTGAAGGACCTGCACAATGAAAACTGGAAGACACTGATAAAGGAAACTGAACAGACAAAAATAAATGGAAAGATACCCCGTGCTCATGGGTAAAAAGAATAGTGTGAAAATATGCATTCTAAGGTGGGACTTCCCTGGCCATCCAGGGGTTGGGACTCTGCGCTCCCACTGCAGGGGGCGCAGGTTCGATCCCTGGTTGGGGAACTAAGATCCCGCATCCTGCATACCACATGGTGTGGCCCAATTTTTTTTTTTTTAACATCTTTATTGAAGTATAATTGCCTTACAATGGTGTGTTAGCTTCTGCTTTATAACAAAGTGAATCAGTTATACATATACAATATGTTCCCATTTCTCTTCCCTCTTGCATCTCCCTCCCTCCCACCCTCCCCATCCCATCCCTCTAGGTGGTCACAAAGCACCGAGCTGATCTCCCTGTGCTATGCGGCTGCTTCCCACTAGTTATCTATTTTACATTTGGTAGTGTATATATGTCCATGACACTCTCTTACCCTGTCACATCTCACCCCACCCCTCCCCATATCCTCAAGTCCATTCTCTAGTAGGTCTGTGTCTTTATTCCCGTCTTGCCACTAGGTTCTTCATGGCCTTTTTTT
Organism: Balaenoptera physalus; assembly: GCF_965194825.1. Taxonomy (NCBI): domain Eukaryota; kingdom Metazoa; phylum Chordata; class Mammalia; order Artiodactyla; family Balaenopteridae; genus Balaenoptera; species Balaenoptera physalus. The sequence goes on from NW_028126470.1 coordinate 449,372, forward strand.
TTCCCTTAGATTCCGTATATATGAGTTAGCATACTGTATTTGTTTTTCTCTTTCTGACTTACTTCACTCTGTATGACAGACTCTAACTCCATCCACCTCATTACAAATACCTCCATTTCATTTCTTTTTATGGCTGAGTAATATTCCATTGTATATATGTGCCACATCTTCTTTATCCATTCATCTGTCGATGGACATTTAGATTGCTTCCATGTCCTGACTATTCTAAATAGAGCTGCAATGAACATTTTGGTACATGACTCTTTTTGACCTATGGTTTTCTCAGGGTATATGCCCAGTGGTGGGATTGCTGGGTCGTATGGTAGTTCTATTTGTAGTTTTTTAAGGAACCTCCATACTGTTCTCCATAGTGGCTGTATCAATTTACATTCCCACCAACAGTGCAAGAGTGTTCCCTTTCCTCCACACCCTCTCCAGCATTTATTGTTTCTAGATTTTTTGATGATGGCCATTCTGACCGGTGTGAGATGATATCTCATTGTAGTTTTGATTTGCATTTCTCTAATGATTAATGATGTTGAGCATTCTTTCATGTGTCTGTAGGCCATCTGTATATCTACTTTGGAGAAATGTCTATTTAGGTCTTCGGCCCATTTTTGGATTGGGTTGTTCGTTTTTTTGTTATTGAGCTGCATGAGCTGCTTGTAAATCTTGGAGATTAATCCTTTGTCAGTTGCTTCATTTGCAAATATTTTCTCCCATTCTGATGGTTGTCTTTTGGTCTTGTTTATGGTTTCCTTTGCTGTGCAAAAGCTTTTAAGTTTCATTAGGTCCCATTTGTTTATTTGTGTTCTTATTTCCATTTCTCTGGGAGCTGGGTCAAAAAGAATCTTGCTGTGATGTATGTCATAGAGTGTTCTGCCTATGTTTTCCTCTAAGAGTTTGATAGTGTCTGCCCTTACACTTAGGTCTTTAATCCATTTTGAGTTTATTTTTGTGCATGGTGTCAGGGAGTGTTCTAATTTCATACTTTTACATGTACCTGTCCAATTTTCCCAGCACCACTTATTGACGAGGCTGTCTTTTCTCCACTGTATATGCTTGCCTCCTTTATCAAAAATAAGGTGCCCATATGTGTGTGGGTTTATCTCTGGGCTTTCTATCCTGTTCCATTGATCTATATTTCTGTTTTTGTGCCAGTACCACACTGTCTTGATTACTGAAGCTTTGTAATATAGTCTGAAGTCAGGGAGCCTGATTCCCCCAGCTCCATTTTTCGTTCTCAAGATTGCTTTGGCTATTCAGGGTCTTTTGTGTTTCCATACAAATTGTGAAATTTTTTGTTCTAGTTCTGTGAAAAATGCCAGTGGTAGTTTGATAGGGATTGCATTGAATCTGTAGATTGCTTTGGGTAGTAGAGTCATTTTCACAATGTTGATTCTTCCAATCCAGGAACATGGTATATCTCTCCATCTATTTGTATCATCTTTAATTTCTTTCATCAGTGTCTTATAATTTTCTGCATACAGGTCTTTTGTCTCCTTAGGTAGGTTTATTCCTAGATATTTTATTCTTTTTGTTGCAATGGTAAATGGGAGTGTTTTCTTAATTTCACTTTCAGATTTTTCGTCATTAGTGTATAGAAATGCAAGAGATTTCTGTGCATTAATTTTGTATCCTGCTACTTTACCAAATTCATTGATTAGCTCTAGGAGTTTTCTGGTAGCATCTTTAGGATTCTCTATGTATAGTATCATGTCATCTGCAAATAGTGACAGCTTTACTTCTTCTTTTCTGATTTGGATTCCTTTTATTTCTTTGTCTTCTCTGATTGCTGTGGCTAACACTTCCAAAACTATGTTGAATAATAGTGGTGAGAGTGGGCAACCTTGTCTTGTTCCTGATCTTAGTGGAAATGGTTTCAGTTTTTCACCATTGAGGACAATGTTGGCTGTGGGTTTGTCATATATGGCCTTTATTATGTTGAGGAAAGTTCCCTCTATGCCTACTTTCTGCAGGGCTTTTATCATAAATGGGTGTTGAATTTTGTCGAAAGCTTTCTCTGCATCTATTGAGATGATCATATGGTTTTTCTCCTTCAGTTTGTTAATATGATGTATGACATTGATTGATTTGCGTATATTGAAGAATCCTTGCATTCCTGGGATAAACCCCACTTGATCATGGTGTATGATCCTTTTAATGTGCTGTTGGATTCTGTTTGCTAGTATTTTGTTGAGGATTTTTGCATCTATGTTCATCAGTGATATTGGCCTGTAGTTTTCTTTCTTTGTGACATCTTTGTCTGGTTTTGGTATCAGGGTGATGGTGGCCTCGTAGAATGAGTTTGGGAGTGTTCCTCCCTCTGCAATATTTTGGAAAAGTTTGAGAAGGATAGGTGTTAGCTCTTCTCTAAATGTTTGATAGAATTCACCTGTGAAGACATCTGGTCCTGGGCTTTTGTTTGTTGGAAGGTTTTTAATCACAGTTTCAATTTCAGTGCTTGTGATTGGTCTGTTCATATTTTCTATTTCTTCCTGGTTCAGTCTCGGCAGTTTGTGCATTTCTAAGAATCTGTCCATTTCTTCCAGGTTGTCCATTTTATTGGCATAGAGTTGCTTGTAGTAATCTCTCATGATCTTTTGTATTTCTGCAGTGTCAGTGGTTACTTCTCCTTTTTCATTTCTAATTCTATTGATCTGAGTCTTCTCCCTTTTTCTCTTGATGAGTCTGGCTAATGGTTTATCAATTTTGTTTATCTTCTCAAAGAACCAGCTTTTAGTTTCATTGATTTTTGCTATTGTTTCCTTCATTTCTTTTTCATTTATTTCTGACCTGATCTTTATAATTTCTTTCCTTCTGCTGGCTTTGGGGTTTTTTTGTTCTTCTTTCTCTAATTGCTTTAGGTGCAAGGTTAGGTTGTTTATTCGAGATGTTTCCTGTTTCTTGAGGTAGGCTTGTATTGCTATAAACTTCCCTCTTAGCACTGCTTTTGCTGCGTCCCATAGGTTTTGGGTCGTCGTATCTCCATTGTCATTTGTTTCTAGGTATTTTTTGATTTCCCCTTTGATTTCTTCAGTGATCACTTCGTTATTAAGTAATGTATTGTGTAGCCTCCATGTGTTTGTATTTTTTACAGATCTTTTCCTGTAATTGATATCTAGTCTCATAGCGTTGTGGTCGGAAAAGATACTTGATACGATTTCAATTTTCTTAAATTTACCAAGGCTTGATTTGTGACCCAAGATATGATCTATCCTGGAGAATGTTCCATGAGCACTTGAGAAAAATGTGTATTCTGTTGTTTTTGGATGGAATGTCCTATAAATATCAATTAAGTCCATCTTGTTTAATGTATCATTTAAAGCTTGTGTTTCCTTATTTATTTTCATTTTGGATGATCTGTCCATTGGTGAGAGTGGGGTGTTAAAGTCCCCTACTATGATTGTGTTGCTGTCGATTTCCCCTTTTATGGCTGTTAGTATTTGCCTTATGTATTGAGGTGCTCCTATGTTGGGTGCATAAATATTTACAATTGTTATACCTTCCTCTTGGATCGATCCCTTGATCATTATATAGTGTCCTTCTTTGTCTCTTGTAATAGTCTTTATTTTAAAGTCTATTTTGTCTGATATGAGAATTGCTACTCCAGCTTTCTTTTGATTTCCATTTGCATGGAATATCTTTTTCCATCCCCTCACTTTCAGTCTATATGTGTCTCTAGGTCTGAAGTGGGTCTCTTGTAGACAGCATATATATGGGTCTTATTTTTGTATCCATTCAGTCAGCCTGTGTCTTTTGGTGGGAGCATTTAATCCATTTACATTCAAGGTAATTATCGATATGTATGTTCCTATTCACATTTTCTTAAATGTTTTGGGTTTGTTATTGTAGGTGTTTTCCTTCTCTTGTGTTTCTTGCCTAGAGAAGTTCCTTTAGCATTTGTTGTAAAGCTGGTTTGGTGGTGCTGAACTCTCTCAGCTTTTGCTTGTCTGTAAAGGTTTTAATTTCTCCATCGAATCTGAATGAGATCCTTGCTGGGTAGTGTAATCTTGGTTGTAGGTTTTTCTCCTTCATCACTTTAAGTACATCCTGCCACTCCCTTCTGGCTTGCAGAGTTTCTGCTGAAAGATCAGATGTTAACCTTATGGGGATTCCCTTGTGTGTTATTTGTTTTTTTCCCTTGCTGCCTTTAATATGTTTTCCTTATATTTAATTTTTGACAGTTTGATTAATATGTGTCTTGGTGTGTTTCTCCTTGGGTTTATCCTGTATGGGACTCTCTGTGCTTCCAGGACTTGATTAACTATTTCCTTTCCCATATTAGGGAAGTTTTCAACTATAATCTCTTCAAATATCTTCTCAGTCCCTTTCTTTTTCTCTTCTGCTTCTGGGACCCCTATAATTCGAATATTGTTGCGTTTAATGTTGTCCCAGAGGTCTCTGAGACTGTCCTCAGTTCTTTTCATTCTTTTTTCTTTATCCTGCTCTGCAGTAGTTATTTCCACCATTTTATCTTCCAGGTCACTTATCCTTTCTTCTGCCTCAGTTATTCTGCTATTGATCCCATCTAGAGTATTTTTAATTTCATTTATTGTGGTTTTCATCATTGCTTGGTTCCTCTTTAGTTCTTCTACGTCCTTGTTAAATGTTTCTTGCATTTTGTCCATTCTATTTCCAAGATTTTGGATCATCCTTACTATCATTATTCTGAATTCTTTTTCAGGTAGACTACCCATTTCCTCTTCATTTGTTAAGTCTGGTATGTTCTGACCCTGCTCCTTCATCTGCTGTGTGTTTTTCTGTCATCTCATTTTGCTTATCTTACTGTGTTTGGGGTCTCCTTTTCACAGGCTGCAGGTTCGTAGTTCCCATTGTTTTTGGTATCTGTCCCCAGTGGCTAAGGTTGGTTCAGTGGGTTGTGTAGGCTTCCTGGTGGAGGGAACTAGTGCCTGAGCTCTGGTGGATGAGGTTGGATCTTGTCTTTCTGGTGGGCACGTCCACGTCTGGTGGTGTATTTTGGGGTGTCTGTGGCCTTATTATGATTTTAGGCAGCCTCTCTGCTAATGGATGGGGCTGTGTTCCTGTCTTGCTAGTTGTTTGGCATAGGGTGTCCAGCACTGTAGCTTGCTCGTCGTTGAGTGAAGCTGGGTCTTGATGTTGAGATGGAGATCTCTGAGAGATTTTTGCCATTTGGTATTACGTGGAGCTGGGAGGTCTCTTGTGGACCAGTGTCCTGAAGTTGGCTCTCCCACTTCAGAGGCACGGCCCTGATGCCTGGCTGGAGCACCAAGAGCCTTTCGTCCACACGGCTCAGAGTAAAAGGGAGAAAAAATAGAAAGAAAGAAAGAAAGAAAGAAAGAGGCTATAATATAGTGAAGTAAAATAAAGCTATTGTAAAGCAAAGCTATACAGAAAAAATTGCACCCAGAAGCATATACATATACACTCACAAATAAAAGGAAAAGGGGAAAAATTAATATATCATGCTCCCAAAGTCCACCTCCTGAATTTGGAATGATTCGTTGTCTATTCAGGTATTCAACAGATGCAGGCACATCAAGTTGTTTGTGGAGTTTTAATCCGCTGCTTCTAAGGCTGCTGGGAGAGATTTCCCCTTATCTTCCCTGTTCGCACAGCTCCTGGGGTTCAGCTTTGGATTTGGACCCGCCTCTGCGTGTAGGTTGCCTGAGGGCGTCTATTCCCCGCCCAGACAGGACGGGGTTAAAGGAGCAGCTGCTTCGGGGGCTCTGGCTCACTCAGGCCGCAGGGAGGGAGGTGTACAGAGGAGGCGGGGTGAGCCTGCGGCGGCCGAGGCCGGCGTGACGTTGCACCAGCCTGAGGCGGGCAGTGCGTTCTCCCGGGGAACTTGTCCCCGGATCACGGGACCCTGGCAGTGGCGGGCTACACAGGCTCCCGGGAGGGGCAGTGTGGAGAGTGACCTGTGCTCACACACAGGCTTTTTGGAGGCGGCAGCAGCAGCCCCAGCGTCTCACGCCCGTCTCTGTTGTCCGTGCTGATCGCAACGGCTCGCGCCTTTCTCTGGAGTTCATTTAGGCGGCACTCTGAATCCCCTCTCCTTGCGCTCAGCAAAACAAAGAGGCAAGAAAAAGTCTCTTGCCTCTTCGGCTGCTGCAGAACTTTTCCCAGTCTCCCTCCCAGCCAGCTGTGGTGCGCTAACCCCTTCAGGCTGTGTTCACGCCGCCAGCCCCAGTCCTCTCCCTGCGATCCCACTGAAGCCCCAGCCTCAGCTCCCAGCCCCACCCGCTGAGCAGACAAGCCTCTCGGGCTGGTGAGTGCTGCTCGGCGCCGAGCCTCTGTGCGGGAGTCTCTCCGTTTTTCCCTCTGCACCCCTGTTGCTGTGGGATCCGTGCTGGTAGCTGCGGCTCGCGCCCGTCTCTGAAGTTCGTTTAGGCGGCGCTCTGAATCCCCTCTCCTCGCGCACCAGGAAACAAAGAGGGAAGAAAAAGTCTTTTGCCTCTTCGGCAGCTGCAGACTTTTTCCCGGACTCCCTCTCGGCTAGCTGTGGTGCACTAACCCCTTCAGGCTGTTTTCACGCCACCAACCCCAGTCCTCTCCCTGCGATCCGACCAAAGCCCGAGCCTCAGCTCCCAGCCCCGCCTGCCCCGGCGGGTGAGCAGACAAGCCTCTCGGGCTGGAGAGTGCTGGTCAGCACCGCTCCTCCGTGCGGGAACCTCTCCGCTTTGCCCTCCGCACCCCTGTGGCTGCGCTCTCCTCCGTGGCTCCGAAGCTTCCCCCCTCTGCCACCCGCAGTCTCTGCCCGTGAAGGGGCTTCCTAGTGCGTGGAAATCTTTCCTCCTTCACAGCTCCCTCCCACTGGTGCAGGTGCCGTCCCTATTCTTTTGTCTCTGTTATTTCTTTTTTCTTTTGCCCTACCCAAGTATGGGGGGAGTTTCTTGCCTTTTTGGCGGTCTGACGTTTTCTGCCAGCGTTCAGTGGGTGTTCTGTAGGAGCAGTTCCACGTGTAGATGTATTTCTACTGTATCTGTGGGAAGGAAGGTGATCTCCGCGTCTTACTCTTCCGCCATCTTCCCGAGGCTCCCCCAAATTTTTTTTTTAATTTTAAAAAATATGCATTCTAGCCAAATTAATGTACACATTCAACACAATCCCTACCAAAAGTCCAAAGACACTTTCCATAGAAACAGAGCAAACAATCTTAAGATGTGTGTGGAACCACAAAGGACCCAGAAGAGCCAAAGCCACCCTGAGGAAGGTGAATGGGCTGGAGGCATCTCGCTCCCTGACTTCACACTTCATTACGAAGCTACATTCCCCCAAAATTGTGGAGTTGGCACAAAAACAGGCGCACAGACCAAAGGAACAGAGCAGAGGGCCCAGGACCAACCTACAGGTATGTGATCAGTTAATTCACAAGCAAGGAGCCAAGAACATACATCAGGGAAAGGACAGTCCCCTCAATGAACGGTGCTGGGAAAACCGGACGCCACTCGCCAAAGAACAACACTGCACTCTGTCTACACCACACACAAAAGCGGCCAAAAACCCAGTTTTCCACATCAAGCCCTTCCTCTCCTGGGTCCTCTGAAGACAGACACCCTCAGCGGTCAGCAACGCACAGGAACCTTCTCCCCACATTTCCTCACAATTTCCCTCAGTGGTGTCACCTCCCAGCAGGTCCTGAGGAGACCAGACTCCTCTCAGCATGAACTGGACCCCACAGTGTCCCAAAGCTGAAGCCTCAGGGGGTCCTGAGGAGACTCGGCTTCTGTTAGTGTGGACTCGACCCCAGCTTGTCCTGAAGCCCGGCCGTCAGCGTGGATGCAACCCACGTGTCCCAGAAGCCAAAGCCCCAGGGGGTCCTGAGGAGACAGGGCTCCTCTAAGCATGAACGTGAACAGCATGATCTGAACAGACATCCCACCATAAAAAGATATACAGATGGTAAAAATCATACAGAAACAAGCTCAACATCATATACCATTAGGGAATTACAAATTAAAATCATGAGATATCACAGCATACCTATTTAGCACTGCTAAACTCCAAAAATATGAAAATACCAATTGTTAGAGGGTGAGGAACAAAAGGAGCTCTCCTTCATAGCTGGGGGGATGCATGTGCAGCCACTTTGGAAGACAATTTGGCAGTTTTTTCCAAAACTAAACAAGTCTCACGTTGGGATCCAACAATCATGCTTCCAGTATTCAGGCAACTGCTTTGAAAATCTATGTCCAAATGCAAACAAGGATGCAATTATGCACAGCAGCACTTTCATAATGGCTAAAAATTTGAAGAAATCAGGATATCCTTCAAAAGATTAATGTATAAACAAATTGGGGTACATCCATGTCAAGGTGAGTAGAATATGCCACCCCAAAATATGTCTCTCTGGCAAAAGGATTATTGGTCTGCTTTAAAAAAAAAAGGGGGGGGGGCTTCCCTGGAGCCTCAGTGGTTAAGAGTCTGCCTGCCAATGCAGGGGACACGGGTTCGAGCCCTGGTTCGGGAAGATCCCACATGCCACAGAGCAACTACGCCCGTGCTCCACAACTACTGAGCCTGCGTTCTAGAGCCCACGAGCCACAACTATTGACCCCGTGTGCCACAACTACTGAAGCCTGCACACCTAGAGCCTGTGCTCCGCGAGAAGAAAAGCCACGATGAGAAGCCCATGCACTGCAAAGAAAAGTAGCCCCTGCTCGTCACAACCAGAGAAAAGCCTGCATGCAGCAACGAAGACCCAATGCAGCCAAAAATAAAATAATATATCCAATAAAAGTATCTCAGAAAACTGAGATTGCTGTTTTATGAAAGGCATTTACAATACAGAAGTCTCCATTTATAAGGGTATGTCCCTCTTTGCACCAAAAATGGAAGGATAATTAAATCTTAAGTAACTCTTTTCAATGGAGAAGTCCTGACTTAAATGTGCAAACAATCATACCCTTGTTTACTGTGCTTTGCATGATAACCTGCCATAAGTAGTCTTCCCCCCTTCCCCAGCATATTTCTTCTGTTTTTAGCTGAAGAGGTATTTAAGGGGATGGTTTTGGTCATTTCAGAGAGTGACTCAGTTTTCCTTGCTATCCCCCCTGTATTCAGAAGGTATACATGTAATTAAACTTCTGCTTTTCTCCTGGTAATCTGTCTTTTATTTCAGGGGCAGGGGGGGCCTCAACCAAGAACCTAGAAAAGTAGAGGGAAAATTGTTTTTCTGCCCATACACATGCAGTGGAATACTACTCAGCAGAAAGGAATGCACCATCAGCCTATGGAAAGACATGGATAAATCCTCAGTATATACTGCTACGTGAAAGCATCCAGGCTGAGGAGGCTGCACACAGTATGACCCCATTGGTGACACTCTGGGAAAGGCAAAGCTACACAGATGATAAGCAGATCATGCGGTGGGGGGTTTGAAGTATTCCATGTGACACTCTAGGATGGATACCTGCCACTATGCATTTGTCTAAACCCATAGATGTGTGTAGCCCAAGGGGCCAATCATAATCTATTCAAATTTAGTTATTTAGGATGTAGGAGTGTTGCAGGATGGAATACATTATGTGACAGAGTCTAACTGTATTAGAAATATATGGAAACAACTCACCGTAGGGGATGGGATCAAAGGTGCTGACCTAAGTTATCTTTGGAAATGAATGGAATCTGTAGATTAAAGGCAAAATGGACCCTATATAAACAGTGGGCTTTATTTTACGAAGTTCTTTCCAGGGTGTAGTAGCTAACAACTCTGAAACCTCTGCACGTGTAACCTGGAAAGGAGCAATGCATATATAAATGGCAGATGGTGGGAGCCAGGCTCCTCACTGTGGGAGTGGGAAGTTACAGATAAGCAAGGGGAGAGCCTCTGCCCTCGTAATGCTGGATCTGGGCTTCCTGGGCGGATGTTGACTGGCCAGGGAAACACACAGATCTTCACGCTGGGAAGACCCTGCAGACACAGGAACTTCACGCCCCATCTTTCCACCCATACCTGCTGGAAACGCTCAGCCCTCTATCATCAGTCAATTGCAGCGTTTAAGACAGTCTCGCCCCCAGGCAGATAAAGGAACATGAGGATCTTGCTTACGCCTAAGCTGTCCCAGAATCCAGGCCCTGGGGGTGGAGCCAGGTTGGGGGTGCCTGGGCCTCTGACCAGCAGGTGAGAGGAAGGAGGAAGACCAGTCCTGAGGACAGAGGTTCCCTCAAGTCGGTGAGCCCAGGAGCCCCGATGGGATTCATTCCTACTGAGGACATGGGCGGGGCCTGCAGTGGTTCTGTGTTCCCCCTGGGCCCCTTTGATGAAGCCATGGCAGCACTGAGCCCAGACATCTACTGGCAGTGTCTCAAACTCTGACACAGTGGTTTTACAAAGGAACAAGAGAATGGAGCTGAGCCCCTGACGGCCACTCCTTTCTGGCTCTGAGTTGCTTCCAACTGGACGGCAGTCACCTGCACATAGTCTGCTGTGACCTACCTGCCCCCTTTGGCCTTTCCTCTCCCTCCCTGCGATGATGCCCATGACATTTCCAGCCTCGACCCCTCTCGCAGGCCAGACTCCTCTGTCCAGTCACTGCACCCCCATCTCACCTTGGGGGCTAACAGGCCCCTCAGAGGACTGGGATCCTGCAGCTCCCCACACCCAGGAGCAGCCCCACCTTCCCAGGTTGCCGAGCCCAGGCACCAGGTGTAACCGAGCAGAACCCTACGGGGCCTTCCCAGTACAGACCCCTCCCCGACATCCTCTGCTGTAGCTCCTCTCTGAAGTACCTGGATAACAGTATCTGATGCATGCTTCCTGAGTTGTTTTACAGATGCTGAAACCACCACCAAACGGAAGAAATTAACTACCTGATGATCTTGAACAGGTAACCCCGGAACTTCTGGTGCCTAAGAATTTATAATGTTAACCGCCTGTTACCTCACCATCAACCGGAGAATTGTGCACCAGCTGATCGCATACCCTGCGACGCCCCTCCTTCACTTGGCCTTTAAAATTCCTTTGCTGAAATCCTTCAGGGAGTTTGGGGTTTCAGAGCACAGGCCACCTGGCTTCCTTGTATTGGCACTCTTACAATTAAAGCTGCACTTCCCTTCACCACACCCGGTGTCAGTAGACTGGCTTTACTGCACTCGGGCAAGCGGCCCCAAGTTTTGTTCGGTAACACTGGGGTCTCCCAAGCTCCCACTCTCCTTGTGTCCCACTGACTGTCATCTGCTCCTCCAGAGTCTTGCTGCAGCAAAAATAGAAATGAAGTTTTCCCTCCCCTGAGAACAAGGAAAACAAAGGGAACGGTGAATAGGCTAGAGAAGAAACATAATCTGGCCTGAAAGAGTTAATCACTCCTTGTTTTACTTTGTCACTAATTTGTAGTAACTAGATGTGTACTTTACAAAGCTAATCTCACTCCCTGACACTATGTAATTTACCTCTGGCACCCATTACCCCTAACTCTGTGTGAGTTACATCCCCTGCCTCTCACTCCCTAACCTTATTATGTCCAGCACTTACATTCTATACACCCTTCATAACAAGTCACCCCCTATAGTTTTTGCATTTCAGAGACAAGGTCACCGGTCGATAAACCAGAAGCAAACGGATGCAATTTCCAGACTGCCGGACCCCAATTACCGGGCAGCCTGATGCCAACTATGACTGTTTTGAAATAATGCAAAGGAAAGGAGGAATGAAAGACCTTCACTACTTCGATCCTCATCCTATACCCCGGACCGCGAGAGCCCCACGCATAAAATCTTCCCTGATTCTCAAGGAGGGGTGCCCAGTTCTTGAGGCGCTAGCCGGCTGTGTCTTCCCTGTTGTCTGGCAGAAGAATAAAGCCATCTCTCTCTTCTTCCAAAATCCCTGTCTCCGTATTTCTGTTTGGCCTCGGTGCACAGGGAAGCCGAAATTTCGACAGCAGTCTGTGGCCAGTTCCCACACTAATTCACCTCTACGCCCACAGTCCTGGTCCAAGCCCGATCTTGTGCCTGGTTCCTCCATCAGGCCCTGACAGAACTCCCTGCCCGCACGGTGCACCTCACATCCCACACCAACGTGGTCTTTCTGAAGCATAAACGAGACTGTGACTCTCCCCCACCTGTAATCCCCCAAAAGTTTCCCCACTTCGCTAGGGTATCTGCTGGGAGAGACATCTGCCAAGGCCCTGAGAGTCCCCGGCATCCCCACTAGGCTGCTGGCTCCTGAGTCCCCTGACAATGAGCACCTCAGCCGGCCATGTGACACAGCAGGAAACCCCAGAACTGCTCACCTCACGAGGGGACTGGCACGGCCACGGCCTGATCAGAGAGAGCAGAGAAGGGCTCCCCAGCTGGGACACAGACTCTGCACGAGTGTCCTCTCCCTGAGCCACTACATCACCTCGTGTGACTTGAGGGAAGGAAGGACCGAGGCACACTTGGCTCCTAAGGAGGATGGGATAGGCTCAGCCACGTCCCCCCAAATTCACATGCTGAATCCCTAACCCCCAGGACCCCAGGATGTGGCTGTATTTGGAGATGGGATTTTTAAAGAGGCGATCAAGGTAAAAATGAGGTCACTAGGGTGGATCTTAATCCAATAGGATTGGTGTTCTACAAGAAGAGATTAGGACACAGATAGGCAAATGGGGAGACCACGTGAGGACCTGGGGAGAAGATGGCTGTCTAAGTACCAAGTAGAGAGGCCTCAGGAGAAGCCAGCCTGCACACACCTTGATCTCAGACAGCATCCAGGACTGGGAGTTTGGTCTGTTATTCAAGCTGCACAGTCTGTGGTATTTGTTACAGAGGTCCTGAGCAGACTCACACGCAGGGTAACTCAGGGCTCAGACTGGACAGAGCCCACTCTCCATCCCCCTGTACGGGAGTTACAGGATCCTCAGGAACTGAGGAGGGGGTCCCTGAGGAGAGGCACAAGATAGAAGGTGCTAGGCATTAACATGACTGCATTCATGTTAAACGTGCCTGAAGTCCATTCACACGAGATGGTTTTGTCCTGTATGTACATAGGCACCTTCCGTCTGAACTGCAGATCTTTAGCTTCACCACCTCCACTGAGAGCATTAGATTCACCTACTGTGGACCATCTCCTATAGGATTTCCAGAACCACAAAGCATCGAACCTTCACAGGGCCCAGAGTCTGTGCACTAGCGTCTGGGCGACCCTCACAGCAGGGCTGCGCAGCTACCCATCAGGACCCATTTCCCTTTTTCCTGTTCACAGCTACCCTGCACCTCCCAGCCTTCCCACTCCTTACAACTAGGGTGTAGTGTCTCGTGTTACCAAGGGGAAGGGGTGGAGGTGGTGAGGGCTTGGCCAGCCTGCATCCTAGGACGGAGGGCATGATGCCCACCTGGTCACCCCACCCTGCTGGTTGGAGCACTCACCTGGAAGCAGGGAGGAGAAACAAGGGGGACAGAGCCTGGGACCTGACACCCACCTGCCCTGGACTGTCACAAGAAGGGGAAAGAGACAGCTTGAGCTTCAGCCCAGTTTTGGGAGACACTTTGTCCAGCAACAAACTTCTGCCTTAAAAGCCAAGGTGCTTTACAAAGCCCTCCCCAGCTGTCACAGAAAGTCAGGCTTAATCTCATCACACTTTTCTCAAACCCCAGCTCACGCTGAGACCACCTCTCAGGTGATGGTGCTTCAGAGCAGCCCCTTTACAAGATCTCTGGAGTTCAGCTCTCCCAGCCCTGCCTTCAGTTTAAGGGAGAAGTTTCCTTGACAAACCTGCTCAGTTTCCTTGACAACCAAGCTTCGCAATCTCCCAAACTCTTCTCCTACAAACATTCCTATTCTAGGCTTGATGAGCCTAAAGTGACTAGTGCTGTCATCATGTGACAGAGAGTGACTCCTCCAAGCCCGTAGTTACTGGTTACATGATGCTACTGATGACGAAATCCCAAAAGAGCCAGCTTTGCAAGGTAACCACTTCTGGACTCGGCACTGGGTACCTTTCCACGGACAGAGTCCAGTGGCTGTTTCCACGGGCCCCATGGTGGAAGAGCTCACCTAATGCAGCCAGGACTTCATCCCTTCCAGGTGATTCCAGGGCCCTCATTCTCCCCAGACCCCCACCCACATGGCTGCTGTCTGTGCCAGTCTATATGGGACCTTGGTAATTTCCTAAAATGAGGGTTATTTTATACACAGGTAATGGGTTGAATGCCGGCCCCAAAAGATGTGTCCCCCGAGAACACGTGAACAGGACCATATCTGGGAAAAGGGTCTTTGTATATGTAGTTAAGGATCTCAAGGTGAGGTCATCTTGGGTTAGGGTGGCCCTCAATCCAACTGAGAGAGTCCTTATGAGAGACAAAAGAGGAGAGGCACAGACACAGAGGAGAAGCCACGTGAAGACAGAGGCAGAGACGGGAGGGATGCAGCCACGAGCCTGGGGATGCCTGGAGCCCCCGGAAGCTGGAAAAGGCAGGAAGAACACTATCCTGGAGCCTTTGGAGAGACTTCCGTCCTGCAACACCCTGATCTCAGATGTCTGGTCTCCAGGACTGGGGGAGGATGAATTCCTGTTGTTTTAAACCACCCAGCTTGTGGTCATTTGTTACAGAAGCCACAGAACAGTCACACAGACCCTGCTCTGTAGGATCCTGGAAGTGCGGGTCTCATTAAAGGCCAACAAAGGCTGGATCGCAGAGCCCTGAGAGTCAGCATTGGGACCCAGAAATCCTAAAGCAGTGGCTGGACACCAGAACGTTGAGGGTCAGTTGGAAGCCCATCCCTAAGGGTGCCGGCTGCACATGGCCTCCCCAGGTTTTTACGCCTGTACATGCGTAAAATAAGTATTTCCATCCTGATTCAGGACCTCTGATATCACCGTTCACATTGCTAATTAAGAACCCACTAGTTACACTGATGAAAACCCTATCAGGACACTTGCTCCAGTGGTAAACAATTCTGAAGTTGGTCACAGCTGGGGAATCGTCTCCCATGCAGCCAGCAGCCCCCACACAAGAAGCGTCCTCATTGCAAAGCTGGGGGACCATGAAGAGGCGTTTCTGAGTAAATGTGAGCTGAGCCCCAGGCCAGCTGCTGCTGAACTTTTCCCACCCTTCCCAGGTAAAACACCTGAATGTGTGCAAGGACTTGAAAGCCTAGAGGAAGGGGCTTGGAATCACACTAGTGAAAACACGCAGGCCGACTTGGTGCCTGCAGGCCAGCCAGGATGGTCCTGGCCCTGGGCACTCTTCTGGAAACGTTTCATCTCCCTGCCTGAGGTACCCCTTCTGTCCCGGCCCCCACTGCTCTTTTACTTCCTCACCTCTGACAGGGGAGAAATTCCAGCAGCAGGTATGGGTGACACATCCTCTTCTTTAGCAGGTGGCAGCCCAGCAACTCCTGCAGAAAGTCCAGCAGAGCCCCACTCACACTGGGCCACCCATAGAGGCGTGGGCCCTACTCCCTCCCACCAGCCCAGCCCCGAGACTGCTGACGGGACAGAGAATATGGCGTCAGGCACAGCTGCAGGGGCTTTTGCTGCCTGGAGGGGTGGTTATATTGACCTCAACACAGGCACACCTGGGGAGGGCTGGCCGGCCGGGTCAGGCTGCCCAAGTCAGCCAATCCTCGCCCCTCAGAGGCTCAGAGTTGCAGAAAATGGGTCTTGCTGCACCGGCCAGATCCAAGGAACAGATGTAGGGTCCCGAGAATCAGGATAGACAAGGGGCGGCAGCCCTGGCTTGTTTTCTAATCATTTTATCTGGTCCATGAGTGGAAGACAACTTCAAGAAGACCCTCTCCTAATGAGAGGAACCCAGGAGTCAGGGAGAAGAGGAGTGGTGGGTGGAGACAGAGGCCTGGTGCCCCGGCTGCAGTGGAAACCCCCGGAAGACCAGGTGGAGGGAGACCACACAGAGTGAAGCCTAGGGTCACAGACCTGTCGGAGCTGCTGTTTGTTAGTTCAAGCACTGCTCTGAGGTTCTCTGTGTCAGCTCTGAGCGACAGGTGTGCTGGGGGTGCTCTGCAATGAGGGCTATGTGCACGGTTCCTGTGTGCCCAGCCCTGCCATGGTACCTGTCCAGGGAAGCTCCATATCCAGGGAGGGGCCTGACCACGAGAGCCCTGTGGACTGCTGGGTACCTACTCAGGTGAGCTCCATATCCTGGGAGGGGCCTGACTACGAGAGCCCCATGGGCTGCTGGGTACCTGCTCAGGTGAGCTCCATATCCTGGGAGGGACCTGACCATGAGAGCCCCGTGGGCTGCTGGGTACCTGCTCAGGTGAGCTCCATATCCTGGGAGGGGCCTGACCATGAGAGCCCCGGGTGCTGGGAGGGGGCCGTGTGTATGAGCGTCCTCTCTGTGCAGCCGGCACAGAGTTGCTTAGCAACTTCCCTGTGGGCGGTCCTGGGATGAAATGAGAACCAGGAGATGCTGCAGGCCCCATGAACCCCTGTCCATCCAGAGTGATGAGGTCAGTAGGTGGGTGCTGGCCACTGTGCTGCTTGAGGGAAGCCCCACGGGTACCTCTTGTGTCTTCCACCTGACACCATGGAGGTCTCCCCAGGACAGAGCAGACAGCCTGCCTGGGGCAGGTGGGAGCTCCTGGTGATGCTGCAGGGGACATGAGAGGGATGGACCAGGCAGGAGGGAGTGGGAGCCCAGGCAGAGCCATGGGGCTCGGGGCCGAGGGGGCTTTTCTGGGTCTGAGCTGGGGGGACGTGCAGGTGGTGAGTGTGGTCCAGGAAAGCTGCTGTAGTGACGTGAGGCTGAACCTGCTTCAGAGTGACAAGCTTTCCGGGTGATCCCAGAACAGGATAGTGAGACAGATCCTGTTAGAAGAAGGTAAGTGAATCTCCCCAAGAGGTGGCTCTGTGAGCTGGTCCTGGGAGGGGGGCGAAGGGAACAGGTGTGTAAGCTGTGGGGAGTGGGCAGTCCCCCTGGGCGGGCAGCGGATGCAGACCCCACTCCGTGGTCCCATAGCTTGCTTCTGGCTGGATTACTTGGCCTCTCGGAGCCTCAGCTTCCTGGTCTGTTCGTGGAGTGATGGTAGCGTGGACTGACTAGTAATTTGCTCAGAACAGGGTAGAAAGGGGTCTAGTGGAAATTCTATGGAACACCATCAGTATGGGAATCGCAGGCCCTGTTTCCCACAGGTCTGTTTTCAGGATCAGGAGAGCAAATCCGAGCAGACTTGCAGCAGAGCCTGGGGATGGGCTCCGTTCGGTGGGTCCCCCGGTTTCCTGAATCTCGGAAGGAGCAGCTCCAGTGGGCAGTGGCAGTTTCATCCCACACGTGGAAGCATCCAGACCTCAAGGCCCAGCAGTCCCCAAGCCCTGTGTCTGGGCCCCCGGGAGGCAGACGGGATATGCCGGCCTCCTCCTCAGCCCTCTTCCTGCCCAGAACATTCGAGGTCCAGGCCGTCATGAGGAAGAAGCAGGGATGGGGGTGTCCCATGTGGGAATAGAACACGGAGCAGCTTGTGTACATGGACGTCCACACCAGGAATGTGGGTCAGTGTGACGCGGGCACCGGGAGGAGCAGACGGTGGGCTGAGGAAGCAGGGCGGGGCCGGGGGTCCCGAGGAGGGGGTGTGCGAGCTTTGCCTGTGCCGGGCCTCAGACTCCACGGGGCTTCCCTCCCCTGGTCACTGGGGAGGAGGAGCCGAGCAGCATTGGTGGGGTGACCACTCACGTCCCCAGGCCCTGCCAGCATCAGACCTTCAGGTTCCGGGTCGGGGAGCCTGATGAGCACAGGTCCAGCCGTGCCCGCCAGGGAGGCCTGGAGGGGTCGGGCGGGAAGCACTGGTTTGGTCATCCCCTGTGCGGAAGCTTCCGAGCCAGTGCCCAGTGGGAGCTCTCACCTCACACGTGGGTTTCACGTCCACAGCTCAGATCACCTTCTAGCCGCTTGGTTTGTTTTCTAGACACAAAGTCCTAATATCTCCTATGTCCCCTGCCCGTGAAAAGGCACGTCTGATCTGGCACCAGGTTCAGCCTCTGGTCCCTCCTGACTGGAGGCCCAGCAGCCAGTGTCACTGCGTCATGACTGTCAGGGGGTGTCAGGTGTGGGGGGATGAGAGCACACGGTCCAGGCCCACGAGGGACCATGCCGTCCACGGAGCCGGTGCTGTGGCTGTACGTGTGCCATGCCCCCACCCCACGGGCAGAGACCACCTTCCCCTTACAGACTGTTACCAAGTGAAGTCACATGGACCCTGCTCGGGCCTGAGCCTGGCAAGGCACTCTGCCTCAGCGGGGAAGGTCTCCTTTTACCATGTGGGTTCAAGTAGGCAAATACCAAAACCAAAGCTGAGACCACCACAGCACAGACTCTGTTCAGTGGCCAAAGAATGGAGAAGCGGGAACTAAGTTCACAGACCAACTTCTCGGCCTCCTGGAGAGAGTGGTTTAATTTGAAAGAGTAAAGACAAAGGGAGGAGTGTGGCTACTGTTGGGGATGAAGAGGCCTTCTGGGGAAGGGGCAGGGCTTTTCCCAAGCGAGTGGGGTACCACCTCCTTTCACCCAGTTTTGGTCCTTCATGTCCAGTCATGGCCACCGGTAGGTGTGTCACTTAATATGCTGATATAGTCAATTCAACCTGTGAGGAGACTCAGGGTCTGTTGGAGGTCACATTCGTTGCCATCTTGGTCCCAGCTGGTTCCATCTGTTTGTTTGTAGTTTCCTTTCTTATCTCTGGACCCCTTAACTTAAATACTTAGGTGAACTCCTGCTGAAGTTGGGGAGTGGAGGACAGCCCTGTGAAAGGTGGGTCCACGGGTTCTGAGCAGGGCCTGGAGCAGCTCTGACAACAAGAGGAGGAGGCTGAGACGGGCGGTCATTCTGACGCCCGCACTGGGGGCTGTGGTCAGCATGCAGAGGTGGTCAGCTGGGGCACGTGTCAGGGAATGTTCTCGGTGTTTACACAGAAGATGTGAACGTGGGCCCAGATGCAGAGCTGCCTGCAGACACTGCTACAGAAACCCCTAATTCTTTCCTGAGAAAACTGGTGGGGGGCATTCAGGCAACAGGGCAAACAGCTTGCTCTGGACGTTCTTGTGGGGAAGTGGGGACTTAGCAACAGGGGCTCAGCCTGCATAACCCCAGAAGCCCTCCCAGGACAGCCCCAGAACCGCTTCTGGAATGGCAAGGAGAAGTGGGTCTTCCACCTACTAGACGTGGAGGAAAGGGCTGGGGTCTGCAGGGCCACCCTCACCTTCAGGGACTGGCTGGGAGGCTCACAGGACCCAGCACATTCTTGTGGCTTGTGTGCTCACAGCTGAGATGGGTCACAGCACGCAGTAGGGATACACGGGAGGGAGGGCCCCTGCTCCGGTCACCTCATGACCCTTCATGCCCACTCCTTCCCTCGAGGGTCTCTAGGGTGTCTCTTCCCCCAGCGATGAAGGCCAGAACCATGACAGTTACCCGCACCCCCGTCCCCCCAGGGAAGCTCACTAGAGGCTTGGAACCCGGCTCGGGGCTGGTCACGTGGTGTTGTCTGCCCTCACCCTCCAAAATGCCAGTGCCCAGAAGGGGAGCCAGGGCTCAGCATGAACCAAATGGTTTGTGCAAACAGCACGGGCGCAGGGAGCTGCCCCTAAAGGGAGGCGGGAGGGTTTAGATCAGGGCAGGGAGCTGCTCACCAGCTGCATTAGCTTCCCAGGGCAGCTGTGACAAATGACCACAAACGGAGGCTCAGAGCAACAGAAACCTGTCCTCTCTCAGTCCTGGAGGCCAGACGTCTGAGGTCAAGGTGTCCCAGGGCCGTGCTCCCTCCGGAGGCTCCAGGGGAGGGTCCTGCCTGCCTCTTCCAGCTTCTGGGGGCTCCAGACATCCCTGGGCTTGTGGCCGCATCCATCCCATCTCTACCTCTTTCTTCACATGGTGTCTCCTGTGTGTCTGTGTCTCTCCGCTTGTCCCTTAGAAGGACACTGTCCCTGATTTAGGGCCACCCTGATCCAGGATGACCTCATCTTCAGATCCGTAACTAATTATACCTGAAAAGACCTTACTTCCAAATGAGGTTCCATTCTCAGATTCTGGGGGGCATGACGTGGACATAAGTTCTGGGGGACCCCCATTCAACCCACTATAGCACCCAGTTCCCAGATGCCAGCCGACCTTCCTCAGGACAGCATCAGGCTGGTGATGTTCTGTCTTTCTGCACGGAGTTGCCTCTTGTTTCTTGTGGTAACAGTGAGGTTGGATGGGGGGCGCTGTGGCTGACCTCCCGGTCATTCCAGGGACCACGCTGATGTGTCCTTCCCGGGAGAGTGAGAGCACGGCCAGAGCTCCCTGTGAACACTCCACACTGACCGCTCAGTGGTCAGACACCTGCATGGGCTGGACCAGTCCCCGGCACATTCTACCACATCCACAGCCTGGTGGACTCTGTGCGGGCCTATGACCAGGAGGTGGGGACCGGCAGGATGGGTGGGAACCCTCCTGCCTGCCACGTGACCTCCAGCCCACCACAGACCCTCCAGTCCTGCCATGGACACCCCCATCGCATTAACCCCCAAGAGGGCTTCTGGGAGGGGTGAGAATTCGACCATGAAGAAGACAGGGCAGGCCCTAACTGCAGCAGGTGAAGGCAAGGACTGGGGGTGCTTGGCTATTTGTCCCCCAAAGACCCAGGATGTGGGCTCTGACTTGAGGGGTCCACCTCTACCTGGGCTCACCTGGGGGATCGCTGCAGGGAGAGCGTGTCCTTGGGTGATTTTCCAACTCTCCCCACATCAGCCTCACCCCCTGGGCCCCCCTGACCCCATTAATAGTCTTTAAATAGTGTCTCTCACCCAACAGGCCTGCGAGGGAGATTTTAATATTGTGTGGGAGTCCAGCGACCAGCGCCCATGTGTCCTGGGTGTCTTGGGAGGGGACGGAGCCTCGCTCTCACGTTCCTGCCCCAGTGCACCTGGGGTCGGGGGCAGCAGACCCAGGCTTTGTTCCAGCAGAAGCTCCCTTTCTGTGAACAAGTCTTCCCCCACTCCCATTATCCTCACTGGAGGCTCAGGAGGCCACAGCATCGAGGCACCTCCAGCACCAGGACCCCACCCTAGGGAATTTCTCAAGAGCAGGGACCATGCCTGGAGGCGGAGGGGAGGAGGGAGCCGGCGTCTTCAGGATCCCCGGGGCTAGGATGCCTCCTACCCAGGAGGGCCTTGGACTCAGTTAAACTTCCACCAGAGGTCTCCTACCCTCCCCTGGTAGAGGGGCCCTTCAGATTCCAGGGCCCCAAGATCCTCCCCACAGACTTCTGACCCCACCTGCAGAGTCGGGGACCCAGAGACCCCCCTCCCCAGCTTCTTTTTTCTTGGAGGCTCCCAGAATTCCCTGAGGATGTTATACTCAGGGTTTATTATGCTGAAGGATGCAAGTTAAAATCAGCAAGGATGGGGGGATGAGCAGGGTCCAGCTTCCTCGGCTGTGGCAGCCCAGGGAAGCCCACCTGAGTCCTGAAGTGCAGGGTTTATTGGGGTCTGTCACGTCAATGTGGGGACCACTATGTGCCTGACCTTGGCCTCCAGCCCCCAGGGGCGACTCAGGAAGCCCCACCGTGTATCACGCCGTCAGCACAGACCAGCCTGGAGTGAGGCCCAAGGAGCATGGACACTCCCGTCAGACTCAAGGTGACCTCCTAGAGCCAGGACAGAGGCCCGGCCTCTCTGTGGGCTGGTGAACCCACACCACACAGGCCCTGGTACAGTGTCCTTTCCGTGTGGTCAGCATGGGTGCATGTGGGTCAGCAAGTGTCTGTGTGTCTCAGCCTGTAACCACAGACCACACTGTCCTGCTCTGCTCCCAAGAGCGAGGCCAATGGAGGGACAACGCGGGTGGGAACAAAGCCGGGTCATGGTCAGGCTGGGTGAGAAAGGGTCCGAGGAGCGAGAACCCGGCTGCCCTTGCCTGGTGAGCCGAGAGCTGACGTCCGCCCTGTGGTCAGTCCATCTCCCCACATCCCGAGGTAGAGCTGCCTTTCCTGCACCCTGGGGCAGGGTCATGCCTGTGTATACAGCAGGACGCACAGCAGTGCACGCAGCAGGCCTGATGCCTGCCCTTGGCATGTAGTCGGGGGCTTGGTGAGGGTGGAACATCCCGACAGGACGTGGGCCGACCCCAGTGAGGATGTAGGGGTGAAGTGTTTGGGAGCCTCTGGAGGGAACCCTCACCTGTCTGCACAGGTGGATTGAGGACACAGACCAAGGGTGGGCAGGCGGGGAGCCCAGTCCTGGGTCATCCCTGAGGCTGGAGGAGGGGTGTGGAGTGGGGGGTGATGGCGGTGGGGAGGAGGGACTGATCACAGGACAGTGAGGAGACAGAAGATCCGAGGCAGCGGAGAAGGTGAAGACTGTGCCTGATGGGAGGACGAAGAGACCAGCAGGCGGCACTGTAGGCACGGGTAGCAGGCCTGCTCCCTGCAGGGCGGCGCCAGAGCACCGCACTGCTGGAAACCATGGGATGTCCAGACAGAACCCCAGAGGATGGGGGGCCATATGGGCAGGAAGAGTTTGGAAAAGTCACCTTATCTCCACATGTCCTGGGGGAGGGTTCCCTGCTCCAGCCTCTTTCCTTAGAGTTTCCCCACCTGGGGAAGTCAGCACACTCAATAGCTGGTCGTGCAAGGCTTGGAATTCGTTGGGAGGATGAAAGGGAAAAGGGGGGAAGGAATGAGAAATAAGCTCTACGTATTTGGACAGCACATGACACTCTAATTTCCAATCAAGAAGAGGAATTTCCCAAAGGCTCAGGCTGCCCCTGTAACCAGAATGGGGCTTGAAGCAATCCTGCCACTTTGTGGCCGGTTCCAGAAAGAAGTTGAAGACACTTGCTCAGGGGCACTGCAATCCACAATGCCTGCAAACTTGTAAGTGACAACTATCGTAGAAAAATGTCTTGGGGTAAGTAACTGAAAAGAACTTGAAAACAAGGCAGAATTGCAGGAACCGGATTGCAAGAGGTAGATTGGACTTGCCGTTAAAGCACATGAAAGCTGCTCAATATTGCCTGTGATTCAGTTGGCCAAAAAGGGTGTACAGGTTGAAACCCATACGACCTTTGTGGCCAAGCAAATATGCAGGAAACACAAATCAATACGACAAAGATGTAGCACTTTGCCCCAGTCAGAATGGCCAACCTCACAAAGTGTAAAAACAACAAATGGAGGAGAGGATGTGGAGGAAATGGAACCCTGCTACGCTGATGGTGGGAATGTCAATTGCTAACAGCCACGCTGGAGGAGGGTATGATGTTTCCTAAAAATTCTAAAAAATAGAGCTACAGGGACTTCCTGGTGGTGCAGACGTTAAGAATCCAACTGCCAAGGCAGAGGACACGGGGTCGAGCCCTAGTCCAGAAAGATAACACATGCCACGGAGCAACTAAGCCAATGCATGACAACTACTGAGCCTGTGCTCTAGAGCCCATGAGCCACAACTACTGAAGCCTGGTGCCTAAAGCCAGTGCTTTGCAAGAAGAGAAGCCACGGCAATGAGAAGCCCACGCACTTCAACGAAGAGTAGCCCCAACTTCCTGCAACTAGAGAAACCCCACATGAAATAACGAAGACCCAACACAGGCAAAATTACTTACTTACTTAATTGAAAAACAATAGAGTTAAAGAGCATATGGCACTACCACTCCTGGGGATATATTTCGGGATAACCATAAATCGATAGGACACAGGAACTTTAACTATTACTGCAGCACTTTTGAAGGATCCTCGACTTGGAAACAATATAAATGTCCTTGGAAGGAAAAAATGGATAAAGACAATATGGTACTTATCTACAATGGAATAGTACTCAGCCTTGAAACCAATGAAATAAGGCCAGTTGCAGCAACTCGAGTGGATTTAGATAAGATCATTCTAAGTGACAAAAGTCAGACACAAAAACACACTTGGCACAAGATACTATTTATAGGTGGAATATAAAAATGGTTACACATGAACTAAATTACAAAACAGAAACAGGGTCACACATTTACAAAACACACTTATGGCTGATAAAGGGGAAAGGTGGGGTGGGGTGAGATATAAACCAGAGAGTTGAAATTAACACAGATACGGTTCAAAAGACCAAATAGGTAATCGACATAATCTACTCTATAGCTCAAGAAGTGGACTCAGCACATTCTAGTCACCAGAAAAGAATATATACGATGGGTAAGAATGTTAAAAGAATTTACGGATGTCTCTCTGTAAGAGAAACAAGTGGATGTGCAGGAGCAAGAAAGACAGCACTGAAAATCACTTTTACCAAATGATAAAAATAAATTTTAAAAAAGAAAAAAAAAGAAACAGAAAGAAAATGTTACAAAATTCGTTCAAGGGATGTGATGCAACCTGGATTGACCATATCTAGACCCACAGCTGGATGAGACATAAGGCTGGACACTCCTGGGGCTAAGAGGATTGGTGAGGTTGGGTGAGCAAATGCAGACCCTTTAAAGTAATACTGCGTGGTACCAATCCCATGGGTCCCAAATCTCCAGGTTCAAGGGCATCTTCCTACATTGAAAACATGCATGAGAATCCCAGAAGATGGTACACCGTGTGATCGGGAAAGGTTTCTAAAACGAACCTCATTTCTCATATCCTTGTGCTCAGGTTCACCATTTAAGATACTTTACTAGCAATCTCCCTACTTGGAGAATCTGCACCTTTAACCTCCTCTTCCGTACAGGTTGCAATTTTTCCTGAGGATGAACGGGAAGAGGGGCAACCAATGAGAGACTGGATCTAGGTGTTCGGACAGGCACAGGTCACCCTATTTTCCCATCAGGAAGAAGAATTAACCACAGGCTCAGCCTGCCGCCCAGAACCAGAAGAGGGCCTGAGGCAATCCCGCAGTTTTGCGGTCAGCTCCCAAAAAAGCAAGTTGAAAAATGGAGCTCAGGGGCACTGCAATTCACAAACCTGCAGAGTTATAAATGATAACTCTCGTCCACAAATATATTGAGGGAAGGCAATGAAGAGGATTTGAAAGCAAGGCGGAATTGCACGAAACAGATTTCAGGAGGTAGATTCGAATCGCCTTAAAAGCACATAAAAAGTGGCAAAATGTCTACCATGATGCCCTTGGCCAAAAAGGGCGTATGCGTTTTTTCCTGAATATATTCAGGAAAAAACGCATACGCCCTTTTTGGACAACCAAGCAACCTGGAAAGGCAAATCAGCGCTACAAAGAAGTCTCGCTACCCATCGGTCAAAAGGGCTACGCTGAAAAAAGTGTCAAAACCAGAAATGCAGGACAGGCTATGGAGAAATGGGAGACTTGCTACGCTGATGGGAGGGATGTAAATTGCCAACAGCCTCTCTGGAGAAGTGTACGGTGGGTCCTGAAACATCTAAAAAATACGGCTTAGGGAGCATAGGGCACTTCCACTCATGGGCGTATAAATTGGGAAAACTAAAAATCAGCAAGACACAGGCACCCCAAAGTTTAGGGCTGCTCTCTTGACAAGAACCTCCACTTCATGACACCTTAAATATCCCAGGAAATAGAAGAATGGATAAAGAAGTGGTGGTCCTTATGTACAATGGAATATCACTCAGCCATGAAATCAATGTCATAAGGCTAGTAGCAGCATGATGAGTGGATTTAGGTAAGACAATTCTAAGTGAAATAAGTCACACAGAAAAGGACACTTCTCATATGGTGTCACTTATAGAGGGAATGTAAAAACCGTTACACTTGAACTGAATTACAAAACAGAACAGAGTCACACATGCAGAAAACACACTATGGCTGCTTAACGGGAAAGGTGAGGTGGGGTGATACATAAAACAAGAGTTTCAAATTAGCTCAGATACCGTTCCATAAACCCAATATGTAATAGACAAGACCTACTCCTTGCTCAGTGAACTGGACTCTACACCCCCTATTCACCGCACAAGAATATATCTGAGTAGTAAGAATCTTAAAACCTATATATTGATATCTCTCTGGAAGTGAGTCAAGTGGGTGTAAAGCCACATAAACACAGCCGTGAAAAGCAGCTAAACACCATTATAAAAATTAATTACTTTTAAAAACCCATGAAACAAAGACAGTGAAAGAGAGCGAAATTCTTACAAAATTCGTTCAGGGGCTGTGATGCAACCTGGATTGACCATATCTAGACCCACAGCTGGATGAGACATAAGGGTGGACACTCTCGGGGCTGAGAGGTTTGGTGAGGTTGGGGGAGCAAACGCAGACCCTTTAAAGTAATACTGCTTGGTACCCATCCCATGGGTCCCAAATCTCCAGGTTCAAGGGCATCTTCGTACATCGAAAACATGCATGAGAAACCCAGAAGGTGGTACACCGTGTGATCGGGAAAGGTTTCTAAAACGTACGTCATTTCTCATCTCCTTGAGCTCAGGTTCACTATTTAAGCTACTTTAGAAGCAATCTCCCTACTTGGAGAATCAGCACCTTTAACCTCCTGTTCCATACAAGTTGCAATTTGTCCTGAGGATGAACGGGAAGAGGGGCAACCAATGAGAGAGTGGATCTAGGTTTTGGGACAGGCACAGGTCACCCTATTTTCCCATCAGGAAGAAGAATTAACCACAGGCTCAGCCTGCCACCCTGGAACCAGAATAGGGCCTGAGGCAAGCCTGCGCTTTTGTGGCTAGCTACCAAAAAAGCCAGTTGAACAATGGAGCTCAGGGGCACTTCAATTCTCAAACGTACTGAGTTATAAATGATAACTCTCGTCCACAAATATATTGAGAGAAGGCAACGAAGAGGATTTGAAAGCAAGGCAGAATTGCAGGAAACAGATTTCAGGAGGTAGATTCGAATCGCCTTAAAAGCACGTGAAAAGCGGCAAAATGTCGACAATGATGCCCTTGGCCAAAAAGGGCGTACGCCTTTTTTCCAGAATATATTCAGGAAAAAACGCATACGCCCTTTTTGGCCAACCAAGAAACTTGGAAAGGCAAAGCAGCGCTACAAAGAAGTCTCACTACCCATCAGTCAAAAGGGCTACGCTGAAAAAAGTGTAAAAACCGGAAATGCAGCACAGGCCATGGAAAAATGGGAGACTTGCTACGCTGATGGGCGGGATGTAAATTGCCCACAGTCACTCTGGAGAAGTGTACGGTGTGTCCTGAAATATCTAAAATACACGGCTTACGGAGCATAGGGCACTTCCACTCATGGGCGTATAAATTGGGAAAAGTAAAAATCAGCAAGACACAGGCACCCCAAAGTTCAGAGCTGCTCTCTAGGCAAGAACCTCCAGTTCATGACACCTTAAATATCCCAGGAAAGAGAAAAATGGATAAAGAAGTTGTGGTCCTTATATACAATGGAATATCACTCAGCCATGAAATCAATGTCATAAGGCTAGTAGCAGCATGATGATTGGATTTAGGTTCGACGATTCTAAGTGAAATAAGTCACACAGAAAAAGACAATTATCATAAGCTATCACTTATAGAGGGAATGTAAAAACCGCTACACTTGAACTGAATTACAAAACAGAACAGAGTCACACGTTTAGAAAATACACTATGGTTGCTTAACGGGAAAGGTGAGGTGGGGTGATGCATAAAACAAGGGTTTCAAATTAGCTCAGATACCGTTCCATAAACCCAATATGTAACAGAAAAGACCGACTCCTTGCTCAGAGAACTGGACTCACCACGCCCTATTCACCTCACAAGAATATATCTGACTAGTAGTAATCTTAAAACCTTTTTATTGATGTCTCTCTGTTAGTGTGTCAAGTGGGTGTAAAGCGCCGTAAACACAGCAGTGAAAAGTAGGTAAACCCCATTATAAAAATAAATTACTTTAAAAAACCCATGAAACAAAGACAGTGAAAGAGAGAGAAATTCTTACACAATCCGTTCAGTGGCTGTGATGCAACCTGGATTGACCATATCTATACACACAGCTGGATGAGACATAAGGATGGACACTCTAGGGGCTGAGAGGTTTGGTGAGGTTGGGTGAGCAAACACAGACCCTTTAAAGTAATACTGCGTGGTTCCCATCCCATGCGTCCCAAATCTCCAGGTTCAAGGGCATCTTCCTACATCGAAAACATGCATGAGAAACCCAGAAGATGGTACACCGTGTGATGGGGAAAGGTTTCTAAAACGGACCTCATTTCTCATCTCCTTGTGCTCGGGTTCGCCATTCCAGCCACTTTACTATCAATCTCCCTACATGGAGTATCAGCACCTTTAACCTCCTGTTCCGTACATTTTGCAATTTGTCCTGAGGATGAACGGGAAGACGGGGAACCATTGAGAGACTAGCTCTTGTTATTGGGACAGGCACAGGTCACTCTATTTTCCCATCAGGAAGAAGAATTAACCACAGGCTCAGCCTGGCCCCGGAACCAGAACAGGGCCTGAAGCCACTCTGCGCTTTTGCGGCCACCTCCCAAAAAAGCGACTTATAAAATGGAGCTTCAGGGCACTGCAATTCACAAACCTGCAGAGTTATAAATCATAACTCTCGTCCACAAATATATTGAGGGAAGGCAAAGAAGAGGATTTGAAATCAAGGCAGAATTGCAGGAAACAGATTTCAGGAGGTAGATTCGAATCGCCTTTAAAGCACATGAAAAGCGGCAAAACGTTGACAATGATGCCCTTGGCCAAAAAGGGCGTATGCGTTTTTTCCTGAATATATTCAGGAAAAAAGGCATACGCCCTTTTTGGCCAACCAAGCAACCTGGAAAGGCAAATCAGCGCTACAAAGAAGTCCCGCTTCCCATCGGTCAAAAGGGCCATGCTGAAAAAATTCTCAAAACCAGAAATGCAGGACAGGCCATGGAGAAATGGGAGCCTTGCTACACTGATGGGCGGGATGTAAATTGTCAACAGCCACTCTGGAGAAGGGTACGGTGTGTCCTGAAACATCTAAAACACACAGCTTAGAGAGCATAGGGCACTTCCACTCACGGGGGTATAAATTGGGAAAATGAAAAATCAGCAAGACACAAGCACCCCAAAGTTTAGGGCTGCTCTGTTGACAAGGACCTCCACTTCATTTCACCTTAAATATCCAAGGAAAGAGAAAAATGGATAAAGAAGTTGTGGTCCTTATGTACAATGGAATATCACTGAGCCATGAAATCAATGTCATGCAGCTAGTAGCAGCGTGATGAGTGGATTTAGGTTCGACGATTCTAAGTGAAATAAGTCACAGAGAAAAGGACACTTCTCATAAGTTATCACTTCTGGTGGGAATGTAAAAACCTTTACACTTGAACTGAATTATAAAAAAGAAAAGAGTCACCATTGCAGAAAACACACTATGGCTGCTTAACGGGAAAGGTGAGGTGGGGTGATACCTAAAACAAGGGTTTCAAATTAGCTCAGATACCGTTCCATAAACCCAATATGTAACAGACAAGACTGACTCCTTGCTCAGAGTACTGGACTCAACACGCCCTATTCACCGCACAAGAATATATTTGACTAGTAATAATGTTAAAAACTATGTATTGATATCTCTCTGTTAGTGTGTCAAGTGGGTGTAAAGTGGCATAAAGACAGCAGTGAAAATCAGCTAAACCCCATTATAAAAATAAATTACTTTTAAAAACCCATGAAACAAAGTCAGTGAAAGATAAAGAAATTCTTACACAATCCGTTCAGGGGCTGTGATGCAACCTGGATTGACCATATCTAGACCCACAGATGGATGAGACATAAGGGTGGACACTCTTGGGGTTGAGAGGTTTGGTGAGGTTGGGTGAACAAATTCAGACCCTTTAAAGTAATAGTGAGTGGTACCCATCCCATGGGACCCAAATCTCCAGGTTCAAGGGCATCTTCCTACATCGAAAACATGCATGAGAAACCCAGAAGATGGTACACCGTGTGATGGGGAAAGGTTTCTAAAACGCTCCTCATTTCTCATCTCCTTGTGCTCGGGTTCGCCATTCCAGCCACTTTACTAGCAATCTCCCTACTTGGAGTATCAGCAGCTTTAACCTCCTGTTCCGTACAGGTTGCAATTTGTCCTGAGGATGCACGGGAAGACGGGGAAACAATGAGAGTCTAGCTGTTGGTGTTGGGACAGGCACAGGTCACTCTATTTTCCCATCAGGAAGAAGAATTAACCACAGGCTCAGCCTGCCCCCCGGAACCAGAATAGGGCCTGAAACCATCCTGCGCTTTTGCGGCCAGCTCCCAAAAAATCGACTTGTAAAATGGAGTTTCAGGGCACTGCATTTCACAAACCTGCAGAGTTATAAATGATAACTATCGTCCACAAATATATTGAGGGAAGGCAAAGAAGAGGATTTGAAATCAAGGCAGAATTGCAGGAAACAGATTTCAGGAGGTAGATTCGAATCGCCTTTACAGCACATGAAAAGCGGCAAAACGTTGACAATGATGTCCTTGGCCAAAAAGGGCGTATGCGTTTTTTCCTGAATATATTCAGGAAAAAACGCATACGCCCTTTTTGGCCAACCAAGCAACCTGGAAAGGCAAATAAGCGCTAAAAAGAAGTCTCGCTTCCCAACGGTCAAAAGGGCCATGCTGAAAAAAGTGTCAAAACCAGAAATGCAGGACAGGCCATGGAGAAATGGGAGCCTTGCTACACTGATGGGCGGGATGTAAATTGCCAACAGCCACTCTGGAGAAGTGTACGGTGTGTCCTGAAACATCTAAAAAACAGAGCTTAGAGAGCATAGGGCACTTCCACTCATGGTGGTATAAATTGGGAAAATTAAAAATCAGCAAGACACAAGCACTCCAAAGTTTAGGGCTGCTCTGTGGCCAAGGACCTCCACTTCATTCCACCTTAAATATCCCAGGAAAGAGAAAAATGGATAAAGAAGTGGTGGTTATTATGTACAATGGAATATCACTCAGCCATGAAATCAATGTTATGAGTCTAGTAGCAGCATGATGAGTGGATTTAGGTACGACGATTTTAAGTGAAATAAGACACACAGAAAAGGACACTTCTCATAAGTTATCACTTATAGAGGGAATGTAAAAACCGTTACACTTGAACTGAATTACAAAACAGAACAGAGTCACACATGGAGAAAACACACTATGGTTGCTTAATGGGAAAGGTGAGGTGGGGTGATTCATAAAACAAGGGTTTCAAATTAGCTCAGATACCATTCCATAAACCAAATATGTAATAGACAAGACCTACTCCATGCTCAGAGAACTGAACACAACAACCGCTATTCACCGCATAAGAATATATCTGACTAGTAAGAATCTTAAAATATGTATTGATATCTCTCTGTAAGTGTGTCAAGTGGCTGTAAAGCGGCATAAAAACAGCCTTGAAAAGCAGCCAAACCCCATTATAAAAATAAATTACTTTTTAAAACCCATGAAAAAAGACAGTGAAAGAGCGAGAAATACTTACACAATTCGTTCAGGGGCAGTGATGCAACCTGGATTGACCATATCTAGACCCACAGCTGGATGAGACATAAGGGTGGACACTCTTGGGGCTGAGAGGTTTGGTGAGGTTGGGTAAGCAAACGCAGACCCTTCACAGTAATACTGCGTGGTACCCATCCCAAGTGTCCCAAATCTCCATGTCCAATGGCGTCTTCCTACCTCAAAAACATGCAAGAGAAACCCAGAAGATGGTACACCGTGTGATGGGGAAAGGTTTCTAAAACGTACCTCATTCCTCATCTCCTTGTGCTTGGGTTCGCCATTCCAGCTGCTATACTAGAAATCTCACTACTTGGAGCATCAGCACCTTTAACCTCTTGTTCCGTACAGTTTTCAATTTGTCCTGAGGGTGAACGGGAAGAGGGGGCACCAATGAGAGACTAGCTCTAGGTGTTGGAACAGGCACAGGTCACTCTATTTTCCCATCGGGAAGAAGAATTAAACATAGTCTCTGCCTTCCCTCCGGAACCAGAATAGGGCCTGAAAGAAACCTGCGCTTTTGCGGAGAGCTCCCAAAAAAGCGAGTTGAAAAATGGAGCTCAAGGGCACAGCATTTCACAAACCTGCAGACTTATAAATGATAACACTCATTCACAAATATATTGAGGGAAGGCAACGAAGAGGATTTGAAAGCAAGGCAGAATTGCAGGAAACAGATTTCAGGAGGTACATGCGAATCGCCTTTAAAGCACATGAAAAGTGGCAAAACGTGGACAATGATGCCCTTGGCCAAAAAGGGCGTATGCATTTTTTCCTGAATATATTCAGGAAAAAACGCATACGCCCTTTTTGGCCAACCAAGCAACCTGGAAAGGCAAATCAGCGCTACAAAGAAGTCTCGCTTCCCAACGGTCAAAAGGGCCATGCTGAAAAACGTGTAAAATCCAGAAATGCAGGACAGACCGTTGAGAAATGTGAGCCTTGCTACGCTCATGGGTGGGATGTAAATTGTCAACAGCCACTGTGGAGAAGTGTACGGTGTGTCCTGAAACATCTAAAAAACACAGCTTAGAGAGCATAGGGCACTTCCACGCATGGGGTATAAATCGGGAAAATGAAAAATCAGCAAGATACAGGCACCCCAAAGTTTAGGGGTACTCTGTTGACAAGGACCTCCACTTCATTTTACCTTAAATATCCCAGGAAAGAGAAAAATGGATAAAGAAGTTGTGGTCCTTATGTACAATGGAATATCATTCAGCCATGAAATCAATGTCATAATGCTAGTAGCTGCATGATGAGTGGATTTAGGTACGACGATTCTAAGTGAAATAAGTCACACAGAAAACGGCACTTATCATAAGATATCACTTATAGAGGGAATGTAAGACCGTTACACTTGAACTGAATTACTAAACAGAACAGAGTCACATATTTAGCAAACCGACTATGGTTGCTTAACGGGAAAGGTGAGGTGGGGTGATACATAAAACAGGAGTTTCAAATTAGCTCAGATACTGTTCCATAAACCCAATATGTAATAGACAAGACCTACTCCTTGCTCAGTGAAGTGGACGCAACACCCCCTATTCAACGAAGAAGAATATATCTGACTAGTAAAAATCTTAAAACCTATGTATTGATATCTCTCTGTAAGTTAATCAATGGGTGTAAAGGGGCATAAACACAGCAGTGAAAATCAGGTAAACCCCTTTATAAAAATAAATTACTTTAAAAAACCCAAAAAACAAAGAGAGTGATAGAGGGAGAAATTTTTACATAATTCTTTCCAGGGCTGTGATGCAACCTGGTGTGACCATATCTAGACCCACAGCTGGATGAGAAATAAAGCTGGACACTCTTGGGGCTGAAGGTCTCTTTCCCTAGTTACCAGATTGGGGAACGTAGAAAGGCTGCCGCCCTCTTGCCGTTACCTGTAAAAGCAGCTTTAAAACCTGTGCTAATGGTCACTTCATATGAACAAGTACTTCAGGGTTGTAAATGAAAACTGCCCTCAAAATGTCTTGACGGAGGTAATGGCCAAAAATTTTCAAAATGTGACACTTACTTTAAGAAAACACTTTGAACAACTAAGCTGTAATCACATTTTGATAAATAAAAAGGGCATGCTTTAAAGCTCAATTTCAACAGATTATGGGACACATGCAAATTCAGCCACAGAGAGGTATCAGCTCACACCTGTTAGAATAACCATCAGCAAGAAAACTACAAACAATAAATATTGAAGGTGTTTTGGAGAAATGCATACCCTCAATTTTAAGTGGGACGTATCCTGGAAAGAGCCACTAATGAAAACTGAATGGTGGTGCCTTTAAAACGTACACACTGAGCTACCATATGATACAGCAAGCCCACTCCTTGGCCTATAACATAAGAAGATAGAACTGGAAAGACACAGGCAAGCAAATGTGCATTGCAGCAGTATTACAATAGCCAAGACATGGAGGCAACCAGAAAGTCCATCAACAGGTGCGTGGCCAAAGAAGAACTGGTACACGTACAGATGGACTATTAGCCAGGGAAAAAAATGAAACAATGCCATTTGCAGCACCATGTATGATTCTTGAGGTAATCAGGCAAATTGTACTAAGTCAGAAAGCAAAAGACACATATCCTATAATATCACTTATAGGTCTTAGCTAAAAATTGTTACCAATGAAGATATTTCCACAGAGAAATGCAATCACAGGTTCATTAAACAAACTTATGGTTCACCAAATAGAAAGGTGTGAGGATTGGAAACATTAGGATATTGGGGTTAAGATAGATATAGAAACACATGTGAAATATGTAATCATCAAAGACCTACGTAATACCAAGACAAGACTACTCAACATTGTATCATAACCTACATGGGAAAATGATCCAAAGAAGAATAGATATATGTATATGTTTAAAAGAACCACATCTTGCACACCTAGAAGAAACAAAACATTTTAATTACATTTGCTCTGACAAAAAACAAGAATTAAATTAAAAAAAGAACAAGAAGTAATGAGACATAAACTTAAGGGGCTTTTTGCTGGCACATTGCATTCTAATTTACAACCAGAACATGACTTCCATTAAGGCTCTGTCATCACTAATAAAGCAGCTTTATAAGCAATGTTGAAGGTAGCTTAAAAGAAGTCTCACTAATTATTGATAGTAACAAGGAAACAAAGAAAAGTAAAAATCTCACTGCAAAAAGTATACATAGGGTAAGGATAGTAGATCAAACACTTATTAAACTTCTGTAAAGAATAAAAGACAACAGTAGTATGTTTTTTTAAAAAGAGAGGGCCTAAATAAATCTGAAATGAAAGAGATGATGTTACAACAGACACCACAGAAATACAAAGTATCCTAAGATACACACAGGGTAACTCAGGGCTCAGACTGGACAGAGCCCACTCTTCAGTCCCCTGTACATGACTTACAGGAGCCTCAGGAACTGAGGAGGGGGTCCCTGAGGAGAGGCTCAAGATAGAATATGGTAGGCATTAACATGACTGCATTCATCTTAAACATGCCTGAACTACATTCACACGAGATGATTTTGTCCTGTATGTACATCGGCACC
Organism: Balaenoptera physalus; assembly: GCF_965194825.1. NCBI lineage: Eukaryota > Metazoa > Chordata > Mammalia > Artiodactyla > Balaenopteridae > Balaenoptera > Balaenoptera physalus. Next base: position 484,195 of record NW_028126470.1, read on the forward strand.
TCTAGTTGGACCTGCAGATCTTTGGCTTCAACACCTCTACTGACAACATTAGTGTCACCTGCTGTGGACCGTCTCCTATAGGATTTCTAGAATCAGAAAACATCGAAGCTTCACAGGACCCAGAGTCTGTGCGACTCCACACAGAGAATCAGAGTCTCAACTCCACTCAGATACTCCACTCTTGGAAGGCACACACAAAGTAGTGTGCACATCAGGACCCAGGGGAAGGAGCAGTGACCCCGTAGGAGAATGACCAGAATTACCTGCTACTTTTAGAGGGTCTCCTGCAGAGGCAGGTGGTGTCTGTGGCTGTGGCTCACCATGAGGACAACGACACTGGCAGCAGAAGTTCTGGGAAATACTCCTTGGTGTGAGCCCTCCCAGAGTCCGCCATTAGCCCCACCAAGAGCAAGGTAGGCTACAGTGCTGGGTCGCCTCAGGCCAAACAACCAACAGGGAGGGAACCCAGCCCCATGCATCAGCAGACAAGCGGATTAAACTTTTTATTAAAGTTTTATTTAATCTGTAGACAAGCAGATTAAAGCTCTGTCCACCAAAGCAACACCCAGCTCTACCCACCACCAGTCCCTCCCATCAGGAAGCTTGCACAAGCCTCTAAGATAGACTCATCCACCAGAGAGCAGACAGCAGAAGCAAGAAGAACTACAATTCTGCAGCCTGTGGAAGGAAAACCACATTCACAGAAAGATAGACAAAATGAAAAGGCAGAGGACATTATACCAGATCAAGGAACAAGATAAAACCCCAGAAAAAAAATGAAATGAGGTGGAGATAGGGAACCTTCCAGAAAAAGAATTCAGAATAATGATAGTGAAGTTGAGCCAAGACCTTGGAAAAAGAAAGGAGGCAAAGATCGAGAAGATGCAAGAAATGCTTAACAAAGACCTAGAAGAATTAAGGAACAAACACCTAGAAGAATTAAAGAACAAACAAACAGAGGTGAACAATGGAATAACTGAAATGAAAAATACACTAGAAGGAATCAGTAGCAGAATAACTGTGGCAGAAGAACGGATAAGTGACCTGGAAGACAGAAAGGTGGAAATCACTGCCATGGAACAGAATAAAGAAAAAGAATGAAAATAAATGAAGACACCCCAAGAGTCCTCTGGGACAACATTAAACGCAACAACATTCGCATTATAGGGGTCCCAGAAGGAGAAGAGAGAGAGAAAGGACCCGAGAATATATTTGAAGAGATTATGGTCAAAAACTTCCCTAGCATGGGAAAAGAAATAGCCACCCAAGTCCAGAAGCACAGAGTTTCCCAGGCAGGATAAACCAAAGGAGAAAAATGACAAGACACATAGTAATCAAATTGACAAAAATTAATGACAAAGAAAAATGATTGAAAGCAGCAAGGGAAAAATGACAAATAACATACAAGGGAACTCCCATAAGGATAACAGCTGATTTCTCAGTAGAAAATCTACAAGCCAGAAGGAAGTGGCATGATAAATTTAAAGTGATGAAAGGGAAGAACCTACAACCAAGAGTACTCCACCCTGCAAAGAGCTCATTCAGATTTGATGGAGAAATCAAAAGCCTTACAGACAAGCAAAAGCTAAGAGAATTCAGCACCATGAAACCAGCTCTACACCAAATGCTGAAGGAACTTCTCTAAGTGGGAAACACAAGAGAAGAAAAGGACCCACCAAGACAAACCTATAACAATTAAGAAAACAGTAGTAGGAACATACATATCGATATTTACCTTAAACGTGAATGCACTAAATGTTCCAACCAAAAGACACAGGCTCGCTGAATGGATACAAAAACAAGACCCATATATATGCTGTCTACAAGAGATCCATTTCAGACCTAGGGACACATACAGACTCAAAGTGAGGCGATGGAAAAATATATTCTATGCAAATGAAAATCAAAAGAAAGCTGGAGTAGCAATACTCATATCAGATAAAATAGACTTTAAAATAAAGAATGTTACAAGAGACAAGGAAAGACACTACATAATGGTCAAGGGATCAATCCAAGAAGAAGATATAACAATTATAAATATATATGTACCCAAAATAGGAGCACCTCAATGTATAAGGCAACTGCTAACAGCTATAAAAGAGGAAATCGACAGTAACACAATAATAGCGGGGGACTTTAACAGCTCATTTACACCAGTGGAGATCAGCCAGACAGAAATTTAATAAGGAAACACAAGCTTTAAATGACACAATAGACCAGATAGAGTTAATTGATATTTATAGGACATTCCATCAAAAAGCAGCAGATTACACGTTCTTCTCAACTGCACACGGAACATTCTCCAGGATAGATCACATCTTGGGTCACAGATAAAGCCTCAGTAAATTTAAGAAAACTGAAATCATATCAAGCAGCTGTTCCGACCACAATGCTATGAGATTAGAAATCAATTACATAAAAAAAAAAAGAAATCAATTACATGGAAAAAAATGTAAAAAACACAAACACATGGAGGCTAAACAATACGTTAATAAATAACCAAGAGATCACTTAGGAAATCAAAGAGGAAATCAAAAACTACCTAGAGACAAATGACAACAAAAACACGATGATCCAAAACCTATGGGATGCAGCAAAAGGAGTTCTAAGAGGGAAGTTTATAGCAGTACAAGCCTACCTCAAGAAACAAGAAAAATCTCAAATAAATAATCTAACCTTACACCTAGAGGAACTAGAGAAAGAAGAACAAAACCCAAAGTTAGTAGAAGGAAAGAAATCATACAGATCAGAGTGGAAATAAATGAAATAGAAACAAAGAAAACGAAAGCAAAGATCAATAAAACTAAAAGCTGGTTCTTTGAGAAGATAAGCAAAAATGATCAACCTTTAGCCAGACTCCAGAAAAAGAGGGAGAGGACGCAAATCAACAAAATTAGAAGTGAAAAAGCAGAAGTTACAACAGACACCACAGGAATACAAAGCATCCTAAGAGACTACTACAAGCAACTCTAGGCCAATAAAATGGACAATCTGGAAGAAATGGACAAATTCTTAGAAAGGGATAACCTTCTAAGACTGAACCAGGAAGAAATAGAAAATATGAACAAACCTATCGCAAGCAATGAAATTGAAACTGTGATTAAAAATCTTCCAACAAACAAAAGTTCAGAACCAGATGGCATCACAGGTGAATTCTATCAAACATTTAGAGAAGAGCTAACACCCAACCTTCTCAAATTCTTCAAAACAATTGCAGGGGAAGGAGCACTCCCAAACTCATTCTATGAGACCACCATCACCCTGATACCAAAATCAGACAGAGATACTACAAGGAAAGAAAATTATAGACCAATATCACTGATGAATATAGATGTAAAAATCCTCAACAAAATACTAGCAAACAGAATCGAACAACACATTAAAAGGATCATACACCATGATCAAGTGGGGTTTATCCCAGGGATGCAAGGATTCTTCAATATACACAAATCAATGTGATACACCATATTAACAAATTGTAGAATAAAACCATATGATCATCTCAATAGATGAAGGAAAAGATTTTGAGAAAATTAAACACTCATTTACGATAAAAACTCTGCAGAGTGTGGGCATAGAGGGAAACTACCTCAACATAATAAAGGCCATATATGACAAACCCACAGCAAACAGCATTCTCAATGGTGAAAAACTGAAAGCGTTTCCTCTAAGATCAGGAACAAGACGAGGATGTCCACTCTCACCACTGCTATTCAACATAGTTTTGGAAGTCCTAGCCATGGCAATCAGAGAAGAAAAAGAAATAAAAGGAATACAAAAAGGAAAAGAAGAAGTAAAATTGTCACTATTTGCAGATGACATGATATCATAGATAGAGAATCCTAAAGATGCCACCAGAAAAACACAGGAGCTAATCAATGAATTTGGTAAAGTTGCAGGATACAAAATTAATGCACAGGCCTTCCCTGCTGGTGCAGTGGTTGAGAATCTGCCTGCCAGTGCAGGGGACACGGGTTCGAGCCCTGGTCTGAGAGGGTCCCACATGCCGCGGAGCAACTAGACCCGTGCGCCACACCTACTGAGCCTGCGCGTCTGGAGCCTGTGCTCCGCAACAAGAGAGGCCGCGACAGTGAGAGGCCCGCGCACCGCGATGAAGAGTGGCCCCCACTCGCCGCAAATAGAGAAAGCCCTTGCACAGAAACGAAGACCCAACACAGCCAAAAATAATAAATAAATAAATAAAAATTAAAATTAATGCACAGAAATTGCTTGCATTCCTATACACTAACAATGAAAGATCAGAAAGAGAAATTAAGGGAACAATCCCGTTACCACTGCAACAAAAAGAATAAAATACCTAGGAATAAACCCACCTAAGGAAGTAAAAGACCTGTACTCAGAAAACTATAAGACACTGATGAAAGAAATCAAAGATGATATAAACAGATGGAGACATATACCATGTTCTTGGATTAGAAGAATCAATATTGTGAAAATGACTATACTACCCAAAGCAATCTACAGATTCAATGCAATCCCGATCAAAATACCTTTGGCATTTTCTACAGAACAAGAAAAAAAAAATTAAAATTTGTAGGGAGACACAAAAGACCCTGGATAGCGAAAGCAGTCTTGAGGGGGAAAAAAAAGAGCTGGAGGAATCAGACTTCCAGACTTCAGACTATATTACAAAGCTACAGTAATCAAGATAATATGGTACTGACAGAAAAACAGAAATATAGGTCAATAGAACAGGATAGAAAGCACAGAGATAAACCCACGTACCTATGGTTCACTAATCTATGACAAAGGAGGCAAGGGTATACAATGGAGAAAAGACAGTGTCTTCAGTAAGCGGTGCTGGGAAAACTGGACAGTTACATGTAAAAGAATGAAATTAGTACACTCCCTAACACCATACACAAAAGTAAACTCAAAATGGATTAGAGACCTAAATATAAGACCAGCCACTATAAAACTCTTAGAGGAAAACATAAGCAGAACAGTCTATGACATAAATCACAGCAAGATCCTTTTTGACCCACCTCCTAGAGAAATGGAAATAAAAACAAAAATTAAAAAATGGGACCGAATGAAACATAAATTCTTTTGCACAGCAAAGGAAAACATTAGCAAGATGAAAAGACAACCATCAGAATGGGAGAAAATATTTTCAAATGAAGCAAATGGCAAAGGATTAATCTCCAAAAAGCAGCTCATGTAGCTCAATATCACAAAACCAAACAACCCAATCCAAAAATGGGCAGAAGACCTAAACAGACATTTCTCCAAAGAAGATATACAGGTTGCCAACAAACACATGAAAGGATGCTGAACATCACTAATCATTAGAAAAATGCAAATCAAAACTACAGTGAGGTATCACCTCACACCAGTCAGATTGGCCATCATCAAAAAATCTACCAACAATAAATGCTGGAGAGGCATTTATTGGAGCAAAGGGAACACTCTTGCACTGTTGGTGGGATTGTAAATTGATATAGCCACTAGGGAGAACGGTATGGGGGTTCCTTAAAAACTAAAAATAGAACTACCATACAACCCAACAAACCCACTCCTGGACATTTACCCTGAGAAAACCATAATTCAAAAAGAGTCATGTACCACAATGTTCACTGTAGCTCTATTTACAATAGCCAGGACATGGAAGCAACCTAAGTGTCCAACAACAGATAAATGGATAAAGAAGATGTGGCACATATATACAATGGAACATTATTCAGCCATAAAAAGAAACAAAATTGAGTTATTTTTAGTGAGGTGGATGGATCTAGAGTCTGTCCTACAGAGTGAAGTAAGTCAGAAAGAGAAAAACAAATACCGTATGCTAACACATATATATGGAATCTAAAAAAAAAGTTTATGAAGAACCTAGGGGCAGGAAAGGATTAAGGACACAGACGTAGAGAAAGGACTTGAGGACATGGGGAGAGGGAAGGGTAAGCTGGGACAAAGTGAGAGAGTGGTATGGACAAATATACACTACCAAATGTAAAATTGACAGCTACTGGGAAGCAGCCACATAGCACAGGGAGATCAGCTCTGTGCTTTGTGACCACCTAAAAGGGTGGGATAAGGGAGTGAGAGGGAGGTGCAAGAGGGAGGGGATATGGTGTTATATGTATACGCACAGCTGATTCACTTTTTTATACAGCAGAAACTAACACACAATTGTAAAGCAATTATACTCCAATAAAGATGTAAAAGAAAAAAAAAAAGAAAGCCCAGAGATAAACCTACACACCTATGGCCCACTAATCTATGACAAAGGAGGCAAGGGTATACAAAGGAGAAAAGACAGTCTCTTCAATAAGTGGTGCTGGGAAAAATGGACAGCTACATGTAAAAGAATGAAATTAGAACACTCCCTAACACCATACACAAAAAATAAACTCAAAATGGATTAGAGACCAAAATGTAAGACCGGACACTGTAAAACTCTTAGAGGAAAACATAGGAAGAATACTCTTTGACATAAATCACAGCAAGATCTTTTTTGATCCACCTTGTAGAGTAATGGAATAAAAGAAAATAAACATATGGGAGCAAATGAAACCTAAAAGCTTTTGCAAAGCAAAGGAAACTACAAACAAGACGAAAAGACAACCCTCACAATGGGAGAAAATATTTGCAAATGAATCAATGGACAAAGGAGTAATCTCCAATGTATATAAACAGCACATGCAGCTCAACAGTAAAAAAAAAAACAACCCAATCCAAAAATGGGCAGATGATGTAAATAGACATTTGTCCCAAGAAGACATACAGATAACTAAGAAGCACATGAAAAGCTGCTCAACATCACTAATTATTAGAGAAATATAAACCAAAACTACAATGAGGTATCACTTCACACGAGTTAGAATGGGCATCATCAGAAAATCTACAAGCAACAAATGCTGGAGAGGGTGTGGAGAAAAGGGAACCCTCTTACACTGTTTGTGGGAATGTAAATTGATACAGTCACTATGGAGAACAGTATGGAGGTTCCTTAAAAAACTAAAAATAGAATTACCATATGACCCAGCAATCCCACTACTGGCCATATACCCAGAGAAAACCATAATTCAAAAAGACATATTCACCACAATATTCATTGCAGCACTATTTATAATAGCCAGGTCATGGAAGCAACTTAAATGCCCATAGACAGACGAACAGAAAAGATGTGCTACATGTATAAAATGGAATATTACTCAGCCATAAAAAGGAATGAAATTGGGTCATTTGTAGAGACGTGGATAGATCTAGAGACTGTCATACAGAGTGAAGTAAGTCAGAAAGAGAAAACAAATATCGTATATTAATGCATACATGGGGAACCTAGAAAAATGGTAAAGATGAACCGGTTTGCAAGGGAGAAATAGAGACACAGATGTAGAGAACAAATGTATGGACACCAAGGGGGGAAAGTGGCAGGGTGGTGGTGGTGGGATGAATTGCGAGCCTGGGATTGACATATATACACTTATATGTATAAAATAGATAACCAATAAGAGCCTGCTGTATAAAAAAATGAATAAAATAAATTCAAAAATTAAAAAATAAATAATACTTAAAGAAATAAAACAGAAAAAACTGTTCTGTCCTTCCCATAGACGTATTTATATGAATGAATTATTTCCATGCTTATATCCATAAATACAAAATGAGGAATAAAACTTACCTTGAACCAAAAAAGAAAAAAAAAAAACAGAACCCACTGGTCACACAGAGGAAAACCCTATCAGGGCACTTGCTCCAGTGGTAAACAATTCTGAAGTTGGTCACAGGTGGGGAATCATCTCCCATGCAGCCAGCAGCCCCCACACGAGGAGCGTCCTCATTGCAAAGCTGGGGGACCGTGAGGAGGCGTCTCTGAGTAAATGTGAGCTGAGCCCCAGGCCAGCTGCTGCTGAACTTTTCCCACCCTTCCCAGGTAAAACACATGAATGTGTGCAAAGACTTTAAAAACTAGAGGAAGGGGCTTGGAGTCACACCAGTGACAGCACGCAGGCCGACGTGGTGCATGCAGGCCAGCCAGGATGGTCCTGGCCCCGGGCGCTCGTCTGGAAGCTTTCCATTTCGCTGCCTGAGGTACCCCTCCTGTCCCGGCCCCCACTGCTTTTTTCCTTCCTCACCTCTGCCCGGGGAGAAATTCCAGCAGCAAGTATGGGTGACACATCCTCTTCTTTAGCAGGTGGCAGCCCGGCAACTCCTGCAGAAAGTCCAGCAGAGCCCCAGTCACACCGGGCCACTCATAGAGCCGTGGGCCCTACTCCCTCCCACCAGCCCAACCCCGAGACTGCTGACAGGGCAGAGAATACGGCGTCAGGCACAGCTGCAGAGGCTTTTGCTGCCTGGAGGGGTGTTTATATTGACCTCAACCCAGGCACACCTGGGAAGGGCTGGCCGGCCGGATCAGGCTGCCCAGGTCAGCCAATCCTCGCCCCTCAGGGGCTCAGAGTTGCAGAGAATGGGCCTTGCTGCACCGGCCAGATCCAAGGAACAGATGTAGGGTCCCGAGAGTCAGGATAGATAAGGGGCGGCAGCCCTGGCTTGTTTTCTCATCATTTTATCTGCTCCATGAGTGGGAGACAACTTCAAGAAGAACCTCTGCTAATGAGAGGAACCCAGGAGTCAGGGAGAGGAGGGGTGGTGGGTGGAGACAGAGGCCTGGTGCCCCGGCTGCAGTGGAAGCCCCTGGAAGACCAGGCAGAGGGAGGCTGCACAGAGTGAAGCCTAGGGTCACAGACCTGTTGGAGCTGCTGTTTGTTAGTTCAAGCTCTGCTCTGAGGTGCTCTGTGTCAGCTCTGAGTGACAGGTGTGCTGGGGGTGCTCTGCAATGAGGGCTATGTGCACGGATCCTGTGTGCCCAGCCCTGCCGGGGTACCTGTCCACGGGAGCTCCATATCCAGGGAGGGGCCTGCCCACGAGAGCCCCGTGGGCTGCTGCGTACCTGCCCAGGTGAGCTCCATATCCTGGGAGAGGCCTGACCATGAGGGCCCCATGGGCTGCTGGGTACCTGCCCAGGTGAGCTCCATATCCTGGGAGCGGCCTAACCACCAGAGCCCCGTGGGCCGCTGGGTACCTGCCCAGGTAAGCTCCATATCCTGGGAGGGGCCTGACCACAAGAGCCCCGTGGGCTGCTGGGGACCTGGTAGAGGACGCCAGGACAGTCAGTGAAGCCACAGAGGATATACATCTAGTAGTTCCTAATTCCTACACCCTGCTGGTCATTCTACCATCCACCAGGACATGGTATTCTGTATTAGACTTCAATGATGCCTTCTTCTGTATTCCATTACTCCCAGAATCACAAGAAATTTTGGCTGTGAGTGGCAGGACTCAACATACAACAAAAACAATACTGCTGGGCCGTCCTGCCCCAGGGGTTCAAAAATTCCCACACCATCTTTGGGGAAACGTTAGCTAAAGACCTAAAAGATCTACCTCTGGAGAAGGGAACCCTCATTCATTATGCAGATGACATTCTGATCACCAGCCCGACTAAGGAGGCCTCTGAACTACCTAACCAATAAAAGATAGAAGGTGTCCAAGGAAAAGGCTCAAATATCACAAACTAAAGTGGCCTTCCTGGGCTTCATTCGCACAGAAGGTCGGAGAAGCCCACCCCAGGAAAGGGAAGAAGCCATTTGCAGCCTCAGCCTTCCTGAAACTAGAAGACAGCTTAGGGGTTCCTGGGGAGACCGGGGTTTGCTGCATCTGGATCCCTAACTAGAGTCTAATAGCTGGGACTCTATATGAAACACTGAAAGGAAAAGATGATGATCCTTTTGAATAGAATCCAGAAGCGGCCTTTCAAAAATGGAAAGAGCAGTCAATTCAGACCCTGGCCCTGGACCTCCCTAAGTTAGCTAAACCCTTTGACCTTTACATTCCTGGTCCAAGGCGAATCGCCCTTGGAGTATTAGTGCAAAAACTGGGACCACTTGAAATGGAACAATGCAAGAATGCCCTCCAGGCATTGGCCAGCCACCCCATCCGACCAGGATACTGGGGGTATCTAAAAACCTGGAAATCAGCAGCCAGCAAGGCCAGCTCCCTCCTAAGGGAAAAGGACGCCACTTGGTGATCCTAACCACCCACCATGCCCTGAAGTTGCAGGGATTGCTCCGTGGGCACAATGACCTCGAGTGAGGAGGCCCTCCAACACCAACCTCCAGAGAGACAACCTGGGGCAATGGGCCCCCATGACGACTCGTGTGACCATCACTTGACCTGGAGCTTCTCTCAGAAAACAACAAGAGTGTGCCCCTAAAGAGCTGACTATTGCTTACAGGACTTACTGCACCCAGAGAGGAGCTAATAAACTTGGCAGGGGAACCGTAAATAACGCTGCCACCATAGAAAAGCCTACAGACACCGTGGTGACGGGGGCTAATGAGACCAGCTGTACTCCTGGCTACTTCAAAAGGCCGTTGACTGAGTGGCCGTCATGGTCCTGGATCACCACCGGCCCTGGAATGTCTGGGAGTTGAGCAAGCAGGGCTCTGACACCTGGTGCTGTTTGTACGTTATTTCAGTTGGCCTAACTGAAGAAAGCGCAGACTACTGGTCAGAGCATCTAGGCTGGCAGAAACCGTCAGCCTAAGGGGGCCGAACCAATGTGGAGCAGGGTAAAACCGCCCACCCCCTCAGCGTCTCTGCACATCTCTTTCCTGGACCCTTAAAGGTCATTAGAATCTATAAAACTTCCAATGCTGGTGCTCAGGCAGACGAGCAGTGAGGGAGGAGGCCTGCGGACAATCAACCTCACCTGGAGGCTGCTGGGGAGAAGTCCTGCCCCTACCCCCGGGTATGAGGACACCCAACTCAGCACGAAGCATTTACAGAAGACGTGTCTGCACCCTCAGCGCCCCAAGAATGAGGAATGGGACAAAAGGCAGAGGAGGGCTTTGTCACTGGCAAAGCCCATTAAAAATTCCTGGGAGATAAAAATAGAATCTGGGCAATAAAATAAAGTCTAACCATTTTTTCCTTTGTGCTTTGTCTAATTTCACTTGCTCCTAGGTTTCCACATGCAGAGGTCCCACACCCGACACTTCAGACCCGATATCCTAGTGCAAAATGGCTGGGCCGACACCTCAGCTCGTGGGGCCCCGTGCAGACTCTGCGACATAGAGCCTGAGCTCCAGGCAACCCAGCCCTCGAGAGCTCCGCCCCCTCCCTCCCGCTGATGCTGACAGGATCCCTACACAGCAGCCCGGCCCACAAACCGCAGGGGAGCACACACTATCACCTCTCCATTCTCTGATCAAAATATAAAGATTTCCTTTGCTTCTGAACCAAAGTCAGTCTCGATCTGTTGGCTCCAATGACACTGGGCAGGGAGACCCTTGTTGGGGCCCACTCTGCAGGATCAGTAACAGAATTTGAGAACATTGTAACTTCAATGAACAGATGTGTGAGCCAAACTGTAATTAACATAGAGCAGTGTATAAGGCTCGTGTAAAATAAGATGTTTCTAACATTTCCATTTGATATTTCCATCACTTTATTATAAGCAAGTTCAGTGGAGGGGTTTGTCTTATTTGTCAGGTCAACAGTAGAGAAATGCAGTGATTTCTTTCCAAGGATGTACATCTAATAATCTTGGTTGAAGTTTCAACCTTGTTTCGAATGATTTTCCATTGAAAATGATACCTGTCTTTCAGCTCCTAGATTTCTGAGAAGTATAAAATCTTATATTTTTTATTACCAAAGGGGAAAGGTGGGAGGAGGGATAAATTAACAGTTTCAGATTAACATATACACACTGCTATGTATAAAATATATCATCAACAAGGAACTACTGTATAGCACAGGGAACTATACTCAATATTTTGTAATGACCCCTGAGGGGAAATAATCTGAAAAACCATAGATATCTATATTGACATCATCTATCAACTACAGATAAAATGGAAACTAAAGGAGGCCGATGGTGAGCGTTTCTGAACCTGAAGACTTCAATCATCTAAAGTTCAGACTCTGCCTACGGCCCAAGTCCCTTAATGAACACACATGTACCAGTAGCTTAAAAATTCCCCAGATTGGAGTTCGGGGAGACACTGATTTGGAAAAATCCCTTGTGTTCTCCTTACATACACGGGACCTTTCCTACAGCTACAACATGCCTGTGACACCCAGAAGATGGAACACGGTTGGATCAGGAAGATTTTGGAAAAGGCACTAAAACTCCTAATTTCCTGGGTGTTGGGTTCACCCCTCCACCTTTTTCCTTAAAATCTCCCCACTTGAGGATGTCAGCACCTTCAACAACCAGTTGCACAGAAATTGCAATTTGTCCAAAGGAAGAAGGGGAAGGAGGAGAAACAAGGAGAGCCAAGCCCTAGATGTTCAGAGAGGCACATGTCACTCTACTTTCCAGTCAGGAAGAAGAATTAAGCAAAGGCTTAGCCTGCAACTGGGAACCAGAGTAGGGCCAAAAGCAAACCAGCGGTTCTGCGAAAAGCTCCCAAAAAAGAGAGTTGAAAAATGGAGCTCAGGGGCCCTGCAATTCACAAACCTGCAGAGTTATAAATAATAACTCTCATCCACAAATATATTGAGGGAAGGCAACGAAGAGGATTTGAAATCAAGGCAGAATTGCAGGAAACAGATTTCAGGAGTTAGATTCGAATCGCCCCTAAAGCACAAGAAAAGCGGCCAAACGTCCACAATGATGCACTTGGCCAAAAAGACAACATGCGTTTTTTTCTGAATAAATTCAGGAAAAAACCCATAGGCCCTTTTTGGCCAACCAAGCAAGCTGGAAATGCAATTCAGCACTACAAAGAAGACTCACTTCCCATCGGTCAAAAGGTCCTTCCTAAAAAAGTGTAAAAACAAGAAATGCAGGAGAGGCCAGGGAGGAAAGGGAGCCTTGTTACACTGATGGGTGGGATGTAAATTGCGAATGACAACTCTGGAGAAGGGTATGGTGTTTCCTAAAACATCTAAAAAACACAGCTAGAGAGAAAGGGGCACATCCACTCATGGGGGTATAAATTGGGAAAATTAAAAATCAGCAAGACACAGGCACCCCAAAGTTTAGGGCTGCTCTGTTGACAAGAACCTCCACTTCATTCCACCTTAAATATCCCAGGAAAGAGAAAAATGGATAAAGAATTTGTGGTCCTTATGTACAATACAATATCACTCGGGCGTGAAATCAATATCATAAGGCTAGTAGCAGCATGATGAGTGGATTTAGGTACGACAATTCTAAGTGAAATAAGTCACACAGAAAAAGACACTTATCATAAGATATCACTAACAGAAGTAATGTAAAAACCGTTACACTTGAACAGAATTACAAAACAGAACAGAGTCACACATTTAGAAAACACACTATGGTTGCTTAATGGGAAAGGTGACCTGGGGTGATGCAAAAACAAGGATTTCAAATTAGCTCAGATAACGTTCCATAAACCCAATATGTAATAGACAAGACTTACTCCTTGCTCAGTGAACTGGACTCAACACCCCCTATTCACCGCACAAGAACATATCTGACTAGTAAGAATCTTAAAACCTATGTATTGATATCTCTCTGTAAGTGTGTCAAGTGGGTGTAAAGCGGCATAAACACAGTAGTGAAAAGCAGCTAAACCCCATTATAAAAACAAACTACTTTTAAAACCCCATGAAACAAAGACAGTGAAAGAGAGCGAAATACGTACACAATTCATTCAGAGGCTGTGATGCAACCTGGATTGATCGTATCTAGACCCACAGCTGGATGAGACATAAAGGTGGACACTCTTGGGGCTGAGAGGTTTGGTGAGGTTGGGTGAGCAAACGCAGACCCTTTAAAATAATACTGAATGGTACCCATCGCATGGGTCCCAAATCTCCAGGTTCAAGGGCATCTTCCTACATCGAAAACATGCATTTGAAACCCAGAAGATGGTACACCATGTGATCAGGAAAGGATTCTAAAACGCAACTCATTTCTCACGTCCTTGTGCTCAGATTCGCCATTCCAGCCACTTTAATAGCAACCTCCCTACTTGGAGAATCAGCACATTTAACCTCCTGTTCCGTACACGTGGCAATTTGTAATGAGGATGAATGGGAAGAGGGAGAACCAATGAGAGACTAGCTCTAAATTTTGGGACAGGCACAGGTCACTCTATTTTCCCATCAGGAAGAAGAATTAACCACAGGCTCAGCCTGCCCCCCGGAACCAGAACAGGGCCTGAAGCCATCCTGCGCTTTTGCGGCCAGCTCCCAAAAAAGCGAGTTGTAAAATGGAGCTTCAGGGCACTGCAATTCACAATCCTACAGAGTTATAAATGATAACTCTCGTCCACAAATATATTGAGGGAAGGCAAAGACGAGGAATTGAAATCAAGGCAGAATTGCAGGAAAGAGATTTCAGGAGGTAGATTCGAATCGCCTTTAAAGCACATGAAAAGCGGCAAAACGTTGATAATGATGCCCTTGGCCAAAAAGGGCGTATGCCTTTTTTCCTGAATATATTCAGGAAAAAAGGCATACGCCCTTTTTGGCCAACCAAGCAACCTGGAAAGGCAAATCAGCGCTACAAAGAAGTCTCGCTTCCCATCGGTCAAAAGGGCCATGCTGAAAAAAGTGTCAAAACCAGAAATGCAGGACAGGCCATGGAGAAATGGGAGCCTTGCTATACTGATGGGCGGGATGTAAATTGCCAACAGCCACTCTGGAGAAGTGTACGGTGTGTCCTGAAACATCTAAAAAACACAGCTTAGAGAGCATAGGGCACTTCCACGCATGGGGGGATAAAGTGGGAAAATTAAAAATCAGCAAGACACAAGCACCCCAATGTTTAGGGCTACTCTGTTGGCAAGGACCTCCACTTCATTCCACCTTAAATATCCCAGGAAAGCGAAAAATGGATAAAAAATTTGAGGTCCTTATGTACAATGGAATATCACTCAGCCATGAAATCAATGTCATAAGGCTAGTAGCAGCATGATGAGTGGATTTAGGTACGACGATTCTAAGTGAAATAAGTCACACAGAAAAGGACACTTCTCATATGGTGTCACTTATAGAGGGAATGTAAAAACCGTTACACTTGGACTGAATTACAAAACAGAACAGACTCACACATGCAGAAAACACACTATGGCTGCTTAACGGGAAAGGTGAGGTGGGGTGATACATAAAACAAGAGTTTCAAATTAGCTCAGATACCGTTCCATAAACCCAATAGGTAATAGACAAGACCTACTCCTTGCTCAGAGAACTGGACTCAACACGCCCGATTCACTGCACAAGAATATATCTGACTAGTAATAATCTTAAAACCTATGTATTGATATCTCTCTGTTAGTGTGTCAAGTGGGTGTAAAGCGGCATAAACACAGCCGTGAAAAGCAGCTAAACCCCATTAAAAAATAAATTACTTTTAAAAACCCATGAAACAAAGACAGTGAAAGAGAGAGAAATTCTTACACAATTCGTTCAGGGGCTGTGATGCAACCTGGATTGAACATATCTAGACCCACAGCTGGATGAGACATAAGGGTGGACACTCTTGGGGCTGAGATGTTTGGTGAGGTTGGGTGAGCAAACACAGACCCTTTTAAGTAATACTGCGTGCTACCCATCGCATGGGTCCCAAATCTCCAGGTTCAAGGGCATCTTCCTACATCCAAAACATGCATGAGAAACCCAGAAGATGGTACACCGTGTGATGGGGAAAGGTTTCTATAATGCACCTCATTTCTCATCTCCTTGTGCTCGGGTTCGCCATTCCAGCCACTTTAGTAGCAATCTCCCTACTTGGAGCATCAGCACCTTTAACCTCCTGTTCCGTACAGGTTGCAATTTGTCCTGAGGATGAACGGGAAGACGGGGAACCAATGAGAGACTATCTCTTGGTGTTGGGACAGGCACAGGCCACTCTATTTTCCCATCAGGAAGAAGAATTAACCACAGGCTCAGCCTGCCCCCCGGAACCAGAACAGGGCCTGAAGCCATCCTGCGCTTTTGCGGCCAGCTCCCAAAAAAGCGAGTTGTAAAATGGAGCTTCAGGGCACTGCAATTCACAATCCTACAGAGTTATAAATGATAACTCTCGTCCACAAATATATTGAGGGAAGGCAAAGACGAGGAATTGAAATCAAGGCAGAATTGCAGGAAAGAGATTTCAGGAGGTAGATTCGAATCGCCTTTAAAGCACATGAAAAGCGGCAAAACGTTGATAATGATGCCCTTGGCCAAAAAGGGCGTATGCCTTTTTTCCTGAATATATTCAGCAAAAAAGGCATACGCCCTTTTTGGCCAACCAAGCAACCTGGAAAGGCAAATCAGCGCTACAAAGAAGTCTCGCTTCCCATCGGTCAAAAGGGCCATGCTGAAAAAAGTGTCAAAACCAGAAATGCAGGACAGGCCATGGAGAAATGGGAGCCTTGCTATACTGATGGGCGGGATGTAAATTGCCAACAGCCACTCTGGAGAAGTGTACGGTGTGTCCTGAAACATCTAAAAAACACAGCTTAGAGAGCATAGGGCACTTCCACGCATGGGGGGATAAAGTGGGAAAATTAAAAATCAGCAAGACACAAGCACCCCAATGTTTAGGGCTACTCTGTTGGCAAGGACCTCCACTTCATTCCACCTTAAATATCCCAGGAAAGCGAAAAATGGATAAAAAATTTGAGGTCCTTATGTACAATGGAATATCACTCAGCCATGAAATCAATGTCATAAGGCTAGTAGCAGCATGATGAGTGGATTTAGGTACGACGATTCTAAGTGAAATAAGTCACACAGAAAAGGACACTTCTCATATGGTGTCACTTATAGAGGGAATGTAAAAACCGTTACACTTGGACTGAATTACAAAACAGAACAGACTCACACATGCAGAAAACACACTATGGCTGCTTAACGGGAAAGGTGAGGTGGGGTGATACATAAAACAAGAGTTTCAAATTAGCTCAGATACCGTTCCATAAACCCAATAGGTAATAGACAAGACCTACTCCTTGCTCAGAGAACTGGACTCAACACGCCCGATTCACTGCACAAGAATATATCTGACTAGTAATAATCTTAAAACCTATGTATTGATATCTCTCTGTTAGTGTGTCAAGTGGGTGTAAAGCGGCATAAACACAGCCGTGAAAAGCAGCTAAACCCCATTAAAAAATAAATTACTTTTAAAAACCCATGAAACAAAGACAGTGAAAGAGAGAGAAATTCTTACACAATTCGTTCAGGGGCTGTGATGCAACCTGGATTGAACATATCTAGACCCACAGCTGGATGAGACATAAGGGTGGACACTCTTGGGGCTGAGATGTTTGGTGAGGTTGGGTGAGCAAACACAGACCCTTTTAAGTAATACTGCGTGCTACCCATCGCATGGGTCCCAAATCTCCAGGTTCAAGGGCATCTTCCTACATCCAAAACATGCATGAGAAACCCAGAAGATGGTACACCGTGTGATGGGGAAAGGTTTCTATAATGCACCTCATTTCTCATCTCCTTGTGCTCGGGTTCGCCATTCCAGCCACTTTAGTAGCAATCTCCCTACTTGGAGCATCAGCACCTTTAACCTCCTGTTCCGTACAGGTTGCAATTTGTCCTGAGGATGAACGGGAAGACGGGGAACCAATGAGAGACTATCTCTTGGTGTTGGGACAGGCACAGGCCACTCTATTTTCCCATCAGGAAGAAGAATTAACCACAGGCTCAGCCTGCCCCCCGGAACCAGAACAGGGCCTGAAGCCATCCTGCGCTTTTGCGGCCAGCTCCCAAAAAAGCGAGTTGTAAAATGGAGCTTCAGGGCACTGCAATTCACAATCCTACAGAGTTATAAATGATAACTCTCGTCCACAAATATATTGAGGGAAGGCAAAGACGAGGAATTGAAATCAAGGCAGAATTGCAGGAAAGAGATTTCAGGAGGTAGATTCGAATCGCCTTTAAAGCACATGAAAAGCGGCAAAACGTTGATAATGATGCCCTTGGCCAAAAAGGGCGTATGCCTTTTTTCCTGAATATATTCAGGAAAAAAGGCATACGCCCTTTTTGGCCAACCAAGCAACCTGGAAAGGCAAATCAGCGCTACAAAGAAGTCTCGCTTCCCATCGGTCAAAAGGGCCATGCTGAAAAAAGTGTCAAAACCAGAAATGCAGGACAGGCCATGGAGAAATGGGAGCCTTGCTATACTGATGGGCGGGATGTAAATTGCCAACAGCCACTCTGGAGAAGTGTACGGTGTGTCCTGAAACATCTAAAAAACACAGCTTAGAGAGCATAGGGCACTTCCACGCATGGGGGGATAAAGTGGGAAAATTAAAAATCAGCAAGACACAAGCACCCCAATGTTTAGGGCTACTCTGTTGGCAAGGACCTCCACTTCATTCCACCTTAAATATCCCAGGAAAGCGAAAAATGGATAAAAAATTTGAGGTCCTTATGTACAATGGAATATCACTCAGCCATGAAATCAATGTCATAAGGCTAGTAGCAGCATGATGAGTGGATTTAGGTACGACGATTCTAAGTGAAATAAGTCACACAGAAAAGGACACTTCTCATATGGTGTCACTTATAGAGGGAATGTAAAAACCGTTACACTTGGACTGAATTACAAAACAGAACAGACTCACACATGCAGAAAACACACTATGGCTGCTTAACGGGAAAGGTGAGGTGGGGTGATACATAAAACAAGAGTTTCAAATTAGCTCAGATACCGTTCCATAAACCCAATAGGTAATAGACAAGACCTACTCCTTGCTCAGAGAACTGGACTCAACACGCCCGATTCACTGCACAAGAATATATCTGACTAGTAATAATCTTAAAACCTATGTATTGATATCTCTCTGTTAGTGTGTCAAGTGGGTGTAAAGCGGCATAAACACAGCCGTGAAAAGCAGCTAAACCCCATTAAAAAATAAATTACTTTTAAAAACCCATGAAACAAAGACAGTGAAAGAGAGAGAAATTCTTACACAATTCGTTCAGGGGCTGTGATGCAACCTGGATTGAACATATCTAGACCCACAGCTGGATGAGACATAAGGGTGGACACTCTTGGGGCTGAGATGTTTGGTGAGGTTGGGTGAGCAAACACAGACCCTTTTAAGTAATACTGCGTGGTACCCATCGCATGGGTCCCAAATCTCCAGGTTCAAGGGCATCTTCCTACATCCAAAACATGCATGAGAAACCCAGAAGATGGTACACCGTGTGATGGGGAAAGGTTTCTATAATGCACCTCATTTCTCATCTCCTTGTGCTCGGGTTCGCCATTCCAGCCACTTTAGTAGCAATCTCCCTACTTGGAGCATCAGCACCTTTAACCTCCTGTTCCGTACAGGTTGCAATTTGTCCTGAGGATGAACGGGAAGACGGGGAACCAATGAGAGACTATCTCTTGGTGTTGGGACAGGCACAGGCCACTCTATTTTCCCATCAGGAAGAAGAATTAACCACAGGCTCAGCCTGCCCCCCGGAACCAGAACAGGGCCTGAAGCCATCCTGCGCGTTTGCGGCCAGCTCCCAAAAAAGCGAGTTGTAAAATGGAGCTTCAGGGCACTGCAATTCACAATCCTACAGAGTTATAAATGATAACTCTCGTCCACAAATATATTGAGGGAAGGCAAAGACGAGGAATTGAAATCAAGGCAGAATTGCAGGAAAGAGATTTCAGGAGGTAGATTCGAATCGCCTTTAAAGCACATGAAAAGCGGCAAAACGTTGATAATGATGCCCTTGGCCAAAAAGGGCGTATGCCTTTTTTCCTGAATATATTCAGGAAAAAAGGCATACGCCCTTTTTGGCCAACCAAGCAACCTGGAAAGGCAAATCAGCGCTACAAAGAAGTCTCGCTTCCCATCGGTCAAAAGGGCCATGCTGAAAAAAGTGTCAAAACCAGAAATGCAGGACAGGCCATGGAGAAATGGGAGCCTTGCTATACTGATGGGCGGGATGTAAATTGCCAACAGCCACTCTGGAGAAGTGTACGGTGTGTCCTGAAACATCTAAAAAACACAGCTTAGAGAGCATAGGGCACTTCCACGCATGGGGGGATAAAGTGGGAAAATTAAAAATCAGCAAGACACAAGCACCCCAATATTTAGGGCTACTCTGTTGGCAAGGACCTCCACTTCATTCCACCTTAAATATCCCAGGAAAGCGAAAAATGGATAAAAAATTTGAGGTCCTTATGTACAATGGAATATCACTCAGCCATGAAATCAATGTCATAAGGCTAGTAGCAGCATGATGAGTGGATTTAGGTACGACGATTCTAAGTGAAATAAGTCACACAGAAAAGGACACTTCTCATATGGTGTCACTTATAGAGGGAATGTAAAAACCGTTACACTTGGACTGAATTACAAAACAGAACAGACTCACACATGCAGAAAACACACTATGGCTGCTTAACGGGAAAGGTGAGGTGGGGTGATACATAAAACAAGAGTTTCAAATTAGCTCAGATACCGTTCCATAAACC
The DNA here is from genome assembly GCF_965194825.1 of Balaenoptera physalus. NCBI lineage: Eukaryota > Metazoa > Chordata > Mammalia > Artiodactyla > Balaenopteridae > Balaenoptera > Balaenoptera physalus. The sequence goes on from NW_028126470.1 coordinate 504,632, forward strand.
CAATAGGTAATAGACAAGACCTACTCCTTGCTCAGAGAACTGGACTCAACACGCCCGATTCACTGCACAAGAATATATCTGACTAGTAATAATCTTAAAACCTATGTATTGATATCTCTCTGTTAGTGTGTCAAGTGGGTGTAAAGCGGCATAAACACAGCCGTGAAAAGCAGCTAAACCCCATTAAAAAATAAATTACTTTTAAAAACCCATGAAACAAAGACAGTGAAAGAGAGAGAAATTCTTACACAATTCGTTCAGGGGCTGTGATGCAACCTGGATTGAACATATCTAGACCCACAGCTGGATGAGACATAAGGGTGGACACTCTTGGGGCTGAGATGTTTGGTGAGGTTGGGTGAGCAAACACAGACCCTTTTAAGTAATACTGCGTGGTACCCATCGCATGGGTCCCAAATCTCCAGGTTCAAGGGCATCTTCCTACATCCAAAACATGCATGAGAAACCCAGAAGATGGTACACCGTGTGATGGGGAAAGGTTTCTATAATGCACCTCATTTCTCATCTCCTTGTGCTCGGGTTCGCCATTCCAGCCACTTTAGTAGCAATCTCCCTACTTGGAGCATCAGCACCTTTAACCTCCTGTTCCGTACAGGTTGCAATTTGTCCTGAGGATGAACGGGAAGACGGGGAACCAATGAGAGACTATCTCTTGGTGTTGGGACAGGCACAGGCCACTCTATTTTCCCATCAGGAAGAAGAATTAACCACAGGCTCAGCCTGCCCCCCGGAACCAGAACAGGGCCTGAAGCCATCCTGCGCGTTTGCGGCCAGCTCCCAAAAAAGCGAGTTGTAAAATGGAGCTTCAGGGCACTGCAATTCACAATCCTACAGAGTTATAAATGATAACTCTCGTCCACAAATATATTGAGGGAAGGCAAAGACGAGGAATTGAAATCAAGGCAGAATTGCAGGAAAGAGATTTCAGGAGGTAGATTCGAATCGCCTTTAAAGCACATGAAAAGCGGCAAAACGTTGATAATGATGCCCTTGGCCAAAAAGGGCGTATGCCTTTTTTCCTGAATATATTCAGGAAAAAAGGCATACGCCCTTTTTGGCCAACCAAGCAACCTGGAAAGGCAAATCAGCGCTACAAAGAAGTCTCGCTTCCCATCGGTCAAAAGGGCCATGCTGAAAAAAGTGTCAAAACCAGAAATGCAGGACAGGCCATGGAGAAATGGGAGCCTTGCTATACTGATGGGCGGGATGTAAATTGCCAACAGCCACTCTGGAGAAGTGTACGGTGTGTCCTGAAACATCTAAAAAACACAGCTTAGAGAGCATAGGGCACTTCCACGCATGGGGGGATAAAGTGGGAAAATTAAAAATCAGCAAGACACAAGCACCCCAATGTTTAGGGCTACTCTGTTGGCAAGGACCTCCACTTCATTCCACCTTAAATATCCCAGGAAAGCGAAAAATGGATAAAAAATTTGAGGTCCTTATGTACAATGGAATATCACTCAGCCATGAAATCAATGTCATAAGGCTAGTAGCAGCATGATGAGTGGATTTAGGTACGACGATTCTAAGTGAAATAAGTCACACAGAAAAGGACACTTCTCATATGGTGTCACTTATAGAGGGAATGTAAAAACCGTTACACTTGGACTGAATTACAAAACAGAACAGACTCACACATGCAGAAAACACACTATGGCTGCTTAACGGGAAAGGTGAGGTGGGGTGATACATAAAACAAGAGTTTCAAATTAGCTCAGATACCGTTCCATAAACCCAATAGGTAATAGACAAGACCTACTCCTTGCTCAGAGAACTGGACTCAACACGCCCGATTCACTGCACAAGAATATATCTGACTAGTAATAATCTTAAAACCTATGTATTGATATCTCTCTGTTAGTGTGTCAAGTGGGTGTAAAGCGGCATAAACACAGCCGTGAAAAGCAGCTAAACCCCATTAAAAAATAAATTACTTTTAAAAACCCATGAAACAAAGACAGTGAAAGAGAGAGAAATTCTTACACAATTCGTTCAGGGGCTGTGATGCAACCTGGATTGAACATATCTAGACCCACAGCTGGATGAGACATAAGGGTGGACACTCTTGGGGCTGAGATGTTTGGTGAGGTTGGGTGAGCAAACACAGACCCTTTTAAGTAATACTGCGTGGTACCCATCGCATGGGTCCCAAATCTCCAGGTTCAAGGGCATCTTCCTACATCCAAAACATGCATGAGAAACCCAGAAGATGGTACACCGTGTGATGGGGAAAGGTTTCTATAATGCACCTCATTTCTCATCTCCTTGTGCTCGGGTTCGCCATTCCAGCCACTTTAGTAGCAATCTCCCTACTTGGAGCATCAGCACCTTTAACCTCCTGTTCCGTACAGGTTGCAATTTGTCCTGAGGATGAACGGGAAGACGGGGAACCAATGAGAGACTATCTCTTGGTGTTGGGACAGGCACAGGCCACTCTATTTTCCCATCAGGAAGAAGAATTAACCACAGGCTCAGCCTGCCCCCCGGAACCAGAACAGGGCCTGAAGCCATCCTGCGCGTTTGCGGCCAGCTCCCAAAAAAGCGAGTTGTAAAATGGAGCTTCAGGGCACTGCAATTCACAATCCTACAGAGTTATAAATGATAACTCTCGTCCACAAATATATTGAGGGAAGGCAAAGACGAGGAATTGAAATCAAGGCAGAATTGCAGGAAAGAGATTTCAGGAGGTAGATTCGAATCGCCTTTAAAGCACATGAAAAGCGGCAAAACGTTGATAATGATGCCCTTGGCCAAAAAGGGCGTATGCCTTTTTTCCTGAATATATTCAGGAAAAAAGGCATACGCCCTTTTTGGCCAACCAAGCAACCTGGAAAGGCAAATCAGCGCTACAAAGAAGTCTCGCTTCCCATCGGTCAAAAGGGCCATGCTGAAAAAAGTGTCAAAACCAGAAATGCAGGACAGGCCATGGAGAAATGGGAGCCTTGCTATACTGATGGGCGGGATGTAAATTGCCAACAGCCACTCTGGAGAAGTGTACGGTGTGTCCTGAAACATCTAAAAAACACAGCTTAGAGAGCATAGGGCACTTCCACGCATGGGGGGATAAAGTGGGAAAATTAAAAATCAGCAAGACACAAGCACCCCAATGTTTAGGGCTACTCTGTTGGCAAGGACCTCCACTTCATTCCACCTTAAATATCCCAGGAAAGCGAAAAATGGATAAAAAATTTGAGGTCCTTATGTACAATGGAATATCACTCAGCCATGAAATCAATGTCATAAGGCTAGTAGCAGCATGATGAGTGGATTTAGGTACGACGATTCTAAGTGAAATAAGTCACACAGAAAAGGACACTTCTCATATGGTGTCACTTATAGAGGGAATGTAAAAACCGTTACACTTGGACTGAATTACAAAACAGAACAGACTCACACATGCAGAAAACACACTATGGCTGCTTAACGGGAAAGGTGAGGTGGGGTGATACATAAAACAAGAGTTTCAAATTAGCTCAGATACCGTTCCATAAACCCAATAGGTAATAGACAAGACCTACTCCTTGCTCAGAGAACTGGACTCAACACGCCCGATTCACTGCACAAGAATATATCTGACTAGTAATAATCTTAAAACCTATGTATTGATATCTCTCTGTTAGTGTGTCAAGTGGGTGTAAAGCGGCATAAACACAGCCGTGAAAAGCAGCTAAACCCCATTAAAAAATAAATTACTTTTAAAAACCCATGAAACAAAGACAGTGAAAGAGAGAGAAATTCTTACACAATTCGTTCAGGGGCTGTGATGCAACCTGGATTGAACATATCTAGACCCACAGCTGGATGAGACATAAGGGTGGACACTCTTGGGGCTGAGATGTTTGGTGAGGTTGGGTGAGCAAACACAGACCCTTTTAAGTAATACTGCGTGGTACCCATCGCATGGGTCCCAAATCTCCAGGTTCAAGGGCATCTTCCTACATCCAAAACATGCATGAGAAACCCAGAAGATGGTACACCGTGTGATGGGGAAAGGTTTCTATAATGCACCTCATTTCTCATCTCCTTGTGCTCGGGTTCGCCATTCCAGCCACTTTAGTAGCAATCTCCCTACTTGGAGCATCAGCACCTTTAACCTCCTGTTCCGTACAGGTTGCAATTTGTCCTGAGGATGAACGGGAAGACGGGGAACCAATGAGAGACTATCTCTTGGTGTTGGGACAGGCACAGGCCACTCTATTTTCCCATCAGGAAGAAGAATTAACCACAGGCTCAGCCTGCCCCCCGGAACCAGAACAGGGCCTGAAGCCATCCTGCGCGTTTGCGGCCAGCTCCCAAAAAAGCGAGTTGTAAAATGGAGCTTCAGGGCACTGCAATTCACAATCCTACAGAGTTATAAATGATAACTCTCGTCCACAAATATATTGAGGGAAGGCAAAGACGAGGAATTGAAATCAAGGCAGAATTGCAGGAAAGAGATTTCAGGAGGTAGATTCGAATCGCCTTTAAAGCACATGAAAAGCGGCAAAACGTTGATAATGATGCCCTTGGCCAAAAAGGGCGTATGCCTTTTTTCCTGAATATATTCAGGAAAAAAGGCATACGCCCTTTTTGGCCAACCAAGCAACCTGGAAAGGCAAATCAGCGCTACAAAGAAGTCTCGCTTCCCATCGGTCAAAAGGGCCATGCTGAAAAAAGTGTCAAAACCAGAAATGCAGGACAGGCCATGGAGAAATGGGAGCCTTGCTATACTGATGGGCGGGATGTAAATTGCCAACAGCCACTCTGGAGAAGTGTACGGTGTGTCCTGAAACATCTAAAAAACACAGCTTAGAGAGCATAGGGCACTTCCACGCATGGGGGGATAAAGTGGGAAAATTAAAAATCAGCAAGACACAAGCACCCCAATGTTTAGGGCTACTCTGTTGGCAAGGACCTCCACTTCATTCCACCTTAAATATCCCAGGAAAGCGAAAAATGGATAAAAAATTTGAGGTCCTTATGTACAATGGAATATCACTCAGCCATGAAATCAATGTCATAAGGCTAGTAGCAGCATGATGAGTGGATTTAGGTACGACGATTCTAAGTGAAATAAGTCACACAGAAAAGGACACTTCTCATATGGTGTCACTTATAGAGGGAATGTAAAAACCGTTACACTTGGACTGAATTACAAAACAGAACAGACTCACACATGCAGAAAACACACTATGGCTGCTTAACGGGAAAGGTGAGGTGGGGTGATACATAAAACAAGAGTTTCAAATTAGCTCAGATACCGTTCCATAAACCCAATAGGTAATAGACAAGACCTACTCCTTGCTCAGAGAACTGGACTCAACACGCCCGATTCACTGCACAAGAATATATCTGACTAGTAATAATCTTAAAACCTATGTATTGATATCTCTCTGTTAGTGTGTCAAGTGGGTGTAAAGCGGCATAAACACAGCCGTGAAAAGCAGCTAAACCCCATTAAAAAATAAATTACTTTTAAAAACCCATGAAACAAAGACAGTGAAAGAGAGAGAAATTCTTACACAATTCGTTCAGGGGCTGTGATGCAACCTGGATTGAACATATCTAGACCCACAGCTGGATGAGACATAAGGGTGGACACTCTTGGGGCTGAGATGTTTGGTGAGGTTGGGTGAGCAAACACAGACCCTTTTAAGTAATACTGCGTGGTACCCATCGCATGGGTCCCAAATCTCCAGGTTCAAGGGCATCTTCCTACATCCAAAACATGCATGAGAAACCCAGAAGATGGTACACCGTGTGATGGGGAAAGGTTTCTATAATGCACCTCATTTCTCATCTCCTTGTGCTCGGGTTCGCCATTCCAGCCACTTTAGTAGCAATCTCCCTACTTGGAGCATCAGCACCTTTAACCTCCTGTTCCGTACAGGTTGCAATTTGTCCTGAGGATGAACGGGAAGACGGGGAACCAATGAGAGACTATCTCTTGGTGTTGGGACAGGCACAGGCCACTCTATTTTCCCATCAGGAAGAAGAATTAACCACAGGCTCAGCCTGCCCCCCGGAACCAGAACAGGGCCTGAAGCCATCCTGCGCGTTTGCGGCCAGCTCCCAAAAAAGCGAGTTGTAAAATGGAGCTTCAGGGCACTGCAATTCACAATCCTACAGAGTTATAAATGATAACTCTCGTCCACAAATATATTGAGGGAAGGCAAAGACGAGGAATTGAAATCAAGGCAGAATTGCAGGAAAGAGATTTCAGGAGGTAGATTCGAATCGCCTTTAAAGCACATGAAAAGCGGCAAAACGTTGATAATGATGCCCTTGGCCAAAAAGGGCGTATGCCTTTTTTCCTGAATATATTCAGGAAAAAAGGCATACGCCCTTTTTGGCCAACCAAGCAACCTGGAAAGGCAAATCAGCGCTACAAAGAAGTCTCGCTTCCCATCGGTCAAAAGGGCCATGCTGAAAAAAGTGTCAAAACCAGAAATGCAGGACAGGCCATGGAGAAATGGGAGCCTTGCTATACTGATGGGCGGGATGTAAATTGCCAACAGCCACTCTGGAGAAGTGTACGGTGTGTCCTGAAACATCTAAAAAACACAGCTTAGAGAGCATAGGGCACTTCCACGCATGGGGGGATAAAGTGGGAAAATTAAAAATCAGCAAGACACAAGCACCCCAATGTTTAGGGCTACTCTGTTGGCAAGGACCTCCACTTCATTCCACCTTAAATATCCCAGGAAAGCGAAAAATGGATAAAAAATTTGAGGTCCTTATGTACAATGGAATATCACTCAGCCATGAAATCAATGTCATAAGGCTAGTAGCAGCATGATGAGTGGATTTAGGTACGACGATTCTAAGTGAAATAAGTCACACAGAAAAGGACACTTCTCATATGGTGTCACTTATAGAGGGAATGTAAAAACCGTTACACTTGGACTGAATTACAAAACAGAACAGACTCACACATGCAGAAAACACACTATGGCTGCTTAACGGGAAAGGTGAGGTGGGGTGATACATAAAACAAGAGTTTCAAATTAGCTCAGATACCGTTCCATAAACCCAATAGGTAATAGACAAGACCTACTCCTTGCTCAGAGAACTGGACTCAACACGCCCGATTCACTGCACAAGAATATATCTGACTAGTAATAATCTTAAAACCTATGTATTGATATCTCTCTGTTAGTGTGTCAAGTGGGTGTAAAGCGGCATAAACACAGCCGTGAAAAGCAGCTAAACCCCATTAAAAAATAAATTACTTTTAAAAACCCATGAAACAAAGACAGTGAAAGAGAGAGAAATTCTTACACAATTCGTTCAGGGGCTGTGATGCAACCTGGATTGAACATATCTAGACCCACAGCTGGATGAGACATAAGGGTGGACACTCTTGGGGCTGAGATGTTTGGTGAGGTTGGGTGAGCAAACACAGACCCTTTTAAGTAATACTGCGTGGTACCCATCGCATGGGTCCCAAATCTCCAGGTTCAAGGGCATCTTCCTACATCCAAAACATGCATGAGAAACCCAGAAGATGGTACACCGTGTGATGGGGAAAGGTTTCTATAATGCACCTCATTTCTCATCTCCTTGTGCTCGGGTTCGCCATTCCAGCCACTTTAGTAGCAATCTCCCTACTTGGAGCATCAGCACCTTTAACCTCCTGTTCCGTACAGGTTGCAATTTGTCCTGAGGATGAACGGGAAGACGGGGAACCAATGAGAGACTATCTCTTGGTGTTGGGACAGGCACAGGCCACTCTATTTTCCCATCAGGAAGAAGAATTAACCACAGGCTCAGCCTGCCCCCCGGAACCAGAACAGGGCCTGAAGCCATCCTGCGCGTTTGCGGCCAGCTCCCAAAAAAGCGAGTTGTAAAATGGAGCTTCAGGGCACTGCAATTCACAATCCTACAGAGTTATAAATGATAACTCTCGTCCACAAATATATTGAGGGAAGGCAAAGACGAGGAATTGAAATCAAGGCAGAATTGCAGGAAAGAGATTTCAGGAGGTAGATTCGAATCGCCTTTAAAGCACATGAAAAGCGGCAAAACGTTGATAATGATGCCCTTGGCCAAAAAGGGCGTATGCCTTTTTTCCTGAATATATTCAGGAAAAAAGGCATACGCCCTTTTTGGCCAACCAAGCAACCTGGAAAGGCAAATCAGCGCTACAAAGAAGTCTCGCTTCCCATCGGTCAAAAGGGCCATGCTGAAAAAAGTGTCAAAACCAGAAATGCAGGACAGGCCATGGAGAAATGGGAGCCTTGCTATACTGATGGGCGGGATGTAAATTGCCAACAGCCACTCTGGAGAAGTGTACGGTGTGTCCTGAAACATCTAAAAAACACAGCTTAGAGAGCATAGGGCACTTCCACGCATGGGGGGATAAAGTGGGAAAATTAAAAATCAGCAAGACACAAGCACCCCAATGTTTAGGGCTACTCTGTTGGCAAGGACCTCCACTTCATTCCACCTTAAATATCCCAGGAAAGCGAAAAATGGATAAAAAATTTGAGGTCCTTATGTACAATGGAATATCACTCAGCCATGAAATCAATGTCATAAGGCTAGTAGCAGCATGATGAGTGGATTTAGGTACGACGATTCTAAGTGAAATAAGTCACACAGAAAAGGACACTTCTCATATGGTGTCACTTATAGAGGGAATGTAAAAACCGTTACACTTGGACTGAATTACAAAACAGAACAGACTCACACATGCAGAAAACACACTATGGCTGCTTAACGGGAAAGGTGAGGTGGGGTGATACATAAAACAAGAGTTTCAAATTAGCTCAGATACCGTTCCATAAACCCAATAGGTAATAGACAAGACCTACTCCTTGCTCAGAGAACTGGACTCAACACGCCCGATTCACTGCACAAGAATATATCTGACTAGTAATAATCTTAAAACCTATGTATTGATATCTCTCTGTTAGTGTGTCAAGTGGGTGTAAAGCGGCATAAACACAGCCGTGAAAAGCAGCTAAACCCCATTAAAAAATAAATTACTTTTAAAAACCCATGAAACAAAGACAGTGAAAGAGAGAGAAATTCTTACACAATTCGTTCAGGGGCTGTGATGCAACCTGGATTGAACATATCTAGACCCACAGCTGGATGAGACATAAGGGTGGACACTCTTGGGGCTGAGATGTTTGGTGAGGTTGGGTGAGCAAACACAGACCCTTTTAAGTAATACTGCGTGGTACCCATCGCATGGGTCCCAAATCTCCAGGTTCAAGGGCATCTTCCTACATCCAAAACATGCATGAGAAACCCAGAAGATGGTACACCGTGTGATGGGGAAAGGTTTCTATAATGCACCTCATTTCTCATCTCCTTGTGCTCGGGTTCGCCATTCCAGCCACTTTAGTAGCAATCTCCCTACTTGGAGCATCAGCACCTTTAACCTCCTGTTCCGTACAGGTTGCAATTTGTCCTGAGGATGAACGGGAAGACGGGGAACCAATGAGAGACTATCTCTTGGTGTTGGGACAGGCACAGGCCACTCTATTTTCCCATCAGGAAGAAGAATTAACCACAGGCTCAGCCTGCCCCCCGGAACCAGAACAGGGCCTGAAGCCATCCTGCGCGTTTGCGGCCAGCTCCCAAAAAAGCGAGTTGTAAAATGGAGCTTCAGGGCACTGCAATTCACAATCCTACAGAGTTATAAATGATAACTCTCGTCCACAAATATATTGAGGGAAGGCAAAGACGAGGAATTGAAATCAAGGCAGAATTGCAGGAAAGAGATTTCAGGAGGTAGATTCGAATCGCCTTTAAAGCACATGAAAAGCGGCAAAACGTTGATAATGATGCCCTTGGCCAAAAAGGGCGTATGCCTTTTTTCCTGAATATATTCAGGAAAAAAGGCATACGCCCTTTTTGGCCAACCAAGCAACCTGGAAAGGCAAATCAGCGCTACAAAGAAGTCTCGCTTCCCATCGGTCAAAAGGGCCATGCTGAAAAAAGTGTCAAAACCAGAAATGCAGGACAGGCCATGGAGAAATGGGAGCCTTGCTATACTGATGGGCGGGATGTAAATTGCCAACAGCCACTCTGGAGAAGTGTACGGTGTGTCCTGAAACATCTAAAAAACACAGCTTAGAGAGCATAGGGCACTTCCACGCATGGGGGGATAAAGTGGGAAAATTAAAAATCAGCAAGACACAAGCACCCCAATGTTTAGGGCTACTCTGTTGGCAAGGACCTCCACTTCATTCCACCTTAAATATCCCAGGAAAGCGAAAAATGGATAAAAAATTTGAGGTCCTTATGTACAATGGAATATCACTCAGCCATGAAATCAATGTCATAAGGCTAGTAGCAGCATGATGAGTGGATTTAGGTACGACGATTCTAAGTGAAATAAGTCACACAGAAAAGGACACTTCTCATATGGTGTCACTTATAGAGGGAATGTAAAAACCGTTACACTTGGACTGAATTACAAAACAGAACAGACTCACACATGCAGAAAACACACTATGGCTGCTTAACGGGAAAGGTGAGGTGGGGTGATACATAAAACAAGAGTTTCAAATTAGCTCAGATACCGTTCCATAAACCCAATAGGTAATAGACAAGACCTACTCCTTGCTCAGAGAACTGGACTCAACACGCCCGATTCACTGCACAAGAATATATCTGACTAGTAATAATCTTAAAACCTATGTATTGATATCTCTCTGTTAGTGTGTCAAGTGGGTGTAAAGCGGCATAAACACAGCCGTGAAAAGCAGCTAAACCCCATTAAAAAATAAATTACTTTTAAAAACCCATGAAACAAAGACAGTGAAAGAGAGAGAAATTCTTACACAATTCGTTCAGGGGCTGTGATGCAACCTGGATTGAACATATCTAGACCCACAGCTGGATGAGACATAAGGGTGGACACTCTTGGGGCTGAGATGTTTGGTGAGGTTGGGTGAGCAAACACAGACCCTTTTAAGTAATACTGCGTGGTACCCATCGCATGGGTCCCAAATCTCCAGGTTCAAGGGCATCTTCCTACATCCAAAACATGCATGAGAAACCCAGAAGATGGTACACCGTGTGATGGGGAAAGGTTTCTATAATGCACCTCATTTCTCATCTCCTTGTGCTCGGGTTCGCCATTCCAGCCACTTTAGTAGCAATCTCCCTACTTGGAGCATCAGCACCTTTAACCTCCTGTTCCGTACAGGTTGCAATTTGTCCTGAGGATGAACGGGAAGACGGGGAACCAATGAGAGACTATCTCTTGGTGTTGGGACAGGCACAGGCCACTCTATTTTCCCATCAGGAAGAAGAATTAACCACAGGCTCAGCCTGCCCCCCGGAACCAGAACAGGGCCTGAAGCCATCCTGCGCGTTTGCGGCCAGCTCCCAAAAAAGCGAGTTGTAAAATGGAGCTTCAGGGCACTGCAATTCACAATCCTACAGAGTTATAAATGATAACTCTCGTCCACAAATATATTGAGGGAAGGCAAAGACGAGGAATTGAAATCAAGGCAGAATTGCAGGAAAGAGATTTCAGGAGGTAGATTCGAATCGCCTTTAAAGCACATGAAAAGCGGCAAAACGTTGATAATGATGCCCTTGGCCAAAAAGGGCGTATGCCTTTTTTCCTGAATATATTCAGGAAAAAAGGCATACGCCCTTTTTGGCCAACCAAGCAACCTGGAAAGGCAAATCAGCGCTACAAAGAAGTCTCGCTTCCCATCGGTCAAAAGGGCCATGCTGAAAAAAGTGTCAAAACCAGAAATGCAGGACAGGCCATGGAGAAATGGGAGCCTTGCTATACTGATGGGCGGGATGTAAATTGCCAACAGCCACTCTGGAGAAGTGTACGGTGTGTCCTGAAACATCTAAAAAACACAGCTTAGAGAGCATAGGGCACTTCCACGCATGGGGGGATAAAGTGGGAAAATTAAAAATCAGCAAGACACAAGCACCCCAATGTTTAGGGCTACTCTGTTGGCAAGGACCTCCACTTCATTCCACCTTAAATATCCCAGGAAAGCGAAAAATGGATAAAAAATTTGAGGTCCTTATGTACAATGGAATATCACTCAGCCATGAAATCAATGTCATAAGGCTAGTAGCAGCATGATGAGTGGATTTAGGTACGACGATTCTAAGTGAAATAAGTCACACAGAAAAGGACACTTCTCATATGGTGTCACTTATAGAGGGAATGTAAAAACCGTTACACTTGGACTGAATTACAAAACAGAACAGACTCACACATGCAGAAAACACACTATGGCTGCTTAACGGGAAAGGTGAGGTGGGGTGATACATAAAACAAGAGTTTCAAATTAGCTCAGATACCGTTCCATAAACCCAATAGGTAATAGACAAGACCTACTCCTTGCTCAGAGAACTGGACTCAACACGCCCGATTCACTGCACAAGAATATATCTGACTAGTAATAATCTTAAAACCTATGTATTGATATCTCTCTGTTAGTGTGTCAAGTGGGTGTAAAGCGGCATAAACACAGCCGTGAAAAGCAGCTAAACCCCATTAAAAAATAAATTACTTTTAAAAACCCATGAAACAAAGACAGTGAAAGAGAGAGAAATTCTTACACAATTCGTTCAGGGGCTGTGATGCAACCTGGATTGAACATATCTAGACCCACAGCTGGATGAGACATAAGGGTGGACACTCTTGGGGCTGAGATGTTTGGTGAGGTTGGGTGAGCAAACACAGACCCTTTTAAGTAATACTGCGTGGTACCCATCGCATGGGTCCCAAATCTCCAGGTTCAAGGGCATCTTCCTACATCCAAAACATGCATGAGAAACCCAGAAGATGGTACACCGTGTGATGGGGAAAGGTTTCTATAATGCACCTCATTTCTCATCTCCTTGTGCTCGGGTTCGCCATTCCAGCCACTTTAGTAGCAATCTCCCTACTTGGAGCATCAGCACCTTTAACCTCCTGTTCCGTACAGGTTGCAATTTGTCCTGAGGATGAACGGGAAGACGGGGAACCAATGAGAGACTATCTCTTGGTGTTGGGACAGGCACAGGCCACTCTATTTTCCCATCAGGAAGAAGAATTAACCACAGGCTCAGCCTGCCCCCCGGAACCAGAACAGGGCCTGAAGCCATCCTGCGCGTTTGCGGCCAGCTCCCAAAAAAGCGAGTTGTAAAATGGAGCTTCAGGGCACTGCAATTCACAATCCTACAGAGTTATAAATGATAACTCTCGTCCACAAATATATTGAGGGAAGGCAAAGACGAGGAATTGAAATCAAGGCAGAATTGCAGGAAAGAGATTTCAGGAGGTAGATTCGAATCGCCTTTAAAGCACATGAAAAGCGGCAAAACGTTGATAATGATGCCCTTGGCCAAAAAGGGCGTATGCCTTTTTTCCTGAATATATTCAGGAAAAAAGGCATACGCCCTTTTTGGCCAACCAAGCAACCTGGAAAGGCAAATCAGCGCTACAAAGAAGTCTCGCTTCCCATCGGTCAAAAGGGCCATGCTGAAAAAAGTGTCAAAACCAGAAATGCAGGACAGGCCATGGAGAAATGGGAGCCTTGCTATACTGATGGGCGGGATGTAAATTGCCAACAGCCACTCTGGAGAAGTGTACGGTGTGTCCTGAAACATCTAAAAAACACAGCTTAGAGAGCATAGGGCACTTCCACGCATGGGGGGATAAAGTGGGAAAATTAAAAATCAGCAAGACACAAGCACCCCAATGTTTAGGGCTACTCTGTTGGCAAGGACCTCCACTTCATTCCACCTTAAATATCCCAGGAAAGCGAAAAATGGATAAAAAATTTGAGGTCCTTATGTACAATGGAATATCACTCAGCCATGAAATCAATGTCATAAGGCTAGTAGCAGCATGATGAGTGGATTTAGGTACGACGATTCTAAGTGAAATAAGTCACACAGAAAAGGACACTTCTCATATGGTGTCACTTATAGAGGGAATGTAAAAACCGTTACACTTGGACTGAATTACAAAACAGAACAGACTCACACATGCAGAAAACACACTATGGCTGCTTAACGGGAAAGGTGAGGTGGGGTGATACATAAAACAAGAGTTTCAAATTAGCTCAGATACCGTTCCATAAACCCAATAGGTAATAGACAAGACCTACTCCTTGCTCAGAGAACTGGACTCAACACGCCCGATTCACTGCACAAGAATATATCTGACTAGTAATAATCTTAAAACCTATGTATTGATATCTCTCTGTTAGTGTGTCAAGTGGGTGTAAAGCGGCATAAACACAGCCGTGAAAAGCAGCTAAACCCCATTAAAAAATAAATTACTTTTAAAAACCCATGAAACAAAGACAGTGAAAGAGAGAGAAATTCTTACACAATTCGTTCAGGGGCTGTGATGCAACCTGGATTGAACATATCTAGACCCACAGCTGGATGAGACATAAGGGTGGACACTCTTGGGGCTGAGATGTTTGGTGAGGTTGGGTGAGCAAACACAGACCCTTTTAAGTAATACTGCGTGGTACCCATCGCATGGGTCCCAAATCTCCAGGTTCAAGGGCATCTTCCTACATCCAAAACATGCATGAGAAACCCAGAAGATGGTACACCGTGTGATGGGGAAAGGTTTCTATAATGCACCTCATTTCTCATCTCCTTGTGCTCGGGTTCGCCATTCCAGCCACTTTAGTAGCAATCTCCCTACTTGGAGCATCAGCACCTTTAACCTCCTGTTCCGTACAGGTTGCAATTTGTCCTGAGGATGAACGGGAAGACGGGGAACCAATGAGAGACTATCTCTTGGTGTTGGGACAGGCACAGGCCACTCTATTTTCCCATCAGGAAGAAGAATTAACCACAGGCTCAGCCTGCCCCCCGGAACCAGAACAGGGCCTGAAGCCATCCTGCGCTTTTGCGGCCAGCTCCCAAAAAAGCGAGTTGTAAAATGGAGCTTCAGGGCACTGCAATTCACAATCCTACAGAGTTATAAATGATAACTCTCGTCCACAAATATATTGAGGGAAGGCAAAGACGAGGAATTGAAATCAAGGCAGAATTGCAGGAAAGAGATTTCAGGAGGTAGATTCGAATCGCCTTTAAAGCACATGAAAAGCGGCAAAACGTTGATAATGATGCCCTTGGCCAAAAAGGGCGTATGCCTTTTTTCCTGAATATATTCAGGAAAAAAGGCATACGCCCTTTTTGGCCAACCAAGCAACCTGGAAAGGCAAATCAGCGCTACAAAGAAGTCTCGCTTCCCATCGGTCAAAAGGGCCATGCTGAAAAAAGTGTCAAAACCAGAAATGCAGGACAGGCCATGGAGAAATGGGAGCCTTGCTATACTGATGGGCGGGATGTAAATTGCCAACAGCCACTCTGGAGAAGTGTACGGTGTGTCCTGAAACATCTAAAAAACACAGCTTAGAGAGCATAGGGCACTTCCACGCATGGGGGGATAAAGTGGGAAAATTAAAAATCAGCAAGACACAAGCACCCCAATGTTTAGGGCTACTCTGTTGGCAAGGACCTCCACTTCATTCCACCTTAAATATCCCAGGAAAGCGAAAAATGGATAAAAAATTTGAGGTCCTTATGTACAATGGAATATCACTCAGCCATGAAATCAATGTCATAAGGCTAGTAGCAGCATGATGAGTGGATTTAGGTACGACGATTCTAAGTGAAATAAGTCACACAGAAAAGGACACTTCTCATATGGTGTCACTTATAGAGGGAATGTAAAAACCGTTACACTTGGACTGAATTACAAAACAGAACAGACTCACACATGCAGAAAACACACTATGGCTGCTTAACGGGAAAGGTGAGGTGGGGTGATACATAAAACAAGAGTTTCAAATTAGCTCAGATACCGTTCCATAAACCCAATAGGTAATAGACAAGACCTACTCCTTGCTCAGAGAACTGGACTCAACACGCCCGATTCACTGCACAAGAATATATCTGACTAGTAATAATCTTAAAACCTATGTATTGATATCTCTCTGTTAGTGTGTCAAGTGGGTGTAAAGCGGCATAAACACAGCCGTGAAAAGCAGCTAAACCCCATTAAAAAATAAATTACTTTTAAAAACCCATGAAACAAAGACAGTGAAAGAGAGAGAAATTCTTACACAATTCGTTCAGGGGCTGTGATGCAACCTGGATTGAACATATCTAGACCCACAGCTGGATGAGACATAAGGGTGGACACTCTTGGGGCTGAGATGTTTGGTGAGGTTGGGTGAGCAAACACAGACCCTTTTAAGTAATACTGCGTGGTACCCATCGCATGGGTCCCAAATCTCCAGGTTCAAGGGCATCTTCCTACATCCAAAACATGCATGAGAAACCCAGAAGATGGTACACCGTGTGATGGGGAAAGGTTTCTATAATGCACCTCATTTCTCATCTCCTTGTGCTCGGGTTCGCCATTCCAGCCACTTTAGTAGCAATCTCCCTACTTGGAGCATCAGCACCTTTAACCTCCTGTTCCGTACAGGTTGCAATTTGTCCTGAGGATGAACGGGAAGACGGGGAACCAATGAGAGACTATCTCTTGGTGTTGGGACAGGCACAGGCCACTCTATTTTCCCATCAGGAAGAAGAATTAACCACAGGCTCAGCCTGCCCCCCGGAACCAGAACAGGGCCTGAAGCCATCCTGCGCGTTTGCGGCCAGCTCCCAAAAAAGCGAGTTGTAAAATGGAGCTTCAGGGCACTGCAATTCACAATCCTACAGAGTTATAAATGATAACTCTCGTCCACAAATATATTGAGGGAAGGCAAAGACGAGGAATTGAAATCAAGGCAGAATTGCAGGAAAGAGATTTCAGGAGGTAGATTCGAATCGCCTTTAAAGCACATGAAAAGCGGCAAAACGTTGATAATGATGCCCTTGGCCAAAAAGGGCGTATGCCTTTTTTCCTGAATATATTCAGGAAAAAAGGCATACGCCCTTTTTGGCCAACCAAGCAACCTGGAAAGGCAAATCAGCGCTACAAAGAAGTCTCGCTTCCCATCGGTCAAAAGGGCCATGCTGAAAAAAGTGTCAAAACCAGAAATGCAGGACAGGCCATGGAGAAATGGGAGCCTTGCTATACTGATGGGCGGGATGTAAATTGCCAACAGCCACTCTGGAGAAGTGTACGGTGTGTCCTGAAACATCTAAAAAACACAGCTTAGAGAGCATAGGGCACTTCCACGCATGGGGGGATAAAGTGGGAAAATTAAAAATCAGCAAGACACAAGCACCCCAATGTTTAGGGCTACTCTGTTGGCAAGGACCTCCACTTCATTCCACCTTAAATATCCCAGGAAAGCGAAAAATGGATAAAAAATTTGAGGTCCTTATGTACAATGGAATATCACTCAGCCATGAAATCAATGTCATAAGGCTAGTAGCAGCATGATGAGTGGATTTAGGTACGACGATTCTAAGTGAAATAAGTCACACAGAAAAGGACACTTCTCATATGGTGTCACTTATAGAGGGAATGTAAAAACCGTTACACTTGGACTGAATTACAAAACAGAACAGACTCACACATGCAGAAAACACACTATGGCTGCTTAACGGGAAAGGTGAGGTGGGGTGATACATAAAACAAGAGTTTCAAATTAGCTCAGATACCGTTCCATAAACCCAATAGGTAATAGACAAGACCTACTCCTTGCTCAGAGAACTGGACTCAACACGCCCGATTCACTGCACAAGAATATATCTGACTAGTAATAATCTTAAAACCTATGTATTGATATCTCTCTGTTAGTGTGTCAAGTGGGTGTAAAGCGGCATAAACACAGCCGTGAAAAGCAGCTAAACCCCATTAAAAAATAAATTACTTTTAAAAACCCATGAAACAAAGACAGTGAAAGAGAGAGAAATTCTTACACAATTCGTTCAGGGGCTGTGATGCAACCTGGATTGAACATATCTAGACCCACAGCTGGATGAGACATAAGGGTGGACACTCTTGGGGCTGAGATGTTTGGTGAGGTTGGGTGAGCAAACACAGACCCTTTTAAGTAATACTGCGTGGTACCCATCGCATGGGTCCCAAATCTCCAGGTTCAAGGGCATCTTCCTACATCCAAAACATGCATGAGAAACCCAGAAGATGGTACACCGTGTGATGGGGAAAGGTTTCTATAATGCACCTCATTTCTCATCTCCTTGTGCTCGGGTTCGCCATTCCAGCCACTTTAGTAGCAATCTCCCTACTTGGAGCATCAGCACCTTTAACCTCCTGTTCCGTACAGGTTGCAATTTGTCCTGAGGATGAACGGGAAGACGGGGAACCAATGAGAGACTATCTCTTGGTGTTGGGACAGGCACAGGCCACTCTATTTTCCCATCAGGAAGAAGAATTAACCACAGGCTCAGCCTGCCCCCCGGAACCAGAACAGGGCCTGAAGCCATCCTGCGCGTTTGCGGCCAGCTCCCAAAAAAGCGAGTTGTAAAATGGAGCTTCAGGGCACTGCAATTCACAATCCTACAGAGTTATAAATGATAACTCTCGTCCACAAATATATTGAGGGAAGGCAAAGACGAGGAATTGAAATCAAGGCAGAATTGCAGGAAAGAGATTTCAGGAGGTAGATTCGAATCGCCTTTAAAGCACATGAAAAGCGGCAAAACGTTGATAATGATGCCCTTGGCCAAAAAGGGCGTATGCCTTTTTTCCTGAATATATTCAGGAAAAAAGGCATACGCCCTTTTTGGCCAACCAAGCAACCTGGAAAGGCAAATCAGCGCTACAAAGAAGTCTCGCTTCCCATCGGTCAAAAGGGCCATGCTGAAAAAAGTGTCAAAACCAGAAATGCAGGACAGGCCATGGAGAAATGGGAGCCTTGCTATACTGATGGGCGGGATGTAAATTGCCAACAGCCACTCTGGAGAAGTGTACGGTGTGTCCTGAAACATCTAAAAAACACAGCTTAGAGAGCATAGGGCACTTCCACGCATGGGGGGATAAAGTGGGAAAATTAAAAATCAGCAAGACACAAGCACCCCAATGTTTAGGGCTACTCTGTTGGCAAGGACCTCCACTTCATTCCACCTTAAATATCCCAGGAAAGCGAAAAATGGATAAAAAATTTGAGGTCCTTATGTACAATGGAATATCACTCAGCCATGAAATCAATGTCATAAGGCTAGTAGCAGCATGATGAGTGGATTTAGGTACGACGATTCTAAGTGAAATAAGTCACACAGAAAAGGACACTTCTCATATGGTGTCACTTATAGAGGGAATGTAAAAACCGTTACACTTGGACTGAATTACAAAACAGAACAGACTCACACATGCAGAAAACACACTATGGCTGCTTAACGGGAAAGGTGAGGTGGGGTGATACATAAAACAAGAGTTTCAAATTAGCTCAGATACCGTTCCATAAACCCAATAGGTAATAGACAAGACCTACTCCTTGCTCAGAGAACTGGACTCAACACGCCCGATTCACTGCACAAGAATATATCTGACTAGTAATAATCTTAAAACCTATGTATTGATATCTCTCTGTTAGTGTGTCAAGTGGGTGTAAAGCGGCATAAACACAGCCGTGAAAAGCAGCTAAACCCCATTAAAAAATAAATTACTTTTAAAAACCCATGAAACAAAGACAGTGAAAGAGAGAGAAATTCTTACACAATTCGTTCAGGGGCTGTGATGCAACCTGGATTGAACATATCTAGACCCACAGCTGGATGAGACATAAGGGTGGACACTCTTGGGGCTGAGATGTTTGGTGAGGTTGGGTGAGCAAACACAGACCCTTTTAAGTAATACTGCGTGGTACCCATCGCATGGGTCCCAAATCTCCAGGTTCAAGGGCATCTTCCTACATCCAAAACATGCATGAGAAACCCAGAAGATGGTACACCGTGTGATGGGGAAAGGTTTCTATAATGCACCTCATTTCTCATCTCCTTGTGCTCGGGTTCGCCATTCCAGCCACTTTAGTAGCAATCTCCCTACTTGGAGCATCAGCACCTTTAACCTCCTGTTCCGTACAGGTTGCAATTTGTCCTGAGGATGAACGGGAAGACGGGGAACCAATGAGAGACTATCTCTTGGTGTTGGGACAGGCACAGGCCACTCTATTTTCCCATCAGGAAGAAGAATTAACCACAGGCTCAGCCTGCCCCCCGGAACCAGAACAGGGCCTGAAGCCATCCTGCGCGTTTGCGGCCAGCTCCCAAAAAAGCGAGTTGTAAAATGGAGCTTCAGGGCACTGCAATTCACAATCCTACAGAGTTATAAATGATAACTCTCGTCCACAAATATATTGAGGGAAGGCAAAGACGAGGAATTGAAATCAAGGCAGAATTGCAGGAAAGAGATTTCAGGAGGTAGATTCGAATCGCCTTTAAAGCACATGAAAAGCGGCAAAACGTTGATAATGATGCCCTTGGCCAAAAAGGGCGTATGCCTTTTTTCCTGAATATATTCAGGAAAAAAGGCATACGCCCTTTTTGGCCAACCAAGCAACCTGGAAAGGCAAATCAGCGCTACAAAGAAGTCTCGCTTCCCATCGGTCAAAAGGGCCATGCTGAAAAAAGTGTCAAAACCAGAAATGCAGGACAGGCCATGGAGAAATGGGAGCCTTGCTATACTGATGGGCGGGATGTAAATTGCCAACAGCCACTCTGGAGAAGTGTACGGTGTGTCCTGAAACATCTAAAAAACACAGCTTAGAGAGCATAGGGCACTTCCACGCATGGGGGGATAAAGTGGGAAAATTAAAAATCAGCAAGACACAAGCACCCCAATGTTTAGGGCTACTCTGTTGGCAAGGACCTCCACTTCATTCCACCTTAAATATCCCAGGAAAGCGAAAAATGGATAAAAAATTTGAGGTCCTTATGTACAATGGAATATCACTCAGCCATGAAATCAATGTCATAAGGCTAGTAGCAGCATGATGAGTGGATTTAGGTACGACGATTCTAAGTGAAATAAGTCACACAGAAAAGGACACTTCTCATATGGTGTCACTTATAGAGGGAATGTAAAAACCGTTACACTTGGACTGAATTACAAAACAGAACAGACTCACACATGCAGAAAACACACTATGGCTGCTTAACGGGAAAGGTGAGGTGGGGTGATACATAAAACAAGAGTTTCAAATTAGCTCAGATACCGTTCCATAAACCCAATAGGTAATAGACAAGACCTACTCCTTGCTCAGAGAACTGGACTCAACACGCCCGATTCACTGCACAAGAATATATCTGACTAGTAATAATCTTAAAACCTATGTATTGATATCTCTCTGTTAGTGTGTCAAGTGGGTGTAAAGCGGCATAAACACAGCCGTGAAAAGCAGCTAAACCCCATTAAAAAATAAATTACTTTTAAAAACCCATGAAACAAAGACAGTGAAAGAGAGAGAAATTCTTACACAATTCGTTCAGGGGCTGTGATGCAACCTGGATTGAACATATCTAGACCCACAGCTGGATGAGACATAAGGGTGGACACTCTTGGGGCTGAGATGTTTGGTGAGGTTGGGTGAGCAAACACAGACCCTTTTAAGTAATACTGCGTGGTACCCATCGCATGGGTCCCAAATCTCCAGGTTCAAGGGCATCTTCCTACATCCAAAACATGCATGAGAAACCCAGAAGATGGTACACCGTGTGATGGGGAAAGGTTTCTATAATGCACCTCATTTCTCATCTCCTTGTGCTCGGGTTCGCCATTCCAGCCACTTTAGTAGCAATCTCCCTACTTGGAGCATCAGCACCTTTAACCTCCTGTTCCGTACAGGTTGCAATTTGTCCTGAGGATGAACGGGAAGACGGGGAACCAATGAGAGACTATCTCTTGGTGTTGGGACAGGCACAGGCCACTCTATTTTCCCATCAGGAAGAAGAATTAACCACAGGCTCAGCCTGCCCCCCGGAACCAGAACAGGGCCTGAAGCCATCCTGCGCTTTTGCGGCCAGCTCCCAAAAAAGCGAGTTGTAAAATGGAGCTTCAGGGCACTGCAATTCACAATCCTACAGAGTTATAAATGATAACTCTCGTCCACAAATATATTGAGGGAAGGCAAAGACGAGGAATTGAAATCAAGGCAGAATTGCAGGAAAGAGATTTCAGGAGGTAGATTCGAATCGCCTTTAAAGCACATGAAAAGCGGCAAAACGTTGATAATGATGCCCTTGGCCAAAAAGGGCGTATGCCTTTTTTCCTGAATATATTCAGGAAAAAAGGCATACGCCCTTTTTGGCCAACCAAGCAACCTGGAAAGGCAAATCAGCGCTACAAAGAAGTCTCGCTTCCCATCGGTCAAAAGGGCCATGCTGAAAAAAGTGTCAAAACCAGAAATGCAGGACAGGCCATGGAGAAATGGGAGCCTTGCTATACTGATGGGCGGGATGTAAATTGCCAACAGCCACTCTGGAGAAGTGTACGGTGTGTCCTGAAACATCTAAAAAACACAGCTTAGAGAGCATAGGGCACTTCCACGCATGGGGGGATAAAGTGGGAAAATTAAAAATCAGCAAGACACAAGCACCCCAATGTTTAGGGCTACTCTGTTGGCAAGGACCTCCACTTCATTCCACCTTAAATATCCCAGGAAAGCGAAAAATGGATAAAAAATTTGAGGTCCTTATGTACAATGGAATATCACTCAGCCATGAAATCAATGTCATAAGGCTAGTAGCAGCATGATGAGTGGATTTAGGTACGACGATTCTAAGTGAAATAAGTCACACAGAAAAGGACACTTCTCATATGGTGTCACTTATAGAGGGAATGTAAAAACCGTTACACTTGGACTGAATTACAAAACAGAACAGACTCACACATGCAGAAAACACACTATGGCTGCTTAACGGGAAAGGTGAGGTGGGGTGATACATAAAACAAGAGTTTCAAATTAGCTCAGATACCGTTCCATAAACCCAATAGGTAATAGACAAGACCTACTCCTTGCTCAGAGAACTGGACTCAACACGCCCGATTCACTGCACAAGAATATATCTGACTAGTAATAATCTTAAAACCTATGTATTGATATCTCTCTGTTAGTGTGTCAAGTGGGTGTAAAGCGGCATAAACACAGCCGTGAAAAGCAGCTAAACCCCATTAAAAAATAAATTACTTTTAAAAACCCATGAAACAAAGACAGTGAAAGAGAGAGAAATTCTTACACAATTCGTTCAGGGGCTGTGATGCAACCTGGATTGAACATATCTAGACCCACAGCTGGATGAGACATAAGGGTGGACACTCTTGGGGCTGAGATGTTTGGTGAGGTTGGGTGAGCAAACACAGACCCTTTTAAGTAATACTGCGTGGTACCCATCGCATGGGTCCCAAATCTCCAGGTTCAAGGGCATCTTCCTACATCCAAAACATGCATGAGAAACCCAGAAGATGGTACACCGTGTGATGGGGAAAGGTTTCTATAATGCACCTCATTTCTCATCTCCTTGTGCTCGGGTTCGCCATTCCAGCCACTTTAGTAGCAATCTCCCTACTTGGAGCATCAGCACCTTTAACCTCCTGTTCCGTACAGGTTGCAATTTGTCCTGAGGATGAACGGGAAGACGGGGAACCAATGAGAGACTATCTCTTGGTGTTGGGACAGGCACAGGCCACTCTATTTTCCCATCAGGAAGAAGAATTAACCACAGGCTCAGCCTGCCCCCCGGAACCAGAACAGGGCCTGAAGCCATCCTGCGCGTTTGCGGCCAGCTCCCAAAAAAGCGAGTTGTAAAATGGAGCTTCAGGGCACTGCAATTCACAATCCTACAGAGTTATAAATGATAACTCTCGTCCACAAATATATTGAGGGAAGGCAAAGACGAGGAATTGAAATCAAGGCAGAATTGCAGGAAAGAGATTTCAGGAGGTAGATTCGAATCGCCTTTAAAGCACATGAAAAGCGGCAAAACGTTGATAATGATGCCCTTGGCCAAAAAGGGCGTATGCCTTTTTTCCTGAATATATTCAGGAAAAAAGGCATACGCCCTTTTTGGCCAACCAAGCAACCTGGAAAGGCAAATCAGCGCTACAAAGAAGTCTCGCTTCCCATCGGTCAAAAGGGCCATGCTGAAAAAAGTGTCAAAACCAGAAATGCAGGACAGGCCATGGAGAAATGGGAGCCTTGCTATACTGATGGGCGGGATGTAAATTGCCAACAGCCACTCTGGAGAAGTGTACGGTGTGTCCTGAAACATCTAAAAAACACAGCTTAGAGAGCATAGGGCACTTCCACGCATGGGGGGATAAAGTGGGAAAATTAAAAATCAGCAAGACACAAGCACCCCAATGTTTAGGGCTACTCTGTTGGCAAGGACCTCCACTTCATTCCACCTTAAATATCCCAGGAAAGCGAAAAATGGATAAAAAATTTGAGGTCCTTATGTACAATGGAATATCACTCAGCCATGAAATCAATGTCATAAGGCTAGTAGCAGCATGATGAGTGGATTTAGGTACGACGATTCTAAGTGAAATAAGTCACACAGAAAAGGACACTTCTCATATGGTGTCACTTATAGAGGGAATGTAAAAACCGTTACACTTGGACTGAATTACAAAACAGAACAGACTCACACATGCAGAAAACACACTATGGCTGCTTAACGGGAAAGGTGAGGTGGGGTGATACATAAAACAAGAGTTTCAAATTAGCTCAGATACCGTTCCATAAACCCAATAGGTAATAGACAAGACCTACTCCTTGCTCAGAGAACTGGACTCAACACGCCCGATTCACTGCACAAGAATATATCTGACTAGTAATAATCTTAAAACCTATGTATTGATATCTCTCTGTTAGTGTGTCAAGTGGGTGTAAAGCGGCATAAACACAGCCGTGAAAAGCAGCTAAACCCCATTAAAAAATAAATTACTTTTAAAAACCCATGAAACAAAGACAGTGAAAGAGAGAGAAATTCTTACACAATTCGTTCAGGGGCTGTGATGCAACCTGGATTGAACATATCTAGACCCACAGCTGGATGAGACATAAGGGTGGACACTCTTGGGGCTGAGATGTTTGGTGAGGTTGGGTGAGCAAACACAGACCCTTTTAAGTAATACTGCGTGGTACCCATCGCATGGGTCCCAAATCTCCAGGTTCAAGGGCATCTTCCTACATCCAAAACATGCATGAGAAACCCAGAAGATGGTACACCGTGTGATGGGGAAAGGTTTCTATAATGCACCTCATTTCTCATCTCCTTGTGCTCGGGTTCGCCATTCCAGCCACTTTAGTAGCAATCTCCCTACTTGGAGCATCAGCACCTTTAACCTCCTGTTCCGTACAGGTTGCAATTTGTCCTGAGGATGAACGGGAAGACGGGGAACCAATGAGAGACTATCTCTTGGTGTTGGGACAGGCACAGGCCACTCTATTTTCCCATCAGGAAGAAGAATTAACCACAGGCTCAGCCTGCCCCCCGGAACCAGAACAGGGCCTGAAGCCATCCTGCGCGTTTGCGGCCAGCTCCCAAAAAAGCGAGTTGTAAAATGGAGCTTCAGGGCACTGCAATTCACAATCCTACAGAGTTATAAATGATAACTCTCGTCCACAAATATATTGAGGGAAGGCAAAGACGAGGAATTGAAATCAAGGCAGAATTGCAGGAAAGAGATTTCAGGAGGTAGATTCGAATCGCCTTTAAAGCACATGAAAAGCGGCAAAACGTTGATAATGATGCCCTTGGCCAAAAAGGGCGTATGCCTTTTTTCCTGAATATATTCAGGAAAAAAGGCATACGCCCTTTTTGGCCAACCAAGCAACCTGGAAAGGCAAATCAGCGCTACAAAGAAGTCTCGCTTCCCATCGGTCAAAAGGGCCATGCTGAAAAAAGTGTCAAAACCAGAAATGCAGGACAGGCCATGGAGAAATGGGAGCCTTGCTATACTGATGGGCGGGATGTAAATTGCCAACAGCCACTCTGGAGAAGTGTACGGTGTGTCCTGAAACATCTAAAAAACACAGCTTAGAGAGCATAGGGCACTTCCACGCATGGGGGGATAAAGTGGGAAAATTAAAAATCAGCAAGACACAAGCACCCCAATGTTTAGGGCTACTCTGTTGGCAAGGACCTCCACTTCATTCCACCTTAAATATCCCAGGAAAGCGAAAAATGGATAAAAAATTTGAGGTCCTTATGTACAATGGAATATCACTCAGCCATGAAATCAATGTCATAAGGCTAGTAGCAGCATGATGAGTGGATTTAGGTACGACGATTCTAAGTGAAATAAGTCACACAGAAAAGGACACTTCTCATATGGTGTCACTTATAGAGGGAATGTAAAAACCGTTACACTTGGACTGAATTACAAAACAGAACAGACTCACACATGCAGAAAACACACTATGGCTGCTTAACGGGAAAGGTGAGGTGGGGTGATACATAAAACAAGAGTTTCAAATTAGCTCAGATACCGTTCCATAAACCCAATAGGTAATAGACAAGACCTACTCCTTGCTCAGAGAACTGGACTCAACACGCCCGATTCACTGCACAAGAATATATCTGACTAGTAATAATCTTAAAACCTATGTATTGATATCTCTCTGTTAGTGTGTCAAGTGGGTGTAAAGCGGCATAAACACAGCCGTGAAAAGCAGCTAAACCCCATTAAAAAATAAATTACTTTTAAAAACCCATGAAACAAAGACAGTGAAAGAGAGAGAAATTCTTACACAATTCGTTCAGGGGCTGTGATGCAACCTGGATTGAACATATCTAGACCCACAGCTGGATGAGACATAAGGGTGGACACTCTTGGGGCTGAGATGTTTGGTGAGGTTGGGTGAGCAAACACAGACCCTTTTAAGTAATACTGCGTGGTACCCATCGCATGGGTCCCAAATCTCCAGGTTCAAGGGCATCTTCCTACATCCAAAACATGCATGAGAAACCCAGAAGATGGTACACCGTGTGATGGGGAAAGGTTTCTATAATGCACCTCATTTCTCATCTCCTTGTGCTCGGGTTCGCCATTCCAGCCACTTTAGTAGCAATCTCCCTACTTGGAGCATCAGCACCTTTAACCTCCTGTTCCGTACAGGTTGCAATTTGTCCTGAGGATGAACGGGAAGACGGGGAACCAATGAGAGACTATCTCTTGGTGTTGGGACAGGCACAGGCCACTCTATTTTCCCATCAGGAAGAAGAATTAACCACAGGCTCAGCCTGCCCCCCGGAACCAGAACAGGGCCTGAAGCCATCCTGCGCTTTTGCGGCCAGCTCCCAAAAAAGCGAGTTGTAAAATGGAGCTTCAGGGCACTGCAATTCACAATCCTACAGAGTTATAAATGATAACTCTCGTCCACAAATATATTGAGGGAAGGCAAAGACGAGGAATTGAAATCAAGGCAGAATTGCAGGAAAGAGATTTCAGGAGGTAGATTCGAATCGCCTTTAAAGCACATGAAAAGCGGCAAAACGTTGATAATGATGCCCTTGGCCAAAAAGGGCGTATGCCTTTTTTCCTGAATATATTCAGGAAAAAAGGCATACGCCCTTTTTGGCCAACCAAGCAACCTGGAAAGGCAAATCAGCGCTACAAAGAAGTCTCGCTTCCCATCGGTCAAAAGGGCCATGCTGAAAAAAGTGTCAAAACCAGAAATGCAGGACAGGCCATGGAGAAATGGGAGCCTTGCTATACTGATGGGCGGGATGTAAATTGCCAACAGCCACTCTGGAGAAGTGTACGGTGTGTCCTGAAACATCTAAAAAACACAGCTTAGAGAGCATAGGGCACTTCCACGCATGGGGGGATAAAGTGGGAAAATTAAAAATCAGCAAGACACAAGCACCCCAATGTTTAGGGCTACTCTGTTGGCAAGGACCTCCACTTCATTCCACCTTAAATATCCCAGGAAAGCGAAAAATGGATAAAAAATTTGAGGTCCTTATGTACAATGGAATATCACTCAGCCATGAAATCAATGTCATAAGGCTAGTAGCAGCATGATGAGTGGATTTAGGTACGACGATTCTAAGTGAAATAAGTCACACAGAAAAGGACACTTCTCATATGGTGTCACTTATAGAGGGAATGTAAAAACCGTTACACTTGGACTGAATTACAAAACAGAACAGACTCACACATGCAGAAAACACACTATGGCTGCTTAACGGGAAAGGTGAGGTGGGGTGATACATAAAACAAGAGTTTCAAATTAGCTCAGATACCGTTCCATAAACCCAATAGGTAATAGACAAGACCTACTCCTTGCTCAGAGAACTGGACTCAACACGCCCGATTCACTGCACAAGAATATATCTGACTAGTAATAATCTTAAAACCTATGTATTGATATCTCTCTGTTAGTGTGTCAAGTGGGTGTAAAGCGGCATAAACACAGCCGTGAAAAGCAGCTAAACCCCATTAAAAAATAAATTACTTTTAAAAACCCATGAAACAAAGACAGTGAAAGAGAGAGAAATTCTTACACAATTCGTTCAGGGGCTGTGATGCAACCTGGATTGAACATATCTAGACCCACAGCTGGATGAGACATAAGGGTGGACACTCTTGGGGCTGAGATGTTTGGTGAGGTTGGGTGAGCAAACACAGACCCTTTTAAGTAATACTGCGTGGTACCCATCGCATGGGTCCCAAATCTCCAGGTTCAAGGGCATCTTCCTACATCCAAAACATGCATGAGAAACCCAGAAGATGGTACACCGTGTGATGGGGAAAGGTTTCTATAATGCACCTCATTTCTCATCTCCTTGTGCTCGGGTTCGCCATTCCAGCCACTTTAGTAGCAATCTCCCTACTTGGAGCATCAGCACCTTTAACCTCCTGTTCCGTACAGGTTGCAATTTGTCCTGAGGATGAACGGGAAGACGGGGAACCAATGAGAGACTATCTCTTGGTGTTGGGACAGGCACAGGCCACTCTATTTTCCCATCAGGAAGAAGAATTAACCACAGGCTCAGCCTGCCCCCCGGAACCAGAACAGGGCCTGAAGCCATCCTGCGCTTTTGCGGCCAGCTCCCAAAAAAGCGAGTTGTAAAATGGAGCTTCAGGGCACTGCAATTCACAATCCTACAGAGTTATAAATGATAACTCTCGTCCACAAATATATTGAGGGAAGGCAAAGACGAGGAATTGAAATCAAGGCAGAATTGCAGGAAAGAGATTTCAGGAGGTAGATTCGAATCGCCTTTAAAGCACATGAAAAGCGGCAAAACGTTGATAATGATGCCCTTGGCCAAAAAGGGCGTATGCCTTTTTTCCTGAATATATTCAGGAAAAAAGGCATACGCCCTTTTTGGCCAACCAAGCAACCTGGAAAGGCAAATCAGCGCTACAAAGAAGTCTCGCTTCCCATCGGTCAAAAGGGCCATGCTGAAAAAAGTGTCAAAACCAGAAATGCAGGACAGGCCATGGAGAAATGGGAGCCTTGCTATACTGATGGGCGGGATGTAAATTGCCAACAGCCACTCTGGAGAAGTGTACGGTGTGTCCTGAAACATCTAAAAAACACAGCTTAGAGAGCATAGGGCACTTCCACGCATGGGGGGATAAAGTGGGAAAATTAAAAATCAGCAAGACACAAGCACCCCAATGTTTAGGGCTACTCTGTTGGCAAGGACCTCCACTTCATTCCACCTTAAATATCCCAGGAAAGCGAAAAATGGATAAAAAATTTGAGGTCCTTATGTACAATGGAATATCACTCAGCCATGAAATCAATGTCATAAGGCTAGTAGCAGCATGATGAGTGGATTTAGGTACGACGATTCTAAGTGAAATAAGTCACACAGAAAAGGACACTTCTCATATGGTGTCACTTATAGAGGGAATGTAAAAACCGTTACACTTGGACTGAATTACAAAACAGAACAGACTCACACATGCAGAAAACACACTATGGCTGCTTAACGGGAAAGGTGAGGTGGGGTGATACATAAAACAAGAGTTTCAAATTAGCTCAGATACCGTTCCATAAACCCAATAGGTAATAGACAAGACCTACTCCTTGCTCAGAGAACTGGACTCAACACGCCCGATTCACTGCACAAGAATATATCTGACTAGTAATAATCTTAAAACCTATGTATTGATATCTCTCTGTTAGTGTGTCAAGTGGGTGTAAAGCGGCATAAACACAGCCGTGAAAAGCAGCTAAACCCCATTAAAAAATAAATTACTTTTAAAAACCCATGAAACAAAGACAGTGAAAGAGAGAGAAATTCTTACACAATTCGTTCAGGGGCTGTGATGCAACCTGGATTGAACATATCTAGACCCACAGCTGGATGAGACATAAGGGTGGACACTCTTGGGGCTGAGATGTTTGGTGAGGTTGGGTGAGCAAACACAGACCCTTTTAAGTAATACTGCGTGGTACCCATCGCATGGGTCCCAAATCTCCAGGTTCAAGGGCATCTTCCTACATCCAAAACATGCATGAGAAACCCAGAAGATGGTACACCGTGTGATGGGGAAAGGTTTCTATAATGCACCTCATTTCTCATCTCCTTGTGCTCGGGTTCGCCATTCCAGCCACTTTAGTAGCAATCTCCCTACTTGGAGCATCAGCACCTTTAACCTCCTGTTCCGTACAGGTTGCAATTTGTCCTGAGGATGAACGGGAAGACGGGGAACCAATGAGAGACTATCTCTTGGTGTTGGGACAGGCACAGGCCACTCTATTTTCCCATCAGGAAGAAGAATTAACCACAGGCTCAGCCTGCCCCCCGGAACCAGAACAGGGCCTGAAGCCATCCTGCGCTTTTGCGGCCAGCTCCCAAAAAAGCGAGTTGTAAAATGGAGCTTCAGGGCACTGCAATTCACAATCCTACAGAGTTATAAATGATAACTCTCGTCCACAAATATATTGAGGGAAGGCAAAGACGAGGAATTGAAATCAAGGCAGAATTGCAGGAAAGAGATTTCAGGAGGTAGATTCGAATCGCCTTTAAAGCACATGAAAAGCGGCAAAACGTTGATAATGATGCCCTTGGCCAAAAAGGGCGTATGCCTTTTTTCCTGAATATATTCAGGAAAAAAGGCATACGCCCTTTTTGGCCAACCAAGCAACCTGGAAAGGCAAATCAGCGCTACAAAGAAGTCTCGCTTCCCATCGGTCAAAAGGGCCATGCTGAAAAAAGTGTCAAAACCAGAAATGCAGGACAGGCCATGGAGAAATGGGAGCCTTGCTATACTGATGGGCGGGATGTAAATTGCCAACAGCCACTCTGGAGAAGTGTACGGTGTGTCCTGAAACATCTAAAAAACACAGCTTAGAGAGCATAGGGCACTTCCACGCATGGGGGGATAAAGTGGGAAAATTAAAAATCAGCAAGACACAAGCACCCCAATGTTTAGGGCTACTCTGTTGGCAAGGACCTCCACTTCATTCCACCTTAAATATCCCAGGAAAGCGAAAAATGGATAAAAAATTTGAGGTCCTTATGTACAATGGAATATCACTCAGCCATGAAATCAATGTCATAAGGCTAGTAGCAGCATGATGAGTGGATTTAGGTACGACGATTCTAAGTGAAATAAGTCACACAGAAAAGGACACTTCTCATATGGTGTCACTTATAGAGGGAATGTAAAAACCGTTACACTTGGACTGAATTACAAAACAGAACAGACTCACACATGCAGAAAACACACTATGGCTGCTTAACGGGAAAGGTGAGGTGGGGTGATACATAAAACAAGAGTTTCAAATTAGCTCAGATACCGTTCCATAAACCCAATAGGTAATAGACAAGACCTACTCCTTGCTCAGAGAACTGGACTCAACACGCCCGATTCACTGCACAAGAATATATCTGACTAGTAATAATCTTAAAACCTATGTATTGATATCTCTCTGTTAGTGTGTCAAGTGGGTGTAAAGCGGCATAAACACAGCCGTGAAAAGCAGCTAAACCCCATTAAAAAATAAATTACTTTTAAAAACCCATGAAACAAAGACAGTGAAAGAGAGAGAAATTCTTACACAATTCGTTCAGGGGCTGTGATGCAACCTGGATTGAACATATCTAGACCCACAGCTGGATGAGACATAAGGGTGGACACTCTTGGGGCTGAGATGTTTGGTGAGGTTGGGTGAGCAAACACAGACCCTTTTAAGTAATACTGCGTGGTACCCATCGCATGGGTCCCAAATCTCCAGGTTCAAGGGCATCTTCCTACATCCAAAACATGCATGAGAAACCCAGAAGATGGTACACCGTGTGATGGGGAAAGGTTTCTATAATGCACCTCATTTCTCATCTCCTTGTGCTCGGGTTCGCCATTCCAGCCACTTTAGTAGCAATCTCCCTACTTGGAGCATCAGCACCTTTAACCTCCTGTTCCGTACAGGTTGCAATTTGTCCTGAGGATGAACGGGAAGACGGGGAACCAATGAGAGACTATCTCTTGGTGTTGGGACAGGCACAGGCCACTCTATTTTCCCATCAGGAAGAAGAATTAACCACAGGCTCAGCCTGCCCCCCGGAACCAGAACAGGGCCTGAAGCCATCCTGCGCTTTTGCGGCCAGCTCCCAAAAAAGCGAGTTGTAAAATGGAGCTTCAGGGCACTGCAATTCACAATCCTACAGAGTTATAAATGATAACTCTCGTCCACAAATATATTGAGGGAAGGCAAAGATGAGGAATTGAAATCAAGGCAGAATTGCAGGAAAGAGATTTCAGGAGGTAGATTCGAATCGCCTTTAAAGCACATGAAAAGCGGCAAAACGTTGATAATGATGCCCTTGGCCAAAAAGGGCGTATGCCTTTTTTCCTGAATATATTCAGGAAAAAAGGCATACGCCCTTTTTGGCCAACCAAGCAACCTGGAAAGGCAAATCAGCGCTACAAAGAAGTCTCGCTTCCCATCGGTCAAAAGGGCCATGCTGAAAAAAGTGTCAAAACCAGAAATGCAGGACAGGCCATGGAGAAATGGGAGCCTTGCTATACTGATGGGCGGGATGTAAATTGCCAACAGCCACTCTGGAGAAGTGTACGGTGTGTCCTGAAACATCTAAAAAACACAGCTTAGAGAGCATAGGGCACTTCCACGCATGGGGGGATAAAGTGGGAAAATTAAAAATCAGCAAGACACAAGCACCCCAATGTTTAGGGCTACTCTGTTGGCAAGGACCTCCACTTCATTCCACCTTAAATATCCCAGGAAAGCGAAAAATGGATAAAAAATTTGAGGTCCTTATGTACAATGGAATATCACTCAGCCATGAAATCAATGTCATAAGGCTAGTAGCAGCATGATGAGTGGATTTAGGTACGACGATTCTAAGTGAAATAAGTCACACAGAAAAGGACACTTCTCATATGGTGTCACTTATAGAGGGAATGTAAAAACCGTTACACTTGGACTGAATTACAAAACAGAACAGACTCACACATGCAGAAAACACACTATGGCTGCTTAACGGGAAAGGTGAGGTGGGGTGATACATAAAACAAGAGTTTCAAATTAGCTCAGATACCGTTCCATAAACCCAATAGGTAATAGACAAGACCTACTCCTTGCTCAGAGAACTGGACTCAACACGCCCGATTCACTGCACAAGAATATATCTGACTAGTAATAATCTTAAAACCTATGTATTGATATCTCTCTGTTAGTGTGTCAAGTGGGTGTAAAGCGGCATAAACACAGCCGTGAAAAGCAGCTAAACCCCATTAAAAAATAAATTACTTTTAAAAACCCATGAAACAAAGACAGTGAAAGAGAGAGAAATTCTTACACAATTCGTTCAGGGGCTGTGATGCAACCTGGATTGAACATATCTAGACCCACAGCTGGATGAGACATAAGGGTGGACACTCTTGGGGCTGAGATGTTTGGTGAGGTTGGGTGAGCAAACACAGACCCTTTTAAGTAATACTGCGTGGTACCCATCGCATGGGTCCCAAATCTCCAGGTTCAAGGGCATCTTCCTACATCCAAAACATGCATGAGAAACCCAGAAGATGGTACACCGTGTGATGGGGAAAGGTTTCTATAATGCACCTCATTTCTCATCTCCTTGTGCTCGGGTTCGCCATTCCAGCCACTTTAGTAGCAATCTCCCTACTTGGAGCATCAGCACCTTTAACCTCCTGTTCCGTACAGGTTGCAATTTGTCCTGAGGATGAACGGGAAGACGGGGAACCAATGAGAGACTATCTCTTGGTGTTGGGACAGGCACAGGCCACTCTATTTTCCCATCAGGAAGAAGAATTAACCACAGGCTCAGCCTGCCCCCCGGAACCAGAACAGGGCCTGAAGCCATCCTGCACTTTTGCGGCCAGCTCCCAAAAAAGCGAGTTGTAAAATGGAGCTTCAGGGCACTGCAATTCACAATCCTACAGAGTTATAAATGATAACTCTCGTCCACAAATATATTGAGGGAAGGCAAAGACGAGGAATTGAAATCAAGGCAGAATTGCAGGAAAGAGATTTCAGGAGGTAGATTCGAATCGCCTTTAAAGCACATGAAAAGCGGCAAAACGTTGATAATGATGCCCTTGGCCAAAAAGGGCGTATGCCTTTTTTCCTGAATATATTCAGGAAAAAAGGCATACGCCCTTTTTGGCCAACCAAGCAACCTGGAAAGGCAAATCAGCGCTACAAAGAAGTCTCGCTTCCCATCGGTCAAAAGGGCCATGCTGAAAAAAGTGTCAAAACCAGAAATGCAGGACAGGCCATGGAGAAATGGGAGCCTTGCTATACTGATGGGCGGGATGTAAATTGCCAACAGCCACTCTGGAGAAGTGTACGGTGTGTCCTGAAACATCTAAAAAACACAGCTTAGAGAGCATAGGGCACTTCCACGCATGGGGGGATAAAGTGGGAAAATTAAAAATCAGCAAGACACAAGCACCCCAATGTTTAGGGCTACTCTGTTGGCAAGGACCTCCACTTCATTCCACCTTAAATATCCCAGGAAAGCGAAAAATGGATAAAAAATTTGAGGTCCTTATGTACAATGGAATATCACTCAGCCATGAAATCAATGTCATAAGGCTAGTAGCAGCATGATGAGTGGATTTAGGTACGACGATTCTAAGTGAAATAAGTCACACAGAAAAGGACACTTCTCATATGGTGTCACTTATAGAGGGAATGTAAAAACCGTTACACTTGGACTGAATTACAAAACAGAACAGACTCACACATGCAGAAAACACACTATGGCTGCTTAACGGGAAAGGTGAGGTGGGGTGATACATAAAACAAGAGTTTCAAATTAGCTCAGATACCGTTCCATAAACCCAATAGGTAATAGACAAGACCTACTCCTTGCTCAGAGAACTGGACTCAACACGCCCGATTCACTGCACAAGAATATATCTGACTAGTAATAATCTTAAAACCTATGTATTGATATCTCTCTGTTAGTGTGTCAAGTGGGTGTAAAGCGGCATAAACACAGCCGTGAAAAGCAGCTAAACCCCATTAAAAAATAAATTACTTTTAAAAACCCATGAAACAAAGACAGTGAAAGAGAGAGAAATTCTTACACAATTCGTTCAGGGGCTGTGATGCAACCTGGATTGAACATATCTAGACCCACAGCTGGATGAGACATAAGGGTGGACACTCTTGGGGCTGAGATGTTTGGTGAGGTTGGGTGAGCAAACACAGACCCTTTTAAGTAATACTGCGTGGTACCCATCGCATGGGTCCCAAATCTCCAGGTTCAAGGGCATCTTCCTACATCCAAAACATGCATGAGAAACCCAGAAGATGGTACACCGTGTGATGGGGAAAGGTTTCTATAATGCACCTCATTTCTCATCTCCTTGTGCTCGGGTTCGCCATTCCAGCCACTTTAGTAGCAATCTCCCTACTTGGAGCATCAGCACCTTTAACCTCCTGTTCCGTACAGGTTGCAATTTGTCCTGAGGATGAACGGGAAGACGGGGAACCAATGAGAGACTATCTCTTGGTGTTGGGACAGGCACAGGCCACTCTATTTTCCCATCAGGAAGAAGAATTAACCACAGGCTCAGCCTGCCCCCCGGAACCAGAACAGGGCCTGAAGCCATCCTGCGCTTTTGCGGCCAGCTCCCAAAAAAGCGAGTTGTAAAATGGAGCTTCAGGGCACTGCAATTCACAATCCTACAGAGTTATAAATGATAACTCTCGTCCACAAATATATTGAGGGAAGGCAAAGACGAGGAATTGAAATCAAGGCAGAATTGCAGGAAAGAGATTTCAGGAGGTAGATTCGAATCGCCTTTAAAGCACATGAAAAGCGGCAAAACGTTGATAATGATGCCCTTGGCCAAAAAGGGCGTATGCCTTTTTTCCTGAATATATTCAGGAAAAAAGGCATACGCCCTTTTTGGCCAACCAAGCAACCTGGAAAGGCAAATCAGCGCTACAAAGAAGTCTCGCTTCCCATCGGTCAAAAGGGCCATGCTGAAAAAAGTGTCAAAACCAGAAATGCAGGACAGGCCATGGAGAAATGGGAGCCTTGCTATACTGATGGGCGGGATGTAAATTGCCAACAGCCACTCTGGAGAAGTGTACGGTGTGTCCTGAAACATCTAAAAAACACAGCTTAGAGAGCATAGGGCACTTCCACGCATGGGGGGATAAAGTGGGAAAATTAAAAATCAGCAAGACACAAGCACCCCAATGTTTAGGGCTACTCTGTTGGCAAGGACCTCCACTTCATTCCACCTTAAATATCCCAGGAAAGCGAAAAATGGATAAAAAATTTGAGGTCCTTATGTACAATGGAATATCACTCAGCCATGAAATCAATGTCATAAGGCTAGTAGCAGCATGATGAGTGGATTTAGGTACGACGATTCTAAGTGAAATAAGTCACACAGAAAAGGACACTTCTCATATGGTGTCACTTATAGAGGGAATGTAAAAACCGTTACACTTGGACTGAATTACAAAACAGAACAGACTCACACATGCAGAAAACACACTATGGCTGCTTAACGGGAAAGGTGAGGTGGGGTGATACATAAAACAAGAGTTTCAAATTAGCTCAGATACCGTTCCATAAACCCAATAGGTAATAGACAAGACCTACTCCTTGCTAAGAGAACTGGACTCAACACGCCCGATTCACTGCACAAGAATATATCTGACTAGTAATAATCTTAAAACCTATGTATTGATATCTCTCTGTTAGTGTGTCAAGTGGGTGTAAAGCGGCATAAACACAGCCGTGAAAAGCAGCTAAACCCCATTAAAAAATAAATTACTTTTAAAAACCCATGAAACAAAGACAGTGAAAGAGAGAGAAATTCTTACACAATTCGTTCAGGGGCTGTGATGCAACCTGGATTGAACATATCTAGACCCACAGCTGGATGAGACATAAGGGTGGACACTCTTGGGGCTGAGATGTTTGGTGAGGTTGGGTGAGCAAACACAGACCCTTTTAAGTAATACTGCGTGGTACCCATCGCATGGGTCCCAAATCTCCAGGTTCAAGGGCATCTTCCTACATCCAAAACATGCATGAGAAACCCAGAAGATGGTACACCGTGTGATGGGGAAAGGTTTCTATAATGCACCTCATTTCTCATCTCCTTGTGCTCGGGTTCGCCATTCCAGCCACTTTAGTAGCAATCTCCCTACTTGGAGCATCAGCACCTTTAACCTCCTGTTCCGTACAGGTTGCAATTTGTCCTGAGGATGAACGGGAAGACGGGGAACCAATGAGAGACTATCTCTTGGTGTTGGGACAGGCACAGGCCACTCTATTTTCCCATCAGGAAGAAGAATTAACCACAGGCTCAGCCTGCCCCCCGGAACCAGAACAGGGCCTGAAGCCATCCTGCGCTTTTGCGGCCAGCTCCCAAAAAAGCGAGTTGTAAAATGGAGCTTCAGGGCACTGCAATTCACAATCCTACAGAGTTATAAATGATAACTCTCGTCCACAAATATATTGAGGGAAGGCAAAGACGAGGAATTGAAATCAAGGCAGAATTGCAGGAAAGAGATTTCAGGAGGTAGATTCGAATCGCCTTTAAAGCACATGAAAAGCGGCAAAACGTTGATAATGATGCCCTTGGCCAAAAAGGGCGTATGCCTTTTTTCCTGAATATATTCAGGAAAAAAGGCATACGCCCTTTTTGGCCAACCAAGCAACCTGGAAAGGCAAATCAGCGCTACAAAGAAGTCTCGCTTCCCATCGGTCAAAAGGGCCATGCTGAAAAAAGTGTCAAAACCAGAAATGCAGGACAGGCCATGGAGAAATGGGAGCCTTGCTATACTGATGGGCGGGATGTAAATTGCCAACAGCCACTCTGGAGAAGTGTACGGTGTGTCCTGAAACATCTAAAAAACACAGCTTAGAGAGCATAGGGCACTTCCACGCATGGGGGGATAAAGTGGGAAAATTAAAAATCAGCAAGACACAAGCACCCCAATGTTTAGGGCTACTCTGTTGGCAAGGACCTCCACTTCATTCCACCTTAAATATCCCAGGAAAGCGAAAAATGGATAAAAAATTTGAGGTCCTTATGTACAATGGAATATCACTCAGCCATGAAATCAATGTCATAAGGCTAGTAGCAGCATGATGAGTGGATTTAGGTACGACGATTCTAAGTGAAATAAGTCACACAGAAAAGGACACTTCTCATATGGTGTCACTTATAGAGGGAATGTAAAAACCGTTACACTTGGACTGAATTACAAAACAGAACAGACTCACACATGCAGAAAACACACTATGGCTGCTTAACGGGAAAGGTGAGGTGGGGTGATACATAAAACAAGAGTTTCAAATTAGCTCAGATACCGTTCCATAAACCCAATAGGTAATAGACAAGACCTACTCCTTGCTCAGAGAACTGGACTCAACACGCCCGATTCACTGCACAAGAATATATCTGACTAGTAATAATCTTAAAACCTATGTATTGATATCTCTCTGTTAGTGTGTCAAGTGGGTGTAAAGCGGCATAAACACAGCCGTGAAAAGCAGCTAAACCCCATTAAAAAATAAATTACTTTTAAAAACCCATGAAACAAAGACAGTGAAAGAGAGAGAAATTCTTACACAATTCGTTCAGGGGCTGTGATGCAACCTGGATTGAACATATCTAGACCCACAGCTGGATGAGACATAAGGGTGGACACTCTTGGGGCTGAGATGTTTGGTGAGGTTGGGTGAGCAAACACAGACCCTTTTAAGTAATACTGCGTGGTACCCATCGCATGGGTCCCAAATCTCCAGGTTCAAGGGCATCTTCCTACATCCAAAACATGCATGAGAAACCCAGAAGATGGTACACCGTGTGATGGGGAAAGGTTTCTATAATGCACCTCATTTCTCATCTCCTTGTGCTCGGGTTCGCCATTCCAGCCACTTTAGTAGCAATCTCCCTACTTGGAGCATCAGCACCTTTAACCTCCTGTTCCGTACAGGTTGCAATTTGTCCTGAGGATGAACGGGAAGACGGGGAACCAATGAGAGACTATCTCTTGGTGTTGGGACAGGCACAGGCCACTCTATTTTCCCATCAGGAAGAAGAATTAACCACAGGCTCAGCCTGCCCCCCGGAACCAGAACAGGGCCTGAAGCCATCCTGCGCTTTTGCGGCCAGCTCCCAAAAAAGCGAGTTGTAAAATGGAGCTTCAGGGCACTGCAATTCACAATCCTACAGAGTTATAAATGATAACTCTCGTCCACAAATATATTGAGGGAAGGCAAAGACGAGGAATTGAAATCAAGGCAGAATTGCAGGAAAGAGATTTCAGGAGGTAGATTCGAATCGCCTTTAAAGCACATGAAAAGCGGCAAAACGTTGATAATGATGCCCTTGGCCAAAAAGGGCGTATGCCTTTTTTCCTGAATATATTCAGGAAAAAAGGCATACGCCCTTTTTGGCCAACCAAGCAACCTGGAAAGGCAAATCAGCGCTACAAAGAAGTCTCGCTTCCCATCGGTCAAAAGGGCCATGCTGAAAAAAGTGTCAAAACCAGAAATGCAGGACAGGCCATGGAGAAATGGGAGCCTTGCTATACTGATGGGCGGGATGTAAATTGCCAACAGCCACTCTGGAGAAGTGTACGGTGTGTCCTGAAACATCTAAAAAACACAGCTTAGAGAGCATAGGGCACTTCCACGCATGGGGGGATAAAGTGGGAAAATTAAAAATCAGCAAGACACAAGCACCCCAATGTTTAGGGCTACTCTGTTGGCAAGGACCTCCACTTCATTCCACCTTAAATATCCCAGGAAAGCGAAAAATGGATAAAAAATTTGAGGTCCTTATGTACAATGGAATATCACTCAGCCATGAAATCAATGTCATAAGGCTAGTAGCAGCATGATGAGTGGATTTAGGTACGACGATTCTAAGTGAAATAAGTCACACAGAAAAGGACACTTCTCATATGGTGTCACTTATAGAGGGAATGTAAAAACCGTTACACTTGGACTGAATTACAAAACAGAACAGACTCACACATGCAGAAAACACACTATGGCTGCTTAACGGGAAAGGTGAGGTGGGGTGATACATAAAACAAGAGTTTCAAATTAGCTCAGATACCGTTCCATAAACCCAATAGGTAATAGACAAGACCTACTCCTTGCTCAGAGAACTGGACTCAACATGCCCGATTCACTGCACAAGAATATATCTGACTAGTAATAATCTTAAAACCTATGTATTGATATCTCTCTGTTAGTGTGTCAAGTGGGTGTAAAGCGGCATAAACACAGCCGTGAAAAGCAGCTAAACCCCATTAAAAAATAAATTACTTTTAAAAACCCATGAAACAAAGACAGTGAAAGAGAGAGAAATTCTTACACAATTCGTTCAGGGGCTGTGATGCAACCTGGATTGAACATATCTAGACCCACAGCTGGATGAGACATAAGGGTGGACACTCTTGGGGCTGAGATGTTTGGTGAGGTTGGGTGAGCAAACACAGACCCTTTTAAGTAATACTGCGTGGTACCCATCGCATGGGTCCCAAATCTCCAGGTTCAAGGGCATCTTCCTACATCCAAAACATGCATGAGAAACCCAGAAGATGGTACACCGTGTGATGGGGAAAGGTTTCTATAATGCACCTCATTTCTCATCTCCTTGTGCTCGGGTTCGCCATTCCAGCCACTTTAGTAGCAATCTCCCTACTTGGAGCATCAGCACCTTTAACCTCCTGTTCCGTACAGGTTGCAATTTGTCCTGAGGATGAACGGGAAGACGGGGAACCAATGAGAGACTATCTCTTGGTGTTGGGACAGGCACAGGCCACTCTATTTTCCCATCAGGAAGAAGAATTAACCACAGGCTCAGCCTGCCCCCCGGAACCAGAACAGGGCCTGAAGCCATCCTGCGCGTTTGCGGCCAGCTCCCAAAAAAGCGAGTTGTAAAATGGAGCTTCAGGGCACTGCAATTCACAATCCTACAGAGTTATAAATGATAACTCTCGTCCACAAATATATTGAGGGAAGGCAAAGACGAGGAATTGAAATCAAGGCAGAATTGCAGGAAAGAGATTTCAGGAG
The DNA here is from genome assembly GCF_965194825.1 of Balaenoptera physalus. NCBI lineage: Eukaryota > Metazoa > Chordata > Mammalia > Artiodactyla > Balaenopteridae > Balaenoptera > Balaenoptera physalus. The sequence goes on from NW_028126470.1 coordinate 546,041, forward strand.
GTAGATTCGAATCGCCTTTAAAGCACATGAAAAGCGGCAAAACGTTGATAATGATGCCCTTGGCCAAAAAGGGCGTATGCCTTTTTTCCTGAATATATTCAGGAAAAAAGGCATACGCCCTTTTTGGCCAACCAAGCAACCTGGAAAGGCAAATCAGCGCTACAAAGAAGTCTCGCTTCCCATCGGTCAAAAGGGCCATGCTGAAAAAAGTGTCAAAACCAGAAATGCAGGACAGGCCATGGAGAAATGGGAGCCTTGCTATACTGATGGGCGGGATGTAAATTGCCAACAGCCACTCTGGAGAAGTGTACGGTGTGTCCTGAAACATCTAAAAAACACAGCTTAGAGAGCATAGGGCACTTCCACGCATGGGGGGATAAAGTGGGAAAATTAAAAATCAGCAAGACACAAGCACCCCAATGTTTAGGGCTACTCTGTTGGCAAGGACCTCCACTTCATTCCACCTTAAATATCCCAGGAAAGCGAAAAATGGATAAAAAATTTGAGGTCCTTATGTACAATGGAATATCACTCAGCCATGAAATCAATGTCATAAGGCTAGTAGCAGCATGATGAGTGGATTTAGGTACGACGATTCTAAGTGAAATAAGTCACACAGAAAAGGACACTTCTCATATGGTGTCACTTATAGAGGGAATGTAAAAACCGTTACACTTGGACTGAATTACAAAACAGAACAGACTCACACATGCAGAAAACACACTATGGCTGCTTAACGGGAAAGGTGAGGTGGGGTGATACATAAAACAAGAGTTTCAAATTAGCTCAGATACCGTTCCATAAACCCAATAGGTAATAGACAAGACCTACTCCTTGCTCAGAGAACTGGACTCAACACGCCCGATTCACTGCACAAGAATATATCTGACTAGTAATAATCTTAAAACCTATGTATTGATATCTCTCTGTTAGTGTGTCAAGTGGGTGTAAAGCGGCATAAACACAGCCGTGAAAAGCAGCTAAACCCCATTAAAAAATAAATTACTTTTAAAAACCCATGAAACAAAGACAGTGAAAGAGAGAGAAATTCTTACACAATTCGTTCAGGGGCTGTGATGCAACCTGGATTGAACATATCTAGACCCACAGCTGGATGAGACATAAGGGTGGACACTCTTGGGGCTGAGATGTTTGGTGAGGTTGGGTGAGCAAACACAGACCCTTTTAAGTAATACTGCGTGGTACCCATCGCATGGGTCCCAAATCTCCAGGTTCAAGGGCATCTTCCTACATCCAAAACATGCATGAGAAACCCAGAAGATGGTACACCGTGTGATGGGGAAAGGTTTCTATAATGCACCTCATTTCTCATCTCCTTGTGCTCGGGTTCGCCATTCCAGCCACTTTAGTAGCAATCTCCCTACTTGGAGCATCAGCACCTTTAACCTCCTGTTCCGTACAGGTTGCAATTTGTCCTGAGGATGAACGGGAAGACGGGGAACCAATGAGAGACTATCTCTTGGTGTTGGGACAGGCACAGGCCACTCTATTTTCCCATCAGGAAGAAGAATTAACCACAGGCTCAGCCTGCCCCCCGGAACCAGAACAGGGCCTGAAGCCATCCTGCGCGTTTGCGGCCAGCTCCCAAAAAAGCGAGTTGTAAAATGGAGCTTCAGGGCACTGCAATTCACAATCCTACAGAGTTATAAATGATAACTCTCGTCCACAAATATATTGAGGGAAGGCAAAGACGAGGAATTGAAATCAAGGCAGAATTGCAGGAAAGAGATTTCAGGAGGTAGATTCGAATCGCCTTTAAAGCACATGAAAAGCGGCAAAACGTTGATAATGATGCCCTTGGCCAAAAAGGGCGTATGCCTTTTTTCCTGAATATATTCAGGAAAAAAGGCATACGCCCTTTTTGGCCAACCAAGCAACCTGGAAAGGCAAATCAGCGCTACAAAGAAGTCTCGCTTCCCATCGGTCAAAAGGGCCATGCTGAAAAAAGTGTCAAAACCAGAAATGCAGGACAGGCCATGGAGAAATGGGAGCCTTGCTATACTGATGGGCGGGATGTAAATTGCCAACAGCCACTCTGGAGAAGTGTACGGTGTGTCCTGAAACATCTAAAAAACACAGCTTAGAGAGCATAGGGCACTTCCACGCATGGGGGGATAAAGTGGGAAAATTAAAAATCAGCAAGACACAAGCACCCCAATGTTTAGGGCTACTCTGTTGGCAAGGACCTCCACTTCATTCCACCTTAAATATCCCAGGAAAGCGAAAAATGGATAAAAAATTTGAGGTCCTTATGTACAATGGAATATCACTCAGCCATGAAATCAATGTCATAAGGCTAGTAGCAGCATGATGAGTGGATTTAGGTACGACGATTCTAAGTGAAATAAGTCACACAGAAAAGGACACTTCTCATATGGTGTCACTTATAGAGGGAATGTAAAAACCGTTACACTTGGACTGAATTACAAAACAGAACAGACTCACACATGCAGAAAACACACTATGGCTGCTTAACGGGAAAGGTGAGGTGGGGTGATACATAAAACAAGAGTTTCAAATTAGCTCAGATACCGTTCCATAAACCCAATAGGTAATAGACAAGACCTACTCCTTGCTCAGAGAACTGGACTCAACACGCCCGATTCACTGCACAAGAATATATCTGACTAGTAATAATCTTAAAACCTATGTATTGATATCTCTCTGTTAGTGTGTCAAGTGGGTGTAAAGCGGCATAAACACAGCCGTGAAAAGCAGCTAAACCCCATTAAAAAATAAATTACTTTTAAAAACCCATGAAACAAAGACAGTGAAAGAGAGAGAAATTCTTACACAATTCGTTCAGGGGCTGTGATGCAACCTGGATTGAACATATCTAGACCCACAGCTGGATGAGACATAAGGGTGGACACTCTTGGGGCTGAGATGTTTGGTGAGGTTGGGTGAGCAAACACAGACCCTTTTAAGTAATACTGCGTGGTACCCATCGCATGGGTCCCAAATCTCCAGGTTCAAGGGCATCTTCCTACATCCAAAACATGCATGAGAAACCCAGAAGATGGTACACCGTGTGATGGGGAAAGGTTTCTATAATGCACCTCATTTCTCATCTCCTTGTGCTCGGGTTCGCCATTCCAGCCACTTTAGTAGCAATCTCCCTACTTGGAGCATCAGCACCTTTAACCTCCTGTTCCGTACAGGTTGCAATTTGTCCTGAGGATGAACGGGAAGACGGGGAACCAATGAGAGACTATCTCTTGGTGTTGGGACAGGCACAGGCCACTCTATTTTCCCATCAGGAAGAAGAATTAACCACAGGCTCAGCCTGCCCCCCGGAACCAGAACAGGGCCTGAAGCCATCCTGCGCGTTTGCGGCCAGCTCCCAAAAAAGCGAGTTGTAAAATGGAGCTTCAGGGCACTGCAATTCACAGTCCTACAGAGTTATAAATGATAACTCTCGTTCACAAATATATTGAGGGAAGGCAAAGACGAGGAATTGAAATCAAGGCAGAATTGCAGGAAACAGATTTCAGGAGGTAGATTCGAATCGCCTTTAAAGCACATGAAAAGCGGCAAAACGTTGACAATGAGGCCCTTGGCCAAAAAGGGCGTATGCGTTTTTTCCTGAATATATTCAGGAAAAAAGGCATACGCCCTTTTTGGCCAACCAAGCAACCTGGAAAGGCAAATCAGCGCTACAAAGAAGTCTCGCTTCCCATCGGTCAAAAGGGCCATGCTGAAAAAAGTGTCAAAACCAGAAATGCAGGACAGGCCATGGAGAAATGGGAGCCTGGCTACACTGATGGGCGGGATGTAAATTGACAACAGCCACTCTGGAGAAGTGTACGGTGTGTCCTGAAACATCTAAAAAACACAGCTTAGAGAGCATAGGGCACTTACACGCATTGGGGTATAAAGTGGGAAAATTTAAAATCAGCAAGACACAAGCACCCCAATGTTTAGGGCTACTCTGTTGACAAGGACCTCCACTTCATTCCACCTTAAATATCCCAGGAAAGCGAAAAATGGATAAAAAATTTGAGGTCCTTATGTACACTGGAATATCACTCAGCCATGAAATCAATGTCATAAGGCTAGTAGCAGCATGATGAGTGGATTTAGGTACGACGATTCTAAGTGAAATAAGTCAAACAGAAAAGGACACTTCTCATAAGGTGTCACTTATAGAGGGAATGTAAAAACCGTTACACTTGAACTGAATTACAAAACAGAATAGAGTCACACATGCAGAAAACACACTATGGCTGCTTAACGGGAAAGGTGAGGTGGGGTGATACATAAAACAAGAGTTTCAAATTAGCTCAGATACCGTTCCATAAACCCAATAGGTAATAGACAAGACCTACTCCTTGCTCAGAGAACTGGACTCAACACGCCCGATTCACTGCACAAGAATATATCTGACTAGTAATAATCTTAAAACCTATGTATTGATATCTCTCTGTTAGTGTGTCAAGTGGGTGTAAAGCGGCATAAACACAGCCGTGAAAAGCAGCTAAACCCCATTAAAAAATAAATTACTTTTAAAAACCCATGAAACCAAGACAGTGAAAGAGAGAGAAATTCTTTCACAATTCGTTCAGGGGCTGTGATGCAAACTGGATTGACCATATCTAGACCCACAGCTGGATAGACATATGGGTGGACACTCTTGGGGCTGAGAGGTTTGGTGAGGTTGGGTGAGCAAACACAGACCCTTTCAAGTAATACTGCGTGGTACCCATCGCATGGGTCCCAAATCTCCAGGTTCAAGGGCATCTTCCTACATCCAAAACATGCATGAGAAACCCAGAAGATGGTACACCGTGTGATGGGGAAAGGTTTCTATAATGCACCTCATTTCTCATCTCCTTGTGCTCGGGTTCGCCATTCCAGCCACTTTACTAGCAATCTCCCTACTTGGAGCATCAGCACCTTTAACCTCCTATTCCGTACAGGTTGCAATTTGTCCTGAGGATGAACGGGAAAACGGGGAACCAATGAGAGACTAGCTCTTGGTGTTTGGACAGGCACAGGTCACTCTATTTTCCCATCAGGAAGAAGAATTAACCACAGGCTCAGCCTGCCCCCGGAACCAGAACAGGGCCTGAAGCCATCCTGCGCTTTTGCGGCCACCTCCCAAAAAAGCGAGTAGTAAAACGGAGCTTCAGGGCACTGCAATTCACAATCCTACAGATTTATAAATGATAACTCTCGTCCACAAATATATTGAGTGAAGGCAAAGACGAGGAATTGAAATCAAGGCAGAATTGCAGGAAACAGATTTCAGGAGGTAGATTCGAATCGCTTTTAAAGCACATGAAAAGCGGCAAAACGTTGACAATGAGGCCCTTGGCCAAAAAGGGCGTAAGCGTTTTTTCCTGAATATATTCAGGAAAAAAGGCATACGCCCTTTTTGGCCAACCAAGCAACCTGGAAAGGCAAATCAGCGCTACAAAGAAGTCTCGCTTCCCATCGGTCAAAAGGGCCATGCTGAAAAAAGTGTCAAAACCAGAAATGCAGGACAGGCCATGGTGAAATGGGAGCCTTGCTACACTGATGGGCGGGATGTAAATTGCCAACAGCCACTCTGGAGAAGTGTACGGTGTGTCCTGAAACATCTAAAAAACACAGCTTAGAAGGCATAGGGCACTTCCACGCATGGGGGTATAAAGTGGGAAAATTAAAAATCAGCAAGACACAAGCACCCCAAAGTTTAGGGCTGCTCTGTTGACAAGGACCTCCACTTCATTCCACCTTAAATATCCCAGGAAATAGAAAAATGGATAAAAAAGTTGTGGTCCTTATGTACAATGGAATATCACTCAGCCATGAAATCAATGTCATAAGGCTAGTAGCAGCATGATGAGTGGATTTAGGTACGACGATTCTAAGTGAAATAAGTCACACAGAAAAGGACACTTCTCATAAGGTGTCACTTATAGAGGGAATGTAAAAACCGTTACACTTCAACTGAATTACAAAACAGAACAGAGTCACACATGCAGAAAACACACTATGGCTGCTTAACGGGAAAGGTGAGGTGGGGTGATACATAAAACAAGAGTTTCAAATTAGCTCAGATACCGTTCCATAAACCCAATATGTAATAGACAAGACCTACTCCTTGCTCAGAGAACTGGACTCAACACGCCCGATTCACCGCACAAAAATATATCTGACTAGTAATAATCTTAAAACCTATGTATTGATATCTCTCTGTTAGTGTGTCAAGTGGGTGTAAAGCGGCATAAACACAGCCGTGAAAAGCAGCTAAACCCCATTAAAAAATAAATTACTTTTAAAAACCCATGAAACAAAGACAGTGAAAGAGAGAGAAATTCTTACACAATTCGTTCAGTGGCTCTGATGCAACCTGGATTGACCATATCTAGACCCACAGCTGGATGAGACATATGGGTGGACACTCTTGGGGCTGAGAGGCTTGGTGAGGTTGGGTGAGCAAACACAGACCCTTTCAAGTAATACTGCGTGGTACCCATCGCAAGGGTCACAAATCTCCAGGTTCAAGGGCATCTTCCTACATCCAAAACATGCATGAGAAACCCAGAAGATGGTACACCGTGTGATGGGGAAAGGTTTCTATAATGCACCTCATTTCTCATCTCCTTGTGCTCGGGTTCGCCATTCCAGCCACTTTACTAGCAATCTCCCTACTTGGAGCATCAGCACCTTTAACCTCCTATTCCGTACAGGTTGCAATTTGTCCTGAGGATGAACGGGAAGATGGGGAACCAATGAGAGACTAGCTCTTGGTGTTTGGACAGGCACAGGTCACTCTATTTTCCCATCAGGAAGAAGAATTAACCACAGGCTCAGCCTGCCCCCGGAACCAGAACAGGGCCTGAAGCCATCCTGCGCTTTTGCGGCCACCTCCCAAAAAAGCGAGTTGTAAAATGGAGCTTCAGGGCACTGCAATTCACAATCCTACAGAGTTATAAATCATAACTCTCGTCCATAAATATATTGAGGGAAGGCAAAGACGAGGAATTGAAATCAAGGCAGAATTGCAGGAAACAGATTTCAGGAGGTAGATTCGAATCGCCTTTAAAGCACATTAAAAGCGGCAAAACGTTGACAATGATGCCCTTGGCCAAAAAGGGCGTATGCGTTTTTTCCTGAATATATTCAGGAAAAAAGGCATACGCCCTTTTTGGCCAACCAAGCAACCTGGAAAGGCAAATCAGCGCTACAAAGAAGTCTCGCTTCCCATCGGTCAAAAGGGCCATGCTGAAAAAAGTGTCGAAACCAGAAATGCAGGACAGGCCATGGCGAAATGGGAGCCTTGCTACACTGATGGGCGGAATGTAAATTGCCAACAGCCACTCTGGAGAAGTGTACGGTGTGTCCTGAAACCTCTAAAAAACACAGCTTAGAAGGCATAGGGCACTTCCACGCATTGGGGTATAAAGTGGGAAAATTAAAAATCAGCAAGACACAAGCACCCGAAAGTTTAGGGCTGCTCTGTTGACAAGGACCTCCACTTCATTCCACCTTAAATATCCCAGGAAATAGAAAAATGGATAAAAAAGTTGTGGTCCTTATGTACAATGGAATATCACTCAGCCATGAAATCAATGTCATAAGGCTAGTAGCAGCATGATGAGTGGATTTAGGTACGACGATTCTAAGTGAAATAAGTCACACAGAAAAGGACACTTCTCATAAGGTGTCACTTATAGAGGGAATGTAAAAACCGTTACACTTGAACTGAATTACAAAACAGAACAGAGTCACACATGCAGAAAACACACTATGGCTGCTTAACGGGAAAGGTGAGATGGGGTGATACATAAAACAAGAGTTTCAAATTAGCTCAGATACCGTTCCATAAACCCAATATGTAATAGACAAGACCTACTCCTTGCTCAGAGAACTGGACTCAACACGCCCGATTCACCGCACAAGAATATATCTGACTAGTAATAATCTTAAAACCTATGTATTGATATCACTCTGTTAGTGTGTCAAGTGGGTGTAAAGCGGCATAAACACAGCTGTGAAAAGCAGCTAAACCCCATTATAAAAATAAATTACTTTTAAAAACCCATGAAACAAAGACAGTGAAAGAGAGAGAAATTCTTACACAATTCGTTCAGGGGCTGTGATGCAAACTGCATTGACCATATCTAGACTCACAGCTGGATGAGACATAAGGGTGGACACTCTTGGGGCTGAGAGGTTTGGTGAGGTTGGGTGAGCAAACGCAGTCCCTTTAAAGTAATACTGGGTGCTACCCATCGCATGGGTCCCAAATCTCCAGGTTCAAGGGCATCTTCCTACATCGAAAACATGCATGAGAAACCCAGAAGATGGTACACAGTGTGATGGGGAAAGGTTTCTAAAACGCACCTCATTTCTCATCTCCTTGTGCTCGGGTTCGCCATTCCAGCCACTTTACTAGCAATCTCCCTACTTGGAGCATCAGCACCTTTAACCTCCTGTTCCGTAAAGGTTGCAATTTGTCCTGAGGATGAACGGGAAGACGGGGAACCAATGAGAGACTAGCTCTTGGTGTTGGGACAGGCACAGGTCACTCTATTTTCCCATCAGGAAGAAGAATTAACCACAGGCTCAGCCTGCCCCCTGGAACCAGAACAGGGCCTGAAGCCATCCTGTGCTTTTGCGGCCAGCTCCCAAAAAAGCGAGTTGTAAAATGGAGCTTCAGGGCACTGTAATTCACAAATCTGCAGAGTTATAAATGATAACTCTCATCCACAAATATATTGAGGGAAGGCAAAGAAGAGGATTTGAAATCAAGGCAGAAGTGCAAGAAACAGATTTCAGGAGGTAGATTCGAATCGCCTTTAAAGCACATGAAAAGCAGCAAAACGTTGACAATGATGCCCTTGGCCAAAAAGGGCGTATGCGTTTTTTCCTGAATATATTCAGGAAAAAACGCATACGCCCTTTTTGGCCAACCAAGCAACCTGGAAAGGCAAATCAGCGCTACAAAGAAGTCTCGCTTCCCATCGGTCAAAAGGGCCATGCTGAAAAAAGTGTCAAAACCAGAAATGCAGGACAGGCCATGGAGAAATGGGAGCCTTGCTACACTGATGGGCGGGATGTAAATTGCCAACAGCCACTCTGGAGAAGTGTACGGTGTGTCCTGAAACATCTAAAAAACACAGCTTAGAGAGCATAGGGCACTTCCATGCATGGGGGTATAAAGTGGGAAAATTAAAAATCAGCAAGACACAAGCACCCCAAAGTTTAGGGCTGCTCTGTTGACAAGGACCTCCACTTCATTCCACCTTAAATATCCCAGGAAAGCGAAAAATGGATAAAAAATTTGAGGTCCTTATGTACAATGGAATACCACTCAGCCATGAAATCAATGTCATAAGGCTAGTAGCAGCATGATGAGTGGATTTAGGTACGACGATTCTAAGTGAAATAAGTCACACAGAAAAGGACACTTCTCATAAGGTGTCACTTATAGAGGGAATGTAAAAACCGTTACACTTGAACTGAATTACAAAACAGAACAGAGTCACACATGCAGAAAACACACTATGGCAGCTTAACGGGAAAGGTGAGGTGGGGTGATACATAAAACAAGAGTTTCAAATTAGCTCAGATACCGTTCCATAAACCCAATATGTAATAGACAAGACCTACTCCTTGCTCAGAGAACTGGACTCAACACGCCCGATTCACCGCACAAAAATATATCTGACTAGTAATAATCTTAAAACCTATGTATTGATATCACTCTGTTAGTGTTTCAAGTGGGTGTAAAGCGGCATAAACACAGCTGTGAAAAGCAGCTAAACCCCATTATAAAAATAAATTACTTTTAAAAACCCATGAAACAAAGACAGTGAAAGAGAGAGAAATTCTTACACAATTCGTTCAGGGGCTGTGATGCAAACTGCATTGACCATATCTAGACTCACAGCTGGATGAGACATAAGGGTGGACACTCTTGGGGCTGAGAGGTTTGGTGAGGTTGGGTGAGCAAACGCAGACCCTTTAAAGTAATACTGGGTGCTACCCATCGCATGGGTCCCAAATCTCCAGGTTCAAGGGCATCTTCCTACATCGAAAACATGCATGAGAAACCCAGAAGATGGTACACCGTGTGATGGGGAAAGGTTTCTAAAACGCACCTCATTTCTCATCTCCTTGTGCTCGGGTTCGCCATTCCAGCCACTTTACTAGCAATCTCCCTACTTGGAGCATCAGCACCTTTAACCTCCTGTTCCGTACAGGTTGCAATTTGTCCTGAGGATGAACGGGAAGACGGGGAACCAATGAGAGACTAGCTCTTGGTGTTGGGACAGGCACAGGTCACTCTATTTTCCCATCAGGAAGAAGAATTAACCACAGGCTCAGCCTGCCCCCCGGAACCAGAACAGGGCCTGAAGCCATCCTGCGCTTTTGCGGCCAGCTTCCGAAAAAGCGAGTTGTAAAATGGAGCTTCAGGGCACTGCAATTCACAAACCTGTAGAGTTATAAATGATAACTCTCGTCCACAAATATATTGAGGGAAGGCAAAGAAGAGGATTTGAAATCAAGGCAGAATTGCAGGAAACAGATTTCAGGAGGTAGATTCGAATCGCCTTTAACGCAAATGAAATGCAGCAAAACGTTGACAATGATGCCCTTGGCCAAAAAGGGCGTATGCGTTTTTTCCTGAATATATTCAGGAAAAAACGCATACGCCCTTTGGGCCAACCAAGCAACCTGGAAAGGCAAATCAGCACTACAAAGAAGTCTCGCTTCCCATCGGTCAAAAGGGCCATGCTGAAAAAAGTGTCAAAACTAGAAATACAGGACAGGCCATGGAGAAATGGGAGCCTTGCTACACTGATGGGCGGAATGTAAATTGCCAACAGCCACTCTGGAGAAGTGTACGGTGTGTCCTGAAACATCTAAAAAACACAGCTTAGAGAGCATAGGGCACTTCCATGCATGGGGCTATAAAGTGGGAAAATTAAAAATCAGCAAGACACAAGCACCCCAAAGTTTAGGGCTGCTCTGTTGACAAGGACCTCCACTTCATTCCACCTTAAATATCCCAGGAAAGCGAAAAATGGATAAAAAATTTGAGGTCCTTATGTACAATGGAATACCACTCAGCCATGAAATCAATGTCATAAGGCTAGTAGCAGCATGATGAGTGGATTTAGGTACGACGATTCTAAGTGAAATAAGTCACACAGAAAAGGACACTTCTCATAAGGTGTCACTTATAGAGGGAATGTAAAAACCGTTACACTTGAACTGAATTACAAAACAGAACAGAGTCACACATGCAGAAAACACACTATGGCTGCTTAACGGGAAAGGTAAGGTGGGGTGATACATAAAACAAGAGTTTCAAATTAGCTCAGATACCGTTCCATAAACCCAATATGTAATAGACAAGACCTACTCCTTGCTCAGAGAACTGGACTCAACACGCCCGATTCACCGCACAAGAATATATCTGACTAGTAATAATCTTAAAACCTATGTATTGATATCACTCTGTTAGTGTTTCAAGTGGGTGTAAAGCGGCATAAACACAGCTGTGAAAAGCAGCTAAACCCCATTATAAAAATAAATTACTTTTAAAAACCCAAGAAACAAAGACAGTGAAAGAGAGAGAAATTCTTACACAATTCGTTCAGGGGCTGTGATGCAAACTGCATTGACCATATCTAGACTCACAGCTGGATGAGACATAAGGGTGGACACTCTTGGGGCTGAGAGGTTTGGTGAGGTTGGGTGAGCAAACGCAGACCCTTTAAAGTAATACTGGGTGCTACCCTTCTCATGGGTCCCAAATCTCCAGGTTCAAGGGCATCTTCCTACATCGAAAACATGCATGAGAAACCCAGAAGATGGTACACCGTGTGATGGGGAAAGGTTTCTAAAACGCACCTCATTTCTCATCTCCTTGTGCTCGGGTTCGCCATTCCAGCCACTTTACTAGCAATCTACCTACTTGGAGCATCAGCACCTTTAACCTCCTCTTCCGTACAGGTTGCAATTTGTTCTGAGGATGAACGGGAAGACGGAGAACCAATGAGAGACTAGCTCTTGGTTTTGGGACAGGCACAGGTCACTCTATTTTCCCATCAAGAAGAAGAATTAACCATAGGCTCAGCCTGCCCCCCGGAACCAGTACAGGGCCTGAAGCCATCCTGCGCTTTTGCGGCCAGCTCCCGAAAAAGCGAGTTGTAAAATGGAGCTTCAGGGCTCTGCAATTCACAAACCTGCAGAGTTATAAATGATAACTCTCGTCCACAAATATATTGAGGGAAGGCAAAGAAGAGGATTTGAAATGAAGGCAGAATTGCAGGAAACAGATTTCAGGAGGTAGATTCGAATCTCCTTTACCGCACATGAAAAGCAGCAAAACGTTGACATGATGCCCTTGGCCAAAAAGGGCGTATGCGTTTTTTCCTGAATATATTCAGGAAAAAACGCATACGCCCTTTTTGGCCAACCAAGCAACCTGGAAAGGCAAATCAGCGCTACAAAGAAGTCTCGCTTCCCATCAGTCAAAAGGGCCATGCTGAAAAATTGTCAAAACCAGAAATGCAGGACAGGCCATGGAGAAATAGGAGCCTTGCTACACTGATGGGCGGGATGTAAATTGCCAACAGCCACTCTGGAGAAGTGTACGGTGTGTCCTGAAACATCTAAAAAACACAGCTTAGAGAGCATAGGGCACTTCCACGCATGGGGATATAAAGTGGGAAAATTAAAAATCAGCAAGACACAAGCACCCCAAAGTTTAGGGCTGCTCTGTTGACAAGGACCTCCACTTCATTCCACCTTAAATATCCTAGGAAAGTGAAAAATGGATAAAAAATTTGAGGTCCATATGTACAATGGAATATCACTCAGCCATGAAATCAATGTCATAAGGCTAGTAGCAGCATGATGAGTGGATTTAGGTACGACGATTCTAAGTGAAATAAGTCACACAGAAAAGGACACTTCTCATAAGGTGTCACTTATAGAGGGAATGTAAAAACCGTTACACTTCAACTGAATTACAAAACAGAACAGAGTCACACATGCAGAAAACACATTATGGCTGCTTAACGGGAAAGGTGAGGTGGGGTGATACATAAAACAAGAGTTTCAAATTAGCTCAGATACCGTTCCATAAACCCAATATGTAATAGACAAGACATACTCCTTGCTCAGAGAACTGGACTCAACACGCCCGATTCACCGCACAAGAATATATCTATGTAGTAATAATCTTAAAACCTATGTATTGATATCTCTCTGTTAGTGTGTCAAGTGGGTGTAAAGCGGCATAAACACAGCCGTGAAAAGCAGCTAAACCCCATTATAAAAATAAATTACTTTTAAAAACCCATGAAACAAAGACAGTGAAAGAGAGAGAAATTCTTACACAATTCGTTCAGGGGCTGTGATGCAACCTGGATTGACCATATCTACACCCACAGCTGGATGAGACATATGGGTGGACACTCTTGTTGCTGAGAGTTTTGGGGAGGTTGGGTGAGCAAACGCAGACCCTTTAAAGTAATACTGCGTGCTACCCATCTCATGGGTCCCAAATCTCCAGGTTCAAGGGCATCTTCCTACATCGAAAACATGCATGAGAAACCCAGAAGATGGTACACCGTGTGATGGGGAAAGGTTTCTAAAACGCACCTCATTTCTCATCTCCTTGTGCTCGGGTACGCCATTCCAGCCAGTTTACTAGCAATCTCCCTACTTGGAGCATCAGCACCTTTAACCTCGTCTTCCGTACAGGTTGCAATTTGTCCTGAGGATGAACGGGAAGACGGGGAACCAATGAGAGACTAGCTCTTGGTGTTGGGACAGGCACAGGTCACTCTATTTTCCCATCAAGAAGAAAAATTAACCATAGGCTCAGCCTGCCCCCCGGAACCAGAACAGGGCCTGAAGCCATCCTGCGCTTTTGCAGCCAGCTCCCGAAAAAGCGAGTTGTAAAATCGAGCTTCAGGGCACTGCAATTCACAAACCTGCAGAGTTATAAATGATAACTCTCGTCCACAAATATATTGAGGGAAGGCACAGAAGAGGATTTGAAATCAAGGCAGAATTGCAGGAAACAGATTTCAGGAGGTAGATTCGAATCGCCTTTACCGCACATGAAAAGCAGCAAAACGTTGACAATGATGCCCTTGGCCTAAAAGGGCGTATGCGTTTTTTCCTGAATATATTCAGGAAAAAACGCATACGCCCTTTTTGGCCAAGCAAGCAACCTGGAAAGGCATATCAGCGCTACAAAGAAGTCTCGCTTCCCATCGGTCAAAAGGGCCATGCTGAAAAAAGTGTCAAAACCAGAAATGCAGGACAGGCCATGGAGAAATGGGAGCCTTGCTACACTGATGGGCGGGATGTAAATTGCCAACAGCCACTCTGGAGAAGTGTACGGTGTGTCCTGAAACATCTAAAAAACACAGCTTAGAGAGCATAGGGCACTTTCACGCATGGTGGTATAAAGTGGGAAAATTAAAAATCAGCAAGACACAAGCACCCCAAAGTTTAGGGCTGCTCTGTTGACAAGGACCTCCACTTCATTCCACCTTAAATATCCCAGGAAAGCGAAAAATGGATACAAAATTGTGGTCCTTATGTACAATGGAATATCACTCAGCCATGAAATCAATGTCATAAGGCTAGTAGCAGCATGATGAGTTGATTTAGGTACGACGATTCTAAGTGAAATAAGTCACACAGAAAAGGACACTTCTCATAAGGTGTCACTTATAGAGGGAATGTAAAAACCGTTACACTTGGACTGAATTACAAAACAGAACAGAGTCACACATGCAGAAAACACACTATGGCTGCTTAACGGGAAAGGTGAGGTGGGGTGATACATAAAACAAGAGTTTCAAATTAGCTCAGATACTGTTCCATAAACCCAATATGTAATAGACAAGACCTACTCCTTGCTCAGAGAACTGGACTCAACACGCCCGATTCACCGCACAAGAATATATCTGACTAGTAATAATCTTAAAACCTATGTATTGATATCACTCTGTTAGTGTGTCAAGTGGGTGTAAAGCGGCATAAACACAGCCGTGAAAAGCAGCTAAACCCCATTATAAAAATAAATTACTTTTAAAAACCCAGGAAACAAAGAAAGTGAAAGAGAGAGAAATTCTTACACAATTCGTTCAGGGGCTGTGATGCAACCTGGATTGACCATATCTACACCCACAGCTGGATGAGACATATGGGTGGACACTCTTGTTGCTGAGAGGTTTGGTGAGGTTGGGTGAGCAAACGCAGACCCTTTAAAGTAATACTGTGTGCTACCCATCGCATGGGTCCCAAATCTCCAAGTTCAAGGGCATCTTCCTACATCGAAAACATGAATGAGAAACCCAGAAGATGGTACACCGTGTAATGGGGAAAGGTTTCTAAAACGCACCTCATTTCTCATCTCCTTGTGCTCGGGTTCGCCATTCCAGCCACTTTACTAGCAATCTCCCTACTTGGAGCATCAGCACCTTTAACCTCCTGTTCCGTACAGGTTGCAATTTGTCCTGAGGATGAACGGGAAGACGGGGAACCAATGAGAGACTAGCTCTTTGTGTTGGAAAGGCACAGGTCACTCTATTTTCCCATCAGGATGAACAATTAACCACAGGCTCAGCCTGCCCCCCGGAACCAGAACAGGGCCTGAAGCCATCCTGCGCTTTTGCGGCCAGCTCCCGAAAAAGCGAGTTGTAAAATGGAGCTTCAGGGCACTGCAATTCACAAACCTGCAGAGTTATAAATGATAACTCTCGTCCACAAATATATTGAGGGAAGGCAAAGAAGAGGATTTGAAATCAAGGCAGAATTGCAGGAAACAGATTTCAGGAGGTAGATTCGAATCACCTTTAACGCAAATGAAATGCAACAAAACGTTGACAATGATGCCCTTGGCCAAAAAGGGCGTATGCGTTTTTTCCTGAATATATTCAGGAAAAAACGCATACGCCCTTTTGGGCCAACCAAGCAACCTGGAAAGGCAAATCAGCACTACAAAGAAGTCTCGCTTCCCATCGGTCAAAAGGGCCATGCTGAAAAAAGTGTCAAAACTAGAAATACAGGACAGGCCATGGAGAAATGGGAGCCTTGCTACACTGATGGGCGGAATGTAAATTGCCAACAGCCACTCTGGAGAAGTGTACGGTGTGTCCTGAAACATCTAAAAAACAAAGCTTAGAGAGCATAAGGCACTTCCACGCATGAGGGTATAAAGTGGGAAAATTAAAAATCAGCAAGACACAAGAACCCCAAAGATTAGGGCTGCTCTATTGACAAGGACCTCCACTTCATTCCACCTTAAATATCCCAGGAAAGCGAAAAATGGATAAAAGAGTTGTGGTCATTATGTACATTGGAATATCACTCAGCCATGAAATCAATGTCATAAGGCTAGTAGCAGCATGATGAGTGGATTTAGGTACGACGATTCTAAGTGAAATAAGTCACACAGAAAAGGACACTTCTCATAAGGTGTCACTTATAGAGGGAATGTAAAAACCGTTACACTTGAACTGATTTACAAAACAGAACAGAGTCACACATGCAGAAAACTCACTATGGCTGCTTAACGGGAAAGGTGAGGTGGGGTGATACATAAAACAAGAGTTTCAAATAAGCTCAGATACCGTTCCATAAACCCAATATGTAATAGACAAGACCTACTCCTTGCTCAGAGAACTGGACTCAACACGCCCGATTCACCGCAAAGGAATATATCTGACTAGTAATAATCTTAAAACCTATGTATTGATATCTCTCTGTTAGTGTGTCAAGTGGGTGTAAAGCGGCATACACACAGCCGTGAAAAGCAGCTAAACCCCATTATAAAAATAAATTACTTTTCAAAACCCATGAAACAAAGACAGAGAAAGAGAGAGAAATTCTTACACAATTCGTTCAGGGGCTGTGATGCAACCTGGATTGACCATATCTAGACCCACAGCTGGATCATACATAAGGGTGGACACTCTTGGGGCTGAGAGGTTTGGTGAGTTTTGGTGAGCAAACGCAGACCCTTTAAAGTAATACTGCGTGCTACCCATCGCAAGGGTCCCAAATCTCCAGGTTCAAGGGCATCTTCCTACATCGAAAACATGCATGAGAAATCCAGAAGATGGTACACCGTGTGATGGGGAAAGGTTTCTAAAACGCACCTAATTTCTCATCTCCTTGTGCTCGGGTTCGCCATTCCAGCCACTTTACTAGCAATCTCCCTACTTGGAGCATCAGCACCATTAACCTCCTGTTCCGTACAGGTTGCAATTTGTCCTGAGGATGAACGGGAAGATGGGGAACCAATGAGAGACTAGCTCTTGGTGTTTGGACAGGCACAGGTCACTCTATTTTCCCATCAGGAAAAAGAATTAACCACAGGCTCAGCCTGCCCCCCGGAACCAGAACAGGGCCTGAAGCCATCCTGCACTTTTGCGGCCAGCTCCCGAAAAAGCGAGTTGTAAAATGGAGCTTCAGGGCACTGCAATTCAAAAACCTGCACAGTAATAAATGATAACTCTCGTCCACAAATATATTGAGGGAAGGCAAAGACGAGGAATTGAAATCAAGGCAGAATTGCAGGAAACAGATTTCAGGAGGTAGATTCGAATCGCTTTTAAAGCACATGAAAAGCGGCAAAACGTTGACAATGATGCCCTTGGCCAAAAAGGGCGTATGCGTTTTTTCCTGAATATATTCAGGAAAAAACGCATACGCCCTTTTTGGCCAACCAAGCAACCTGGAAAGGCAAATCAGCGCTACAAAGAAGTCTCGCTTCCCATCGGTCAAAAGGGCCATGCTGAAAAAAGTGTCAAAACCAGAAATGCAGGACAGGCCATGGAGAAATGGGAGCCTTGCTACACTGATGGGCGGGATGTAAATTGCCAACAGCCACTCTGGAGAAATGTACAGTGTGTCCTGAAACATCTAAAAAACACAGCGTAGAGAGCATAGGGCACTTCCACGCATGGGGTATAAAGTGGGAAAATTAAAAATCAGCAAGACACAAGCACCCCAAAGTTTAGGGCTGCTCTGTTGACAAGGACCTCCACTTCATTCCACCTTAAATATCCCAGGAAAGCGAAAAATGGATACAAAATTGTGGTCCTTATGTACAATGGAATATCACTCAGCCATGAAATCAATGTCATAAGGCTAGTAGCAGCATGATGAGTGGATTTAGGTACGACGATTCTAAGTGAAATAAGTCACACAGAAAAGGACACTTCTCATAAGGTGTCACTTATAGAGGGAATGTAAAAACCGTTACACTTGGACTGAATTACAAAACAGAACAGAGTCACACATGCAGAAAACACACTATGGCTGCTTAACAGGAAAGGTGAGGTGGGGTGATACATAAAACAAGAGTTTCAAATTAGCTCAGATACTGTTCCATAAACCCAATATGTAATAGACAAGACCTACTCCTTGCTCAGAGAACTGGACTCAACACGCCCGATTCACCGCACAAGAATATATCTGACTAGTAATAATCTTAAAACCTATGAATTGATATCACTCTGTTAGTGTGTCAAGTGGGTGTAAAGTGGCATAAACACAGCCGTGAAAAGCAGCTAAACCCCATTATAAAAATAAATTACTTTTAAAAACCCAGGAAACAAAGAAAGTGAAAGAGAGAGAAATTCTTACACAATTCGTTCAGGGGCTGTGATGCAACCTGGATTGACCATATCTACACCCACAGCTGGATGAGACATATGGGTGGACACTCTTGTTGCTGAGAGGTTTGGTGAGGTTGGGTGAGCAAACGCAGACCCTTTAAAGTAATACTGTGTGCTACCCATCGCATGGGTCCCAAATCTCCAAGTTCAAGGGCATCTTCCTACATCGAAAACATGAATGAGAAACCCAGAAGATGGTACACCGTGTAATGGGGAAAGGTTTCTAAAACGCACCTCATTTCTCATCTCCTTGTGCTCGGGTTCGCCATTCCAGCCACTTTACTAGCAATCTCCCTACTTGGAGCATCAGCACCTTTAACCTCCTGTTCCGTACAGGTTGCAATTTGTCCTGAGGATGAACGGGAAGATGGGGAACCAATGAGAGACTAGCTCTTTGTGTTGGGAAGGCACAGGTCACTCTATTTTCCCATCAGGATGAACAATTAACCACAGGCTCAGCCTGCCCCCCGGAACCAGAACAGGGCCTGAAGCCATCCTGCGCTTTTGCGGCCAGCTCCCGAAAAAGCGAGTTGTAAAATGGAGCTTCAGGGCACTGCAATTCACAAACCTGCAGAGTTATAAATGATAACTCTCGTCCACAAATATATTGAGGGAAGGCAAAGAAGAGGATTTGAAATCAAGGCAGAATTGCAGGAAACAGATTTCAGGAGGTAGATTCGAATCACCTTTAACGCAAATGAAATGCAGCAAAACGTTGACAATGATGCCCTTGGCCAAAAAGGGCGTATGCGTTTTTTCCTGAATATATTCAGGAAAAAACGCATACGCCCTTTTGGGCCAACCAAGCAACCTGGAAAGGCAAATCAGCACTACAAAGAAGTCTCGCTTCCCATCGGTCAAAAGGGCCATGCTGAAAAAAGTGTCAAAACTAGAAATACAGGACAGGCCATGGAGAAATGGGAGCCTTGCTACACTGATGGGCGGAATGTAAATTGCCAACAGCCACTCTGGAGAAGTGTACGGTGTGTCCTGAAACATCTAAAAAACACAGCTTAGAGAGCATAAGGCACTTCCACGCATGAGGGTATAAAGTGGGAAAATTAAAAATCAGCAAGACACAAGAACCCCAAAGATTAGGGCTGCTCTATTGACAAGGACCTCCACTTCATTCCACCTTAAATATCCCAGGAAAGCGAAAAATGGATAAAAGAGTTGTGGTCATTATGTACATTGGAATATCACTCAGCCATGAAATCAATGTCATAAGGCTAGTAGCAGCATGATGAGTGGATTTAGGTACGACGATTCTAAGTGAAATAAGTCACACAGAAAAGGACACTTCTCATAAGGTGTCACTTATAGAGGGAATGTAAAAACCGTTACACTTGAACTGATTTACAAAACAGAACAGAGTCACACATGCAGAAAACTCACTATGGCTGCTTAACGGGAAAGGTGAGGTGGGGTGATACATAAAACAAGAGTTTCAAATAAGCTCAGATACCGTTCCATAAACCCAATATGTAATAGACAAGACCTACTCCTTGCTCAGAGAACTGGACTCAACACGCCCGATTCACCGCAAAGGAATATATCTGACTAGTAATAATCTTAAAACCTATGTATTGATATCTCTCTGTTAGTGTGTCAAGTGGGTGTAAAGCGGCATACACACAGCCGTGAAAAGCAGCTAAACCCCATTATAAAAATAAATTACTTTTCAAAACCCATGAAACAAAGACAGAGAAAGAGAGAGAAATTCTTACACAATTCGTTCAGGGGCTGTGATGCAACCTGGATTGACCATATCTAGACCCACAGCTGGATGATACATAAGGGTGGACACTCTTGGGTCTGAGAGGTTTGGTGAGTTTTGGTGAGCAAACGCAGACCCTTTAAAGTAATACTGCGTGCTACCCATCGCAAGGGTCCCAAATCTCCAGGTTCAAGGGCATCTTCCTACATCGAAAACATGCATGAGAAATCCAGAAGATGGTACACCGTGTGATGGGGAAAGGTTTCTAAAACGCACCTAATTTCTCATCTCCTTGTGCTCGGGTTCGCCATTTCAGCCACTTTACTAGCAATCTAACTACTTGGAGCATCAGCACCTTTAACCTCCTGTTCCGTACAGGTTGCAATTTGTCCTGAGGATGAACGGGAATACGGGGAACCAATGAGAGACTAGCTCTTGGTGTTGGGACAGGCACAGGTCACTCTATTTTCCCATCAGGAAGAAGAATTAACCACAGGCTCAGCCTGCCCCCCGGAACCAGAACAGGGCCTGAAGCCATCCTGCGCTTTTGCGGCCAGCTCCCAAAAAAACGAGTTGTAAAATGGAGCTTCAGGGCACTGCAATTCACAAACCTGCACAGTTATAAATGATAACTCTCGTCCACAAATATATTGAGGGAAGGCAAAGAAGAGGATTTGAAATCAAGGCAGAATTGCAGGAAACAGATTTCAGGAGGTAGATTCGAATCGCTTTTAACGCACATGAAAAGCAGCAAAACGTTGACAATGATGCCCTTGGCCAAAAAGGGCGTATGCGTTTTTTCCTGAATATATTCAGGAAAAAACGCATACGCCCTTTTGGGCCAACCAAGCAACCTGGAAAGGCAAATCAGCACTACAAAGAAGTCTCGCTTCCCATCGGTCAAAAGGGCCATGCTGAAAAAAGTGTCAAAACCAGAAATGCAGGACAGGCCATGGAGAAATCGGAGCCTTGCTACAGTGATGGGCGGGATGTAAATTGCCAACAGCCACTCTGGAGAAGTGTACGGTGTGTCCTGAAACATCTAAAAAACCCAGATTAGAGAGCATAAGGCACTTCCACGCATGGGGGTATAAAGTGGGAATATTAAAAATCAGCAAGACACAAGAACCCCAAAGTTTAGGGCTGCTCTATTGACAAGGACCTCCACTTCATTCCACCTTAAATATCCCAGGAAAGAGAAAAATGGATACAAAAGTTGTGGTCTTTATGTACAATGGAATATCACTCAGCCATGAAATCAATGTCATAAGGCTAGTAGCAGCATGATGAGTGGATTTAGGTACGACGATTCTAAGTGAAATAAGTCACACAGAAAAGGACACTTCTCATAAGGTGTCACTTATAGAGGGAATGTAAAAACCGTTACACTTGAACGGAATTACAAAACAGAACAGAGTCACACATGCAGAAAATACACTATGGATGCTTAACGGGAAAGGTGAGGTGGGGTGATACATAAAACAAGAGTTTCAAATTAGCTCAGATACCGTTCCATAAACCAAATATGTAATAGACAAGACCTACTCCTTGCTCAGAGAACTGGACTCAACACGCCCGATTCACCGCAAAGGAATATATCTGACTAGTAATAATCTTAAAACCAATGTATTGATATCTCTCTGTTAGTGTGTCAAGTGTGTGTAAAGCGGCATAAACACAGCCGTGAAAAGCAGCTAAACCCCATTATAAAAATAAATTACTTTTCAAAACCCATGAAACAAAGACAGGGAAAGAGAGAGAAATTCTTACACAATTCTTTCAGGGGCTGTGATGCAACCTGGATTGACCATATCTAGACCCACAGCTGGATGATACATAAGGGTGGACACTCTTGTTGCTGAGAGGTTTGGTGAGGTTGGGTGAGCAAATGCAGACCCTTTAAAGTAATACTGCATGCTACCCATCGCATGGGTCCCAAATCTCCAGGTTCAAGGGCATCTTCCTACATCGAAAACATGCATGAGAAACCCAGTAGCTGGTACACCGTGTGATGGGGAAAGGTTTCTAAAATGCACCTCATTTCTCATCTCCTTGTGCTCGGGTTCGCCATTCCAGCCACTTTATTAGCAATCTCCCTACTTGGAGCATCAGCACCTTTAACCTCCTGTTACGTACAGGTGGCAATTTGTCCTGAGGATGAACGGGAAGACGGGGAACCAATGAGAGACTAGCTCTTTGTGTTGGGAAGGCACAGGTCACTCTATTTTCCCATCAGGATGTACAAGTAACCACAGGCTCAGCCTGCCCCCCGGAACCAGAACAGGGCCTGAAGCCATCCTGCGCTTTTGCGGCCAGCTCCCGAAAAAGCGAGTTGTAAAATGGAGCTTCAGGGCACTGCAATTCACAAACCTGCAGAGTTATAAATGATAACTCTCGTCCACAAATATATTGAGGGAAGGCAAAGAAGAGGATTTGAAATCAAGGCAGAATTGCAGGAAACAGATTTCAGGAGGTAGATTCGAATCGCCTTTAACGCAAATGAAAAGCAGCAAAACGTTGACAATGATGCCCTTGGCCCAAAAGGGCGTATGCGTTTTTTCCTGAATATATTCAGGAAAAAAGGCATACGCCCTTTTGGGCCAACCAAGCAACCTGGAAAGCCAAATCAGCACTACAAAGAAGTCTCGCTTCCCATCGGTCAAAAGGGCCATGCTGATAAAAGTGTCAAAACCAGAAATACAGGACAGGCCATGGAGAAATGGGAGCCTTGCTACACTGATGGGCGGAATGTAAATTGCCAACAGCCACTCTGGAGAAGTGTACGGAGTGTCCTGAAACATCTAAAAAACACAGCTTAGAGAGCATAAGGCACTTCCACGCATGGGTGTATAAAGTGGGAAAATTAAAAATCAGCAAGACACAAGAACCCCAAAGATTAGGGCTGCTCTATTGACAAGGACCTCCACTTCATTCCACCTTAAATATCCCAGGAAAGCGAAAAATGGATAAAAGAGTTGTGGTCATTATGTACATTGGAATATCACTCAGCCATGAAATCAATGTCATAAGGCTAGTAGCAGCATGATGAGTGGATTTATGTACGACGATTCTAAGTGAAATAAGTCACACAGAAAAGGACACTTCTCATAAGGTGTCACTTATAGAGGGAATGTAAAAACCGTTACACTTGAACTGAATTACAAAACAGAACGGAGTCACACATGCAGAAAACACACTATGGCTGCTTAACGGGAAAGGTGAGGTGGGGTGATCCATAAAACAAGAGTTTCAAATTAGCTCAGATACCGTTCCATAAACCCAATATATAATAGACAAGACATACTCCTTGCTCAGAGAACTGGACTCAACACGCCCGATTCACCGCACAATAATATATCTGACTAGTAATAATCTTAAAACCTATGTATTGATATCTCTCTGTTAGTGTGTCAAGTGGGTGTAAAGCGGCATAAACACAGCCGTGAAAAGCAGCTAAACCCAATTATAAAAATAAATTACTTTTCAAAACCCATGAAACAAAGACAGTGAAAGAGATAGAAATTCTTACACAATTCGTTCAGGGGGTGTGATGCAACCTGGATTGACCATATCTAGACCCACAGCTGGATGAGACATAAGGGTGGACACTCTTGGGGCTGAGAGGTTTGGTGAGGTTGGGTGAGCAAACGCAGACCCTTTAAAGTAATACTGCGTGCTACCCATCGCATGGGTCCCAAATCTCCAGGTTCAAGGGCATCTTCCTACATCGAAAACATGCATGAGAAACCCAGAAGATGGTACACCGTGTGATGGGGAAAGGTTTCTAAAATGCACCTCATTTCTCATCTCCTTGTGCTTGGGTTCGCCATTCCAGCAACTTTACTAGCAATCTCCCTACTTGGAGCATCAGCACCTTTAACCTCCTGTTCCGTACAGGTTGCAATTTGTCCTGAGGATGAACGGGAAGACTGGGAACCAATGAGAGACTACCTCTTGGTGTTGGGACAGGCACAGGTCACTCTATTTTCCCATCAGGAAGAAGAAATAACCACAGGCTCAGCCTGCCCCCCGGAACCAGAACAGGGCCTGAAGCCATCCTGCGCTTTTGCGGCCAGCTCCCGAAAAAGCGAGTTGTAAAATGGAGCTTCAGGGCACTGCAATTCACAAACCTGCACAGTTATAAATGATAACTCTCGTCCACAAATATATTGAGGGAAGGCAAAGAAGAGGATTTGAAATCAAGGCAGAATTGCAGGAAACAGATTTCAGGAGGTAGATTCGAATCGCCTTTAACGCACATGAACAGCAGCAAAACGTTGACAATGATGCCCTTGGCCAAAAAGTGCGTATGCGTTTTTTCCTGAATATATTCAGGAAAAAACGCATACGCCCTATTGGGCCAACCAAGCAACCTGGAAATGTAAATCAGCACTACAAAGAAGTCTCGCTTCCCATCGGTCAAAAGGGCCATGCTGAAAAAAGTGTCAAAACCAGAAATGCAGGACAGGCCATGGAGAAATGGGAGCCTTGCTACACTGATGGGCGGGATGTAAATTGCCAACAGCCACTCTAGAGAAGTGTACGGTGTGTCCTGAAACATCTAAAAAACACAGCTTAGAGAGCATAATGCACTTCCACGCATGGGGGTATAAAGTGGGAAAATTAAAAATCAGCAAGACACAAGAACCCCAAAGATTAGGGCTGCTCTGTTGACAAGGACCTCCACTTCATTCCACCTTAAATATCCCAGGAAAGCGAAAAATGGATACAAAAGTTGTGGTCCTTATGTACAATGGAATATCACTCAGCCATGAAATCAATGTCATAAGGCTAGTAGCAGCATGATGAGTGGATTTAGGTACGACGATTCTAAGTGAAATAAGTCACACAGAAAAGGACACTTCTCATAAGGTGTCACTTATAGAGGGAATGTAAAAACCGTTACACTTGAACTGAATTACAAAACAGAACAGAGTCACACATGCAGAAAACACACTATGGCTGCTTAACGGGAAAGGTGAGGTGGAGTGATCCATAAAACAAGAGTTTCAAATTAGCTCAGATACCGTTCCATAAACCCAATATGTAATAGACAAGACCTACTCCTTGCTCAGAGAACTGGACTCAACACGCCCGATTAACCGCAAAGGAATATATCTGACTAGTAATAATCTTAAAACCTATGTATTGATATCTCTCTGTTAGTGTGTCAAGTGGGTGTACAGCGGCATAAACACAGCCGCGAAAAGCAGCTAAACCCCATTAAAAAATAAATTACTTTTAAAAACCCATGAAACAAAGACAGTGAAAGAGAGAGAAATTCTTACACAATTCGTTCAGGGGCTGTGATGCAACCTGGATTGACCATATCTAGACCCACAGCTGGATGAGACATAAGGGTGGACACTCTTGGGGCTGAGAGGTTTGGTGAGGTTGGGTGAGCAAACGCAGACCCTTTAAAGTAATACTGCGTGCTACCCATCGCATGGGTCCCAAATCTCCAGGTTCAAGGGCATCTTCCTACATCGAAAACATGCATGAGAAACCCAGAAGATGGTACACCGTGTGATGGGGAAAGGTTTCTAAAACGCACCTCATTTCTCATCTCCTTGTGCTCGGGTTCGCCATTCCAGACACTTTACTAGCAATCTCCCTACTTGGAGCCTCAGCACCTTTAACCTCCTGTTCCGTACAGGTTGCAATTTGTCCTGAGGATGTACGGGAAGACGGGGAACCAATGAGAGACTAGCTCTTGGTGTTGGGACAGGCACAGGTCACTCAATTTTCCCATCAGGAAGAAGAATTTACCACAGGCTCAGCCTGCCCCCGGAACCAGAACAGGGCCTGAAGCCATCCTGCGCTTTCGCGGCCAGCTCCCGAAAAAGCGAGTTGTAAAATGGGGCTTCAGGGCACTGCAATTCACAAACCTTCACAGTAATAAATGATAACTCTCGTCCACAAATATATTGAGGGAAGGCAAAGACGAGGAATTGAAATCAAGGCAGAATTGCAGGAAACTGATTTCAGGAGGTAGATTCGAATCGCCTTTAAAGCACATGAAAAGCGGCAAAACGTTGACAATGAGGCACTTGGCCAAAAAGGGCGTATGCGTTTTTTCCTGAATATATTCAGGAAAAAACGCATACGCACTTTTTGGCCAACCAAGCAACCTGGAAAGGCAAATCAGCGCTACAAAGAAGTCTCGGTTCCCATCGGTCAAAAGGGCCATGCTGAAAAAAGTGTCAAAACCAGAAATGCAGGACAGGCCATGGAGAAATGGGAGCCTTGCTACACTGATGGGCGGGATGTAAATTGCCAACAGCCACTCTGGAGAAGTGTACGGTGCGTCCTGAAACATCTAAAAAACACAGCTTAGAGAGCATAGGACACTTCCACGCATGGGAGTATAAAGTGGGAAAATTAAAAATCAGCAAGACACAAGCACCCCAAAGTTTAGGGCTGCTCTGTTGACAAGGACCTCCACTTCATTCCACCTAAAATATCCCAGGAGAGCGAAAAATGGATACAAAAGTTGTGGTCCTTATGTACAATGGAATATCACTCAGCCATGAAATCAATGTCATAAGGCTAGTAGCAGCATGATGAGTGGATTTAGGTACGACGATTCTAAGTGAAATAAGTCACACAGAAAAGGACACTTCTCATAAGGTGTCACTTATAGAGGGAATGTAAAAACCGTTACACTTCAACTGAATTACAAAACAGAACAGAGTCACACATGCAGAAAACACACTATGGCTGCTTAACGGGAAAGGTGAGGTGGGATGATACATAAAACAAGAGTTTCAAATTAGCTCAGATACCGTTCCATAAACCCAATATGTAATAGACAAGACCTACTCCTTGCTCAGAGAACTGGACTCAACACACCCGATTCACCGCACAAGAATATATCTGACTAGTAATAATCTTAAAACCTATATATTGATATCTCTCTGTTAGTGTGTCAAGTGGGTGTAAAGCGGCATAAAAACAGCCGTGAAAAGCAGCTAAACCCCATTATAAAAATAAATTACTTTTAAAAACCCATGAAACAAAGACAGTGAAAGAGAGACATTCTTACACAATTCGTTCAGGGGCTGTGATGCAACCTGGATTGACCATATCTAGACCCACAGCTGGATGAGACATAAGAGTGAACACTCTTGGGGCTGAGAGGTTTGGTGAGGTTGGGTGAGCAAACGCAGACCCTTTAAAGTAATACTGCGTGCTACCCATCGCATGGGTCCCAAATCTCCAGGTTCAAGGGCATCTTCCTACATCGAAAACATGCATGAGAGACCCAGAAGATGGTACACCGTGTGATGGGGAAAGGTTTCTAAAACGCACCTCATTTCTCATCTCCTTGTGATCGGGTTCGCCATTCCAGCCACTTTACTAGCAATCTCCCTACTTGGAGCATCAGCACCTTTAACCTCCTGTTCCGTACAGGTTGCAATTTGTCCTGAGGATGAACGGGAAGACGGGGAACCAATGAGAGACTAGCTCTTGGTGTTGGGACAGGCAGAGGTCACTCTATTTTCCCATCAGGAAGAAGAATTAACCACAGGCTCAGCCTGCCCCCCGGAACCAGAACAGGGCCTGAAGACATCCTGCGCTTTTGCGGCCAGCTCCAAAAAAAGCGAGTTGTAAAATGGAGCTTCAGGGCACTGCAATTCACAAATTTGCAGAGTTATAAATGATAACTCTCGTCCACAAATATATTGAGGGAAGGCAAAGACGAGGAATTGAAATCAAGGCAGAATTGCAGGAAAGAGATTTCAGGAGGTAGATTCGAATCGCCTTTAAAGCACATGAAATGCGGCAAAACGTTGACAATGATGCCCTTGGCCAAAAAGGGCGTATGCGTTTTTTCCTGAATATATTCAGGAAAAAACGCATACGCCCTTTTTGGCCAACCAAGCAACCTGGAAAGGCAAATCAGTGCTACAAAGAAGTCTCGCTTCCCATAGGTCAAAAGGGCCATGCTGAAAAAAGTGTCAAAAAAAGAAATGCAGGACAGGCCATGGAGAAATGGGAGCCTTGCTACACTGATGGGCGGGATGTAAATTGCCAACAGCCACTCTGGAGAAGTGTACGGTGTGTCCTGAAACATCTAAAAAACACAGCTTAGAGAGCATAGGGCACTTCCACGCATGGGGGTTTAAAGTGGG
The DNA here is from genome assembly GCF_965194825.1 of Balaenoptera physalus. Classification (NCBI taxonomy): domain Eukaryota; kingdom Metazoa; phylum Chordata; class Mammalia; order Artiodactyla; family Balaenopteridae; genus Balaenoptera; species Balaenoptera physalus. The sequence continues at coordinate 574,567 of NW_028126470.1, forward strand.
AAAATTAAAAATCAACAAGACACAAGCACCCCAAAGTTTAGGGTTGCTCTGTTGACAAGGACCTCCACTTCATTCCACCTTAAATATCCCAGGAAAGCGAAAAATGGATAAAAAATTTGAGGTCCATATGTACAATGGAATATCACTCAGCCATGAAATCAATGTCATAAGGCTAGTAGCAGCATGATGAATGGATTTAGGTACGACGATTCTAAGTGAAATAAGTCACACACAAAAGGACACTTCTCATAAGGTGTCACTAATAGAGGGAATGTGAAATCCGTTACACTTGAACTGAATTACAAAACAGAACAGAGTCACACATGCAGAAAACACACTATGGCTGCTTAACGGGAAAGGTGAGGTGGGGTGATCCATAAAACAAGAGTTTCAAATTAGCTCAGATACCGTTCCATAAACCCAATATGTAACAGACAAGACCTACTCCTTGCTCAGAGAACTGGACTCAACACGCCCGATTCACCGCACAAGAATATATCTGACTAGTAGTAATCTTAAAACCTATGTATTGATATCTCTCTGTTAGTGTGTCAAGTGGGTGTAAAGCGGCATAAACACAGCCGTGAAAAGCAGCTAAACCCCATTATAAAAATAAATTAGTTTTCAAAACCCATGAAACAAAGACAGTGAAAGACAGAGAAATTCTTACACAATTCGTTCAGGGGCTGTGATGCAACCTGGATTGACCATATCTAGACCCACAGCTGGATGAGACATAAGGGTGGACACTCTTGGGGCTGGGAGGTTTGGTGAGGTTGGGTGAGCAAACGCAGACCCTTTAAAGTAATACTGCGTGCTACCCATCGCATGGGTCCCAAATCTCCAGGTTCAAGGGCATCTTCCTACATCGAAAACATGCATGAGAAACCCAGAAGATGGTACACCATGTGATGGGGAAAGGTTTCTAAATCGCACCACATTTCTCATCTCCTTGTGCTCGGGTTCGCCATTCCAGCCACTTTACTAGCAATCTCCCTACTTGGAGCATCAGCACCTTTAACCTCCTGATCCGTACAGGTTGCAATTTGTCCTGAGGATGAACGGGAAGACGGGGAACCAATGAGAGACTAGCTCTTGGTGTTGGGACAGGCACAGGTCACTCTATTTTCCCATCAGGAAGAAGAATTAACCACAGGCTCAGCCTGCCCCCCGGAACCAGAACAGGGCCTGAAGCCATCCTGCGCTTTTGCGGCCAGCTCCAAAAAAAGCGAGTTGTAAAATGGAGCTTCAGGGCACTGCAATTCACAAATCTGCAGAGTTATAAATGATAACTCTCGTCCACAAATATATTGAGGGAAGGCAAAGACGAGGAATTGAAATCAAGGCAGAATTGCCGGAAACAGATTTCAGGAGGTAGATTCGAATCGCCTTTAAAGCACATGAAAAGCGGCAAAACGTTGACAATGATGCCCTTGGCCAAAAAGGGCGTATGCGTTTTTTCCTGAATATATTCAGGAAAAAACGCATACGCCCTTTTTGGCCAACCAAGCAACCTGGAAAGGCAAATCAGCGCTACAAAGAAGTCTCGCTTCCCATCAGTCAAAAGGGCCATGCTGAAAAAAGTGTCAAAACCAGAAATGCAGGACAGGCCATGGAGAAATGGGAGCCTTGCTACACTGATGGGCGGGATGTAAATTGCCAACAGCCACTCTGGAGAAGTGTACGGTGTGTCCTGAAACATCTAAAAAACACAGCTTAGAGAGCATAGGGCACTTCCACGCATGGGGGTATAAAGTGGGAAAATTAAAAATCAGCAAGACACAAGCACCCCAAAGTTTAGGGCTGCTCTGTTGACAAGGACCTCCACTTCATTCCACCTTAAATATCCCAGGAAAGCAAAAAATGGATAAAAAATTTGAGGTCCATATGTACAATGGAATATCACTCAGCCATGAAATCAATGTCATAAGGCTAGTAGCAGCATGATGAGTGGATTTAGGTACGACGATTCTAAGTGAAATAAGTCACACAGAAAAGGACACTTCTCATAAGGTGTTACTTATAGAGGGAATGTAAAAACCGTTACACTTGAACTGAATTACAAAACAGAACAGAGTCACACATGCAGAAAACACACTATGGCTGCTTAACGGGAAAGGTGAGGTGGGGTGATCCATAAAACAAGAGTTTCAAATTAGCTCAGATACCGTTCCATAAACCCAATATGTAAAAGACAAGACCTACTCCTTGCTCAGAGAACTGGACTCAACACGCCCGATTCACTGCACAAGAATATATCTGACTAGTAATAATCTTAAAACCTATATATTGATATCTCTCTGTTAGTGTGTCAAGTGGGTGTAAAGCGGCATAAACACAGCCGTGAAAAGCAGCTAAACCCCATTATAAAAATAAATTACTTTTAAAAACCCATGAAACAAAGACAGTGAAAGAGAGAGAAATTCTTACACAATTCGTTCAGGGGCTGTGATGCAACCTGGATTGACCATATCTAGACCCACAGCTGGATGAGACATAAGGGTGAACACTCTTGGGGCTGAGAGGTTTGGTGAGGTTGGGTGAGCAAACGCAGACCCTTTAAAGTAATACTGCGTGCTACCCATCGCATGGGTCCCAAATCTCCAGGTTCAAGGGCATCTTCCTACATCGAAAACATGCATGGGAAACCCAGAAGATGGTACACCGTGTGATGGGGAAAGGTTTCTAAAACGCACCTCATTTCTCATCTCCTTGTGCTCGGGTTCGCCATTCCAGCCACTTTACTAGCAATCTCCCTACTTGGAGCATCAGCACCTTTAACCTCCTGTTCCGTACAGGTTGCAATTTGTCCTGAGGATGAACGGGAAGACGGGGAACCAATGAGAGACTAGCTCTTGGTGTTGGGACAGGCACAGGTCACTCTATTTTCCCATCAGGAAGAAGAATTAACCACAGGCTCAGCCGGCCCCCCGGAACCAGAACAGGGCCTGAAGCCATCCTGCGCTTTTGAGGCCAGCTCCCGAAAAAGCGAGTTGTAAAATGGAGCTTCAGGGCACTGCAATTCACAAACCTGCACAGTTAAAAATGATAACTCTCGTCCACAAATATATTGAGGGAAGGCAAAGACGAGGAATTGAAATCAAGGCAGAATTGCTGGAAACAGATTTCAGGAGGTAGATTCGAATCGCCTTTAAAGCACATGAAAAGCGGCAAAACGTTGACAATGATGCCCTTGGCCAAAAAGGGCGTATGCGTTTTTTCCTGAATATATTCAGGAAAAAACGCATACGCCCTTTTTGGCCAACCAAGCAACCTGGAAAGGCAAATCAGTGCTACAAAGAAGTCTCGCTTCCCATCAGTCAAAAGGGCCATGCTGAAAAAAGTGTCAAAACCAGTAATGCAGGACAGGCCATGGAGAAATGGGAGACTTGCTACACTGATGGGCGGGATGTAAATTGCCAACAGCCACTCTGGAGAAGTGTACGGTGTGTCCTGAAACATCTAAAAAACACAGCTTAGAGAGCATAGGGCACTTCCACGCATGGGGGTATAAAGTGGGAAAATTAAAAATCAGCAAGACACAAGCACCCCAAAGTTTAGGGCTGCTCTTTTGACAAGGACCTCCAGTTCATTCCACCTTAAATATCCCAGGAAAGCGAAAAATGGATAAAAAATTGGAGGTCCATACGTACAATGGAATATCACTCAGCCATGAAATCAATGTCATAAGGCTAGTAGCAGCATGATGAGTGGATTTAGGTACGACGATTCTAAGTGAAATAAGTCACACAGAAAAGGACACTTCTCATAAGGTGTCACTTATAGAGGGAATGTAAAAACCGTTACACTTCAACTGAATTACAAAACAGAACAGAGTCACACATGCAGAAAACACACTATGGCTGCTTAACGGGAAAGGTGAGGTGGGGTGATAAACAAAACAAGAGTTTCAAATTAGCTCAGATACTGTTCCATAAACCCAATATGTAACAGACAAGACCTACTCCTTGCTCAGAGAACTGGACTCAACACGCCCGATTCACCGCACAAGAATATATCTGACTAGTAATAATCTTAAAACCTATGTATTCATATCTCTCTGTTAGTGTGTCAAGTGGGTGTAAAGCGGCATAAACACAGCCGTGAAAAGCAGCTAAACCCCATTATAAAAATAAATTACCTTTAAAAACCCATGAAACAAAGACAGTGAAAGAGAGAGAAATTCTTACACAATTCGTTCAGGGTCTGTGATGCAACCTAGATTGACCATATCTAGACCCACAGCTGGATGAGACATAAGGGTGGACACTCTTGGGGCTGAGAGGTGTGGTGAGGTTGGGTTAGCAAATGCAGACCCTTTAAAGTAATACTGCGTGCTACCCATCGCATGGGTCCCAAATCTCCAGGTTCAAGGGCATATTCCTACATCGAAAACATGCATGAGAAACCCAGAAGATGGTACACCGTGTGATGAGGAAAGGTTTCTAAATCACACCTCATTTCTCATCTCCTTGTGCTCGGGTTCGTCATTCCAGCCACTTTACTAGCAATCTCCCTACTTGGAGCATAAGCACCTTTAACCTCCTGTTCCGTATAGGTTGCAATTTGTCCTGAGGATGAACGGGAAGACGGGGAACCAATGTGAGACTAGCTCTTGGTGTTGGGACAGGCACAGGTCACTCTATTTTCCCATCAGGAAGAAGAATTAACCACAGGCTCAGCCTGCCCCCCGGAACCAGAACAGGGCCTGAAGCCATCCTGCGCTTTTGTGGCCAGCTCCCGAAAAAGCGAGTTGTAAAATGGAGCTTCAGGGCACTGCAATTGACAAACTTGCACAGTTATAAATGATAACTCTCGTCCACAAATATATTGAGGGAAGGCAAAGACGAGGAATTGAAATCAAGGCAGAATTGAAGGAAACAGATTTCAGGAGGTAGATTCGAATCGCCTTTAAAGCACATGAAAAGCGGCAAAACGTTATCAATGATGCCCTTGGCCAAAAAGGGCGTATGCGTTTTTTCCTGAATATATTCAGGAAAAAACGCATACGCCCTTTTTGGCCAACCAAGCAACTTGGAAAGGCAAATCAGCACTACAAAGAAGTCTCGCTTCCCATCGGTCAAAAGGGCCATGCTGAAAAAAGTGTCAAAACCAGAAATGCAGGACAGGCCATGGAGAAATGAGAGCCTTGATAGACTGATGGGCGGGATGTAAATTGCCAACAGCCACTCTGGAGAAGTGTACGGTGTGTCCTGAAACATCTAAAAAACACAGTTTAGAGAGCATAGGGCACTTCCACGCATGGGGGTATAAAGTGGGAAAATTAAAAATCAGCAAGACACAAGCACCCCAAAGTTTAGGGCTGCTCTGTTGACAAGGACCTCCACTTCATTCCACCTTAAATATCCCAGGAAAGCGAAAAATGGATAAAAAATTTGAGGTCCATATGTACAATGGAATATCACTCAGCCATGAAATGAATGGCATAAGGCTAGTAGCAGCATGATGAGTGGATTTAGGTACGACGATTCTAAGTGAAATAAGTCACACAGAAAAGGACACTTCTCATAAGGTGTCACTAATAGAGGGAATGTGAAATCCGATACACTTGAACTGAATTACAAAACAGAACAGAGTCACACATGCAGAAAACACACTATGGCTGCTTAACGGGAAAGGTGAGGTGGGGTGATCCATAAAACAAGACTTTCAAATTAGCTCAGATACCATTCCATAAACCCAATATGTAACAGACAAGACCTACTCCTTGCTCAGAGAACTGGACTCAACACGCCCGATTCACTGCACAAGAATATATCTGACTAGTAATAATCTTAAAACCTAGGTATTGATATCTCTCTGTTAGTGTGTCAAGTGGGTGTAAAGCGGCATAAACACAGCCGTGAAAAGCAGCTAAACCCCATTATAAAAATAAATTACTTTTAAAAACCCATGAAACAAAGACAGTGAAAGAGAGAGAAATTCTTACACAATTCGTTCAGGGTCTGTGATGCAACCTGGATTGACCATATATAGACCCACAGCTGGATGAGACATAAGGGTGGACACTCTTGGGGCTGAGAGGTTTGGTGAGGTTGGGTGAGCAAATGCAGACCCTTTAAAGTAATACTGCGTGCTACCCATCGCATGGGTCCCAAATCTCCAGGTTCAAGGGCATCTTCCTACATCGAAAACATGCATGAGAAACCCAGAAGATGGTACACCGTGTGATGGGGAAAGGTTTCTAAAACGCACCTCATTTCTCATCTCCTTGTGCTCTGGTTCGCCATTCCAGCCACTTTACTAGAAATCTCCCTACTTGGAGCATCAGCACCTTTAACCTCCTGTTCCGTACAGGTTGCAATTTGTCCTGAGGATGAACGGGAAGACGGGGAACCAATGAGAGACTAGCTCTTGGTGTTGGGACAGGCACAGGTCACTCTATTTTCACATCAGGAAGAAGAATTAACCACAGGCTCAGCCTGCCCCCCGGAACCAGAACAGGGCCTGAAGCCATCCTGCGCATTTGCGGCCAGCTCCCGAAAAAGCGAGTTGTAAAATGGAGCTTCAGGGCACTGCAATTCACAAACCTGCACAGTTATAAATGATAACTCTCGTCCACAAATATATTGAGGGAAGGCAAAGACGAGGAATTGAAATCAAGGCAGAATTGCAGGAAACAGATTTCAGGAGGTAGATTCGAATCGCCTTTAAAGCACATGAAAAGCGGCAAAACGTTGACAATGATGCCCTTGGCCAAAAAGGGCGTATGCGTTTTTTCCTGAATATATTCAGGAAAAAACGCATACGCCCTTTTTGGCCAACCAAGCAACCTGGAAAGGCAAATCAGCGCTACAACGAAGTCTCGCTTCCCATCGGTCAAAAGGGCCATGCTGAAAAAAGTGTCAAAACCAGAAATGCAGGACAGGCCATGGAGAAATGGGAGCCTTGCTACACTGATGGGCGGGATGTAAATTGCCAACAGCCACTCTGGAGAAGTGTACGGTGTGTCCTGAAACATCTAAAAAACACAGCTTAGAGAGCATAGGGCACTTCCACGCATGGGGGTATAAAGTGGGAAAATTAAAAATCAGCAAGACACAAGCACCCCAAAGTTTAGGGCTGCTCTTTTGACAAGGACCTCCACTTCATTCCACCTTAAATATCCCAGGAAAGCGAAAAATGGATAAAAAATTGGAGGTCCATATGTACAATGGAATATCACTCAGCCATGAAATCAATGTCATAAGTCTAGTAGCAGCATGATGAGTGGATTTAGGTACGACGATTCTAAGTGAAATAAGTCACACAGAAAAGGACACTTCTCATAAGGTGTCACTTATAGAGGGAATGTAAAAACCGTTACACTTCAACTGAATTACAAAACAGAACAGAGTCACACATGCAGAAAACACACTATGGCTGCTTAACGGAAAAGGTGAGGTGGGGTGATAAACAAAACAAGAGTTTCAAATTAGCTCAGATACTGTTCCATAAACCCAATATGTAACAGACAAGACCTACTCCTTGCTCAGAGAACTGGACTCAACACGCCCGATTCACCGCACAAGAATATATCTGACTAGTAATAATCTTAAAACCTATGTATTGATATCTCTCTGTTAGTGTGTCAAGTGGGTGTAAAGCAGCGTAAACACAGCCGTGAAAAGCAGCTAAACCCCATTATAAAAATAAATTACTTTTAAAAACCCATGAAACAAAGACAGTGAAAGAGAGAGAAATTCTTACACAATTCGTTCAGGGGCTGTGATGCAACCTGGATTGACCATATCTAGACCCACAGCTGGATGAGACATAAGGGTGGACACTCTTGGGGCTGAGAGTTTTGGTGAGGTTGGGTTAGCAAATGCAGACCCTTTAAAGTAATACTGCGTGCTACCCATCGCATGGGTCCCAAATCTCCAGGTTCAAGGGCATATTCCTACATCGAAAACATGCATGAGAAACCCAGAAGATGGTACACCGTGTGATGGGGAAAGCTTTCTAAATCACACCTCATTTCTCATCTCCTTGTGCTCGGGTTCGCCATTCCAGCCACTTTACTAGCAATCTCCCTACTTGGAGCATCAGCACCTTTAACCTCCTGTTCCGTACAGGTTGCAATTTGTCCTGAGGATGAACGGGAAGACGGGGAACCAATGAGAGACTAGCTCTTGGTGTTGGGACAGGCACAGGTCACTCTATTTTCCCATCAGGAAGAAGAATTAACCACAGGCTCAGCCTGCCCCCCGGAACCAGAACAGGGCCTGAAGCCATCCTGCGCTTTTGTGGCCAGCTCCCGAAAAAGCGAGTTGTAAAATGGAGCTTCAGGGCACTGCAATTCACAAACTTGCACAGTTATAAATGATAACTCTCGTCCACAAATATATTGAGGGAAGGCAAAGACGAGGAATTGAAATCAAGGCAGAATTGCAGGAAACAGATTTCAGGAGGTAGATTCGAATCGCCTTTAAAGCACATGAAAAGCGGCAAAACGTTGACAATGATGCCCTTGGCCAAAAAGGGCGTATGCGTTTTTTCCTGAATATATTCAGGAAAAAACGCATACGCCCTTTTTGGCCAACCAAGCAACCTGGAAAGGCAAATCAGCGCTACAACGAAGTCTCGCTTCCCATCGGTCAAAAGGGCCATGCTGAAAAAAGTGTCAAAACCAGAAATGCAGGACAGGCCATGGAGAAATGGGAGCCTTGCTACACTGATGGGCGGGATGTAAATTGCCAACAGCCACTCTGGAGAAGTGTACGGTGTGTCCTGAAACATCTAAAAAACACAGCTTAGAGAGCATAGGGCACTTCCACGCATGGGGGTATAAAGTGGGAAAATTAAAAATCAGCAAGACACAAGCACCCCAAAGTTTAGGGCTGCTCTTTTGACAAGGACCTCCACTTCATTCCACCTTAAATATCCCAGGAAAGCGAAAAATGGATAAAAAATTGGAGGTCCATATGTACAATGGAATATCACTCAGCCATGAAATCAATGTCATAAGTCTAGTAGCAGCATGATGAGTGGATTTAGGTACGACGATTCTAAGTGAAATAAGTCACACAGAAAAGGACACTTCTCATAAGGTGTCACTTATAGAGGGAATGTAAAAACCGTTACACTTCAACTGAATTACAAAACAGAACAGAGTCACACATGCAGAAAACACACTATGGCTGCTTAACGGAAAAGGTGAGGTGGGGTGATAAACAAAACAAGAGTTTCAAATTAGCTCAGATACTGTTCCATAAACCCAATATGTAACAGACAAGACCTACTCCTTGCTCAGAGAACTGGACTCAACACGCCCGATTCACCGCACAAGAATATATCTGACTAGTAATAATCTTAAAACCTATGTATTGATATCTCTCTGTTAGTGTGTCAAGTGGGTGTAAAGCAGCGTAAACACAGCCGTGAAAAGCAGCTAAACCCCATTATAAAAATAAATTACTTTTAAAAACCCATGAAACAAAGACAGTGAAAGAGAGAGAAATTCTTACACAATTCGTTCAGGGGCTGTGATGCAACCTGGATTGACCATATCTAGACCCACAGCTGGATGAGACATAAGGGTGGACACTCTTGGGGCTGAGAGGTTTGGTGAGGTTGGGTTAGCAAATGCAGACCCTTTAAAGTAATACTGCGTGCTACCCATCGCATGGGTCCCAAATCTCCAGGTTCAAGGGCATATTCCTACATCGAAAACATGCATGAGAAACCCAGAAGATGGTACACCGTGTGATGGGGAAAGCTTTCTAAATCACACCTCATTTCTCATCTCCTTGTGCTCGGGTTCGCCATTCCAGCCACTTTACTAGCAATCTCCCTACTTGGAGCATCAGCACCTTTAACCTCCTGTTCCGTACAGGTTGCAATTTGTCCTGAGGATGAACGGGAAGACGGGGAACCAATGAGAGACTAGCTCTTGGTGTTGGGACAGGCACAGGTCACTCTATTTTCCCATCAGGAAGAAGAATTAACCACAGGCTCAGCCTGCCCCCCGGAACCAGAACAGGGCCTGAAGCCATCCTGCGCTTTTGTGGCCAGCTCCCGAAAAAGCGAGTTGTAAAATGGAGCTTCAGGGCACTGCAATTCACAAACTTGCACAGTTATAAATGATAACTCTCGTCCACAAATATATTGAGGGAAGGCAAAGACGAGGAATTGAAATCAAGGCAGAATTGCAGGAAACAGATTTCAGGAGGTAGATTCGAATCGCCTTTAAAGCACATGAAAAGCGGCAAAACGTTGACAATGATGCCCTTGGCCAAAAAGGGCGTATGCGTTTTTTCCTGAATATATTCAGGAAAAAACGCATACGCCCTTTTTGGCCAACCAAGCAACCTGGAAAGGCAAATCAGCGCTACAACGAAGTCTCGCTTCCCATCGGTCAAAAGGGCCATGCTGAAAAAAGTGTCAAAACCAGAAATGCAGGACAGGCCATGGAGAAATGGGAGCCTTGCTACACTGATGGGCGGGATGTAAATTGCCAACAGCCACTCTGGAGAAGTGTACGGTGTGTCCTGAAACATCTAAAAAACACAGCTTAGAGAGCATAGGGCACTTCCACGCATGGGGGTATAAAGTGGGAAAATTAAAAATCAGCAAGACACAAGCACCCCAAAGTTTAGGGCTGCTCTTTTGACAAGGACCTCCACTTCATTCCACCTTAAATATCCCAGGAAAGCGAAAAATGGATAAAAAATTGGAGGTCCATATGTACAATGGAATATCACTCAGCCATGAAATCAATGTCATAAGTCTAGTAGCAGCATGATGAGTGGATTTAGGTACGACGATTCTAAGTGAAATAAGTCACACAGAAAAGGACACTTCTCATAAGGTGTCACTTATAGAGGGAATGTAAAAACCGTTACACTTCAACTGAATTACAAAACAGAACAGAGTCACACATGCAGAAAACACACTATGGCTGCTTAACGGAAAAGGTGAGGTGGGGTGATAAACAAAACAAGAGTTTCAAATTAGCTCAGATACTGTTCCATAAACCCAATATGTAACAGACAAGACCTACTCCTTGCTCAGAGAACTGGACTCAACACGCCCGATTCACCGCACAAGAATATATCTGACTAGTAATAATCTTAAAACCTATGTATTGATATCTCTCTGTTAGTGTGTCAAGTGGGTGTAAAGCAGCGTAAACACAGCCGTGAAAAGCAGCTAAACCCCATTATAAAAATAAATTACTTTTAAAAACCCATGAAACAAAGACAGTGAAAGAGAGAGAAATTCTTACACAATTCGTTCAGGGGCTGTGATGCAACCTGGATTGACCATATCTAGACCCACAGCTGGATGAGACATAAGGGTGGACACTCTTGGGGCTGAGAGGTGTGGTGAGGTTGGGTTAGCAAATGCAGACCCTTTAAAGTAATACTGCGTGCTACCCATCGCATGGGTCCCAAATCTCCAGGTTCAAGGGCATATTCCTACATCGAAAACATGCATGAGAAACCCAGAAGATGGTACACCGTGTGATGGGGAAAGCTTTCTAAATCACACCTCATTTCTCATCTCCTTGTGCTCGGGTTCGCCATTCCAGCCACTTTACTAGCAATCTCCCTACTTGGAGCATCAGCACCTTTAACCTCCTGTTCCGTATAGGTTGCAATTTGTCCTGAGGATGAACGGGAAGACGGGGAACCAATGAGAGACTAGCTCTTGGTGTTGGGACAGGCACAGGTCACTCTATTTTCCCATCAGGAAGAAGAATTAACCACAGGCTCAGCCTGCCCCCCGGAACCAGAACAGGGCCTGAAGCCATCCTGCGCTTTTGTGGCCAGCTCCCGAAAAAGCGAGTTGTAAAATGGAGCTTCAGGGCACTGCAATTCACAAACTTGCACAGTTATAAATGATAACTCTCGTCCACAAATATATTGAGGGAAGGCAAAGACGAGGAATTGAAATCAAGGCAGAATTGCAGGAAACAGATTTCAGGAGGTAGATTCGAATCGCCTTTAAAGCACATGAAAAGCGGCAAAACGTTGACAATGATGCCCTTGGCCAAAAAGGGCGTATGCGTTTTTTCCTGAATATATTCAGGAAAAAACGCATACGCCCTTTTTGGCCAACCAAGCAACCTGGAAAGGCAAATCAGCGCTACAACGAAGTCTCGCTTCCCATCGGTCAAAAGGGCCATGCTGAAAAAAGTGTCAAAACCAGAAATGCAGGACAGGCCATGGAGAAATGGGAGCCTTGCTACACTGATGGGCGGGATGTAAATTGCCAACAGCCACTCTGGAGAAGTGTACGGTGTGTCCTGAAACATCTAAAAAACACAGCTTAGAGAGCATAGGGCACTTCCACGCATGGGGGTATAAAGTGGGAAAATTAAAAATCAGCAAGACACAAGCACCCCAAAGTTTAGGGCTGCTCTTTTGACAAGGACCTCCACTTCATTCCACCTTAAATATCCCAGGAAAGCGAAAAATGGATAAAAAATTGGAGGTCCATATGTACAATGGAATATCACTCAGCCATGAAATCAATGTCATAAGTCTAGTAGCAGCATGATGAGTGGATTTAGGTACGACGATTCTAAGTGAAATAAGTCACACAGAAAAGGACACTTCTCATAAGGTGTCACTTATAGAGGGAATGTAAAAACCGTTACACTTCAACTGAATTACAAAACAGAACAGAGTCACACATGCAGAAAACACACTATGGCTGCTTAACGGAAAAGGTGAGGTGGGGTGATAAACAAAACAAGAGTTTCAAATTAGCTCAGATACTGTTCCATAAACCCAATATGTAACAGACAAGACCTACTCCTTGCTCAGAGAACTGGACTCAACACGCCCGATTCACCGCACAAGAATATATCTGACTAGTAATAATCTTAAAACCTATGTATTGATATCTCTCTGTTAGTGTGTCAAGTGGGTGTAAAGCAGCGTAAACACAGCCGTGAAAAGCAGCTAAACCCCATTATAAAAATAAATTACTTTTAAAAACCCATGAAACAAAGACAGTGAAAGAGAGAGAAATTCTTACACAATTCGTTCAGGGGCTGTGATGCAACCTGGATTGACCATATCTAGACCCACAGCTGGATGAGACATAAGGGTGGACACTCTTGGGGCTGAGAGGTTTGGTGAGGTTGGGTTAGCAAATGCAGACCCTTTAAAGTAATACTGCGTGCTACCCATTGCATGGGTCCCAAATCTCCAGGTTCAAGGGCATATTCCTACATCGAAAACATGCATGAGAAACCCAGAAGATGGTACACCGTGTGATGGGGAAAGCTTTCTAAATCACACCTCATTTCTCATCTCCTTGTGCTCGGGTTCGCCATTCCAGCCACTTTACTAGCAATCTCCCTACTTGGAGCATCAGCACCTTTAACCTCCTGTTCCGTACAGGTTGCAATTTGTCCTGAGGATGAACGGGAAGACGGGGAACCAATGAGAGACTATCTCTTGGTGTTGGGACAGGCACAGGCCACTCTATTTTCCCATCAGGAAGAAGAATTAACCACAGGCTCAGCCTGCCCCCCGGAACCAGAACAGGGCCTGAAGCCATCCTGCGCTTTTGTGGCCAGCTCCCGAAAAAGCGAGTTGTAAAATGGAGCTTCAGGGCACTGCAATTCACAAACTTGCACAGTTATAAATGATAACTCTCGTCCACAAATATATTGAGGGAAGGCAAAGACGAGGAATTGAAATCAAGGCAGAATTGCAGGAAACAGATTTCAGGAGGTAGATTCGAATCGCCTTTAAAGCACATGAAAAGCGGCAAAACGTTGACAATGATGCCCTTGGCCAAAAAGGGCGTATGCGTTTTTTCCTGAATATATTCAGGAAAAAACGCATACGCCCTTTTTGGCCAACCAAGCAACCTGGAAAGGCAAATCAGCGCTACAACGAAGTCTCGCTTCCCATCGGTCAAAAGGGCCATGCTGAAAAAAGTGTCAAAACCAGAAATGCAGGACAGGCCATGGAGAAATGGGAGCCTTGCTACACTGATGGGCGGGATGTAAATTGCCAACAGCCACTCTGGAGAAGTGTACGGTGTGTCCTGAAACATCTAAAAAACACAGCTTAGAGAGCATAGGGCACTTCCACGCATGGGGGTATAAAGTGGGAAAATTAAAAATCAGCAAGACACAAGCACCCCAAAGTTTAGGGCTGCTCTTTTGACAAGGACCTCCACTTCATTCCACCTTAAATATCCCAGGAAAGCGAAAAATGGATAAAAAATTGGAGGTCCATATGTACAATGGAATATCACTCAGCCATGAAATCAATGTCATAAGTCTAGTAGCAGCATGATGAGTGGATTTAGGTACGACGATTCTAAGTGAAATAAGTCACACAGAAAAGGACACTTCTCATAAGGTGTCACTTATAGAGGGAATGTAAAAACCGTTACACTTCAACTGAATTACAAAACAGAACAGAGTCACACATGCAGAAAACACACTATGGCTGCTTAACGGAAAAGGTGAGGTGGGGTGATAAACAAAACAAGAGTTTCAAATTAGCTCAGATACTGTTCCATAAACCCAATATGTAACAGACAAGACCTACTCCTTGCTCAGAGAACTGGACTCAACACGCCCGATTCACCGCACAAGAATATATCTGACTAGTAATAATCTTAAAACCTATGTATTGATATCTCTCTGTTAGTGTGTCAAGTGGGTGTAAAGCAGCGTAAACACAGCCGTGAAAAGCAGCTAAACCCCATTATAAAAATAAATTACTTTTAAAAACCCATGAAACAAAGACAGTGAAAGAGAGAGAAATTCTTACACAATTCGTTCAGGGGCTGTGATGCAACCTGGATTGACCATATCTAGACCCACAGCTGGATGAGACATAAGGGTGGACACTCTTGGGGCTGAGAGGTGTGGCGAGGTTGGGTTAGCAAATGCAGACCCTTTAAAGTAATACTGCGTGCTACCCATCGCATGGGTCCCAAATCTCCAGGTTCAAGGGCATATTCCTACATCGAAAACATGCATGAGAAACCCAGAAGATGGTACACCGTGTGATGGGGAAAGCTTTCTAAATCACACCTCATTTCTCATCTCCTTGTGCTCGGGTTCGCCATTCCAGCCACTTTACTAGCAATCTCCCTACTTGGAGCATCAGCACCTTTAACCTCCTGTTCCGTACAGGTTGCAATTTGTCCTGAGGATGAACGGGAAGACGGGGAACCAATGAGAGACTAGCTCTTGGTGTTGGGACAGGCACAGGTCACTCTATTTTCCCATCAGGAAGAAGAATTAACCACAGGCTCAGCCTGCCCCCCGGAACCAGAACAGGGCCTGAAGCCATCCTGCGCTTTTGTGGCCAGCTCCCGAAAAAGCGAGCTATAAAATGGAGCTTCAGGGCACTGCAATTCACAAACTTGCACAGTTATAAATGATAACTCTCGTCCACAAATATATTGAGGGAAGGCAAAGACGAGGAATTGAAATCAAGGCAGAATTGCAGGAAACAGATTTCAGGAGGTAGATTCGAATCGCCTTTAAAGCACATGAAAAGCGGCAAAACGTTGACAATGATGCCCTTGGCCAAAAAGGGCGTATGCGTTTTTTCCTGAATATATTCAGGAAAAAAGGCATACGCCCTTTTTGGCCAACCAAGCAACCTGGAAAGGCAAATCAGCGCTACAACGAAGTCTCGCTTCCCATCGGTCAAAAGGGCCATGCTGAAAAAAGTGTCAAAACCAGAAATGCAGGACAGGCCATGGAGAAATGGGAGCCTTGCTACACTGATGGGTGGGATGTAAATTGCCAACAGCCACTCTGGAGAAGTGTACGGTGTGTCCTGAAACATCTAAAAAACACAGCTTAGAGAGCATAGGGCACTTCCACGCATGGGGGTATAAAGTGGGAAAATTAAAAATCAGCAAGACACAAGCACCCCAAAGTTTAGGGCTGCTCTTTTGACAAGGACCTCCACTTCATTCCACCTTAAATATCCCAGGAAAGCGAAAAATGGATAAAAAATTGGAGGTCCATATGTACAATGGAATATCACTCAGCCATGAAATCAATGTCATAAGTCTAGTAGCAGCATGATGAGTGGATTTAGGTACGACGATTCTAAGTGAAATAAGTCACACAGAAAAGGACACTTCTCATAAGGTGTCACTTATAGAGGGAATGTAAAAACCGTTACACTTCAACTGAATTACAAAACAGAACAGAGTCACACATGCAGAAAACACACTATGGCTGCTTAACGGAAAAGGTGAGGTGGGGTGATAAACAAAACAAGAGTTTCAAATTAGCTCAGATACTGTCCCATAAACCCAATATGTAACAGACAAGACCTACTCCTTGCTCAGAGAACTGGACTCAACACGCCCGATTCACCGCACAAGAATATATCTGACTAGTAATAATCTTAAAACCTATGTATTGATATCTCTCTGTTAGTGTGTCAAGTGGGTGTAAAGCAGCGTAAACACAGCCGTGAAAAGCAGCTAAACCCCATTATAAAAATAAATTACTTTTAAAAACCCATGAAACAAAGACAGTGAAAGAGAGAGAAATTCTTACACAATTCGTTCAGGGGCTGTGATGCAACCTGGATTGACCATATCTAGACCCACAGCTGGATGAGACATAAGGGTGGACACTCTTGGGGCTGAGAGGTGTGGTGAGGTTGGGTTAGCAAATGCAGACCCTTTAAAGTAATACTGCGTGCTACCCATCGCATGGGTCCCAAATCTCCAGGTTCAAGGGCATATTCCTACATCGAAAACATGCATGAGAAACCCAGAAGATGGTACACCGTGTGATGGGGAAAGCTTTCTAAATCACACCTCATTTCTCATCTCCTTGTGCTCGGGTTCGCCATTCCAGCCACTTTACTAGCAATCTCCCTACTTGGAGCCTCAGCACCTTTAACCTCCTGTTCCGTACAGGTTGCAATTTGTCCTGAGGATGAACAGGAAGACGGGGAACCAATGAGAGACTAGCTCTTGGTGTTGGGACAGGCACAGGTCACTCTATTTTCCCATCAGGAAGAAGAATTAACCACAGGCTCAGCCTGCCCCCCGGAACCAGAACAGGGCCTGAAGCCATCCTGCGCTTTTGTGGCCAGCTCCCGAAAAAGCGAGTTGTAAAATGGAGCTTCAGGGCACTGCAATTCACAAACTTGCACAGTTATAAATGATAACTCTCGTCCACAAATATATTGAGGGAAGGCAAAGACGAGGAATTGAAATCAAGGCAGAATTGCAGGAAACAGATTTCAGGAGGTAGATTCGAATCGCCTTTAAAGCACATGAAAAGCGGCAAAACGTTGACAATGATGCCCTTGGCCAAAAAGGGCGTATGCGTTTTTTCCTGAATATATTCAGGAAAAAACGCATACGCCCTTTTTGGCCAACCAAGCAACCTGGAAAGGCAAATCAGCGCTACAACGAAGTCTCGCTTCCCATCGGTCAAAAGGGCCATGCTGAAAAAAGTGTCAAAACCAGAAATGCAGGACAGGCCATGGAGAAATGGGAGCCTTGCTACACTGATGGGCGGGATGTAAATTGCCAACAGCCACTCTGGAGAAGTGTACGGTGTGTCCTGAAACATCTAAAAAACACAGCTTAGAGAGCATAGGGCACTTCCACGCATGGGGGTATAAAGTGGGAAAATTAAAAATCAGCAAGACACAAGCACCCCAAAGATTAGGGCTGCTCTTTTGACAAGGACCTCCACTTCATTCCACCTTAAATATCCCAGGAAAGCGAAAAATGGATAAAAAATTGGAGGTCCATATGTACAATGGAATATCACTCAGCCATGAAATCAATGTCATAAGTCTAGTAGCAGCATGATGAGTGGATTTAGGTACGACGATTCTAAGTGAAATAAGTCACACAGAAAAGGACACTTCTCATAAGGTGTCACTTATAGAGGGAATGTAAAAACCGTTACACTTCAACTGAATTACAAAACAGAACAGAGTCACACATGCAGAAAACACACTATGGCTGCTTAACGGAAAAGGTGAGGTGGGGTGATAAACAAAACAAGAGTTTCAAATTAGCTCAGATACTGTTCCATAAACCCAATATGTAACAGACAAGACCTACTCCTTGCTCAGAGAACTGGACTCAACACGCCCGATTCACCGCACAAGAATATATCTGACTAGTAATAATCTTAAAACCTATGTATTGATATCTCTCTGTTAGTGTGTCAAGTGGGTGTAAAGCAGCGTAAACACAGCCGTGAAAAGCAGCTAAACCCCATTATAAAAATAAATTACTTTTAAAAACCCATGAAACAAAGACAGTGAAAGAGAGAGAAATTCTTACACAATTCGTTCAGGGGCTGTGATGCAACCTGGATTGACCATATCTAGACCCACAGCTGGATGAGACATAAGGGTGGACACTCTTGGGGCTGAGAGGTTTGGCGAGGTTGGGTTAGCAAATGCAGACCCTTTAAAGTAATACTGCGTGCTACCCATCGCATGGGTCCCAAATCTCCAGGTTCAAGGGCATATTCCTACATCGAAAACATGCATGAGAAACCCAGAAGATGGTACACCGTGTGATGGGGAAAGCTTTCTAAATCACACCTCATTTCTCATCTCCTTGTGCTCGGGTTCGCCATTCCAGCCACTTTACTAGCAATCTCCCTACTTGGAGCATCAGCACCTTTAACCTCCTGTTCCGTACAGGTTGCAATTTGTCCTGAGGATGAACGGGAAGACGGGGAACCAATGAGAGACTAGCTCTTGGTGTTGGGACAGGCACAGGTCACTCTATTTTCCCATCAGGAAGAAGAATTAACCACAGGCTCAGCCTGCCCCCCGGAACCAGAACAGGGCCTGAAGCCATCCTGCGCTTTTGTGGCCAGCTCCCGAAAAAGCGAGCTGTAAAATGGAGCTTCAGGGCACTGCAATTCACAAACTTGCACAGTTATAAATGATAACTCTCGTCCACAAATATATTGAGGGAAGGCAAAGACGAGGAATTGAAATCAAGGCAGAATTGCAGGAAACAGATTTCAGGAGGTAGATTCGAATCGCCTTTAAAGCACATGAAAAGCGGCAAAACGTTGACAATGATGCCCTTGGCCAAAAAGGGCGTATGCGTTTTTTCCTGAATATATTCAGGAAAAAACGCATACGCCCTTTTTGGCCAACCAAGCAACCTGGAAAGGCAAATCAGCGCTACAACGAAGTCTCGCTTCCCATCGGTCAAAAGGGCCATGCTGAAAAAAGTGTCAAAACCAGAAATGCAGGACAGGCCATGGAGAAATGGGAGCCTTGCTACACTGATGGGTGGGATGTAAATTGCCAACAGCCACTCTGGAGAAGTGTACGGTGTGTCCTGAAACATCTAAAAAACACAGCTTAGAGAGCATAGGGCACTTCCACGCATGGGGGTATAAAGTGGGAAAATTAAAAATCAGCAAGACACAAGCACCCCAAAGTTTAGGGCTGCTCTTTTGACAAGGACCTCCACTTCATTCCACCTTAAATATCCCAGGAAAGCGAAAAATGGATAAAAAATTGGAGGTCCATATGTACAATGGAATATCACTCAGCCATGAAATCAATGTCATAAGTCTAGTAGCAGCATGATGAGTGGATTTAGGTACGACGATTCTAAGTGAAATAAGTCACACAGAAAAGGACACTTCTCATAAGGTGTCACTTATAGAGGGAATGTAAAAACCGTTACACTTCAACTGAATTACAAAACAGAACAGAGTCACACATGCAGAAAACACACTATGGCTGCTTAACGGAAAAGGTGAGGTGGGGTGATAAACAAAACAAGAGTTTCAAATTAGCTCAGATACTGTCCCATAAACCCAATATGTAACAGACAAGACCTACTCCTTGCTCAGAGAACTGGACTCAACACGCCCGATTCACCGCACAAGAATATATCTGACTAGTAATAATCTTAAAACCTATGTATTGATATCTCTCTGTTAGTGTGTCAAGTGGGTGTAAAGCAGCGTAAACACAGCCGTGAAAAGCAGCTAAACCCCATTATAAAAATAAATTACTTTTAAAAACCCATGAAACAAAGACAGTGAAAGAGAGAGAAATTCTTACACAATTCGTTCAGGGGCTGTGATGCAACCTGGATTGACCATATCTAGACCCACAGCTGGATGAGACATAAGGGTGGACACTCTTGGGGCTGAGAGGTGTGGTGAGGTTGGGTTAGCAAATGCAGACCCTTTAAAGTAATACTGCGTGCTACCCATCGCATGGGTCCCAAATCTCCAGGTTCAAGGGCATATTCCTACATCGAAAACATGCATGAGAAACCCAGAAGATGGTACACCGTGTGATGGGGAAAGCTTTCTAAATCACACCTCATTTCTCATCTCCTTGTGCTCGGGTTCGCCATTCCAGCCACTTTACTAGCAATCTCCCTACTTGGAGCATCAGCACCTTTAACCTCCTGTTCCGTACAGGTTGCAATTTGTCCTGAGGATGAACAGGAAGACGGGGAACCAATGAGAGACTAGCTCTTGGTGTTGGGACAGGCACAGGTCACTCTATTTTCCCATCAGGAAGAAGAATTAACCACAGGCTCAGCCTGCCCCCCGGAACCAGAACAGGGCCTGAAGCCATCCTGCGCTTTTGTGGCCAGCTCCCGAAAAAGCGAGTTGTAAAATGGAGCTTCAGGGCACTGCAATTCACAAACTTGCACAGTTATAAATGATAACTCTCGTCCACAAATATATTGAGGGAAGGCAAAGACGAGGAATTGAAATCAAGGCAGAATTGCAGGAAACAGATTTCAGGAGGTAGATTCGAATCGCCTTTAAAGCACATGAAAAGCGGCAAAACGTTGACAATGATGCCCTTGGCCAAAAAGGGCGTATGCGTTTTTTCCTGAATATATTCAGGAAAAAACGCATACGCCCTTTTTGGCCAACCAAGCAACCTGGAAAGGCAAATCAGCGCTACAACGAAGTCTCGCTTCCCATCGGTCAAAAGGGCCATGCTGAAAAAAGTGTCAAAACCAGAAATGCAGGACAGGCCATGGAGAAATGGGAGCCTTGCTACACTGATGGGCGGGATGTAAATTGCCAACAGCCACTCTGGAGAAGTGTACGGTGTGTCCTGAAACATCTAAAAAACACAGCTTAGAGAGCATAGGGCACTTCCACGCATGGGGGTATAAAGTGGGAAAATTAAAAATCAGCAAGACACAAGCACCCCAAAGTTTAGGGCTGCTCTTTTGACAAGGACCTCCACTTCATTCCACCTTAAATATCCCAGGAAAGCGAAAAATGGATAAAAAATTGGAGGTCCATATGTACAATGGAATATCACTCAGCCATGAAATCAATGTCATAAGTCTAGTAGCAGCATGATGAGTGGATTTAGGTACGACGATTCTAAGTGAAATAAGTCACACAGAAAAGGACACTTCTCATAAGGTGTCACTTATAGAGGGAATGTAAAAACCGTTACACTTCAACTGAATTACAAAACAGAACAGAGTCACACATGCAGAAAACACACTATGGCTGCTTAACGGAAAAGGTGAGGTGGGGTGATAAACAAAACAAGAGTTTCAAATTAGCTCAGATACTGTTCCATAAACCCAATATGTAACAGACAAGACCTACTCCTTGCTCAGAGAACTGGACTCAACACGCCCGATTCACCGCACAAGAATATATCTGACTAGTAATAATCTTAAAACCTATGTATTGATATCTCTCTGTTAGTGTGTCAAGTGGGTGTAAAGCAGCGTAAACACAGCCGTGAAAAGCAGCTAAACCCCATTATAAAAATAAATTACTTTTAAAAACCCATGAAACAAAGACAGTGAAAGAGAGAGAAATTCTTACACAATTCGTTCAGGGGCTGTGATGCAACCTGGATTGACCATATCTAGACCCACAGCTGGATGAGACATAAGGGTGGACACTCTTGGGGCTGAGAGGTTTGGCGAGGTTGGGTTAGCAAATGCAGACCCTTTAAAGTAATACTGCGTGCTACCCATCGCATGGGTCCCAAATCTCCAGGTTCAAGGGCATATTCCTACATCGAAAACATGCATGAGAAACCCAGAAGATGGTACACCGTGTGATGGGGAAAGCTTTCTAAATCACACCTCATTTCTCATCTCCTTGTGCTCGGGTTCGCCATTCCAGCCACTTTACTAGCAATCTCCCTACTTGGAGCATCAGCACCTTTAACCTCCTGTTCCGTACAGGTTGCAATTTGTCCTGAGGATGAACGGGAAGACGGGGAACCAATGAGAGACTAGCTCTTGGTGTTGGGACAGGCACAGGTCACTCTATTTTCCCATCAGGAAGAAGAATTAACCACAGGCTCAGCCTGCCCCCCGGAACCAGAACAGGGCCTGAAGCCATCCTGCGCTTTTGTGGCCAGCTCCCGAAAAAGCGAGCTGTAAAATGGAGCTTCAGGGCACTGCAATTCACAAACTTGCACAGTTATAAATGATAACTCTCGTCCACAAATATATTGAGGGAAGGCAAAGACGAGGAATTGAAATCAAGGCAGAATTGCAGGAAACAGATTTCAGGAGGTAGATTCGAATCGCCTTTAAAGCACATGAAAAGCGGCAAAACGTTGACAATGATGCCCTTGGCCAAAAAGGGCGTATGCGTTTTTTCCTGAATATATTCAGGAAAAAACGCATACGCCCTTTTTGGCCAACCAAGCAACCTGGAAAGGCAAATCAGCGCTACAACGAAGTCTCGCTTCCCATCGGTCAAAAGGGCCATGCTGAAAAAAGTGTCAAAACCAGAAATGCAGGACAGGCCATGGAGAAATGGGAGCCTTGCTACACTGATGGGCGGGATGTAAATTGCCAACAGCCACTCTGGAGAAGTGTACGGTGTGTCCTGAAACATCTAAAAAACACAGCTTAGAGAGCATAGGGCACTTCCACGCATGGGGGTATAAAGTGGGAAAATTAAAAATCAGCAAGACACAAGCACCCCAAAGTTTAGGGCTGCTCTTTTGACAAGGACCTCCACTTCATTCCACCTTAAATATCCCAGGAAAGCGAAAAATGGATAAAAAATTGGAGGTCCATATGTACAATGGAATATCACTCAGCCATGAAATCAATGTCATAAGTCTAGTAGCAGCATGATGAGTGGATTTAGGTACGACGATTCTAAGTGAAATAAGTCACACAGAAAAGGACACTTCTCATAAGGTGTCACTTATAGAGGGAATGTAAAAACCGTTACACTTCAACTGAATTACAAAACAGAACAGAGTCACACATGCAGAAAACACACTATGGCTGCTTAACGGAAAAGGTGAGGTGGGGTGATAAACAAAACAAGAGTTTCAAATTAGCTCAGATACTGTTCCATAAACCCAATATGTAACAGACAAGACCTACTCCTTGCTCAGAGAACTGGACTCAACACGCCCGATTCACCGCACAAGAATATATCTGACTAGTAATAATCTTAAAACCTATGTATTGATATCTCTCTGTTAGTGTGTCAAGTGGGTGTAAAGCAGCGTAAACACAGCCGTGAAAAGCAGCTAAACCCCATTATAAAAATAAATTACTTTTAAAAACCCATGAAACAAAGACAGTGAAAGAGAGAGAAATTCTTACACAATTCGTTCAGGGGCTGTGATGCAACCTGGATTGACCATATCTAGACCCACAGCTGGATGAGACATAAGGGTGGACACTCTTGGGGCTGAGAGGTTTGGCGAGGTTGGGTTAGCAAATGCAGACCCTTTAAAGTAATACTGCGTGCTACCCATCGCATGGGTCCCAAATCTCCAGGTTCAAGGGCATATTCCTACATCGAAAACATGCATGAGAAACCCAGAAGATGGTACACCGTGTGATGGGGAAAGCTTTCTAAATCACACCTCATTTCTCATCTCCTTGTGCTCGGGTTCGCCATTCCAGCCACTTTACTAGCAATCTCCCTACTTGGAGCATCAGCACCTTTAACCTCCTGTTCCGTACAGGTTGCAATTTGTCCTGAGGATGAACGGGAAGACGGGGAACCAATGAGAGACTAGCTCTTGGTGTTGGGACAGGCACAGGTCACTCTATTTTCCCATCAGGAAGAAGAATTAACCACAGGCTCAGCCTGCCCCCCGGAACCAGAACAGGGCCTGAAGCCATCCTGCGCTTTTGTGGCCAGCTCCCGAAAAAGCGAGCTGTAAAATGGAGCTTCAGGGCACTGCAATTCACAAACTTGCACAGTTATAAATGATAACTCTCGTCCACAAATATATTGAGGGAAGGCAAAGACGAGGAATTGAAATCAAGGCAGAATTGCAGGAAACAGATTTCAGGAGGTAGATTCGAATCGCCTTTAAAGCACATGAAAAGCGGCAAAACGTTGACAATGATGCCCTTGGCCAAAAAGGGCGTATGCGTTTTTTCCTGAATATATTCAGGAAAAAACGCATACGCCCTTTTTGGCCAACCAAGCAACCTGGAAAGGCAAATCAGCGCTACAAAGAAGTCTCGCTTCCCATCAGTTAAAAGGGCCATGTTGAAAAAAGTGTCAAAACCAGAAATGCAGGACAGGCCATGGAGAAATGGGAGCCTTGCTACACTGATGGGCGGGATGTAAATTGCCAACAGCCACTCTGGAGAAGTGTACGGTGTGTCCTGAAACATCTAAAAAACACAGCTTAGAGAGCATAGGGCACTTCCACGCATGGGGGTATAAAGTGGGAAAATTAAAAATCAGCAAGACACAAGCACCCCAAAGTTTAGGGCTGCTCTGTTGACAAGGACCTCCACTTCATTCCACCTTAAATATCCCAGGAAAGCGAAAAATGGATAAAAAATTTGAGGTCCATATGTACAATGGAATATCATTCAGCCATGAAATCAATGTCATAAGGCTAGTAGCAGCATGATGAGTGGATTTAGGTACGACGATTCTAAGTGAAATAAGTCACACAGAAAAGGACACTTCTCATAAGGTGTCACTTATAGAGGGAATGTAAAAACCGTTACACTTGAACTGAATTACAAAACAGAACAGAGTCACACATGCAGAAAACACACTATGGCTGTTTAACGGGAAAGGTGAGGTGGGGTGATCCATAAAACAAGAGTTTCAAATTAGCTCAGATACCGTTCCATAAACCCAATATGTAACAGACAATACCTACTCCTTGCTCAGAGAACTGGACTCAACACGCCCGATTCACCGCACAAGAATATATCTGACTAGTAATAATCTTAAAACCTATGTATTGATATCTCTCTGTTAGTGTGTCAAGTGGGTGTAAAGCGGCATAAACACAGCCGTGAAAAGCAGCTAAACCCCATTATAAAAATAAATTACTTTTAAAAATCCATGAAACAAAGACAGGGAAAGAGAGAGAAATTCTTACACAATTCGTTCAGGGGCTGTGATGCAACGTGGATTGACCATATCTAGACCCACAGCTGGATGAGACATAAGGGTGGACACTCTTGGGGCTGAGAGGTTTGGTGAGGTTGGGTGAGCAAACGCAGACCCTTTAAAGTAATACTGCGTGCTACCCATCGCATGGGTCCCAAATCTCCAGGTTCAAGGGCATCTTCCTACATCGAAAACATGCATGAGAAACCCAGAAGATGGTACACCGTGTGATGGGGAAAGGTTTCTAAAACGCACCTCATTTCTCATCTCCTTGTGCTCGGGTTCGCCATTCCAGCCACATTACTAGCAATCTCCCTACTTGGAGCATCAGCACCTTTAACCTCCTGTTCCGTACAGGTGGCAATTTGTCCTGAGGATGAACGGGAAGACGGGGAACCAATGAGAGACTAGCTCTTGGTGTTGGGACAGGCACAGGTCACTCTATTTTCCCATCAGGAAGAAGAATTAACCACAGGCTCAGCCTGCCCCCTGGAACCAGAACAGGGCCTGAAGCCATCCTGCGCTTTTGCGGCCAGCTACAAAAAAAGCGAGTTGTAAAATGGAGCTTCAGGACACTGCAATTCACAAATCTGCAGAGTTATAAATGATAACTCTCGTCCACAAATATATTGAGGGAAGGCAAAGACGAGGAATTGAAATCAAGGCAGAATTGCCGGAAACAGATTTCAGGAGGTAGATTCGAATCGCCTTTAAAGCACATGAAAAGCGGCAAAACGTTGACAATGATGCCCTTGGCCAAAAAGGGCGTATGCGTTTTTTCCTCAATATATTCAGGAAAAAACGCATACGCCCTTTTTGGCCAACCAAGCAACCTGGAAAGGCAAATCAGCGCTACAAAGAAGTCTCGCTTCCCATCAGTTAAAAGGGCCATGTTGAAAAAAGTGTCAAAACCAGAAATGCAGGACAGGCCATGGAGAAATGGGAGCCTTGCTACACTGATGGGCGGGATGTAAATTGCCAACAGCCACTCTGGAGAAGTGTACGGTGTGTCCTGAAACATCTAAAAAACACAGCTTAGAGAGCATAGGGCACTTCCACGCATGGGGGTATAAAGTGGGAAAATTAAAAATCAGCAAGACACAAGCACCCCAAAGTTTAGGGCTGCTCTGTTGACAAGGACCTCCACTTCATTCCACCTTAAATATCCCAGGAAAGCGAAAAATGGATAAAAAATTGGAGGTCCATATGTACAATGGAATATCACTCAGCCATGAAATCAATGTCATAAGGCTAGTAGCAGCATGATGAGTGGATTTAGGTACGACGATTCTAAGTGAAATAAGTCACACAGAAAAGGACACTTCTCATAAGGTGTCACTTATAGAGGGAATGTAAAATCCGTTACACTTGAACTGAATTACAAAACAGAACAGAGTCACCCATGCAGAAAACACACTATGGCTGCTTAACGGAAAAGGTGAGGTGGGGTGATAAACAAAACAAGAGTTTCAAATTAGCTCAGATACTGTTCCATAAACCCAATATGTAACAGACAAGACCTACTCCTTGCTCAGAGAACTGGACTCAACACGCCCGATTCACCGCACAAGAATATATCTGACTAGTAATAATCTTAAAACCTATGTATTGATATCTCTTTGTTAGTGTGTCAAGTGGGTGTAAAGCAGCGTAAACACAGCCGTGAAAAGCAGCTAAACCCCATTATAAAAATAAATTACTTTTAAAAACCCATGAAACAAAGACAGTGAAAGAGAGAGAAATTCTTACACAATTCGTTCAGGGGCTGTGATGCAACCTGGATTGACCATATCTAGACCCACAGCTGGATGAGACATAAGGGTGGACACTCTTGGGGCTGAGAGGTTTGGTGAGGTTGGGTTAGCAAATGCAGACCCTTTAAAGTAATACTGCGTGCTACCCTTCGCATGGGTCCCAAATCTCCAGGTTCAAGGGCATATTCCTACATCGAAAACATGCATGAGAAACCCAGAAGATGGTACACCGTGTGATGGGGAAAGCTTTCTAAATCACACCTCATTTCTCATCTCCTTGTGCTCGGGTTCGCCATTCCAGCCACTTTACTAGCAATCTCCCTACTTGGAGCATCAGCACCTTTAACCTCCTGTTCCGTACAGGTTGCAATTTGTCCTGAGGATGAACGGGAAGACGGGGAACCAATGAGAGACTAGCTCTTGGTGTTGGGACAGGCACAGGTCACTCTATTTTCCCATCAGGAAGAAGAATTAACCACAGGCTCAGCCTGCCCCCCGGAACCAGAACAGGGCCTGAAGCCATCCTGCGCTTTTGTGGCCAGCTCCCGAAAAAGCGAGTTGTAAAATGGAGCTTCAGGGCACTGCAATTCACAAACTTGCACAGTTATAAATGATAACTCTCGTCCACAAATATATTGAGGGAAGGCCAAGACGAGGAATTGAAATCAAGGCAGAATTAAAGGAAACAGATTTCAGGAGGTAGATTCGAATCGCCTTTAAAGCACATGAAAAGCGGCAAAACGTTATCAATGATGCCCTTGGCCAAAAAGGGCGTATGCGTTTTTTCCTGAATATATTCAGGAAAAAACGCATACGCCCTTTTTGGCCAACCAAGCAACTTGGAAAGGCAAATCAGCGCTACAAAGAAGTCTCGCTTCCCATCGGTCAAAAGGGCCATGCTGAAAAAAGTATCAAAAAAAGAAATGCAGGACAGGCCATGGAGAAATGGGAGCCTGGCTACACTGATGGGCGGGATGTAAATTGCCAACAGCCACTCTGGAGAAGTGTACGGTGTGTCCTGAAACATCTAAAACACACAGCTTAGAGAGCATAGGGCACTTCCACGCATGGGGGTATAAAGTGGGAAAATTAAAAATCAGCAAGACACAAGCACCCCAAAGTTTAGGGCTGCTCTGTTGACAAGGACCTCCACTTCATTCCACCTTAAATATCCCAGGAAAGCGAAAAATGGATAAAAAATTTGAGGTCCATATGTACAATGGAATATCACTCAGCCATGAAATCAATGTCATAAGGCTAGTAGCAGCATGATGAGTGGATTTAGGTACGACGATTCTAAGTGAAATAAGTCACACAGAAAAGGACACTTCTCATAAGGTGTCACTTATAGAGGGAATGTAAAATCCGTTACACTTGAACTGAATTACAAAACAGAACAGAGTCACACATGCAGAAAACACACTATGGCTGCTTAACGGGAAAGGTGAGGTGGGGTGATCCATAAAACAAGAGTTTCAAATAAGCTCAGATACCGGTCCATAAACCCAATATGTAACAGACAAGACCTACTCCTTGCTCAGAGAACTGGACTCAACACGCCCGATTCACTGCACAAGAATATATCTGACTAGTAATAATCTTGAAACCTATGTATTGATATCTCTCTGTTAGTGTGTCAAGTGGGTGTAAAGCGGCATAAACACAGCCGTGAAAAGCAGCTAAACCCCATTATAAAAATAAATTACTTTTAAAAACCCATGAAACAAAGACAGGGAAAGAGAGAGAAATTCTTACACAATTCGTTCAGGGGCTGTGATGCAACGTGGATTGACCATATCTAGACCCACAGCTGGATGAGACATAAGGGTGGACACTCTTGGGGCTGAGAGGTTTGGTGAGGTTGGGTGAGCAAACGCAGACCCTTTAAAGTAATACTGCGTGCTACCCATCGCATGGGTCCCAAATCTCCAGGTTCAAGGGCATCTTCCTACATCGAAAACATGCATGAGAAACCCAGAAGATGGTACACCGTGTGATGGGGAAAGGTTTCTAAAACGCACCTCATTTCTCATCTCCTTGTGCTCGGGTTCGCCATTCCAGCCACATTACTAGCAATCTCCCTACTTGGAGCATCAGCACCTTTAACCTCCTGTTCCGTACAGGTGGCAATTTGTCCTGAGGATGAACGGGAAGACGGGGAACCAATGAGAGACTAGCTCTTGGTGTTGGGACAGGCACAGGTCACTCTATTTTCACATCAGGAAGAAGAATTAACCACAGACTCAGCCTGCCCCCTGGAACCAGAACAGGGCCTGAAGCCATCCTGCGCTTTTGCGGCCAGCTCCAAAAAAAGCGAGTTGTAAAATGGAGCTTCAGGACACTGCAATTCACAAATCTGCAGAGTTATAAATGATAACTCTCGTCCACAAATATATTGAGGGAAGGCAAAGACGAGGAATTGAAATCAAGGCAGAATTGCCGGAAACAGATTTCAGGAGGTAGATTCGAATCGCCTTTAAAGCACATGAAAAGCGGCAAAACGTTGACAATGATGCCCTTGGCCAAAAAGGGCGTATGCGTTTTTTCCTGAATATATTCAGGAAAAAACGCATACGCCCTTTTTGGCCAACCAAGCAACCTGGAAAGGCAAATCAGCGCTACAAAGAAGTCTCGCTTCCCATCAGTCAAAAGGGTCATGCTGAAAAAAGTGTCAAAACCAGAAATGCAGGACAGGCCATGGAGAAATGGGAGCCTTGCTACACTGATGGGCGGGATGTAAATTACCAACAGCCACTCTGGAGAAGTGTACGGTGTGTCCTGAAACATCTAAAAAACACAGCTTAGAGAGCATAGGGCACTTCCACGCATGGGGGTATAAAGTGGGAAAATTAAAAATCAGCAAGACACAAGCATCCCAAAGTTTAGGGCTGCTCTTTTGACAAGGACCTCCACTTCATTCCACCTTAAATATCCCAGGAAAGCGAAAAATGGATAAAAAATTGGAGGTCCATATGTACAATGGAATATCACTCAGCCATGAAATCAATGTCATAAGTCTAGTAGCAGCATGATGAGTGGATTTAGGTACGACGATTCTAAGTGAAATAAGTCACACAGAAAAGGACACTTCTCATAAGGTGTCACTTATAGAGGGAATGTAAAAACCGTTACACTTGAACTGAATTACAAAACAGAACAGAGTCACACATGCAGAAAACACACTATGGCTGCTTAACGGAAAAGGTGAGGTGGGGTGATAAACAAAACAAGAGTTTCAAATTAGCTCAGATACTGTTCCATACACCCAATATGTAACAGACAAGACCTACTCCTTGCTCAGAGAACTGGACTCAACACGCCCGATTCACCGCACAAGAATATATCTGACTAGTAATAATCTTTAAACCTATGTATTGATATCTCTCTGTTAGTGTGTCAAGTGGGTGTAAAGCAGCGTAAACACAGCCGTGAAAAGCAGCTAAACCCCATTATAAAAATAAATTACTTTTAAAAACCCATGAAACAAAGACAGTGAAAGAGAGAGAAATTCTTACACAATTCGTTCAGGGTCTGTGATGCAACCTGGATTGACCATATCTAGACCCACAGCTGGATGAGACATAAGGGTGGACACTCTTGGGGCTGAGAGGTGTGGTGAGGTTGGGTTAGCAAACGCAGACCCTTTAAAGTAATACTGCGTGCTACCCATCGCATGGGTCCCAAATCTCCAGGTTCAAGGGCATATTCCTACATCGAAAACATGCATGAGAAACCCAGAAGATGGTACACCGTGTGATGGGGAAAGCTTTCTAAATGACACCTCATTTCTCATCTCCTTGTGCTCGGGTTCGCCATTCCAGCCACTTTACTAGCAATCTCCCTACTTGGAGCATCAGCACCTTTAACCTCCTGTTCCGTACAGGTTGCTATTTCTCCTGAGGATGAACGGGAAGACTGGGAACCAATGAGAGACTAGCTCTTGGTGTTGGGACAGGCACAGGTCACTCTATTTTCCCATCAGGAAGAAGAATTAACCACAGGCTCAGCCTGCCCCCCGGAACCAGAACAGGGCCTGAAGCCATCCTGCGCTTCTGTGGCCAGCTCCCGAAAAAGCGAGTTGTAAAATGGAGCTTCAGGCCACTGCAATTCACAAACTTGCACAGTTATAAATGATAACTCTCGTCCACAAATATATTGAGGGAAGGCAAAGACGAGGAATTGAAATCAAGGCAGAATTAAAGGAAACAGATTTCAGGAGGTAGATTCGAATCGCCTTTAAAGCACATGAAAAGCGGCAAAACGTTATCAATGATGCCCTTGGCCAAAAAGGGCGTATGCGTTTTTTCCTGAATATATTCAGGAAAAAACGCATACGCCCTTTTTGGCCAACCAAGCAACCTGGAAAGGCAAATCAGCGCTACAAAGAAGTCTCGCTTCCCATCGGTCAAAAGGGCCATGCTGAAAAAAGTGTCAAAGAAAGAAATGCAGGACAGGCCATGGAGAAATGGGAGCCTGGCTACACTGATGGGCGGGATGTAAATTGCCAACAGCCACTCTGGAGAAGTGTACGGTGTGTCCTGAAACATCTAAAAAACACAGCTTAGAGAGCATAGGGCACTTCCACGCATGGGGGTATAAAGTGGGAAAATTAAAAATCAGCAAGACGCAAGCACCCCAAAGTTTAGGGCTGCTCTGTTGACAAGGACCTCCACTTCATTCCACCTTAAATATCCCAGGAAAGCGAAAAATGGATAAAAAATTTGAGGTCCATATGTACAATGGAATATCACTCAGCCATGAAATCAATGTCATAAGGCTAGTAGCAGCATGATGAGTGGATTTAGGTACGACAATTCTAAGTGAAATAAGTCACACAGAAAAGGACACTTCTCATAAGGTGTCACTTATAGAGGGAATGTAAAATCCGTTACACTTGAACTGAATTACAAAACAGAACAGAGTCACACATGCAGAAAACACACTATGGCTGCTTAACGGGAAAGGTGAGGTGGGGTGATCCATAAAACAAGAGTTTCAAATTAGCTCAGATACCGTTCCATAAACCCAATATGTAACAGACAAGACCTACTCCTTGCTCAGAGAACTGGACTCAACACGCCCGATTCACTGCACAAGAATATATCTGACTAGTAATAATCTTAAAACCTATATATAGATAGCTCTCTGTTAGTGTGTCAAGTGGGTGTAAAGCGGCATAAACACAGCCGTGAAAAGCAGCTAAACCCCATTATAAAAATAAATTACTTTTAAAAACCCATGAAACAAAGACAGTGAAAGAGAGAGAAATTCTTACACAATTCGTTCAGGGGCTGTGATGCAACCTGGATTGACCATATCTAGACCCACAGCTGGATGAGACATAAGGGTGAACACTCTTGGGGCTGAGAGGTTTGGTGAGGTTGGGTGAGCAAACGCAGACCCTTTAAAGTAATACTGCGTGCTACCCATCGCATGGGTCCCAAATCTCCAGGTTCAAGGGCATCTTCCTACATCGAAAACATGCATGAGAAACCCAGAAGATGGTACACCGTGTGATGGGGAAAGGTTTCTAAAACGCACCTCATTTCTCATCTCCTTGTGCTCGGGTTCGCCATTCCAGCCACTTTACTAGCAATCTCCCTACTTGGAGCCTCAGCACCTTTAACCTCCTGTTCCGTACAGGTTGCAATTTGTCCTGAGGATGAACGGGAAGACGGGGAACCAATGAGAGACTAGCTCTTGGTGTTGGGACAGGCACAGGTCACTCTATTTTCCCATCAGGAAGAAGAATTAACCACAGGCTCAGCCTGCCCCCTGGAACCAGAAGAGGGCCTGAAGCCATCCTGCGCTTTTGCGGCCAGCTACAAAAAAAGCGAGTTGTAAAATGGAGCTTCAGGACACTGCAATTCACAAATCTGCAGAGTTATAAATGATAACTCTCGTCCACAAATATATTGAGGGAAGGCAAAGACGAGGAATTGAAATCAAGGCAGAATTGCCGGAAACAGATTTCAGGAGGTAGATTCGAATCGCCTTTAAAGCACATGAAAAGCGGCAAAACGTTGACAATGATGCCCTTGGCCAAAAAGGGCGTATGCGTTTTTTCCTGAATATATTCAAGAAAAAACGCATACGCCCTTTTTGGCCAACCAAGCAACCTGGAAAGGCAAATCAGCGCTACAAAGAAGTCTCGCTTCCCATCAGTTAAAAGGGCCATGTTGAAAAAAGTGTCAAAACCAGAAATGCAGGACAGGCCATGGAGAAATGGGAGCCTTGCTACACTGATGGGCGGGATGTAAATTGCCAACAGCCACTCTGGAGAAGTGTACGGTGTGTCCTGAAACATCTAAAAAACACAGCTTAGAGAGCATAGGGCACTTCCACGCATGGGGGTATAAAGTGGGAAAATTAAAAATCAGCAAGACACAAGCACCCCAAAGTTTAGGGCTGCTCTGTTGACAAGGACCTCCACTTCATTCCACCTTAAATATCCCAGGAAAGCGAAAAATGGATAAAAAATTGGATGTCCATATGTACAATGGAATATCACTCAGCCATGAAATCAATGTCATAAGGCTAGTAGCAGCATGATGAGTGGATTTAGGTACGACGATTCTAAGTGAAATAAGTCACACAGAAAAGGACACTTCTCATAAGGTGTCACTTATAGAGGGAATGTAAAAACTGTTACACTTGAACTGAATTACAAAACAGAACACAGTCACACATGCAGAAAACACACTATGACTGCTTAACGGGAAAGGTGAGGTGGGGTGATCCATAAAACAAGAGTTTCAAATTAGCTCAGATACCGTTCCATAAACCCAATATATAACAGACAAGACCTACTCCTTGCTCATAGAACTGGACTCAACACGCCCGATTCACCGCACAAGAATATATCTGACTAGTAATAATCTTAAAACCTATGTATTGATATCTCTCTGTTAGTGTGTCAAGTGGGTGTAAAGCGGCATAAACACAGCCGTGAAAAGCAGCTAAACCCCATTATAAAAATAAATTACTTTTCAAAACCCATGAAACAAAGACAGGGAAAGAGAGAGAAATTCTTACACAATTCGTTAAGGGGCTGTGATGCAACGTGGATTGACCATATCTAGACCCAAAGCTGGATGAGACATAAGGGTGGACACTCTTGGGGCTGAGAGGTTTGGTGAGGTTGGGTGAGCAAACGCAGACCCTTTAAAGTAATACTGCGTGCTACCCATCGCATGGGTCCCAAATCTCCAGGTTCAAGGGCATCTTCCTACATCGAAAACATGCATGAGAAACCCAGAAGATGGTACACCGTGTGATGGGGAAAGGTTTCTAAAACGCACCTCATTTCTCATCTCCTTGTGCTCGGGTTCGCCATTCCAGCCACTTTACTAGCAATCTCCCTACTTGGAGCATCAGCACCTTTAACCTCCTGTTCCGTACAGGTTGCAATTTGTCCTGAGGATGAACGGGAAGACGGGGAACCAATGAGAGACTAGCTCTTGGTGTTGGGACAGGCACAGGTCACTCTATTTTCCCATCAGGAAGAAGAATTAACCACAGGCTCAGCCTGCCCCCCGGAATCAGAACAGGGCCTGAAGCCATCCTGCGCTTTTGCGGCCAGTTCCAAAAAAAGCGAGTTGTAAAATGGAGCTTCAGGGCACTGCAATTCACAAATTTGCAGAGTTATAAATGATAACTCTCGTCCACAAATATATTGACGGAAGGCAAAGACGAGGAATTGAAATCAAGGCAGAATTGCAGGAAACAGATTTCAGGAGGTAGATTCGAATCGCCTTTAAAGCACATGAAAAGCGGCAAAACGTTGACAATGATGCCCTTGGCCAAAAAGGGCGTATGCGTTTTTTCCTCAATATATTCAGGAAAAAACGCATACGCCCTTTTTGGCCAACCAAGCAACCTGGAAAGGCAAATCAGCGCTACAAAGAAGTCTCGCTTCCCATCGGTCAAAAGGGCCATGCTGAAAAAAGTGTCAAAAAAAGAAATGCAGGACAGGCCATGGAGAAATGGGAGCCTTGATACACTGATGGGCGGGATGTAAATTGCCAACAGCCACTCTGGAGAAGTGTACGGTGTGTCCTGAAACATCTAAAAAACACAGGTTAGAGAGCATAGGGCACTTCCACGCATGGGGTTATAAAGTGGGAAAATTAAAAATCAGCAAGACACAAGCACCCCAAAGTTTAGGGCTGCTCTGTTGACAAGGACCTCCACTTCATTCCACCTTAAATATCCCAGGAAAGCGAAAAATGGATAAAAAATTTGAGGTCCATATGTACAATGTAATATCACTCAGCCATGAAATCAATGTCATAAGGCTAGTAGCAGCATGATGAGTGGATTTAGGTACGACGATTCTAAGTGAAATAAGTCACACAGAAAAGGACACTTCTCATAAGGTGTCACTTATAGAGGGAATGTAAAAACCGTTGCACTTGAACTGAATTTCAAAACAGAACAGAGTCACACATGCAGAAAACACACTATGGCTGCTTAACGGGAAAGGTGAGGTGGGGTGATCCATAAAACAAGAGTTTCAAATTAGCTCAGATACCGTTCCATAAACCCAATATGTAACAGACAAGACCTACTCCTTGCTCAGAGAACTGGACTCAACACGCCCGATTCAACGCACAAGAATATATCTGACTAGTAATAATCTTAAAACCTATGTATTGATATCTCTCTGTTAGTGTGTCAAGTGGGTGTAAAGCGGCATAAACACAGCCATGAAAAGCAGCTAAACCCAATTATAAAAATAAATTACTTTTAAAAACCCATGAAACAAAGACAGGGAAAGAGAGAGAAATTCTTACACAATTCGTTCAGGGGCTGTGATGCAACGTGGATTGACCATATCTAGACCCACAGCTGGATGAGACATAAGGGTGGACACTCTTGGGGCTGAGAGGTTTGGTGAGGTTGGGTGAGCAAACGCAGACCCTTTAAAGTAATACTGCGTGCTACCCATCGCATGGGTCCCAAATCTCCAGGTTCCAGGGCATCTTCCTACATCGAAAACATGCATGAGAAACCCAGAAGATGGTACACCGTGTGATGGGGAAAGGTTTCTAAAACGCACCTCATTTCTCATCTCCTTGTGCTCGGGTTCGCCATTCCAGCCACTTTACTAGCAATCTCCCTACTTGGAGCATCAGCACCTTTAACCTCCTGTTCCGTACAGGTTGCAATTTGTCCTGAGGATGAACGGGAAGACGGGGAACCAATGAGAGACTAGCTCTTGGTGTTGGGACAGGCACAGGTCACTCTATTTTCCCATCAGGAAGAAGAATTAACCACAGGCTCAGCCTGCCCCCCGGAACCAGAACAGGGCCTGAAGCCATCCTGCGCTTTTGCGGCCAGCTCCAAAAAAAGCGAGTTGTAAAATGGAGCTTCAGGGCACTGCAATTCACAAACTTGCACAGTTATAAATGATAACTCTCGTCCACAAATATATTGAGGGAAGGCAAAGACGAGGAATTGAAATCAAGGCAGAATTAAAGGAAACAGATTTCAGGAGGTAGATTCGAATCGCCTTTAAAGCACATGAAAAGCGGCAAAACGTTATCAATGATGCCCTTGGCCAAAAAGGGCGTATGCGTTTTTTCCTGAATATATTCAGGAAAAAACGCATACGCCCTTTTTGGCCAACCAAGCAACCTGGAAAGGCAAATCAGCGCTACAAAGAAGTCTCGCTTCCCATCGGTCAAAAGGGCCATGCTGAAAAAAGTGTCAAAGAAAGAAATGCAGGACAGGCCATGGAGAAATGGGAGCCTGGCTACACTGATGGGCGGGATGTAAATTGACAACAGCCACTCTGGAGAAGTGTACGGTGTGTCCTGAAACATCTAAAAAACACAGCTTAGAGAGCATAGGGCACTTCCACGCATGGGGGTATAAAGTGGGAAAATTAAAAATCAGCAAGACGCAAGCACCCCAAAGTTTAGGGCTGCTCTGTTGACAAGGACCTCCACTTCATTCCACCTTAAATATCCCAGGAAAGCGAAAAATGGATAAAAAATTTGAGGTCCATATGTACAATGGAATATCACTCAGCCATGAAATCAATGTCATAAGGCTAGTAGCAGCATGATGAGTGGATTTAGGTACGACGATTCTAAGTGAAATAAGTCACACAGAAAAGGACACTTCTCATAAGGTGTCACTTATAGAGGGAATGTAAAATCCGTTACACTTGAACTGAATTACAAAACAGAACAGAGTCACACATGCAGAAAACACACTATGGCTGCTTAACGGGAAAGGTGAGGTGGGGTGATCCATAAAACAAGAGTTTCAAATTAGCTCAGATACCGTTCCATAAACCCAATATGTAACAGACAAGACCTACTCCTTGCTCAGAGAACTGGACTCAACACGCCCGATTCACTGCACAAGAATATATCTGACTAGTAATAATCTTAAAACCTATATATAGATAGCTCTCTGTTAGTGTGTCAAGTGGGTGTAAAGCGGCATAAACACAGCCGTGAAAAGCAGCTAAACCCCATTATAAAAATAAATTACTTTTAAAAACCCATGAAACAAAGACAGTGAAAGAGAGAGAAATTCTTACACAATTCGTTCAGGGGCTGTGATGCAACCTGGATTGACCATATCTAGACCCACAGCTGGATGAGACATAAGGGTGAACAATCTTGGGGCTGAGAGGTTTGGTGAGGTTGGGTGAGCAAACGCAGACCCTTTAAAGTAATACTGCGTGCTACCCATCGCATGGGTCCCAAATCTCCAGGTTCAAGGGCATCTTCCTACATCGAAAACATGCATGAGAAACCCAGAAGATGGTACACCGTGTGATGGGGAAAGGTTTCTAAAACGCACCTCATTTCTCATCTCCTTGTGCTCGGGTTCGCCATTCCAGCCACTTTACTAGCAATCTCCCTACTTGGAGCATCAGCACCTTTAACCTCCTGTTCCGTACAGGTTGCAATTTGTCCTGAGGATGAACGGGAAGACGGGGAACCAATGAGAGACTAGCTCTTGGTGTTGGGACAGGCACAGGTCACTCTATTTTCCCATCAGGAAGAAGAATTAACCACAGGCTCAGCCTGCCCCCCGGAACCAGAACAGGGCCTGAAGCCATCCTGCGCTTTTGCGGCCAGCTCCAAAAAAAGCGAGTTGTAAAATGGAGCTTCAGGGCACTGCAATTCACAAATCTGCAGAGTTATAAATGATAACTCTCGTCCACAAATATATTGAGGGAAGGCAAAGACGAGGAATTGAAATCAAGGCAGAATTGCAGGAAACAGATTTCAGGAGGTAGATTCGAATAGCCTTTAAAGCACATGAAAAGCGGCAAAACGTTGACAATGATGCCCTTGGCCAAAAAGGGCGTATGCGTTTTTTCCTGAATATATTCAGGAAAAAACGCATACGCCCTTTTTGGCCAACCAAGCAACCTGGAAAGGCAAATCAGCGCTACAAAGAAGTCTCGCTTCCCATCGGTCAAAAGGGCCATGCTGAAAAAAGTGTCAAAAAAAGAAATGCAGGACAGGCCATGGAGAAATGGGAGCCTTGATACACTGATGGGCGGGATGTAAATTGCCAACAGCCACTCTGGAGAAGTGTACGGTGTGTCCTGAAACATCTAAAAAACACAGCTTAGAGAGCATAGGGCACTTCCACGCATGGGGGTATAAAGTGGGAAAATTAAAAATCAGCAAGACACAAGCACCCCAAAGTTTAGGGCTGCTCTGTTGACAAGGACCTCCACTTCATTCCACCTTAAATATCCCAGGAAAGCGAAAAATGGATAAAAAATTTGAGGTCCATATGTACAATGGAATATCACTCAGCCATGAAATCAATGTCATAAGGCTAGTAGCAGCATGATGAGTGGATTTAGGTACGACGATTCTAAGTGAAATAAGTCACACAGAAAAGGACACTTCTCATAAGGTGTCACTTATAGAGGGAATGTAAAAACCGTTACACTTGAACTGAATTACAAAACAGAACAAAGTCACACATGCAGAAAACACACTATGGCTGCTTAACGGGAAAGGTGAGGTGGGGTGATCCATAAAACAAGAGTTTCAAATTAGCTCAGATACCGTTCCATAAACCCAATATGTAACAGACAAGACCTACTCCTTGCTCAGAGAACTGGACTCAACACGCCCGATTCACTGCACAAGAATATATCTGACTAGTAATAATCTTAAAACCTATATATAGATAGCTCTCTGTTAGTGTGTCAAGTGGGTGTAAAGCGGCATAAACACAGCCGTGAAAAGCAGCTAAACCCCATTATAAAAATAAATTACTTTTAAAAACCCATGAAACAAAGACAGTGAAAGAGAGAGAAATTCTTACACAATTCGTTCAGGGGCTGTGATGCAACCTAGATTGACCATATCTAGACCCACAGCTGGATGAGACATAAGGGTGAACAATCTTGGGGCTGAGAGGTTTGGTGAGGTTGGGTGAGCAAACGCAGACCCTTTAAAGTAATACTGCGTGCTACCCATCGCATGGGTCCCAAATCTCCAGGTTCCAGGGCATCTTCCTACATCGAAAACATGCATGAGAAACCCAGAAGATGGTACACCGTGTGATGGGGAAAGGTTTCTAAAACGCACCTCATTTCTCATCTCCTTGTGCTCGGGTTCGCCATTCCAGCCACTTTACTAGCAATCTCCCTACTTGGAGCATCAGCACCTTTAACCTCCTGTTCCGTACAGGTTGCAATTTGTCCTGAGGATGAACGGGAAATCGGGGAACCAATGAGAGACTAGCTCTTGGTGTTGGGACAGGCACAGGTCACTCTATTTTCCCATCAGGAAGAAGAATTAACCACAGGCTCAGCCTGCCCCCCGGAACCAGAACAGGGCCTGAAGCCATCCTGCGCTTTTGCGGCCAGCTCCAAAAAAAGCGAGTTGTAAAATGGAGCTTCAGGGCACTGCAATTCACAAACTTGCACAGTTATAAATGATAACTCTCGTCCACAAATATATTGAGGGAAGGCAAAGACGAGGAATTGAAATCAAGGCAGAATTAAAGGAAACAGATTTCAGGAGGTAGATTCGAATCGCCTTTAAAGCACATGAAAAGCGGCAAAACGTTATCAATGATGCCCTTGGCCAAAAAGGGCGTATGCGTTTTTTCCTGAATATATTCAGGAAAAAACGCATACGCCCTTTTTGGCCAACCAAGCAACCTGGAAAGGCAAATCAGCGCTACAAAGAAGTCTCGCTTCCCATCGGTCAAAAGGGCCATGCTGAAAAAAGTGTCAAAGAAAGAAATGCAGGACAGGCCATGGAGAAATGGGAGCCTGGCTACACTGATGGGCGGGATGTAAATTGACAACAGCCACTCTGGAGAAGTGTACGGTGTGTCCTGAAACATCTAAAAAACACAGCTTAGAGAGCATAGGGCACTTCCACGCATGGGGGTATAAAGTGGGAAAATTAAAAATCAGCAAGACGCAAGCACCCCAAAGTTTAGGGCTGCTCTGTTGACAAGGACCTCCACTTCATTCCACCTTAAATATCCCAGGAAAGCGAAAAATGGATAAAAAATTTGAGGTCCATATGTACAATGGAATATCACTCAGCCATGAAATCAATGTCATAAGGCTAGTAGCAGCATGATGAGTGGATTTAGGTACGACGATTCTAAGTGAAATAAGTCACACAGAAAAGGACACTTCTCATAAGGTGTCACTTATAGAGGGAATGTAAAATCCGTTACACTTGAACTGAATTACAAAACAGAACAGAGTCACACATGCAGAAAACACACTATGGCTGCTTAACGGGAAAGGTGAGGTGGGGTGATCCATAAAACAAGAGTTTCAAATTAGCTCAGATACCGTTCCATAAACCCAATATGTAACAGACAAGACCTACTCCTTGCTCAGAGAACTGGACTCAACACGCCCGATTCACTGCACAAGAATATATCTGACTAGTAATAATCTTAAAACCTATATATAGATAGCTCTCTGTTAGTGTGTCAAGTGGGTGTAAAGCGGCATAAACACAGCCGTGAAAAGCAGCTAAACCCCATTATAAAAATAAATTACTTTTAAAAACCCATGAAACAAAGACAGTGAAAGAGAGAGAAATTCTTACACAATTCGTTCAGGGGCTGTGATGCAACCTGGATTGACCATATCTAGACCCACAGCTGGATGAGACATAAGGGTGAACAATCTTGGGGCTGAGAGGTTTGGTGAGGT
This sequence comes from Balaenoptera physalus, assembly GCF_965194825.1. Lineage (NCBI taxonomy): Eukaryota > Metazoa > Chordata > Mammalia > Artiodactyla > Balaenopteridae > Balaenoptera > Balaenoptera physalus. Next base: position 615,824 of record NW_028126470.1, read on the forward strand.
TGGGTGAGCAAACGCAGACCCTTTAAAGTAATACTGCGTGCTACCCATCGCATGGGTCCCAAATCTCCAGGTTCAAGGGCATCTTCCTACATCGAAAACATGCATGAGAAACCCAGAAGATGGTACACCGTGTGATGGGGAAAGGTTTCTAAAACGCACCTCATTTCTCATCTCCTTGTGCTCGGGTTCGCCATTCCAGCCACTTTACTAGCAATCTCCCTACTTGGAGCATCAGCACCTTTAACCTCCTGTTCCGTACAGGTTGCAATTTGTCCTGAGGATGAACGGGAAGACGGGGAACCAATGAGAGACTAGCTCTTGGTGTTGGGACAGGCACAGGTCACTCTATTTTCCCATCAGGAAGAAGAATTAACCACAGGCTCAGCCTGCCCCCCGGAACCAGAACAGGGCCTGAAGCCATCCTGCGCTTTTGCGGCCAGCTCCAAAAAAAGCGAGTTGTAAAATGGAGCTTCAGGGCACTGCAATTCACAAATCTGCAGAGTTATAAATGATAACTCTCGTCCACAAATATATTGAGGGAAGGCAAAGACGAGGAATTGAAATCAAGGCAGAATTGCAGGAAACAGATTTCAGGAGGTAGATTCGAATAGCCTTTAAAGCACATGAAAAGCGGCAAAACGTTGACAATGATGCCCTTGGCCAAAAAGGGCGTATGCGTTTTTTCCTGAATATATTCAGGAAAAAACGCATACGCCCTTTTTGGCCAACCAAGCAACCTGGAAAGGCAAATCAGCGCTACAAAGAAGTCTCGCTTCCCATCGGTCAAAAGGGCCATGCTGAAAAAAGTGTCAAAAAAAGAAATGCAGGACAGGCCATGGAGAAATGGGAGCCTTGATACACTGATGGGCGGGATGTAAATTGCCAACAGCCACTCTGGAGAAGTGTACGGTGTGTCCTGAAACATCTAAAAAACACAGCTTAGAGAGCATAGGGCACTTCCACGCATGGGGGTATAAAGTGGGAAAATTAAAAATCAGCAAGACACAAGCACCCCAAAGTTTAGGGCTGCTCTGTTGACAAGGACCTCCACTTCATTCCACCTTAAATATCCCAGGAAAGCGAAAAATGGATAAAAAATTTGAGGTCCATATGTACAATGGAATATCACTCAGCCATGAAATCAATGTCATAAGGCTAGTAGCAGCATGATGAGTGGATTTAGGTACGACGATTCTAAGTGAAATAAGTCACACAGAAAAGGACACTTCTCATAAGGTGTCACTTATAGAGGGAATGTAAAAACCGTTACACTTGAACTGAATTACAAAACAGAACAAAGTCACACATGCAGAAAACACACTATGGCTGCTTAACGGGAAAGGTGAGGTGGGGTGATCCATAAAACAAGAGTTTCAAATTAGCTCAGATACCGTTCCATAAACCCAATATGTAACAGACAAGACCTACTCCTTGCTCAGAGAACTGGACTCAACACGCCCGATTCACTGCACAAGAATATATCTGACTAGTAATAATCTTAAAACCTATATATAGATAGCTCTCTGTTAGTGTGTCAAGTGGGTGTAAAGCGGCATAAACACAGCCGTGAAAAGCAGCTAAACCCCATTATAAAAATAAATTACTTTTAAAAACCCATGAAACAAAGACAGTGAAAGAGAGAGAAATTCTTACACAATTCGTTCAGGGGCTGTGATGCAACCTAGATTGACCATATCTAGACCCACAGCTGGATGAGACATAAGGGTGAACAATCTTGGGGCTGAGAGGTTTGGTGAGGTTGGGTGAGCAAACGCAGACCCTTTAAAGTAATACTGCGTGCTACCCATCGCATGGGTCCCAAATCTCCAGGTTCAAGGGCATCTTCCTACATCGAAAACATGCATGAGAAACCCAGAAGATGGTACACCGTGTGATGGGGAAAGGTTTCTAAAACGCACCTCATTTCTCATCTCCTTGTGCTCGGGTTCGCCATTCCAGCCACTTTACTAGCAATCTCCCTACTTGGAGCATCAGCACCTTTAACCTCCTGTTCCGTACAGGTTGCAATTTGTCCTGAGGATGAACGGGAAGACGGGGAACCAATGAGAGACTAGCTCTTGGTGTTGGGACAGGCACAGGTCACTCTATTTTCCCATCAGGAAGAAGAATTAACCACAGGCTCAGCCTGCCCCCCGGAACCAGAACAGGGCCTGAAGCCATCCTGCGCTTTTGCGGCCAGCTCCAAAAAAAGCGAGTTGTAAAATGGAGCTTCAGGGCACTGCAATTCACAAATCTGCAGAGTTATAAATGATAACTCTCGTCCACAAATATATTGAGGGAAGGCAAAGACGAGGAATTGAAATCAAGGCAGAATTGCAGGAAACAGATTTCAGGAGGTAGATTCGAATAGCCTTTAAAGCACATGAAAAGCGGCAAAACGTTGACAATGATGCCCTTGGCCAAAAAGGGCGTATGCGTTTTTTCCTGAATATATTCAGGAAAAAACGCATACGCCCTTTTTGGCCAACCAAGCAACCTGGAAAGGCAAATCAGCGCTACAAAGAAGTCTCGCTTCCCATCGGTCAAAAGGGCCATGCTGAAAAAAGTGTCAAAAAAAGAAATGCAGGACAGGCCATGGAGAAATGGGAGCCTTGATACACTGATGGGCGGGATGTAAATTGCCAACAGCCACTCTGGAGAAGTGTACGGTGTGTCCTGAAACATCTAAAAAACACAGCTTAGAGAGCATAGGGCACTTCCACGCATGGGGGGATAAAGTGGGAAAATTAAAAATCAGCAAGACACAAGCACCCCAAAGTTTAGGGCTGCTCTGTTGACAAGGACCTCCACTTCATTCCACCTTAAATATCCCAGGAAAGCGAAAAATGGATAAAAAATTTGAGGTCCATATGTACAATGGAATATCACTCAGCCATGAAATCAATGTCATAAGGCTAGTAGCAGCATGATGAGTGGATTTAGGTACGACGATTCTAAGTGAAATAAGTCACACAGAAAAGGACACTTCTCATAAGGTGTCACTTATAGAGGGAATGTAAAAACCGTTACACTTGAACTGAATTACAAAACAGAACAGAGTCACACATGCAGAAAACACACTATGGCTGCTTAACGGGAAAGGTGAGGTGGGGTGATCCATAAAACAAGAGTTTCAAATTAGCTCAGATACCGTTCCATAAACCCAATATGTAACAGACAAGACCTACTCCTTGCTCAGAGAACTGGACTCAACACGCCCGATTCACTGCACAAGAATATATCTGACTAGTAATAATCTTAAAACCTATATATAGATAGCTCTCTGTTAGTGTGTCAAGTGGGTGTAAAGCGGCATAAACACAGCCGTGAAAAGCAGCTAAACCCCATTATAAAAATAAATTACTTTTAAAAACCCATGAAACAAAGACAGTGAAAGAGAGAGAAATTCTTACACAATTCGTTCAGGGGCTGTGATGCAACCTGGATTGACCATATCTAGACCCACAGCTGGATGAGACATAAGGGTGAACAATCTTGGGGCTGAGAGGTTTGGTGAGGTTGGGTGAGCAAACGCAGACCCTTTAAAGTAATACTGCGTGCTACCCATCGCATGGGTCCCAAATCTCCAGGTTCAAGGGCATCTTCCTACATCGAAAACATGCATGAGAAACCCAGAAGATGGTACACCGTGTGATGGGGAAAGGTTTCTAAAACGCACCTCATTTCTCATCTCCTTGTGCTCGGGTTCGCCATTCCAGCCACTTTACTAGCAATCTCCCTACTTGGAGCATCAGCACCTTTAACCTCCTGTTCCGTACAGGTTGCAATTTGTCCTGAGGATGAACGGGAAGACGGGGAACCAATGAGAGACTAGCTCTTGGTGTTGGGACAGGCACAGGTCACTCTATTTTCCCATCAGGAAGAAGAATTAACCACAGGCTCAGCCTGCCCCCCGGAACCAGAACAGGGCCTGAAGCCATCCTGCGCTTTTGCGGCCAGCTCCAAAAAAAGCGAGTTGTAAAATGGAGCTTCAGGGCACTGCAATTCACAAATCTGCAGAGTTATAAATGATAACTCTCGTCCACAAATATATTGAGGGAAGGCAAAGACGAGGAATTGAAATCAAGGCAGAATTGCAGGAAACAATTTTCAGGAGGTAGATTCGAATAGCCTTTAAAGCACATGAAAAGCGGCAAAACGTTGACAATGATGCCCTTGGCCAAAAAGGGCGTATGCGTTTTTTCCTGAATATATTCAGGAAAAAACGCATACGCCCTTTTTGGCCAACCAAGCAACCTGGAAAGGCAAATCAGCGCTACAAAGAAGTCTCGCTTCCCATCGGTCAAAAGGGCCATGCTGAAAAAAGTGTCAAAAAAAGAAATGCAGGACAGGCCATGGAGAAATGGGAGCCTTGATACACTGATGGGCGGGATGTAAATTGCCAACAGCCACTCTGGAGAAGTGTACGGTGTGTCCTGAAACATCTAAAAAACACAGCTTAGAGAGCATAGGGCACTTCCACGCATGGGGGGATAAAGTGGGAAAATTAAAAATCAGCAAGACGCAAGCACCCCAAAGTTTAGGGCTGCTCTGTTGACAAGGACCTCCACTTCATTCCACCTTAAATATCCCAGGAAAGCGAAAAATGGATAAAAAATTTGAGGTCCATATGTACAATGGAATATCACTCAGCCATGAAATCAATGTCATAAGGCTAGTAGCAGCATGATGAGTGGATTTAGGTAAGACGATTCTAAGTGAAATAAGTCACACAGAAAAGGACACTTCTCATAAGGTGTCACTTATAGAGGGAATGTAAAAACCGTTACACTTGAACTGAATTACAAAACAGAACAGAGTCACACATGCAGAAAACACACTATGGCTGCTTAACGGGAAAGGTGAGGTGGGGTGATCCATAAAACAAGAGTTTCAAATTAGCTCAGATACCGTTCCATAAACCCAATATGTAACAGACAAGACCTACTCCTTGCTCAGAGAACTGGACTCAACACGCCCGATTCACTGCACAAGAATATATCTGACTAGTAATAATCTTAAAACCTATATATAGATAGCTCTCTGTTAGTGTGTCAAGTGGGTGTAAAGCGGCATAAACACAGCCGTGAAAAGCAGCTAAACCCCATTATAAAAATAAATTACTTTTAAAAACCCATGAAACAAAGACAGTGAAAGAGAGAGAAATTCTTACACAATTCGTTCAGGGGCTGTGATGCAACCTGGATTGACCATATCTAGACCCACAGCTGGATGAGACATAAGGGTGAACAATCTTGGGGCTGAGAGGTTTGGTGAGGTTGGGTGAGCAAACGCAGACCCTTTAAAGTAATACTGCGTGCTACCCATCGCATGGGTCCCAAATCTCCAGGTTCAAGGGCATCTTCCTACATCGAAAACATGCATGAGAAACCCAGAAGATGGTACACCGTGTGATGGGGAAAGGTTTCTAAAACGCACCTCATTTCTCATCTCCTTGTGCTCGGGTTCGCCATTCCAGCCACTTTACTAGCAATCTCCCTACTTGGAGCATCAGCACCTTTAACCTCCTGTTCCGTACAGGTTGCAATTTGTCCTGAGGATGAACGGGAAGACGGGGAACCAATGAGAGACTAGCTCTTGGTGTTGGGACAGGCACAGGTCACTCTATTTTCCCATCAGGAAGAAGAATTAACCACAGGCTCAGCCTGCCCCCCGGAACCAGAACAGGGCCTGAAGCCATCCTGCGCTTTTGCGGCCAGCTCCAAAAAAAGCGAGTTGTAAAATGGAGCTTCAGGGCACTGCAATTCACAAATCTGCAGAGTTATAAATGATAACTCTCGTCCACAAATATATTGAGGGAAGGCAAAGACGAGGAATTGAAATCAAGGCAGAATTGCAGGAAACAGATTTCAGGAGGTAGATTCGAATAGCCTTTAAAGCACATGAAAAGCGGCAAAACGTTGACAATGATGCCCTTGGCCAAAAAGGGCGTATGCGTTTTTTCCTGAATATATTCAGGAAAAAACGCATACGCCCTTTTTGGCCAACCAAGCAACCTGGAAAGGCAAATCAGCGCTACAAAGAAGTCTCGCTTCCCATCGGTCAAAAGGGCCATGCTGAAAAAAGTGTCAAAAAAAGAAATGCAGGACAGGCCATGGAGAAATGGGAGCCTTGATACACTGATGGGCGGGATGTAAATTGCCAACAGCCACTCTGGAGAAGTGTACGGTGTGTCCTGAAACATCTAAAAAACACAGCTTAGAGAGCATAGGGCACTTCCACGCATGGGGGTATAAAGTGGGAAAATTGAAAATCAGCAAGACACAAGCACCCCAAAGTTTAGGGCTGCTCTGTTGACAAGGACCTCCACTTCATTCCACCTTAAATATCCCAGGAAAGCGAAAAATGGATAAAAAATTTGAGGTCCATATGTACAATGGAATATCACTCAGCCATGAAATCAATGTCATAAGGCTAGTAGCAGCATGATGAGTGGATTTAGGTACGACGATTCTAAGTGAAATAAGTCACACAGAAAAGGACACTTCTCATAAGGTGTCACTTATAGAGGGAATGTAAAAACCGTTACACTTGAACTGAATTACAAAACAGAACAAAGTCACACATGCAGAAAACACACTATGGCTGCTTAACGGGAAAGGTGAGGTGGGGTGATCCATAAAACAAGAGTTTCAAATTAGCTCAGATACCGTTCCATAAACCCAATATGTAACAGACAAGACCTACTCCTTGCTCAGAGAACTGGACTCAACAAGCCCGATTCACTGCACAAGAATATATCTGACTAGTAATAATCTTAAAACCTATATATAGATAGCTCTCTGTTAGTGTGTCAAGTGGGTGTAAAGCGGCATAAACACAGCCGTGAAAAGCAGCTAAACCCCATTATAAAAATAAATTACTTTTAAAAACCCATGAAACAAAGACAGTGAAAGAGAGAGAAATTCTTACACAATTCGTTCAGGGGCTGTGATGCAACCTAGATTGACCATATCTAGACCCACAGCTGGATGAGACATAAGGGTGAACAATCTTGGGGCTGAGAGGTTTGGTGAGGTTGGGTGAGCAAACGCAGACCCTTTAAAGTAATACTGCGTGCTACCCATCGCATGGGTCCCAAATCTCCAGGTTCAAGGGCATCTTCCTACATCGAAAACATGCATGAGAAACCCAGAAGATGGTACACCGTGTGATGGGGAAAGGTTTCTAAAACGCACCTCATTTCTCATCTCCTTGTGCTCGGGTTCGCCATTCCAGCCACTTTACTAGCAATCTCCCTACTTGGAGCATCAGCACCTTTAACCTCCTGTTCCGTACAGGTTGCAATTTGTCCTGAGGATGAACGGGAAGACGGGGAACCAATGAGAGACTAGCTCTTGGTGTTGGGACAGGCACAGGTCACTCTATTTTCCCATCAGGAAGAAGAATTAACCACAGGCTCAGCCTGCCCCCCGGAACCAGAACAGGGCCTGAAGCCATCCTGCGCTTTTGCGGCCAGCTCCAAAAAAAGCGAGTTGTAAAATGGAGCTTCAGGGCACTGCAATTCACAAATCTGCAGAGTTATAAATGATAACTCTCGTCCACAAATATATTGAGGGAAGGCAAAGACGAGGAATTGAAATCAAGGCAGAATTGCAGGAAACAGATTTCAGGAGGTAGATTCGAATAGCCTTTAAAGCACATGAAAAGCGGCAAAACGTTGACAATGATGCCCTTGGCCAAAAAGGGCGTATGCGTTTTTTCCTGAATATATTCAGGAAAAAACGCATACGCCCTTTTTGGCCAACCAAGCAACCTGGAAAGGCAAATCAGCGCTACAAAGAAGTCTCGCTTCCCATCGGTCAAAAGGGCCATGCTGAAAAAAGTGTCAAAAAAAGAAATGCAGGACAGGCCATGGAGAAATGGGAGCCTTGATACACTGATGGGCGGGATGTAAATTGCCAACAGCCACTCTGGAGAAGTGTACGGTGTGTCCTGAAACATCTAAAAAACACAGCTTAGAGAGCATAGGGCACTTCCACGCATGGGGGGATAAAGTGGGAAAATTAAAAATCAGCAAGACACAAGCACCCCAAAGTTTAGGGCTGCTCTGTTGACAAGGACCTCCACTTCATTCCACCTTAAATATCCCAGGAAAGCGAAAAATGGATAAAAAATTTGAGGTCCATATGTACAATGGAATATCACTCAGCCATGAAATCAATGTCATAAGGCTAGTAGCAGCATGATGAGTGGATTTAGGTACGACGATTCTAAGTGAAATAAGTCACACAGAAAAGGACACTTCTCATAAGGTGTCACTTATAGAGGGAATGTAAAAACCGTTACACTTGAACTGAATTACAAAACAGAAGAAAGTCACACATGCAGAAAACACACTATGGCTGCTTAACGGGAAAGGTGAGGTGGGGTGATCCATAAAACAAGAGTTTCAAATTAGCTCAGATACCGTTCCATAAACCCAATATGTAACAGACAAGACCTACTCCTTGCTCAGAGAACTGGACTCAACACGCCCGATTCACCGCACAAGAATATATCTGACTAATAATAATCTTAAAACCTATGTATTGATATCTCTCTGTTAGTGTGTCAAGTGGGTGTAAAGCGGCATAAACACAGCCGTGAAAAGCAGCTAAACCCCATTATAAAAATAAATTACTTTTAAAAACCCATGAAACAAAGACAGGGAAAGAGAGAGAAATTCTTACACAATTCGTTCAGGGGCTGTGATGCAACGTGGATTGACCATATCTAGACCCACAGCTGGATGAGACATAAGGGTGGACACTCTTGGGGCTGAGAGGTTTGGTGAGGTTGGGTGAGCAAACGCAGACCCTTTAAAGTAATACTGCGTGCTACCCATCGCATGGGTCCCAAATCTCCAGGTTCAAGGGCATCTTCCTACATCGAAAACATGCATGAGAAACCCAGAAGATGGTACACCGTGTGATGGGGAAAGGTTTCTAAAACGCACCTCATTTCTCATCTCCTTGTGCTCGGGTTCGCCATTCCAGCCACTTTACTAGCAATCTCCCTACTTGGAGCATCAGCACCTTTAACCTCCTGTTCCGTACAGGTTGCAATTTGTCCTGAGGATGAACGGGAAATCGGGGAACCAATGAGAGACTAGCTCTTGGTGTTGGGACAGGCACAGGTCACTCTATTTTCCCATCAGGAAGAAGAATTAACCACAGGCTCAGCCTGCCCCCCGGAACCAGAACAGGGCCTGAAGCCATCCTGCGCTTTTGCGGCCAGCTCCAAAAAAAGCGAGTTGTAAAATGGAGCTTCAGGGCACTGCAATTCACAAATTTGCAGAGTTATAAATGATAACTCTCGTCCACAAATATATTGAGGGAAGGCAAAGACGAGGAATTGAAATCAAGGCAGAATTGCCGGAAACAGATTTCAGGAGGTAGATTCGAATCGCCTTTAAAGCACATGAAAAGCGGCAAAACGTTGACAATGATGCCCTTGGCCAAAAAGGGCGTATGCGTTTTTTCCTGAATATATTCAAGAAAAAACGCATACCCCCTTTTTGGCCAACCAAGCAACCTGGAAAGGCAAATCAGCGCTACAAAGAAGTCTCGCTTCCCATCAGTTAAAAGGGCCATGTTGAAAAAAGTGTCAAAACCAGAAATGCAGGACAGGCCATGGAGAAATGGGAGCCTTGCTACACTGATGGGCGGGATGTAAATTGCCAACAGCCACTCTGGAGAAGTGTACGGTGTGTCCTGAAACATCTAAAAAACACAGCTTAGAGAGCATAGGGCACTTCCACGCATGGGGGTATAAAGTGGGAAAATTAAAAATCAGCAAGACACAAGCACCCCAAAGTTTAGGGCTGCTCTGTTGACAAGGACCTCCACTTCATTCCACCTTAAATATCCCAGGAAAGCGAAAAATGGATAAAAAATTGGATGTCCATATGTACAATGGAATATCACTCAGCCATGAAATCAATGTCATAAGGCTAGTAGCAGCATGATGAGTGGATTTAGGTACGACGATTCTAAGTGAAATAAGTCACACAGAAAAGGACACTTCTCATAAGGTGTCACTTATAGAGGGAATGTAAAAACTGTTACACTTGAACTGAATTACAAAACAGAACACAGTCACACATGCAGAAAACACACTATGGCTGCTTAACGGGAAAGGTGAGGTGGGGTGATCCATAAAACAAGAGTTTCAAATTAGCTCAGATACCGTTCCATAAACCCAATATATAACAGACAAGACCTACTCCTTGCTCAGAGAACTGGACTCAACACGCCCGATTCACCGCACAAGAATATATCTGACTAGTAATAATCTTAAAACCTATGTATTGATATCTCTCTGTTAGTGTGTCAAGTGGGTGTAAAGCGGCATAAACACAGCCGTGAAAAGCAGCTAAACCCCATTATAAAAATAAATTACTTTTCAAAACCCATGAAACAAAGACAGGGAAAGAGAGAGAAATTCTTACACAATTCGTTCAGGGGCTGTGATGCAACCTGGATTGACCATATCTAGACCCACAGCTGGATGAGACATAAGGGTGAACAATCTTGGGGCTGAGAGGTTTGGTGAGGTTGGGTGAGCAAACGCAGACCCTTTAAAGTAATACTGCGTGCTACCCATCGCATGGGTCCCAAATCTCCAGGTTCAAGGGCATCTTCCTACATCGAAAACATGCATGAGAAACCCAGAAGATGGTACACCGTGTGATGGGGAAAGGTTTCTAAAACGCACCTCATTTCTCATCTCCTTGTGCTCGGGTTCGCCATTCCAGCCACTTTACTAGCAATCTCCCTACTTGGAGCATCAGCACCTTTAACCTCCTGTTCCGTACAGGTTGCAATTTGTCCTGAGGATGAACGGGAAGACGGGGAACCAATGAGAGACTAGCTCTTGGTGTTGGGACAGGCACAGGTCACTCTATTTTCCCATCAGGAAGAAGAATTAACCACAGGCTCAGCCTGCCCCCCGGAACCAGAACAGGGCCTGAAGCCATCCTGCGCTTTTGCGGCCAGCTCCAAAAAAAGCGAGTTGTAAAATGGAGCTTCAGGGCACTGCAATTCACAAATCTGCAGAGTTATAAATGATAACTCTCGTCCACAAATATATTGAGGGAAGGCAAAGACGAGGAATTGAAATCAAGGCAGAATTGCAGGAAACAGATTTCAGGAGGTAGATTCGAATAGCCTTTAAAGCACATGAAAAGCGGCAAAACGTTGACAATGATGCCCTTGGCCAAAAAGGGCGTATGCGTTTTTTCCTGAATATATTCAGGAAAAAACGCATACGCCCTTTTTGGCCAACCAAGCAACCTGGAAAGGCAAATCAGCGCTACAAAGAAGTCTCGCTTCCCATCGGTCAAAAGGGCCATGCTGAAAAAAGTGTCAAAAAAAGAAATGCAGGACAGGCCATGGAGAAATGGGAGCCTTGATACACTGATGGGCGGGATGTAAATTGCCAACAGCCACTCTGGAGAAGTGTACGGTGTGTCCTGAAACATCTAAAAAACACAGCTTAGAGAGCATAGGGCACTTCCACGCATGGGGGTATAAAGTGGGAAAATTGAAAATCAGCAAGACACAAGCACCCCAAAGTTTAGGGCTGCTCTGTTGACAAGGACCTCCACTTCATTCCACCTTAAATATCCCAGGAAAGCGAAAAATGGATAAAAAATTTGAGGTCCATATGTACAATGGAATATCACTCAGCCATGAAATCAATGTCATAAGGCTAGTAGCAGCATGATGAGTGGATTTAGGTACGACGATTCTAAGTGAAATAAGTCACACAGAAAAGGACACTTCTCATAAGGTGTCACTTATAGAGGGAATGTAAAAACCGTTACACTTGAACTGAATTACAAAACAGAACAAAGTCACACATGCAGAAAACACACTATGGCTGCTTAACGGGAAAGGTGAGGTGGGGTGATCCATAAAACAAGAGTTTCAAATTAGCTCAGATACCGTTCCATAAACCCAATATGTAACAGACAAGACCTACTCCTTGCTCAGAGAACTGGACTCAACAAGCCCGATTCACTGCACAAGAATATATCTGACTAGTAATAATCTTAAAACCTATATATAGATAGCTCTCTGTTAGTGTGTCAAGTGGGTGTAAAGCGGCATAAACACAGCCGTGAAAAGCAGCTAAACCCCATTATAAAAATAAATTACTTTTAAAAACCCATGAAACAAAGACAGTGAAAGAGAGAGAAATTCTTACACAATTCGTTCAGGGGCTGTGATGCAACCTAGATTGACCATATCTAGACCCACAGCTGGATGAGACATAAGGGTGAACAATCTTGGGGCTGAGAGGTTTGGTGAGGTTGGGTGAGCAAACGCAGACCCTTTAAAGTAATACTGCGTGCTACCCATCGCATGGGTCCCAAATCTCCAGGTTCAAGGGCATCTTCCTACATCGAAAACATGCATGAGAAACCCAGAAGATGGTACACCGTGTGATGGGGAAAGGTTTCTAAAACGCACCTCATTTCTCATCTCCTTGTGCTCGGGTTCGCCATTCCAGCCACTTTACTAGCAATCTCCCTACTTGGAGCATCAGCACCTTTAACCTCCTGTTCCGTACAGGTTGCAATTTGTCCTGAGGATGAACGGGAAGACGGGGAACCAATGAGAGACTAGCTCTTGGTGTTGGGACAGGCACAGGTCACTCTATTTTCCCATCAGGAAGAAGAATTAACCACAGGCTCAGCCTGCCCCCCGGAACCAGAACAGGGCCTGAAGCCATCCTGCGCTTTTGCGGCCAGCTCCAAAAAAAGCGAGTTGTAAAATGGAGCTTCAGGGCACTGCAATTCACAAATCTGCAGAGTTATAAATGATAACTCTCGTCCACAAATATATTGAGGGAAGGCAAAGACGAGGAATTGAAATCAAGGCAGAATTGCAGGAAACAGATTTCAGGAGGTAGATTCGAATAGCCTTTAAAGCACATGAAAAGCGGCAAAACGTTGACAATGATGCCCTTGGCCAAAAAGGGCGTATGCGTTTTTTCCTGAATATATTCAGGAAAAAACGCATACGCCCTTTTTGGCCAACCAAGCAACCTGGAAAGGCAAATCAGCGCTACAAAGAAGTCTCGCTTCCCATCGGTCAAAAGGGCCATGCTGAAAAAAGTGTCAAAAAAAGAAATGCAGGACAGGCCATGGAGAAATGGGAGCCTTGATACACTGATGGGCGGGATGTAAATTGCCAACAGCCACTCTGGAGAAGTGTACGGTGTGTCCTGAAACATCTAAAAAACACAGCTTAGAGAGCATAGGGCACTTCCACGCATGGGGGGATAAAGTGGGAAAATTAAAAATCAGCAAGACACAAGCACCCCAAAGTTTAGGGCTGCTCTGTTGACAAGGACCTCCACTTCATTCCACCTTAAATATCCCAGGAAAGCGAAAAATGGATAAAAAATTTGAGGTCCATATGTACAATGGAATATCACTCAGCCATGAAATCAATGTCATAAGGCTAGTAGCAGCATGATGAGTGGATTTAGGTACGACGATTCTAAGTGAAATAAGTCACACAGAAAAGGACACTTCTCATAAGGTGTCACTTATAGAGGGAATGTAAAAACCGTTACACTTGAACTGAATTACAAAACAGAAGAAAGTCACACATGCAGAAAACACACTATGGCTGCTTAACGGGAAAGGTGAGGTGGGGTGATCCATAAAACAAGAGTTTCAAATTAGCTCAGATACCGTTCCATAAACCCAATATGTAACAGACAAGACCTACTCCTTGCTCAGAGAACTGGACTCAACACGCCCGATTCACCGCACAAGAATATATCTGACTAATAATAATCTTAAAACCTATGTATTGATATCTCTCTGTTAGTGTGTCAAGTGGGTGTAAAGCGGCATAAACACAGCCGTGAAAAGCAGCTAAACCCCATTATAAAAATAAATTACTTTTAAAAACCCATGAAACAAAGACAGGGAAAGAGAGAGAAATTCTTACACAATTCGTTCAGGGGCTGTGATGCAACGTGGATTGACCATATCTAGACCCACAGCTGGATGAGACATAAGGGTGGACACTCTTGGGGCTGAGAGGTTTGGTGAGGTTGGGTGAGCAAACGCAGACCCTTTAAAGTAATACTGCGTGCTACCCATCGCATGGGTCCCAAATCTCCAGGTTCAAGGGCATCTTCCTACATCGAAAACATGCATGAGAAACCCAGAAGATGGTACACCGTGTGATGGGGAAAGGTTTCTAAAACGCACCTCATTTCTCATCTCCTTGTGCTCGGGTTCGCCATTCCAGCCACTTTACTAGCAATCTCCCTACTTGGAGCATCAGCACCTTTAACCTCCTGTTCCGTACAGGTTGCAATTTGTCCTGAGGATGAACGGGAAATCGGGGAACCAATGAGAGACTAGCTCTTGGTGTTGGGACAGGCACAGGTCACTCTATTTTCCCATCAGGAAGAAGAATTAACCACAGGCTCAGCCTGCCCCCCGGAACCAGAACAGGGCCTGAAGCCATCCTGCGCTTTTGCGGCCAGCTCCAAAAAAAGCGAGTTGTAAAATGGAGCTTCAGGGCACTGCAATTCACAAATTTGCAGAGTTATAAATGATAACTCTCGTCCACAAATATATTGAGGGAAGGCAAAGACGAGGAATTGAAATCAAGGCAGAATTGCCGGAAACAGATTTCAGGAGGTAGATTCGAATCGCCTTTAAAGCACATGAAAAGCGGCAAAACGTTGACAATGATGCCCTTGGCCAAAAAGGGCGTATGCGTTTTTTCCTGAATATATTCAAGAAAAAACGCATACCCCCTTTTTGGCCAACCAAGCAACCTGGAAAGGCAAATCAGCGCTACAAAGAAGTCTCGCTTCCCATCAGTTAAAAGGGCCATGTTGAAAAAAGTGTCAAAACCAGAAATGCAGGACAGGCCATGGAGAAATGGGAGCCTTGCTACACTGATGGGCGGGATGTAAATTGCCAACAGCCACTCTGGAGAAGTGTACGGTGTGTCCTGAAACATCTAAAAAACACAGCTTAGAGAGCATAGGGCACTTCCACGCATGGGGGTATAAAGTGGGAAAATTAAAAATCAGCAAGACACAAGCACCCCAAAGTTTAGGGCTGCTCTGTTGACAAGGACCTCCACTTCATTCCACCTTAAATATCCCAGGAAAGCGAAAAATGGATAAAAAATTGGATGTCCATATGTACAATGGAATATCACTCAGCCATGAAATCAATGTCATAAGGCTAGTAGCAGCATGATGAGTGGATTTAGGTACGACGATTCTAAGTGAAATAAGTCACACAGAAAAGGACACTTCTCATAAGGTGTCACTTATAGAGGGAATGTAAAAACTGTTACACTTGAACTGAATTACAAAACAGAACACAGTCACACATGCAGAAAACACACTATGGCTGCTTAACGGGAAAGGTGAGGTGGGGTGATCCATAAAACAAGAGTTTCAAATTAGCTCAGATACCGTTCCATAAACCCAATATATAACAGACAAGACCTACTCCTTGCTCAGAGAACTGGACTCAACACGCCCGATTCACCGCACAAGAATATATCTGACTAGTAATAATCTTAAAACCTATGTATTGATATCTCTCTGTTAGTGTGTCAAGTGGGTGTAAAGCGGCATAAACACAGCCGTGAAAAGCAGCTAAACCCCATTATAAAAATAAATTACTTTTCAAAACCCATGAAACAAAGACAGGGAAAGAGAGAGAAATTCTTACACAATTCGTTCAGGGGCTGTGATGCAACGTGGATTGACCATATCTAGACCCAAAGCTGGATGAGACATAAGGGTGGACACTCTTGGGGCTGAGAGGTTTGGTGAGGTTGGGTGAGCAAACGCAGACCCTTTAAAGTAATACTGCGTGCTACCCATCGCATGGGTCCCAAATCTCCAGGTTCAAGGGCATCTTCCTACATCGAAAACATGCATGAGAAACCCAGAAGATGGTACACCGTGTGATGGGGAAAGGTTTCTAAAACGCACCTCATTTCTCATCTCCTTGTGCTCGGGTTCGCCATTCCAGCCACTTTACTAGCAATCTCCCTACTTGGAGCATCAGCACCTTTAACCTCCTGTTCCGTACAGGTTGCAATTTGTCCTGAGGATGAACGGGAAGACGGGGAACCAATGAGAGACTAGCTCTTGGTGTTGGGACAGGCACAGGTCACTCTATTTTCCCATCAGGAAGAAGAATTAACCACAGGCTCAGCCTGCCCCCCGGAATCAGAACAGGGCCTGAAGCCATCCTGCGCTTTTGCGGCCAGTTCCAAAAAAAGCGAGTTGTAAAATGGAGCTTCAGGGCACTGCAATTCACAAATTTGCAGAGTTAAAAATGATAACTCTCGTCCACAAATATATTGAGGGAAGGCAAAGACGAGGAATTGAAATCAAGGCAGAATTGCCGGAAACAGATTTCAGGAGGTAGATTCGAATCGCCTTTAAAGCACATGAAAAGCGGCAAAACGTTGACAATGATGCCCTTGGCCAAAAAGGGCGTATGCGTTTTTTCCTGAATATATTCAAGAAAAAACGCATACCCCCTTTTTGGCCAACCAAGCAACCTGGAAAGGCAAATCAGCGCTACAATGAAGTCTCGCTTCCCATCAGTTAAAAGGGCCATGTTGAAAAAAGTGTCAAAACCAGAAATGCAGGACAGGCCCTGGAGAAATGGGAGCCTTGCTACACTGATGGGCGGGATGTAAATTGCCAACAGCCACTCTGGAGAAGTGTACGGTGTGTCCTGAAACATCTAAAAAACACAGCTTAGAGAGCATAGGGCACTTCCACGCATGGGGGTATAAAGTGGGAAAATTAAAAATCAGCAAGACACAAGCACCCCAAAGTTTAGGGCTGCTCTGTTGACAAGGACCTCCACTTCATTCCACCTTAAATATCCCAGGAAAGCGAAAAATGGATAAAAAATTGGATGTCCATATGTACAATGGAATATCACTCAGCCATGAAATCAATGTCATAAGGCTAGTAGCAGCATGATGAGTGGATTTAGGTACGACGATTCTAAGTGAAATAAGTCACACAGAAAAGGACACTTCTCATAAGGTGTCACTTATAGAGGGAATGTAAAAACTGTTACACTTGAACTGAATTACAAAACAGAACACAGTCACACATGCAGAAAACACACTATGGCTGCTTAACGGGAAAGGTGAGGTGGGGTGATCCATAAAACAAGAGTTTCAAATTAGCTCAGATACCGTTCCATAAACCCAATATATAACAGACAAGACCTACTCCTTGCTCAGAGAACTGGACTCAACACGCCCGATTCACCGCACAAGAATATATCTGACTAGTAATAATCTTAAAACCTATGTATTGATATCTCTCTGTTAGTGTGTCAAGTGGGTGTAAAGCGGCATAAACACAGCCGTGAAAAGCAGCTAAACCCCATTATAAAAATAAATTACTTTTCAAAACCCATGAAACAAAGACAGGGAAAGAGAGAGAAATTCTTACACAATTCGTTCAGGGGCTGTAATGCAACGTGGATTGACCATATCTAGACCCACAGCTGGATGAGACATAAGGGTGGACACTCTTGGGGCTGAGAGGTTTGGTGAGGTTGGGTGAGCAAACGCAGACCCTTTAAAGTAATACTGCGTGCTACCCATCGCATGGGTCCCAAATCTCCAGGTTCAAGGGCATCTTCCTACATCGAAAACATGCATGAGAAACCCAGAAGATGGTACACCGTGTGATGGGGAAAGGTTTCTAAAACGCACCTCATTTCTCATCTCCTTGTGCTCGGGTTCGCCATTCCAGCCACTTTACTAGCAATCTCCCTACTTGGAGCATCAGCACCTTTAACCTCCTGTTCCGTACAGGTTGCAATTTGTCCTGAGGATGAACGGGAAATCGGGGAACCAATGAGAGACTAGCTCTTGGTGTTGGGACAGGCACAGGTCACTCTATTTTCCCATCAGGAAGAAGAATTAACCACAGGCTCAGCCTGCCCCCCGGAACCAGAACAGGGCCTGAAGCCATCCTGCGCTTTTGCGGCCAGCTCCAAAAAAAGCGAGTTGTAAAATGGAGCTTCAGGGCACTGCAATTCACAAATTTGCAGAGTTATAAATGATAACTCTCGTCCACAAATATATTGAGGGAAGGCAAAGACGAGGAATTGAAATCAAGGCAGAATTGCCGGAAACAGATTTCAGGAGGTAGATTCGAATCGCCTTTAAAGCACATGAAAAGCGGCAAAAGGTTGACAATGATGCCCTTGGCCAAAAAGGGCGTATTCGTTTTTTCCTGAATATATTCAAGAAAAAACGCATACCCCCTTTTTGGCCAACCAAGCAACCTGGAAAGGCAAATCAGCGCTACAAAGAAGTCTCGCTTCCCATCGGTCAAAAGGGCCATGCTGAAAAAAGTGTCAAAAAAAGAAATGCAGGACAGGCCATGGAGAAATGGGAGCCTTGATACACTGATGGGCGGGATGTAAATTGCCAACAGCCACTCTGGAGAAGTGTACGGTGTGTCCTGAAACATCTAAAAAACACAGGTTAGAGAGCATAGGGCACTTCCACGCATGGGGGTATAAAGTGGGAAAATTAAAAATCAGCAAGACACAAGCACCCCAAAGTTTAGGGCTGCTCTGTTGACAAGGACCTCCACTTCATTCCACCTTAAATATCCCAGGAAAGCGAAAAATGGATAAAAAATTTGAGGTCCATATGTACAATGGAATATCACTCAGCCATGAAATCAATGTCATAAGGCTAGTAGCAGCATGATGAGTGGATTTAGGTACGACGATTCTAAGTGAAATAAGTCACACAGAAAAGGACACTTCTCATAAGGTGTCACTTATAGAGGGAATGTAAAAACCGTTACACTTGAACTGAATTACAAAACAGAACAGAGTCACACATGCAGAAAACACACTATGGCTGCTTAACGGGAAAGGTGAGGTGGGGTGATCCATAAAACAAGAGTTTCAAATTAGCTCAGATACCGTTCCATAAACCCAATATGTAACAGACAAGACCTACTCCTTGCTCAGAGAACTGGACTCAACACGCCCGATTCACCGCACAAGAATATATCTGACTAGTAATAATCTTAAAACCTATGTATTGATATCTCTCTGTTAGTGTGTCAAGTGGGTGTAAAGCGGCATAAACACAGCCATGAAAAGCAGCTAAACCCAATTATAAAAATAAATTACTTTTAAAAACCCATGAAACAAAGACAGGGAAAGAGAGAGAAATTCTTACACAATTCGTTCAGGGGCTGTGATGCAACGTGGATTGACCATATCTAGACCCACAGCTGGATGAGACATAAGGGTGGACACTCTTGGGGCTGAGAGGTTTGGTGAGGTTGGGTGAGCAAACGCAGACCCTTTAAAGTAATACTGCGTGCTACCCATCGCATGGGTCCCAAATCTCCAGGTTCAAGGGCATCTTCCTACATCGAAAACATGCATGAGAAACCCAGAAGATGGTACACCGTGTGATGGGGAAAGGTTTCTAAAACGCACCTCATTTCTCATCTCCTTGTGCTCGGGTTCGCCATTCCAGCCACTTTACTAGCAATCTCCCTACTTGGAGCATCAGCACCTTTAACCTCCTGTTCCATACAGGTTGCAATTTGTCCTGAGGATGAACGGGAAGACGGGGAACCAATGAGAGACTAGCTCTTGGTGTTGGGACAGGCACAGGTCACTCTATTTTCCCATCAGGAAGAAGAATTAACCACAGGCTCAGCCTGCCCCCCGGAACCAGAACAGGGCCCGAAGCCATCCTGCGCTTTTGCGGCCAGCTCCAAAAAAAGCGAGTTGTAAAATGGAGCTTCAGGGCACTGCAATTCACAAATCTGCAGAGTTATAAATGATAACACTCGTCCACAAATATATTGAGGGAAGGCAAAGACGAGGAATTGAAATCAAGGCAGAATTGCAGGAAACAGATTTCAGGAGGTAGATTCGAATCGCCTTTAAAGCACATGAAAAGCGGCAAAACGTTGACAATGATGCCCTTGGCCAAAAAGGGCGTATTCGTTTTTTCCTGAATATATTCAGGAAAAAACGCATACGCCCTTTTTGGCCAACCAAGCAACCTGGAAAGGCAAATCAGCTCTACAAAGAAGTCTCGCTTCCCATCGGTCAAAAGGGCCATGCTGAAAAAAGTGTCAAAAAAAGAAATGCAGGACAGGCCATGGAGAAATGGGAGCCTGGCTACACTGATGGGCGGGATGTAAATTGCCAACAGCCACTCTGGAGAAGTGTACGGTGTGTCCTGAAACATCTAAAAAACACAGCTTAGAGAGCATAGGGCACTTCCACGCATGGGGGTATAAAGTGGGAAAATTAAAAATCAACAAGACACAAGCACCCCAAAGTTTAGGGCTGCTCTGTTGACAAGGACCTCCACTTCATTCCACCTTAAATATCCCAGGAAAGCGAAAAATGGATAAAAAATTTGAGGTCCATATGTACAATGGAATATCACTCAGCCATGAAATCAATGTCATAAGGCTAGTAGCAGCATGATGAGTGGATTTAGGTACGACGATTCTAAGTGAAATAAGTCACACAGAAAAGGACACTTCTCATAAGGTGTCACTTATAGAGGGAATGTAAAAACCATTACACTTGAACTGAATTACAAAACAGAACAGAGTCACACATGCAGAAAACACACTATGGCTGCTTAACGGGAAAGGTGAGGTGGGGTGATCCATAAAACAAGAGTTTTAAATTAGCTCAGATACCGTTCCGTAAACCCAATATGTAACAGACAAGACCTACTCCTTGCTCAGAGAACTGGACTCAACACGCCCGATTCACCGCACAAGAATATATCTGACTAGTAATAATCTTAAAACCTATGTATTGATATCTCTCTGTTAGTGTGTCAAGTGGGTGTAAAGCGGCATAAACACAGCCATGAAAAGCAGCTAAACCCCATTATAAAAATAAATTACTTTTAAAAACCCATGAAACAAAGACAGGGAAAGAGAGAGAAATTCTTACACAATTCGTTCAGGGGCTGTGATGCAACCTGGATTGACCATATCTAGACCCACAGCTGGATGAGACATAAGGGTGGACACTCTTGGGGCTGAGAGGTTTGGTGAGGTTGGGTGAGCAAACGCAGACCCTTTAAAGTAATACTGCGTGCTACCCATCGCATGGGTCCCAAATCTCCAGGTTCAAGGGCATCTTCCTACATCGAAAACATGCATGAGAAACCCAGAAGATGGTACACCGTGTGATGGGGAAAGGTTTCTAAAACGCACCTCATTTCTCATCTCCTTGTGCTCGGGTTCGCCATTCCAGCCACTTTACTAGCAATCTCCCTACTTGGAGCATCAGCACCTTTAACCTCCTGTTCCGTACAGGTTGCAATTTGTCCTGAGGATGAACGGGAAGACGGGGAACCAATGAGAGACTAGCTCTTGGTGTTGGGACAGGCACAGGTCACTCTATTTTCCCATCAGGAAGAAGAATTAACCACAGGCTCAGCCTGCCCCCCGGAACCAGAACAGGGCCTGAAGCCATCCTGCGCTTTTGCGGCCAGCTCCAAAAAAAGCGAGTTGTAAAATGGAGCTTCAGGGCACTGCAATTCACAAATCTGCAGAGTTATAAATGATAACACTCGTCCACAAATATATTGAGGGAAGGCAAAGACGAGGAATTGAAATCAAGGCAGAATTGCAGGAAACAGATTTCAGGAGGTAGATTCGAATCGCCTTTAAAGCACATGAAAAGCGGCAAAACGTTGACAATGATGCCCTTGGCCAAAAAGGGCGTATTCGTTTTTTCCTGAATATATTCAGGAAAAAACGCATACGCCCTTTTTGGCCAACCAAGCAACCTGGAAAGGCAAATCAGCTCTACAAAGAAGTCTCGCTTCCCATCGGTCAAAAGGGCCATGCTGAAAAAAGTGTCAAAAAAAGAAATGCAGGACAGGCCATGGAGAAATGGGAGCCTGGCTACACTGATGGGCGGGATGTAAATTGCCAACAGCCACTCTGGAGAAGTGTACGGTGTGTCCTGAAACATCTAAAAAACACAGCTTAGAGAGCATAGGGCACTTCCACGCATGGGGGTATAAAGTGGGAAAATTAAAAATCAACAAGACACAAGCACCCCAAAGTTTAGGGCTGCTCTGTTGACAAGGACCTCCACTTCATTCCACCTTAAATATCCCAGGAAAGCGAAAAATGGATAAAAAATTTGAGGTCCATATGTACAATGGAATATCACTCAGCCATGAAATCAATGTCATAAGGCTAGTAGCAGCATGATGAGTGGATTTAGGTACGACGATTCTAAGTGAAATAAGTCACACAGAAAAGGACACTTCTCATAAGGTGTCACTTATAGAGGGAATGTAAAAACCATTACACTTGAACTGAATTACAAAACAGAACAGAGTCACACATGCAGAAAACACACTATGGCTGCTTAACGGGAAAGGTGAGGTGGGGTGATCCATAAAACAAGAGTTTCAAATTAGCTCAGATACCGTTCCGTAAACCCAATATGTAACAGACAAGACCTACTCCTTGCTCAGAGAACTGGACTCAACACGCCCGATTCACCGCACAAGAATATATCTGACTAGTAATAATCTTAAAACCTATGTATTGATATCTCTCTGTTAGTGTGTCAAGTGGGTGTAAAGCGGCATAAACACAGCCATGAAAAGCAGCTAAACCCCATTATAAAAATAAATTACTTTTAAAAACCCATGAAACAAAGACAGGGAAAGAGAGAGAAATTCTTACACAATTCGTTCAGGGGCTGTGATGCAACGTGGATTGACCATATCTAGACCCACAGCTGGATGAGACATAAGGGTGGACACTCTTGGGGCTGAGAGGTTTGGTGAGGTTGGGTGAGCAAACGCAGACCCTTTAAAGTAATACTGCGTGCTACCCATCGCATGGGTCCCAAATCTCCAGGTTCAAGGGCATCTTCCTACATCGAAAACATGCATGAGAAACCCAGAAGATGGTACACCGTGTGATGGGGAAAGGTTTCTAAAACGCACCTCATTTCTCATCTCCTTGTGCTCGGGATCGCCATTCCATCCACTTTACTAGCAATCTCCCTACTTGGAGCATCAGCACCTTTAACCTCCTGTTCCGTACAGGTTGCAATTTGTCCTGAGGATGAACGGGAAGACGGGGAACCAATGAGAGACTAGCTCTTGGTGTTGGGACAGGCACAGGTCACTCTATTTTCCCATCAGGAAGAAGAATTAACCACAGGCTCAGCCTGCCCCCCGGAACCAGAACAGGGCCTGAAGCCATCCTGCGCTTTTGCGGCCAGCTCCAAAAAAAGCGAGTTGTAAAATGGAGCTTCAGGGCACTACAATTCACAAATTTGCAGAGTTATAAATGATAACTCTCGTCCACAAATATATTGAGGGAAGGCAAAGACGAGGAATTGAAATCAAGGCAGAATTGCAGGAAACAGATTTCAGGAGGTAGATTCGAATCGCTTTTAAAGCACATGAAAAGCGGCAAAACGTTGACAATGATGCCCTTGGCCAAAAAGGGCGTATGAGTTTTTTCCTCAATATATTCAGGAAAAAACGCATACGCCCTTTTTGGCCAACCAAGCAACCTGGAAAGGCAAATCAGCGCTACAAAGAAGTCTCGCTTCCCATCGGTCAAAAGGGCCATGCTGAAAAAAGTGTCAAAAAAAGAAATGCAGGACAGGCCATGGAGAAATGGGAGCCTTGATACACTGATGGGCGGGATGTAAATTGCCAACAGCCACTCTGGAAAAGTGTACGGTGTGTCCTGAAACATCTAAAAAACACAGCTTAGAGAGCATAGGGCACTTCCACGCATGGGGGTATAAAGTGGGAAAATTAAAAATCAGCAAGACACAAGCACCCCAAAGTTTAGGGCTGCTCTGTTGACAAGGACCTCCACTTCATTCCACCTTAAATATCCCAGGAAAGCGAAAAATGGATACAAAATTTGAGGTCCATATGTACAAAGGAATATCATTCAGCCATGAAATCAATGTCATAAGGCTAGTAGCAGCATGATGAGTGGATTTAGGTACGACGATTCTAAGTGAAATAAGTCACACAGAAAAGGACACTTCTCATAAGGTGTCACTTATAGAGGGAATGTAAAAACCGTTACATTTGAACTGAATTACAAAACAGAACAGAGTCACACATGCAGAAAACACACTATGGCTGCTAACGGGAAAGGTGAGGTGGGGTGATCCATAAAACAAGAGTTTCAAATTAGCTCAGATACCGTTCCATAAACCCAATATGTAACAGACAAGACCTACTGCTTGCTCAGAGAACTGGACTCAACACGCCCGATTCACCGCACAAGAATATATCTGACTAGTAATAATCTTAAAACCTATGGATTGATATCTCTCTGTTAGTGTGTCAAGTGGGGGTAAAGCGGCATAAACACAGCCATGAAAAGCAGCTAAACCCCATTATAAAAATAAATTACTTTTAAAAACCCATGAAACAAAGACAGGGAAAGAGAGAGAAATTCTTACACAATTCGTTCAGGGGCTGTGATGCAACGTGGATTGACCATATCTAGACCCACAGCTGGATGAGACATAAGGGTGGACACTCTTGGGGCTGAGAGGTTTGGTGAGGTTGGGTGAGCAAACGCAGACCCTTTAAAGTAATACTGCGTGCTACCCATCGCATGGGTCCCAAATCTCCAGGTTCAAGGGCATCTTCCTACATCGAAAACATGCATGAGAAACCCAGAAGATGGTACACCGTGTGATGGGGAAAGGTTTCTAAAACGCACCTCATTTCTCATCTCCTTGTGCTCGGGTTCGCCATTCCAGCCACTTTACTAGCAATCTCCCTACTTGGAGCATCAGCACCTTTAACCTCCTGTTCCGTACAGGTTGCAATTTGTCCTGAGGATGAACGGGAAATCGGGGAACCAATGAGAGACTAGCTCTTGGTGTTGGGACAGGCACAGGTCACTCTATTTTCCCATCAGGAAGAAGAATTAACCACAGGCTCAGCCTGCCCCCCGGAACCAGAACAGGGCCTGAAGCCATCCTGCGCTTTTGCGGCCAGCTCCAAAAAAAGCGAGTTGTAAAATGGAGCTTCAGGGCACTGCAATTCAAATATTTGCAGAGTTATAAATGATAACTCTCGTCCACAAATATATTGAGGGAAGGCAAAGACGAGGAATTGAAATCAAGGCAGAATTGCAGGAAACAGATTTCAGGAGGTAGATTCGAATCGCCTTTAAAGCACATGAAAAGCGGCAAAACGTTGACAATGATGCCCTTGGCCAAAAAGGGCGTATTCGTTTTTTCCTGAATATATTCAGGAAAAAACGCATACGCTCTTTTTGGCCAACCAAGCAACCTGGAAAGGCAAATCAGCTCTACAAAGAAGTCTCGCTTCCCATCGGTCAAAAGGGCCATGCTGAAAAAAGTGTCAAAAAAAGAAATGCAGGACAGGCCATGGAGAAATGGGAGCCTGGCTACACTGATGGGCGGGATGTAAATTGCCAACAGCCACTCTGGAGAAGTGTACGGTGTGTCCTGAAACATCTAAAAAACACAGCTTAGAGAGCATAGGGCACTTCCACGCATGGGGGTATAAAGTGGGAAAATTAAAAATCAACAAGACACAAGCACCCCAAAGTTTAGGGCTGCTCTGTTGACAAGGACCTCCACTTCATTCCACCTTAAATATCCCAGGAAAGCGAAAAATGGATAAAAAATTTGAGGTCCATATGTACAATGGAATATCACTCAGCCATGAAATCAATGTCATAAGGCTAGTAGCAGCATGATGAGTGGATTTAGGTACGACGATTCTAAGTGAAATAAGTCACACAGAAAAGGACACTTCTCATAAGGTGTCACTTATAGAGGGAATGTAAAAACCATTACACTTGAACTGAATTACAAAACAGAACAGAGTCACACATGCAGAAAACACACTATGGCTGCTTAACGGGAAAGGTGAGGTGGGGTGATCCATAAAACAAGAGTTTCAAATTAGCTCAGATACCGTTCCGTAAACCCAATATGTAACAGACAAGACCTACTCCTTGCTCAGAGAACTGGACTCAACACGCCCGATTCACCGCACAAGAATATATCTGACTAGTAATAATCTTAAAACCTATGTATTGATATCTCTCTGTTAGTGTGTCAAGTGGGTGTAAAGCGGCATAAACACAGCCATGAAAAGCAGCTAAACCCCATTATAAAAATAAATTACTTTTAAAAACCCATGAAACAAAGACAGGGAAAGAGAGAGAAATTCTTACACAATTCGTTCAGGGGCTGTGATGCAACGTGGATTGACCATATCTAGACCCACAGCTGGATGAGACATAAGGGTGGACACTCTTGGGGCTGAGAGGTTTGGTGAGGTTGGGTGAGCAAACGCAGACCCTTTAAAGTAATACTGCGTGCTACCCATCGCATGGGTCCCAAATCTCCAGGTTCAAGGGCATCTTCCTACATCGAAAACATGCATGAGAAACCCAGAAGATGGTACACCGTGTGATGGGGAAAGGTTTCTAAAACGCACCTCATTTCTCATCTCCTTGTGCTCGGGTTCGCCATTCCAGCCACTTTACTAGCAATCTCCCTACTTGGAGCATCAGCACCTTTAACCTCCTGTTCCGTACAGGTTGCAATTTGTCCTGAGGATGAACGGGAAGACGGGGAACCAATGAGAGACTAGCTCTTGGTGTTGGGACAGGCACAGGTCACTCTATTTTCCCATCAGGAAGAAGAATTAACCACAGGCTCAGCCTGCCCCCCGGAACCAGAACAGGGCCTGAAGCCATCCTGCGCTTTTGCGGCCAGCTCCAAAAAAAGCGAGTTGTAAAATGGAGCTTCAGGGCACTGCAATTCACAAATCTGCAGAGTTATAAATGATAACTCTCGTCCACAAATATATTGAGGGAAGGCAAAGACGAGGAATTGAAATCAAGGCAGAATTGCAGGAAACAGATTTCAGGAGGTAGATTCGAATCGCCTTTAAAGCACATGAAAAGCAGCAAAACGTTGACAATGATGCCCTTGGCCAAAAAGGGCGTATGCGTTTTTTCCTGAATATATTCAGGAAAAAACGCATACGCACTTTTTGGCCAACCAAGCAACCTGGAAAGGCAAATCAGCTCCACAAAGAAGTCTCGCTTCCCATCGGTCAAAAGGGCCATGCTGAAAAAAGTGTCAAAAAAAGAAATGCAGGACAGGCCATGGAGAAATGGGAGCCTTGATACACTGATGGGCGGGATGTAAATTGCCAACAGCCACTCTGGAAAAGTGTACGGTGTGTCCTGAAACATCTAAAAAACACAGCTTAGAGAGCATAGGGCACTTCAACGCATGGGGGTATAAAGTGGGAAAATTAAAAATCAGCAAGACACAAGCACCCCAAAGTTTAGGGCTGCTCTGTTGACAAGGACCTCCACTTCATTCCACCTTAAATATCCCAGGAAAGCGAAAAATGGATACAAAATTTGAGGTCCATATGTACAAAGGAATATCACTCAGCCATGAAATCAATGTCATAAGGCTAGTAGCAGCATGATGAGTGGATTTAGGTACGACGATTCTAAGTGAAATAAATCACACAGAAAAGGACACTTCTCATAAGGTGTCACTTATAGAGGGAATGTAAAAACCGTTACACTTGAACTGAATTACAAAACAGAACAGAGTCACACATGCAGAAAACACACTATGGCTGCTTAACGGGAAAGGTGAGGTGGGGTGATCCATAAAACAAGAGTTTCAAATTAGCTCAGATACCGTTCCATAAACCCAATATGTAACAGACAAGACCTACTCCTTGCTCAGTGAACTGGACTCAACACGCCCGATTCACCGCACAAGAATATATCTGACTAGTAATAATCTTAAAACCTATGTATTGATATCTCTCTGTTAGTGTGTCAAGTGGGTGTAAAGCGGCATAAACACAGCCATGAAAAGCAGCTAAACCCCATTATAAAAATAAATTACTTTTAAAAACCCATGAAACAAAGACAGGGAAAGAGAGAGAAATTCTTACACAATTCGTTCAGGGGCTGTGATGCAACGTGGATTGACCATATCTAGACCCACAGCTGGATGAGACATAAGGGTGGACACTCTTGGGGCTGAGAGGTTTGGTGAGGTTGGGTGAGCAAACGCAGACCCTTTAAAGTAATACTGCGTGCTACCCATCGCATGGGTCCCAAATCTCCAGGTTCAAGGGCATCTTCCTACATCGAAAACATGCATGAGAAACCCAGAAGATGGTACACCGTGTGATGGGGAAAGGTTTCTAAAACGCACCTCATTTCTCATCTCCTTGTGCTCGGGTTCGCCATTCCATCCACTTTACTAGCAATCTCCCTACTTGGAGCATCAGCACCTTTAACCTCCTGTTCCGTACAGGTTGCAATTTGTCCTGAGGATGAACGGGAAGACGGGGAACCAATGAGAGACTAGCTCTTGGTGTTGGGACAGGCACAGGTCACTCTATTTTCCCATCAGGAAGAAGAATTAACCACAGGCTCAGCCTGCCCCCCGGAACCAGAACAGGGCCTGAAGCCATCCTGCGCTTTTGCGGCCAGCTCCAAAAAAAGCGAGTTGTAAAATGGAGCTTCAGGGCACTACAATTCACAAATTTGCAGAGTTATAAATGATAACTCTCGTCCACAAATATATTGAGGGAAGGCAAAGACGAGGAATTGAAATCAAGGCAGAATTGCAGGAAACAGATTTCAGGAGGTAGATTCGAATCGCTTTTAAAGCACATGAAAAGCGGCAAAACGTTGACAATGATGCCCTTGGCCAAAAAGGGCGTATGCGTTTTTTCCTCAATATATTCAGGAAAAAACGCATACGCCCTTTTTGGCCAACCAAGCAACCTGGAAAGGCAAATCAGCGCTACAAAGAAGTCTCGCTTCCCATCGGTCAAAAGGGCCATGCTGAAAAAAGTGTCAAAAAAAGAAATGCAGGACAGGCCATGGAGAAATGGGAGCCTTGATACACTGATGGGCGGGATGTAAATTGCCAACAGCCACTCTGGAAAAGTGTACGGTGTGTCCTGAAACATCTAAAAAACACAGCTTAGAGAGCATAGGGCACTTCCACGCATGGGGGTATAAAGTGGGAAAATTAAAAATCAGCAAGACACAAGCACCCCAAAGTTTAGGGCTGCTCTGTTGACAAGGACCTCCACTTCATTCCACCTTAAATATCCCAGGAAAGCGAAAAATGGATACAAAATTTGAGGTCCATATGTACAAAGGAATATCACTCAGCCATGAAATCAATGTCATAAGGCTAGTAGCAGCATGATGAGTGGATTTAGGTACGACGATTCTAAGTGAAATAAGTCACACAGAAAAGGACACTTCTCATAAGGTGTCACTTATAGAGGGAATGTAAAAACCGTTACACTTGAACTGAATTACAAAACAGAACAGAGTCACACATGCAGAAAACACACTATGGCTGCTAACGGGAAAGGTGAGGTGGGGTGATCCATAAAACAAGAGTTTCAAATTAGCTCAGATACCGTTCCATAAACCCAATATGTAACAGACAAGACCTACTGCTTGCTCAGAGAACTGGACTCAACACGCCCGATTCACCGCACAAGAATATATCTGACTAGTAATAATCTTAAAACCTATGTATTGATATCTCTCTGTTAGAGTGTCAAGTGGGTGTAAAGCGGCATAAACACAGCCGTGAAAAGCAGCTAAACCCCATTATAAAAATAAATTACTTTTAAAAACCCATGAAACAAAGACAGGGAAAGAGAGAGAAATTCTTACACAATTCGTTCAGGGGCTGTGATGCAACCTGGATTGACCATATCTAGACCCACAGCTGGATGAGACATAAGGGTGGACACTCATGGGGCTGAGAGGTTTGGTGAGGTTGGGTGAGCAAACGCAGACCCTTTAAAGTAATACTGCGTGCTACCCATCGCATGGGTCCCAAATCTCCAGGTTCAAGGGCATCTTCCTACATCGAAAACATGCATGAGAAACCCAGAAGATGGTACACCGTGTGATGGGGAAAGGTTTCTAAAACGCACCTCATTTCTCATCTCCTTGTGCTCGGGTTCGCCATTCCAGCCACTTTACTAGCAATCTCCCTACTTGGAGCATCAGCACCTTTAACCTCCTGTTCCGTACAGGTTGCAATTTGTCCTGAGGATGAACGGGAAGACGGGGAACCAATGAGAGACTAGCTCTTGGTGTTGGGACAGGCACAGGTCACTCTATTTTCCCATCAGGAAGAATTAACCACAGGCTCAGCCTGCCCCCCGGAACCAGAACAGGGCCTGAAGCCAACCTGCGCTTTTGCGGCCAGCTCCAAAAGAAGCGAGTTGTAAAATGGAGCTTCAGGGCACTACAATTCACAAATTTGCAGAGTTATAAATGATAACTCTCGTCCACAAATATATTGAGGGAAGGCAAAGACGAGGAATTGAAATCAAGGCAGAATTGCAGGAAACAGATTTCAGGAGGTAGATTCGAATCGCTTTTAAAGCACATGAAAAGCGGCAAAACGTTGACAATGATGCCCTTGGCCAAAAAGGGCGTATGCGTTTTTTCCTCAATATATTCAGGAAAAAACGCATACGCCCTTTTTGGCCAACCAAGCAACCTGGAAAGGCAAATCAGCGCTACAAAGAAGTCTCGCTTCCCATCGGTCAAAAGGGCCATGCTGAAAAAAGTGTCAAAAAAAGAAATGCAGGACAGGCCATGGAGAAATGGGAGCCTTGATACACTGATGGGCGGGATGTAATTTGCCAACAGCCACTCTGGAAAAGTGTACGGTGTGTCCTGAAACATCTAAAAAACACAGCTTAGAGAGCATAGGGCACTTCCACGCATGGGGGTATAAAGTGGGAAAATTAAAAATCAGCAAGACACAAGCACCCCAAAGTTTAGGGCTGCTCTGTTGACAAGGACCTCCACTTCATTCCACCTTAAATATCCCAGGAAAGCGAAAAATGGATACAAAATTTGAGGTCCATATGTACAAAGGAATATCACTCAGCCATGAAATCAATGTCATAAGGCTAGTAGCAGCATGATGAGTGGATTTAGCTACGACGATTCTAAGTGAAATAAGTCACACAGAAAAGGACACTTCTCATAAGGTGTCACTTATAGAGGGAATGTAAAAACCGTTACACTTGAACTGAATTACAAAACAGAACAGAGTCACACATGCAGAAAACACACTATGGCTGCTTAACGGGAAAGGTGAGGTGGGGTGATCCATAAAACAAGAGTTTCAAATTAGCTCAGATACCGTTCCATAAACCCAATATGTAACAGACAAGACCTACTCCTTGCTCAGTGAACTGGACTCAACACGCCCGATTCACCGCACAAGAATATATCTGACTAGTAATAATCTTAAAACCTATGTATTGATATCTCTCTGTTAGAGTGTCAAGTGGGTGTAAAGCGGCATAAACACAGCCGTGAAAAGCAGCTAAACCCCATTATAAAAATAAATTACTTTTAAAAACCCATGAAACAAAGACAGGGAAAGAGAGAGAAATTCTTACACAATTCGTTCAGGGGCTGTGATGCAACCTGGATTGACCATATCTAGACCCACAGCTGATTGAGACATAAGGGTGGACACTCTTGGGGCTGAGAGGTTTGGTGAGGTTGGGTGAGCAAACGCAGACCCTTTAAAGTAATACTGCGTGCTACCCATCGCATGGGTCCCAAATCTCCAGGTTCAAGGGCATCTTCCTACATCGAAAACATGCATGAGAAACCCAGAAGATGGTACACCGTGTGATGGGGAAAGGTTTCTAAAACGCACCTCATTTCTCATCTCCTTGTGCTCGGGTTCGCCATTCCAGCCACTTTACTAGCAATCTCCCTACTTGGAGCATCAGCACCTTTAACCTCCTGTTCCGTACAGGTTGCAATTTGTCCTGAGGATGAACGGGAAGACGGGGAACCAATGAGAGACTAGCTCTTGGTGTTGGGACAGGCACAGGTCACTCTATTTTCCCATCAGGAAGAAGAATTAACCACAGGCTCAGCCTGCCCCCCGGAACCAGAACAGGGCCTGAAGCCAACCTGCGCTTTTGCGGCCAGCTCCAAAAGAAGCGAGTTGTAAAATGGAGCTTCAGGGCACTACAATTCACAAATTTGCAGAGTTATAAATGATAACTCTCGTCCACAAATATATTGAGGGAAGGCAAAGACGAGGAATTGAAATCAAGGCAGAATTGCAGGAAACAGATTTCAGGAGGTAGATTCGAATCGCTTTTAAAGCACATGAAAAGCGGCAAAACGTTGACAATGATGCCCTTGGCCAAAAAGGGCGTATGCGTTTTTTCCTCAATATATTCAGGAAAAAACGCATACGCCCTTTTTGGCCAACCAAGCAACCTGGAAAGGCAAATCAGCGCTACAAAGAAGTCTCGCTTCCCATCGGTCAAAAGGGCCATGCTGAAAAAAGTGTCAAAAAAAGAAATGCAGGACAGGCCATGGAGAAATGGGAGCCTTGATACACTGATGGGCGGGATGTAAATTGCCAACAGCCACTCTGGAAAAGTGTACGGTGTGTCCTGAAACATCTAAAAAACACAGCTTAGAGAGCATAGGGCACTTCCAAGCATGGGGGTATAAAGTGGGAAAATTAAAAATCAGCAAGACACAAGCACCCCAAAGTTTAGGGCTGCTCTGTTGACAAGGACCTCCACTTCATTCCACCTTAAATATCCCAGGAAAGCGAAAAATGGATACAAAATTTGAGGTCCATATGTACAAAGGAATATCACTCAGCCATGAAATCAATGTCATAAGGCTAGTAGCAGCATGATGAGTGGATTTAGGTACGACGATTCTAAGTGAAATAAGTCACACAGAAAAGGACACTTCTCATAAGGTGTCACTTATAGAGGGAATGTAAAAACCGTTACACTTGAACTGAATTACAAAACAGAACAGAGTCACACATGCAGAAAACACACTATGGCTGCTTAACGGGAAAGGTGAGGTGGGGTGATCCATAAAACAAGAGTTTCAAATTAGCTCAGATACCGTTCCATAAACCCAATATGTAACAGACAAGACCTACTCCTTGCTCAGTGAACTGGACTCAACACGCCCGATTCACCGCACAAGAATATATCTGACTAGTAATAATCTTAAAACCTATGTATTGATATCTCTCTGTTAGTGTGTCAAGTGGGTGTAAAGCGGCATAAACACAGCCATGAAAAGCAGCTAAACCCCATTATAAAAATAAATTACTTTTAAAAACCCATGAAACAAAGACAGGGAAAGAGAGAGAAATTCTTACACAATTCGTTCAGGGGCTGTGATGCAACGTGGATTGACCATATCTAGACCCACAGCTGGATGAGACATAAGGGTGGACACTCTTGGGGCTGAGAGGTTTGGTGAGGTTGGGTGAGCAAACGCAGACCCTTTAAAGTAATACTGCGTGCTACCCATCGCATGGGTCCCAAATCTCCAGGTTCAAGGGCATCTTCCTACATCGAAAACATGCATGAGAAACCCAGAAGATGGTACACCGTGTGATGGGGAAAGGTTTCTAAAACGCACCTCATTTCTCATCTCCTTGTGCTCGGGTTCGCCATTCCATCCACTTTACTAGCAATCTCCCTACTTGGAGCATCAGCACCTTTAACCTCCTGTTCCGTACAGGTTGCAATTTGTCCTGAGGATGAACGGGAAGACGGGGAACCAATGAGAGACTAGCTCTTGGTGTTGGGACAGGCACAGGTCACTCTATTTTCCCATCAGGAAGAAGAATTAACCACAGGCTCAGCCTGCCCCCCGGAACCAGAACAGGGCCTGAAGCCATCCTGCGCTTTTGCGGCCAGCTCCAAAAAAAGCGAGTTGTAAAATGGAGCTTCAGGGCACTACAATTCACAAATTTGCAGAGTTATAAATGATAACTCTCGTCCACAAATATATTGAGGGAAGGCAAAGACGAGGAATTGCAATCAAGGCAGAATTGCAGGAAACAGATTTCAGGAGGTAGATTCGAATCGCTTTTAAAGCACATGAAAAGCGGCAAAACGTTGACAATGATGCCCTTGGCCAAAAAGGGCGTATGAGTTTTTTCCTCAATATATTCAGGAAAAAACGCATACGCCCTTTTTGGCCAACCAAGCAACCTGGAAAGGCAAATCAGCGCTACAAAGAAGTCTCGCTTCCCATCGGTCAAAAGGGCCATGCTGAAAAAAGTGTCAAAAAAAGAAATGCAGGACAGGCCATGGAGAAATGGGAGCCTTGATACACTGATGGGCGGGATGTAAATTGCCAACAGCCACTCTGGAAAAGTGTACGGTGTGTCCTGAAACATCTAAAAAACACAGCTTAGAGAGCATAGGGCACTTCCACGCATGGGGGTATAAAGTGGGAAAATTAAAAATCAGCAAGACACAAGCACCCCAAAGTTTAGGGCTGCTCTGTTGACAAGGACCTCCACTTCATTCCACCTTAAATATCCCAGGAAAGCGAAAAATGGATACAAAATTTGAGGTCCATATGTACAAAGGAATATCATTCAGCCATGAAATCAATGTCATAAGGCTAGTAGCAGCATGATGAGTGGATTTAGGTACGACGATTCTAAGTGAAATAAGTCACACAGAAAAGGACACTTCTCATAAGGTGTCACTTATAGAGGGAATGTAAAAACCGTTACATTTGAACTGAATTACAAAACAGAACAGAGTCACACATGCAGAAAACACACTATGGCTGCTAACGGGAAAGGTGAGGTGGGGTGATCCATAAAACAAGAGTTTCAAATTAGCTCAGATACCGTTCCATAAACCCAATATGTAACAAACAAGACCTACTGCTTGCTCAGAGAACTGGACTCAACACGCCCGATTCACCGCACAAGAATATATCTGACTAGTAATAATCTTAAAACCTATGGATTGATATCTCTCTGTTAGTGTGTCAAGTGGGGGTAAAGCGGCATAAACACAGCCATGAAAAGCAGCTAAACCCCATTATAAAAATAAATTACTTTTAAAAACCCATGAAACAAAGACAGGGAAAGAGAGAGAAATTCTTACACAATTCGTTCAGGGGCTGTGATGCAACGTGGATTGACCATATCTAGACCCACAGCTGGATGAGACATAAGGGTGGACACTCTTGGGGCTGAGAGGTTTGGTGAGGTTGGGTGAGCAAACGCAGACCCTTTAAAGTAATACTGCGTGCTACCCATCGCATGGGTCCCAAATCTCCAGGTTCAAGGGCATCTTCCTACATCGAAAACATGCATGAGAAACCCAGAAGATGGTACACCGTGTGATGGGGAAAGGTTTCTAAAACGCACCTCATTTCTCATCTCCTTGTGCTCGGGTTCGCCATTCCAGCCACTTTACTAGCAATCTCCCTACTTGGAGCATCAGCACCTTTAACCTCCTGTTCCGTACAGGTTGCAATTTGTCCTGAGGATGAACGGGAAATCGGGGAACCAATGAGAGACTAGCTCTTGGTGTTGGGACAGGCACAGGTCACTCTATTTTCCCATCAGGAAGAAGAATTAACCACAGGCTCAGCCTGCCCCCCGGAACCAGAACAGGGCCTGAAGCCATCCTGCGCTTTTGCGGCCAGCTCCAAAAAAAGCGAGTTGTAAAATGGAGCTTCAGGGCACTGCAATTCACAAATTTGCAGAGTTATAAATGATAACTCTCGTCCACAAATATATTGAGGGAAGGCAAAGACGAGGAATTGAAATCAAGGCAGAATTGCAGGAAACAGATTTCAGGAGGTAGATTCGAATCGCCTTTAAAGCACATGAAAAGCGGCAAAACGTTGACAATGATGCCCTTGGCCAAAAAGGGCGTATTCGTTTTTTCCTGAATATATTCAGGAAAAAACGCATACGCTCTTTTTGGCCAACCAAGCAACCTGGAAAGGCAAATCAGCTCTACAAAGAAGTCTCGCTTCCCATCGGTCAAAAGGGCCATGCTGAAAAAAGTGTCAAAAAAAGAAATGCAGGACAGGCCATGGAGAAATGGGAGCCTGGCTACACTGATGGGCGGGATGTAAATTGCCAACAGCCACTCTGGAGAAGTGTACGGTGTGTCCTGAAACATCTAAAAAACACAGCTTAGAGAGCATAGGGCACTTCCACGCATGGGGGTATAAAGTGGGAAAATTAAAAATCAACAAGACACAAGCACCCCAAAGTTTAGGGCTGCTCTGTTGACAAGGACCTCCACTTCATTCCACCTTAAATATCCCAGGAAAGCGAAAAATGGATAAAAAATTTGAGGTCCATATGTACAATGGAATATCACTCAGCCATGAAATCAATGTCATAAGGCTAGTAGCAGCATGATGAGTGGATTTAGGTACGACGATTCTAAGTGAAATAAGTCACACAGAAAAGGACACTTCTCATAAGGTGTCACTTATAGAGGGAATGTAAAAACCATTACACTTGAACTGAATTACAAAACAGAACAGAGTCACACATGCAGAAAACACACTATGGCTGCTTAACGGGAAAGGTGAGGTGGGGTGATCCATAAAACAAGAGTTTCAAATTAGCTCAGATACCGTTCCGTAAACCCAATATGTAACAGACAAGACCTACTCCTTGCTCAGAGAACTGGACTCAACACGCCCGATTCACCGCACAAGAATATATCTGACTAGTAATAATCTTAAAACCTATGTATTGATATCTCTCTGTTAGTGTGTCAAGTGGGTGTAAAGCGGCATAAACACAGCCATGAAAAGCAGCTAAACCCCATTATAAAAATAAATTACTTTTAAAAACCCATGAAACAAAGACAGGGAAAGAGAGAGAAATTCTTACACAATTCGTTCAGCGGCTGTGATGCAACGTGGATTGACCATATCTAGACCCACAGCTGGATGAGACATAAGGGTGGACACTC
Source organism: Balaenoptera physalus (assembly GCF_965194825.1). Taxonomy (NCBI): domain Eukaryota; kingdom Metazoa; phylum Chordata; class Mammalia; order Artiodactyla; family Balaenopteridae; genus Balaenoptera; species Balaenoptera physalus. The sequence continues at coordinate 652,753 of NW_028126470.1, forward strand.
TTGGGGCTGAGAGGTTTGGTGAGGTTGGGTGAGCAAACGCAGACCCTTTAAAGTAATACTGCGTGCTACCCATCGCATGGGTCCCAAATCTCCAGGTTCAAGGGCATCTTCCTACATCGAAAACATGCATGAGAAACCCAGAAGATGGTACACCGTGTGATGGGGAAAGGTTTCTAAAACGCACCTCATTTCTCATCTCCTTGTGCTCGGGTTCGCCATTCCAGCCACTTTACTAGCAATCTCCCTACTTGGAGCATCAGCACCTTTAACCTCCTGTTCCGTACAGGTTGCAATTTGTCCTGAGGATGAACGGGAAGACGGGGAACCAATGAGAGACTAGCTCTTGGTGTTGGGACAGGCACAGGTCACTCTATTTTCCCATCAGGAAGAAGAATTAACCACAGGCTCAGCCTGCCCCCCGGAACCAGAACAGGGCCTGAAGCCATCCTGCGCTTTTGCGGCCAGCTCCAAAAAAAGCGAGTTGTAAAATGGAGCTTCAGGGCACTGCAATTCACAAATCTGCAGAGTTATAAATGATAACTCTCGTCCACAAATATATTGAGGGAAGGCAAAGACGAGGAATTGAAATCAAGGCAGAATTGCAGGAAACAGATTTCAGGAGGTAGATTCGAATCGCCTTTAAAGCACATGAAAAGCAGCAAAACGTTGACAATGATGCCCTTGGCCAAAAAGGGCGTATGCGTTTTTTCCTGAATATATTCAGGAAAAAACGCATACGCACTTTTTGGCCAACCAAGCAACCTGGAAAGGCAAATCAGCTCCACAAAGAAGTCTCGCTTCCCATCGGTCAAAAGGGCCATGCTGAAAAAAGTGTCAAAAAAAGAAATGCAGGACAGGCCATGGAGAAATGGGAGCCTTGATACACTGATGGGCGGGATGTAAATTGCCAACAGCCACTCTGGAAAAGTGTACGGTGTGTCCTGAAACATCTAAAAAACACAGCTTAGAGAGCATAGGGCACTTCAACGCATGGGGGTATAAAGTGGGAAAATTAAAAATCAGCAAGACACAAGCACCCCAAAGTTTAGGGCTGCTCTGTTGACAAGGACCTCCACTTCATTCCACCTTAAATATCCCAGGAAAGCGAAAAATGGATACAAAATTTGAGGTCCATATGTACAAAGGAATATCACTCAGCCATGAAATCAATGTCATAAGGCTAGTAGCAGCATGATGAGTGGATTTAGGTACGACGATTCTAAGTGAAATAAATCACACAGAAAAGGACACTTCTCATAAGGTGTCACTTATAGAGGGAATGTAAAAACCGTTACACTTGAACTGAATTACAAAACAGAACAGAGTCACACATGCAGAAAACACACTATGGCTGCTTAACGGGAAAGGTGAGGTGGGGTGATCCATAAAACAAGAGTTTCAAATTAGCTCAGATACCGTTCCATAAACCCAATATGTAACAGACAAGACCTACTCCTTGCTCAGTGAACTGGACTCAACACGCCCGATTCACCGCACAAGAATATATCTGACTAGTAATAATCTTAAAACCTATGTATTGATATCTCTCTGTTAGTGTGTCAAGTGGGTGTAAAGCGGCATAAACACAGCCATGAAAAGCAGCTAAACCCCATTATAAAAATAAATTACTTTTAAAAACCCATGAAACAAAGACAGGGAAAGAGAGAGAAATTCTTACACAATTCGTTCAGGGGCTGTGATGCAACGTGGATTGACCATATCTAGACCCACAGCTGGATGAGACATAAGGGTGGACACTCTTGGGGCTGAGAGGTTTGGTGAGGTTGGGTGAGCAAACGCAGACCCTTTAAAGTAATACTGCGTGCTACCCATCGCATGGGTCCCAAATCTCCAGGTTCAAGGGCATCTTCCTACATCGAAAACATGCATGAGAAACCCAGAAGATGGTACACCGTGTGATGGGGAAAGGTTTCTAAAACGCACCTCATTTCTCATCTCCTTGTGCTCGGGTTCGCCATTCCATCCACTTTACTAGCAATCTCCCTACTTGGAGCATCAGCACCTTTAACCTCCTGTTCCGTACAGGTTGCAATTTGTCCTGAGGATGAACGGGAAGACGGGGAACCAATGAGAGACTAGCTCTTGGTGTTGGGACAGGCACAGGTCACTCTATTTTCCCATCAGGAAGAAGAATTAACCACAGGCTCAGCCTGCCCCCCGGAACCAGAACAGGGCCTGAAGCCATCCTGCGCTTTTGCGGCCAGCTCCAAAAAAAGCGAGTTGTAAAATGGAGCTTCAGGGCACTACAATTCACAAATTTGCAGAGTTATAAATGATAACTCTCGTCCACAAATATATTGAGGGAAGGCAAAGACGAGGAATTGAAATCAAGGCAGAATTGCAGGAAACAGATTTCAGGAGGTAGATTCGAATCGCTTTTAAAGCACATGAAAAGCGGCAAAACGTTGACAATGATGCCCTTGGCCAAAAAGGGCGTATGCGTTTTTTCCTCAATATATTCAGGAAAAAACGCATACGCCCTTTTTGGCCAACCAAGCAACCTGGAAAGGCAAATCAGCGCTACAAAGAAGTCTCGCTTCCCATCGGTCAAAAGGGCCATGCTGAAAAAAGTGTCAAAAAAAGAAATGCAGGACAGGCCATGGAGAAATGGGAGCCTTGATACACTGATGGGCGGGATGTAAATTGCCAACAGCCACTCTGGAAAAGTGTACGGTGTGTCCTGAAACATCTAAAAAACACAGCTTAGAGAGCATAGGGCACTTCCACGCATGGGGGTATAAAGTGGGAAAATTAAAAATCAGCAAGACACAAGCACCCCAAAGTTTAGGGCTGCTCTGTTGACAAGGACCTCCACTTCATTCCACCTTAAATATCCCAGGAAAGCGAAAAATGGATACAAAATTTGAGGTCCATATGTACAAAGGAATATCACTCAGCCATGAAATCAATGTCATAAGGCTAGTAGCAGCATGATGAGTGGATTTAGGTACGACGATTCTAAGTGAAATAAGTCACACAGAAAAGGACACTTCTCATAAGGTGTCACTTATAGAGGGAATGTAAAAACCGTTACACTTGAACTGAATTACAAAACAGAACAGAGTCACACATGCAGAAAACACACTATGGCTGCTAACGGGAAAGGTGAGGTGGGGTGATCCATAAAACAAGAGTTTCAAATTAGCTCAGATACCGTTCCATAAACCCAATATGTAACAGACAAGACCTACTGCTTGCTCAGAGAACTGGACTCAACACGCCCGATTCACCGCACAAGAATATATCTGACTAGTAATAATCTTAAAACCTATGTATTGATATCTCTCTGTTAGAGTGTCAAGTGGGTGTAAAGCGGCATAAACACAGCCGTGAAAAGCAGCTAAACCCCATTATAAAAATAAATTACTTTTAAAAACCCATGAAACAAAGACAGGGAAAGAGAGAGAAATTCTTACACAATTCGTTCAGGGGCTGTGATGCAACCTGGATTGACCATATCTAGACCCACAGCTGGATGAGACATAAGGGTGGACACTCATGGGGCTGAGAGGTTTGGTGAGGTTGGGTGAGCAAACGCAGACCCTTTAAAGTAATACTGCGTGCTACCCATCGCATGGGTCCCAAATCTCCAGGTTCAAGGGCATCTTCCTACATCGAAAACATGCATGAGAAACCCAGAAGATGGTACACCGTGTGATGGGGAAAGGTTTCTAAAACTCACCTCATTTCTCATCTCCTTGTGCTCGGGTTCGCCATTCCAGCCACTTTACTAGCAATCTCCCTACTTGGAGCATCAGCACCTTTAACCTCCTGTTCCGTACAGGTTGCAATTTGTCCTGAGGATGAACGGGAAGACGGGGAACCAATGAGAGACTAGCTCTTGGTGTTGGGACAGGCACAGGTCACTCTATTTTCCCATCAGGAAGAATTAACCACAGGCTCAGCCTGCCCCCCGGAACCAGAACAGGGCCTGAAGCCAACCTGCGCTTTTGCGGCCAGCTCCAAAAGAAGCGAGTTGTAAAATGGAGCTTCAGGGCACTACAATTCACAAATTTGCAGAGTTATAAATGATAACTCTCGTCCACAAATATATTGAGGGAAGGCAAAGACGAGGAATTGAAATCAAGGCAGAATTGCAGGAAACAGATTTCAGGAGGTAGATTCGAATCGCTTTTAAAGCACATGAAAAGCGGCAAAACGTTGACAATGATGCCCTTGGCCAAAAAGGGCGTATGCGTTTTTTCCTCAATATATTCAGGAAAAAACGCATACGCCCTTTTTGGCCAACCAAGCAACCTGGAAAGGCAAATCAGCGCTACAAAGAAGTCTCGCTTCCCATCGGTCAAAAGGGCCATGCTGAAAAAAGTGTCAAAAAAAGAAATGCAGGACAGGCCATGGAGAAATGGGAGCCTTGATACACTGATGGGCGGGATGTAATTTGCCAACAGCCACTCTGGAAAAGTGTACGGTGTGTCCTGAAACATCTAAAAAACACAGCTTAGAGAGCATAGGGCACTTCCACGCATGGGGGTATAAAGTGGGAAAATTAAAAATCAGCAAGACACAAGCACCCCAAAGTTTAGGGCTGCTCTGTTGACAAGGACCTCCACTTCATTCCACCTTAAATATCCCAGGAAAGCGAAAAATGGATACAAAATTTGAGGTCCATATGTACAAAGGAATATCACTCAGCCATGAAATCAATGTCATAAGGCTAGTAGCAGCATGATGAGTGGATTTAGCTACGACGATTCTAAGTGAAATAAGTCACACAGAAAAGGACACTTCTCATAAGGTGTCACTTATAGAGGGAATGTAAAAACCGTTACACTTGAACTGAATTACAAAACAGAACAGAGTCACACATGCAGAAAACACACTATGGCTGCTTAACGGGAAAGGTGAGGTGGGGTGATCCATAAAACAAGAGTTTCAAATTAGCTCAGATACCGTTCCATAAACCCAATATGTAACAGACAAGACCTACTCCTTGCTCAGTGAACTGGACTCAACACGCCCGATTCACCGCACAAGAATATATCTGACTAGTAATAATCTTAAAACCTATGTATTGATATCTCTCTGTTAGAGTGTCAAGTGGGTGTAAAGCGGCATAAACACAGCCGTGAAAAGCAGCTAAACCCCATTATAAAAATAAATTACTTTTAAAAACCCATGAAACAAAGACAGGGAAAGAGAGAGAAATTCTTACACAATTCGTTCAGGGGCTGTGATGCAACCTGGATTGACCATATCTAGACCCACAGCTGATTGAGACATAAGGGTGGACACTCTTGGGGCTGAGAGGTTTGGTGAGGTTGGGTGAGCAAACGCAGACCCTTTAAAGTAATACTGCGTGCTACCCATCGCATGGGTCCCAAATCTCCAGGTTCAAGGGCATCTTCCTACATCGAAAACATGCATGAGAAACCCAGAAGATGGTACACCGTGTGATGGGGAAAGGTTTCTAAAACGCACCTCATTTCTCATCTCCTTGTGCTCGGGTTCGCCATTCCAGCCACTTTACTAGCAATCTCCCTACTTGGAGCATCAGCACCTTTAACCTCCTGTTCCGTACAGGTTGCAATTTGTCCTGAGGATGAACGGGAAGACGGGGAACCAATGAGAGACTAGCTCTTGGTGTTGGGACAGGCACAGGTCACTCTATTTTCCCATCAGGAAGAAGAATTAACCACAGGCTCAGCCTGCCCCCCGGAACCAGAACAGGGCCTGAAGCCAACCTGCGCTTTTGCGGCCAGCTCCAAAAGAAGCGAGTTGTAAAATGGAGCTTCAGGGCACTACAATTCACAAATTTGCAGAGTTATAAATGATAACTCTCGTCCACAAATATATTGAGGGAAGGCAAAGACGAGGAATTGAAATCAAGGCAGAATTGCAGGAAACAGATTTCAGGAGGTAGATTCGAATCGCTTTTAAAGCACATGAAAAGCGGCAAAACGTTGACAATGATGCCCTTGGCCAAAAAGGGCGTATGCGTTTTTTCCTCAATATATTCAGGAAAAAACGCATACGCCCTTTTTGGCCAACCAAGCAACCTGGAAAGGCAAATCAGCGCTACAAAGAAGTCTCGCTTCCCATCGGTCAAAAGGGCCATGCTGAAAAAAGTGTCAAAAAAAGAAATGCAGGACAGGACATGGAGAAATGGGAGCCTTGATACACTGATGGGCGGGATGTAAATTGCCAACAGCCACTCTGGAAAAGTGTACGGTGTGTCCTGAAACATCTAAAAAACACAGCTTAGAGAGCATAGGGCACTTCCAAGCATGGGGGTATAAAGTGGGAAAATTAAAAATCAGCAAGACACAAGCACCCCAAAGTTTAGGGCTGCTCTGTTGACAAGGACCTCCACTTCATTCCACCTTAAATATCCCAGGAAAGCGAAAAATGGATACAAAATTTGAGGTCCATATGTACAAAGGAATATCACTCAGCCATGAAATCAATGTCATAAGGCTAGTAGCAGCATGATGAGTGGATTTAGGTACGACGATTCTAAGTGAAATAAGTCACACAGAAAAGGACACTTCTCATAAGGTGTCACTTATAGAGGGAATGTAAAAACCGTTACACTTGAACTGAATTACAAAACAGAACAGAGTCACACATGCAGAAAACACACTATGGCTGCTTAACGGGAAAGGTGAGGTGGGGTGATCCATAAAACAAGAGTTTCAAATTAGCTCAGATACCGTTCCATAAACCCAATATGTAACAGACAAGACCTACTCCTTGCTCAGTGAACTGGACTCAACACGCCCGATTCACCGCACAAGAATATATCTGACTAGTAATAATCTTAAAACCTATGTATTGATATCTCTCTGTTAGTGTGTCAAGTGGGTGTAAAGCGGCATAAACACAGCCATGAAAAGCAGCTAAACCCCATTATAAAAATAAATTACTTTTAAAAACCCATGAAACAAAGACAGGGAAAGAGAGAGAAATTCTTACACAATTCGTTCAGGGGCTGTGATGCAACGTGGATTGACCATATCTAGACCCACAGCTGGATGAGACATAAGGGTGGACACTCTTGGGGCTGAGAGGTTTGGTGAGGTTGGGTGAGCAAACGCAGACCCTTTAAAGTAATACTGCGTGCTACCCATCGCATGGGTCCCAAATCTCCAGGTTCAAGGGCATCTTCCTACATCGAAAACATGCATGAGAAACCCAGAAGATGGTACACCGTGTGATGGGGAAAGGTTTCTAAAACGCACCTCATTTCTCATCTCCTTGTGCTCGGGTTCGCCATTCCATCCACTTTACTAGCAATCTCCCTACTTGGAGCATCAGCACCTTTAACCTCCTGTTCCGTACAGGTTGCAATTTGTCCTGAGGATGAACGGGAAGACGGGGAACCAATGAGAGACTAGCTCTTGGTGTTGGGACAGGCACAGGTCACTCTATTTTCCCATCAGGAAGAAGAATTAACCACAGGCTCAGCCTGCCCCCCGGAACCAGAACAGGGCCTGAAGCCATCCTGCGCTTTTGCGGCCAGCTCCAAAAAAAGCGAGTTGTAAAATGGAGCTTCAGGGCACTACAATTCACAAATTTGCAGAGTTATAAATGATAACTCTCGTCCACAAATATATTGAGGGAAGGCAAAGACGAGGAATTGCAATCAAGGCAGAATTGCAGGAAACAGATTTCAGGAGGTAGATTCGAATCGCTTTTAAAGCACATGAAAAGCGGCAAAACGTTGACAATGATGCCCTTGGCCAAAAAGGGCGTATGCGTTTTTTCCTCAATATATTCAGGAAAAAACGCATACGCCCTTTTTGGCCAACCAAGCAACCTGGAAAGGCAAATCAGCGCTACAAAGAAGTCTCGCTTCCCATCGGTCAAAAGGGCCATGCTGAAAAAAGTGTCAAAAAAAGAAATGCAGGACAGGCCATGGAGAAATGGGAGCCTTGATACACTGATGGGCGGGATGTAAATTGCCAACAGCCACTCTGGAAAAGTGTACGGTGTGTCCTGAAACATCTAAAAAACACAGCTTAGAGAGCATAGGGCACTTCCACGCATGGGGGTATAAAGTGGGAAAATTAAAAATCAGCAAGACACAAGCACCCCAAAGTTTAGGGCTGCTCTGTTGACAAGGACCTCCACTTCATTCCACCTTAAATATCCCAGGAAAGCGAAAAATGGATACAAAATTTGAGGTCCATATGTACAAAGGAATATCACTCAGCCATGAAATCAATGTCATAAGGCTAGTAGCAGCATGATGAGTGGATTTAGGTACGACGATTCTAAGTGAAATAAGTCACACAGAAAAGGACACTTCTCATAAGGTGTCACTTATAGAGGGAATGTAAAAACCGTTACACTTGAACTGAATTACAAAACAGAACAGAGTCACACATGCAGAAAACACACTATGGCTGCTAACGGGAAAGGTGAGGTGGGGTGATCCATAAAACAAGAGTTTCAAATTAGCTCAGATACCGTTCCATAAACCCAATATGTAACAGACAAGACCTACTGCTTGCTCAGAGAACTGGACTCAACACGCCCGATTCACCGCACAAGAATATATCTGACTAGTAATAATCTTAAAACCTATGTATTGATATCTCTCTGTTAGAGTGTCAAGTGGGTGTAAAGCGGCATAAACACAGCCGTGAAAAGCAGCTAAACCCCATTATAAAAATAAATTACTTTTAAAAACCCATGAAACAAAGACAGGGAAAGAGAGAGAAATTCTTACACAATTCGTTCAGGGGCTGTGATGCAACCTGGATTGACCATATCTAGACCCACAGCTGGATGAGACATAAGGGTGGACACTCATGGGGCTGAGAGGTTTGGTGAGGTTGGGTGAGCAAACGCAGACCCTTTAAAGTAATACTGCGTGCTACCCATCGCATGGGTCCCAAATCTCCAGGTTCAAGGGCATCTTCCTACATCGAAAACATGCATGAGAAACCCAGAAGATGGTACACCGTGTGATGGGGAAAGGTTTCTAAAACGCACCTCATTTCTCATCTCCTTGTGCTCGGGTTCGCCATTCCAGCCACTTTACTAGCAATCTCCCTACTTGGAGCATCAGCACCTTTAACCTCCTGTTCCGTACAGGTTGCAATTTGTCCTGAGGATGAACGGGAAGACGGGGAACCAATGAGAGACTAGCTCTTGGTGTTGGGACAGGCACAGGTCACTCTATTTTCCCATCAGGAAGAAGAATTAACCACAGGCTCAGCCTGCCCCCCGGAACCAGAACAGGGCCTGAAGCCAACCTGCGCTTTTGCGGCCAGCTCCAAAAGAAGCGAGTTGTAAAATGGAGCTTCAGGGCACTACAATTCACAAATTTGCAGAGTTATAAATGATAACTCTCGTCCACAAATATATTGAGGGAAGGCAAAGACGAGGAATTGAAATCAAGGCAGAATTGCAGGAAACAGATTTCAGGAGGTAGATTCGAATCGCTTTTAAAGCACATGAAAAGCGGCAAAACGTTGACAATGATGCCCTTGGCCAAAAAGGGCGTATGCGTTTTTTCCTCAATATATTCAGGAAAAAACGCATACGCCCTTTTTGGCCAACCAAGCAACCTGGAAAGGCAAATCAGCGCTACAAAGAAGTCTCGCTTCCCATCGGTCAAAAGGGCCATGCTGAAAAAAGTGTCAAAAAAAGAAATGCAGGACAGGCCATGGAGAAATGGGAGCCTTGATACACTGATGGGCGGGATGTAATTTGCCAACAGCCACTCTGGAAAAGTGTACGGTGTGTCCTGAAACATCTAAAAAACACAGCTTAGAGAGCATAGGGCACTTCCACGCATGGGGGTATAAAGTGGGAAAATTAAAAATCAGCAAGACACAAGCACCCCAAAGTTTAGGGCTGCTCTGTTGACAAGGACCTCCACTTCATTCCACCTTAAATATCCCAGGAAAGCGAAAAATGGATACAAAATTTGAGGTCCATATGTACAAAGGAATATCACTCAGCCATGAAATCAATGTCATAAGGCTAGTAGCAGCATGATGAGTGGATTTAGGTACGACGATTCTAAGTGAAATAAGTCACACAGAAAAGGACACTTCTCATAAGGTGTCACTTATAGAGGGAATGTAAAAACCGTTACACTTGAACTGAATTACAAAACAGAACAGAGTCACACATGCAGAAAACACACTATGGCTGCTTAACGGGAAAGGTGAGGTGGGGTGATCCATAAAACAAGAGTTTCAAATTAGCTCAGATACCGTTCCATAAACCCAATATGTAACAGACAAGACCTACTCCTTGCTCAGTGAACTGGACTCAACACGCCCGATTCACCGCACAAGAATATATCTGACTAGTAATAATCTTAAAACCTATGTATTGATATCTCTCTGTTAGAGTGTCAAGTGGGTGTAAAGCGGCATAAACACAGCCGTGAAAAGCAGCTAAACCCCATTATAAAAATAAATTACTTTTAAAAACCCATGAAACAAAGACAGGGAAAGAGAGAGAAATTCTTACACAATTCGTTCAGGGGCTGTGATGCAACCTGGATTGACCATATCTAGACCCACAGCTGATTGAGACATAAGGGTGGACACTCTTGGGGCTGAGAGGTTTGGTGAGGTTGGGTGAGCAAACGCAGACCCTTTAAAGTAATACTGCGTGCTACCCATCGCATGGGTCCCAAATCTCCAGGTTCAAGGGCATCTTCCTACATCGAAAACATGCATGAGAAACCCAGAAGATGGTACACCGTGTGATGGGGAAAGGTTTCTAAAACGCACCTCATTTCTCATCTCCTTGTGCTCGGGTTCGCCATTCCAGCCACTTTACTAGCAATCTCCCTACTTGGAGCATCAGCACCTTTAACCTCCTGTTCCGTACAGGTTGCAATTTGTCCTGAGGATGAACGGGAAGACGGGGAACCAATGAGAGACTAGCTCTTGGTGTTGGGACAGGCACAGGTCACTCTATTTTCCCATCAGGAAGAAGAATTAACCACAGGCTCAGCCTGCCCCCCGGAACCAGAACAGGGCCTGAAGCCAACCTGCGCTTTTGCGGCCAGCTCCAAAAGAAGCGAGTTGTAAAATGGAGCTTCAGGGCACTACAATTCACAAATTTGCAGAGTTATAAATGATAACTCTCGTCCACAAATATATTGAGGGAAGGCAAAGACGAGGAATTGAAATCAAGGCAGAATTGCAGGAAACAGATTTCAGGAGGTAGATTCGAATCGCTTTTAAAGCACATGAAAAGCGGCAAAACGTTGACAATGATGCCCTTGGCCAAAAAGGGCGTATGCGTTTTTTCCTCAATATATTCAGGAAAAAACGCATACGCCCTTTTTGGCCAACCAAGCAACCTGGAAAGGCAAATCAGCGCTACAAAGAAGTCTCGCTTCCCATCGGTCAAAAGGGCCATGCTGAAAAAAGTGTCAAAAAAAGAAATGCAGGACAGGCCATGGAGAAATGGGAGCCTTGATACACTGATGGGCGGGATGTAAATTGCCAACAGCCACTCTGGAAAAGTGTACGGTGTGTCCTGAAACATCTAAAAAACACAGCTTAGAGAGCATAGGGCACTTCCAAGCATGGGGGTATAAAGTGGGAAAATTAAAAATCAGCAAGACACAAGCACCCCAAAGTTTAGGGCTGCTCTGTTGACAAGGACCTCCACTTCATTCCACCTTAAATATCCCAGGAAAGCGAAAAATGGATACAAAATTTGAGGTCCATATGTACAAAGGAATATCACTCAGCCATGAAATCAATGTCATAAGGCTAGTAGCAGCATGATGAGTGGATTTAGGTACGACGATTCTAAGTGAAATAAGTCACACAGAAAAGGACACTTCTCATAAGGTGTCACTTATAGAGGGAATGTAAAAACCGTTACACTTGAACTGAATTACAAAACAGAACAGAGTCACACATGCAGAAAACACACTATGGCTGCTTAACGGGAAAGGTGAGGTGGGGTGATCCATAAAACAAGAGTTTCAAATTAGCTCAGATACCGTTCCATAAACCCAATATGTAACAGACAAGACCTACTCCTTGCTCAGTGAACTGGACTCAACACGCCCGATTCACCGCACAAGAATATATCTGACTAGTAATAATCTTAAAACCTATGTATTGATATCTCTCTGTTAGTGTGTCAAGTGGGTGTAAAGCGGCATAAACACAGCCATGAAAAGCAGCTAAACCCCATTATAAAAATAAATTACTTTTAAAAACCCATGAAACAAAGACAGGGAAAGAGAGAGAAATTCTTACACAATTCCTTCAGGGGCTGTGATGCAACGTGGATTGACCATATCTAGACCCACAGCTGGATGAGACATAAGGGTGGACACTCTTGGGGCTGAGAGGTTTGGTGAGGTTGGGTGAGCAAACGCAGACCCTTTAAAGTAATACTGCGTGCTACCCATCGCATGGGTCCCAAATCTCCAGGTCCAAGGGCATCTTACTACATCGAAAACATGCATGAGAAACCTAGAAGATGGTACACCGTGTGATGGGGAAAGGTTTCTAAAACGCACCTCATTTCTCATCTCCTTGTGCTCGGGTTCGCCATTCCAGCCACTTTAGTAGCAATCTCCCTACTTGGAGCATCAGCACCTTTAACCTCCTGTTCCGTACAGGTTGCAATTTGTCCTGAGGATGAACGGGAAGACGGGGAACCAATGAGAGACTAGCTCTTGGTGTTGGGACAGGCACAGGTCACTCTATTTTCCCATCAGGAAGAAGAATTAACCACAGGCTCAGCCTGCCCCCCGGAACCAGAACAGGGCCTGAAGCCATCCTGCGCTTTTGCGGCCAGCTCCAAAAAAAGCGAGTTGTAAAATGGAGCTTCAGGGCACTGCAATTCACAAATTTGCAGAGTTATAAATGATAACTCTCGTCCACAAATATATTGAGGGAAGGCAAAGACGAGGAATTGAAATCAAGGCAGAATTGCAGGAAACAGATTTCAGGAGGTAGATTCGAATCGCCTTTAAAGCACATGAAAAGCGGCAAAACGTTGACAATGATGCCCTTGGCCAAAAAGGGCGTATGCGTTTTTTCCTCAATATATTCAGGAAAAAACGCATACGCCCTTTTTGGCCAACCAAGCAACCTGGAAAGGCAAATCAGCGCTACAAAGAAGTCTCGCTTCCCATCGGTCAAAAGGGCCATGCTGAAAAAAGTGTCAAAAAAAGAAATGCAGGACAGGCCATGGAGAAATGGGAGCCTTGATACACTGATGGGCGGGATGTAAATTGCCAACAGCCACTCTGGAAAAGTGTACGGTGTGTCCTGAAACATCTAAAAAACACAGCTTAGAGAGCATAGGGCACTTCCACGCATGGGGGTATAAAGTGGGAAAATTAAAAATCAGCAAGACACAAGCACTCCAAAGTTTAGGGCTGCTCTGTTGACAAGGACCTCCACTTCATTCCACCTTAAATATCCCAGGAAAGCGAAAAATGGATAAAAAATTTGAGGTCCATATGTACAATGGAATATCACTCAGCCATGAAATCAATGTCATAAGGCTAGTAGCAGCATGATGAGTGGATTTAGGTACGACGATTCTAAGTGAAATAAGTCACACAGAAAAGGACACTTCTCATAAGGTGTCACTTATAGAGGGAATGTAAAAACCGTTACACTTGAACTGAATTACAAAACAGAACAGAGTCACACATGCAGAAAACACACTATGGCTGCTTAACGGGAAAGGTGAGGTGGGGTGATCCATAAAACAAGAGTTTCAAATTAGCTCAGATACCGTTCCATAAACCCAATATGTAACAGACAAGACCTACTCCTTGCTCAGAGAACTGGACTCAACACGCCCGATTCACCGCACAAGAATATATCTGACTAGTAATAATCTTAAAACCTATGTATTGATATCTCTCTGTTAGTGTGTCAAGTGGGTGTAAAGCGGCATAAACACAGCCATGAAAAGCAGCTAAACCCCATTATAAAAATAAATTACTTTTAAAAACCCATGAAACAAAGACAGGGAAAGAGAGAGAAATTCTTACACAATTCGTTCAGGGGCTGTGATGCAACGTGGATTGACCATATCTAGACCCACAGCTGGATGAGACATAAGGGTGGACACTCTTGGGGCTGAGAGGTTTGGTGAGGTTGGGTGAGCAAACGCAGACCCTTTAAAGTAATACTGCGTGCTACCCATCGCATGGGTCCCAAATCTCCAGGTTCAAGGGCATCTTCCTACATCGAAAACATGCATGAGAAACCCAGAAGATGGTACACCGTGTGATGGGGAAAGGTTTCTAAAACGCACCTCATTTCTCATCTCCTTGTGCTCGGGTTCGCCATTCCAGCCACTTTACTAGCAATCTCCCTACTTGGAGCATCAGCACCTTTAACCTCCTGTTCCGTACAGGTTGCAATTTGTCCTGAGGATGAACGGGAAATCGGGGAACCAATGAGAGACTAGCTCTTGGTGTTGGGACAGGCACAGGTCACTCTATTTTCCCATCAGGAAGAAGAATTAACCACAGGCTCAGCCTGCCCCCCGGAACCACAACAGGGCCTGAAGCCATCCTGCGCTTTTGCGGCCAGCTCCAAAAAAAGCGAGTTGTAAAATGGAGCTTCAGGGCACTGCAATTCACAAATTTGCAGAGTTATAAATGATAACTCTCGTCCACAAATATATTGATGGAAGGCAAAGACGAGGAATTGAAATCAAGGCAGAATTGCAGGAAACAGATTTCAGGAGGTAGATTCGAATCGCCTTTAAAGCACATGAAAAGCGGCAAAACGTTGACAATGATGCCCTTGGCCAAAAAGGGCGTATGCGTTTTTTCCTCAATATATTCAGGAAAAAACGCATACGCCCTTTTTGGCCAACCAAGCAACCTGGAAAGGCAAATCAGCGCTACAAAGAAGTCTCGCTTCCCATCGGTCAAAAGGGCCATGCTGAAAAAAGTGTCAAAAAAAGAAATGCAGGACAGGCCATGGAGAAATGGGAGCCTTGATACACTGATGGGCGGGATGTAAATTGCCAACAGCCACTCTGGAAAAGTGTACGGTGTGTCCTGAAACATCTAAAAAACACAGCTTAGAGAGCATAGGGCACTTCCACGCATGGGGGTATAAAGTGGGAAAATTAAAAATCAGCAAGACACAAGCACCCCAAAGTTTAGGGCTGCTCTGTTGACAAGGACCTCCACTTCATTCCACCTTAAATATCTCAGGAAAGCGAAAAGTGGATAAAAATTTGAGGTCCATATGTACAATGGAATATCACTCAGCCATGAAATCAATGTCATAAGGCTAGTAGCAGCATGATGAGTGGATTTAGGTACGACGATTCTAAGTGAAATAAGTCACACAGAAAAGGACACTTCTCATAAGGTGTCACTTATAGAGGGAATGTAAAAACCGTTACACTTGAACTGAATTACAAAACAGAACAGAGTCACACATGCAGAAAACACACTATGGCTGCTTAACGGGAAAGGTGAGGTGGGGTGATCCATAAAACAAGAGTTTCAAATTAGCTCAGATACCGTTCCATAAACCCAATATGTAACAGACAAGACCTAATCCTTGCTCAGAGAACTGGACTCAACACGCCCGATTCACCGCACAAGAATATATCTGACTAGTAATAATCTTAAAACCTATGTATTGATATCTCTCTGTTAGTGTGTCAAGTGGGTGTAAAGCGGCATCAACACAGCCGTGAAAAGCAGCTAAACCCCATTATAAAAATAAATTACTTTTCAAAACCCATGAAACAAAGACAGGGAAAGAGAGAAATTCTTACACAATTCGTTCAGGGGCTGTGATGCAACCTGGATTGACCATATCTAGACCCACAGCTGGATGAGACATAAGGGTGGACACTCTTGGGGCTGAGAGGTTTGGTGAGGTTGGGTGAGCAAACGCAGACCCTTTAAAGTAATACTGCGTGCTACCCATCGCATGGGTCCCAAATCTCCAGGTTCAAGGGCATCTTCCTACATCGAAAACATGCATGAGAAACCCAGAAGATGGAACACCGTGTGATGGGGAAAGGTTTCTAAAACGCACCTCATTTCTCATCTCCTTGTGCTCGGGTTCGCCATTCCAGCCACTTTACTAGCAATCTCCCTAATTGGAGCATCAGCACCTTTAACCTCCTGTTCCGTACAGGTTGCAATTTGTCCTCAGGATGAACGGGAAGATGGGGAACCAATGAGAGACTAGGTCTTGGTGTTGGGACAGGCACAGGTCACTCTATTTTCCCATCAGGAAGAAGAATTAACCACAGGCTCAGCCTGCCCCCCGGAACCAGAACAGGGCCTGAAGCCATCCTGCGCTTTTGCGGCCAGCTCCGGAAAAAGCGACTTGTAAAATAGAGCTTCAGGGCACTGCAATTCACAAACCTGCACAGTTATAAATGATAACTCTCGTCCACAAATATATTGAGGGAAGGCAAAGACGAGGAATTGAAATCAAGGCAGAATTGCAGGAAACAGATTTCAGGAGGTAGACTCGAATCGCCTTTAAAGCACATGAAAAGCGGCAAAACGTTGACAATGATGCCCTTGGCCAAAAAGGGCGTATGCGTTTTTTCCTGAATATATTCAGGAAAAAACGCATACGCCCTTTTTGGCCAACCAAGCAACCTGGAAAGGCAAATCAGCGCTACAAAGAAGTCTCGCTTCCCATTGGTCAAAAGGGCCATGCTGAAAAAAGTTTCAAAACCAGAAATGCAGGACAGGCCATGGAGAAATGGGAGCCTTGCTACACTGATGGGCGGGATGTAAATTGCCAACAGCCACTCTGGAGAAGTGTACGGTGTGTCCTGAAACATCTAAAAAACACAGCTTAGAGAGCATAGGGCACTTACACGCATGGGGGGATAAAGTGGGAAAATTGAAAATCAGCAAGACACAAGCACCCCAAAGTTTAGGGCTGCTCTGTTGACAAGGACCTCCACTTCATTCCACCTTAAATATCCCAGGAAAGCGAAAAATGGATAAAAAAGTGGTGGTCCTTATGTACAATAGAATATCACTCAGCCATGAAATCAATGTCAGAAGGCTAGTAGCAGCATGATGAGTGGATTTAGGTAAGACGATTCTAAGTGAAATAAGTCACACAGAAAAGGACACTTCTCATAAGGTGTCACTTATAGAGGGAATGTAAAAACCGTTACACTTGAACTGAATTACAAAACAGAACAGAGTCACACATGCAGAAAACACACTATGGCTGCTTAACGGGAAAGGTGAGGTGGGGTGATACATAAAACAAGAGTTTCAAATTAGCTCAGATACCGTTCCATAAACCCAATATGTAATAGACAAGACCTACTCCTTGCTCAGAGAACTGGACTCAACACGCCCGATTCACCGCAACAGAATATATCTGACTAGTAATAATCTTAAAACCTATGTATTGATATCTTTCTGTTAGTGTGTCAAGTGGGTGTAAAGCGGCATAAACACAGCCGTGAAAAGCAGCTAAACCCCATTATAAAAATAAATTACTTTTCAAAACCCATGAAACAAAGACAGGGAAAGAAAGAGAAATTCTTACACAATTCCTTCAGGGGCTGTGATGCAACGTGGATTGACCATATCTAGACCCACAGCTGGATGAGACATAAGGATGGACACTCTTGGGGCTGAGAGGTTTGGTGAGGTTGGGTGAGCAAACGCAGACCCTTTAAAGTAATACTGCGTGCTACCCATCGCATGGGTCCCAAATCTCCAGGTCCAAGGGCATCTTCCTACATCGAAAACATGCATGAGAAACCCAGAAGATGGTACACCGTGTGATGGGGAAAGGTTTCTAAAACGCACCTCATTTCTCATCTCCTTGTGCTCGGGTTCGCCATTCCAGCCACTTTACTAGCAATCTCCCTACTTGGAGCATCAGCACCTTTAACCTCCTGTTCCGTACAGGTTGCAATTTGTCCTGAGGATGAACGGGAAGACGGGGAACCAATGAGAGACTAGCTCTTGATGTTGGGACAGGCACAGGTCACTCTATTTTCCCATCAGGAAGAAGAATTAACCACAGGCTCAGCCTGCCCCCCGGAACCAGAACAGGGCCTGAAGCCATCCTGCGCTTTTGCGGCCAGCTCCCAAAAAAGCGACTTGTAAATTGGAGCTTCAGGGCACTGCAATACACAAACCTGCAGAGTTATAAATGATAACTCTCGTCCACAAATATATTGAGGGAAGGCCAAGAAGAGGATTTGAAATTAAGGCAGAACTGTAGGAAACAGATTTCAGGAGGTAGATTCAAATCGCCTTTAAAGCACATGAAAGCGGCAAAACGTTGACAATGAGGCCCTTGGCCAAAAAGGGCGTATGCGTTTTTTCCAGAATATATTCAGGAAAAAACGCCTACTCCCTTTTTGGCCAACCAAGCAACCTGGAAAGGCAAATCAGCGCTACAAAGAAGTCTCGCTTCCCATCGGTCAAAAGGGCCATGCTGAAAAAAGTGTCAAAACTAGAAATGCAGGACAGGCCATGGAGAAATGGGAGCCTTGCTACACTGATGGGCGGGATGTAAATTGCCAACAGCCACTCTGGAGAAGTGTACGGTGTGTCCTGAAACATCTAAAAAACACAGCTTAGAGAGCATAGGGCACTTCCACGCATGGGGGGATAAAGTGGGAACATTGAAAATCAGCAAGACACAAGCACCCAAAAGTTTAGGGCTGCTCTGTTGACAAGGACCTCCACTTCATTCCACCTTAAATATCCCAGGAAAGCGAAAAATGGATAAAAAGTTGTGGTCCTTATGTACAATGGAATATCACTCAGCCATGAAATCAATGTCATAAGGCTAGTAGCAGCATGATGAGTGGATTTAGGTACGACGTTTCTAAGTGAAATAAGTCACACAGAAAAGGACACTTCTCATAAGGTGTCACTTATAGAGGGAATGTAAAAACCGTTACACTTGAACTGAATTACAAAACAGAACAGAGTCACACATGCAGAAAACACACTATGGCTGCTTAACGGGAAAGGTGAGGTGGGGTGATACATAAAACAAGAGTTTCAAATTAGCTCAGATACCGTTCCATAAACCCAATATGTAATAGACAAGACCTACTCCTTGCTCAGAGAACTGGACTCAACACGCCCGATTCAGCGCACAAGAATATATCTGACTAGTAATAATCTTAAAACCTATGTATTGATATCTCTCTGTTAGTGTGTCAAGTGGGTGTAAAGCGGCATCAACACAGCCGTGAAAAGCAGCTAAACCCCATTATAAAAATAAATTACTTTTAAAAACCCATGAAACAAAGACAGGGAAAGAGAGAGAAATTCTTACACAATTCGTTCAGGGGCTGTGATGCAACGTGGATTGACCATATCTAGACCCACAGCTGGATGAGACATAAGGGTGGACACTCTTGGGGCTGAGAGGCTTGGTGAGGTTGGGTGAGCAAACGCAGACCCTTTAAAGTAATACTGCGTGCTACCCATCGCATGGGTCCCAAATCTCCAGGTTCAAGGGCATCTTCCTACATCGAAAACATGCATGAGAAATCCAGAAGATGGTACACCGTGTGATGGGGAAAGGTTTCTAAAACGCACCTCATTTCTCATATCCTTATGCTCAGGTTCACCATTTAAGATACTTTACTAGCAATCTCCCTACTTGGAGAATCAGCACCTTTAACCTCCTGTTCCGTACAGGTTGCAATTTGTCCTGAGGATGAACGGGAAGACGGGGAACCAATGAGAGACTAGCTCTTGGTGTTGGGACAGGCACAGGTCACTCTATTTTCCCATCAGGAAGAAGAATTAACCACAGGCTCAGCCTGCCCCCCGGAATCAGAACAGGGCCTGAAGCCATCCTGCGCTTTTGCGGCCAGTTCCAAAAAAAGCGAGTTGTAAAATGGAGCTTCAGGGCACTGCAATTCACAAATTTGCAGAGTTAAAAATGATAACTCTCGTCCACAAATATATTGAGGGAAGGCAAAGACGAGGAATTGAAATCAAGGCAGAATTGCCGGAAACAGATTTCAGGAGGTAGATTCGAATCGCCTTTAAAGCACATGAAAAGCGGCAAAACGTTGACAATGATGCCCTTGGCCAAAAAGGGCGTATGCGTTTTTTCCTGAATATATTCAAGAAAAAACGCATACCCCCTTTTTGGCCAACCAAGCAACCTGGAAAGGCAAATCAGCGCTACAATGAAGTCTCGCTTCCCATCAGTTAAAAGGGCCATGTTGAAAAAAGTGTCAAAACCAGAAATGCAGGACAGGCCATGGAGAAATGGGAGCCTTGCTACACTGATGGGCGGGATGTAAATTTCCAACAGCCACTCTGGAGAAGTGTACGGTGTGTCCTGAAACATCTAAAAAACACAGCTTAGAGAGCATAGGGCACTTCCACGCATGGGGGTATAAAGTGGGAAAATTAAAAATCAGCAAGACACAAGCACCCCAAAGTTTAGGGCTGCTCTGTTGACAAGGACCTCCACTTCATTCCACCTTAAATATCCCAGGAAAGCGAAAAATGGATAAAAAATTGGATGTCCATATGTACAATGGAATATCACTCAGCCATGAAATCAATGTCATAAGGCTAGTAGCAGCATGATGAGTGGATTTAGGTACGACGATTCTAAGTGAAATAAGTCACACAGAAAAGGACACTTCTCATAAGGTGTCACTTATAGAGGGAATGTAAAAACTGTTACACTTGAACTGAATTACAAAACAGAACACAGTCACACATGCACAAAACACACTATGGCTGCTTAACGGGAAAGGTGAGGTGGGGTGATCCATAAAACAAGAGTTTCAAATTAGCTCAGATACCGTTCCATAAACCCAATATATAACAGACAAGACCTACTCCTTGCTCAGAGAACTGGACTCAACACGCCCGATTCACCGCACAAGAATATATCTGACTAGTAATAATCTTAAAACCTATGTATTGATATCTCTCTGTTAGTGTGTCAAGTGGGTGTAAAGCGGCATAAACACAGCCGTGAAAAGCAGCTAAACCCCATTATAAAAATAAATTACTTTTCAAAACCCATGAAACAAAGACAGGGAAAGAGAGAGAAATTCTTACACAATTCGTTCAGGGGCTGTAATGCAACGTGGATTGACCATATCTAGACCCACAGCTGGATGAGACATAAGGGTGGACACTCTTGGGGCTGAGAGGTTTGGTGAGGTTGGGTGAGCAAACGCAGACCCTTTAAAGTAATACTGCGTGCTACCCATCGCATGGGTCCCAAATCTCCAGGTTCAAGGGCATCTTCCTACATCGAAAACATGCATGAGAAACCCAGAAGATGGTACACCGTGTGATGGGGAAAGGTTTCTAAAACGCACCTCATTTCTCATCTCCTTGTGCTCGGGTTCGCCATTCCAGCCACTTTACTAGCAATCTCCCTACTTGGAGCATCAGCACCTTTAACCTCCTGTTCCGTACAGGTTGCAATTTGTCCTGAGGATGAACGGGAAATCGGGGAACCAATGAGAGACTAGCTCTTGGTGTTGGGACAGGCACAGGTCACTCTATTTTCCCATCAGGAAGAAGAATTAACCACAGGCTCAGCCTGCCCCCCGGAATCAGAACAGGGCCTGAAGCCATCCTGCGCTTTTGCGGCCAGTTCCAAAAAAAGCGAGTTGTAAAATGGAGCTTCAGGGCACTGCAATTCACAAATTTGCAGAGTTATAAATGATAACTCTCGTCCACAAATATATTGAGGGAAGGCAAAGACGAGGAATTGAAATCAAGGCAGAATTGCAGGAAACAGATTTCAGGAGGTAGATTCGAATCGCCTTTAAAGCACATGAAAAGCGGCAAAACGTTGACAATGATGCCCTTGGCCAAAAAGGGCGTATGCGTTTTTTCCTCAATATATTCAGGAAAAAACGCATACGCCCTTTTTGGCCAACCAAGCAACCTGGAAAGGCAAATCAGCGCTACAAAGAAGTCTCGCTTCCCATCGGTCAAAAGGGCCATGCTGAAAAAAGTGTCAAAAAAAGAAATGCAGGACAGGCCATGGAGAAATGGGAGCCTTGATACACTGATGGGCGGGATGTAAATTGCCAACAGCCACTCTGGAGAAGTGTACGGTGTGTCCTGAAACATCTAAAAAACACAGCTTAGAGAGCATAGGGCACTTCCACGCATGGGGGTATAAAGTGGGAAAATTAAAAATCAGCAAGACACAAGCACCCCAAAGTTTAGGGCTGCTCTGTTGACAAGGACCTCCACTTCATTCCACCTTAAATATCCCAGGAAAGCGAAAAATGGATAAAAAATTTGAGGTCCATATGTACAATGTAATATCACTCAGCCATGAAATCAATGTCATAAGGCTAGTAGCAGCATGATGAGTGGATTTAGGTACGACGATTCTAAGTGAAATAAGTCACACAGAAAAGGACACTTCTCATAAGGTGTCACTTATAGAGGGAATGTAAAAACCGTTACACTTGAACTGAATTACAAAACAGAACAGAGTCACACATGCAGAAAACACACTATGGCTGCTTAACGGGAAAGGTGAGGTGGGGTGATCCATAAAACAAGAGTTTCAAATTAGCTCAGATACCGTTCCATAAACCCAATATGTAACAGACAAGACCTACTCCTTGCTCAGAGAACTGGACTCAACACGCCCGATTCACCGCACAAGAATATATCTGACTAGTAATAATCTTAAAACCTATGTATTGATATCTCTCTGTTAGTGTGTCAAGTGGGTGTAAAGCGGCGTAAACACAGCCATGAAAAGCAGCTAAACCCAATTATAAAAATAAATTACTTTTAAAAACCCATGAAACAAAGACAGGGAAAGAGAGAGAAATTCTTACACAATTCGTTCAGGGGCTGTGATGCAACGTGGATTGACCATATCTAGACCCACAGCTGGATGAGACATAAGGGTGGACACTCTTGGGGCTGAGAGGTTTGGTGAGGTTGGGTGAGCAAACGCAGACCCTTTAAAGTAATACTGCGTGCTACCCATCGCATGGGTCCCAAATCTCCAGGTTCCAGGGCATCTTCCTACATCGAAAACATGCATGAGAAACCCAGAAGATGGTACACCGTGTGATGGGGAAAGGTTTCTAAAACGCACCTCATTTCTCATCTCCTTGTGCTCGGGTTCGCCATTCCAGCCACTTTACTAGCAATCTCCCTACTTGGAGCATCAGCACCTTTAACCTCCTGTTCCGTACAGGTTGCAATTTGTCCTGAGGATGAACGGGAAATCGGGGAACCAATGAGAGACTAGCTCTTGGTGTTGGGACAGGCACAGGTCACTCTATTTTCCCATCAGGAAGAAGAATTAACCACAGGCTCAGCCTGCCCCCCGGAACCAGAACAGGGCCTGAAGCCATCCTGCGCTTTTGCGGCCAGCTCCCAAAAAAGCGAGTTGTAAAATGGAGCTTCAGGGCACTGCAATTCACAAATTTGCAGAGTTATAAATGATAACTCTCGTCCACAAATATATTGACGGAAGGCAAAGACGAGGAATTGAAATCAAGGCAGAATTGCAGGAAACAGATTTCAGGAGGTAGATTCGAATCGCCTTTAAAGCACATGAAAAGCGGCAAAACGTTGACAATGATGCCCTTGGCCAAAAAGGGCGTATGCGTTTTTTCCTCAATATATTCAGGAAAAAACGCATACGCCCTTTTTGGCCAACCAAGCAACCTGGAAAGGCAAATCAGCGCTACAAAGAAGTCTCGCTTCCCATCGGTCAAAAGGGCCATGCTGAAAAAAGTGTCAAAAAAAGAAATGCAGGACAGGCCATGGAGAAATGGGAGCCTTGATACACTGATGGGCGGGATGTAAATTGCCAACAGCCACTCTGGAGAAGTGTACGGTGTGTCCTGAAACATCTAAAAAACACAGCTTAGAGAGCATAGGGCACTTCCACGCATGGGGGTATAAAGTGGGAAAATTAAAAATCAGCAAGACACAAGCACCCCAAAGTTTAGGGCTGCTCTGTTGACAAGGACCTCCACTTCATTCCACCTTAAATATCCCAGGAAAGCGAAAAATGGATAAAAAATTTGAGGTCCATATGTACAATGGAATATCACTCAGCCATGAAATCAATGTCATAAGGCTAGTAGCAGCATGATGAGTGGATTTAGGTACGACGATTCTAAGTGAAATAAGTCACACAGAAAAGGACACTGCTCATAAGGTGTCACTTATAGAGGGAATGTAAAAACCGTTACACTTGCACTGAATTACAAAACAGAACAGAGTCACACATGCAGAAAACACACTATGGCTGCTTAACGGGAAAGGTGAGGTGGGGTGATCCATAAAACAAGAGTTTCAAATTAGCTCAGATACCGTTCCATAAACCCAATATGTAACAGACAAGACCTACTCCTTGCTCAGAGAACTGGACTCAACACGCCCGATTCAGCGCACAAGAATATATCTGACTAGTAATAATCTTAAAACCTATGTATTGATATCTCTCTGTTAGTGTGTCAAGTGGGTGTAAAGCGGCATAAACACAGCCATGAAAAGCAACTAAACCGCATTATAAAAATAAATTACTTTTAAAAACCCATGAAACAAAGACAGGGAAAGAGAGAGAAATTCTTACACAATTCGTTCAGGGGCTGTGATGCAACCTGGATTGACCAAATCTAGACCTACAGCTGGATGAGACATAAGGGTGGACACTCTTGGGGCTGAGAGGTTTGGTGAGGTTGGGTGAGCAAACGCAGACCCTTTAAAGTAATACTGCGTGCTACCCATCGCATGGGTCCCAAATCTCCAGGTTCAAGGGCATCTTCCTACATCGAAAACATGCATGAGAAACCCAGAAGATGGTACACCGTGTGATGGGGAAAGGTTTCTAAAACGCACCTCATTTCTCATCTCCTTGTGCTCGGGTTCGCCATTCCAGCCACTTTACTAGCAATCTCCCTACTTGGAGCATCAGCACCTTTAACCTCCTGTTCCGTACAGGTTGCAATTTGTCCTGAGGATGAACGGGAAATCGGGGAACCAATGAGAGACTAGCTCTTGGTGTTGGGACAGGCACAGGTCACTCTATTTTCCCATCAGGAAGAAGAATTAACCACAGGCTCAGCCTGCCCCCCGGAACCAGAACAGGGCCTGAAGCCATCCTGCGCTTTTGCGGCCAGCTCCCAAAAAAGCGAGTTGTAAAATGGAGCTTCAGGGCACTGCAATTCACAAATTTGCAGAGTTATAAATGATAACTCTCGTCCACAAATATATTGACGGAAGGCAAAGACGAGGAATTGAAATCAAGGCAGAATTGCAGGAAACAGATTTCAGGAGGTAGATTCGAATCG
The DNA here is from genome assembly GCF_965194825.1 of Balaenoptera physalus. Lineage (NCBI taxonomy): Eukaryota > Metazoa > Chordata > Mammalia > Artiodactyla > Balaenopteridae > Balaenoptera > Balaenoptera physalus. Next base: position 678,019 of record NW_028126470.1, read on the forward strand.
CCTTTAAAGCACATGAAAAGCGGCAAAACGTTGACAATGATGCCCTTGGCCAAAAAGGGCGTATGCGTTTTTTCCTCAATATATTCAGGAAAAAACGCATACGCCCTTTTTGGCCAACCAAGCAACCTGGAAAGGCAAATCAGCGCTACAAAGAAGTCTCGCTTCCCATCGGTCAAAAGGGCCATGCTGAAAAAAGTGTCAAAAAAAGAAATGCAGGACAGGCCATGGAGAAATGGGAGCCTTGATACACTGATGGGCGGGATGTAAATTGCCAACAGCCACTCTGGAGAAGTGTACGGTGTGTCCTGAAACATCTAAAAAACACAGCTTAGAGAGCATAGGGCACTTCCACGCATGGGGGTATAAAGTGGGAAAATTAAAAATCAGCAAGACACAAGCACCCCAAAGTTTAGGGCTGCTCTGTTGACAAGGACCTCCACTTCATTCCACCTTAAATATCCCAGGAAAGCGAAAAATGGATAAAAAATTTGAGGTCCATATGTACAATGGAATATCACTCAGCCATGAAATCAATGTCATAAGGCTAGTAGCAGCATGATGAGTGGATTTAGGTACGACGATTCTAAGTGAAATAAGTCACACAGAAAAGGACACTGCTCATAAGGTGTCACTTATAGAGGGAATGTAAAAACCGTTACACTTGCACTGAATTACAAAACAGAACAGAGTCACACATGCAGAAAACACACTATGGCTGCTTAACGGGAAAGGTGAGGTGGGGTGATCCATAAAACAAGAGTTTCAAATTAGCTCAGATACCGTTCCATAAACCCAATATGTAACAGACAAGACCTACTCCTTGCTCAGAGAACTGGACTCAACACGCCCGATTCAGCGCACAAGAATATATCTGACTAGTAATAATCTTAAAACCTATGTATTGATATCTCTCTGTTAGTGTGTCAAGTGGGTGTAAAGCGGCATAAACACAGCCATGAAAAGCAACTAAACCGCATTATAAAAATAAATTACTTTTAAAAACCCATGAAACAAAGACAGGGAAAGAGAGAGAAATTCTTACACAATTCGTTCAGGGGCTGTGATGCAACCTGGATTGACCAAATCTAGACCTACAGCTGGATGAGACATAAGGGTGGACACTCTTGGGGCTGAGAGGTTTGGTGAGGTTGGGTGAGCAAACGCAGACCCTTTAAAGTAATACTGCGTGCTACCCATCGCATGGGTCCCAAATCTCCAGGTTCAAGGGCATCTTCCTACATCGAAAACATGCATGAGAAACCCAGAAGATGGTACACCGTGTGATGGGGAAAGGTTTCTAAAACACACCTCATTTCTCATCTCCTTGTGCTCGGGTTCGCCATTCCAGCCACTTTACTAGCAATCTCCCTACTTGGAGCATCAGCACCTTTAACCTCCTGTTCCATACAGGTTGCAATTTGTCCTGAGGATGAACGGGAAGACGGGGAACCAATGAGAGACTAGCTCTTGGTGTTGGGACAGGCACAGGTCACTCTATTTTCCCATCAGGAAGAAGAATTAACCACAGGCTCAGCCTGCCCCCCGGAACCAGAACAGGGCCCGAAGCCATCCTGCGCTTTTGCGGCCAGCTCCAAAAAAAGCGAGTTGTAAAATGGAGCTTCAGGGCACTGCAATTCACAAATCTGCAGAGTTATAAATGATAACACTCGTCCACAAATATATTGAGGGAAGGCAAAGACGAGGAATTGAAATCAAGGCAGAATTGCAGGAAACAGATTTCAGGAGTTAGATTCGAATCGCCTTTAAAGCACATGAAAAGCGGCAAAACGTTGACAATGATGCCCTTGGCCAAAAAGGGCGTATTCGTTTTTTCCTGAATATATTCAGGAAAAAACGCATACGCCCTTTTTGGCCAACCAAGCAACCTGGAAAGGCAAATCAGCTCTACAAAGAAGTCTCGCTTCCCATCGGTCAAAAGGGCCATGCTGAAAAAAGTGTCAAAAAAAGAAATGCAGGACAGGCCATGGAGAAATGGGAGCCTGGCTACACTGATGGGCGGGATGTAAATTGCCAACAGCCACTCTGGAGAAGTGTACGGTGTGTCCTGAAACATCTAAAAAACACAGCTTAGAGAGCATAGGGCACTTCCACGCATGGGGGTATAAAGTGGGAAAATTAAAAATCAACAAGACACAAGCACCCCAAAGTTTAGGGCTGCTCTGTTGACAAGGACCTCCACTTCATTCCACCTTAAATATCCCAGGAAAGCGAAAAATGGATAAAAAATTTGAGGTCCATATGTACAATGGAATATCACTCAGCCATGAAATCAATGTCATAAGGCTAGTAGCAGCATGATGAGTGGATTTAGGTACGACGATTCTAAGTGAAATAAGTCACACAGAAAAGGACACTTCTCATAAGGTGTCACTTATAGAGGGAATGTAAAAACCATTACACTTGAACTGAATTACAAAACAGAACAGAGTCACACATGCAGAAAACACACTATGGCTGCTTAACGGGAAAGGTGAGGTGGGGTGATCCATAAAACAAGAGTTTCAAATTAGCTCAGATACCGTTCCGTAAACCCAATATGTAACAGACAAGACCTACTCCTTGCTCAGAGAACTGGACTCAACACGCCCGATTAACCGCACAAGAATATATCTGACTAGTAATAATCTTAAAACCTATGTATTGATATCTCTCTGTTAGTGTGTCAAGTGGGTGTAAAGCGGCATAAACACAGCCATGAAAAGCAGCTAAACCCCATTATAAAAATAAATTACTTTTAAAAACCCATGAAACAAAGACAGGGAAAGAGAGAGAAATTCTTACACAATTCGTTCAGGGGCTGTGATGCAACCTGGATTGACCATATCTAGACCCACAGCTGGATGAGACATAAGGGTGGACACTCTTGGGGCTGAGAGGTTTGGTGAGGTTGGGTGAGCAAACGCAGACCCTTTAAAGTAATACTGCGTGCTACCCATCGCATGGGTCCCAAATCTCCAGGTTCAAGGGCATCTTCCTACATCGAAAACATGCATGAGAAACCCAGAAGATGGTACACCGTGTGATGGGGAAAGGTTTCTAAAACGCACCTCATTTCTCATCTCCTTGTGCTCGGGTTCGCCATTCCAGCCACTTTACTAGCAATCTCCCTACTTGGAGCATCAGCACCTTTAACCTCCTGTTCCGTACAGGTTGCAATTTGTCCTGAGGATGAACGGGAAGACGGGGAACCAATGAGAGACTAGCTCTTGGTGTTGGGACAGGCACAGGTCACTCTATTTTCCCATCAGGAAGAAGAATTAACCACAGGCTCAGCCTGCCCCCCGGAACCAGAACAGGGCCTGAAGCCATCCTGCGCTTTTGCGGCCAGCTCCAAAAAAAGCGAGTTGTAAAATGGAGCTTCAGGGCACTGCAATTCACAAATCTGCAGAGTTATAAATGATAACTCTCGTCCACAAATATATTGAGGGAAGGCAAAGACGAGGAATTGAAATCAAGGCAGAATTGCAGGAAACAGATTTCAGGAGGTAGATTCGAATCGCCTTTAAAGCACATGAAAAGCAGCAAAACGTTGACAATGATGCCCTTGGCCAAAAAGGGCGTATGCGTTTTTTCCTGAATATATTCAGGAAAAAACGCATACGCACTTTTTGGCCAACCAAGCAACCTGGAAAGGCAAATCAGCTCCACAAAGAAGTCTCGCTTCCCATCGGTCAAAAGGGCCATGCTGAAAAAAGTGTCAAAAAAAGAAATGCAGGACAGGCCATGGAGAAATGGGAGCCTTGCTACACTGATGGGCGGGATGTAAATTGCCAACAGCCACTCTGGAAAAGTGTACGGTGTGTCCTGAAACATCTAAAAAACACAGCTTAGAGAGCATAGGGCACTTCAACGCATGGGGGTATAAAGTGGGAAAATTAAAAATCAGCAAGACACAAGCACCCCAAAGTTTAGGGCTGCTCTGTTGACAAGGACCTCCACTTCATTCCACCTTAAATATCCCAGGAAAGCGAAAAATGGATACAAAATTTGAGGTCCATATGTACAAAGGAATATCACTCAGCCATGAAATCAATGTCATAAGGCTAGTAGCAGCATGATGAGTGGATTTAGGTACGACGATTCTAAGTGAAATAAATCACACAGAAAAGGACACTTCTCATAAGGTGTCACTTATAGAGGGAATGTAAAAACCGTTACACTTGAACTGAATTACAAAACAGAACAGAGTCACACATGCAGAAAACACACTATGGCTGCTTAACGGGAAAGGTGAGGTGGGGTGATCCATAAAACAAGAGTTTCAAATTAGCTCAGATACCGTTCCATAAACCCAATATGTAACAGACAAGACCTACTCCTTGCTCAGTGAACTGGACTCAACACGCCCGATTCACCGCACAAGAATATATCTGACTAGTAATAATCTTAAAACCTATGTATTGATATCTCTCTGTTAGTGTGTCAAGTGGGTGTAAAGCGGCATAAACACAGCCATGAAAAGCAGCTAAACCCCATTATAAAAATAAATTACTTTTAAAAACCCATGAAACAAAGACAGGGAAAGAGAGAGAAATTCTTACACAATTCGTTCAGGGGCTGTGATGCAACGTGGATTGACCATATCTAGACCCACAGCTGGATGAGACATAAGGGTGGACACTCTTGGGGCTGAGAGGTTTGGTGAGGTTGGGTGAGCAAACGCAGACCCTTTAAAGTAATACTGCGTGCTACCCATCGCATGGGTCCCAAATCTCCAGGTTCAAGGGCATCTTCCTACATCGAAAACATGCATGAGAAACCCAGAAGATGGTACACCGTGTGATGGGGAAAGGTTTCTAAAACGCACCTCATTTCTCATCTCCTTGTGCTCGGGTTCGCCATTCCATCCACTTTACTAGCAATCTCCCTACTTGGAGCATCAGCACCTTTAACCTCCTGTTCCGTACAGGTTGCAATTTGTCCTGAGGATGAACGGGAAGACGGGGAACCAATGAGAGACTAGCTCTTGGTGTTGGGACAGGCACAGGTCACTCTATTTTCCCATCAGGAAGAAGAATTAACCACAGGCTCAGCCTGCCCCCCGGAACCAGAACAGGGCCTGAAGCCATCCTGCGCTTTTGCGGCCAGCTCCAAAAAAAGCGAGTTGTAAAATGGAGCTTCAGGGCACTACAATTCACAAATTTGCAGAGTTATAAATGATAACTCTCGTCCACAAATATATTGAGGGAAGGCAAAGACGAGGAATTGAAATCAAGGCAGAATTGCAGGAAACAGATTTCAGGAGGTAGATTCGAATCGCTTTTAAAGCACATGAAAAGCGGCAAAACGTTGACAATGATGCCCTTGGCCAAAAAGGGCGTATGCGTTTTTTCCTCAATATATTCAGGAAAAAACGCATACGCCCTTTTTGGCCAACCAAGCAACCTGGAAAGGCAAATCAGCGCTACAAAGAAGTCTCGCTTCCCATCGGTCAAAAGGGCCATGCTGAAAAAAGTGTCAAAAAAAGAAATGCAGGACAGGCCATGGAGATATGGGAGCCTTGATACACTGATGGGCGGGATGTAAATTGCCAACAGCCACTCTGGAAAAGTGTACGGTGTGTCCTGAAACATCTAAAAAACACAGCTTAGAGAGCATAGGGCACTTCCACGCATGGGGGTATAAAGTGGGAAAATTAAAAATCAGCAAGACACAAGCACCCCAAAGTTTAGGGCTGCTCTGTTGACAAGGACCTCCACTTCATTCCACCTTAAATATCCCAGGAAAGCGAAAAATGGATACAAAATTTGAGGTCCATATGTACAAAGGAATATCATTCAGCCATGAAATCAATGTCATAAGGATAGTAGCAGCATGATGAGTGGATTTAGGTACGACGATTCTAAGTGAAATAAGTCACACAGAAAAGGACACTTCTCATAAGGTGTCACTTATAGAGGGAATGTAAAAACCGTTACACTTGAACTGAATTACAAAACAGAACATAGTCACACATGCAGAAAACACACTATGGCTGCTAACGGGAAAGGTGAGGTGGGGTGATCCATAAAACAAGAGTTTCAAATTAGCTCAGATACCGTTCCATAAACCCAATATGTAACAGACAAGACCTACTCCTTGCTCAGAGAACTGGACTCAACACGCCCGATTCACCGCACAAGAATATATCTGACTAGTAATAATCTTAAAACCTATGTATTGATATCTCTCTGTTAGTGTGTCAAGTGGGTGTAAAGCGGCGTAAACACAGCCATGAAAAGCAGCTAAACCCAATTATAAAAATAAATTACTTTTAAAAACCCATGAAACAAAGACAGGGAAAGAGAGAGAAATTCTTACACAATTCGTTCAGGGGCTGTGATGCAACGTGGATTGACCATATCTAGACCCACAGCTGGATGAGACATAAGGGTGGACACTCTTGGGGCTGAGAGGTTTGGTGAGGTTGGGTGAGCAAACGCAGACCCTTTAAAGTAATACTGCGTGCTACCCATCGCATGGGTCCCAAATCTCCAGGTTCCAGGGCATCTTCCTACATCGAAAACATGCATGAGAAACCCAGAAGATGGTACACCGTGTGATGGGGAAAGGTTTCTAAAACGCACCTCATTTCTCATCTCCTTGTGCTCGGGTTCGCCATTCCAGCCACTTTACTAGCAATCTCCCTACTTGGAGCATCAGCACCTTTAACCTCCTGTTCCGTACAGGTTGCAATTTGTCCTGAGGATGAACGGGAAATCGGGGAACCAATGAGAGACTAGCTCTTGGTGTTGGGACAGGCACAGGTCACTCTATTTTCCCATCAGGAAGAAGAATTAACCACAGGCTCAGCCTGCCCCCCGGAACCAGAACAGGGCCTGAAGCCATCCTGCGCTTTTGCGGCCAGCTCCCAAAAAAGCGAGTTGTAAAATGGAGCTTCAGGGCACTGCAATTCACAAATTTGCAGAGTTATAAATGATAACTCTCGTCCACAAATATATTGACGGAAGGCAAAGACGAGGAATTGAAATCAAGGCAGAATTGCAGGAAACAGATTTCAGGAGGTAGATTCGAATCGCCTTTAAAGCACATGAAAAGCGGCAAAACGTTGACAATGATGCCCTTGGCCAAAAAGGGCGTATGCGTTTTTTCCTCAATATATTCAGGAAAAAACGCATACGCCCTTTTTGGCCAACCAAGCAACCTGGAAAGGCAAATCAGCGCTACAAAGAAGTCTCGCTTCCCATCGGTCAAAAGGGCCATGCTGAAAAAAGTGTCAAAAAAAGAAATGCAGGACAGGCCATGGAGAAATGGGAGCCTTGATACACTGATGGGCGGGATGTAAATTGCCAACAGCCACTCTGGAGAAGTGTACGGTGTGTCCTGAAACATCTAAAAAACACAGCTTAGAGAGCATAGGGCACTTCCACGCATGGGGGTATAAAGTGGGAAAATTAAAAATCAGCAAGACACAAGCACCCCAAAGTTTAGGGCTGCTCTGTTGACAAGGACCTCCACTTCATTCCACCTTAAATATCCCAGGAAAGCGAAAAATGGATAAAAAATTTGAGGTCCATATGTACAATGGAATATCACTCAGCCATGAAATCAATGTCATAAGGCTAGTAGCAGCATGATGAGTGGATTTAGGTACGACGATTCTAAGTGAAATAAGTCACACAGAAAAGGACACTGCTCATAAGGTGTCACTTATAGAGGGAATGTAAAAACCGTTACACTTGCACTGAATTACAAATCAGAACAGAGTCACACATGCAGAAAACACACTATGGCTGCTTAACGGGAAAGGTGAGGTGGGGTGATCCATAAAACAAGAGTTTCAAATTAGCTCAGATACCGTTCCATAAACCCAATATGTAACAGACAAGACCTACTCCTTGCTCAGAGAACTGGACTCAACACGCCCGATTCAGCGCACAAGAATATATCTGACTAGTAATAATCTTAAAACCTATGTATTGATATCTCTCTGTTAGTGTGTCAAGTGGGTGTAAAGCGGCATAAACACAGCCATGAAAAGCAACTAAACCGCATTATAAAAATAAATTACTTTTAAAAACCCATGAAACAAAGACAGGGAAAGAGAGAGAAATTCTTACACAATTCGTTCAGGGGCTGTGATGCAACCTGGATTGACCAAATCTAGACCTACAGCTGGATGAGACATAAGGGTGGACACTCTTGGGGCTGAGAGGTTTGGTGAGGTTGGGTGAGCAAACGCAGACCCTTTAAAGTAATACTGCGTGCTACCCATCGCATGGGTCCCAAATCTCCAGGTTCAAGGGCATCTTCCTACATCGAAAACATGCATGAGAAACCCAGAAGATGGTACACCGTGTGATGGGGAAAGGTTTCTAAAACGCACCTCATTTCTCATCTCCTTGTGCTCGGGTTCGCCATTCCAGCCACTTTACTAGCAATCTCCCTACTTGGAGCATCAGCACCTTTAACCTCCTGTTCCGTACAGGTTGCAATTTGTCCTGAGGATGAACGGGAAATCGGGGAACCAATGAGAGACTAGCTCTTGGTGTTGGGACAGGCACAGGTCACTCTATTTTCCCATCAGGAAGAAGAATTAACCACAGGCTCAGCCTGCCCCCCGGAACCAGAACTGGGCCTGAAGCCATCCTGCACTTTTGCGGCCAGCTCCCAAAAAAGCGAGTTGTAAAATGGAGCTTCAGGGCACTGCAATTCACAAATTTGCAGAGTTATAAATGATAACTCTCGTCCACAAATATATTGACGGAAGGCAAAGACGAGGAATTGAAATCAAGGCAGAATTGCAGGAAACAGATTTCAGGAGGTAGATTCGAATCGCCTTTAAAGCACATGAAAAGCGGCAAAACGTTGACAATGATGCCCTTGGCCAAAAAGGGCGTATGCGTTTTTTCCTCAATATATTCAGGAAAAAACGCATACGCCCTTTTTGGCCAACCAAGCAACCTGGAAAGGCAAATCAGCGCTACAAAGAAGTCTCGCTTCCCATCGGTCAAAAGGGCCATGCTGAAAAAAGTGTCAAAAAAAGAAATGCAGGACAGGCCATGGAGAAATGGGAGCCTTGATACACTGATGGGCGGGATGTAAATTGCCAACAGCCACTCTGGAGAAGTGTACGGTGTGTCCTGAAACATCTAAAAAACACAGCTTAGAGAGCATAGGGCACTTCCACGCATGGGGGTATAAAGTGGGAAAATTAAAAATCAGCAAGACACAAGCACCCCAAAGTTTAGGGCTGCTCTGTTGACAAGGACCTCCACTTCATTCCACCTTAAATATCCCAGGAAAGCGAAAAATGGATAAAAAATTTGAGGTCCATATGTACAATGGAATATCACTCAGCCATGAAATCAATGTCATAAGGCTAGTAGCAGCATGATGAGTGGATTTAGGTACGACGATTCTAAGTGAAATAAGTCACACAGAAAAGGACACTGCTCATAAGGTGTCACTTATAGAGGGAATGTAAAAACCGTTACACTTGCACTGAATTACAAAACAGAACAGAGTCACACATGCAGAAAACACACTATGGCTGCTTAACGGGAAAGGTGAGGTGGGGTGATCCATAAAACAAGAGTTTCAAATTAGCTCAGATACCGTTCCATAAACCCAATATGTAACAGACAAGACCTACTCCTTGCTCAGAGAACTGGACTCAACACGCCCGATTCAGCGCACAAGAATATATCTGACTAGTAATAATCTTAAAACCTATGTATTGATATCTCTCTGTTAGTGTGTCAAGTGGGTGTAAAGCGGCATAAACACAGCCATGAAAAGCAACTAAACCGCATTATAAAAATAAATTACTTTTAAAAACCCATGAAACAAAGACAGGGAAAGAGAGAGAAATTCTTACACAATTCGTTCAGGGGCTGTGATGCAACCTGGATTGACCAAATCTAGACCTACAGCTGGATGAGACATAAGGGTGGACACTCTTGGGGCTGAGAGGTTTGGTGAGGTTGGGTGAGCAAACGCAGACCCTTTAAAGTAATACTGCGTGCTACCCATCGCATGGGTCCCAAATCTCCAGGTTCAAGGGCATCTTCCTACATCGAAAACATGCATGAGAAACCCAGAAGATGGTACACCGTGTGATGGGGAAAGGTTTCTAAAACACACCTCATTTCTCATCTCCTTGTGCTCGGGTTCGCCATTCCAGCCACTTTACTAGCAATCTCCCTACTTGGAGCATCAGCACCTTTAACCTCCTGTTCCATACAGGTTGCAATTTGTCCTGAGGATGAACGGGAAGACGGGGAACCAATGAGAGACTAGCTCTTGGTGTTGGGACAGGCACAGGTCACTCTATTTTCCCATCAGGAAGAAGAATTAACCACAGGCTCAGCCTGCCCCCCGGAACCAGAACAGGGCCCGAAGCCATCCTGCGCTTTTGCGGCCAGCTCCAAAAAAAGCGAGTTGTAAAATGGAGCTTCAGGGCACTGCAATTCACAAATCTGCAGAGTTATAAATGATAACACTCGTCCACAAATATATTGAGGGAAGGCAAAGACGAGGAATTGAAATCAAGGCAGAATTGCAGGAAACAGATTTCAGGAGTTAGATTCGAATCGCCTTTAAAGCACATGAAAAGCGGCAAAACGTTGACAATGATGCCCTTGGCCAAAAAGGGCGTATTCGTTTTTTCCTGAATATATTCAGGAAAAAACGCATACGCCATTTTTGGCCAACCAAGCAACCTGGAAAGGCAAATCAGCTCTACAAAGAAGTCTCGCTTCCCATCGGTCAAAAGGGCCATGCTGAAAAAAGTGTCAAAAAAAGAAATGCAGGACAGGCCATGGAGAAATGGGAGCCTGGCTACACTGATGGGCGGGATGTAAATTGCCAACAGCCACTCTGGAGAAGTGTACGGTGTGTCCTGAAACATCTAAAAAACACAGCTTAGAGAGCATAGGGCACTTCCACGCATGGGGGTATAAAGTGGGAAAATTAAAAATCAACAAGACACAAGCACCCCAAAGTTTAGGGCTGCTCTGTTGACAAGGACCTCCACTTCATTCCACCTTAAATATCCCAGGAAAGCGAAAAATGGATAAAAAATTTGAGGTCCATATGTACAATGGAATATCACTCAGCCATGAAATCAATGTCATAAGGCTAGTAGCAGCATGATGAGTGGATTTAGGTACGACGATTCTAAGTGAAATAAGTCACACAGAAAAGGACACTTCTCATAAGGTGTCACTTATAGAGGGAATGTAAAAACCATTACACTTGAACTGAATTACAAAACAGAACAGAGTCACACATGCAGAAAACACACTATGGCTGCTTAACGGGAAAGGTGAGGTGGGGTGATCCATAAAACAAGAGTTTCAAATTAGCTCAGATACCGTTCCGTAAACCCAATATGTAACAGACAAGACCTACTCCTTGCTCAGAGAACTGGACTCAACACGCCCGATTAACCGCACAAGAATATATCTGACTAGTAATAATCTTAAAACCTATGTATTGATATCTCTCTGTTAGTGTGTCAAGTGGGTGTAAAGCGGCATAAACACAGCCATGAAAAGCAGCTAAACCCCATTATAAAAATAAATTACTTTTAAAAACCCATGAAACAAAGACAGGGAAAGAGAGAGAAATTCTTACACAATTCGTTCAGGGGCTGTGATGCAACCTGGATTGACCATATCTAGACCCACAGCTGGATGAGACATAAGGGTGGACACTCTTGGGGCTGAGAGGTTTGGTGAGGTTGGGTGAGCAAACGCAGACCCTTTAAAGTAATACTGCGTGCTACCCATCGCATGGGTCCCAAATCTCCAGGTTCAAGGGCATCTTCCTACATCGAAAACATGCATGAGAAACCCAGAAGATGGTACACCGTGTGATGGGGAAAGGTTTCTAAAACGCACCTCATTTCTCATCTCCTTGTGCTCGGGTTCGCCATTCCAGCCACTTTACTAGCAATCTCCCTACTTGGAGCATCAGCACCTTTAACCTCCTGTTCCGTACAGGTTGCAATTTGTCCTGAGGATGAACGGGAAGACGGGGAACCAATGAGAGACTAGCTCTTGGTGTTGGGACAGGCACAGGTCACTCTATTTTCCCATCAGGAAGAAGAATTAACCACAGGCTCAGCCTGCCCCCCGGAACCAGAACAGGGCCTGAAGCCATCCTGCGCTTTTGCGGCCAGCTCCAAAAAAAGCGAGTTGTAAAATGGAGCTTCAGGGCACTGCAATTCACAAATCTGCAGAGTTATAAATGATAACTCTCGTCCACAAATATATTGAGGGAAGGCAAAGACGAGGAATTGAAATCAAGGCAGAATTGCAGGAAACAGATTTCAGGAGGTAGATTCGAATCGCCTTTAAAGCACATGAAAAGCAGCAAAACGTTGACAATGATGCCCTTGGCCAAAAAGGGCGTATGCGTTTTTTCCTGAATATATTCAGGAAAAAACGCATACGCACTTTTTGGCCAACCAAGCAACCTGGAAAGGCAAATCAGCTCCACAAAGAAGTCTCGCTTCCCATCGGTCAAAAGGGCCATGCTGAAAAAAGTGTCAAAAAAAGAAATGCAGGACAGGCCATGGAGAAATGGGAGCCTTGCTACACTGATGGGCGGGATGTAAATTGCCAACAGCCACTCTGGAAAAGTGTACGGTGTGTCCTGAAACATCTAAAAAACACAGCTTAGAGAGCATAGGGCACTTCAACGCATGGGGGTATAAAGTGGGAAAATTAAAAATCAGCAAGACACAAGCACCCCAAAGTTTAGGGCTGCTCTGTTGACAAGGACCTCCACTTCATTCCACCTTAAATATCCCAGGAAAGCGAAAAATGGATACAAAATTTGAGGTCCATATGTACAAAGGAATATCACTCAGCCATGAAATCAATGTCATAAGGCTAGTAGCAGCATGATGAGTGGATTTAGGTACGACGATTCTAAGTGAAATAAATCACACAGAAAAGGACACTTCTCATAAGGTGTCACTTATAGAGGGAATGTAAAAACCGTTACACTTGAACTGAATTACAAAACAGAACAGAGTCACACATGCAGAAAACACACTATGGCTGCTTAACGGGAAAGGTGAGGTGGGGTGATCCATAAAACAAGAGTTTCAAATTAGCTCAGATACCGTTCCATAAACCCAATATGTAACAGACAAGACCTACTCCTTGCTCAGTGAACTGGACTCAACACGCCCGATTCACCGCACAAGAATATATCTGACTAGTAATAATCTTAAAACCTATGTATTGATATCTCTCTGTTAGTGTGTCAAGTGGGTGTAAAGCGGCATAAACACAGCCATGAAAAGCAGCTAAACCCCATTATAAAAATAAATTACTTTTAAAAACCCATGAAACAAAGACAGGGAAAGAGAGAGAAATTCTTACACAATTCGTTCAGGGGCTGTGATGCAACGTGGATTGACCATATCTAGACCCACAGCTGGATGAGACATAAGGGTGGACACTCTTGGGGCTGAGAGGTTTGGTGAGGTTGGGTGAGCAAACGCAGACCCTTTAAAGTAATACTGCGTGCTACCCATCGCATGGGTCCCAAATCTCCAGGTTCAAGGGCATCTTCCTACATCGAAAACATGCATGAGAAACCCAGAAGATGGTACACCGTGTGATGGGGAAAGGTTTCTAAAACGCACCTCATTTCTCATCTCCTTGTGCTCGGGTTCGCCATTCCATCCACTTTACTAGCAATCTCCCTACTTGGAGCATCAGCACCTTTAACCTCCTGTTCCGTACAGGTTGCAATTTGTCCTGAGGATGAACGGGAAGACGGGGAACCAATGAGAGACTAGCTCTTGGTGTTGGGACAGGCACAGGTCACTCTATTTTCCCATCAGGAAGAAGAATTAACCACAGGCTCAGCCTGCCCCCCGGAACCAGAACAGGGCCTGAAGCCATCCTGCGCTTTTGCGGCCAGCTCCAAAAAAAGCGAGTTGTAAAATGGAGCTTCAGGGCACTACAATTCACAAATTTGCAGAGTTATAAATGATAACTCTCGTCCACAAATATATTGAGGGAAGGCAAAGACGAGGAATTGAAATCAAGGCAGAATTGCAGGAAACAGATTTCAGGAGGTAGATTCGAATCGCTTTTAAAGCACATGAAAAGCGGCAAAACGTTGACAATGATGCCCTTGGCCAAAAAGGGCGTATGCGTTTTTTCCTCAATATATTCAGGAAAAAACGCATACGCCCTTTTTGGCCAACCAAGCAACCTGGAAAGGCAAATCAGCGCTACAAAGAAGTCTCGCTTCCCATCGGTCAAAAGGGCCATGCTGAAAAAAGTGTCAAAAAAAGAAATGCAGGACAGGCCATGGAGATATGGGAGCCTTGATACACTGATGGGCGGGATGTAAATTGCCAACAGCCACTCTGGAAAAGTGTACGGTGTGTCCTGAAACATCTAAAAAACACAGCTTAGAGAGCATAGGGCACTTCCACGCATGGGGGTATAAAGTGGGAAAATTAAAAATCAGCAAGACACAAGCACCCCAAAGTTTAGGGCTGCTCTGTTGACAAGGACCTCCACTTCATTCCACCTTAAATATCCCAGGAAAGCGAAAAATGGATACAAAATTTGAGGTCCATATGTACAAAGGAATATCATTCAGCCATGAAATCAATGTCATAAGGATAGTAGCAGCATGATGAGTGGATTTAGGTACGACGATTCTAAGTGAAATAAGTCACACAGAAAAGGACACTTCTCATAAGGTGTCACTTATAGAGGGAATGTAAAAACCGTTACACTTGAACTGAATTACAAAACAGAACAGAGTCACACATGCAGAAAACACACTATGGCTGCTAACGGGAAAGGTGAGGTGGGGTGATCCATAAAACAAGAGTTTCAAATTAGCTCAGATACCGTTCCATAAACCCAATATGTAACAGACAAGACCTACTGCTTGCTCAGAGAACTGGACTCAACACGCCCGATTCACCGCACAAGAATATATCTGACTAGTAATAATCTTAAAACCTATGTATTGATATCTCTCTGTTAGTGTGTCAAGTGGGTGTAAAGCGGCATAAACACAGCCATGAAAAGCAGCTAAACCCCATTATAAAAATAAATTACTTTTAAAAACCCATGAAACAAAGACAGGGAAAGAGAGAGAAATTCTTACACAATTCGTTCAGGGGCTGTGATGCAACGTGGATTGACCATATCTAGACCCACAGCTGGATGAGACATAAGGGTGGACACTCTTGGGGCTGAGAGGTTTGGTGAGGTTGGGTGAGCAAACGCAGACCCTTTAAAGTAATACTGCGTGCTACCCATCGCATGGGTCCCAAATCTCCAGGTTCAAGGGCATCTTCCTACATCGAAAACATGCATGAGAAACCCAGAAGATGGTACACCGTGTGATGGGGAAAGGTTTCTAAAACGCACCTCATTTCTCATCTCCTTGTGCTCGGGTTCGCCATTCCATCCACTTTACTAGCAATCTCCCTACTTGGAGCATCAGCACCTTTAACCTCCTGTTCCGTACAGGTTGCAATTTGTCCTGAGGATGAACGGGAAGACGGGGAACCAATGAGAGACTAGCTCTTGGTGTTGGGACAGGCACAGGTCACTCTATTTTCCCATCAGGAAGAAGAATTAACCACAGGCTCAGCCTGCCCCCCGGAACCAGAACAGGGCCTGAAGCCATCCTGCGCTTTTGCGGCCAGCTCCAAAAAAAGCGAGTTGTAAAATGGAGCTTCAGGGCACTACAATTCACAAATTTGCAGAGTTATAAATGATAACTCTCGTCCACAAATATATTGAGGGAAGGCAAAGACGAGGAATTGAAATCAAGGCAGAATTGCAGGAAACAGATTTCAGGAGGTAGATTCGAATCGCTTTTAAAGCACATGAAAAGCGGCAAAACGTTGACAATGATGCCCTTGGCCAAAAAGGGCGTATGCGTTTTTTCCTCAATATATTCAGGAAAAAACGCATACGCCCTTTTTGGCCAACCAAGCAACCTGGAAAGGCAAATCAGCGCTACAAAGAAGTCTCGCTTCCCATCGGTCAAAAGGGCCATGCTGAAAAAAGTGTCAAAAAAAGAAATGCAGGACAGGCCATGGAGATATGGGAGCCTTGATACACTGATGGGCGGGATGTAAATTGCCAACAGCCACTCTGGAAAAGTGTACGGTGTGTCCTGAAACATCTAAAAAACACAGCTTAGAGAGCATAGGGCACTTCCACGCATGGGGGTATAAAGTGGGAAAATTAAAAATCAGCAAGACACAAGCACCCCAAAGTTTAGGGCTGCTCTGTTGACAAGGACCTCCACTTCATTCCACCTTAAATATCCCAGGAAAGCGAAAAATGGATACAAAATTTGAGGTCCATATGTACAAAGGAATATCATTCAGCCATGAAATCAATGTCATAAGGATAGTAGCAGCATGATGAGTGGATTTAGGTACGACGATTCTAAGTGAAATAAGTCACACAGAAAAGGACACTTCTCATAAGGTGTCACTTATAGAGGGAATGTAAAAACCGTTACACTTGAACTGAATTACAAAACAGAACAGAGTCACACATGCAGAAAACACACTATGGCTGCTAACGGGAAAGGTGAGGTGGGGTGATCCATAAAACAAGAGTTTCAAATTAGCTCAGATACCGTTCCATAAACCCAATATGTAACAGACAAGACCTACTGCTTGCTCAGAGAACTGGACTCAACACGCCCGATTCACCGCACAAGAATATATCTGACTAGTAATAATCTTAAAACCTATGTATTGATATCTCTCTGTTAGTGTGTCAAGTGGGTGTAAAGCGGCATAAACACAGCCATGAAAAGCAGCTAAACCCCATTATAAAAATAAATTACTTTTAAAAACCCATGAAACAAAGACAGGGAAAGAGAGAGAAATTCTTACACAATTCGTTCAGGGGCTGTGATGCAACGTGGATTGACCATATCTAGACCCACAGCTGGATGAGACATAAGGGTGGACACTCTTGGGGCTGAGAGGTTTGGTGAGGTTGGGTGAGCAAACGCAGACCCTTTAAAGTAATACTGCGTGCTACCCATCGCATGGGTCCCAAATCTCCAGGTTCAAGGGCATCTTCCTACATCGAAAACATGCATGAGAAACCCAGAAGATGGTACACCGTGTGATGGGGAAAGGTTTCTAAAACGCACCTCATTTCTCATCTCCTTGTGCTCGGGTTCGCCATTCCATCCACTTTACTAGCAATCTCCCTACTTGGAGCATCAGCACCTTTAACCTCCTGTTCCGTACAGGTTGCAATTTGTCCTGAGGATGAACGGGAAGACGGGGAACCAATGAGAGACTAGCTCTTGGTGTTGGGACAGGCACAGGTCACTCTATTTTCCCATCAGGAAGAAGAATTAACCACAGGCTCAGCCTGCCCCCCGGAACCAGAACAGGGCCTGAAGCCATCCTGCGCTTTTGCGGCCAGCTCCAAAAAAAGCGAGTTGTAAAATGGAGCTTCAGGGCACTACAATTCACAAATTTGCAGAGTTATAAATGATAACTCTCGTCCACAAATATATTGAGGGAAGGCAAAGACGAGGAATTGAAATCAAGGCAGAATTGCAGGAAACAGATTTCAGGAGGTAGATTCGAATCGCTTTTAAAGCACATGAAAAGCGGCAAAAAGTTGACAATGATGCCATTGGCCAAAAAGGGCGTATGCGTTTTTTCCTCAATATATTCAGGAAAAAACGCATACGCCCTTTTTGGCCAACCAAGCAACCTGGAAAGGCAAATCAGCGCTACAAAGAAGTCTCGCTTCCCATCGGTCAAAAGGGCCATGCTGAAAAAAGTGTCAAAAAAAGAAATGCAGGACAGGCCATGGAGAAATGGGAGCCTTGATACACTGATGGGCGGGATGTAAATTGCCAACAGCCACTCTGGAAAAGTGTACGGTGTGTCCTGAAACATCTAAAAAACACAGCTTAGAGAGCATAGGGCACTTCCACGCATGGGGGTATAAAGTGGGAAAATTAAAAATCAGCAAGACACAAGCACCCCAAAGTTTAGGGCTGCTCTGTTGACAAGGACCTCCACTTCATTCCACCTTAAATATCCCAGGAAAGCGAAAAATGGATACAAAATTTGAGGTCCATATGTACAAAGGAATATCACTCAGCCATGAAATCAATGTCATAAGGCTAGTAGCAGCATGATGAGTGGATTTAGGTACGACGATTCTAAGTGAAATAAATCACACAGAAAAGGACACTTCTCATAAGGTGTCACTTATAGAGGGAATGTAAAAACCGTTACACTTGAACTGAATTACAAAACAGAACAGAGTCACACATGCAGAAAACACACTATGGCTGCTTAACGGGAAAGGTGAGGTGGGGTGATCCATAAAACAAGAGTTTCAAATTAGCTCAGATACCGTTCCATAAACCCAATATGTAACAGACAAGACCTACTCCTTGCTCAGTGAACTGGACTCAACACGCCCGATTCACCGCACAAGAATATATCTGACTAGTAATAATCTTAAAACCTATGTATTGATATCTCTCTGTTAGTGTGTCAAGTGGGTGTAAAGCGGCATAAACACAGCCATGAAAAGCAGCTAAACCCCATTATAAAAATAAATTACTTTTAAAAACCCATGAAACAAAGACAGGGAAAGAGAGAGAAATTCTTACACAATTCGTTCAGGGGCTGTGATGCAACGTGGATTGACCATATCTAGACCCACAGCTGGATGAGACATAAGGGTGGACACTCTTGGGGCTGAGAGGTTTGGTGAGGTTGGGTGAGCAAACGCAGACCCTTTAAAGTAATACTGCGTGCTACCCATCGCATGGGTCCCAAATCTCCAGGTTCAAGGGCATCTTCCTACATCGAAAACATGCATGAGAAACCCAGAAGATGGTACACCGTGTGATGGGGAAAGGTTTCTAAAACGCACCTCATTTCTCATCTCCTTGTGCTCGGGTTCGCCATTCCATCCACTTTACTAGCAATCTCCCTACTTGGAGCATCAGCATCTTTAACCTCCTGTTCCGTACAGGTTGCAATTTGTCCTGAGGATGAACGGGAAGACGGGGAACCAATGAGAGACTAGCTCTTGGTGTTGGGACAGGCACAGGTCACTCTATTTTCCCATCAGGAAGAAGAATTAACCACAGGCTCAGCCTGCCCCCCGGAACCAGAACAGGGCCTGAAGCCATCCTGCGCTTTTGCGGCCAGCTCCAAAAAAAGCGAGTTGTAAAATGGAGCTTCAGGGCACTACAATTCACAAATTTGCAGAGTTATAAATGATAACTCTCGTCCACAAATATATTGAGGGAAGGCAAAGACGAGGAATTGAAATCAAGGCAGAATTGCAGGAAACAGATTTCAGGAGGTAGATTCGAATCGCTTTTAAAGCACATGAAAAGCGGCAAAACGTTGACAATGATGCCCTTGGCCAAAAAGGGCGTATGCGTTTTTTCCTCAATATATTCAGGAAAAAACGCATACGCCCTTTTTGGCCAACCAAGCAACCTGGAAAGGCAAATCAGCGCTACAAAGAAGTCTCGCTTCCCATCGGTCAAAAGGGCCATGCTGAAAAAAGTGTCAAAAAAAGAAATGCAGGACAGGCCATGGAGATATGGGAGCCTTGATACACTGATGGGCGGGATGTAAATTGCCAACAGCCACTCTGGAAAAGTGTACGGTGTGTCCTGAAACATCTAAAAAACACAGCTTAGAGAGCATAGGGCACTTCCACGCATGGGGGTATAAAGTGGGAAAATTAAAAATCAGCAAGACACAAGCACCCCAAAGTTTAGGGCTGCTCTGTTGACAAGGACCTCCACTTCATTCCACCTTAAATATCCCAGGAAAGCGAAAAATGGATACAAAATTTGAGGTCCATATGTACAAAGGAATATCATTCAGCCATGAAATCAATGTCATAAGGATAGTAGCAGCATGATGAGTGGATTTAGGTACGACGATTCTAAGTGAAATAAGTCACACAGAAAAGGACACTTCTCATAAGGTGTCACTTATAGAGGGAATGTAAAAACCGTTACACTTGAACTGAATTACAAAACAGAACAGAGTCACACATGCAGAAAACACACTATGGCTGCTAACGGGAAAGGTGAGGTGGGGTGATCCATAAAACAAGAGTTTCAAATTAGCTCAGATACCGTTCCATAAACCCAATATGTAACAGACAAGACCTACTGCTTGCTCAGAGAACTGGACTCAACACGCCCGATTCACCGCACAAGAATATATCTGACTAGTAATAATCTTAAAACCTATGTATTGATATCTCTCTGTTAGTGTGTCAAGTGGGTGTAAAGCGGCATAAACACAGCCATGAAAAGCAGCTAAACCCCATTATAAAAATAAATTACTTTTAAAAACCCATGAAACAAAGACAGGGAAAGAGAGAGAAATTCTTACACAATTCGTTCAGGGGCTGTGATGCAACGTGGATTGACCATATCTAGACCCACAGCTGGATGAGACATAAGGGTGGACACTCTTGGGGCTGAGAGGTTTGGTGAGGTTGGGTGAGCAAACGCAGACCCTTTAAAGTAATACTGCGTGCTACCCATCGCATGGGTCCCAAATCTCCAGGTTCAAGGGCATCTTCCTACATCGAAAACATGCATGAGAAACCCAGAAGATGGTACACCGTGTGATGGGGAAAGGTTTCTAAAACGCACCTCATTTCTCATCTCCTTGTGCTCGGGTTCGCCATTCCATCCACTTTACTAGCAATCTCCCTACTTGGAGCATCAGCACCTTTAACCTCCTGTTCCGTACAGGTTGCAATTTGTCCTGAGGATGAACGGGAAGACGGGGAACCAATGAGAGACTAGCTCTTGGTGTTGGGACAGGCACAGGTCACTCTATTTTCCCATCAGGAAGAAGAATTAACCACAGGCTCAGCCTGCCCCCCGGAACCAGAACAGGGCCTGAAGCCATCCTGCGCTTTTGCGGCCAGCTCCAAAAAAAGCGAGTTGTAAAATGGAGCTTCAGGGCACTACAATTCACAAATTTGCAGAGTTATAAATGATAACTCTCGTCCACAAATATATTGAGGGAAGGCAAAGACGAGGAATTGAAATCAAGGCAGAATTGCAGGAAACAGATTTCAGGAGGTAGATTCGAATCGCTTTTAAAGCACATGAAAAGCGGCAAAAAGTTGACAATGATGCCATTGGCCAAAAAGGGCGTATGCGTTTTTTCCTCAATATATTCAGGAAAAAACGCATACGCCCTTTTTGGCCAACCAAGCAACCTGGAAAGGCAAATCAGCGCTACAAAGAAGTCTCGCTTCCCATCGGTCAAAAGGGCCATGCTGAAAAAAGTGTCAAAAAAAGAAATGCAGGACAGGCCATGGAGAAATGGGAGCCTTGATACACTGATGGGCGGGATGTAAATTGCCAACAGCCACTCTGGAAAAGTGTACGGTGTGTCCTGAAACATCTAAAAAACACAGCTTAGAGAGCATAGGGCACTTCCACGCATGGGGGTATAAAGTGGGAAAATTAAAAATCAGCAAGACACAAGCACCCCAAAGTTTAGGGCTGCTCTGTTGACAAGGACCTCCACTTCATTCCACCTTAAATATCCCAGGAAAGCGAAAAATGGATACAAAATTTGAGGTCCATATGTACAAAGGAATATCATTCAGCCATGAAATCAATGTCATAAGGCTAGTAGCAGCATGATGAGTGGATTTAGGTACGACGATTCTAAGTGAAATAAGTCACACAGAAAAGGACACTTCTCATAAGGTGTCACTTATAGAGGGAATGTAAAAACCGTTACACTTGAACTGAATTACAAAACAGAACAGAGTCACACATGCAGAAAACACACTATGGCTGCTAACGGGAAAGGTGAGGTGGGGTGATCCATAAAACAAGAGTTTCAAATTAGCTCAGATACCGTTCCATAAACCCAATATGTAACAGACAAGACCTACTGCTTGCTCAGAGAACTGGACTCAACACGCCCGATTCACCGCACAAGAATATATCTGACTAGTAATAATCTTAAAACCTATGTATTGATATCTCTCTGTTAGAGTGTCAAGTGGGTGTAAAGCGGCATAAACACAGCCGTGAAAAGCAGCTAAACCCCATTATAAAAATAAATTACTTTTAAAAACCCATGAAACAAAGACAGGGAAAGAGAGAGAAATTCTTACACAATTCGTTCAGGGGCTGTGATGC
Organism: Balaenoptera physalus; assembly: GCF_965194825.1. Lineage (NCBI taxonomy): Eukaryota > Metazoa > Chordata > Mammalia > Artiodactyla > Balaenopteridae > Balaenoptera > Balaenoptera physalus. Next base: position 700,201 of record NW_028126470.1, read on the forward strand.
AACGTGGATTGACCATATCTAGACCCACAGCTGGATGAGACATAAGGGTGGACACTCTTGGGGCTGAGAGGTTTGGTGAGGTTGGGTGAGCAAACGCAGACCCTTTAAAGTAATACTGCGTGCTACCCATCGCATGGGTCCCAAATCTCCAGGTTCAAGGGCATCTTCCTACATCGAAAACATGCATGAGAAACCCAGAAGATGGTACACCGTGTGATGGGGAAAGGTTTCTAAAACGCACCTCATTTCTCATCTCCTTGTGCTCGGGTTCGCCATTCCAGCCACTTTACTAGCAATCTCCCTACTTGGAGCCTCAGCACCTTTAACCTCCTGTTCCGTACAGGTTGCAATTTGTCCTGAGGATGAACGGGAAGACGGGGAACCAATGAGAGACTAGCTCTTGGTGTTGGGACAGGCACAGGTCACTCTATTTTCCCATCAGGAAGAAGAATTAACCACAGGCTCAGCCTGCCCCCCGGAATCAGAACAGGGCCTGAAGCCATCCTGCGCTTTTGCGGCCAGTTCCAAAAAAAGCGAGTTGTAAAATGGAGCTTCAGGGCACTGCAATTCACAAATTTGCAGAGTTATAAATGATAACTCTCGTCCACAAATATATTGACGGAAGGCAAAGACGAGGAATTGAAATCAAGGCAGAATTGCAGGAAACAGATTTCAGGAGGTAGATTCGAATCGCCTTTAAAGCACATGAAAAGCGGCAAAACGTTGACAATGATGCCCTTGGCCAAAAAGGGCGTATGCGTTTTTTCCTCAATATATTCAGGAAAAAACGCATACGCCCTTTTTGGCCAACCAAGCAACCTGGAAAGGCAAATCAGCGCTACAAAGAAGTCTCGCTTCCCATCGGTCAAAAGGGCCATGCTGAAAAAAGTGTCAAAAAAAGAAATGCAGGACAGGCCATGGAGAAATGGGAGCCTTGATACACTGATGGGCGGGATGTAAATTGCCAACAGCCACTCTGGAGAAGTGTACGGTGTGTCCTGAAACATCTAAAAAACACAGGTTAGAGAGCATAGGGCACTTCCACGCATGGGGGTATAAAGTGGGAAAATTAAAAATCAGCAAGACACAAGCACCCCAAAGTTTAGGGCTGCTCTGTTGACAAGGACCTCCACTTCATTCCACCTTAAATATCCCAGGAAAGCGAAAAATGGATAAAAAATTTGAGGTCCATATGTACAATGTAATATCACTCAGCCATGAAATCAATGTCATAAGGCTAGTAGCAGCATGATGAGTGGATTTAGGTACGACGATTCTAAGTGAAATAAGTCACACAGAAAAGGACACTTCTCATAAGGTGTCACTTATAGAGGGAATGTAAAAACCGTTACACTTGAACTGAATTACAAAACAGAACAGAGTCACACATGCAGAAAACACACTATGGCTGCTTAACGGGAAAGGTGAGGTGGGGTGATCCATAAAACAAGAGTTTCAAATTAGCTCAGATACCGTTCCATAAACCCAATATGTAACAGACAAGACCTACTCCTTGCTCAGAGAACTGGACTCAACACGCCCGATTCACCGCACAAGAATATATCTGACTAGTAATAATCTTAAAACCTATGTATTGATATCTCTCTGTTAGTGTGTCAAGTGGGGGTAAAGCGGCATAAACACAGCCATGAAAAGCAGCTAAACCCCATTATAAAAATAAATTACTTTTAAAAACCCATGAAACAAAGACAGGGAAAGAGAGAGAAATTCTTACACAATTCGTTCAGGGGCTGTGATGCAACGTGGATTGACCATATCTAGACCCACAGGTGGATGAGACATAAGGGTGGACACTCTTGGGGCTGAGAGGTTTGGTGAGGTTGGGTGAGCAAACGCAGACCCTTTAAAGTAATACTGCGTGCTACCCATCGCATGGGTCCCAAATCTCCAGGTTCAAGGGCATCTTCCTACATCGAAAACATGCATGAGAAACCCAGAAGATGGTACACCGTGTGATGGGGAAAGGTTTCTAAAACGCACCTCATTTCTCATCTCCTTGTGCTCGGGTTCGCCATTCCAGCCACTTTACTAGCAATCTCCCTACTTGGAGCATCAGCACCTTTAACCTCCTGTTCCGTACAGGTTGCAATTTGTCCTGAGGATGAACGGGAAATCGGGGAACCAATGAGAGACTAGCTCTTGGTGTTGGGACAGGCACAGGTCACTCTATTTTCCCATCAGGAAGAAGAATTAACCACAGGCTCAGCCTGCCCCCCGGAACCAGAACAGGGCCTGAAGCCATCCTGCGCTTTTGCGGCCAGCTCCAAAAAAAGCGAGTTGTAAAATGGAGCTTCAGGGCACTGCAATTCACAAATTTGCAGAGTTATAAATGATAACTCTCGTCCACAAATATATTGACGGAAGGCAAAGACGAGGAATTGAAATCAAGGCAGAATTGCAGGAAACAGATTTCAGGAGGTAGATTCGAATCGCCTTTAAAGCACATGAAAAGCGGCAAAACGTTGACAATGATGCCCTTGGCCAAAAAGGGCGTATGCGTTTTTTCCTCAATATATTCAGGAAAAAACGCATACGCCCCTTTTGGCCAACCAAGCAACCTGGAAAGGCAAATCAGCGCTACAAAGAAGTCTCGCTTCCCATCGGTCAAAAGGGCCATGCTGAAAAAAGTGTCAAAAAAAGAAATGCAGGACAGGCCATGGAGAAATGGGAGCCTTGATACAATGATGGGCGGGATGTAAATTGCCAACAGCCACTCTGGAGAAGTGTACGGTGTGTCCTGAAACATCTAAAAAACACAGCTTAGAGAGCATAGGGCACTTCCACGCATGGGGGTATAAAGTGGGAAAATTAAAAATCAGCAATACACAAGCACCCCAAAGTTTAGGGCTGCTCTGTTGACAAGGACCTCCACTTCATTCCACCTTAAATATCCCAGGAAAGCGAAAAATGGATAAAAAATTTGAGGTCCATATGTACAATGGAATATCACTCAGCCATGAAATCAATGTCATAAGGCTAGTAGCAGCATGATGAGTGGATTTAGGTACGACGATTCTAAGTGAAATAAGTCACACAGAAAAGGACACTGCTCATAAGGTGTCACTTATAGAGGGAATGTAAAAACCGTTACACTTGAACTGAATTACAAAACAGAACAGAGTCACACATGCAGAAAACACACTATGGCTGCTTAACGGGAAAGGTGAGGTGGGGTGATCCATAAAACAAGAGTTTCAAATTAGCTCAGATACCGTTCCATAAACCCAATATGTAACAGACAAGACCTACTCCTTGCTCAGAGAACTGGACTCAACACGCCCGATTCACCGCACAAGAATATATCTGACTAGTAATAATCTTAAAACCTATGTATTGATATCTCTCTGTTAGTGTGTCAAGTGGGTGTAAAGCGGCATAAACACAGCCATGAAAAGCAACTAAACCGCATTATAAAAATAAATTACTTTTAAAAACCCATGAAACAAAGACAGGGAAAGAGAGAGAAATTCTTACACAATTCGTTCAGGGGCTGTGATGCAACCTGGATTGACCAAATCTAGACCCACAGCTGGATGAAACATAAGGGTGGACACTCTTGGGGCTGAGAGGTTTGGTGAGGTTGGGTGAGCAAACGCAGACCCTTTAAAGTAATACTGCGTGCTACCCATCGCATGGGTCCCAAATCTCCAGGCTCAAGGGCATCTTCCTACATCGAAAACATGCATGAGAAACCCAGAAGATGGTACACCGTGTGATGGGGAAAGGTTTCTAAAACGCACCTCATTTCTCATCTCCTTGTGCTCGGGTTCGCCATTCCAGCCACTTTACTAGCAATCTCCCTACTTGGAGCATCAGCACCTTTAACCTCCTGTTCCATACAGGTTGCAATTTGTCCTGAGGATGAACGGGAAGACGGGGAACAAATGAGAGACTAGCTCTTGGTGTTGGGACAGGCACAGGTCACTCTATTTTCCCATCAGGAAGAAGAATTAACCACAGGCTCAGCCTGCCACCCGGAACCAGAACAGGGCCCGAAGCCATCCTGCGCTTTTGCGGCCAGCTCCAAAAAAAGCGAGTTGTAAAATGGAGCTTCAGGGCACTGCAATTCACAAATCTGCAGAGTTATAAATGATAACACTCGTCCACAAATATATTGAGGGAAGGCAAAGACGAGGAATTGAAATCAAGGCAGAATTGCAGGAAACAGATTTCAGGAGGTAGATTCGAATCGCCTTTAAAGCACATGAAAAGCGGCAAAACGTTGACAATGATGCCCTTGGCCAAAAAGGGCGTATTCGTTTTTTCCTGAATATATTCAGGAAAAAACGCATACGCTCTTTTTGGCCAACCAAGCAACCTGGAAAGGCAAATCAGCTCTACAAAGAAGTCTCGCTTCCCATCGGTCAAAAGGGCCATGCTGAAAAAAGTGTCAAAAAAAGAAATGCAGGACAGGCCATGGAGAAATGGGAGCCTGGCTACACTGATGGGCGGGATGTAAATTGCCAACAGCCACTCTGGAGAAGTGTACGGTGTGTTCTGAAACATCTAAAAAACACAGCTTAGAGAGCATAGGGCACTTCCACGCATGGGGGTATAAAGTGGGAAAATTAAAAATCAACAAGACACAAGCACCCCAAAGTTTAGGGCTGCTCTGTTGACAAGGACCTCCACTTCATTCCACCTTAAATATCCCAGGAAAGCGAAAAATGGATAAAAAATTTGAGGTCCATATGTACAATGGAATATCACTCAGCCATGAAATCAATGTCATAAGGCTAGTAGCAGCATGATGAGTGGATTTAGGTACGACGATTCTAAGTGAAATAAGTCACACAGAAAAGGACACTTCTCATAAGGTGTCACTTATAGAGGGAATGTAAAAACCATTACACTTGAACTGAATTACAAAACAGAACAGAGTCACACATGCAGAAAACACACTATGGCTGCTTAACGGGAAAGGTGAGGTGGGGTGATCCATAAAACAAGAGTTTCAAATTAGCTCAGATACCGTTCCGTAAACCCAATATGTAACAGACAAGACCTACTCCTTGCTCAGAGAACTGGACTCAACACGCCCGATTCACCGCACAAGAATATATCTGACTAGTAATAATCTTAAAACCTATGTATTGATATCTCTCTGTTAGTGTGTCAAGTGGGTGTAAAGCGGCATAAACACAGCCATGAAAAGCAGCTAAACCCCATTATAAAAATAAATTACTTTTAAAAACCCATGAAACAAAGACAGGGAAAGAGAGAGAAATTCTTACACAATTCGTTCAGGGGCTGTGATGCAACCTGCATTGACCATATCTAGACCCACAGCTGGATGAGACATAAGGGTGGACACTCTTGGGGCTGAGAGGTTTGGTGAGGTTGGGTGAGCAAACGCAGACCCTTTAAAGTAATATTGCGTGCTACCCATCGCATGGGTCCCAAATCTCCAGGTTCAAGGGCATCTTCCTACATCGAAAACATGCATGAGAAACCCAGAAGATGGTACACCGTGTGATGGGGAAAGGTTTCTAAAACGCACCTCATTTCTCATCTCCTTGTGCTCGGGTTCGCCATTCCAGCCACTTTACTAGCAATCTCCCTACTTGGAGCATCAGCCCCTTTAACCTCCTGTTCCGTACAGGTTGCAATTTGTCCTGAGGATGAACGGGAAGACGGGGAACCAATGAGAGACTAGCTCTTGGTGTTGGGACAGGCACAGGTCACTCTATTTTCCCATCAGGAAGAAGAATTAACCACAGGCTCAGCCTGCCCCCCGGAACCAGAACAGGGCCTGAAGCCATCCTGCGCTTTTGCGGCCAGCTCCAAAAAAAGCGAGTTGTAAAATGGAGCTTCAGGGCACTGCAATTCACAAATCTGCAGAGTTATAAATGATAACTCTCGTCCACAAATATATTGAGGGAAGGCAAAGACGAGGAATTGAAATCAAGGCAGAATTGCAGGAAACAGATTTCAGGAGGTAGATTCGAATCGCCTTTAAAGCACATGAAAAGCAGCAAAACGTTGACAATGATGCCCTTGGCCAAAAAGGGCGTATGCGTTTTTTCCTGAATATATTCAGGAAAAAACGCATACGCCCTTTTTGGCCAACCAAGCAACCTGGAAAGGCAAATCAGCTCCACAAAGAAGTCTCGCTTCCCATCGGTCAAAAGGGCCATGCTGAAAAAAGTGTCAAAACCAGAAATGCAGGACAGGCCATGGAGAAATGGGAGCCTTGCTACACTGATGGGCGGGATGTAAATTGCCAACAGCCACTCTGGAAAAGTGTACGGTGTGTCCTGAAACATCTAAAAAACACAGCTTAGAGAGCATAGGGCACTTCAACGCATGGGGGTATAAAGTGGGAAAATTAAAAATCAGCAAGACACAAGCACCCCAAAGTTTAGGGCTGCTCTGTTGACAAGGACCTCCACTTCATTCCACCTTAAATATCCCAGGAAAGCGAAAAATGGATACAAAATTTGAGGTCCATATGTACAAAGGAATATCACTCAGCCATGAAATCAATGTCATAAGGCTAGTAGCAGCATGATGAGTGGATTTAGGTACGACGATTCTAAGTGAAATAAATCACACAGAAAAGGACACTTCTCATAAGGTGTCACTTATAGAGGGAATGTAAAAACCGTTACACTTGAACTGAATTACAAAACAGAACAGAGTCACACATGCAGAAAACACACTATGGCTGCTTAACGGGAAAGGTGAGGTGGGGTGATCCATAAAACAAGAGTTTCAAATTAGCTCAGATACCGTTCCATAAACCCAATATGTAACAGACAAGACCTACTCCTTGCTCAGTGAACTGGACTCAACACGCCCGATTCACCGCACAAGAATATATCTGACTAGTAATAATCTTAAAACCTATGTATTGATATCTCTCTGTTAGTGTGTCAAGTGGGTGTAAAGCGGCATAAACACAGCCATGAAAAGCAGCTAAACCCCATTATAAAAATAAATTACTTTTAAAAACCCATGAAACAAAGACAGGGAAAGAGAGAGAAATTCTTACACAATTCGTTCAGGGGCTGTGATGCAACGTGGATTGACCATATCTAGACCCACAGCTGGATGAGACATAAGGGTGGACACTCTTGGGGCTGAGAGGTTTGGTGAGGTTGGGTGAGCAAACGCAGACCCTTTAAAGTAATACTGCGTGCTACCCATCGCATGGGTCCCAAATCTCCAGGTTCAAGGGCATCTTCCTACATCGAAAACATGCATGAGAAACCCAGAAGATGGTACACCGTGTGATGGGGAAAGGTTTCTAAAACGCACCTCATTTCTCATCTCCTTGTGCTCGGGTTCGCCATTCCATCCACTTTACTAGCAATCTCCCTACTTGGAGCATCAGCACCTTTAACCTCCTGTTCCGTACAGGTTGCAATTTGTCCTGAGGATGAACGGGAAGACGGGGAACCAATGAGAGACTAGCTCTTGGTGTTGGGACAGGCACAGGTCACTCTATTTTCCCATCAGGAAGAAGAATTAACCACAGGCTCAGCCTGCCCCCCGGAACCAGAACAGGGCCTGAAGCCATCCTGCGCTTTTGCGGCCAGCTCCAAAAAAAGCGAGTTGTAAAATGGAGCTTCAGGGCACTACAATTCACAAATTTGCAGAGTTATAAATGATAACTCTCGTCCACAAATATATTGAGGGAAGGCAAAGACGAGGAATTGAAATCAAGGCAGAATTGCAGGAAACAGATTTCAGGAGGTAGATTCGAATCGCTTTTAAAGCACATGAAAAGCGGCAAAACGTTGACAATGATGCCCTTGGCCAAAAAGGGCGTATGCGTTTTTTCCTCAATATATTCAGGAAAAAACGCATACGCCCTTTTTGGCCAACCAAGCAACCTGGAAAGGCAAATCAGCGCTACAAAGAAGTCTCGCTTCCCATCGGTCAAAAGGGCCATGCTGAAAAAAGTGTCAAAAAAAGAAATGCAGGACAGGCCATGGAGAAATGGGAGCCTTGATACACTGATGGGCGGGATGTAAATTGCCAACAGCCACTCTGGAAAAGTGTACGGTGTGTCCTGAAACATCTAAAAAACACAGCTTAGAGAGCATAGGGCACTTCCACGCATGGGGGTATAAAGTGGGAAAATTAAAAATCAGCAAGACACAAGCACCCCAAAGTTTAGGGCTGCTCTGTTGACAAGGACCTCCACTTCATTCCACCTTAAATATCCCAGGAAAGCGAAAAATGGATACAAAATTTGAGGTCCATATGTACAAAGGAATATCACTCAGCCATGAAATCAATGTCATAAGGCTAGTAGCAGCATGATGAGTGGATTTAGGTACGACGATTCTAAGTGAAATAAGTCACACAGAAAAGGACACTTCTCATAAGGTGTCACTTATAGAGGGAATGTAAAAACCGTTACACTTGAACTGAATTACAAAACAGAACAGAGTCACACATGCAGAAAACACACTATGGCTGCTAACGGGAAAGGTGAGGTGGGGTGATCCATAAAACAAGAGTTTCAAATTAGCTCAGATACCGTTCCATAAACCCAATATGTAACAGACAAGACCTACTGCTTGCTCAGAGAACTGGACTCAACATGCCCGATTCACCGCACAAGAATATATCTGACTAGTAATAATCTTAAAACCTATGTATTGATATCTCTCTGTTAGAGTGTCAAGTGGGTGTAAAGCGGCATAAACACAGCCGTGAAAAGCAGCTAAACCCCATTATAAAAATAAATTACTTTTAAAAACCCATGAAACAAAGACAGGGAAAGAGAGAGAAATTCTTACACAATTCGTTCAGGGGCTGTGATGCAACCTGGATTGACCATATCTAGACCCACAGCTGGATGAGACATAAGGGTGGACACTCATGGGGCTGAGAGGTTTGGTGAGGTTGGGTGAGCAAACGCAGACCCTTTAAAGTAATACTGCGTGCTACCCATCGCATGGGTCCCAAATCTCCAGGTTCAAGGGCATCTTCCTACATCGAAAACATGCATGAGAAACCCAGAAGATGGTACACCGTGTGATGGGGAAAGGTTTCTAAAACGCACCTCATTTCTCATCTCCTTGTGCTCGGGTTCGCCATTCCAGCCACTTTACTAGCAATCTCCCTACTTGGAGCATCAGCACCTTTAACCTCCTGTTCCGTACAGGTTGCAATTTGTCCTGAGGATGAACGGGAAGACGGGGAACCAATGAGAGACTAGCTCTTGGTGTTGGGACAGGCACAGGTCACTCTATTTTCCCATCAGGAAGAAGAATTAACCACAGGCTCAGCCTGCCCCCCGGAACCAGAACAGGGCCTGAAGCCAACCTGCGCTTTTGCGGCCAGCTCCAAAAGAAGCGAGTTGTAAAATGGAGCTTCAGGGCACTACAATTCACAAATTTGCAGAGTTATAAATGATAACTCTCGTCCACAAATATATTGAGGGAAGGCAAAGACGAGGAATTGAAATCAAGGCAGAATTGCAGGAAACAGATTTCAGGAGGTAGATTCGAATCGCTTTTAAAGCACATGAAAAGCGGCAAAACGTTGACAATGATGCCCTTGGCCAAAAAGGGCGTATGCGTTTTTTCCTCAATATATTCAGGAAAAAACGCATACGCCCTTTTTGGCCAACCAAGCAACCTGGAAAGGCAAATCAGCGCTACAAAGAAGTCTCGCTTCCCATCGGTCAAAAGGGCCATGCTGAAAAAAGTGTCAAAAAAAGAAATGCAGGACAGGCCATGGAGAAATGGGAGCCTTGATACACTGATGGGCGGGATGTAATTTGCCAACAGCCACTCTGGAAAAGTGTACGGTGTGTCCTGAAACATCTAAAAAACACAGCTTAGAGAGCATAGGGCACTTCCACGCATGGGGTATAAAGTGGGAAAATTAAAAATCAGCAAGACACAAGCACCCCAAAGTTTAGGGCTGCTCTGTTGACAAGGACCTCCACTTCATTCCACCTTAAATATCCCAGGAAAGCGAAAAATGGATACAAAATTTGAGGTCCATATGTACAAAGGAATATCACTCAGCCATGAAATCAATGTCATAAGGCTAGTAGCAGCATGATGAGTGGATTTAGGTACGACGATTCTAAGTGAAATAAGTCACACAGAAAAGGACACTTCTCATAAGGTGTCACTTATAGAGGGAATGTAAAAACCGTTACACTTGAACTGAATTACAAAACAGAACAGAGTCACACATGCAGAAAACACACTATGGCTGCTAACGGGAAAGGTGAGGTGGGGTGATCCATAAAACAAGAGTTTCAAATTAGCTCAGATACCGTTCCATAAACCCAATATGTAACAGACAAGACCTACTGCTTGCTCAGAGAACTGGACTCAACACGCCCGATTCACCGCACAAGAATATATCTGACTAGTAATAATCTTAAAACCTATGTATTGATATCTCTCTGTTAGAGTGTCAAGTGGGTGTAAAGCGGCATAAACACAGCCGTGAAAAGCAGCTAAACCCCATTATAAAAATAAATTACTTTTAAAAACCCATGAAACAAAGACAGGGAAAGAGAGAGAAATTCTTACACAATTCGTTCAGGGGCTGTGATGCAACCTGGATTGACCATATCTAGACCCACAGCTGGATGAGACATAAGGGTGGACACTCATGGGGCTGAGAGGTTTGGTGAGGTTGGGTGAGCAAACGCAGACACTTTAAAGTAATACTGCGTGCTACCCATCGCATGGGTCCCAAATCTCCAGGTTCAAGGGCATCTTCCTACATCGAAAACATGCATGAGAAACCCAGAAGATGGTACACCGTGTGATGGGGAAAGGTTTCTAAAACGCACCTCATTTCTCATCTCCTTGTGCTCGGGTTCGCCATTCCAGCCACTTTACTAGCAATCTCCCTACTTGGAGCATCAGCACCTTTAACCTCCTGTTCCGTACAGGTTGCAATTTGTCCTGAGGATGAACGGGAAGACGGGGAACCAATGAGAGACTAGCTCTTGGTGTTGGGACAGGCACAGGTCACTCTATTTTCCCATCAGGAAGAAGAATTAACCACAGGCTCAGCCTGCCCCCCGGAACCAGAACAGGGCCTGAAGCCAACCTGCGCTTTTGCGGCCAGCTCCAAAAGAAGCGAGTTGTAAAATGGAGCTTCAGGGCACTACAATTCACAAATTTGCAGAGTTATAAATGATAACTCTCGTCCACAAATATATTGAGGGAAGGCAAAGACGAGGAATTGAAATCAAGGCAGAATTGCAGGAAACAGATTTCAGGAGGTAGATTCGAATCGCTTTTAAAGCACATGAAAAGCGGCAAAACGTTGACAATGATGCCCTTGGCCAAAAAGGGCGTATGCGTTTTTTCCTCAATATATTCAGGAAAAAACACATACGCCCTTTTTGGCCAACCAAGCAACCTGGAAAGGCAAATCAGCGCTACAAAGAAGTCTCGCTTCCCATCGGTCAAAAGGGCCATGCTGAAAAAAGTGTCAAAAAAAGAAATGCAGGACAGGCCATGGAGAAATGGGAGCCTTGATACACTGATGGGCGGGATGTAATTTGCCAACAGCCACTCTGGAAAAGTGTACGGTGTGTCCTGAAACATCTAAAAAACACAGCTTAGAGAGCATAGGGCACTTCCACGCATGGGGGTATAAAGTGGGAAAATTAAAAATCAGCAAGACACAAGCACCCCAAAGTTTAGGGCTGCTCTGTTGACAAGGACCTCCACTTCATTCCACCTTAAATATCCCAGGAAAGCGAAAAATGGATACAAAATTTGAGGTCCATATGTACAAAGGAATATCACTCAGCCATGAAATCAATGTCATAAGGCTAGTAGCAGCATGATGAGTGGATTTAGGTACGACGATTCTAAGTGAAATAAGTCACACAGAAAAGGACACTTCTCATAAGGTGTCACTTATAGAGGGAATGTAAAAACCGTTACACTTGAACTGAATTACAAAACAGAACAGAGTCACACATGCAGAAAACACACTATGGCTGCTTAACGGGAAAGGTGAGGTGGGGTGATCCATAAAACAAGAGTTTCAAATTAGCTCAGATACCGTTCCATAAACCCAATATGTAACAGACAAGACCTACTCCTTGCTCAGAGAACTGGACTCAACACGCCCGATTCACCGCACAAGAATATATCTGACTAGTAATAATCTTAAAACCTATGTATTGATATCTCTCTGTTAGTGTGTCAAGTGGGTGTAAAGCGGCATAAACACAGCCATGAAAAGCAGCTAAACCCCATTATAAAAATAAATTACTTTTAAAAACCCATGAAACAAAGACAGGGAAAGAGAGAGAAATTCTTACACAATTCGTTCAGGGGCTGTGATGCAACGTGGATTGACCATATCTAGACCCACAGCTGGATGAGACATAAGGGTGGACACTCTTGGGGCTGAGAGGTTTGGTGAGGTTGGGTGAGCAAACGCAGACCCTTTAAAGTAATACTGCGTGCTACCCATCGCATGGGTCCCAAATCTCCAGGTTCAAGGGCATCTTCCTACATCGAAAACATGCATGAGAAACCCAGAAGATGGTACACCGTGTGATGGGGAAAGGTTTCTAAAACGCACCTCATTTCTCATCTCCTTGTGCTCGGGTTCGCCATTCCATCCACTTTACTAGCAATCTCCCTACTTTGAGCATCAGCACCTTTAACCTCCTGTTCCGTACAGGTTGCAATTTGTCCTGAGGATGAACGGGAAGACGGGGAACCAATGAGAGACTAGCTCTTGGTGTTGGGACAGGCACAGGTCACTCTATTTTCCCATCAGGAAGAAGAATTAACCACAGGCTCAGCCTGCCGCCCGGAAGCAGAACAGGGCCTGAAGCCATCCTGCGCTTTTGCGGCCAGCTCCAAAAAAAGCGAGTTGTAAAATGGAGCTTCAGGGCACTGCAATTCACAAATTTGCAGAGTTATAAATGATAACTCTCGTCCACAAATATATTGAGGGAAGGCAAAGACGAGGAATTGAAATCAAGGCAGAATTGCAGGAAACAGATTTCAGGAGGTAGATTCGAATCGCCTTTAAAGCACATGAAAAGCGGCAAAACGTTGACAATGATGCCCTTGGCCAAAAAGGGCGTATGCGTTTTTTCCTCAATATATTCAGGAAAAAACGCATACGCCCTTTTTGGCCAACCAAGCAACCTGGAAAGGCAAATCAGCGCTACAAAGAAGTCTCGCTTCCCATCGGTCAAAAGGGCCATGCTGAAAAAAGTGTCAAAAAAAGAAATGCAGGACAGGCCATGGAGAAATGGGAGCCTTGATGCACTGATGGGCGGGATGTAAATTGCCAACAGCCACTCTGGAAAAGTGTACGGTGTGTCCTGAAACATCTAAAAAACACAGCTTAGAGAGCATAGGGCACTTCCACGCATGGGGAGATAAAGTGGGAAAATTAAAAATCAGCAAGACACAAGCACCCCAAAGTTTAGGGCTGCTCTGTTGACAAGGACCTCCACTTCATTCCACCTTAAATATCTCAGGAAAGCGAAAAGTGGATAAAAATTTGAGGTCCATATGTACAATGGAATATCACTCAGCCATGAAATCAATGTCATAAGGCTAGTAGCAGCATGATGAGTGGATTTAGGTACGACGATTCTAAGTGAAATAAGTCACACAGAAAAGGACACTTCTCATAAGGTGTCACTTATAGAGGGAATGTAAAAACCGTTACACTTGAACTGAATTACAAAACAGAACAGAGTCACACATGCAGAAAACACACTATGGCTGCTTAACGGGAAAGGTGAGGTGGGGTGATCCATAAAACAAGAGTTTCAAATTAGCTCAGATACCGTTCCATAAACCCAATATGTAACAGACAAGACCTAATCCTTGCTCAGAGAACTGGACTCAACACGCCCGATTCACCGCACAAGAATATATCTGACTAGTAATAATCTTAAAACCTATGTATTGATATCTCTCTGTTAGTGTGTCAAGTGGGTGTAAAGCGGCATCAACACAGCCGTGAAAAGCAGCTAAACCCCATTATAAAAATAAATTACTTTTCAAAACCCATGAAACAAAGACAGGGAAAGAGAGAAATTCTTACACAATTCGTTCAGGGGCTGTGATGCAACCTGGATTGACCATATCTAGACCCACAGCTGGATGAGACATAAGGGTGGACACTCTTGGGGCTGAGAGGTTTGGTGAGGTTGGGTGAGCAAACGCAGACCCTTTAAAGTAATACTGCGTGCTACCCATCGCATGGGTCCCAAATCTCCAGGTTCAAGGGCATCTTCCTACATCGAAAACATGCATGAGAAACCCAGAAGATGGAACACCGTGTGATGGGGAAAGGTTTCTAAAACGCACCTCATTTCTCATCTCCTTGTGCTCGGGTTCGCCATTCCAGCCACTTTACTAGCAATCTCCCTAATTGGAGCATCAGCACCTTTAACCTCCTGTTCCGTACAGGTTGCAATTTGTCCTCAGGATGAACGGGAAGATGGGGAACCAATGAGAGACTAGGTCTTGGTGTTGGGACAGGCACAGGTCACTCTATTTTCCCATCAGGAAGAAGAATTAACCACAGGCTCAGCCTGCCCCCCGGAACCAGAACAGGGCCTGAAGCCATCCTGCGCTTTTGCGGCCAGCTCCGGAAAAAGCGACTTGTAAAATAGAGCTTCAGGGCACTGCAATTCACAAACCTGCACAGTTATAAATGATAACTCTCGTCCACAAATATATTGAGGGAAGGCAAACACGAGGAATTGAAATCAAGGCAGAATTGCAGGAAACAGATTTCAGGAGGTAGACTCGAATCGCCTTTAAAGCACATGAAAAGCGGCAAAACGTTGACAATGATGCCCTTGGCCAAAAAGGGCGTATGCGTTTTTTCCTGAATATATTCAGGAAAAAACGCATACGCCCTTTTTGGCCAACCAAGCAACCTGGAAAGGCAAATCAGCGCTACAAAGAAGTCTCGCTTCCCATCGGTCAAAAGGGCCATGCTGAAAAAAGTTTCAAAACCAGAAATGCAGGACAGGCCATGGAGAAATGGGAGCCTTGCTACACTGATGGGCGGGATGTAAATTGCCAACAGCCACTCTGGAGAAGTGTACGGTGTGTCCTGAAACATCTAAAAAACACAGCTTAGAGAGCATAGGGCACTTCCACGCATGGGGGTATAAAGTGGGAAAATTAAAAATCAGCAAGACACAAGCACCCCAAAGTTTAGGGCTGCTCTGTTGACAAGGACCTCCACTTCATTCCACCTTAAATATCTCAGGAAAGCGAAAAGTGGATAAAAATTTGAGGTCCATATGTACAATGGAATATCACTCAGCCATGAAATCAATGTCATAAGGCTAGTAGCAGCATGATGAGTGGATTTAGGTACGACGATTCTAAGTGAAATAAGTCACACAGAAAAGGACACTTCTCATAAGGTGTCACTTATAGAGGGAATGTAAAAACCGTTACACTTGAACTGAATTACAAAACAGAACAGAGTCACACATGCAGAAAACACACTATGGCTGCTTAACGGGAAAGGTAAGGTGGGGTGATCCATAAAACAAGAGTTTCAAATTAGCTCAGATACCGTTCCATAAACCCAATATGTAACAGACAAGACCTAATCCTTGCTCAGAGAACTGGACTCAACACGCCCGATTCACCGCACAAGAATATATCTGACTAGTAATAATCTTAAAACCTATGTATTGATATCTCTCTGTTAGTGTGTCAAGTGGGTGTAAAGCGGCATCAACACAGCCGTGAAAAGCAGCTAAACCCCATTATAAAAATAAATTACTTTTCAAAACCCATGAAACAAAGACAGGGAAAGAGAGAAATTCTTACACAATTCGTTCAGGGGCTGTGATGCAACCTGGATTGACCATATCTAGACCCACAGCTGGATGAGACATAAGGGTGGACACTCTTGGGGCTGAGAGGTTTGGTGAGGTTGGGTGAGCAAACGCAGACCCTTTAAAGTAATACTGCGTGCTACCCATCGCATGGGTCCCAAATCTCCAGGTTCAAGGGCATCTTCCTACATCGAAAACATGCATGAGAAACCCAGAAGATGGTACACCGTGTGATGGGGAAAGGTTTCTAAAACGCACCTCATTTCTCATCTCCTTGTGCTCGGGTTCGCCATTCCAGCCACTTTACTAGCAATCTCCCTACTTGGAGCCTCAGCACCTTTAACCTCCTGTTCCGTACAGGTTGCAATTTGTCCTCAGGATGAACGGGAAGATGGGGAACCAATGAGAGACTAGGTCTTGGTGTTGGGACAGGCACAGGTCACTCTATTTTCCCATCAGGAAGAAGAATTAACCACAGGCTCAGCCTGCCCCCCGGAACCAGAACAGGGCCTGAAGCCATCCTGCGCTTTTGCGGCCAGCTCCGGAAAAAGCGACTTGTAAAATAGAGCTTCAGGGCACTGCAATTCACAAACCTGCACAGTTATAAATGATAACTCTCGTCCACAAATATATTGAGGGAAGGCAAAGACGAGGAATTGAAATCAAGGCAGAATTGCAGGAAACAGATTTCAGGAGGTAGACTCGAATCGCCTTTAAAGCACATGAAAAGCGGCAAAACGTTGACAATGATGCCCTTGGCCAAAAAGGGCGTATGCGTTTTTTCCTGAATATATTCAGGAAAAAACGCATACGCCCTTTTTGGCCAACCAAGCAACCTGGAAAGGCAAATCAGCGCTACAAAGAAGTCTCGCTTCCCATTGGTCAAAAGGGCCATGCTGAAAAAAGTTTCAAAACCAGAAATGCAGGACAGGCCATGGAGAAATGGGAGCCTTGCTACACTGATGGGCGGGATGTAAATTGCCAACAGCCACTCTGGAGAAGTGTACGGTGTGTCCTGAAACATCTAAAAAACACAGCTTAGAGAGCATAGGGCACTTACACGCATGGGGGGATAAAGTGGGAAAATTGAAAATCAGCAAGACACAAGCACCCCAAAGTTTAGGGCTGCTCTGTTGACAAGGACCTCCACTTCATTCCACCTTAAATATCCCAGGAAAGCGAAAAATGGATAAAAAAGTGGTGGTCCTTATGTACAATAGAATATCACTCAGCCATGAAATCAATGTCAGAAGGCTAGTAGCAGCATGATGAGTGGATTTAGGTAAGACGATTCTAAGTGAAATAAGTCACACAGAAAAGGACACTTCTCATAAGGTGTCACTTATAGAGGGAATGTAAAAACCGTTACACTTGAACTGAATTACAAAACAGAACAGAGTCACACATGCAGAAAACACACTATGGCTGCTTAACGGGAAAGGTGAGGTGGGGTGATCCATAAAACAAGAGTTTCAAATTAGCTCAGATACCGTTCCATAAACCCAATATGTAATAGACAAGACCTACTCCTTGCTCAGAGAACTGGACTCAACACGCCCGATTCACCGCAACAGAATATATCTGACTAGTAATAATCTTAAAACCTATGTATTGATATCTCTCTGTTAGTGTGTCAAGTGGGTGTAAAGCGGCATAAACACAGCCGTGAAAAGCAGCTAAACCCCATTATAAAAATAAATTACTTTTCAAAACCCATGAAACAAAGACAGGGAAAGAAAGAGAAATTCTTACACAATTCCTTCAGGGGCTGTGATGCAACGTGGATTGACCATATCTAGACCCACAGCTGGATGAGACATAAGGATGGACACTCTTGGGGCTGAGAGGTTTGGTGAGGTTGGGTGAGCAAACGCAGACCCTTTAAAGTAATACTGCGTGCTACCCATCGCATGGGTCCCAAATCTCCAGGTCCAAGGGCATCTTCCTACATCGAAAACATGCATGAGAAACCCAGAAGATGGTACACCGTGTGATGGGGAAAGGTTTCTAAAACGCACCTCATTTCTCATCTCCTTGTGCTCGGGTTCGCCATTCCAGCCACTTTACTAGCAATCTCCCTACTTGGAGCATCAGCACCTTTAACCTCCTGTTCCGTACAGGTTGCAATTTGTCCTGAGGATGAACGGGAAGACGGGGAACCAATGAGAGACTAGCTCTTGGTGTTGGGACAGGCACAGGTCACTCTATTTTCCCATCAGGAAGAAGAATTAACCACAGGCTCAGCCTGCCGCCCGGAAGCAGAACAGGGCCTGAAGCCATCCTGCGCTTTTGCGGCCAGCTCCCAAAAAAGCGACTTGTAAATTGGAGCTTCAGGGCACTGCAATACACAAACCTGCAGAGTTATAAATGATAACTCTCGTCCACAAATATATTGAGGGAAGGCCAAGAAGAGGATTTGAAATTAAGGCAGAACTGTAGGAAACAGATTTCAGGAGGTAGATTCGAATCGCCTTTAAAGCACATGAAAGCGGCAAAACGTTGACAATGAGGCCCTTGGCCAAAAAGGGCGTATGCGTTTTTTCCAGAATATATTCAGGAAAAAACGCCTACTCCCTTTTTGGCCAACCAAGCAACCTGGAAAGGCAAATCAGCGCTACAAAGAAGTCTCGCTTCCCATCGGTCAAAAGGGCCATGCTGAAAATAGTGTCAAAACTAGAAATGCAGGACAGGCCATGGAGAAATGGGAGCCTTGCTACACTGATGGGCGGGATGTAAATTGCCAACAGCCACTCTGGAGAAGTGTACGGTGTGTCCTGAAACATCTAAAAAACACAGCTTAGAGAGCATAGGGCACTTCCACGCATGGGGGGATAAAGTGGGAACATTGAAAATCAGCAAGACACAAGCACCCCAAAGTTTAGGGCTGCTCTGTTGACAAGGACCTCCACTTCATTCCACCTTAAATATCCCAGGAAAGCGAAAAATGGATAAAAAGTTGTGGTCCTTATGTACAATGGAATATCACTCAGCCATGAAATCAATGTCATAAGGCTAGTAGCAGCATGATGAGTGGATTTAGGTACGACGTTTCTAAGTGAAATAAGTCACACAGAAAAGGACACTTCTCATAAGGTGTCACTTATAGAGGGAATGTAAAAACCGTTACACTTGAACTGAATTACAAAACAGAACAGAGTCACACATGCAGAAAACACACTATGGCTGCTTAACGGGAAAGGTGAGGTGGGGTGATACATAAAACAAGAGTTTCAAATTAGCTCAGATACCGTTCCATAAACCCAATATGTAATAGACAAGACCTACTCCTTGCTCAGAGAACTGGACTCAACACGCCCGATTCAGCGCACAAGAATATATCTGACTAGTAATAATCTTAAAACCTATGTATTGATATCTCTCTGTTAGTGTGTCAAGTGGGTGTAAAGCGGCATCAACACAGCCGTGAAAAGCAGCTAAACCCCATTATAAAAATAAATTACTTTTAAAAACCCATGAAACAAAGACAGGGAAAGAGAGAGAAATTCTTACACAATTCGTTCAGGGGCTGTGATGCAACGTGGATTGACCATATCTAGACCCACAGCTGGATGAGACATAAGGGTGGACACTCTTGGGGCTGAGAGGTTTGGTGAGGTTGGGTGAGCAAACGCAGACCCTTTAAAGTAATACTGCGTGCTACCCATCGCATGGGTCCCAAATCTCCAGGTTCAAGGGCATCTTCCTACATCGAAAACATGCATGAGAAACCCAGAAGATGGTACACCGTGTGATGGGGAAAGGTTTCTAAAACGCACCTCATTTCTCATCTCCTTGTGCTCGGGTTCGCCATTCCAGCCACTTTACTAGCAATCTCCCTACTTTGAGCATCAGCACCTTTAACCTCCTGTTCCGTACAGGTTGCAATTTGTCCTGAGGATGAACGGGAAGACGGGGAACCAATGAGAGACTAGCTCTTGGTGTTGGGACAGGCACAGGTCACTCTATTTTCCCATCAGGAAGAAGAATTAACCACAGGCTCAGCCTGCCGCCCGGAAGCAGAACAGGGCCTGAAGCCATCCTGCGCTTTTGCGGCCAGCTCCAAAAAAAGCGAGTTGTAAAATGGAGCTTCAGGGCACTGCAATTCACAAATTTGCAGAGTTATAAATGATAACTCTCGTCCACAAATATATTGAGGGAAGGCAAAGACGAGGAATTGAAATCAAGGCAGAATTGCAGGAAACAGATTTCAGGAGGTAGATTCGAATCGCCTTTAAAGCACATGAAAAGCGGCAAAACGTTGACAATGATGCCCTTGGCCAAAAAGGGCGTATGCGTTTTTTCCTCAATATATTCAGGAAAAAACGCATACGCCCTTTTTGGCCAACCAAGCAACCTGGAAAGGCAAATCAGCGCTACAAAGAAGTCTCGCTTCCCATCGGTCAAAAGGGCCATGCTGAAAAAAGTGTCAAAAAAAGAAATGCAGGACAGGCCATGGAGAAATGGGAGCCTTGATACACTGATGGGCGGGATGTAAATTGCCAACAGCCACTCTGGAAAAGTGTACGGTGTGTCCTGAAACATCTAAAAAACACAGCTTAGAGAGCATAGGGCACTTCCACGCATGGGGGTATAAAGTGGGAAAATTAAAAATCAGCAAGACACAAGCACCCCAAAGTTTAGGGCTGCTCTGTTGACAAGGACCTCCACTTCATTCCACCTTAAATATCTCAGGAAAGCGAAAAGTGGATAAAAATTTGAGGTCCATATGTACAATGGAATATCACTCAGCCATGAAATCAATGTCATAAGGCTAGTAGCAGCATGATGAGTGGATTTAGGTACGACGATTCTAAGTGAAATAAGTCACACAGAAAAGGACACTTCTCATAAGGTGTCACTTATAGAGGGAATGTAAAAACCGTTACACTTGAACTGAATTACAAAACAGAACAGAGTCACACATGCAGAAAACACACTATGGCTGCTTAACGGGAAAGGTGAGGTGGGGTGATCCATAAAACAAGAGTTTCAAATTAGCTCAGATACCGTTCCATAAACCCAATATGTAACAGACAAGACCTAATCCTTGCTCAGAGAACTGGACTCAACACGCCCGATTCACCGCACAAGAATATATCTGACTAGTAATAATCTTAAAACCTATGTATTGATATCTCTCTGTTAGTGTGTCAAGTGGGTGTAAAGCGGCATCAACACAGCCGTGAAAAGCAGCTAAACCCCATTATAAAAATAAATTACTTTTCAAAACCCATGAAACAAAGACAGGGAAAGAGAGAAATTCTTACACAATTCGTTCAGGGGCTGTGATGCAACCTGGATTGACCATATCTAGACCCACAGCTGGATGAGACATAAGGGTGGACACTCTTGGGGCTGAGAGGTTTGGTGAGGTTGGGTGAGCAAACGCAGACCCTTTAAAGTAATACTGCGTGCTACCCATCGCATGGGTCCCAAATCTCCAGGTTCAAGGGCATCTTCCTACATCGAAAACATGCATGAGAAACCCAGAAGATGGAACACCGTGTGATGGGGAAAGGTTTCTAAAACGCACCTCATTTCTCATCTCCTTGTGCTCGGGTTCGCCATTCCAGCCACTTTACTAGCAATCTCCCTAATTGGAGCATCAGCACCTTTAACCTCCTGTTCCGTACAGGTTGCAATTTGTCCTCAGGATGAACGGGAAGATGGGGAACCAATGAGAGACTAGGTCTTGGTGTTGGGACAGGCACAGGTCACTCTATTTTCCCATCAGGAAGAAGAATTAACCACAGGCTCAGCCTGCCCCCCGGAACCAGAACAGGGCCTGAAGCCATCCTGCGCTTTTGCGGCCAGCTCCGGAAAAAGCGACTTGTAAAATAGAGCTTCAGGGCACTGCAATTCACAAACCTGCACAGTTATAAATGATAACTCTCGTCCACAAATATATTGAGGGAAGGCAAAGACGAGGAATTGAAATCAAGGCAGAATTGCAGGAAACAGATTTCAGGAGGTAGACTCGAATCGCCTTTAAAGCACATGAAAAGCGGCAAAACGTTGACAATGATGCCCTTGGCCAAAAAGGGCGTATGCGTTTTTTCCTGAATATATTCAGGAAAAAACGCATACGCCCTTTTTGGCCAACCAAGCAACCTGGAAAGGCAAATCAGCGCTACAAAGAAGTCTCGCTTCCCATTGGTCAAAAGGGCCATGCTGAAAAAAGTTTCAAAACCAGAAATGCAGGACAGGCCATGGAGAAATGGGAGCCTTGCTACACTGATGGGCGGGATGTAAATTGCCAACAGCCACTCTGGAGAAGTGTACGGTGTGTCCTGAAACATCTAAAAAACACAGCTTAGAGAGCATAGGGCACTTACACGCATGGGGGGATAAAGTGGGAAAATTGAAAATCAGCAAGACACAAGCACCCCAAAGTTTAGGGCTGCTCTGTTGACAAGCACCTCCACTTCATTCCACCTTAAATATCCCAGGAAAGCGAAAAATGGATAAAAAAGTGGTGGTCCTTATGTACAATAGAATATCACTCAGCCATGAAATCAATGTCAGAAGGCTAGTAGCAGCATGATGAGTGGATTTAGGTAAGACGATTCTAAGTGAAATAAGTCACACAGAAAAGGACA
The DNA here is from genome assembly GCF_965194825.1 of Balaenoptera physalus. NCBI lineage: Eukaryota > Metazoa > Chordata > Mammalia > Artiodactyla > Balaenopteridae > Balaenoptera > Balaenoptera physalus. The sequence goes on from NW_028126470.1 coordinate 722,614, forward strand.
CTTCTCATAAGGTGTCACTTATAGAGGGAATGTAAAAACCGTTACACTTGAACTGAATTACAAAACAGAACAGAGTCACACATGCAGAAAACACACTATGGCTGCTTAACGGGAAAGGTGAGGTGGGGTGATACATAAAACAAGAGTTTCAAATTAGCTCAGATACCGTTCCATAAACCCAATATGTAATAGACAAGACCTACTCCTTGCTCAGAGAACTGGACTCAACACGCCCGATTCACCGCAACAGAATATATCTGACTAGTAATAATCTTAAAACCTATGTATTGATATCTTTCTGTTAGTGTGTCAAGTGGGTGTAAAGCGGCATAAACACAGCCGTGAAAAGCAGCTAAACCCCATTATAAAAATAAATTACTTTTCAAAACCCATGAAACAAAGACAGGGAAAGAAAGAGAAATTCTTACACAATTCCTTCAGGGGCTGTGATGCAACGTGGATTGACCATATCTAGACCCACAGCTGGATGAGACATAAGGATGGACACTCTTGGGGCTGAGAGGTTTGGTGAGGTTGGGTGAGCAAACGCAGACCCTTTAAAGTAATACTGCGTGCTACCCATCGCATGGGTCCCAAATCTCCAGGTCCAAGGGCATCTTCCTACATCGAAAACATGCATGAGAAACCCAGAAGATGGTACACCGTGTGATGGGGAAAGGTTTCTAAAACGCACCTCATTTCTCATCTCCTTGTGCTCGGGTTCGCCATTCCAGCCACTTTACTAGCAATCTCCCTACTTGGAGCATCAGCACCTTTAACCTCCTGTTCCGTACAGGTTGCAATTTGTCCTGAGGATGAACGGGAAGACGGGGAACCAATGAGAGACTAGCTCTTGATGTTGGGACAGGCACAGGTCACTCTATTTTCCCATCAGGAAGAAGAATTAACCACAGGCTCAGCCTGCCCCCCGGAACCAGAACAGGGCCTGAAGCCATCCTGCGCTTTTGCGGCCAGCTCCCAAAAAAGCGACTTGTAAATTGGAGCTTCAGGGCACTGCAATACACAAACCTGCAGAGTTATAAATGATAACTCTCGTCCACAAATATATTGAGGGAAGGCCAAGAAGAGGATTTGAAATTAAGGCAGAACTGTAGGAAACAGATTTCAGGAGGTAGATTCGAATCGCCTTTAAAGCACATGAAAGCGGCAAAACGTTGACAATGAGGCCCTTGGCCAAAAAGGGCGTATGCGTTTTTTCCTGAATATATTCAGGAAAAAACGCCTACTCCCTTTTTGGCCAACCAAGCAACCTGGAAAGGCAAATCAGCGCTACAAAGAAGTCTCGCTTCCCATCGGTCAAAAGGGCCATGCTGAAAAAAGTGTCAAAACTAGAAATGCAGGACAGGCCATGGAGAAATGGGAGCCTTGCTACACTGATGGGCGGGATGTAAATTGCCAACAGCCACTCTGGAGAAGTGTACGGTGTGTCCTGAAACATCTAAAAAACACAGCTTAGAGAGCATAGGGCACTTCCACGCATGGGGGGATAAAGTGGGAACATTGAAAATCAGCAAGACACAAGCACCCCAAAGTTTAGGGCTGCTCTGTTGACAAGGACCTCCACTTCATTCCACCTTAAATATCCCAGGAAAGCGAAAAATGGATAAAAAGTTGTGGTCCTTATGTACAATGGAATATCACTCAGCCATGAAATCAATGTCATAAGGCTAGTAGCAGCATGATGAGTGGATTTAGGTACGACGTTTCTAAGTGAAATAAGTCACACAGAAAAGGACACTTCTCATAAGGTGTCACTTATAGAGGGAATGTAAAAACCGTTACACTTGAACTGAATTACAAAACAGAACAGAGTCACACATGCAGAAAACACACTATGGCTGCTTAACGGGAAAGGTGAGGTGGGGTGATACATAAAACAAGAGTTTCAAATTAGCTCAGATACCGTTCCATAAACCCAATATGTAATAGACAAGACCTACTCCTTGCTCAGAGAACTGGACTCAACACGCCCGATTCAGCGCACAAGAATATATCTGACTAGTAATAATCTTAAAACCTATGTATTGATATCTCTCTGTTAGTGTGTCAAGTGGGTGTAAAGCGGCATCAACACAGCCGTGAAAAGCAGCTAAACCCCATTATAAAAATAAATTACTTTTAAAAACCCATGAAACAAAGACAGGGAAAGAGAGAGAAATTCTTACACAATTCGTTCAGGGGCTGTGATGCAACGTGGATTGACCATATCTAGACCCACAGCTGGATGAGACATAAGGGTGGACACTCTTGGGGCTGAGAGGCTTGGTGAGGTTGGGTGAGCAAACGCAGACCCTTTAAAGTAATACTGCGTGCTACCCATCGCATGGGTCCCAAATCTCCAGGTTCAAGGGCATCTTCCTACATCGAAAACATGCATGAGAAACCCAGAAGATGGTACACCGTGTGATGGGGAAAGGTTTCTAAAACGCACCTCATTTCTCATCTCCTTGTGCTCGGGTTCGCCATTCCAGCCACTTTACTAGCAATCTCCCTACTTTGAGCATCAGCACCTTTAACCTCCTGTTCCGTACAGGTTGCAATTTGTCCTGAGGATGAACGGGAAGACGGGGAACCAATGAGAGACTAGCTCTTGGTGTTGGGACAGGCACAGGTCACTCTATTTTCCCATCAGGAAGAAGAATTAACCACAGGCTCAGCCTGCCGCCCGGAAGCAGAACAGGGCCTGAAGCCATCCTGCGCTTTTGCGGCCAGCTCCAAAAAAAGCGAGTTGTAAAATGGAGCTTCAGGGCACTGCAATTCACAAATTTGCAGAGTTATAAATGATAACTCTCGTCCACAAATATATAGAGGGAAGGCAAAGACGAGGAATTGAAATCAAGGCAGAATTGCAGGAAACAGATTTCAGGAGGTAGATTCGAATCGCCTTTAAAGCACATGAAAAGCGGCAAAACGTTGACAATGATGCCCTTGGCCAAAAAGGGCGTATGCGTTTTTTCCTCAATATATTCAGGAAAAAACGCATACGCCCTTTTTGGCCAACCAAGCAACCTGGAAAGGCAAATCAGCGCTACAAAGAAGTCTCGCTTCCCATCGGTCAAAAGGGCCATGCTGAAAAAAGTGTCAAAAAAAGAAATGCAGGACAGGCCATGGAGAAATGGGAGCCTTGATACACTGATGGGCGGGATGTAAATTGCCAACAGCCACTCTGGAAAAGTGTACGGTGTGTCCTGAAACATCTAAAAAACACAGCTTAGAGAGCATAGGGCACTTCCACGCATGGGGGTATAAAGTGGGAAAATTAAAAATCAGCAAGACACAAGCACCCCAAAGTTTAGGGCTGCTCTGTTGACAAGGACCTCCACTTCATTCCACCTTAAATATCTCAGGAAAGCGAAAAGTGGATAAAAATTTGAGGTCCATATGTACAATGGAATATCACTCAGCCATGAAATCAATGTCATAAGGCTAGTAGCAGCATGATGAGTGGATTTAGGTACGACGATTCTAAGTGAAATAAGTCACACAGAAAAGGACACTTCTCATAAGGTGTCACTTATAGAGGGAATGTAAAAACCGTTACACTTGAACTGAATTACAAAACAGAACAGAGTCACACATGCAGAAAACACACTATGGCTGCTTAACGGGAAAGGTGAGGTGGGGTGATCCATAAAACAAGAGTTTCAAATTAGCTCAGATACCGTTCCATAAACCCAATATGTAACAGACAAGACCTAATCCTTGCTCAGAGAACTGGACTCAACACGCCCGATTCACCGCACAAGAATATATCTGACTAGTAATAATCTTAAAACCTATGTATTGATATCTCTCTGTTAGTGTGTCAAGTGGGTGTAAAGCGGCATCAACACAGCCGTGAAAAGCAGCTAAACCCCATTATAAAAATAAATTACTTTTCAAAACCCATGAAACAAAGACAGGGAAAGAGAGAAATTCTTACACAATTCGTTCAGGGGCTGTGATGCAACCTGGATTGACCATATCTAGACCCACAGCTGGATGAGACATAAGGGTGGACACTCTTGGGGCTGAGAGGTTTGGTGAGGTTGGGTGAGCAAACGCAGACCCTTTAAAGTAATACTGCGTGCTACCCATCGCATGGGTCCCAAATCTCCAGGTTCAAGGGCATCTTCCTACATCGAAAACATGCATGAGAAACCCAGAAGATGGAACACCGTGTGATGGGGAAAGGTTTCTAAAACGCACCTCATTTCTCATCTCCTTGTGCTCGGGTTCGCCATTCCAGCCACTTTACTAGCAATCTCCCTAATTGGAGCATCAGCACCTTTAACCTCCTGTTCCGTACAGGTTGCAATTTGTCCTCAGGATGAACGGGAAGATGGGGAACCAATGAGAGACTAGGTCTTGGTGTTGGGACAGGCACAGGTCACTCTATTTTCCCATCAGGAAGAAGAATTAACCACAGGCTCAGCCTGCCCCCCGGAACCAGAACAGGGCCTGAAGCCATCCTGCGCTTTTGCGGCCAGCTCCGGAAAAAGCGACTTGTAAAATAGAGCTTCAGGGCACTGCAATTCACAAACCTGCACAGTTATAAATGATAACTCTCGTCCACAAATATATTGAGGGAAGGCAAAGACGAGGAATTGAAATCAAGGCAGAATTGCAGGAAACAGATTTCAGGAGGTAGACTCGAATCGCCTTTAAAGCACATGAAAAGCGGCAAAACGTTGACAATGATGCCCTTGGCCAAAAAGGGCGTATGCGTTTTTTCCTGAATATATTCAGGAAAAAACGCATACGCCCTTTTTGGCCAACCAAGCAACCTGGAAAGGCAAATCAGCGCTACAAAGAAGTCTCGCTTCCCATTGGTCAAAAGGGCCATGCTGAAAAAAGTTTCAAAACCAGAAATGCAGGACAGGCCATGGAGAAATGGGAGCCTTGCTACACTGATGGGCGGGATGTAAATTGCCAACAGCCACTCTGGAGAAGTGTACGGTGTGTCCTGAAACATCTAAAAAACACAGCTTAGAGAGCATAGGGCACTTACACGCATGGGGAGATAAAGTGGGAAAATTGAAAATCAGCAAGACACAAGCACCCCAAAGTTTAGGGCTGCTCTGTTGACAAGGACCTCCACTTCATTCCACCTTAAATATCCCAGGAAAGCGAAAAATGGATAAAAAAGTGGTGGTCCTTATGTACAATAGAATATCACTCAGCCATGAAATCAATGTCAGAAGGCTAGTAGCAGCATGATGAGTGGATTTAGGTAAGACGATTCTAAGTGAAATAAGTCACACAGAAAAGGACACTTCTCATAAGGTGTCACTTATAGAGGGAATGTAAAAACCGTTACACTTGAACTGAATTACAAAACAGAACAGAGTCACACATGCAGAAAACACACTATGGCTGCTTAACGGGAAAGGTGAGGTGGGGTGATACATAAAACAAGAGTTTCAAATTAGCTCAGATACCGTTCCATAAACCCAATATGTAATAGACAAGACCTACTCCTTGCTCAGAGAACTGGACTCAACACGCCCGATTCACCGCAACAGAATATATCTGACTAGTATTAATCTTAAAACCTATGTATTGATATCTTTCTGTTAGTGTGTCAAGTGGGTGTAAAGCGGCATAAACACAGCCGTGAAAAGCAGCTAAACCCCATTATAAAAATAAATTACTTTTCAAAACCCATGAAACAAAGACAGGGAAAGAAAGAGAAATTCTTACACAATTCCTTCAGGGGCTGTGATGCAACGTGGATTGACCATATCTAGACCCACAGCTGGATGAGACATAAGGATGGACACTCTTGGGGCTGAGAGGTTTGGTGAGGTTGGGTGAGCAAACGCAGACCGTTTAAAGTAATACTGCGTGCTACCCATCGCATGGGTCCCAAATCTCCAGGTCCAAGGGCATCTTCCTACATCGAAAACATGCATGAGAAACCCAGAAGATGGTACACCGTGTGATGGGGAAAGGTTTCTAAAACGCACCTCATTTCTCATCTCCTTGTGCTCGGGTTCGCCATTCCAGCCACTTTACTAGCAATCTCCCTACTTGGAGCATCAGCACCTTTAACCTCCTGTTCCGTACAGGTTGCAATTTGTCCTGAGGATGAACGGGAAGACGGGGAACCAATGAGAGACTAGCTCTTGATGTTGGGACAGGCACAGGTCACTCTATTTTCCCATCAGGAAGAAGAATTAACCACAGGCTCAGCCTGCCCCCCGGAACCAGAACAGGGCCTGAAGCCATCCTGCGCTTTTGCGGCCAGCTCCCAAAAAAGCGACTTGTAAATTGGAGCTTCAGGGCACTGCAATACACAAACCTGCAGAGTTATAAATGATAACTCTCGTCCACAAATATATTGAGGGAAGGCCAAGAAGAGGATTTGAAATTAAGGCAGAACTGTAGGAAACAGATTTCAGGAGGTAGATTCGAATCGCCTTTAAAGCACATGAAAGCGGCAAAACGTTGACAATGAGGCCCTTGGCCAAAAAGGGCGTATGCGTTTTTTCCAGAATATATTCAGGAAAAAACGCCTACTCCCTTTTTGGCCAACCAAGCAACCTGGAAAGGCAAATCAGCGCTACAAAGAAGTCTCGCTTCCCATCGGTCAAAAGGGCCATGCTGAAAAAAGTGTCAAAACTAGAAATGCAGGACAGGCCATGGAGAAATGGGAGCCTTGCTACACTGATGGGCGGGATGTAAATTGCCAACAGCCACTCTGGAGAAGTGTACGGTGTGTCCTGAAACATCTAAAAAACACAGCTTAGAGAGCATAGGGCACTTCCACGCATGGGGGGATAAAGTGGGAACATTGAAAATCAGCAAGACACAAGCACCCCAAAGTTTAGGGCTGCTCTGTTGACAAGGACCTCCACTTCATTCCACCTTAAATATCCCAGGAAAGCGAAAAATGGATAAAAAAGTGGTGGTCCTTATGTACAATAGAATATCACTCAGCCATGAAATCAATGTCAGAAGGCTAGTAGCAGCATGATGAGTGGATTTAGGTAAGACGATTCTAAGTGAAATAAGTCACACAGAAAAGGACACTTCTCATAAGGTGTCACTTATAGAGGGAATGTAAAAACCGTTACACTTGAACTGAATTACAAAACAGAACAGAGTCACACATGCAGAAAACACACTATGGCTGCTTAACGGGAAAGGTGAGGTGGGGTGATACATAAAACAAGAGTTTCAAATTAGCTCAGATACCGTTCCATAAACCCAATATGTAATAGACAAGACCTACTCCTTGCTCAGAGAACTGGACTCAACACGCCCGATTCACCGCAACAGAATATATCTGACTAGTAATAATCTTAAAACCTATGTATTGATATCTTTCTGTTAGTGTGTCAAGTGGGTGTAAAGCGGCATAAACACAGCCGTGAAAAGCAGCTAAACCCCATTATAAAAATAAATTACTTTTCAAAACCCATGAAACAAAGACAGGGAAAGAAAGAGAAATTCTTACACAATTCCTTCAGGGGCTGTGATGCAACGTGGATTGACCATATCTAGACCCACAGCTGGATGAGACATAAGGATGGACACTCTTGGGGCTGAGAGGTTTGGTGAGGTTGGGTGAGCAAACGCAGACCCTTTAAAGTAATACTGCGTGCTACCCATCGCATGGGTCCCAAATCTCCAGGTCCAAGGGCATCTTCCTACATCGAAAACATGCATGAGAAACCCAGAAGATGGTACACCGTGTGATGGGGAAAGGTTTCTAAAACGCACCTCATTTCTCATCTCCTTGTGCTCGGGTTCGCCATTCCAGCCACTTTACTAGCAATCTCCCTACTTGGAGCATCAGCACCTTTAACCTCCTGTTCCGTACAGGTTGCAATTTGTCCTGAGGATGAACGGGAAGACGGGGAACCAATGAGAGACTAGCTCTTGGTGTTGGGACAGGCACAGGTCACTCTATTTTCCCATCAGGAAGAAGAATTAACCACAGGCTCAGCCTGCCGCCCGGAAGCAGAACAGGGCCTGAAGCCATCCTGCGCTTTTGCGGCCAGCTCCCAAAAAAGCGACTTGTAAATTGGAGCTTCAGGGCACTGCAATACACAAACCTGCAGAGTTATAAATGATAACTCTCGTCCACAAATATATTGAGGGAAGGCCAAGAAGAGGATTTGAAATTAAGGCAGAACTGTAGGAAACAGATTTCAGGAGGTAGATTCGAATCGCCTTTAAAGCACATGAAAGCGGCAAAACGTTGACAATGAGGCCCTTGGCCAAAAAGGGCGTATGCGTTTTTTCCAGAATATATTCAGGAAAAAACGCCTACTCCCTTTTTGGCCAACCAAGCAACCTGGAAAGGCAAATCAGCGCTACAAAGAAGTCTCGCTTCCCATCGGTCAAAAGGGCCATGCTGAAAAAAGTGTCAAAACTAGAAATGCAGGACAGGCCATGGAGAAATGGGAGCCTTGCTACACTGATGGGCGGGATGTAAATTGCCAACAGCCACTCTGGAGAAGTGTACGGTGTGTCCTGAAACATCTAAAAAACACAGCTTAGAGAGCATAGGGCACTTCCACGCATGGGGGGATAAAGTGGGAACATTGAAAATCAGCAAGACACAAGCACCCCAAAGTTTAGGGCTGCTCTGTTGACAAGGACCTCCACTTCATTCCACCTTAAATATCCCAGGAAAGCGAAAAATGGATAAAAAGTTGTGGTCCTTATGTACAATGGAATATCACTCAGCCATGAAATCAATGTCATAAGGCTAGTAGCAGCATGATGAGTGGATTTAGGTACGACGTTTCTAAGTGAAATAAGTCACACAGAAAAGGACACTTCTCATAAGGTGTCACTTATAGAGGGAATGTAAAAACCGTTACACTTGAACTGAATTACAAAACAGAACAGAGTCACACATGCAGAAAACACACTATGGCTGCTTAACGGGAAAGGTGAGGTGGGGTGATACATAAAACAAGAGTTTCAAATTAGCTCAGATACCGTTCCATAAACCCAATATGTAATAGACAAGACCTACTCCTTGCTCAGAGAACTGGACTCAACACGCCCGATTCAGCGCACAAGAATATATCTGACTAGTAATAATCTTAAAACCTATGTATTGATATCTCTCTGTTAGTGTGTCAAGTGGGTGTAAAGCGGCATCAACACAGCCGTGAAAAGCAGCTAAACCCCATTATAAAAATAAATTACTTTTAAAAACCCATGAAACAAAGACAGGGAAAGAGAGAGAAATTCTTACACAATTCGTTCAGGGGCTGTGATGCAACGTGGATTGACCATATCTAGACCCACAGCTGGATGAGACATAAGGGTGGACACTCTTGGGGCTGAGAGGCTTGGTGAGGTTGGGTGAGCAAACGCAGACCCTTTAAAGTAATACTGCGTGCTACCCATCGCATGGGTCCCAAATCTCCAAGTTCAAGGGCATCTTCCTACATCGAAAACATGCATGAGAAATCCAGAAGATGGTACACCGTGTGATGGGGAAAGGTTTCTAAAACGCACCTCATTTCTCATCTCCTTGTGCTCGGGTTCGCCATTCCAGCCACTTTACTAGCAATCTCCCTACTTGGAGCATCAGCACCTTTAACCTCCTGTTCCGTACAGGTTGCAATTTGTCCTGAGGATGAACGGGAAATCGGGGAACCAATGAGAGACTAGCTCTTGGTGTTGGGACAGGCACAGGTCACTCTATTTTCCCATCAGGAAGAAGAATTAACCACAGGCTCAGCCTGCCCCCCGGAACCAGAACAGGGCCTGAAGCCATGCTGTGCTTTTGCGGCCAGCTCCAAAAAAAGCGAGTTGTAAAATGGAGCTTCAGGGCACTGCAATTCACAAATTTGCAGAGTTATAAATGATAACTGTCGTCCACAAATATATTGAGGGAAGGCAAAGACGAGGAATTGAAATCAAGGCAGAATTGCAGGAAACAGATTTCAGGAGGTAGATTCGAATCGCCTTTAAAGCACATGAAAAGCGGCAAAACGTTGACAATGATGCCCTTGGCCAAAAAGGGCGTATGCGTTTTTTCCTCAATATATTCAGGAAAAAACGCATACGCCCTTTTTGGCCAACCAAGCAACCTGGAAAGGCAAATCAGCGCTACAAAGAAGTCTCGCTTCCCATCGGTCAAAAGGGCCATGCTGAAAAAAGTGTCAAAAAAAGAAATGCAGGACAGGCCATGGAGAAATGGGAGCCTTGATACACTGATGGGCGGGATGTAAATTGCCAACAGCCACTCTGGAGAAGTGTACGGTGTGTCCTGAAACATCGTAAAAAACACAGCTTAGAGAGCATAGGGCACTTCCACGCATGGGGGTATAAAGTGGGAAAATTAAAAATCAGCAAGACACAAGCACCCCAAAGTTTAGGGCTGCTCTGTTGACAAGGACCTCCACTTCATTCCACCTTAAATATCTCAGGAAAGCGAAAAATGGATAAAAAATTTGAGGTCCATATGTACAATGGAATATCACTCAGCCATGAAATCAATGTCATAAGGCTAGTAGCAGCATGATGAGTGGATTAAGGTACGACGATTCTAAGTGAAATAAGTCACACAGAAAAGGACACTTCTCATAAGGTGTCACTTATAGAGGGAATGTAAAAACCGTTACACTTGAACTGAATTACAAAACAGAACAGAGTCACACATGCAGAAAACACACTATGGCTGCTTAACGGGAAAGGTGAGGTGGGGTGATACATAAAACAAGAGTTTCAAATTAGCTCAGATACCGTTCCATAAACCCAATATGTAATAGACAAGACCTACTCCTTGCTCAGAGAACTGGACTCAACACGCCCGATTCACCGCACAAGAATATATCTGACTAGTAATAATCTTAAAACCTATGTATTGATATCTCTCTGTTAGAGTGTCAAGTGGGTGTAAAGCGGCATAAACACAGCCGTGAAAAGCAGCTAAACCCCATTATAAAAATAAATTACTTTTCAAAACCCATGAAACAAGGACAGGGAAAGAGAGAGAAATTCTTACACAATTCGTTCAGGGGCTGTGATGCAACCTGGATTGACCATATCTAGACCCACAGCTGGATGAGACAGAAGGGTGGACACTCTTGGGGCTGAGAGGTTTGGTGAGGTTGGGTGAGCAATCGCAGACCCTTTAAAGTAATACTGCGTGCTACCCATCGCATGGGTCCCAAATCTCCAGGTTCAAGGGCATCTTCCTACATCGAAAACATGCATGAGAAACCCAGAAGATGGTACACCGTGTGATGGGGAAAGGTTTCTAAAACGCACCTCATTTCTCATCTCCTTGTGCTCGGGTTCGCCATTCCAGCCACTTTACTAGCAATCTCCCTACTTGGAGCATCAGCACCTTTAACCTCCTGTTCCGTACAGGTTGCAATTTGTCCTGAGGATGAACGGGAAGACGGGGAACCAATGAGAGACTAGCTCTTGGTGTTTGGACAGGCACAGGTCACTCTATTTTCCCATCAGGAAGAAGAATTAACCACAGGCTCAGCCTGCCCCCCGGAACCAGAACAGGGCCTGAAGCCATCCTGCGCTTTTGCGGCCAGCTCCAAAAAAAGCGAGTTGTAAAATGGAGCTTCAGGGCACTGCAATTCACAAATTTGCAGAGTTATAAATGATAACTCTCGTCCACAAATATATTGAGGGAAGGCAAAGACGAGGAATTGAAATCAAGGCAGAATTGCAGGAAACAGATTTCAGGAGGTAGATTCGAATCGCCTTTAAAGCTCATGAAAAGCGTCAAAACGTTGACAATGAGGCCCTTGGCCAAAAAGGGCGTATGCGTTTTTTCCTGAATATATTCAGGAAAAAACGCATACGCCCTTTTTGGCCAACCAAGCAACCTGGAAAGGCAAATCAGCGCTACAAAGAAGTCTCGCTTCCCATCGGTCAAAAGGGCCATGCTGAAAAAAGTGTCAAAAAAAGAAATGCAGGACAGGCCATGGAGAAATGGGAGCCTTGATACACTGATGGGCGGGATGTAAATTGCCAACAGCCACTCTGGAAAAGTGTACGGTGTGTCCTGAAACATCTAAAAAACACAGCTTAGAGAGCATAGGGCACTTCCACGCATGGGGGTATAAAGTGGGAAAATTAAAAATCAGCAAGACACAAGCACCCCAAAGTTTAGGGCTGCTCTGTTGACAAGGACCTCCACTTCATTCCACCTTAAATATCTCAGGAAAGCGAAAAGTGGATAAAAATTTGAGGTCCATATGTACAATGGAATATCACTCAGCCATGAAATCAATGTCATAAGGCTAGTAGCAGCATGATGAGTGGATTTAGGTACGACGATTCTAAGTGAAATAAGTCACACAGAAAAGGACACTTCTCATAAGGTGTCACTTATAGAGGGAATGTAAAAACCGTTACACTTGAACTGAATTACAAAACAGAACAGAGTCACACATGCAGAAAACACACTATGGCTGCTTAACGGGAAAGGTGAGGTGGGGTGATCCATAAAACAAGAGTTTCAAATTAGCTCAGATACCGTTCCATAAACCCAATATGTAACAGACAAGACCTAATCCTTGCTCAGAGAACTGGACTCAACACGCCCGATTCACCGCACAAGAATATATCTGACTAGTAATAATCTTAAAACCTATGTATTGATATCTCTCTGTTAGTGTGTCAAGTGGGTGTAAAGCGGCATCAACACAGCCGTGAAAAGCAGCTAAACCCCATTATAAAAATAAATTACTTTTCAAAACCCATGAAACAAAGACAGGGAAAGAGAGAAATTCTTACACAATTCGTTCAGGGGCTGTGATGCAACCTGGATTGACCATATCTAGACCCACAGCTGGATGAGACATAAGGGTGGACACTCTTGGGGCTGAGAGGTTTGGTGAGGTTGGGTGAGCAAACGCAGACCCTTTAAAGTAATACTGCGTGCTACCCATCGCATGGGTCCCAAATCTCCAGGTTCAAGGGCATCTTCCTACATCGAAAACATGCATGAGAAACCCAGAAGATGGAACACCGTGTGATGGGGAAAGGTTTCTAAAACGCACCTCATTTCTCATCTCCTTGTGCTCGGGTTCGCCATTCCAGCCACTTTACTAGCAATCTCCCTAATTGGAGCATCAGCACCTTTAACCTCCTGTTCCGTACAGGTTGCAATTTGTCCTCAGGATGAACGGGAAGATGGGGAACCAATGAGAGACTAGGTCTTGGTGTTGGGACAGGCACAGGTCACTCTATTTTCCCATCAGGAAGAAGAATTAACCACAGGCTCAGCCTGCCCCCCGGAACCAGAACAGGGCCTGAAGCCATCCTGCGCTTTTGCGGCCAGCTCCGGAAAAAGCGACTTGTAAAATAGAGCTTCAGGGCACTGCAATTCACAAACCTGCACAGTTATAAATGATAACTCTCGTCCACAAATATATTGAGGGAAGGCAAAGACGAGGAATTGAAATCAAGGCAGAATTGCAGGAAACAGATTTCAGGAGGTAGACTCGAATCGCCTTTAAAGCACATGAAAAGCGGCAAAACGTTGACAATGATGCCCTTGGCCAAAAAGGGCGTATGCGTTTTTTCCTGAATATATTCAGGAAAAAACGCATACGCCCTTTTTGGCCAACCAAGCAACCTGGAAAGGCAAATCAGCGCTACAAAGAAGTCTCGCTTCCCATTGGTCAAAAGGGCCATGCTGAAAAAAGTTTCAAAACCAGAAATGCAGGACAGGCCATGGAGAAATGGGAGCCTTGCTACACTGATGGGCGGGATGTAAATTGCCAACAGCCACTCTGGAGAAGTGTACGGTGTGTCCTGAAACATCTAAAAAACACAGCTTAGAGAGCATAGGGCACTTACACGCATGGGGAGATAAAGTGGGAAAATTGAAAATCAGCAAGACACAAGCACCCCAAAGTTTAGGGCTGCTCTGTTGACAAGGACCTCCACTTCATTCCACCTTAAATATCCCAGGAAAGCGAAAAATGGATAAAAAAGTGGTGGTCCTTATGTACAATAGAATATCACTCAGCCATGAAATCAATGTCAGAAGGCTAGTAGCAGCATGATGAGTGGATTTAGGTAAGACGATTCTAAGTGAAATAAGTCACACAGAAAAGGACACTTCTCATAAGGTGTCACTTATAGAGGGAATGTAAAAACCGTTACACTTGAACTGAATTACAAAACAGAACAGAGTCACACATGCAGAAAACACACTATGGCTGCTTAACGGGAAAGGTGAGGTGGGGTGATACATAAAACAAGAGTTTCAAATTAGCTCAGATACCGTTCCATAAACCCAATATGTAATAGACAAGACCTACTCCTTGCTCAGAGAACTGGACTCAACACGCCCGATTCACCGCAACAGAATATATCTGACTAGTATTAATCTTAAAACCTATGTATTGATATCTTTCTGTTAGTGTGTCAAGTGGGTGTAAAGCGGCATAAACACAGCCGTGAAAAGCAGCTAAACCCCATTATAAAAATAAATTACTTTTCAAAACCCATGAAACAAAGACAGGGAAAGAAAGAGAAATTCTTACACAATTCCTTCAGGGGCTGTGATGCAACGTGGATTGACCATATCTAGACCCACAGCTGGATGAGACATAAGGATGGACACTCTTGGGGCTGAGAGGTTTGGTGAGGTTGGGTGAGCAAACGCAGACCGTTTAAAGTAATACTGCGTGCTACCCATCGCATGGGTCCCAAATCTCCAGGTCCAAGGGCATCTTCCTACATCGAAAACATGCATGAGAAACCCAGAAGATGGTACACCGTGTGATGGGGAAAGGTTTCTAAAACGCACCTCATTTCTCATCTCCTTGTGCTCGGGTTCGCCATTCCAGCCACTTTACTAGCAATCTCCCTACTTGGAGCATCAGCACCTTTAACCTCCTGTTCCGTACAGGTTGCAATTTGTCCTGAGGATGAACGGGAAGACGGGGAACCAATGAGAGACTAGCTCTTGATGTTGGGACAGGCACAGGTCACTCTATTTTCCCATCAGGAAGAAGAATTAACCACAGGCTCAGCCTGCCCCCCGGAACCAGAACAGGGCCTGAAGCCATCCTGCGCTTTTGCGGCCAGCTCCCAAAAAAGCGACTTGTAAATTGGAGCTTCAGGGCACTGCAATACACAAACCTGCAGAGTTATAAATGATAACTCTCGTCCACAAATATATTGAGGGAAGGCCAAGAAGAGGATTTGAAATTAAGGCAGAACTGTAGCAAACAGATTTCAGGAGGTAGATTCGAATCGCCTTTAAAGCACATGAAAGCGGCAAAACGTTGACAATGAGGCCCTTGGCCAAAAAGGGCGTATGCGTTTTTTCCAGAATATATTCAGGAAAAAACGCCTACTCCCTTTTTGGCCAACCAAGCAACCTGGAAAGGCAAATCAGCGCTACAAAGAAGTCTCGCTTCCCATCGGTCAAAAGGGCCATGCTGAAAAAAGTGTCAAAACTAGAAATGCAGGACAGGCCATGGAGAAATGGGAGCCTTGCTACACTGATGGGCGGGATGTAAATTGCCAACAGCCACTCTGGAGAAGTGTACGGTGTGTCCTGAAACATCTAAAAAACACAGCTTAGAGAGCATAGGGCACTTCCACGCATGGGGGGATAAAGTGGGAACATTGAAAATCAGCAAGACACAAGCACCCCAAAGTTTAGGGCTGCTCTGTTGACAAGGACCTCCACTTCATTCCACCTTAAATATCCCAGGAAAGCGAAAAATGGATAAAAAAGTGGTGGTCCTTATGTACAATAGAATATCACTCAGCCATGAAATCAATGTCAGAAGGCTAGTAGCAGCATGATGAGTGGATTTAGGTAAGACGATTCTAAGTGAAATAAGTCACACAGAAAAGGACACTTCTCATAAGGTGTCACTTATAGAGGGAATGTAAAAACCGTTACACTTGAACTGAATTACAAAACAGAACAGAGTCACACATGCAGAAAACACACTATGGCTGCTTAACGGGAAAGGTGAGGTGGGGTGATACATAAAACAAGAGTTTCAAATTAGCTCAGATACCGTTCCATAAACCCAATATGTAATAGACAAGACCTACTCCTTGCTCAGAGAACTGGACTCAACACGCCCGATTCACCGCAACAGAATATATCTGACTAGTAATAATCTTAAAACCTATGTATTGATATCTTTCTGTTAGTGTGTCAAGTGGGTGTAAAGCGGCATAAACACAGCCGTGAAAAGCAGCTAAACCCCATTATAAAAATAAATTACTTTTCAAAACCCATGAAACAAAGACAGGGAAAGAAAGAGAAATTCTTACACAATTCCTTCAGGGGCTGTGATGCAACGTGGATTGACCATATCTAGACCCACAGCTGGATGAGACATAAGGATGGACACTCTTGGGGCTGAGAGGTTTGGTGAGGTTGGGTGAGCAAACGCAGACCCTTTAAAGTAATACTGCGTGCTACCCATCGCATGGGTCCCAAATCTCCAGGTCCAAGGGCATCTTCCTACATCGAAAACATGCATGAGAAACCCAGAAGATGGTACACCGTGTGATGGGGAAAGGTTTCTAAAACGCACCTCATTTCTCATCTCCTTGTGCTCGGGTTCGCCATTCCAGCCACTTTACTAGCAATCTCCCTACTTGGAGCATCAGCACCTTTAACCTCCTGTTCCGTACAGGTTGCAATTTGTCCTGAGGATGAACGGGAAGACGGGGAACCAATGAGAGACTAGCTCTTGGTGTTGGGACAGGCACAGGTCACTCTATTTTCCCATCAGGAAGAAGAATTAACCACAGGCTCAGCCTGCCGCCCGGAAGCAGAACAGGGCCTGAAGCCATCCTGCGCTTTTGCGGCCAGCTCCCAAAAAAGCGACTTGTAAATTGGAGCTTCAGGGCACTGCAATACACAAACCTGCAGAGTTATAAATGATAACTCTCGTCCACAAATATATTGAGGGAAGGCCAAGAAGAGGATTTGAAATTAAGGCAGAACTGTAGGAAACAGATTTCAGGAGGTAGATTCGAATCGCCTTTAAAGCACATGAAAGCGGCAAAACGTTGACAATGAGGCCCTTGGTCAAAAAGGGCGTATGCGTTTTTTCCAGAATATATTCAGGAAAAAACGCCTACTCCCTTTTTGGCCAACCAAGCAACCTGGAAAGGCAAATCAGCGCTACAAAGAAGTCTCGCTTCCCATCGGTCAAAAGGGCCATGCTGAAAAAAGTGTCAAAACTAGAAATGCAGGACAGGCCATGGAGAAATGGGAGCCTTGCTACACTGATGGGCGGGATGTAAATTGCCAACAGCCACTCTGGAGAAGTGTACGGTGTGTCCTGAAACATCTAAAAAACACAGCTTAGAGAGCATAGGGCACTTCCACGCATGGGGGGATAAAGTGGGAACATTGAAAATCAGCAAGACACAAGCACCCCAAAGTTTAGGGCTGCTCTGTTGACAAGGACCTCCACTTCATTCCACCTTAAATATCCCAGGAAAGCGAAAAATGGATAAAAAGTTGTGGTCCTTATGTACAATGGAATATCACTCAGCCATGAAATCAATGTCATAAGGCTAGTAGCAGCATGATGAGTGGATTTAGGTACGACGTTTCTACGTGAAATAAGTCACACAGAAAAGGACACTTCTCATAAGGTGTCACTTATAGAGGGAATGTAAAAACCGTTACACTTGAACTGAATTACAAAACAGAACAGAGTCACACATGCAGAAAACACACTATGGCTGCTTAACGGGAAAGGTGAGGTGGGGTGATACATAAAACAAGAGTTTCAAATTAGCTCAGATACCGTTCCATAAACCCAATATGTAATAGACAAGACCTACTCCTTGCTCAGAGAACTGGACTCAACACGCCCGATTCAGCGCACAAGAATATATCTGACTAGTAATAATCTTAAAACCTATGTATTGATATCTCTCTGTTAGTGTGTCAAGTGGGTGTAAAGCGGCATCAACACAGCCGTGAAAAGCAGCTAAACCCCATTATAAAAATAAATTACTTTTAAAAACCCATGAAACAAAGACAGGGAAAGAGAGAGAAATTCTTACACAATTCGTTCAGGGGCTGTGATGCAACGTGGATTGACCATATCTAGACCCACAGCTGGATGAGACATAAGGGTGGACACTCTTGGGGCTGAGAGGCTTGGTGAGGTTGGGTGAGCAAACGCAGACCCTTTAAAGTAATACTGCGTGCTACCCATCGCATGGGTCCCAAATCTCCAAGTTCAAGGGCATCTTCCTACATCGAAAACATGCATGAGAAATCCAGAAGATGGTACACCGTGTGATGGGGAAAGGTTTCTAAAACGCACCTCATTTCTCATCTCCTTGTGCTCGGGTTCGCCATTCCAGCCACTTTACTAGCAATCTCCCTACTTGGAGCATCAGCACCTTTAACCTCCTGTTCCGTACAGGTTGCAATTTGTCCTGAGGATGAACGGGAAATCGGGGAACCAATGAGAGACTAGCTCTTGGTGTTGGGACAGGCACAGGTCACTCTATTTTCCCATCAGGAAGAAGAATTAACCACAGGCTCAGCCTGCCCCCCGGAACCAGAACAGGGCCTGAAGCCATGCTGTGCTTTTGCGGCCAGCTCCAAAAAAAGCGAGTTGTAAAATGGAGCTTCAGGGCACTGCAATTCACAAATTTGCAGAGTTATAAATGATAACTGTCGTCCACAAATATATTGAGGGAAGGCAAAGACGAGGAATTGAAATCAAGGCAGAATTGCAGGAAACAGATTTCAGGAGGTAGATTCGAATCGCCTTTAAAGCACATGAAAAGCGGCAAAACGTTGACAATGATGCCCTTGGCCAAAAAGGGCGTATGCGTTTTTTCCTCAATATATTCAGGAAAAAACGCATACGCCCTTTTTGGCCAACCAAGCAACCTGGAAAGGCAAATCAGCGCTACAAAGAAGTCTCGCTTCCCATCGGTCAAAAGGGCCATGCTGAAAAAAGTGTCAAAAAAAGAAATGCAGGACAGGCCATGGAGAAATGGGAGCCTTGATACACTGATGGGCGGGATGTAAATTGCCAACAGCCACTCTGGAGAAGTGTACGGTGTGTCCTGAAACATCGTAAAAAACACAGCTTAGAGAGCATAGGGCACTTCCACGCATGGGGGTATAAAGTGGGAAAATTAAAAATCAGCAAGACACAAGCACCCCAAAGTTTAGGGCTGCTCTGTTGACAAGGACCTCCACTTCATTCCACCTTAAATATCTCAGGAAAGCGAAAAATGGATAAAAAATTTGAGGTCCATATGTACAATGGAATATCACTCAGCCATGAAATCAATGTCATAAGGCTAGTAGCAGCATGATGAGTGGATTAAGGTACGACGATTCTAAGTGAAATAAGTCACACAGAAAAGGACACTTCTCATAAGGTGTCACTTATAGAGGGAATGTAAAAACCGTTACACTTGAACTGAATTACAAAACAGAACAGAGTCACACATGCAGAAAACACACTATGGCTGCTTAACGGGAAAGGTGAGGTGGGGTGATACATAAAACAAGAGTTTCAAATTAGCTCAGATACCGTTCCATAAACCCAATATGTAATAGACAAGACCTACTCCTTGCTCAGAGAACTGGACTCAACACGCCCGATTCACCGCACAAGAATATATCTGACTAGTAATAATCTTAAAACCTATGTATTGATATCTCTCTGTTAGAGTGTCAAGTGGGTGTAAAGCGGCATAAACACAGCCGTGAAAAGCAGCTAAACCCCATTATAAAAATAAATTACTTTTCAAAACCCATGAAACAAGGACAGGGAAAGAGAGAGAAATTCTTACACAATTCGTTCAGGGGCTGTGATGCAACCTGGATTGACCATATCTAGACCCACAGCTGGATGAGACAGAAGGGTGGACACTCTTGGGGCTGAGAGGTTTGGTGAGGTTGGGTGAGCAATCGCAGACCCTTTAAAGTAATACTGCGTGCTACCCATCGCATGGGTCCCAAATCTCCAGGTTCAAGGGCATCTTCCTACATCGAAAACATGCATGAGAAACCCAGAAGATGGTACACCGTGTGATGGGGAAAGGTTTCTAAAACGCACCTCATTTCTCATCTCCTTGTGCTCGGGTTCGCCATTCCAGCCACTTTACTAGCAATCTCCCTACTTGGAGCATCAGCACCTTTAACCTCCTGTTCCGTACAGGTTGCAATTTGTCCTGAGGATGAACGGGAAGACGGGGAACCAATGAGAGACTAGCTCTTGGTGTTTGGACAGGCACAGGTCACTCTATTTTCCCATCAGGAAGAAGAATTAACCACAGGCTCAGCCTGCCCCCCGGAACCAGAACAGGGCCTGAAGCCATCCTGCGCTTTTGCGGCCAGCTCCAAAAAAAGCGAGTTGTAAAATGGAGCTTCAGGGCACTGCAATTCACAAATTTGCAGAGTTATAAATGATAACTCTCGTCCACAAATATATTGAGGGAAGGCAAAGACGAGGAATTGAAATCAAGGCAGAATTGCAGGAAACAGATTTCAGGAGGTAGATTCGAATCGCCTTTAAAGCTCATGAAAAGCGTCAAAACGTTGACAATGAGGCCCTTGGCCAAAAAGGGCGTATGCGTTTTTTCCTGAATATATTCAGGAAAAAACGCATACGCCCTTTTTGACCAACCAAGCAACCTGGAAAGGCAAATCAGCGCTACAAAGAAGTCTCGCTTCCCATCGGTCAAAAGGGCCATGCTGAAAAAAGTGTCAAAAAAAGAAATGCAGGACAGGCCATGGAGAAATGGGAGCCTTGATACACTGATGGGCGGGATGTAAATTGCCAACAGCCACTCTGGAGAAGTGTACGGTGTGTCCTGAAACATCTAAAAAACACAGCTTAGAGAGCATAGGGCACTTCCACGCATAGGGGGATAAAGTGGGAAAATTAAAAATCAGCAAGACACAAGCACCCCAAAGTTTAGGGCTGCTCTGTTGAAAAGGACCTCCACTTCATTCCACCTTAAATATCCCAGGAAAGCGAAAAATGGATAAAAAATTTGAGGTCCATATGTACAATGGAATATCACTCAGCCATGAAATCAATGTCATAAGGCTAGTAGCAGCATGATGAGTGGATTTAGGTACGACGATTCTAAGTGAAATAAGTCACACAGAAAAGGACACTTCTCATAAGGTGTCACTTATAGAGGGAATGTAAAAACCGTTACACTTGCACTGAATTACAAAACAGAACAGAGTCACACATGCAGAAAACACACTATGGCTGCTTAACGGGAAAGGTGAGGTGGGGTGATCCATAAAACAAGAGTTTCAAATTAGCTCAGATACCGTTCCATAAACCCAATATGTAACAGACAAGACCTACTCCTTGCTCAGAGAACTGGACTCAACACGCCCGATTCAGCGCACAAGAATATATCTGACTAGTAATAATCTTAAAACCTATGTATTGATATCTCTCTGTTAGTGTGTCAAGTGGGTGTAAAGCGGCATCAACACAGCCGTGAAAAGCAGCTAAACCCCATTATAAAAATAAATTACTTTTAAAAACCCATGAAACAAAGACAGGGAAAGAGAGAGAAATTCTTACACAATTCGTTCAGGGGCTGTGATGCAACGTGGATTGACCATATCTAGACCCACAGCTGGATGAGACATAAGGGTGGACACTCTTGGGGCTGAGAGGCTTGGTGAGGTTGGGTGAGCAAACGCAGACCCTTTAAAGTAATACTGCGTGCTACCCATCGCATGGGTCCCAAATCTCCAGGTTCAAGGGCATCTTCCTACATCGAAAACATGCATGAGAAACCCAGAAGATGGTACACCGTGTGATGGGGAAAGGTTTCTAAAACGCACCTCATTTCTCATCTCCTTGTGCTCGGGTTCGCCATTCCAGCCACTTTACTAGCAATCTCCCTACTTGGAGCATCAGCACCTTTAACCTCCTGTTCCGTACAGGTTGCAATTTGTCCTGAGGATGAACGGGAAGACGGGGAACCAATGAGAGACTAGCTCTTGGTGTTTGGACAGGCACAGGTCACTCTATTTTCCCATCAGGAAGAAGAATTAACCACAGGCTCAGCCTGCCCCCCGGAACCAGAACAGGGCCTGAAGCCATCCTGCGCTTTTGCGGCCAGCTCCAAAAAAAGCGAGTTGTAAAATGGAGCTTCAGGGCACTGCAATTCACAAATTTGCAGAGTTATAAATGATAACTCTCGTCCACAAATATATTGAGGGAAGGCAAAGACGAGGAATTGAAATCAAGGCAGAATTGCAGGAAACAGATTTCAGGAGGTAGATTCGAATCGCCTTTAAAGCTCATGAAAAGCGTCAAAACGTTGACAATGAGGCCCTTGGCCAAAAAGGGCGTATGCGTTTTTTCCTGAATATATTCAGGAAAAAACGCATACGCCCTTTTTGACCAACCAAGCAACCTGGAAAGGCAAATCAGCGCTACAAAGAAGTCTCGCTTCCCATCGGTCAAAAGGGCCATGCTGAAAAAAGTGTCAAAAAAAGAAATGCAGGACAGGCCATGGAGAAATGGGAGCCTTGATACACTGATGGGCGGGATGTAAATTGCCAACAGCCACTCTGGAGAAGTGTACGGTGTGTCCTGAAACATCTAAAAAACACAGCTTAGAGAGCATAGGGCACTTCCACGCATAGGGGGATAAAGTGGGAAAATTAAAAATCAGCAAGACACAAGCACCCCAAAGTTTAGGGCTGCTCTGTTGAAAAGGACCTCCACTTCATTCCACCTTAAATATCCCAGGAAAGCGAAAAATGGATAAAAAATTTGAGGTCCATATGTACAATGGAATATCACTCAGCCATGAAATCAATGTCATAAGGCTAGTAGCAGCATGATGAGTGGATTTAGGTACGACGATTCTAAGTGAAATAAGTCACACAGAAAAGGACACTTCTCATAAGGTGTCACTTATAGAGGGAATGTAAAAACCGTTACACTTGCACTGAATTACAAAACAGAACAGAGTCACACATGCAGAAAACACACTATGGCTGCTTAACGGGAAAGGTGAGGTGGGGTGATCCATAAAACAAGAGTTTCAAATTAGCTCAGATACCGTTCCATAAACCCAATATGTAACAGACAAGACCTACTCCTTGCTCAGAGAACTGGACTCAACACGCCCGATTCAGCGCACAAGAATATATCTGACTAGTAATAATCTTAAAACCTATGTATTGATATCTCTCTGTTAGTGTGTCAAGTGGGTGTAAAGCGGCATCAACACAGCCGTGAAAAGCAGCTAAACCCCATTATAAAAATAAATTACTTTTAAAAACCCATGAAACAAAGACAGGGAAAGAGAGAGAAATTCTTACACAATTCGTTCAGGGGCTGTGATGCAACGTGGATTGACCATATCTAGACCCACAGCTGGATGAGACATAAGGGTGGACACTCTTGGGGCTGAGAGGCTTGGTGAGGTTGGGTGAGCAAACGCAGACCCTTTAAAGTAATACTGCGTGCTACCCATCGCATGGGTCCCAAATCTCCAGGTTCAAGGGCATCTTCCTACATCGAAAACATGCATGAGAAACCCAGAAGATGGAACACCGTGTGATGGGGAAAGGTTTCTAAAACGCACCTCATTTCTCATCTCCTTGTGCTCGGGTTCGCCATTCCAGCCACTTTACTAGCAATCTCCCTACTTGGAGCATCAGCACCTTTAACCTCCTGTTCCGTACAGGTTGCAATTTGTCCTGAGGATGAACGGGAAGACGGGGAACCAATGAGAGACTAGCTCTTGGTGTTGGGACAGGCACAGGTCACTCTATTTTCCCATCAGGAAGAAGAATTAACCACAGGCTCAGCCTGCCCCCCGGAACCAGAACAGGGCCTGAAGCCATCCTGCGCTTTTGCGGCCAGCTCCAAAAAAAGCGAGTTGTAAAATGGAGCTTCAGGGCACTGCAATTCACAAATTTGCAGAGTTATAAATGATAACTCTCGTCCACAAATATATTGAGGGAAGGCAAAGACGAGGAATTGAAATCAAGGCAGAATTGCAGGAAACAGATTTCAGGAGGTAGATTCGAATCGCCTTTAAAGCACATGAAAAGCGGCAAAACGTTGACAATGATGCCCTTGGCCAAAAAGGGCGTATGCGTTTTTTCCTCAATATATTCAGGAAAAAACGCATACGCCCTTTTTGGCCAACCAAGCAACCTGGAAAGGCAAATCAGCGCTACAAAGAAGTCTCGCTTCCCATCGGTCAAAAGGGCCATGCTGAAAAAAGTGTCAAAAAAAGAAATGCAGGACAGGCCATGGAGAAATGGGAGCCTTGATACACTGATGGGCGGGATGTAAATTGCCAACAGCCACTCTGGAGAAGTGTACGGTGTGTCCTGAAACATCTAAAAAACAAAGCTTAGAGAGCATAGGGCCCTTCCACGCATGGGGGGATAAAGTGGGAAAATTGAAAATCAGCATACACAAGCACCCCAAAGTTTAGGGCTGCTCTGTTGACAAGGACCTCCACTTCATTCCACCTTAAATATCCCAGGAAAGCGAAAAATGGATAAAAAAGTTGTGGTCCTTATGTACAATGGAATATCACTCAGCCATGAAATCAATGTCATAAGGCTAGTAGCAGCATGATGAGTGGATTTAGGTAAGACGATTCTAAGTGAAATAAGTCACACAGAAAAGGACACTTCTCATAAGGTGTCACTTATAGAGGGAATGTAAAAACCGTTACACTTGAACTGAATTACAAAACAGAACAGAGTCACACATGCAGAAAACACACTATGGCTGCTTAACGGGAAAGGTGAGGTGGGGTGATACATAAAACAAGAGCTTCAAGTTAGCTCAGATACCGTTCCATAAACCCAATATGTAATAGACAAGACCTACTCCTTGCTCAGAGAACTGGACTCAACACGCCCGATTCACCGCACCAGAATATATCTGACTAGTAATAATCTTAAAACCTATGAATTGATATCTCTCTGTTAGTGTGTCAAGTGGGTGTAAAGCGGCATAAACACAGCCGTGAAAAGCAGCTAAACCCCATTATAAAAATAAATTACTTTTAAAAACCCATGAAACAAAGACAGGGAAAGAGAGAGAAATTCTTACACAATTCGTTCAGGGGCTGTGATCCAACCTGGATTGACCATATCTAGACCCACAGCTGGATGAGACATAAGGGTGGACACTCTTGGGGCTGAGAGGTTTGGTGAGGTTGGGTGAGCAAACGCAGACCCTTTAAAGTAATACTGCGTGCTACCCATCGCATGGGTCCCAAATCTCCAGGTTCAAGGGCATCTTCCTACATCGAAAACATGCATGAGAAACCCAGAAGATGGTACACCGTGTGATGGGGAAAGGTTTCTAAAACGCACCTCATTTCTCATCTCCTTGTGCTCGGGTTCGCCATTCCAGCCACTTTACTAGCAATCTCCCTACTTGGAGCATCAGCACCTTTAACCTCCTGTTCCATACAGGTTGCAATTTGTCCTGAGGATGAACGGGAAGACGGGGAACCAATGAGAGACTAGCTCTTGGTGTTGGGACAGGCACAGGTCACTCTATTTTCCCATCAGGAAGAAGAATTAACCACAGGCTCAGCCTGCCCCCCGGAACTAGAACAGGGCCTGAAGCCATCCTGCGCTTTTGCGGCCAGCTCCCAAAAAAGGGACTTGTAAAATGAAGCTTCAGGGCACTGCAATTCACAAACCTGCAGAGTTATAAATGATAACTCTCGTCCACAAATATATTGAGGGAAGGCAAGGAAGAGGATTTGAAATCAAGGCAGAATTGCAGGAAACAGATTTCAGGAGTTAGATTCGAATCGCCTTTAAAGCACATGAAAAGCGGCAAAACGTTGACAATGATGCCCTTGGCCAAAAAGGGCGTATGCGTTTTTTCCTGAATATATTCAGGAAAAAACGCATACGCCCTTTTTGGCCAACCAAGCAACCTGGAAAGGCAAATCAGCGCTACAAAGAAGTCTCGCTTCCCATCGGTCAAAAGGGCCATGCTGAAAAAAGTGTCAAAACCAGAAATGCAGGACAGGCCATGGAGAAATGGGAGCCTTGCTACACTGATGGGCGGGATGTAAATTGCCAACAGCCACTCTGGAGAAGTGTACGGTGTGTCCTGAAACATCTAAAAAACACAGCTTAGAGAGCATAGGGCACTTCCACGCATGGGGGGATAAAGTGGGAAAATTGAAAATCAGCAAGACACAAGCACCCCAAAGTTTAGGGCTGCCCTGTTGACAAGGACCTCCACTTCATTCCACCTTAAATATCCCAGGAAAGCGAAAAATGGATAAAAAAGTTGTGGTCCTTATGTACAATGGAATATCACTCAGCCATGAAATCAATGTCATAAGGCTAGTAGCAGCATGATGAGTGGATTTAGGTAAGACGATTCTAAGTGAAATAAGTCACACAGAAAAGGACACTTCTCATAAGGTGTCACTTATAGAGGGAATGTAAAAACCGTTACACTTGAACTGAATTACAAAACAGAACAGAGTCACACATGCAGAAAACACACTATGGCTGCTTAACGGGAAAGGTGAGGTGGGGTGATACATAAAACAAGAGCTTCAAATTAGCTCAGATACCGTTCCATAAACCCAATATGTAATAGACAAGACCTACTCCTTGCTCAGAGAACTGGACTCAACACGCCCGATTCACCGCACCAGAATATATCTGACTAGTAATAATCTTAAAACCTATGTATTGATATCTCTCTGTTAGTGTGTCAAGTGGGTGTAAAGCGGCATAAACACAGCCGTGAAAAGCAGCTAAACCCCATTATAAAAATAAATTACTTTTAAAAACCCATGAAACAAAGACAGGGAAAGAGAGAGAAATTCTTACACAATTCGTTCAGGGGCTGTGATCCAACCTGGATTGACCATATCTAGACCCACAGCTGGATGAGACATAAGGGTGGACACTCTTGGGGCTGAGAGGTTTGGTGAGGTTGGGTGAGCAAACGCAGACCCTTTAAAGTAATACTGCGTGCTACCCATCGCATGGGTCCCAAATCTCCAGGTTCAAGGGCATCTTCCTACATCGAAAACATGCATGAGAAACCCAGAAGATGGTACACCGTGTGATGGGGAAAGGTTTCTAAAACGCACCTCATTTCTCATCTCCTTGTGCTCGGGTTCGCCATTCCAGCCACTTTACTAGCAATCTCCCTACTTGGAGCATCAGCACCTTTAACCTCCTGTTCCATACAGCTTGCAATTTGTCCTGAGGATGAACGGGAAGACGGGGAACCAATGAGAGACTAGCTCTTGGTGTTGGGACAGGCACAGGTCACTCTATTTTCCCATCAGGAAGAAGAATTAACCACAGGCTCAGCCTGCCCCCCGGAACCAGAACAGGGCCTGAAGCCATCCTGCGCTTTTGCGGCCAGCTCCCAAAAAAGGGACTTGTAAAATGGAGCTTCAGGGCACTGCAATTCACAAACCTGCAGAGTTATAAATGATAACTCTCGTCCACAAATATATTGAGGGAAGGCAAGGAAGAGGATTTGAAATCAAGGCAGAATTGCAGGAAACAGATTTCAGGAGTTAGATTCGAATCGCCTTTAAAGCACATGAAAAGCGGCAAAACGTTGACAATGATGCCCTTGGCCAAAAAGGGCGTATGCGTTTTTTCCTGAATATATTCAGGAAAAAACGCATACGCCCTTTTTGGCCAACCAAGCAACCTGGAAAGGCAAATCAGCGCTACAAAGAAGTCTCGCTTCCCATCGGTCAAAAGGGCCATGCTGAAAATGGTGTCAGAACCAGAAATGCAGGACAGGCCATGGAGAAATGGGAGCCTTGCTACACTGATGGGCGGGATGTAAATTGCCAACAGCCACTCTGGAGAAGTGTACGGTGTGTCCTGAAACATCTAAAAAACACAGCTTAGAGAGCATAGGGCACTTCCACGCATGGGGGGATAAAGTGGGAAAATTGAAAATCAGCAAGACACAAGCACCCCAAAGTTTAGGGCTGCTCTGTTGACAAGGACCTCCACTTCATTCCACCTTAAATATCCCAGGAAAGCGAAAAATGGATAAAAAAGTTGTGGTCCTTATGTACAATGGAATATCACTCAGCCATGAAATCAATGTCATAAGGCTAGTAGCAGCATGATGAGTGGATTTAGGTAAGACGATTCTAAGTGAAATAAGTCACACAGAAAAGGACACTTCTCATAAGGTGTCACTTATAGAGGGAATGTAAAAACCGTTACACTTGAACTGAATTACAAAACAGAACAGAGTCACACATGCAGAAAACACACTATGGCTGCTTAACGGGAAAGGTGAGGTGGGGTGATACATAAAACAAGAGTTTCAAATTAGCTCAGATACCGTTCCATAAACCCAATATGTAATAGACAAGACCTACTCCTTGCTCAGAGAACTGGACTCAACACGCCCGATTTACCGCAACAGAATATATCTGACTAGTAATAATCTTAAAACCTATGTATTGATATCTTTCTGTTAGTGTGTCAAGTGGGTGTAAAGCGGCATAAACACAGCCGTGAAAAGCAGCTAAACCCCATTATAAAAATAAATTACTTTTAAAAACCCATGAAACAAAGACAGGGAAAGAAAGAGAAATTCTTACACAATTCCTTCAGGGGCTGTGATGCAACGTGGATTGACCATATCTAGACCCACAGCTGGATGAGACATAAGGATGGACACTCTTGGGGCTGAGAGGTTTGGTGAGGTTGGGTGAGCAAACGCAGACCCTTTAAAGTAATACTGCGTGCTACCCATCGCATGGGTCCCAAATCTCCAGGTCCAAGGGCATCTTCCTACATCGAAAACATGCATGAGAAACCCAGAAGATGGTACACCGTGTGATGGGGAAAGGTTTCTAAAACGCACCTCATTTCTCATCTCCTTGTGCTCGGGTTCGCCATTCCAGCCACTTTACTAGCAATCTCCCTACTTGGAGCATCAGCACCTTTAACCTCCTGTTCCGTACAGGTTGCAATTTGTCCTGAGGATGAACGGGAAGACGGGGAACCAATGAGAGACTAGCTCTTGGTGTTGGGACAGGCACAGGTCACTCTATTTTCCCATCAGGAAGAAGAATTAACCACAGGCTCAGCCTGCCCCCCGGAACCAGAACAGGGCCTGAAGCCATCCTGCGCTTTTGCGGCCAGCTCCCAAAAAAGCGACTTGTAAATTGGAGCTTCAGGGCACTGCAATACACAAACCTGCAGAGTTATAAATGATAACTCTCGTCCACAAATATATTGAGGGAAGGCCAAGAAGAGGATTTGAAATTAAGGCAGAACTGTAGGAAACAGATTTCAGGAGGTAGATTCGAATCGCCTTTAAAGCACATGAAAGCGGCAAAACGTTGACAATGAGGCCCTTGGCCAAAAAGGGCGTATGCGTTTTTTCCAGAATATATTCAGGAAAAAACGCCTACTCCCTTTTTGGCCAACCAAGAAACCTGGAAAGGCAAATCAGCGCTACAAAGAAGTCTCGCTTCCCATCGGTCAAAAGGGCCATGCTGAAAAAAGTGTCAAAACTAGAAATGCAGGACAGGCCATGGAGAAATGGGAGCCTTGCTACACTGATGGGCGGGATGTAAATTGCCAACAGCCACTCTGGAGAAGTGTACGGTGTGTCCTGAAACATCTAAAAAACACAGCTTAGAGAGCATAGGGCACTTCCACGCATGGGGGGATAAAGTGGGAACATTGAAAATCAGCAAGACACAAGCACCCCAAAGTTTAGGGCTGCTCTGTTGACAAGGACCTCCACTTCATTCCACCTTAAATATCCCAGGAAAGCGAAAAATGGATAAAAAGTTGTGGTCCTTATGTACAATGGAATATCACTCAGCCATGAAATCAATGTCATAAGGCTAGTAGCATCATGATGAGTGGATTTAGGTACGACGTTTCTAAGTGAAATAAGTCACACAGAAAAGGACACTTCTCATAAGGTGTCACTTATAGAGGGAATGTAAAAACCGTTACACTTGAACTGAATTACAAAACAGAACAGAGTCACACATGCAGTAAACACACTATGGCTGCTTAACGGGAAAGGTGAGGTGGGGTGATACATAAAACAAGAGTTTCAAATTAGCTCAGATACCGTTCCATAAACCCAATATGTAATAGACAAGACCTACTCCTTGCTCAGAGAACTGGACTCAACACGCCCGATTCAGCGCACAAGAATATATCTGACTAGTAATAATGTTAAAACCTATGTATTGATATCTCTCTGTTAGTGTGTCAAGTGGGTGTAAAGCGGCATCAACACAGCCGTGAAAAGCAGCTAAACCCCATTATAAAAATAAATTACTTTTAAAAACCCATGAAACAAAGACAGGGAAAGAGAGAGAAATTCTTACACAATTCGTTCAGGGGCTGTGATGCAACGTGGATTGACCATATCTAGACCCACAGCTGGATGAGACATAAGGGTGGACACTCTTGGGGCTGAGAGGCTTGGTGAGGTTGGGTGAGCAAACGCAGACCCTTTAAAGTAATACTGCGTGCTACCCATCGCATGGGTCCCAAATCTCCAGGTTCAAGGGCATCTTCCTACATCGAAAACATGCATGAGAAATCCAGAAGATGGTACACCGTGTGATGGGGAAAGGTTTCTAAAACGCACCTCATTTCTCATCTCCTTGTGCTCGGGTTCGCCATTCCAGCCACTTTACTAGCAATCTCCCTACTTGGAGCATCAGCACCTTTAACCTCCTGTTCCGTACAGGTTGCAATTTGTCCTGAGGATGAACGGGAAATCGGGGAACCAATGAGAGACTAGCTCTTGGTGTTGGGACAGGCACAGGTCACTCTATGTTCCCATCAGGAAGAAGAATTAACCACAGGCTCAGCCTGCCCCCCGGAACCAGAACAGGGCCTGAAGCCATCCTGTGCTTTTGCGGCCAGCTCCAAAAAAAGCGAGTTGTAAAATGGAGCTTCAGGGCACTGCAATTCACAAATTTGCAGAGTTATAAATGATAACTCTCGTCCACAAATATATTGAGGGAAGGCAAAGACGAGGAATTGAAATCAAGGCAGAATTGCAGGAAACAGATTTCAGGAGGTAGATTCGAATCGCCTTTAAAGCACATGAAAAGCGGCAAAACGTTGACAATGATGCCCTTGGCCAAAAAGGGCGTATGCGTTTTTTCCTCAATATATTCAGGAAAAAACGCATA
The DNA here is from genome assembly GCF_965194825.1 of Balaenoptera physalus. Lineage (NCBI taxonomy): Eukaryota > Metazoa > Chordata > Mammalia > Artiodactyla > Balaenopteridae > Balaenoptera > Balaenoptera physalus. The sequence continues at coordinate 753,766 of NW_028126470.1, forward strand.
CGCCCTTTTTGGCCAACCAAGCAACCTGGAAAGGCAAATCAGCGCTACAAAGAAGTCTCGCTTCCCATCGGTCAAAAGGGCCATGCTGAAAAAAGTGTCAAAAAAAGAAATGCAGGACAGGCCATGGAGAAATGGGAGCCTTGATACACTGATGGGCGGGATGTAAATTGCCAACAGCCACTCTGGAGAAGTGTACGGTGTGTCCTGAAACATCGTAAAAAACACAGCTTAGAGAGCATAGGGCACTTCCACGCATGGGGTATAAAGTGGGAAAATTAAAAATCAGCAAGACACAAGCACCCCAAAGTTTAGGGCTGCTCTGTTGACAAGGACCTCCACTTCATTCCACCTTAAATATCTCAGGAAAGCGAAAAATGGATAAAAAATTTGAGGTCCATATGTACAATGGAATATCACTCAGCCATGAAATCAATGTCATAAGGCTAGTAGCAGCATGATGAGTGGATTTAGGTACGACGATTCTAAGTGAAATAAGTCACACAGAAAAGGACACTTCTCATAAGGTGTCACTTATAGAGGGAATGTAAAAACCGTTACACTTGAACTGAATTACAAAACAGAACAGAGTCACACATGCAGAAAACACACTATGGCTGCTTAACGGGAAAGGTGAGGTGGGGTGATACATAAAACAAGAGTTTCAAATTAGCTCAGATACCGTTCCATAAACCCAATATGTAATAGACAAGACCTACTCCTTGCTCAGAGAACTGGACTCAACACGCCCGATTCACCGCACAAGAATATATCTGACTAGTAATAATCTTAAAACCTATGTATTGATATCTCTCTGTTAGAGTGTCAAGTGGGTGTAAAGCGGCATAAACACAGCCGTGAAAAGCAGCTAAACCCCATTATAAAAATAAATTACTTTTCAAAACCCATGAAACAAGGACAGGGAAAGAGAGAGAAATTCTTACACAATTCGTTCAGGGGCTGTGATGCAACCTGGATTGACCATATCTAGACCCACAGCTGGATGAGACAGAAGGGTGGACACTCTTGGGGCTGAGAGGTTTGGTGAGGTTGGGTGAGCAATCGCAGACCCTTTAAAGTAATACTGCGTGCTACCCATCGCATGGGTCCCAAATCTCCAGGTTCAAGGGCATCTTCCTACATCGAAAACATGCATGAGAAACCCAGAAGATGGTACACCGTGTGATGGGGAAAGGTTTCTAAAACGCACCTCATTTCTCATCTCCTTGTGCTCGGGTTCGCCATTCCAGCCACTTTACTAGCAATCTCCCTACTTGGAGCATCAGCACCTTTAACCTCCTGTTCCGTACAGGTTGCAATTTGTCCTGAGGATGAACGGGAAGACGGGGAACCAATGAGAGACTAGCTCTTGGTGTTTGGACAGGCACAGGTCACTCTATTTTCCCATCAGGAAGAAGAATTAACCACAGGCTCAGCCTGCCCCCCGGAACCAGAACAGGGCCTGAAGCCATCCTGCGCTTTTGCGGCCAGCTCCAAAAAAAGCGAGTTGTAAAATGGAGCTTCAGGGCACTGCAATTCACAAATTTGCAGAGTTATAAATGATAACTCTCGTCCACAAATATATTGAGGGAAGGCAAAGACGAGGAATTGAAATCAAGGCAGAATTGCAGGAAACAGATTTCAGGAGGTAGATTCGAATCGCCTTTAAAGCTCATGAAAAGCGTCAAAACGTTGACAATGAGGCCCTTGGCCAAAAAGGGCGTATGCGTTTTTTCCTGAATATATTCAGGAAAAAACGCATACGCCCTTTTTGACCAACCAAGCAACCTGGAAAGGCAAATCAGCGCTACAAAGAAGTCTCGCTTCCCATCGGTCAAAAGGGCCATGCTGAAAAAAGTGTCAAAAAAAGAAATGCAGGACAGGCCATGGAGAAATGGGAGCCTTGATACACTGATGGGCGGGATGTAAATTGCCAACAGCCACTCTGGAGAAGTGTACGGTGTGTCCTGAAACATCTAAAAAACACAGCTTAGAGAGCATAGGGCACTTCCACGCATGGGGGGATAAAGTGGGAAAATTAAAAATCAGCAAGACACAAGCACCCCAAAGTTTAGGGCTGCTCTGTTGAAAAGGACCTCCACTTCATTCCACCTTAAATATCCCAGGAAAGCGAAAAATGGATAAAAAATTTGAGGTCCATATGTACAATGGAATATCACTCAGCCATGAAATCAATGTCATAAGGCTAGTAGCAGCATGATGAGTGGATTTAGGTACGACGATTCTAAGTGAAATAAGTCACACAGAAAAGGACACTTCTCATAAGGTGTCACTTATAGAGGGAATGTAAAAACCGTTACACTTGCACTGAATTACAAAACAGAACAGAGTCACACATGCAGAAAACACACTATGGCTGCTTAACGGGAAAGGTGAGGTGGGGTGATCCATAAAACAAGAGTTTCAAATTAGCTCAGATACCGTTCCATAAACCCAATATGTAACAGACAAGACCTACTCCTTGCTCAGAGAACTGGACTCAACACGCCCGATTCAGCGCACAAGAATATATCTGACTAGTAATAATCTTAAAACCTATGTATTGATATCTCTCTGTTAGTGTGTCAAGTGGGTGTAAAGCGGCATCAACACAGCCGTGAAAAGCAGCTAAACCCCATTATAAAAATAAATTACTTTTAAAAACCCATGAAACAAAGACAGGGAAAGAGAGAGAAATTCTTACACAATTCGTTCAGGGGCTGTGATGCAACGTGGATTGACCATATCTAGACACACAGCTGGATGAGACATAAGGGTGGACACTCTTGGGGCTGAGAGGCTTGGTGAGGTTGGGTGAGCAAACGCAGACCCTTTAAAGTAATACTGCGTGCTACCCATCGCATGGGTCCCAAATCTCCAGGTTCAAGGGCATCTTCCTACATCGAAAACATGCATGAGAAACCCAGAAGATGGAACACCGTGTGATGGGGAAAGGTTTCTAAAACGCACCTCATTTCTCATCTCCTTGTGCTCGGGTTCGCCATTCCAGCCACTTTACTAGCAATCTCCCTACTTGGAGCATCAGCACCTTTAACCTCCTGTTCCGTACAGGTTGCAATTTGTCCTGAGGATGAACGGGAAGACGGGGAACCAATGAGAGACTAGCTCTTGGTGTTGGGACAGGCACAGGTCACTCTATTTTCCCATCAGGAAGAAGAATTAACCACAGGCTCAGCCTGCCCCCCGGAACCAGAACAGGGCCTGAAGCCATCCTGCGCTTTTGCGGCCAGCTCCAAAAAAAGCGAGTTGTAAAATGGAGCTTCAGGGCACTGCAATTCACAAATTTGCAGAGTTATAAATGATAACTCTCGTCCACAAATATATTGAGGGAAGGCAAAGACGAGGAATTGAAATCAAGGCAGAATTGCAGGAAACAGATTTCAGGAGGTAGATTCGAATCGCCTTTAAAGCACATGAAAAGCGGCAAAACGTTGACAATGATGCCCTTGGCCAAAAAGGGCGTATGCGTTTTTTCCTCAATATATTCAGGAAAAAACGCATACGCCCTTTTTGGCCAACCAAGCAACCTGGAAAGGCAAATCAGCGCTACAAAGAAGTCTCGCTTCCCATCGGTCAAAAGGGCCATGCTGAAAAAGGTGTCAGAACCAGAAATGCAGGACAGGCCATGGAGAAATGGGAGCCTTGCTACACTGATGGGCGGGATGTAAATTGCCAACAGCCACTCTGGAGAAGTGTACGGTGTGTCCTGAAACATCTAAAAAACACAGCTTAGAGAGCATAGGGCACTTCCACGCATGGGGGGATAAAGTGGGAAAATTGAAAATCAGCAAGACACAAGCACCCCAAAGTTTAGGGCTGCTCTGTTGACAAGGACCTCCACTTCATTCCACCTTAAATATCCCAGGAAAGCGAAAAATGGATAAAAAAGTTGTGGTCCTTATGTACAATGGAATATCACTCAGCCATGAAATCAATGTCATAAGGCTAGTAGCAGCATGATGAGTGGATTTAGGTAAGACGATTCTAAGTGAAATAAGTCACACAGAAAAGGACACTTCTCATAAGGTGTCACTTATAGAGGGAATGTAAAAACCGTTACACTTGAACTGAATTACAAAACAGAACAGAGTCACACATGCAGAAAACACACTATGGCTGCTTAACGGGAAAGGTGAGGTGGGGTGATACATAAAACAAGAGTTTCAAATTAGCTCAGATTCCGTTCCATAAACCCAATATGTAATAGACAAGACCTACTCCTTGCTCAGAGAACTGGACTCAACACGCCCGATTCACCGCACAAGAATATATCTGACTAGTAATAATCTTAAAACCTATGTATTGATATCTCTCTGTTAGTGTGTCAAGTGGGTGTAAAGCGGCATAAACACAGCCGTGAAAAGCAGCTAAACCCCATTATAAAAATAAATTACTTTTAAAAACCCATGAAACAAAGACAGGGAAAGAGAGAGAAATTCTTACACAATTCGTTCAGGGGCTGTGATCCAACCTGGATTGACCATATCTAGACCCACAGCTGGATGAGACATAAGGGTGGACACTCTTGGGGCTGAGAGGTTTGGTGAGGTTGGGTGAGCAAACGCAGACCCTTTAAAGTAATACTGCGTGCTACCCATCGCATGGGTCCCAAATCTCCAGGTTCAAGGGCATCTTCCTACATCGAAAACATGCATGAGAAACCCAGAAGATGGTACACCGTGTGATGGGGAAAGGTTTCTAAAACGCACCTCATTTCTCATCTCCTTGTGCTCGGGTTCGCCATTCCAGCCACTTTACTAGCAATCTCCCTACTTGGAGCATCAGCACCTTTAACCTCCTGTTCCATACAGCTTGCAATTTGTCCTGAGGATGAACGGGAAGACGGGGAACCAATGAGAGACTAGCTCTTGGTGTTGGGACAGGCACAGGTCACTCTATTTTCCCATCAGGAAGAAGAATTAACCACAGGCTCAGCCTGCCCCCCGGAACCAGAACAGGGCCTGAAGCCATCCTGCGCTTTTGCGGCCAGCTCCCAAAAAAGGGACTTGTAAAATGGAGCTTCAGGGCACTGCAATTCACAAACCTGCAGAGTTATAAATGATAACTCTCGTCCACAAATATATTGAGGGAAGGCAAGGAAGAGGATTTGAAATCAAGGCAGAATTGCAGGAAACAGATTTCAGGAGTTAGATTCGAATCGCCTTTAAAGCACATGAAAAGCGGCAAAACGTTGACAATGATGCCCTTGGCCAAAAAGGGCGTATGCGTTTTTTCCTGAATATATTCAGGAAAAAACGCATACGCCCTTTTTGGCCAACCAAGCAACCTGGAAAGGCAAATCAGCGCTACAAAGAAGTCTCGCTTCCCATCGGTCAAAAGGGCCATGCTGAAAAAGGTGTCAGAACCAGAAATGCAGGACAGGCCATGGAGAAATGGGAGCCTTGCTACACTGATGGGCGGGATGTAAATTGCCAACAGCCACTCTGGAGAAGTGTACGGTGTGTCCTGAAACATCTAAAAAACACAGCTTAGAGAGCATAGGGCACTTCCACGCATGGGGGGATAAAGTGGGAAAATTGAAAATCAGCAAGACACAAGCACCCCAAAGTTTAGGGCTGCTCTGTTGACAAGGACCTCCACTTCATTCCACCTTAAATATCCCAGGAAAGCGAAAAATGGATAAAAAAGTTGTGGTCCTTATGTACAATGGAATATCACTCAGCCATGAAATCAATGTCATAAGGCTAGTAGCAGCATGATGAGTGGATTTAGGTAAGACGATTCTAAGTGAAATAAGTCACACAGAAAAGGACACTTCTCATAAGGTGTCACTTATAGAGGGAATGTAAAAACCGTTACACTTGAACTGAATTACAAAACAGAACAGAGTCACACATGCAGAAAACACACTATGGCTGCTTAACGGGAAAGGTGAGGTGGGGTGATCCATAAAACAAGAGTTTCAAATTAGCTCAGATACCGTTCCATAAACCCAATATGTAATAGACAAGACCTACTCCTTGCTCAGAGAACTGGACTCAACACGCCCGATTTACCGCAACAGAATATATCTGACTAGTAATAATCTTAAAACCTATGTATTGATATCTTTCTGTTAGTGTGTCAAGTGGGTGTAAAGCGGCATAAACACAGCCGTGAAAAGCAGCTAAACCCCATTATAAAAATAAATTACTTTTAAAAACCCATGAAACAAAGACAGGGAAAGAAAGAGAAATTCTTACACAATTCCTTCAGGGGCTGTGATGCAACGTGGATTGACCATATCTAGACCCACAGCTGGATGAGACATAAGGATGGACACTCTTGGGGCTGAGAGGTTTGGTGAGGTTGGGTGAGCAAACGCAGACCCTTTAAAGTAATACTGCGTGCTACCCATCGCATGGGTCCCAAATCTCCAGGTCCAAGGGCATCTTCCTACATCGAAAACATGCATGAGAAACCCAGAAGATGGTACACCGTGTGATGGGGAAAGGTTTCTAAAACGCACCTCATTTCTCATCTCCTTGTGCTCGGGTTCGCCATTCCAGCCACTTTACTAGCAATCTCCCTACTTGGAGCATCAGCACCTTTAACCTCCTGTTCCGTACAGGTTGCAATTTGTCCTGAGGATGAACGGGAAGACGGGGAACCAATGAGAGACTAGCTCTTGGTGTTGGGACAGGCACAGGTCACTCTATTTTCCCATCAGGAAGAAGAATTAACCACAGGCTCAGCCTGCCCCCCGGAACCAGAACAGGGCCTGAAGCCATCCTGCGCTTTTGCGGCCAGCTCCCAAAAAAGCGACTTGTAAATTGGAGCTTCAGGGCACTGCAATACACAAACCTGCAGAGTTATAAATGATAACTCTCGTCCACAAATATATTGAGGGAAGGCCAAGAAGAGGATTTGAAATTAAGGCAGAACTGTAGGAAACAGATTTCAGGAGGTAGATTCGAATCGCCTTTAAAGCACATGAAAGCGGCAAAACGTTGACAATGAGGCCCATGGCCAAAAAGGGCGTATGCGTTTTTTCCAGAATATATTCAGGAAAAAACGCCTACTCCCTTTTTGGCCAACCAAGCAACCTGGAAAGGCAAATCAGCGCTACAAAGAAGTCTCGCTTCCCATCGGTCAAAAGGGCCATGCTGAAAAAAGTGTCAAAACTAGAAATGCAGGACAGGCCATGGAGAAATGGGAGCCTTGCTACACTGATGGGCGGGATGTAAATTGCCAACAGCCACTCTGGAGAAGTGTACGGTGTGTCCTGAAACATCTAAAAAACACAGCTTAGAGAGCATAGGGCACTTCCACGCATGGGGGGATAAAGTGGGAACATTGAAAATCAGCAAGACACAAGCACCCCAAAGTTTAGGGCTGCTCTGTTGACAAGGACCTCCACTTCATTCCACCTTAAATATCCCAGGAAAGCGAAAAATGGATAAAAAGTTGTGGTCCTTATGTACAATGGAATATCACTCAGCCATGAAATCAATGTCATAAGGCTAGTAGCAGCATGATGAGTGGATTTAGGTACGACGTTTCTAAGTGAAATAAGTCACACAGAAAAGGACACTTCTCATAAGGTGTCACTTATAGAGGGAATGTAAAAACCGTTACACTTGAACTGAATTACAAAACAGAACAGAGTCACACATGCAGTAAACACACTATGGCTGCTTAACGGGAAAGGTGAGGTGGGGTGATACATAAAACAAGAGTTTCAAATTAGCTCAGATACCGTTCCATAAACCCAATATGTAATAGACAAGACCTACTCCTTGCTCAGAGAACTGGACTCAACACGCCCGATTCAGCGCACAAGAATATATCTGACTAGTAATAATCTTAAAACCTATGTATTGATATCTCTCTGTTAGTGTGTCAAGTGGGTGTAAAGCGGCATCAACACAGCCGTGAAAAGCAGCTAAACCCCATTATAAAAATAAATTACTTTTAAAAACCCATGAAACAAAGACAGGGAAAGAGAGAGAAATCCTTACACAATTCGTTCAGGGGCTGTGATGCAACGTGGATTGACCATATCTAGACCCACAGCTGGATGAGACATAAGGGTGGACACTCTTGGGGCTGAGAGGCTTGGTGAGGTTGGGTGAGCAAACGCAGACCCTTTAAAGTAATACTGCGTGCTACCCATCGCATGGGTCCCAAATCTCCAGGTTCAAGGGCATCTTCCTACATCGAAAACATGCATGAGAAATCCAGAAGATGGTACACCGTGTGATGGGGAAAGGTTTCTAAAACGCACCTCATTTCTCATCTCCTTGTGCTCGGGTTCGCCATTCCAGCCACTTTACTAGCAATCTCCCTACTTGGAGCATCAGCACCTTTAACCTCCTGTTCCGTACAGGTTGCAATTTGTCCTGAGGATGAACGGGAAATCGGGGAACCAATGAGAGACTAGCTCTTGGTGTTGGGACAGGCACAGGTCACTCTATGTTCCCATCAGGAAGAAGAATTAACCACAGGCTCAGCCTGCCCCCCGGAACCAGAACAGGGCCTGAAGCCATCCTGTGCTTTTGCGGCCAGCTCCAAAAAAAGCGAGTTGTAAAATGGAGCTTCAGGGCACTGCAATTCACAAATTTGCAGAGTTATAAATGATAACTCTCGTCCACAAATATATTGAGGGAAGGCAAAGACGAGGAATTGAAATCAAGGCAGAATTGCAGGAAACAGATTTCAGGAGGTAGATTCGAATCGCCTTTAAAGCACATGAAAAGCGGCAAAACGTTGACAATGATGCCCTTGGCCAAAAAGGGCGTATGCGTTTTTTCCTCAATATATTCAGGAAAAAACGCATACGCCCTTTTTGGCCAACCAAGCAACCTGGAAAGGCAAATCAGCGCTACAAAGAAGTCTCGCTTCCCATCGGTCAAAAGGGCCATGCTGAAAAAAGTGTCAAAAAAAGAAATGCAGGACAGGCCATGGAGAAATGGGAGCCTTGATACACTGATGGGCGGGATGTAAATTGCCAACAGCCACTCTGGAGAAGTGTACGGTGTGTCCTGAAACATCGTAAAAAACACAGCTTAGAGAGCATAGGGCACTTCCACGCATGGGGGTATAAAGTGGGAAAATTAAAAATCAGCAAGACACAAGCACCCCAAAGTTTAGGGCTGCTCTGTTGACAAGGACCTCCACTTCATTCCACCTTAAATATCTCAGGAAAGCGAAAAATGGATAAAAAATTTGAGGTCCATATGTACAATGGAATATCACTCAGCCATGAAATCAATGTCATAAGGCTAGTAGCAGCATGATGAGTGGATTTAGGTACGACGATTCTAAGTGAAATAAGTCACACAGAAAAGGACACTTCTCATAAGGTGTCACTTATAGAGGGAATGTAAAAACCGTTACACTTGAACTGAATTACAAAACAGAACAGAGTCACACATGCAGAAAACACACTATGGCTGCTTAACGGGAAAGGTGAGGTGGGGTGATACATAAAACAAGAGTTTCAAATTAGCTCAGATACCGTTCCATAAACCCAATATGTAATAGACAAGACCTACTCCTTGCTCAGAGAACTGGACTCAACACGCCCGATTCACCGCACAAGAATATATCTGACTAGTAATAATCTTAAAACCTATGTATTGATATCTCTCTGTTAGAGTGTCAAGTGGGTGTAAAGCGGCATAAACACAGCCGTGAAAAGCAGCTAAACCCCATTATAAAAATAAATTACTTTTCAAAACCCATGAAACAAGGACAGGGAAAGAGAGAGAAATTCTTACACAATTCGTTCAGGGGCTGTGATGCAACCTGGATTGACCATATCTAGACCCACAGCTGGATGAGACAGAAGGGTGGACACTCTTGGGGCTGAGAGGTTTGGTGAGGTTGGGTGAGCAATCGCAGACCCTTTAAAGTAATACTGCGTGCTACCCATCGCATGGGTCCCAAATCTCCAGGTTCAAGGTCATCTTCCTACATCGAAAACATGCATGAGAAACCCAGAAGATGGTACACCGTGTGATGGGGAAAGGTTTCTAAAACGCACCTCATTTCTCATCTCCTTGTGCTCGGGTTCGCCATTCCAGCCACTTTACTAGCAATCTCCCTACTTGGAGCATCAGCACCTTTAACCTCCTGTTCCGTACAGGTTGCAATTTGTCCTGAGGATGAACGGGAAGACGGGGAACCAATGAGAGACTAGCTCTTGGTGTTTGGACAGGCACAGGTCACTCTATTTTCCCATCAGGAAGAAGAATTAACCACAGGCTCAGCCTGCCCCCCGGAACCAGAACAGGGCCTGAAGCCATCCTGCGCTTTTGCGGCCAGCTCCAAAAAAAGCGAGTTGTAAAATGGAGCTTCAGGGCACTGCAATTCACAAATTTGCAGAGTTATAAATGATAACTCTCGTCCACAAATATATTGAGGGAAGGCAAAGACGAGGAATTGAAATCAAGGCAGAATTGCAGGAAACAGATTTCAGGAGGTAGATTCGAATCGCCTTTAAAGCTCATGAAAAGCGTCAAAACGTTGACAATGAGGCCCTTGGCCAAAAAGGGCGTATGCGTTTTTTCCTGAATATATTCAGGAAAAAACGCATACGCCCTTTTTGACCAACCAAGCAACCTGGAAAGGCAAATCAGCGCTACAAAGAAGTCTCGCTTCCCATCGGTCAAAAGGGCCATGCTGAAAAAAGTGTCAAAAAAAGAAATGCAGGACAGGCCATGGAGAAATGGGAGCCTTGATACACTGATGGGCGGGATGTAAATTGCCAACAGCCACTCTGGAGAAGTGTACGGTGTGTCCTGAAACATCTAAAAAACACAGCTTAGAGAGCATAGGGCACTTCCACGCATGGGGGGATAAAGTGGGAAAATTAAAAATCAGCAAGACACAAGCACCCCAAAGTTTAGGGCTGCTCTGTTGAAAAGGACCTCCACTTCATTCCACCTTAAATATCCCAGGAAAGCGAAAAATGGATAAAAAATTTGAGGTCCATATGTACAATGGAATATCACTCAGCCATGAAATCAATGTCATAAGGCTAGTAGCAGCATGATGAGTGGATTTAGGTACGACGATTCTAAGTGAAATAAGTCACACAGAAAAGGACACTTCTCATAAGGTGTCACTTATAGAGGGAATGTAAAAACCGTTACACTTGCACTGAATTACAAAACAGAACAGAGTCACACATGCAGAAAACACACTATGGCTGCTTAACGGGAAAGGTGAGGTGGGGTGATCCATAAAACAAGAGTTTCAAATTAGCTCAGATACCGTTCCATAAACCCAATATGTAACAGACAAGACCTACTCCTTGCTCAGAGAACTGGACTCAACACGCCCGATTCAGCGCACAAGAATATATCTGACTAGTAATAATCTTAAAACCTATGTATTGATATCTCTCTGTTAGTGTGTCAAGTGGGTGTAAAGCGGCATCAACACAGCCGTGAAAAGCAGCTAAACCCCATTATAAAAATAAATTACTTTTAAAAACCCATGAAACAAAGACAGGGAAAGAGAGAGAAATTCTTACACAATTCGTTCAGGGGCTGTGATGCAACGTGGATTGACCATATCTAGACACACAGCTGGATGAGACATAAGGGTGGACACTCTTGGGGCTGAGAGGCTTGGTGAGGTTGGGTGAGCAAACGCAGACCCTTTAAAGTAATACTGCGTGCTACCCATCGCATGGGTCCCAAATCTCCAGGTTCAAGGGCATCTTCCTACATCGAAAACATGCATGAGAAACCCAGAAGATGGAACACCGTGTGATGGGGAAAGGTTTCTAAAACGCACCTCATTTCTCATCTCCTTGTGCTCGGGTTCGCCATTCCAGCCACTTTACTAGCAATCTCCCTACTTGGAGCATCAGCACCTTTAACCTCCTGTTCCATACAGGTTGCAATTTGTCCTGAGGATGAACGGGAAGACGGGGAACCAATGAGAGACTAGCTCTTGGTGTTGGGACAGGCACAGGTCACTCTATTTTCCCATCAGGAAGAAGAATTAACCACAGGCTCAGCCTGCCCCCCGGAACCAGAACAGGGCCTGAAGCCATCCTGCGCTTTTGCGGCCAGCTCCAAAAAAAGCGAGTTGTAAAATGGAGCTTCAGGGCACTGCAATTCACAAATTTGCAGAGTTATAAATGATAACTCTCGTCCACAAATATATTGAGGGAAGGCAAAGACGAGGAATTGAAATCAAGGCAGAATTGCAGGAAACAGATTTCAGGAGGTAGATTCGAATCGCCTTTAAAGCACATGAAAAGCGGCAAAACGTTGACAATGATGCCCTTGGCCAAAAAGGGCGTATGCGTTTTTTCCTCAATATATTCAGGAAAAAACGCATACGCCCTTTTTGGCCAACCAAGCATCCTGGAAAGGCAAATCAGCGCTACAAAGAAGTCTCGCTTCCCATCGGTCAAAAGGGCCATGCTGAAAAAAGTGTCAAAAAAAGAAATGCAGGACAGGCCATGGAGAAATGGGAGCCTTGATACACTGATGGGCGGGATGTAAATTGCCAACAGCCACTCTGGAGAAGTGTACGGTGTGTCCTGAAACATCTAAAAAACACAGCTTAGAGAGCATAGGGCACTTCCACGCATGGGGGTATAAAGTGGGAAAATTAAAAATCAGCAAGACACAAGCACCCCAAAGTTTAGGGCTGCTCTGTTGACAAGGACCTCCACTTCATTCCACCTTAAATATCCCAGGAAAGCGAAAAATGGATCAAAAAGTTGTGGTCCTTATGTACAATGGAATATCACTCAGCCATGAAATCAATGTCATAAGGCTAGTAGCAGCATGATGAGTGGATGTAGGTAAGACGATTCTAAGTGAAATAAGTCACACAGAAAAGGACACTTCTCATAAGGTGTCACTTATAGAGGGAATGTAAAAACCGTTACACTTGAACTGAATTACAAAACAGAACAGAGTCACACATGCAGAAAACACACTATGGCTGCTTAACGGGAAAGGTGAGGTGGGGTGATACATAAAACAAGAGCTTCAAATTAGCTCAGATACCGTTCCATAAACCCAATATGTAATAGACAAGACCTACTCCTTGCTCAGAGAACTGGACTCAACACGCCCGATTCACCGCACCAGAATATATCTGACTAGTAATAATCTTAAAACCTATGTATTGATATCTCTCTGTTAGTGTGTCAAGTGGGTGTAAAGCGGCATAAACACAGCCGTGAAAAGCAGCTAAACCCCATTATAAAAATAAATTACTTTTAAAAACCCATGAAACAAAGACAGGGAAAGAGAGAGAAATTCTTACACAATTCGTTCAGGGGCTGTGATCCAACCTGGATTGACCATATCTAGACCCACAGCTGGATGAGACATAAGGGTGGACACTCTTGGGGCTGAGAGGTTTGGTGAGGTTGGGTGAGCAAACGCAGACCCTTTAAAGTAATACTGCGTGCTACCCATCGCATGGGTCCCAAATCTCCAGGTTCAAGGGCATCTTCCTACATCGAAAACATGCATGAGAAACCCAGAAGATGGTACACCGTGTGATGGGGAAAGGTTTCTAAAACGCACCTCATTTCTCATCTCCTTGTGCTCGGGTTCGCCATTCCAGCCACTTTACTAGCAATCTCCCTACTTGGAGCATCAGCACCTTTAACCTCCTGTTCCATACAGGTTGCAATTTGTCCTGAGGATGAACGGGAAGACGGGGAACCAATGAGAGACTAGCTCTTGGTGTTGGGACAGGCACAGGTCACTCTATTTTCCCATCAGGAAGAAGAATTAACCACAGGCTCAGCCTGCCCCCCGGAACCAGAACAGGGCCTGAAGCCATCCTGCGCTTTTGCGGCCAGCTCCCAAAAAAGGGACTTGTAAAATGGAGCTTCAGGGCACTGCAATTCACAAACCTGCAGAGTTATAAATGATAACTCTCGTCCACAAATATATTGAGGGAAGGCAAGGAAGAGGATTTGAAATCAAGGCAGAATTGCAGGAAACAGATTTCAGGAGTTAGATTCGAATCGCCTTTAAAGCACATGAAAAGCGGCAAAACGTTGACAATGATGCCCTTGGCCAAAAAGGGCGTATGCGTTTTTTCCTGAATATATTCAGGAAAAAACGCATACGCCTTTTTTGGCCAACCAAGCAACCTGGAAAGGCAAATCAGCGCTACAAAGAAGTCTCGCTTCCCATCGGTCAAAAGGGCCATGCTGAAAAAGGTGTCAAAACCAGAAATGCAGGACAGGCCATGGAGAAATGGGAGCCTTGCTACACTGATGGGCGGGATGTAAATTGCCAACAGCCACTCTGGAGAAGTGTACGGTGTGTCCTGAAACATCTAAAAAACACAGCTTAGAGAGCATAGGGCACTTCCACGCATGGGGGGATAAAGTGGGAAAATTGAAAATCAGCAAGACACAAGCACCCAAAAGTTTAGGGCTGCCCTGTTGACAAGGACCTCCACTTCATTCCACCTTAAATATCCCAGGAAAGCGAAAAATGGATAAAAAAGTTGTGGTCCTTATGTACAATGGAATATCACTCAGCCATGAAATCAATGTCATAAGGCTAGTAGCAGCATGATGAGTGGATTTAGGTAAGACGATTCTAAGTGAAATAAGTCACACAGAAAAGGACACTTCTCATAAGGTGTCACTTATAGAGGGAATGTAAAAACCGTTACACTTGAACTGAATTACAAAACAGAACAGAGTCACACATGCAGAAAACACACTATGGCTGCTTAACGGGAAAGGTGAGGTGGGGTGATACATAAAACAAGAGCTTCAAATTAGCTCAGATACCGTTCCATAAACCCAATATGTAATAGACAAGACCTACTCCTTGCTCAGAGAACTGGACTCAACACGCCCGATTCACCGCACCAGAATATATCTGACTAGTAATAATCTTAAAACCTATGTATTGATATCTCTCTGTTAGTGTGTCAAGTGGGTGTAAAGCGGCATAAACACAGCCGTGAAAAGCAGCTAAACCCCATTATAAAAATAAATTACTTTTAAAAACCCATGAAACAAAGACAGGGAAAGAGAGAGAAATTCTTACACAATTCGTTCAGGGGCTGTGATCCAACCTGGATTGACCATATCTAGACCCACAGCTGGATGAGACATAAGGGTGGACACTCTTGGGGCTGAGAGGTTTGGTGAGGTTGGGTGAGCAAACGCAGACCCTTTAAAGTAATACTGCGTGCTACCCATCGCATGGGTCCCAAATCTCCAGGTTCAAGGGCATCTTCCTACATCGAAAACATGCATGAGAAACCCAGAAGATGGTACACCGTGTGATGGGGAAAGGTTTCTAAAACGCACCTCATTTCTCATCTCCTTGTGCTCAGGTTCGCCATTCCAGGCACTTTACTAGCAATCTCCCTACTTGGAGCATCAGCACCTTTAACCTCCTGTTCCATACAGGTTGCAATTTGTCCTGAGGATGAACGGGAAGACGGGGAACCAATGAGAGACTAGCTCTTGGTGTTGGGACAGGCACAGGTCACTCTATTTTCCCATCAGGAAGAAGAATTAACCACAGGCTCAGCCTGCCCCCCGGAACCAGAACAGGGCCTGAAGCCATCCTGCGCTTTTGCGGCCAGCTCCCAAAAAAGGGACTTGTAAAATGGAGCTTCAGGGCACTGCAATTCACAAACCTGCAGAGTTATAAATGATAACTCTCGTCCACAAATATATTGAGGGAAGGCAAGGAAGAGGATTTGAAATCAAGGCAGAATTGCAGGAAACAGATTTCAGGAGTTAGATTCGAATCGCCTTTAAAGCACATGAAAAGCGGCAAAACGTTGACAATGATGCCCTTGGCCAAAAAGGGCGTATGCGTTTTTTCCTGAATATATTCAGGAAAAAACGCATACGCCCTTTTTGGCCAACCAAGCAACCTGGAAAGGCAAATCAGCGCTACAAAGAAGTCTCGCTTCCCATCGGTCAAAAGGGCCATGCTGAAAAAGGTGTCAAAACCAGAAATGCAGGACAGGCCATGGAGAAATGGGAGCCTTGCTACACTGATGGGCGGGATGTAAATTGCCAACAGCCACTCTGGAGAAGTGTACGGTGTGTCCTGAAACATCTAAAAAACACAGCTTAGAGAGCATAGGGCACTTCCACGCATGGGGGGATAAAGTGGGAAAATTGAAAATCAGCAAGACACAAGCACCCCAAAGTTTAGGGCTGCCCTGTTGACAAGGACCTCCACTTCATTCCACCTTAAATATCCCAGGAAAGCGAAAAATGGATAAAAAAGTTGTGGTCCTTATGTACAATGGAATATCACTCAGCCATGAAATCAATGTCATAAGGCTAGTAGCAGCATGATGAGTGGATTTAGGTAAGACGATTCTAAGTGAAATAAGTCACACAGAAAAGGACACTTCTCATAAGGTGTCACTTATAGAGGGAATGTAAAAACCGTTACACTTGAACTGAATTACAAAACAGAACAGAGTCACACATGCAGAAAACACACTATGGCTGCTTAACGGGAAAGGTGAGGTGGGGTGATACATAAAACAAGAGCTTCAAATTAGCTCAGATACCGTTCCATAAACCCAATATGTAATAGACAAGACCTACTCCTTGCTCAGAGAACTGGACTCAACACGCCCGATTCACCGCACCAGAATATATCTGACTAGTAATAATCTTAAAACCTATGTATTGATATCTCTCTGTTAGTGTGTCAAGTGGGTGTAAAGCGGCATAAACACAGCCGTGAAAAGCAGCTAAACCCCATTATAAAAATAAATTACTTTTAAAAACCCATGAAACAAAGACAGGGAAAGAGAGAGAAATTCTTACACAATTCGTTCAGGGGCTGTGATCCAACCTGGATTGACCATATCTAGACCCACAGCTGGATGAGACATAAGGGTGGACACTCTTGGGGCTGAGAGGTTTGGTGAGGTTGGGTGAGCAAACGCAGACCCTTTAAAGTAATACTGCGTGCTACCCATCGCATGGGTCCCAAATCTCCAGGTTCAAGGGCATCTTCCTACATCGAAAACATGCATGAGAAACCCAGAAGATGGTACACCGTGAGATGGGGAAAGGTTTCTAAAACGCACCTCATTTCTCATCTCCTTGTGCTCGGGTTCGCCATTCCAGCCACTTTACTAGCAATCTCCCTACTTGGAGCATCAGCACCTTTAACCTCCTGTTCCATACAGGTTGCAATTTGTCCTGAGGATGAACGGGAAGACGGGGAACCAATGAGAGACTAGCTCTTGGTGTTGGGACAGGCACAGGTCACTCTATTTTCCCATCAGGAAGAAGAATTAACCACAGGCTCAGCCTGCCCCCCGGAACCAGAACAGGGCCTGAAGCCATCCTGCGCTTTTGCGGCCAGCTCCCAAAAAAGGGACTTGTAAAATGGAGCTTCAGGGCACTGCAATTCACAAACCTGCAGAGTTATAAATGATAACTCTCGTCCACAAATATATTGAGGGAAGGCAAGGAAGAGGATTTGAAATCAAGGCAGAATTGCAGGAAACAGATTTCAGGAGTTAGATTCGAATCGCCTTTAAAGCACATGAAAAGCGGCAAAACGTTGACAATGATGCCCTTGGCCAAAAAGGGCGTATGCGTTTTTTCCTGAATATATTCAGGAAAAAACGCATACGCCCTTTTTGGCCAACCAAGCAACCTGGAAAGGCAAATCAGCGCTACAAAGAAGTCTCGCTTCCCATCGGTCAAAAGGGCCATGCTGAAAAAGGTGTCAAAACCAGAAATGCAGGACAGGCCATGGAGAAATGGGAGCCTTGCTACACTGATGGGCGGGATGTAAATTGCCAACAGCCACTCTGGAGAAGTGTACGGTGTGTCCTGAAACATCTAAAAAACACAGCTTAGAGAGCATAGGGCACTTCCACGCATGGGGGGATAAAGTGGGAAAATTGAAAATCAGCAAGACACAAGCACCCCAAAGTTTAGGGCTGCCCTGTTGACAAGGACCTCCACTTCATTCCACCTTAAATATCCCAGGAAAGCGAAAAATGGATAAAAAAGTTGTGGTCCTTATGTACAATGGAATATCACTCAGCCATGAAATCAATGTCATAAGGCTAGTAGCAGCATGATGAGTGGATTTAGGTAAGACGATTCTAAGTGAAATAAGTCACACAGAAAAGGACACTTCTCATAAGGTGTCACTTATAGAGGGAATGTAAAAACCGTTACACTTGAACTGAATTACAAAACAGAACAGAGTCACACATGCAGAAAACACACTATGGCTGCTTAACGGGAAAGGTGAGGTGGGGTGATACATAAAACAAGAGCTTCAAGTTAGCTCAGATACCGTTCCATAAACCCAATATGTAATAGACAAGACCTACTCCTTGCTCAGAGAACTGGACTCAACACGCCCTATTCACCGCACCAGAATATATCTGACTAGTAATAATCTTAAAACCTATGAATTGATATCTCTCTGTTAGTGTGTCAAGTGGGTGTAAAGCGGCATAAACACAGCCGTGAAAAGCAGCTAAACCCCATTATAAAAATAAATTACTTTTAAAAACCCATGAAACAAAGACAGGGAAAGAGAGAGAAATTCTTACACAATTCGTTCAGGGGCTGTGATCCAACCTGGATTGACCATATCTAGACCCACAGCTGGATGAGACATAAGGGTGGACACTCTTGGGGCTGAGAGGTTTGGTGAGGTTGGGTGAGCAAACGCAGACCCTTTAAAGTAATACTGCGTGCTACCCATCGCATGGGTCCCAAATCTCCAGGTTCAAGGGCATCTTCCTACATCGAAAACATGCATGAGAAACCCAGAAGATGGTACACCGTGTGATGGGGAAAGGTTTCTAAAACGCACCTCATTTCTCATCTCCTTGTGCTCGGGTTCGCCATTCCAGCCACTTTACTAGCAATCTCCCTACTTGGAGCATCAGCACCTTTAACCTCCTGTTCCATACAGGTTGCAATTTGTCCTGAGGATGAACGGGAAGACGGGGAACCAATGAGAGACTAGCTCTTGGTGTTGGGACAGGCACAGGTCACTCTATTTTCCCATCAGGAAGAAGAATTAACCACAGGCTCAGCCTGCCCCCCGGAACCAGAACAGGGCCTGAAGCCATCCTGCGCTTTTGCGGCCAGCTCCCAAAAAAGGGACTTGTAAAATGAAGCTTCAGGGCACTGCAATTCACAAACCTGCAGAGTTATAAATGATAACTCTCGTCCACAAATATATTGAGGGAAGGCAAGGAAGAGGATTTGAAATCAAGGCAGAATTGCAGGAAACAGATTTCAGGAGTTAGATTCGAATCGCCTTTAAAGCACATGAAAAGCGGCAAAACGTTGACAATGATGCCCTTGGCCAAAAAGGGCGTATGCGTTTTTTCCTGAATATATTCAGGAAAAAACGCATACGCCCTTTTTGGCCAACCAAGCAACCTGGAAAGGCAAATCAGCGCTACAAAGAAGTCTCGCTTCCCATCGGTCAAAAGGGCCATGCTGAAAAAAGTGTCAAAACCAGAAATGCAGGACAGGCCATGGAGAAATGTGAGCCTTGCTACACTGATGGGCGGGATGTAAATTGCCAACAGCCACTCTGGAGAAGTGTACGGTGTGTCCTGAAACATCTAAAAAACAAAGCTTAGAGAGCATAGGGCCCTTCCACGCATGGGGGGATAAAGTGGGAAAATTGAAAATCAGCAAGACACAAGCACCCCAACGTTTAGGGCTGCTCTGTTGACAAGGACCTCCACTTCATTCCACCTTAAATATCCCAGGAAAGCGAAAAATGGATAAAAAAGTTGTGGTCCTTATGTACAATGGAATATCACTCAGCCATGAAATCAATGTCATAAGGCTAGTAGCAGCATGATGAGTGGATTTAGGTAAGACGATTCTAAGTGAAATAAGTCACACAGAAAAGGACACTTCTCATAAGGTGTCACTTATAGAGGGAATGTAAAAACCGTTACACTTGAACTGAATTACAAAACAGAACAGAGTCACACATGCAGAAAACACACTATGGCTGCTTAACGGGAAAGGTGAGGTGGGGTGATACATAAAACAAGAGCTTCAAATTAGCTCAGATACCGTTCCATAAACCCAATATGTAATAGACAAGACCTACTCCTTGCTCAGAGAACTGGACTCAACACGCCCGATTCACCGCACCAGAATATATCTGACTAGTAATAATCTTAAAACCTATGTATTGATATCTCTCTGTTAGTGTGTCAAGTGGGTGTAAAGCGGCATAAACACAGCCGTGAAAAGCAGCTAAACCCCATTATAAAAATAAATTACTTTTAAAAACCCATGAAACAAAGACAGGGAAAGAGAGAGAAATTCTTACACAATTCGTTCAGGGGCTGTGATCCAACCTGGATTGACCATATCTAGACCCACAGCTGGATGAGACATAAGGGTGGACACTCTTGGGGCTGAGAGGTTTGGTGAGGTTGGGTGAGCAAACGCAGACCCTTTAAAGTAATACTGCGTGCTACCCATCGCATGGGTCCCAAATCTCCAGGTTCAAGGGCATCTTCCTACATCGAAAACATGCATGAGAAACCCAGAAGATGGTACACCGTGAGATGGGGAAAGGTTTCTAAAACGCACCTCATTTCTCATCTCCTTGTGCTCGGGTTCGCCATTCCAGCCACTTTACTAGCAATCTCCCTACTTGGAGCATCAGCACCTTTAACCTCCTGTTCCATACAGGTTGCAATTTGTCCTGAGGATGAACGGGAAGACGGGGAACCAATGAGAGACTAGCTCTTGGTGTTGGGACAGGCACAGGTCACTCTATTTTCCCATCAGGAAGAAGAATTAACCACAGGCTCAGCCTGCCCCCCGGAACCAGAACAGGGCCTGAAGCCATCCTGCGCTTTTGCGGCCAGCTCCCAAAAAAGGGACTTGTAAAATGGAGCTTCAGGGCACTGCAATTCACAAACCTGCAGAGTTATAAATGATAACTCTCGTCCACAAATATATTGAGGGAAGGCAAGGAAGAGGATTTGAAATCAAGGCAGAATTGCAGGAAACAGATTTCAGGAGTTAGATTCGAATCGCCTTTAAAGCACATGAAAAGCGGCAAAACGTTGACAATGATGCCCTTGGCCAAAAAGGGCGTATGCGTTTTTTCCTGAATATATTCAGGAAAAAACGCATACGCCCTTTTTGGCCAACCAAGCAACCTGGAAAGGCAAATCAGCGCTACAAAGAAGTCTCGCTTCCCATCGGTCAAAAGGGCCATGCTGAAAAAGGTGTCAAAACCAGAAATGCAGGACAGGCCATGGAGAAATGGGAGCCTTGCTACACTGATGGGCGGGATGTAAATTGCCAACAGCCACTCTGGAGAAGTGTACGGTGTGTCCTGAAACATCTAAAAAACACAGCTTAGAGAGCATAGGGCACTTCCACGCATGGGGGGATAAAGTGGGAAAATTGAAAATCAGCAAGACACAAGCACCCCAAAGTTTAGGGCTGCCCTGTTGACAAGGACCTCCACTTCATTCCACCTTAAATATCCCAGGAAAGCGAAAAATGGATAAAAAAGTTGTGGTCCTTATGTACAATGGAATATCACTCAGCCATGAAATCAATGTCATAAGGCTAGTAGCAGCATGATGAGTGGATTTAGGTAAGACGATTCTAAGTGAAATAAGTCACACAGAAAAGGACACTTCTCATAAGGTGTCACTTATAGAGGGAATGTAAAAACCGTTACACTTGAACTGAATTACAAAACAGAACAGAGTCACACATGCAGAAAACACACTATGGCTGCTTAACGGGAAAGGTGAGGTGGGGTGATACATAAAACAAGAGCTTCAAGTTAGCTCAGATACCGTTCCATAAACCCAATATGTAATAGACAAGACCTACTCCTTGCTCAGAGAACTGGACTCAACACGCCCTATTCACCGCACCAGAATATATCTGACTAGTAATAATCTTAAAACCTATGAATTGATATCTCTCTGTTAGTGTGTCAAGTGGGTGTAAAGCGGCATAAACACAGCCGTGAAAAGCAGCTAAACCCCATTATAAAAATAAATTACTTTTAAAAACCCATGAAACAAAGACAGGGAAAGAGAGAGAAATTCTTACACAATTCGTTCAGGGGCTGTGATCCAACCTGGATTGACCATATCTAGACCCACAGCTGGATGAGACATAAGGGTGGACACTCTTGGGGCTGAGAGGTTTGGTGAGGTTGGGTGAGCAAACGCAGACCCTTTAAAGTAATACTGCGTGCTACCCATCGCATGGGTCCCAAATCTCCAGGTTCAAGGGCATCTTCCTACATCGAAAACATGCATGAGAAACCCAGAAGATGGTACACCGTGTGATGGGGAAAGGTTTCTAAAACGCACCTCATTTCTCATCTCCTTGTGCTCGGGTTCGCCATTCCAGCCACTTTACTAGCAATCTCCCTACTTGGAGCATCAGCACCTTTAACCTCCTGTTCCATACAGGTTGCAATTTGTCCTGAGGATGAACGGGAAGACGGGGAACCAATGAGAGACTAGCTCTTGGTGTTGGGACAGGCACAGGTCACTCTATTTTCCCATCAGGAAGAAGAATTAACCACAGGCTCAGCCTGCCCCCCGGAACCAGAACAGGGCCTGAAGCCATCCTGCGCTTTTGCGGCCAGCTCCCAAAAAAGGGACTTGTAAAATGAAGCTTCAGGGCACTGCAATTCACAAACCTGCAGAGTTATAAATGATAACTCTCGTCCACAAATATATTGAGGGAAGGCAAGGAAGAGGATTTGAAATCAAGGCAGAATTGCAGGAAACAGATTTCAGGAGTTAGATTCGAATCGCCTTTAAAGCACATGAAAAGCGGCAAAACGTTGACAATGATGCCCTTGGCCAAAAAGGGCGTATGCGTTTTTTCCTGAATATATTCAGGAAAAAACGCATACGCCCTTTTTGGCCAACCAAGCAACCTGGAAAGGCAAATCAGCGCTACAAAGAAGTCTCGCTTCCCATCGGTCAAAAGGGCCATGCTGAAAAAAGTGTCAAAACCAGAAATGCAGGACAGGCCATGGAGAAATGGGAGCCTTGCTACACTGATGGGCGGGATGTAAATTGCCAACAGCCACTCTGGAGAAGTGTACGGTGTGTCCTGAAACATCTAAAAAACAAAGCTTAGAGAGCATAGGGCCCTTCCACGCATGGGGGGATAAAGTGGGAAAATTGAAAATCAGCAAGACACAAGCACCCCAACGTTTAGGGCTGCTCTGTTGACAAGGACCTCCACTTCATTCCACCTTAAATATCCCAGGAAAGCGAAAAATGGATAAAAAAGTTGTGGTCCTTATGTACAATGGAATATCACTCAGCCATGAAATCAATGTCATAAGGCTAGTAGCAGCATGATGAGTGGATTTAGGTACGACGATTCTAAGTGAAATAAGTCACACAGAAAAGGACACTTCTCATAAGGTGTCACTTATAGAGGGAATGTAAAAACCGTTACACTTGAACTGAATTACAAAACAGAACAGAGTCACACATGCAGAAAACACACTATGGCTGCTTAACGGGAAAGGTGAGGTGGGGTGATACATAAAACAAGAGCTTCAAGTTAGCTCAGATACCGTTCCATAAACCCAATATGTAATAGACAAGACCTACTCCTTGCTCAGAGAACTGGACTCAACACGCCCGATTCACCGCACCAGAATATATCTGACTAGTAATAATCTTAAAACCTATGAATTGATATCTCTCTGTTAGTGTGTCAAGTGGGTGTAAAGCGGCATAAACACAGCCGTGAAAAGCAGCTAAACCCCATTATAAAAATAAATTACTTTTAAAAACCCATGAAACAAAGACAGGGAAAGAGAGAGAAATTCTTACACAATTCGTTCAGGGGCTGTGATCCAACCTGGATTGACCATATCTAGACCCACAGCTGGATGAGACATAAGGGTGGACACTCTTGGGGCTGAGAGGTTTGGTGAGGTTGGGTGAGCAAACGCAGACCCTTTAAAGTAATACTGCGTGCTACCCATCGCATGGGTCCCAAATCTCCAGGTTCAAGGGCATCTTCCTACATCGAAAACATGCATGAGAAACCCAGAAGATGGTACACCGTGTGATGGGGAAAGGTTTCTAAAACGCACCTCATTTCTCATCTCCTTGTGCTCGGGTTCGCCATTCCAGCCACTTTACTAGCAATCTCCCTACTTGGAGCATCAGCACCTTTAACCTCCTGTTCCATACAGGTTGCAATTTGTCCTGAGGATGAACGGGAAGACGGGGAACCAATGAGAGACTAGCTCTTGGTGTTGGGACAGGCACAGGTCACTCTATTTTCCCATCAGGAAGAAGAATTAACCACAGGCTCAGCCTGCCCCCCGGAACCAGAACAGGGCCTGAAGCCATCCTGCGCTTTTGCGGCCAGCTCCCAAAAAAGGGACTTGTAAAATGAAGCTTCAGGGCACTGCAATTCACAAACCTGCAGAGTTATAAATGATAACTCTCGTCCACAAATATATTGAGGGAAGGCAAGGAAGAGGATTTGAAATCAAGGCAGAATTGCAGGAAACAGATTTCAGGAGTTAGATTCGAATCGCCTTTAAAGCACATGAAAAGCGGCAAAACGTTGACAATGATGCCCTTGGCCAAAAAGGGCGTATGCGTTTTTTCCTGAATATATTCAGGAAAAAACGCATACGCCCTTTTTGGCCAACCAAGCAACCTGGAAAGGCAAATCAGCGCTACAAAGAAGTCTCGCTTCCCATCGGTCAAAAGGGCCATGCTGAAAAAAGTGTCAAAACCAGAAATGCAGGACAGGCCATGGAGAAATGGGAGCCTTGCTACACTGATGGGCGGGATGTAAATTGCCAACAGCCACTCTGGAGAAGTGTACGGTGTGTCCTGAAACATCTAAAAAACACAGCTTAGAGAGCATAGGGCACTTCCACGCATGGGGGGATAAAGTGGGAAAATTGAAAATCAGCAAGACACAAGCACCCCAAAGTTTAGGGCTGCTCTGTTGACAAGGACCTCCACTTCATTCCACCTTAAATATCCCAGGAAAGCGAAAAATGGATAAAAAAGTTGTGGTCCTTATGTACAATGGAATATCACTCAGCCATGAAATCAATGTCATAAGGCTAGTAGCAGCATGATGAGTGGATTTAGGTAAGACGATTCTAAGTGAAATAAGTCACACAGAAAAGGACACTTCTCATAAGGTGTCACTTATAGAGGGAATGTAAAAACCGTTACACTTGAACTGAATTACAAAACAGAACAGAGTCACACATGCAGAAAACACACTATGGCTGCTTAACGGGAAAGGTGAGGTGGGGTGATACATAAAACAAGAGCTTCAAGTTAGCTCAGATACCGTTCCATAAACCCAATATGTAATAGACAAGACCTACTCCTTGCTCAGAGAACTGGACTCAACACGCCCGATTCACCGCACCAGAATATATCTGACTAGTAATAATCTTAAAACCTATGAATTGATATCTCTCTGTTAGTGTGTCAAGTGGGTGTAAAGCGGCATAAACACAGCCGTGAAAAGCAGCTAAACCCCATTATAAAAATAAATTACTTTTAAAAACCCATGAAACAAAGACAGGGAAAGAGAGAGAAATTCTTACACAATTCGTTCAGGGGCTGTGATCCAACCTGGATTGACCATATCTAGACCCACAGCTGGATGAGACATAAGGGTGGACACTCTTGGGGCTGAGAGGTTTGGTGAGGTTGGGTGAGCAAACGCAGACCCTTTAAAGTAATACTGCGTGCTACCCATCGCATGGGTCCCAAATCTCCAGGTTCAAGGGCATCTTCCTACATCGAAAACATGCATGAGAAACCCAGAAGATGGTACACCGTGTGATGGGGAAAGGTTTCTAAAACGCACCTCATTTCTCATCTCCTTGTGCTCGGGTTCGCCATTCCAGCCACTTTACTAGCAATCTCCCTACTTGGAGCATCAGCACCTTTAACCTCCTGTTCCATACAGGTTGCAATTTGTCCTGAGGATGAACGGGAAGACGGGGAACCAATGAGAGACTAGCTCTTGGTGTTGGGACAGGCACAGGTCACTCTATTTTCCCATCAGGAAGAAGAATTAACCACAGGCTCAGCCTGCCCCCCGGAACCAGAACAGGGCCTGAAGCCATCCTGCGCTTTTGCGGCCAGCTCCCAAAAAAGGGACTTGTAAAATGAAGCTTCAGGGCACTGCAATTCACAAACCTGCAGAGTTATAAATGATAACTCTCGTCCACAAATATATTGAGGGAAGGCAAGGAAGAGGATTTGAAATCAAGGCAGAATTGCAGGAAACAGATTTCAGGAGTTAGATTCGAATCGCCTTTAAAGCACATGAAAAGCGGCAAAACGTTGACAATGATGCCCTTGGCCAAAAAGGGCGTATGCGTTTTTTCCTGAATATATTCAGGAAAAAACGCATACGCCCTTTTTGGCCAACCAAGCAACCTGGAAAGGCAAATCAGCGCTACAAAGAAGTCTCGCTTCCCATCGGTCAAAAGGGCCATGCTGAAAAAGGTGTCAAAACCAGAAATGCAGGACAGGCCATGGAGAAATGGGAGCCTTGCTACACTGATGGGCGGGATGTAAATTGCCAACAGCCACTCTGGAGAAGTGTACGGTGTGTCCTGAAACATCTAAAAAACACAGCTTAGAGAGCATAGGGCACTTCCACGCATGGGGGGATAAAGTGGGAAAATTGAAAATCAGCAAGACACAAGCACCCCAAAGTTTAGGGCTGCTCTGTTGACAAGGACCTCCACTTCATTCCACCTTAAATATCCCAGGAAAGCGAAAAATGGATAAAAAAGTTGTGGTCCTTATGTACAATGGAATATCACTCAGCCATGAAATCAATGTCATAAGGCTAGTAGCAGCATGATGAGTGGATTTAGGTAAGACGATTCTAAGTGAAATAAGTCACACAGAAAAGGACACTTCTCATAAGGTGTCACTTATAGAGGGAATGTAAAAACCGTTACACTTGAACTGAATTACAAAACAGAACAGAGTCACACATGCAGAAAACACACTATGGCTGCTTAACGGGAAAGGTGAGGTGGGGTGATACATAAAACAAGAGCTTCAAGTTAGCTCAGATACCGTTCCATAAACCCAATATGTAATAGACAAGACCTACTCCTTGCTCAGAGAACTGGACTCAACACGCCCGATTCACCGCACCAGAATATATCTGACTAGTAATAATCTTAAAACCTATGAATTGATATCTCTCTGTTAGTGTGTCAAGTGGGTGTAAAGCGGCATAAACACAGCCGTGAAAAGCAGCTAAACCCCATTATAAAAATAAATTACTTTTAAAAACCCATGAAACAAAGACAGGGAAAGAGAGAGAAATTCTTACACAATTCGTTCAGGGGCTGTGATCCAACCTGGATTGACCATATCTAGACCCACAGCTGGATGAGACATAAGGGTGGACACTCTTGGGGCTGAGAGGTTTGGTGAGGTTGGGTGAGCAAACGCAGACCCTTTAAAGTAATACTGCGTGCTACCCATCGCATGGGTCCCAAATCTCCAGGTTCAAGGGCATCTTCCTACATCGAAAACATGCATGAGAAACCCAGAAGATGGTACACCGTGTGATGGGGAAAGGTTTCTAAAACGCACCTCATTTCTCATCTCCTTGTGCTCGGGTTCGCCATTCCAGCCACTTTACTAGCAATCTCCCTACTTGGAGCATCAGCACCTTTAACCTCCTGTTCCATACAGGTTGCAATTTGTCCTGAGGATGAACGGGAAGACGGGGAACCAATGAGAGACTAGCTCTTGGTGTTGGGACAGGCACAGGTCACTCTATTTTCCCATCAGGAAGAAGAATTAACCACAGGCTCAGCCTGCCCCCCGGAACCAGAACAGGGCCTGAAGCCATCCTGCGCTTTTGCGGCCAGCTCCCAAAAAAGGGACTTGTAAAATGAAGCTTCAGGGCACTGCAATTCACAAACCTGCAGAGTTATAAATGATAACTCTCGTCCACAAATATATTGAGGGAAGGCAAGGAAGAGGATTTGAAATCAAGGCAGAATTGCAGGAAACAGATTTCAGGAGTTAGATTCGAATCGCCTTTAAAGCACATGAAAAGCGGCAAAACGTTGACAATGATGCCCTTGGCCAAAAAGGGCGTATGCGTTTTTTCCTGAATATATTCAGGAAAAAACGCATACGCCCTTTTTGGCCAACCAAGCAACCTGGAAAGGCAAATCAGCGCTACAAAGAAGTCTCGCTTCCCATCGGTCAAAAGGGCCATGCTGAAAAAAGTGTCAAAACCAGAAATGCAGGACAGGCCATGGAGAAATGGGAGCCTTGCTACACTGATGGGCGGGATGTAAATTGCCAACAGCCACTCTGGAGAAGTGTACGGTGTGTCCTGAAACATCTAAAAAACACAGCTTAGAGAGCATAGGGCACTTCCACGCATGGGGGGATAAAGTGGGAAAATTGAAAATCAGCAAGACACAAGCACCCCAAAGTTTAGGGCTGCCCTGTTGACAAGGACCTCCACTTCATTCCACCTTAAATATCCCAGGAAAGCGAAAAATGGATAAAAAAGTTGTGGTCCTTATGTACAATGGAATATCACTCAGCCATGAAATCAATGTCATAAGGCTAGTAGCAGCATGATGAGTGGATTTAGGTAAGACGATTCTAAGTGAAATAAGTCACACAGAAAAGGACACTTCTCATAAGGTGTCACTTATAGAGGGAATGTAAAAACCGTTACACTTGAACTGAATTACAAAACAGAACAGAGTCACACATGCAGAAAACACACTATGGCTGCTTAACGGGAAAGGTGAGGTGGGGTGATACATAAAACAAGAGCTTCAAATTAGCTCAGATACCATTCCATAAACCCAATATGTAATAGACAAGACCTACTCCTTGCTCAGAGAACTGGACTCAACACGCCCGATTCACCGCACCAGAATATATCTGACTAGTAATAATCTTAAAACCTATGTATTGATATCTCTCTGTTAGTGTGTCAAGTGGGTGTAAAGCGGCATAAACACAGCCGTGAAAAGCAGCTAAACCCCATTATAAAAATAAATTACTTTTAAAAACCCATGAAACAAAGACAGGGAAAGAGAGAGAAATTCTTACAGAATTCGTTCAGGGGCTGTGATCCAACCTGGATTGACCATATCTAGACCCACAGCTGGATGAGACATAAGGGTGGACACTCTTGGGGCTGAGAGGTTTGGTGAGGTTGGGTGAGCAAACGCAGACCCTTTAAAGTAATACTGCGTGCTACCCATCGCATGGGTCCCAAATCTCCAGGTTCAAGGGCATCTTCCTACATCGAAAACATGCATGAGAAACCCAGAAGATGGTACACCGTGTGATGGGGAAAGGTTTCTAAAAGGCACCTCATTTCTCATCTCCTTGTGCTCGGGTTCGCCATTCCAGCCACTTTACTAGCAATCTCCCTACTTGGAGCATCAGCACCTTTAACCTCCTGTTCCATACAGGTTGCAATTTGTCCTGAGGATGAACGGGAAGACGGGGAACCAATGAGAGACTAGCTCTTGGTGTTGGGACAGGCACAGGTCACTCTATTTTCCCATCAGGAAGAAGAATTAACCACAGGCTCAGCCTGCCCCCCGGAACCAGAACAGGGCCTGAAGCCATCCTGCGCTTTTGCGGCCAGCTCCCAAAAAAGGGACTTGTAAAATGGAGCTTCAGGGCACTGCAATTCACAAACCTGCAGAGTTATAAATGATAACTCTCGTCCACAAATATATTGAGGGAAGGCAAGGAAGAGGATTTGAAATCAAGGCAGAATTGCAGGAAACAGATTTCAGGAGTTAGATTCGAATCGCCTTTAAAGCACATGAAAAGCGGCAAAACGTTGACAATGATGCCCTTGGCCAAAAAGGGCGTATGCGTTTTTTCCTGAATATATTCAGGAAAAAACGCATACGCCCTTTTTGGCCAACCAAGCAACCTGGAAAGGCAAATCAGCGCTACAGGAAGTCTCGCTTCCCATCGGTCAAAAGGGCCATGCTGAAAAAGGTGTCAAAACCAGAAATGCAGGACAGGACATGGAGAAATGGGAGCCTTGCTACACTGATGGGCGGGATGTAAATTGCCAACAGCCACTCTGGAGAAGTGTACGGTGTGTCCTGAAACATCTAAAAAACACAGCTTAGAGAGCATAGGGCACTTCCACGCATGGGGGGATAAAGTGGGAAAATTGAAAATCAGCAAGACACAAGCACCCCAAAGTTTAGGGCTGCCCTGTTGACAAGGACCTCCACTTCATTCCACCTTAAATATCCCAGGAAAGCGAAAAATGGATAAAAAAGTTGTGGTCCTTATGTACAATGGAATATCACTCAGCCATGAAATCAATGTCATAAGGCTAGTAGCAGCATGATGAGTGGATTTAGGTAAGACGATTCTAAGTGAAATAAGTCACACAGAAAAGGACACTTCTCATAAGGTGTCACTTATAGAGGGAATGTAAAAACCGTTACACTTGAACTGAATTACAAAACAGAACAGAGTCACACATGCAGAAAACACACTATGGCTGCTTAACGGGAAAGGTGAGGTGGGGTGATACATAAAACAAGAGCTTCAAGTTAGCTCAGATACCGTTCCATAAACCCAATATGTAATAGACAAGACCTACTCCTTGCTCAGAGAACTGGACTCAACACGCCCGATTCACCGCACCAGAATATATCTGACTAGTAATAATCTTAAAACCTATGAATTGATATCTCTCTGTTAGTGTGTCAAGTGGGTGTAAAGCGGCATAAACACAGCCGTGAAAAGCAGCTAAACCCCATTATAAAAATAAATTACTTTTAAAAACCCATGAAACAAAGACAGGGAAAGAGAGAGAAATTCTTACACAATTCGTTCAGGGGCTGTGATCCAACCTGGATTGACCATATCTAGACCCACAGCTGGATGAGACATAAGGGTGGACACTCTTGGGGCTGAGAGGTTTGGTGAGGTTGGGTGAGCAAACGCAGACCCTTTAAAGTAATACTGCGTGCTACCCATCGCATGGGTCCCAAATCTCCAGGTTCAAGGGCATCTTCCTACATCGAAAACATGCATGAGAAACCCAGAAGATGGTACACCGTGTGATGGGGAAAGGTTTCTAAAACGCACCTCATTTCTCATCTCCTTGTGCTCGGGTTCGCCATTCCAGCCACTTTACTAGCAATCTCCCTACTTGGAGCATCAGCACCTTTAACCTCCTGTTCCATACAGGTTGCAATTTGTCCTGAGGATGAACGGGAAGACGGGGAACCAATGAGAGACTAGCTCTTGGTGTTGGGACAGGCACAGGTCACTCTATTTTCCCATCAGGAAGAAGAATTAACCACAGGCTCAGCCTGCCCCCCGGAACCAGAACAGGGCCTGAAGCCATCCTGCGCTTTTGCGGCCAGCTCCCAAAAAAGGGACTTGTAAAATGAAGCTTCAGGGCACTGCAATTCACAAACCTGCAGAGTTATAAATGATAACTCTCGTCCACAAATATATTGAGGGAAGGCAAGGAAGAGGATTTGAAATCAAGGCAGAATTGCAGGAAACAGATTTCAGGAGTTAGATTCGAATCGCCTTTAAAGCACATGAAAAGCGGCAAAACGTTGACAATGATGCCCTTGGCCAAAAAGGGCGTATGCGTTTTTTCCTGAATATATTCAGGAAAAAACGCATACGCCCTTTTTGGCCAACCAAGCAACCTGGAAAGGCAAATCAGCGCTACAAAGAAGTCTCGCTTCCCATCGGTCAAAAGGGCCATGCTGAAAAAAGTGTCAAAACCAGAAATGCAGGACAGGCCATGGAGAAATGGGAGCCTTGCTACACTGATGGGCGGGATGTAAATTGCCAACAGCCACTCTGGAGAAGTGTACGGTGTGTCCTGAAACATCTAAAAAACACAGCTTAGAGAGCATAGGGCACTTCCACGCATGGGGGGATAAAGTGGGAAAATTGAAAATCAGCAAGACACAAGCACCCCAAAGTTTAGGGCTGCCCTGTTGACAAGGACCTCCACTTCATTCCACCTTAAATATCCCAGGAAAGCGAAAAATGGATAAAAAAGTTGTGGTCCTTATGTACAATGGAATATCACTCAGCCATGAAATCAATGTCATAAGGCTAGTAGCAGCATGATGAGTGGATTTAGGTAAGACGATTCTAAGTGAAATAAGTCACACAGAAAAGGACACTTCTCATAAGGTGTCACTTATAGAGGGAATGTAAAAACCGTTACACTTGAACTGAATTACAAAACAGAACAGAGTCACACATGCAGAAAACACACTATGGCTGCTTAACGGGAAAGGTGAGGTGGGGTGATACATAAAACAAGAGCTTCAAATTAGCTCAGATACCGTTCCATAAACCCAATATGTAATAGACAAGACCTACTCCTTGCTCAGAGAACTGGACTCAACACGCCCGATTCACCGCACCAGAATATATCTGACTAGTAATAATCTTAAAACCTATGTATTGATATCTCTCTGTTAGTGTGTCAAGTGGGTGTAAAGCGGCATAAACACAGCCGTGAAAAGCAGCTAAACCCCATTATAAAAATAAATTACTTTTAAAAACCCATGAAACAAAGACAGGGAAAGAGAGAGAAATTCTTACAGAATTCGTTCAGGGGCTGTGATCCAACCTGGATTGACCATATCTAGACCCACAGCTGGATGAGACATAAGGGTGGACACTCTTGGGGCTGAGAGGTTTGGTGAGGTTGGGTGAGCAAACGCAGACCCTTTAAAGTAATACTGCGTGCTACCCATCGCATGGGTCCCAAATCTCCAGGTTCAAGGGCATCTTCCTACATCGAAAACATGCATGAGAAACCCAGAAGATGGTACACCGTGTGATGGGGAAAGGTTTCTAAAACGCACCTCATTTCTCATCTCCTTGTGCTCGGGTTCGCCATTCCAGCCACTTTACTAGCAATCTCCCTACTTGGAGCATCAGCACCTTTAACCTCCTGTTCCATACAGGTTGCAATTTGTCCTGAGGATGAACGGGAAGACGGGGAACCAATGAGAGACTAGCTCTTGGTGTTGGGACAGGCACAGGTCACTCTATTTTCCCATCAGGAAGAAGAATTAACCACAGGCTCAGCCTGCCCCCCGGAACCAGAACAGGGCCTGAAGCCATCCTGTGCTTTTGCGGCCAGCTCCCAAAAAAGGGACTTGTAAAATGAAGCTTCAGGGCACTGCAATTCACAAACCTGCAGAGTTATAAATGATAACTCTCGTCCACAAATATATTGAGGGAAGGCAAGGAAGAGGATTTGAAATCAAGGCAGAATTGCAGGAAACAGATTTCAGGAGTTAGATTCGAATCGCCTTTAAAGCACATGAAAAGCGGCAAAACGTTGACAATGATGCCCTTGGCCAAAAAGGGCGTATGCGTTTTTTCCTGAATATATTCAGGAAAAAACGCATACGCCCTTTTTGGCCAACCAAGCAACCTGGAAAGGCAAATCAGCGCTACAAAGAAGTCTCGCTTCCCATCGGTCAAAAGGGCCATGCTGAAAAAGGTGTCAAAACCAGAAATGCAGGACAGGCCATGGAGAAATGGGAGCCTTGCTACACTGATGGGCGGGATGTAAATTGCCAACAGCCACTCTGGAGAAGTGTACGGTGTGTCCTGAAACATCTAAATAACACAGCTTAGAGAGCATAGGGCACTTCCACGCATGGGGGGATAAAGTGGGAAAATTGAAAATCAGCAAGACACAAGCACCCCAAAGTTTAGGGCTGCTCTGTTGACAAGGACCTCCACTTCATTCCACCTTAAATATCCCAGGAAAGCGAAAAATGGATAAAAAAGTTGTGGTCCTTATGTACAATGGAATATCACTCAGCCATGAAATCAATGTCATAAGGCTAGTAGCAGCATGATGAGTGGATTTAGGTAAGACGATTCTAAGTGAAATAAGTCACACAGAAAAGGACACTTCTCATAAGGTGTCACTTATAGAGGGAATGTAAAAACCGTTACACTTGAACTGAATTACAAAACAGAACAGAGTCACACATGCAGAAAACACACTATGGCTGCTTAACGGGAAAGGTGAGGTGGGGTGATACATAAAACAAGAGCTTCAAGTTAGCTCAGATACCGTTCCATAAACCCAATATGTAATAGACAAGACCTACTCCTTGCTCAGAGAACTGGACTCAACACGCCCGATTCACCGCACCAGAATATATCTGACTAGTAATAATCTTAAAACCTATGAATTGATATCTCTCTGTTAGTGTGTCAAGTGGGTGTAAAGCGGCATAAACACAGCCGTGAAAAGCAGCTAAACCCCATTATAAAAATAAATTACTTTTAAAAACCCATGAAACAAAGACAGGGAAAGAGAGAGAAATTCTTACACAATTCGTTCAGGGGCTGTGATCCAACCTGGATTGACCATATCTAGACCCACAGCTGGATGAGACATAAGGGTGGACACTCTTGGGGCTGAGAGGTTTGGTGAGGTTGGGTGAGCAAACGCAGACCCTTTAAAGTAATACTGCGTGCTACCCATCGCATGGGTCCCAAATCTCCAGGTTCAAGGGCATCTTCCTACATCGAAAACATGCATGAGAAACCCAGAAGATGGTACACCGTGTGATGGGGAAAGGTTTCTAAAACGCACCTCATTTCTCATCTCCTTGTGCTCGGGTTCGCCATTCCAGCCACTTTACTAGCAATCTCCCTACTTGGAGCATCAGCACCTTTAACCTCCTGTTCCATACAGGTTGCAATTTGTCCTGAGGATGAACGGGAAGACGGGGAACCAATGAGAGACTAGCTCTTGGTGTTGGGACAGGCACAGGTCACTCTATTTTCCCATCAGGAAGAAGAATTAACCACAGGCTCAGCCTGCCCCCCGGAACCAGAACAGGGCCTGAAGCCATCCTGCGCTTTTGCGGCCAGCTCCCAAAAAAGGGACTTGTAAAATGAAGCTTCAGGGCACTGCAATTCACAAACCTGCAGAGTTATAAATGATAACTCTCGTCCACAAATATATTGAGGGAAGGCAAGGAAGAGGATTTGAAATCAAGGCAGAATTGCAGGAAACAGATTTCAGGAGGTAGATTCGAATCGCCTTTAAAGCACATGAAAAGCGGCAAAACGTTGACAATGATGCCCTTGGCCAAAAAGGGCGTATGCGTTTTTTCCTGAATATATTCAGGAAAAAACGCATACGCCCTTTTTGGCCAACCAAGCAACCTGGAAAGGCAAATCAGCGCTACAAAGAAGTCTCGCTTCCCATCGGTCAAAAGGGCCATGCTGAAAAAAGTGTCAAAACCAGAAATGCAGGACAGGCCATGGAGAAATGGGAGCCTTGCTACACTGATGGGCGGGATGTAAATTGCCAACAGCCACTCTGGAGAAGTGTACGGTGTGTCCTGAAACATCTAAAAAACACAGCTTAGAGAGCATAGGGCACTTCCACGCATGGGGGGATAAAGTGGGAAAATTGAAAATCAGCAAGACACAAGCACCCCAAAGTTTAGGGCTGCTCTGTTGACAAGGACCTCCACTTCATTCCACCTTAAATATCCCAGGAAAGCGAAAAATGGATAAAAAAGTTGTGGTCCTTATGTACAATGGAATATCACTCAGCCATGAAATCAATGTCATAAGGCTAGTAGCAGCATGATGAGTGGATTTAGGTACGACGATTCTAAGTGAAATAAGTCACACAGAAAAGGACACTTCTCATAAGGTGTCACTTATAGAGGGAATGTAAAAACCGTTACACTTGAACTGAATTACAAAACAGAACAGAGTCACACATGCAGAAAACACACTATGGCTGCTTAACGGGAAAGGTGAGGTGGGGTGATACATAAAACAAGAGTTTCAAATTAGCTCAGATACCGTTCCATAAACCCAATATGTAATAGACAAGACCTACTCCTTGCTCAGAGAACTGGACTCAACACGCCCGATTCACCGCACCAGAATATATCTGACTAGTAATAATCTTAAAACCTATGTATTGATATCTCTCTGTTAGTGTGTCAAGTGGGTGTAAAGCGGCATAAACACAGCCGTGAAAAGCAGCTAAACCCCATTATAAAAATAAATTACTTTTAAAAACCCATGAAACAAAGACAGGGAAAGAGAGAGAAATTCTTACAGAATTCGTTCAGGGGCTGTGATCCAACCTGGATTGACCATATCTAGACCCACAGCTGGATGAGACATAAGGGTGGACACTCTTGGGGCTGAGAGGTTTGGTGAGGTAGGGTGAGCAAACGCAGACCCTTTAAAGTAATACTGCGTGCTACCCATCGCATGGGTCCCAAATCTCCAGGTTCAAGGGCATCTTCCTACATCGAAAACATGCATGAGAAACCCAGAAGATGGTACACCGTGTGATGGGGAAAGGTTTCTAAAACGCACCTCATTTCTCATCTCCTTGTGCTCGGGTTCGCCATTCCAGCCACTTTACTAGCAATCTCCCTACTTGGAGCATCAGCACCTTTAACCTCCTGTTCCATACAGGTTGCAATTTGTCCTGAGGATGAACGGGAAGACGGGGAACCAATGAGAGACTAGCTCTTGGTGTTGGGACAGGCACAGGTCACTCTATTTTCCCATCAGGAAGAAGAATTAACCACAGGCTCAGCCTGCCCCCCGGAACCAGAACAGGGCCTGAAGCCATCCTGCGCTTTTGCGGCCAGCTCCCAAAAAAGGGACTTGTAAAATGGAGCTTCAGGGCACTGCAATTCACAAACCTGCAGAGTTATAAATGATAACTCTCGTCCACAAATATATTGAGGGAAGGCAAGGAAGAGGATTTGAAATCAAGGCAGAATTGCAGGAAACAGATTTCAGGAGTTAGATTCGAATCGCCTTTAAAGCACATGAAAAGCGGCAAAACGTTGACAATGATGCCCTTGGCCAAAAAGGGCGTATGCGTTTTTTCCTGAATATATTCAGGAAAAAACGCATACGCCCTTTTTGGCCAACCAAGCAACCTGGAAAGGCAAATCAGCGCTACAAAGAAGTCTCGCTTCCCATCGGTCAAAAGGGCCATGCTGAAAAAGGTGTCAAAACCAGAAATGCAGGACAGGCCATGGAGAAATGGGAGCCTTGCTACACTGATGGGCGGGATGTAAATTGCCAACAGCCACTCTGGAGAAGTGTACGGTGTGTCCTGAAACATCTAAAAAACACAGCTTAGAGAGCATAGGGCACTTCCACGCATGGGGGGATAAAGTGGGAAAATTGAAAATCAGCAAGACACAAGCACCCCAAAGTTTAGGGCTGCTCTGTTGACAAGGACCTCCACTTCATTCCACCTTAAATATCCCAGGAAAGCGAAAAATGGATAAAAAAGTTGTGGTCCTTATGTACAATGGAATATCACTCAGCCATGAAATCAATGTCATAAGGCTAGTAGCAGCATGATGAGTGGATTTAGGTAAGACGATTCTAAGTGAAATAAGTCACACAGAAAAGGACACTTCTCATAAGGTGTCACTTATAGAGGGAATGTGAAAACCGTTACACTTGAACTGAATTACAAAACAGAACAGAGTCACACATGCAGAAAACACACTATGGCTGCTTAACGGGAAAGGTGAGGTGGGGTGATACATAAAACAAGAGCTTCAAGTTAGCTCAGATACCGTTCCATAAACCCAATATGTAATAGACAAGACCTACTCCTTGCTCAGAGAACTGGACTCAACACGCCCGATTCACCGCACCAGAATATATCTGACTAGTAATAATCTTAAAACCTATGAATTGATATCTCTCTGTTAGTGTGTCAAGTGGGTGTAAAGCGGCATAAACACAGCCGTGAAAAGCAGCTAAACCCCATTATAAAAATAAATTACTTTTAAAAACCCATGAAACAAAGACAGGGAAAGAGAGAGAAATTCTTACACAATTCGTTCAGGGGCTGTGATCCAACCTGGATTGACCATATCTAGACCCACAGCTGGATGAGACATAAGGGTGGACACTCTTGGGGCTGAGAGGTTTGGTGAGGTTGGGTGAGCAAACGCAGACCCTTTAAAGTAATACTGCGTGCTACCCATCGCATGGGTCCCAAATCTCCAGGTTCAAGGGCATCTTCCTACATCGAAAACATGCATGAGAAACCCAGAAGATGGTACACCGTGTGATGGGGAAAGGTTTCTAAAACGCACCTCATTTCTCATCTCCTTGTGCTCGGGTTCGCCATTCCAGCCACTTTACTAGCAATCTCCCTACTTGGAGCATCAGCACCTTTAACCTCCTGTTCCATACAGGTTGCAATTTGTCCTGAGGATGAACGGGAAGACGGGGAACCAATGAGAGACTAGCTCTTGGTGTTGGGACAGGCACAGGTCACTCTATTTTCCCATCAGGAAGAAGAATTAACCACAGGCTCAGCCTGCCCCCCGGAACCAGAACAGGGCCTGAAGCCATCCTGCGCTTTTGCGGCCAGCTCCCAAAAAAGGGACTTGTAAAATGAAGCTTCAGGGCACTGCAATTCACAAACCTGCAGAGTTATAAATGATAACTCTCGTCCACAAATATATTGAGGGAAGGCAAGGAAGAGGATTTGAAATCAAGGCAGAATTGCAGGAAACAGATTTCAGGAGTTAGATTCGAATCGCCTTTAAAGCACATGAAAAGCGGCAAAACGTTGACAATGATGCCCTTGGCCAAAAAGGGCGTATGCGTTTTTTCCTGAATATATTCAGGAAAAAACGCATACGCCCTTTTTGGCCAACCAAGCAACCTGGAAAGGCAAATCAGCGCTACAAAGAAGTCTCGCTTCCCATCGGTCAAAAGGGCCATGCTGAAAAAAGTGTCAAAACCAGAAATGCAAGACAGGCCATGGAGAAATGGGAGCCTTGCTACACTGATGGGCGGGATGTAAATTGCCAACAGCCACTCTGGAGAAGTGTACGGTGTGTCCTGAAACATCTAAAAAACACAGCTTAGAGAGCATAGGGCACTTCCACGCATGGGGGGATAAAGTGGGAAAATTGAAAATCAGCAAGACACAAGCACCCCAAAGTTTAGGGCTGCCCTGTTGACAAGGACCTCCACTTCATTCCACCTTAAATATCCCAGGAAAGCGAAAAATGGATAAAAAAGTTGTGGTCCTTATGTACAATGGAATATCACTCAGCCATGAAATCAATGTCATAAGGCTAGTAGCAGCATGATGAGTGGATTTAGGTAAGACGATTCTAAGTGAAATAAGTCACACAGAAAAGGACACTTCTCATAAGGTGTCACTTATAGAGGGAATGTAAAAACCGTTACACTTGAACTGAATTACAAAACAGAACAGAGTCACACATGCAGAAAACACACTATGGCTGCTTAACGGGAAAGGTGAGGTGGGGTGATACATAAAACAAGAGCTTCAAATTAGCTCAGATACCGTTCCATAAACCCAATATGTAATAGACAAGACCTACTCCTTGCTCAGAGAACTGGACTCAACACGCCCGATTCACCGCACCAGAATATATCTGACTAGTAATAATCTTAAAACCTATGTATTGATATCTCTCTGTTAGTGTGTCAAGTGGGTGTAAAGCGGCATAAACACAGCCGTGAAAAGCAGCTAAACCCCATTATAAAAATAAATTACTTTTAAAAACCCATGAAACAAAGACAGGGAAAGAGAGAGAAATTCTTACAGAATTCGTTCAGGGGCTGTGATCCAACCTGGATTGACCATATCTAGACCCACAGCTGGATGAGACATAAGGGTGGACACTCTTGGGGCTGAGAGGTTTGGTGAGGTTGGGTGAGCAAACGCAGACCCTTTAAAGTAATACTGCGTGCTACCCATCGCATGGGTCCCAAATCTCCAGGTTCAAGGGCATCTTCCTACATCGAAAACATGCATGAGAAACCCAGAAGATGGTACACCGTGTGATGGGGAAAGGTTTCTAAAACGCACCTCATTTCTCATCTCCTTGTGCTCGGGTTCGCCATTCCAGCCACTTTACTAGCAATCTCCCTACTTGGAGCATCAGCACCTTTAACCTCCTGTTCCATACAGGTTGCAATTTGTCCTGAGGATGAACGGGAAGACGGGGAACCAATGAGAGACTAGCTCTTGGTGTTGGGACAGGCACAGGTCACTCTATTTTCCCATCAGGAAGAAGAATTAACCACAGGCTCAGCCTGCCCCCCGGAACCAGAACAGGGCCTGAAGCCATCCTGTGCTTTTGCGGCCAGCTCCCAAAAAAGGGACTTGTAAAATGAAGCTTCAGGGCACTGCAATTCACAAACCTGCAGAGTTATAAATGATAACTCTCGTCCACAAATATATTGAGGGAAGGCAAGGAAGAGGATTTGAAATCAAGGCAGAATTGCAGGAAACAGATTTCAGGAGTTAGATTCGAATCGCCTTTAAAGCACATGAAAAGCGGCAAAACGTTGACAATGATGCCCTTGGCCAAAAAGGGCGTATGCGTTTTTTCCTGAATATATTCAGGAAAAAACGCATACGCCCTTTTTGGCCAACCAAGCAACCTGGAAAGGCAAATCAGCGCTACAAAGAAGTCTCGCTTCCCATCGGTCAAAAGGGCCATGCTGAAAAAGGTGTCAAAACCAGAAATGCAGGACAGGCCATGGAGAAATGGGAGCCTTGCTACACTGATGGGCGGGATGTAAATTGCCAACAGCCACTCTGGAGAAGTGTACGGTGTGTCCTGAAACATCTAAATAACACAGCTTAGAGAGCATAGGGCACTTCCACGCATGGGGGGATAAAGTGGGAAAATTGAAAATCAGCAAGACACAAGCACCCCAAAGTTTAGGGCTGCTCTGTTGACAAGGACCTCCACTTCATTCCACCTTAAATATCCCAGGAAAGCGAAAAATGGATAAAAAAGTTGTGGTCCTTATGTACAATGGAATATCACTCAGCCATGAAATCAATGTCATAAGGCTAGTAGCAGCATGATGAGTGGATTTAGGTAAGACGATTCTAAGTGAAATAAGTCACACAGAAAAGGACACTTCTCATAAGGTGTCACTTATAGAGGGAATGTAAAAACCGTTACACTTGAACTGAATTACAAAACAGAACAGAGTCACACATGCAGAAAACACACTATGGCTGCTTAACGGGAAAGGTGAGGTGGGGTGATACATAAAACAAGAGCTTCAAGTTAGCTCAGATACCGTTCCATAAACCCAATATGTAATAGACAAGACCTACTCCTTGCTCAGAGAACTGGACTCAACACGCCCGATTCACCGCACCAGAATATATCTGACTAGTAATAATCTTAAAACCTATGAATTGATATCTCTCTGTTAGTGTGTCAAGTGGGTGTAAAGCGGCATAAACACAGCCGTGAAAAGCAGCTAAACCCCATTATAAAAATAAATTACTTTTAAAAACCCATGAAACAAAGACAGGGAAAGAGAGAGAAATTCTTACACAATTCGTTCAGGGGCTGTGATCCAACCTGGATTGACCATATCTAGACCCACAGCTGGATGAGACATAAGGGTGGACACTCTTGGGGCTGAGAGGTTTGGTGAGGTTGGGTGAGCAAACGCAGACCCTTTAAAGTAATACTGCGTGCTACCCATCGCATGGGTCCCAAATCTCCAGGTTCAAGGGCATCTTCCTACATCGAAAACATGCATGAGAAACCCAGAAGATGGTACACCGTGTGATGGGGAAAGGTTTCTAAAACGCACCTCATTTCTCATCTCCTTGTGCTCGGGTTCGCCATTCCAGCCACTTTACTAGCAATCTCCCTACTTGGAGCATCAGCACCTTTAACCTCCTGTTCCATACAGGTTGCAATTTGTCCTGAGGATGAACGGGAAGACGGGGAACCAATGAGAGACTAGCTCTTGGTGTTGGGACAGGCACAGGTCACTCTATTTTCCCATCAGGAAGAAGAATTAACCACAGGCTCAGCCTGCCCCCCGGAACCAGAACAGGGCCTGAAGCCATCCTGCGCTTTTGCGGCCAGCTCCCAAAAAAGGGACTTGTAAAATGAAGCTTCAGGGCACTGCAATTCACAAACCTGCAGAGTTATAAATGATAACTCTCGTCCACAAATATATTGAGGGAAGGCAAGGAAGAGGATTTGAAATCAAGGCAGAATTGCAGGAAACAGATTTCAGGAGGTAGATTCGAATCGCCTTTAAAGCACATGAAAAGCGGCAAAACGTTGACAATGATGCCCTTGGCCAAAAAGGGCGTATGCGTTTTTTCCTGAATATATTCAGGAAAAAACGCATACGCCCTTTTTGGCCAACCAAGCAACCTGGAAAGGCAAATCAGCGCTACAAAGAAGTCTCGCTTCCCATCGGTCAAAAGGGCCATGCTGAAAAAAGTGTCAAAACCAGAAATGCAGGACAGGCCATGGAGAAATGGGAGCCTTGCTACACTGATGGGCGGGATGTAAATTGCCAACAGCCACTCTGGAGAAGTGTACGGTGTGTCCTGAAACATCTAAAAAACACAGCTTAGAGAGCATAGGGCACTTCCACGCATGGGGGGATAAAGTGGGAAAATTGAAAATCAGCAAGACACAAGCACCCCAAAGTTTAGGGCTGCTCTGTTGACAAGGACCTCCACTTCATTCCACCTTAAATATCCCAGGAAAGCGAAAAATGGATAAAAAAGTTGTGGTCCTTATGTACAATGGAATATCACTCAGCCATGAAATCAATGTCATAAGGCTAGTAGCAGCATGATGAGTGGATTTAGGTACGACGATTCTAAGTGAAATAAGTCACACAGAAAAGGACACTTCTCATAAGGTGTCACTTATAGAGGGAATGTAAAAACCGTTACACTTGAACTGAATTACAAAACAGAACAGAGTCACACATGCAGAAAACACACTATGGCTGCTTAACGGGAAAGGTGAGGTGGGGTGATACATAAAACAAGAGTTTCAAATTAGCTCAGATACCGTTCCATAAACCCAATATGTAATAGACAAGACCTACTCCTTGCTCAGAGAACTGGACTCAACACGCCCGATTCACCGCACCAGAATATATCTGACTAGTAATAATCTTAAAACCTATGTATTGATATCTCTCTGTTAGTGTGTCAAGTGGGTGTAAAGCGGCATAAACACAGCCGTGAAAAGCAGCTAAACCCCATTATAAAAATAAATTACTTTTAAAAACCCATGAAACAAAGACAGGGAAAGAGAGAGAAATTCTTACAGAATTCGTTCAGGGGCTGTGATCCAACCTGGATTGACCATATCTAGACCCACAGCTGGATGAGACATAAGGGTGGACACTCTTGGGGCTGAGAGGTTTGGTGAGGTAGGGTGAGCAAACGCAGACCCTTTAAAGTAATACTGCGTGCTACCCATCGCATGGGTCCCAAATCTCCAGGTTCAAGGGCATCTTCCTACATCGAAAACATGCATGAGAAACCCAGAAGATGGTACACCGTGTGATGGGGAAAGGTTTCTAAAACGCACCTCATTTCTCATCTCCTTGTGCTCGGGTTCGCCATTCCAGCCACTTTACTAGCAATCTCCCTACTTGGAGCATCAGCACCTTTAACCTCCTGTTCCATACAGGTTGCAATTTGTCCTGAGGATGAACGGGAAGACGGGGAACCAATGAGAGACTAGCTCTTGGTGTTGGGACAGGCACAGGTCACTCTATTTTCCCATCAGGAAGAAGAATTAACCACAGGCTCAGCCTGCCCCCCGGAACCAGAACAGGGCCTGAAGCCATCCTGCGCTTTTGCGGCCAGCTCCCAAAAAAGGGACTTGTAAAATGGAGCTTCAGGGCACTGCAATTCACAAACCTGCAGAGTTATAAATGATAACTCTCGTCCACAAATATATTGAGGGAAGGCAAGGAAGAGGATTTGAAATCAAGGCAGAATTGCAGGAAACAGATTTCAGGAGTTAGATTCGAATCGCCTTTAAAGCACATGAAAAGCGGCAAAACGTTGACAATGATGCCCTTGGCCAAAAAGGGCGTATGCGTTTTTTCCTGAATATATTCAGGAAAAAACGCATACGCCCTTTTTGGCCAACCAAGCAACCTGGAAAGGCAAATCAGCGCTACAAAGAAGTCTCGCTTCCCATCGGTCAAAAGGGCCATGCTGAAAAAGGTGTCAAAACCAGAAATGCAGGACAGGCCATGGAGAAATGGGAGCCTTGCTACACTGATGGGCGGGATGTAAATTGCCAACAGCCACTCTGGAGAAGTGTACGGTGTGTCCTGAAACATCTAAAAAACACAGCTTAGAGAGCATAGGGCACTTCCACGCATGGGGGGATAAAGTGGGAAAATTGAAAATCAGCAAGACACAAGCACCCCAAAGTTTAGGGCTGCTCTGTTGACAAGGACCTCCACTTCATTCCACCTTAAATATCCCAGGAAAGCGAAAAATGGATAAAAAAGTTGTGGTCCTTATGTACAATGGAATATCACTCAGCCATGAAATCAATGTCATAAGGCTAGTAGCAGCATGATGAGTGGATTTAGGTAAGACGATTCTAAGTGAAATAAGTCACACAGAAAAGGACACTTCTCATAAGGTGTCACTTATAGAGGGAATGTGAAAACCGTTACACTTGAACTGAATTACAAAACAGAACAGAGTCACACATGCAGAAAACACACTATGGCTGCTTAACGGGAAAGGTGAGGTGGGGTGATACATAAAACAAGAGCTTCAAGTTAGCTCAGATACCGTTCCATAAACCCAATATGTAATAGACAAGACCTACTCCTTGCTCAGAGAACTGGACTCAACACGCCCGATTCACCGCACCAGAATATATCTGACTAGTA
Source organism: Balaenoptera physalus (assembly GCF_965194825.1). Classification (NCBI taxonomy): domain Eukaryota; kingdom Metazoa; phylum Chordata; class Mammalia; order Artiodactyla; family Balaenopteridae; genus Balaenoptera; species Balaenoptera physalus. The sequence continues at coordinate 798,544 of NW_028126470.1, forward strand.
ATAATCTTAAAACCTATGAATTGATATCTCTCTGTTAGTGTGTCAAGTGGGTGTAAAGCGGCATAAACACAGCCGTGAAAAGCAGCTAAACCCCATTATAAAAATAAATTACTTTTAAAAACCCATGAAACAAAGACAGGGAAAGAGAGAGAAATTCTTACACAATTCGTTCAGGGGCTGTGATCCAACCTGGATTGACCATATCTAGACCCACAGCTGGATGAGACATAAGGGTGGACACTCTTGGGGCTGAGAGGTTTGGTGAGGTTGGGTGAGCAAACGCAGACCCTTTAAAGTAATACTGCGTGCTACCCATCGCATGGGTCCCAAATCTCCAGGTTCAAGGGCATCTTCCTACATCGAAAACATGCATGAGAAACCCAGAAGATGGTACACCGTGTGATGGGGAAAGGTTTCTAAAACGCACCTCATTTCTCATCTCCTTGTGCTCGGGTTCGCCATTCCAGCCACTTTACTAGCAATCTCCCTACTTGGAGCATCAGCACCTTTAACCTCCTGTTCCATACAGGTTGCAATTTGTCCTGAGGATGAACGGGAAGACGGGGAACCAATGAGAGACTAGCTCTTGGTGTTGGGACAGGCACAGGTCACTCTATTTTCCCATCAGGAAGAAGAATTAACCACAGGCTCAGCCTGCCCCCCGGAACCAGAACAGGGCCTGAAGCCATCCTGCGCTTTTGCGGTCAGCTCCCAAAAAAGGGACTTGTAAAATGAAGCTTCAGGGCACTGCAATTCACAAACCTGCAGAGTTATAAATGATAACTCTCGTCCACAAATATATTGAGGGAAGGCAAGGAAGAGGATTTGAAATCAAGGCAGAATTGCAGGAAACAGATTTCAGGAGTTAGATTCGAATCGCCTTTAAAGCACATGAAAAGCGGCAAAACGTTGACAATGATGCCCTTGGCCAAAAAGGGCGTATGCGTTTTTTCCTGAATATATTCAGGAAAAAACGCATACGCCCTTTTTGGCCAACCAAGCAACCTGGAAAGGCAAATCAGCGCTACAAAGAAGTCTCGCTTCCCATCGGTCAAAAGGGCCATGCTGAAAAAAGTGTCAAAACCAGAAATGCAGGACAGGCCATGGAGAAATGGGAGCCTTGCTACACTGATGGGCGGGATGTAAATTGCCAACAGCCACTCTGGAGAAGTGTACGGTGTGTCCTGAAACATCTAAAAAACACAGCTTAGAGAGCATAGGGCACTTCCACGCATGGGGGGATAAAGTGGGAAAATTGAAAATCAGCAAGACACAAGCACCCCAAAGTTTAGGGCTGCCCTGTTGACAAGGACCTCCACTTCATTCCACCTTAAATATCCCAGGAAAGCGAAAAATGGATAAAAAAGTTGTGGTCCTTATGTACAATGGAATATCACTCAGCCATGAAATCAATGTCATAAGGCTAGTAGCAGCATGATGAGTGGATTTAGGTAAGACGATTCTAAGTGAAATAAGTCACACAGAAAAGGACACTTCTCATAAGGTGTCACTTATAGAGGGAATGTAAAAACCGTTACACTTGAACTGAATTACAAAACAGAACAGAGTCACACATGCAGAAAACACACTATGGCTGCTTAACGGGAAAGGTGAGGTGGGGTGATACATAAAACAAGAGCTTCAAATTAGCTCAGATACCGTTCCATAAACCCAATATGTAATAGACAAGACCTACTCCTTGCTCAGAGAACTGGACTCAACACGCCCGATTCACCGCACCAGAATATATCTGACTAGTAATAATCTTAAAACCTATGTATTGATATCTCTCTGTTAGTGTGTCAAGTGGGTGTAAAGCGGCATAAACACAGCCGTGAAAAGCAGCTAAACCCCATTATAAAAATAAATTACTTTTAAAAACCCATGAAACAAAGACAGGGAAAGAGAGAGAAATTCTTACAGAATTCGTTCAGGGGCTGTGATCCAACCTGGATTGACCATATCTAGACCCACAGCTGGATGAGACATAAGGGTGGACACTCTTGGGGCTGAGAGGTTTGGTGAGGTTGGGTGAGCAAACGCAGACCCTTTAAAGTAATACTGCGTGCTACCCATCGCATGGGTCCCAAATCTCCAGGTTCAAGGGCATCTTCCTACATCGAAAACATGCATGAGAAACCCAGAAGATGGTACACCGTGTGATGGGGAAAGGTTTCTAAAAGGCACCTCATTTCTCATCTCCTTGTGCTCGGGTTCGCCATTCCAGCCACTTTACTAGCAATCTCCCTACTTGGAGCATCAGCACCTTTAACCTCCTGTTCCATACAGGTTGCAATTTGTCCTGAGGATGAACGGGAAGACGGGGAACCAATGAGAGACTAGCTCTTGGTGTTGGGACAGGCACAGGTCACTCTATTTTCCCATCAGAAAGAAGAATTAACCACAGGCTCAGCCTGCCCCCCGGAACCAGAACAGGGCCTGAAGCCATCCTGCGCTTTTGCGGCCAGCTCCCAAAAAAGGGACTTGTAAAATGGAGCTTCAGGGCACTGCAATTCACAAACCTGCAGAGTTATAAATGATAACTCTCGTCCACAAATATATTGAGGGAAGGCAAGGAAGAGGATTTGAAATCAAGGCAGAATTGCAGGAAACAGATTTCAGGAGTTAGATTCGAATCGCCTTTAAAGCACATGAAAAGCGGCAAAACGTTGACAATGATGCCCTTGGCCAAAAAGGGCGTATGCGTTTTTTCCTGAATATATTCAGGAAAAAACGCATACGCCCTTTTTGGCCAACCAAGCAACCTGGAAAGGCAAATCAGCGCTACAGGAAGTCTCGCTTCCCATCGGTCAAAAGGGCCATGCTGAAAAAGGTGTCAAAACCAGAAATGCAGGACAGGACATGGAGAAATGGGAGCCTTGCTACACTGATGGGCGGGATGTAAATTGCCAACAGCCACTCTGGAGAAGTGTACGGTGTGTCCTGAAACATCTAAAAAACACAGCTTAGAGAGCATAGGGCACTTCCACGCATGGGGGGATAAAGTGGGAAAATTGAAAATCAGCAAGACACAAGCACCCCAAAGTTTAGGGCTGCCCTGTTGACAAGGACCTCCACTTCATTCCACCTTAAATATCCCAGGAAAGCGAAAAATGGATAAAAAAGTTGTGGTCCTTATGTACAATGGAATATCACTCAGCCATGAAATCAATGTCATAAGGCTAGTAGCAGCATGATGAGTGGATTTAGGTAAGACGATTCTAAGTGAAATAAGTCACACAGAAAAGGACACTTCTCATAAGGTGTCACTTATAGAGGGAATGTAAAAACCGTTACACTTGAACTGAATTACAAAACAGAACAGAGTCACACATGCAGAAAACACACTATGGCTGCTTAACGGGAAAGGTGAGGTGGGGTGATACATAAAACAAGAGCTTCAAGTTAGCTCAGATACCGTTCCATAAACCCAATATGTAATAGACAAGACCTACTCCTTGCTCAGAGAACTGGACTCAACACGCCCGATTCACCGCACCAGAATATATCTGACTAGTAATAATCTTAAAACCTATGAATTGATATCTCTCTGTTAGTGAGTCAAGTGGGTGTAAAGCGGCATAAACACAGCCGTGAAAAGCAGCTAAACCCCATTATAAAAATAAATTACTTTTAAAAACCCATGAAACAAAGACAGGGAAAGAGAGAGCAATTCTTACACAATTCGTTCAGGGGCTGTGATCCAACCTGGATTGACCATATCTAGACCCACAGCTGGATGAGACATAAGGGTGGACACTCTTGGGGCTGAGAGGTTTGGTGAGGTTGGGTGAGCAAACGCAGACCCTTTAAAGTAATACTGCGTGCTACCCATCGCATGGGTCCCAAATCTCCAGGTTCAAGGGCATCTTCCTACATCGAAAACATGCATGAGAAACCCAGAAGATGGTACACCGTGTGATGGGGAAAGGTTTCTAAAACGCACCTCATTTCTCATCTCCTTGTGCTCGGGTTCGCCATTCCAGCCACTTTACTAGCAATCTCCCTACTTGGAGCATCAGCACCTTTAACCTCCTGTTCCATACAGGTTGCAATTTGTCCTGAGGATGAACGGGAAGACGGGGAACCAATGAGAGACTAGCTCTTGGTGTTGGGACAGGCACAGGTCACTCTATTTTCCCATCAGGAAGAAGAATTAACCACAGGCTCAGCCTGCCCCCCGGAACCAGAACAGGGCCTGAAGCCATCCTGCGCTTTTGCGGCCAGCTCCCAAAAAAGGGACTTGTAAAATGAAGCTTCAGGGCACTGCAATTCACAAACCTGCAGAGTTATAAATGATAACTCTCGTCCACAAATATATTGAGGGAAGGCAAGGAAGAGGATTTGAAATCAAGGCAGAATTGCAGGAAACAGATTTCAGGAGTTAGATTCGAATCGCCTTTAAAGCACATGAAAAGCGGCAAAACGTTGACAATGATGCCCTTGGCCAAAAAGGGCGTATGCGTTTTTTCCTGAATATATTCAGGAAAAAACGCATACGCCCTTTTTGGCCAACCAAGCAACCTGGAAAGGCAAATCAGCGCTACAAAGAAGTCTCGCTTCCCATCGGTCAAAAGGGCCATGCTGAAAAAAGTGTCAAAACCAGAAATGCAGGACAGGCCATGGAGAAATGGGAGCCTTGCTACACTGATGGGCGGGATGTAAATTGCCAACAGCCACTCTGGAGAAGTGTACGGTGTGTCCTGAAACATCTAAAAAACACAGCTTAGAGAGCATAGGGCACTTCCACGCATGGGGGGATAAAGTGGGAAAATTGAAAATCAGCAAGACACAAGCACCCCAAAGTTTAGGGCTGCCCTGTTGACAAGGACCTCCACTTCATTCCACCTTAAATATCCCAGGAAAGCGAAAAATGGATAAAAAAGTTGTGGTCCTTATGTACAATGGAATATCACTCAGCCATGAAATCAATGTCATAAGGCTAGTAGCAGCATGATGAGTGGATTTAGGTAAGACGATTCTAAGTGAAATAAGTCACACAGAAAAGGACACTTCTCATAAGGTGTCACTTATAGAGGGAATGTAAAAACCGTTACACTTGAACTGAATTACAAAACAGAACAGAGTCACACATGCAGAAAACACACTATGGCTGCTTAACGGGAAAGGTGAGGTGGGGTGATACATAAAACAAGAGCTTCAAATTAGCTCAGATACCGTTCCATAAACCCAATATGTAATAGACAAGACCTACTCCTTGCTCAGAGAACTGGACTCAACACGCCCGATTCACCGCACCAGAATATATCTGACTAGTAATAATCTTAAAACCTATGTATTGATATCTCTCTGTTAGTGTGTCAAGTGGGTGTAAAGCGGCATAAACACAGCCGTGAAAAGCAGCTAAACCCCATTATAAAAATAAATTACTTTTAAAAACCCATGAAACAAAGACAGGGAAAGAGAGAGAAATTCTTACAGAATTCGTTCAGGGGCTGTGATCCAACCTGGATTGACCATATCTAGACCCACAGCTGGATGAGACATAAGGGTGGACACTCTTGGGGCTGAGAGGTTTGGTGAGGTTGGGTGAGCAAACGCAGACCCTTTAAAGTAATACTGCGTGCTACCCATCGCATGGGTCCCAAATCTCCAGGTTCAAGGGCATCTTCCTACATCGAAAACATGCATGAGAAACCCAGAAGATGGTACACCGTGTGATGGGGAAAGGTTTCTAAAACGCACCTCATTTCTCATCTCCTTGTGCTCGGGTTCGCCATTCCAGCCACTTTACTAGCAATCTCCCTACTTGGAGCATCAGCACCTTTAACCTCCTGTTCCATACAGGTTGCAATTTGTCCTGAGGATGAACGGGAAGACGGGGAACCAATGAGAGACTAGCTCTTGGTGTTGGGACAGGCACAGGTCACTCTATTTTCCCATCAGGAAGAAGAATTAACCACAGGCTCAGCCTGCCCCCCGGAACCAGAACAGGGCCTGAAGCCATCCTGCGCTTTTGCGGCCAGCTCCCAAAAAAGGGACTTGTAAAATGGAGCTTCAGGGCACTGCAATTCACAAACCTGCAGAGTTATAAATGATAACTCTCGTCCACAAATATATTGAGGGAAGGCAAGGAAGAGGATTTGAAATCAAGGCAGAATTGCAGGAAACAGATTTCAGGAGTTAGATTCGAATCGCCTTTAAAGCACATGAAAAGCGGCAAAACGTTGACAATGATGCCCTTGGCCAAAAAGGGCGTATGCGTTTTTTCCTGAATATATTCAGGAAAAAACGCATACGCCCTTTTTGGCCAACCAAGCAACCTGGAAAGGCAAATCAGCGCTACAAAGAAGTCTCGCTTCCCATCGGTCAAAAGGGCCATGCTGAAAAAGGTGTCAAAACCAGAAATGCAGGACAGGCCATGGAGAAATGGGAGCCTTGCTACACTGATGGGCGGGATGTAAATTGCCAACAGCCACTCTGGAGAAGTGTACGGTGTGTCCTGAAACATCTAAAAAACACAGCTTAGAGAGCATAGGGCACTTCCACGCATGGGGGGATAAAGTGGGAAAATTGAAAATCAGCAAGACACAAGCACCCCAAAGTTTAGGGCTGCTCTGTTGACAAGGACCTCCACTTCATTCCACCTTAAATATCCCAGGAAAGCGAAAAATGGATAAAAAAGTTGTGGTCCTTATGTACAATGGAATATCACTCAGCCATGAAATCAATGTCATAAGGCTAGTAGCAGCATGATGAGTGGATTTAGGTACGACGATTCTAAGTGAAATAAGTCACACAGAAAAGGACACTTCTCATAAGGTGTCACTTATAGAGGGAATGTAAAAACCGTTACACTTGAACTGAATTACAAAACAGAACAGAGTCACACATGCAGAAAACACACTATGGCTGCTTAACGGGAAAGGTGAGGTGGGGTGATACATAAAACAAGAGTTTCAAATTAGCTCAGATACCGTTCCATAAACCCAATATGTAATAGACAAGACCTACTCCTTGCTCAGAGAACTGGACTCAACACGCCCGATTCACCGCACAAGAATATATCTGACTAGTAATAATCTTAAAACCTATGTATTGATATCTCTCTGTTAGACTGTCAAGTGGGTGTAAAGCGGCATAAACACAGCCGTGAAAAGCAGCTAAACCCCATTATAAAAATAAATTACTTTAAAAAACCCATGAAACAAAGACAGGGAAAGAGAGAGAAATTCTTACACAATTCGTTCAGGGGCTGTGATGCAACCTGGATTGACCATATCTAGACCCACAGCTGGATGAGACATAAGGGTGGACACTCTTGGGGCTGAGAGGTTTGGTGAGGTTGGGTGAGCCAACGTAGACACTTTAAAGTAATACTGCGTGCTACCCATCGCATGGGTTCCAAATCTCCAGGTTCAAGGGCATCTTCCTACATTGAAAACATGCATGAGAAACCCAGAAGATGGTACACCGTGTGATGGGGAAAGGTTTCTAAAACGCACCTCATTTCTCATCTCCTTGTGCTCGGGTTCGCCATTCCAGCCACTTTACTAGCAATCTCCCTACTTGGAGCATCAGCACCTTTAACCTCCTGTTCCGTACAGGTTGCAATTTGTCCTGTGGATGAACGGGAAGACGGGAAACCAATGAGAGACTAGCTCTTGGTGTTGGGAGAGGCACAGGTCACTCTATTTTCCCATCAGGAAGAAGAATTAACCACAGGCTCAGCCTGCCCCCCGGAACCAGAACAGGGCCTGAAGCCATCCTGCGCTTTTGCGGCCAGCTCCCAAAAAAGCGACTTGTAAAATGGAGCTTCAGGGCACTGCAATTCACAAACCTGCAGAGTTATAAATGATAACTCTCGTCCACAAATATATTGAGGGAAGGCAAAGAAGAGGATTTGAAATCAAGGCAGAATTGCAGGAAACAGATTTCAGGAGGTAGATTCGAATCGCCTTTAAAGCAAATGAAAAGCGGCAAAACGTTGACAATGATGCCCTTGGCCAAAAAGGGCGTATGCGTTTTTTCCTGAATATATTCAGGAAAAAACGCATACGCCCTTTTTGGCCAACCAAGCAACCTGGAAAGGCAAATCAGCGCTACAAAGAAGTCTCGCTTCCCATCGGTCAAAAGGGCCATGCTGAAAAAAGGGTAAAAACCAGAAATGCAGGACAGGCCATGGAGAAATGGGAGCCTTGCTACACTGATGGGCGGGATGTAAATTGCCAACAGCCACTCTGGAGAAGTGTACGGTGTGTCCTGAAACATCTAAAAAACACAGCTTAGAGAGCATAGGGCACTTCCACGCATGGGGAGATAAAGTGGGAAAATTGAAAATCAGCAAGACACAAGCACCCCAAAGTTTAGGGCTGCTCTGTTGACAAGGACCTCCACTTCATTCCACCTTAAATATCCCAGGAAAGCGAAAAATGGATAAAAAAGTTGTGGTCCTTATGTACAATGGAATATCACTCAGCCATGAAATCAATGTCATAAAGCTAGTAGCAGCATGATGAGTGGATTTAGGTAAGACGATTCTAAGTGAAATAAGTCACACAGAAAAGGACACTTCTCATAAGGTGTCACTTATAGAGGGAATGTAAAAACCGTTACACTTGAACTGAATTACAAAACAGAACAGAGTCACACATGCAGAAAACACACTATGGCTGCTTAACGCGAAAGGTGAGGTGGGGTGATACATAAAACAAGAGCTTCAAATTAGCTCAGATACCGTTCCATAAACCCAATATGTAATAGACAAGACCTACTCCTTGCTCAGAGAACTGGACTCAACACGCCCGATTCACCGCACAAGAATATATCTGACTAGTAATAATCTTAAAACCTATGTATTGATATCTCTCTGTTAGAGTGTCAAGTGGGTGTAAAGCGGCATAAACACAGCCGTGAAAAGCAGCTAAACCCCATTATAAAAATAAATTACTTTTAAAAACCCATGAAACAAAGACAGGGAAAGAGAGAGAAATTCTTACACAATTCGTTCAGGGGCTGTGATGCAACCTGGATTGACCATATCTAGACCCACAGCTGGATGAGACATAAGGGTGGACACTCTTGGGGCTGAGAGGTTTGGTGAGGTTGGGTGAGCAAACGCAGACCCTTTAAAGTAATACTGCGTGCTACCCATCGCATGGGTCCCAAATCTCCAGGTTCAAGGGCATCTTCCTACATCGAAAACATGCATGAGAAACCCAGAAGATGGTACACCGTGTGATGGGGAAAGGTTTCTAAAACGCACCTCATTTCTCATCTCCTTGTGCTCGGGTTCGCCATTCCAGCCACTTTACTAGCAATCTCCCTACTTGGAGCATCAGCACCTTTAACCTCCTGTTCCGTACAGGTTGCAATTTGTCCTGTGGATGAACGGGAAGACGGGAAACGAATGAGAGACTAGCTCTTGGTGTTGGGACAGGCACAGGTCACTCTATTTTCCCATCAGGAAGAAGAATTAACCACAGGCTCAGCCTGCCCCCCGGAACCAGAACAGGGCCTGAAGCCATCCTGCGCTTTTGCGGCCAGCTCCCAAAAAAGCGACTTGTAAAATGGAGCTTCAGGGCACTGCAATTCACAAACCTGCAGAGTTATAAATGATAACTCTCGTCCACAAATATATTGAGGGAAGGCAAAGAAGAGGATTTGAAATCAAGGCAGAATTGCAGGAAACAGATTTCAGGAGGTAGATTCGAATCGCCTTTAAAGCAAATGAAAAGCGGCAAAACGTTGACAATGATGCCCTTGGCCAAAAAGGGCGTATGCGTTTTTTCCTGAATATATTCAGGAAAAAACGCATACGCCCTTTTTGGCCAACCAAGCAACCTGGAAAGGCAAATCAGCGCTACAAAGAAGTCTCGCTTCCCATCGGTCAAAAGGGCCATGCTGAAAAAAGGGTAAAAACCAGAAATGCAGGACAGGCCATGGAGAAATGGGAGCCTTGCTACACTGATGGGCGGGATGTAAATTGCCAACAGCCACTCTGGAGAAGTGTACGGTGTGTCCTGAAACATCTAAAAAACACAGCTTAGAGAGCATAGGGCACTTCCACGCATGGGGAGATAAAGTGGGAAAATTGAAAATCAGCAAGACACAAGCACCCCAAAGTTTAGGGCTGCTCTGTTGACAAGGACCTCCACTTCATTCCACCTTAAATATCCCAGGAAAGCGAAAAATGGATAAAAAAGTTGTGGTCCTTATGTACAATGGAATATCACTCAGCCATGAAATCAATGTCATAAAGCTAGTAGCAGCATGATGAGTGGATTTAGGTAAGACGATTCTAAGTGAAATAAGTCACACAGAAAAGGACACTTCTCATAAGGTGTCACTTATAGAGGGAATGTAAAAACCGTTACACTTGAACTGAATTACAAAACAGAACAGAGTCACACATGCAGAAAACACACTATGGCTGCTTAACGCGAAAGGTGAGGTGGGGTGATACATAAAACAAGAGCTTCAAATTAGCTCAGATACCGTTCCATAAACCCAATATGTAATAGACAAGACCTACTCCTTGCTCAGAGAACTGGACTCAACACGCCCGATTCACCGCACAAGAATATATCTGACTAGTAATAATCTTAAAACCTATGTATTGATATCTCTCTGTTAGAGTGTCAAGTGGGTGTAAAGCGGCATAAACACAGCCGTGAAAAGCAGCTAAACCCCATTATAAAAATAAATTACTTTTAAAAACCCATGAAACAAAGACAGGGAAAGAGAGAGAAATTCTTACACAATTCGTTCAGGGGCTGTGATGCAACCTGGATTGACCATATCTAGACCCACAGCTGGATGAGACATAAGGGTGGACACTCTTGGGGCTGAGAGGTTTGGTGAGGTTGGGTGAGCAAACGCAGACCCTTTAAAGTAATACTGCGTGCTACCCATCGCATGGGTCCCAAATCTCCATGTTCAAGGGCATCTTCCTACATCGAAAACATGCATGAGAAACCCAGAAGATGGTACACCGTGTGATGGGGAAAGGTTTCTAAAACGCACCTCATTTCTCATCTCCTTGTGCTCGGGTTCGCCATTCCAGCCACTTTACTAGCAATCTCCCTACTTGGAGCATCAGCACCTTTAACCTCCTGTTCCGTACAGGTTGCAATTTGTCCTGAGGATGAACGGGAAGACGGGAAACCAATGAGAGACTAGCTCTTGTTGTTGGGACAGGCACAGGTCACTCTATTTTCCCATCAGGAAGAAGAATTAACCACAGGCTCAGCCTGCCCCCCGGAACCAGAACAGGGCCTGAAGCCATCCTGCGCTTTTGCGGCCAGCTCCCAAAAAAGCGACTTGTAAAATGGAGCTTCAGGGCACTGCAATTCACAAACCTGCAGAGTTATAAATGATAACTCTCGTCCACAAATATATTGAGGGAAGGCAAAGAAGAGGATTTGAAATCAAGGCAGAATTGCAGGAAACAGATTTCAGGAGGTAGATTCGAATCGCCTTTAAAGCACATGAAAAGCGGCAAAACGTTGACAATGATGCCCTTGGCCAAAAAGGGCGTATGCGTTTTTTCCTGAATATATTCAGGAAAAAACGCATACGCCCTTTTTGGCCAACCAAGCAACCTGGAAAGGCAAATCAGCGCTACAAAGAAGTCTCGCTTCCCATCGGTCAAAAGGGCCATGCCGAAAAAAGTGTCAAAACCAGAAATGCAGGACAGGCCATGGAGAAATGGGAGCCTTGCTACACTGATGGGCGGGATGTAAATTGCCAACAGCCACTCTGGAGAAGTGTACGGTGTGTCCTGAAACATCTAAAAAACACAGCTTAGAGAGCATAGGGCACTTCCACGCATGGGGAGATAAAGTGGGAAAATTGAAAATCAGCAAGACACAAGCACCCCAAAGTTTAGGGCTGCTCTGTTGACAAGGACCTCCACTTCATTCCACCTTAAATATCCCAGGAAAGCGAAAAATGGATAAAAAAGTTGTGGTCCTTATGTACAATGGAATATCACTCAGCCATGAAATCAATGTCGTAAGGCTAGTAGCAGCATGATGAGTGGATTTAGGTAAGACGATTCTAAGTGAAATAAGTCACACAGAAAAGGACACTTCTCATAAGGTGTCACTTATAGAGGGAATGTAAAAACCGTTACACTTGAACTGAATTACAAAACAGAACAGAGTCACACATGCAGAAAACACACTATGGCTGCTTAACGCGAAAGGTGAGGTGGGGTGATACATAAAACAAGAGCTTCAAATTAGCTCAGATACCGTTCCATAAACCCAATATGTAATAGACAAGACCTACTCCTTGCTCAGAGAACTGGACTCAACACGCCCGATTCACCGCACAAGAATATATCTGACTAGTAATAATCTTAAAACCTATGTATTGATATCTCTCTGTTAGAGTGTCAAGTGGGTGTAAAGTGGCATAAACACAGCCGTGAAAAGCAGCTAAACCCCATTATAAAAATAAATTACTTTTAAAAACCCATGAAACAAAGACAGGGAAAGAGAGAGAAATTCTTACACAATTCGTTCAGGGGCTGTGATGCAACCTGGATTGACCATATCTAGACCCACAGCTGGATTAGACATAAGGGTGGACACTCTTGGGGCTGAGAGGTTTGGTGAGGTTGGGTGAGCAAACGCAGACCCTTTAAAGTAATACTGCATGCTACCCATCGCATGGGTCCCAAATCTCCATGTTCAAGGGCATCTTCCTACATCGAAAACATGCATGAGAAACCCAGAAGATGGTACACCGTGTGATGGGGAAAGGTTTCTAAAACGCACCTCATTTCTCATCTCCTTGTGCTCGGGTTCGCCATTCCAGCCACTTTACTAGCAATCTCCCTACTTGGAGCATCAGCACCTTTAACCTCCTGTTCCGTACAGGTTGCAATTTGTCCTGAGGATGAACGGGAAGACGGGAAACCAATGAGAGACTAGCTCTTGTTGTTGGGACAGGCACAGGTCACTCTATTTTCCCATCAGGAAGAAGAATTAACCACAGGCTCAGCCTGCCCCCCGGAACCAGAACAGGGCCTGAAGCCATCCTGCGCTTTTGCGGCCAGCTCCCAAAAAAGCGACTTGTAAAATGGAGCTTCAGGGCACTGCAATTCACAAACCTGCAGAGTTATAAATGATAACTCTCGTCCTCAAATATATTGAGGGAAGGCAAAGAAGAGGATTTGAAATCAAGGCAGAATTGCAGGAAACAGATTTCAGGAGGTAGATTCGAATCGCCTTTAAAGCACATGAAAAGCGGCAAAACGTTGACAATGATGCCCTTGGCCAAAAAGGGCGTATGCGTTTTTTCCTGAATATATTCAGGAAAAAACGCATACGCCCTTTTTGGCCAACCAAGCAACCTGGAAAGGCAAATCAGCGCTACAAAGAAGTCTCGCTTCCCATCGGTCAAAAGGGCCATGCCGAAAAAAGTGTCAAAACCAGAAATGCAGGACAGGCCATGGAGAAATGGGAGCCTTGCTACACTGATGGGCGGGATGTAAATTGCCAACAGCCACTCTGGAGAAGTGTACGGTGTGTCCTGAAACATCTAAAAAACACAGCTTAGAGAGCATAGGGCACTTCCACGCATGGGGAGATAAAGTGGGAAAATTGAAAATCAGCAAGACACAAGCACCCCAAAGTTTAGGGCTGCTCTGTTGACAAGGACCTCCACTTCATTCCACCTTAAATATCCCAGGAAAGCGAAAAATGGATAAAAAAGTTGTGGTCCTTATGTACAATGGAATATCACTCAGCCATGAAATCAATGTCATAAGGCTAGTAGCAGCATGATGAGTGGATTTAGGTAAGACGATTCTAAGTGAAATAAGTCACACAGAAAAGGACACTTCTCATAAGGTGTCACTTATAGAGGGAATGTAAAAACCGTTACACTTGAACTGAATTACAAAACAGAACAGAGTCACACATGCAGAAAACACACTATGGCTGCTTAACGCGAAAGGTGAGGTGGGGTGATACATAAAACAAGAGTTTCAAATTAGCTCAGATACCGTTCCATAAACCCAATATGTAATAGACAAGACCTACTCCTTGCTCAGAGAACTGGACTCAACACGCCCGATTCACCGCACAAGAATATATCTGACTAGTAATAATCTTAAAACCTATGTATTGATATCTCTCTGTTAGAGTGTCAAGTGGGTGTAAAGCGGCATAAACACAGCCGTGAAAAGCAGCTAAACCCCATTATAAAAATAAATTACTTTTAAAAACCCATGAAACAAAGACAGGGAAAGATAGAGAAATTCTTACACAATTCGTTCAGGGGCTGTGATGCAACCTGGATTGACCATATCTAGACCCACAGCTGGATGAGACATAATGGTGGACACTCTTGGGGCTGAGAGGTTTGGTGAGGTTGGGTGAGCAAACGCAGACCCTTTAAAGTAATACTGCGTGCTACCCATCGCATGGGTCCCAAATCTCCAGGTTCAAGGGCATCTTCCTACATCGAAAACATGCATGAGAAACCCAGAAGATGGTACACCGTGTGATGGGGAAAGGTTTCTAAAACGCACCTCATTTCTCTTCTCCTTGAGCTCGGGTTCGCCATTCCAGCCACTTTACTAGCAATCTCCCTACTTGGAGCATCAGCACCTTTAACCTCCTGTTCCGTACAGGTTGCAATTTGTCCTGAGGATGAACGGGAAGACGGGGAACCAATGAGAGACTAGCTCTTGGTGTTGGGACAGGCACAGGTCACTCTATTTTCCCATCAGGAAGAAGAATTAACCACAGGCTCAGCCTGCCCCCCGGAACCAGAACAGGGCCTGAAGCCATCCTGCGCTTTTGCGGCCAGCTCCCAAAAAAGCGACTTTTAAAATGGAGCTTCAGGGCACTGCAATTCACAAACCTGCAGAGTTATAAATGATAACTCTCGTCCACAAATATATTGAGGGAAGACAAAGAAGAGGATTTGAAATCAAGGCAGAATTGCAGGAAACAGATTTCAGGAGGTAGATTCGAATCGCCTTTAAAGCACATGAAAAGCGGCAAAACGTTGACAATGATGCCCTTGGCCAAAAAGGGCGTATGCGTTTTTTCCTGAATATATTCAGGAAAAAACGCATACGCCCTTTTTGGCCAACCAAGCAACCTGGAAAGGCAAATCAGCGCTACAAAGAAGTCTCGCTTCCCATCGGTCAAAAGGGCCATGCTGAAAAAAGTCTCAAAACCAGAAATGCAGGACAGGCCATGGAGAAATGGGAGCCTTGCTACACTGATGGGCGGGATGTAAATTGCCAACAGCCACTCTGGAGAAGGGTACGGTGTGTCCCGAAACATCTAAAAAACACAGCTTAGAGAGCATAGGGCACTTCCACGCATGGGGGCATAAAGTGGGAAAATTGAAAATCAGCAAGACACAAGCACCCCAAAGTTTAGGGCTGCTCTGTTGACAAGGAACTCCACTTCATTCCACCTTAAATATCCCAGGAAAGCGAAAAATGGATAAAAAAGTTGTGGTCCTTATGTACAATGGAATATCACTCAGCCATGAAATCAATGTCATAAGGCTAGTAGCAGCATGATGAGTCGATTTAGGTAAGACGATTCTAAGTGAAATAAGTCACACAGAAAACAACACTTCTCATAAGGTGTCACTTATAGAGGGAATGTAAAAACCGTTACACTTGAACTGAATTACAAAACAGAACAGAGTCACACATGCAGAAAACACACTATGGCTGCTTAACGGGAAAGGTGAGGTGGGGTGATACATAAAACAAGAGTTTCAAATTAGCTCAGATTCCGTTCCATAAACCCAATATGTAATAGACAAGACCTACTCCTTGCTCAGAGAACTGGACTCAACACGCCCGATTCACCGCACAGGAATATATCTGACTAGTAATAATCTTAAAACCTATGTATTGATATCTCTCTGTTAGTGTGTCAAGTGGGTGTAAAGCGGCATAAACACAGCCGTGAAAAGCAGCTAAACCCCATTATAAAAATAAATTACTTTTAAAAACCCATGAAACAAAGACAGGGAAAGAGAGAGAAATTCTTACACAATTCGTTCAGGGGCTGTGATGCAACCTGGATTGACCATATCTAGACCCACAGCTGGATGAGACATAAGGGTGGACACTCTTGGGGCTGAGAGGTTTGGTGAGGTTGGGTGAGCAAACGCAGACCCTTTAAAGTAATACTGCGTGCTACCCATCACATGGGTCCCAAATCTCCAGGTTCAAGGGCATCTTCCTACATCGAAAACATGCATGAGAAACCCAGAAGATGGTACACCGTGTGATGGGGAAAGGTTTCTAAAACGCACCTCATTTCTCTTCTCCTTGAGCTCGGGTTCGCCATTCCAGCCACTTTACTAGCAATCTCCCTACTTGGAGCATCAGCACCTTTAACCTCCTGTTCCGTACAGGTTGCAATTTGTCCTGAGGATGAACGGGAAGACGGGGAACCAATGAGAGACTAGCTCTTGGTGTTGGGACAGGCACAGGTCACTCTATTTTCCCATCAGGAAGAAGAATTAACCACAGGCTCAGCCTGCCCCCCGGAACCAGAACAGGGCCTGAAGCCATCCTGCGCTTTTGCGGCCAGCTCCCAAAAAAGCGACTTGTAAAATGGAGCTTCAGGGCACTGCAATTCACAAACCTGCAGAGTTATAAATGATAACTATCGTCCACAAATATATTGAGGGAAGACAAAGAAGAGGATTTGAAATCAAGGCAGAATTGCAGGAAACAGATTTCAGGAGGTAGATTCGAATCGCCTTTAAAGCACATGAAAAGCGGCAAAACGTTGACAATGATGCCCTTGGCCAAAAAGGGCGTATGCGTTTTTTCCTGAATATATTCAGGAAAAAACGCATACGCCCTTTTTGGCCAACCAAGCAACCTGGAAAGGCAAATCAGCGCTACAAAGAAGTCTCGCTTCCCATCGGTCAAAAGGGCCATGCTGAAAAAAGTCTCAAAACCAGAAATGCAGGACAGGCCATGGAGAAATGGGAGCCTTGCTACACTGATGGGCGGGATGTAAATTGCCAACAGCCACTCTGGAGAAGGGTACGGTGTGTCCCGAAACATCTAAAAAACACAGCTTAGAGAGCATAGGGCACTTCCACGCATGGGGGCATAAAGTGGGAAAATTGAAAATCAGCAAGACACAAGCACCCCAAAGTTTAGGGCTGCTCTGTTGACAAGGAACTCCACTTCATTCCACCTTAAATATCCCAGGAAAGCGAAAAATGGATAAAAAAGTTGTGGTCCTTATGTACAATGGAATATCACTCAGCCATGAAATCAATGTCATAAGGCTAGTAGCAGCATGATGAGTGGATTTAGGTAAGACGATTCTAAGTGAAATAAGTCACACAGAAAAGGACACTTCTCATAAGGTGTCACTTATAGAGGGAATGTAAAAACCGTTACACTTGAACTGAATTACAAAACAGAACAGAGTCACACATGCAGAAAACACACTATGGCTGCTTAACGCGAAAGGTGAGGTGGGGTGATACATAAAACAAGAGTTTCAAATTAGCTCAGATACCGTTCCATAAACCCAATATGTAATAGACAAGACCTACTCCTTGCTCAGAGAACTGGACTCAACACGCCCGATTCACCGCACAAGAATATATCTGACTAGTAATAATCTTAAAACCTATGTATTGATATCTCTCTGTTACAGTGTCAAGTGGGTGTAAAGCGGCATAAACACAGCCGTGAAAAGCAGCTAAACCCCATTATAAAAATAAATTACTTTTAAAAACCCATGAAACAAAGACAGGGAAAGATAGAGAAATTCTTAGACAATTCGTTCAGGGGCTGTGATGCAACCTGGATTGACCATATCTAGACCCACAGCTGGATGAGACATAATGGTGGACACTCTTGGGGCTGAGAGGTTTGGTGAGGTTGGGTGAGCAAACGCAGACCCTTTAAAGTAATACTGCGTGCTACCCATCGCATGGGTCCCAAATCTCCAGGTTCAAGGGCATCTTCCTACATCGAAAACATGCATGAGAAACCCAGAAGATGGTACACCGTGTGATGGGGAAAGGTTTCTAAAACGCACCTCATTTCTCTTCTCCTTGAGCTCGGGTTCGCCATTCCAGCCACTTTACTAGCAATCTCCCTACTTGGAGCATCAGCACCTTTAACCTCCTGTTCCGTACAGGTTGCAATTTGTCCTGAGGATGAACGGGAAGACGGGGAACCAATGAGAGACTAGCTCTTGGTGTTGGGACAGGCACAGGTCACTCTATTTTCCCATCAGGAAGAAGAATTAACCACAGGCTCAGCCTGCCCCCCGGAACCAGAACAGGGCCTGAAGCCATCCTGCGCTTTTGCGGCCAGCTCCCAAAAAAGCGACTTTTAAAATGGAGCTTCAGGGCACTGCAATTCACAAACCTGCAGAGTTATAAATGATAACTCTCGTCCACAAATATATTGAGGGAAGACAAAGAAGAGGATTTGAAATCAAGGCAGAATTGCAGGAAACAGATTTCAGGAGGTAGATTCGAATCGCCTTTAAAGCACATGAAAAGCGGCAAAACGTTGACAATGATGCCCTTGGCCAAAAAGGGCGTATGCGTTTTTTCCTGAATATATTCAGGAAAAAACGCATACGCCCTTTTTGGCCAACCAAGCAACCTGGAAAGGCAAATCAGCGCTACAAAGAAGTCTCGCTTCCCATCGGTCAAAAGGGCCATGCTGAAAAAAGTCTCAAAACCAGAAATGCAGGACAGGCCATGGAGAAATGGGAGCCTTGCTACACTGATGGGCGGGATGTAAATTGCCAACAGCCACTCTGGAGAAGGGTACGGTGTGTCCCGAAACATCTAAAAAACACAGCTTAGAGAGCATAGGGCACTTCCACGCATGGGGGCATAAAGTGGGAAAATTGAAAATCAGCAAGACACAAGCACCCCAAAGTTTAGGGCTGCTCTGTTGACAAGGAACTCCACTTCATTCCACCTTAAATATCCCAGGAAAGCGAAAAATGGATAAAAAAGTTGTGGTCCTTATGTACAATGGAATATCACTCAGCCATGAAATCAATGTCATAAGGCTAGTAGCAGCATGATGAGTCGATTTAGGTAAGACGATTATAAGTGAAATAAGTCACACAGAAAAGAACACTTCTCATAAGGTGTCACTTATAGAGGGAATGTAAAAACCGTTACACTTGAACTGAATTACAAAACAGAACAGAGTCACACATGCAGAAAACACACTATGGCTGCTTAACGGGAAAGGTGAGGTGGGGTGATACATAAAACAAGAGTTTCAAATTAGCTCAGATTCCGTTCCATAAACCCAATATGTAATAGACAAGACCTACTCCTTGCTCAGAGAACTGGACTCAACACGCCCGATTCACCGCACAGGAATATATCTGACTAGTAATAATCTTAAAACCTATGTATTGATATCTCTCTGTTAGTGTGTCAAGTGGGTGTAAAGCGGCATAAACACAGCCGTGAAAAGCAGCTAAACCCCATTATAAAAATAAATTACTTTTAAAAACCCATGAAACAAAGACAGGGAAAGAGAGAGAAATTCTTACACAATTCGTTCAGGGGCTGTGATGCAACCTGGATTGACCATATCTAGACCCACAGCTGGATGAGACATAAGGGTGGACACTCTTGGGGCTGAGAGGTTTGGTGAGGTTGGGTGAGCAAACGCAGACCCTTTAAAGTAATACTGCGTGCTACCCATCGCATGGGTCCCAAATCTCCAGGTTCAAGGGCATCTTCCTACATCGAAAACATGCATGAGAAACCCAGAAGATGGTACACCGTGTGATGGGGAAAGGTTTCTAAAACGCACCTCATTTCTCTTCTCCTTGAGCTCGGGTTCGCCATTCCAGCCACTTTACTAGCAATCTCCCTACTTGGAGCATCAGCACCTTTAACCTCCTGTTCCGTACAGGTTGCAATTTGTCCTGAGGATGAACGGGAAGACGGGGAACCAATGAGAGACTAGCTCTTGGTGTTGGGACAGGCACAGGTCACTCTATTTTCCCATCAGGAAGAAGAATTAACCACAGGCTCAGCCTGCCCCCCGGAACCAGAACAGGGCCTGAAGCCATCCTGCGCTTTTGCGGCCAGCTCCCAAAAAAGCGACTTGTAAAATGGAGCTTCAGGGCACTGCAATTCACAAACCTGCAGAGTTATAAATGATAACTCTCGTCCACAAATATATTGAGGGAAGGCAAGGAAGAGGATTTGAAATCAAGGCAGAATTGCAGGAAACAGATTTCAGGAGTTAGATTCGAATCGCCTTTAAAGCACATGAAAAGCGGCAAAACGTTGACAATGATGCCCTTGGCCAAAAAGGGCGTATGCGTTTTTTCCTGAATATATTCAGGAAAAAACGCATACGCCCTTTTTGGCCAACCAAGCAACCTGGAAAGGCAAATCAGCGCTACAAAGAAGTCTCGCTTCCCATCGGTCAAAAGGGCCATGCTGAAAAAGGTGTCAAAACCAGAAATGCAGGACAGGCCATGGAGAAATGGGAGCCTTGCTACACTGATGGGCGGGATGTAAATTGCCAACAGCCACTCTGGAGAAGTGTACGGTGTGTCCTGAAACATCAAAAAAACACAGCTTAGAGAGCATAGGGCACTTCCACGCATGGGGGGATAAAGTGGGAAAATTGAAAATCAGCAAGACACAAGCACCCCAAAGTTTAGGGCTGCTCTGTTGACAAGGACCTCCACTTCATTCCACCTTAAATATCCCAGGAAAGCGAAAAATGGATAAAAAAGTTGTGGTCCTTATGTACAATGGAATATCACTCAGCCATGAAATCAATGTCATAAGGCTAGTAGCAGCATGATGAGTGGATTTAGGTACGACGATTCTAAGTGAAATAAGTCACACAGAAAAGGACACTTCTCATAAGGTGTCACTTATAGAGGGAATGTAAAAACCGTTACACTTGAACTGAATTACAAAACAGAACAGAGTCACACATGCAGAAAACACACTATGGCTGCTTAACGGGAAATGTGAGGTGGGGTGATACATAAAACAAGAGTTTCAAATTAGCTCAGATACCGTTCCATAAACCCAATATGTAATAGACAAGACCTACTCCTTGCTCAGAGAACTGGACTCAACACGCCCGATTCACCGCACAGGAATATATCTGACTAGTAATAATCTTAAAACCTATGTATTGATATCTCTCTGTTAGTGTGTCAAGTGGGTGTAAAGCGGCATAAACACAGCCGTGAAAAGCAGCTAAACCCCATTATAAAAATAAATTACTTTTAAAAACCCATGAAACAAAGACAGGGAAAGAGAGAGAAATTCTTACACAATTCGTTCAGGGGCTGTGATGCAACCTGGATTGACCATATCTAGACCCACAGCTGGATGAGACATAAGGGTGGACACTCTTGGGGCTGAGAGGTTTGGTGAGGTTGGGTGAGCAAACGCAGACCCTTTAAAGTAATACTGCGTGCTACCCATCGCATGGGTCCCAAATCTCCAGGTTCAAGGGCATCTTCCTACATCGAAAACATGCATGAGAAACCCAGAAGATGGTACACCGTGTGATGGGGAAAGGTTTCTAAAACGCACCTCATTTCTCTTCTCCTTGAGCTCGGGTTCGCCATTCCAGCCACTTTACTAGCAATCTCCCTACTTGGAGCATCAGCACCTTTAACCTCCTGTTCCGTACAGGTTGCAATTTGTCCTGAGGATGAACGGGAAGACGGGGAACCAATGAGAGACTAGCTCTTGGTGTTGGGACAGGCACAGGTCACTCTATTTTCCCATCAGGAAGAAGAATTAACCACAGGCTCAGCCTGCCCCCCGGAACCAGAACAGGGCCTGAAGCCATCCTGCGCTTTTGCGGCCAGCTCCCAAAAAAGCGACTTGTAAAATGGAGCTTCAGGGCACTGCAATTCACAAACCTGCAGAGTTATAAATGATAACTATCGTCCACAAATATATTGAGGGAAGACAAAGAAGAGGATTTGAAATCAAGGCAGAATTGCAGGAAACAGATTTCAGGAGGTAGATTCGAATCGCCTTTAAAGCACATGAAAAGCGGCAAAACGTTGACAATGATGCCCTTGGCCAAAAAGGGCGTATGCGTTTTTTCCTGAATATATTCAGGAAAAAACGCATACGCCCTTTTTGGCCAACCAAGCAACCTGGAAAGGCAAATCAGCGCTACAAAGAAGTCTCGCTTCCCATCGGTCAAAAGGGCCATGCTGAAAAAAGTCTCAAAACCAGAAATGCAGGACAGGCCATGGAGAAATGGGAGCCTTGCTACACTGATGGGCGGGATGTAAATTGCCAACAGCCACTCTGGAGAAGGGTACGGTGTGTCCCGAAACATCTAAAAAACACAGCTTAGAGAGCATAGGGCACTTCCACGCATGGGGGCATAAAGTGGGAAAATTGAAAATCAGCAAGACACAAGCACCCCAAAGTTTAGGGCTGCTCTGTTGACAAGGAACTCCACTTCATTCCACCTTAAATATCCCAGGAAAGCGAAAAATGGATAAAAAAGTTGTGGTCCTTATGTACAATGGAATATCACTCAGCCATGAAATCAATGTCATAAGGCTAGTAGCAGCATGATGAGTGGATTTAGGTAAGACGATTCTAAGTGAAATAAGTCACACAGAAAAGGACACTTCTCATAAGGTGTCACTTATAGAGGGAATGTAAAAACCGTTACACTTGAACTGAATTACAAAACAGAACAGAGTCACACATGCAGAAAACACACTATGGCTGCTTAACGCGAAAGGTGAGGTGGGGTGATACATAAAACAAGAGTTTCAAATTAGCTCAGATACCGTTCCATAAACCCAATATGTAATAGACAAGACCTACTCCTTGCTCAGAGAACTGGACTCAACACGCCCGATTCACCGCACAAGAATATATCTGACTAGTAATAATCTTAAAACCTATGTATTGATATCTCTCTGTTAGAGTGTCAAGTGGGTGTAAAGCGGCATAAACACAGCCGTGAAAAGCAGCTAAACCCCATTATAAAAATAAATTACTTTTAAAAACCCATGAAACAAAGACAGGGAAAGAGAGAGAAATTCTTACACAATTCGTTCAGGGGCTGTGATGCAACCTGGATTGACCATATCTAGACCCACAGCTGGATGAGACATAATGGTGGACACTCTTGGGGCTGAGAGGTTTGGTGAGGTTGGGTGAGCAAACGCAGACCCTTTAAAGTAATACTGCGTGCTACCCATCGCATGGGTCCCAAATCTCCAGGTTCAAGGGCATCTTCCTACATCGAAAACATGCATGAGAAACCCAGAAGATGGTACACCGTGTGATGG
This sequence comes from Balaenoptera physalus, assembly GCF_965194825.1. Lineage (NCBI taxonomy): Eukaryota > Metazoa > Chordata > Mammalia > Artiodactyla > Balaenopteridae > Balaenoptera > Balaenoptera physalus. The sequence continues at coordinate 821,829 of NW_028126470.1, forward strand.
GGAAAGGTTTCTAAAACGCACCTCATTTCTCTTCTCCTTGAGCTCGGGTTCGCCATTCCAGCCACTTTACTAGCAATCTCCCTACTTGGAGCATCAGCACCTTTAACCTCCTGTTCCGTACAGGTTGCAATTTGTCCTGAGGATGAACGGGAAGACGGGGAACCAATGAGAGACTAGCTCTTGGTGTTGGGACAGGCACAGGTCACTCTATTTTCCCATCAGGAAGAAGAATTAACCACAGGCTCAGCCTGCCCCCCGGAACCAGAACAGGGCCTGAAGCCATCCTGCGCTTTTGCGGCCAGCTCCCAAAAAAGCGACTTTTAAAATGGAGCTTCAGGGCACTGCAATTCACAAACCTGCAGAGTTATAAATGATAACTCTCGTCCACAAATATATTGAGGGAAGACAAAGAAGAGGATTTGAAATCAAGGCAGAATTGCAGGAAACAGATTTCAGGAGGTAGATTCGAATCGCCTTTAAAGCACATGAAAAGCGGCAAAACGTTGACAATGATGCCCTTGGCCAAAAAGGGCGTATGCGTTTTTTCCTGAATATATTCAGGAAAAAACGCATACGCCCTTTTTGGCCAACCAAGCAACCTGGAAAGGCAAATCAGCGCTACAAAGAAGTCTCGCTTCCCATCGGTCAAAAGGGCCATGCTGAAAAAAGTCTCAAAACCAGAAATGCAGGACAGGCCATGGAGAAATGGGAGCCTTGCTACACTGATGGGCGGGATGTAAATTGCCAACAGCCACTCTGGAGAAGGGTACGGTGTGTCCCGAAACATCTAAAAAACACAGCTTAGAGAGCATAGGGCACTTCCACGCATGGGGGCATAAAGTGGGAAAATTGAAAATCAGCAAGACACAAGCACCCCAAAGTTTAGGGCTGCTCTGTTGACAAGGAACTCCACTTCATTCCACCTTAAATATCCCAGGAAAGCGAAAAATGGATAAAAAAGTTGTGGTCCTTATGTACAATGGAATATCACTCAGCCATGAAATCAATGTCATAAGGCTAGTAGCAGCATGATGAGTCGATTTAGGTAAGACGATTATAAGTGAAATAAGTCACACAGAAAAGAACACTTCTCATAAGGTGTCACTTATAGAGGGAATGTAAAAACCGTTACACTTGAACTGAATTACAAAACAGAACAGAGTCACACATGCAGAAAACACACTATGGCTGCTTAACGGGAAAGGTGAGGTGGGGTGATACATAAAACAAGAGTTTCAAATTAGCTCAGATTCCGTTCCATAAACCCAATATGTAATAGACAAGACCTACTCCTTGCTCAGAGAACTGGACTCAACACGCCCGATTCACCGCACAGGAATATATCTGACTAGTAATAATCTTAAAACCTATGTATTGATATCTCTCTGTTAGTGTGTCAAGTGGGTGTAAAGCGGCATAAACACAGCCGTGAAAAGCAGCTAAACCCCATTATAAAAATAAATTACTTTTAAAAACCCATGAAACAAAGACAGGGAAAGAGAGAGAAATTCTTACACAATTCGTTCAGGGGCTGTGATGCAACCTGGATTGACCATATCTAGACCCACAGCTGGATGAGACATAAGGGTGGACACTCTTGGGGCTGAGAGGTTTGGTGAGGTTGGGTGAGCAAACGCAGACCCTTTAAAGTAATACTGCGTGCTACCCATCGCATGGGTCCCAAATCTCCAGGTTCAAGGGCATCTTCCTACATCGAAAACATGCATGAGAAACCCAGAAGATGGTACACCGTGTGATGGGGAAAGGTTTCTAAAACGCACCTCATTTCTCTTCTCCTTGAGCTCGGGTTCGCCATTCCAGCCACTTTACTAGCAATCTCCCTACTTGGAGCATCAGCACCTTTAACCTCCTGTTCCGTACAGGTTGCAATTTGTCCTGAGGATGAACGGGAAGACGGGGAACCAATGAGAGACTAGCTCTTGGTGTTGGGACAGGCACAGGTCACTCTATTTTCCCATCAGGAAGAAGAATTAACCACAGGCTCAGCCTGCCCCCCGGAACCAGAACAGGGCCTGAAGCCATCCTGCGCTTTTGCGGCCAGCTCCCAAAAAAGCGACTTGTAAAATGGAGCTTCAGGGCACTGCAATTCACAAACCTGCAGAGTTATAAATGATAACTCTCGTCCACAAATATATTGAGGGAAGGCAAGGAAGAGGATTTGAAATCAAGGCAGAATTGCAGGAAACAGATTTCAGGAGTTAGATTCGAATCGCCTTTAAAGCACATGAAAAGCGGCAAAACGTTGACAATGATGCCCTTGGCCAAAAAGGGCGTATGCGTTTTTTCCTGAATATATTCAGGAAAAAACGCATACGCCCTTTTTGGCCAACCAAGCAACCTGGAAAGGCAAATCAGCGCTACAAAGAAGTCTCGCTTCCCATCGGTCAAAAGGGCCATGCTGAAAAAGGTGTCAAAACCAGAAATGCAGGACAGGCCATGGAGAAATGGGAGCCTTGCTACACTGATGGGCGGGATGTAAATTGCCAACAGCCACTCTGGAGAAGTGTACGGTGTGTCCTGAAACATCTAAAAAACACAGCTTAGAGAGCATAGGGCACTTCCACGCATGGGGGGATAAAGTGGGAAAATTGAAAATCAGCAAGACACAAGCACCCCAAAGTTTAGGGCTGCTCTGTTGACAAGGACCTCCACTTCATTCCACCTTAAATATCCCAGGAAAGCGAAAAATGGATAAAAAAGTTGTGGTCCTTATGTACAATGGAATATCACTCAGCCATGAAATCAATGTCATAAGGCTAGTAGCAGCATGATGAGTGGATTTAGGTACGACGATTCTAAGTGAAATAAGTCACACAGAAAAGGACACTTCTCATAAGGTGTCACTTATAGAGGGAATGTAAAAACCGTTACACTTGAACTGAATTACAAAACAGAACAGAGTCACACATGCAGAAAACACACTATGGCTGCTTAACGGGAAAGGTGAGGTGGGGTGATACATAAAACAAGAGTTTCAAATTAGCTCAGATACCGTTCCATAAACCCAATATGTAATAGACAAGACCTACTCCTTGCTCAGAGAACTGGACTCAACACGCCCGATTCACCGCACAAGAATATATCTGACTAGTAATAATCTTAAAACCTATGTATTGATATCTCTCTGTTAGACTGTCAAGTGGGTGTAAAGCGGCATAAACACAGCCGTGAAAAGCAGCTAAACCCCATTATAAAAATAAATTACTTTTAAAAACCCATGAAACAAAGACAGGGAAAGAGAGAGAAATTCTTACACAATTCGTTCAGGGGCTGTGATGCAACCTGGATTGACCATATCTAGACCCACAGCTGGATGAGACATAAGGGTGGACACTCTTGGGGCTGAGAGGTTTGGTGAGGTTGGGTGAGCCAACGTAGACACTTTAAAGTAATACTGCGTGCTACCCATCGCATGGGTTCCAAATCTCCAGGTTCAAGGGCATCTTCCTACATTGAAAACATGCATGAGAAACCCAGAAGATGGTACACCGTGTGATGGGGAAAGGTTTCTAAAACGCACCTCATTTCTCATCTCCTTGTGCTCGGGTTCGCCATTCCAGCCACTTTACTAGCAATCTCCCTACTTGGAGCATCAGCACCTTTAACCTCCTGTTCCGTACAGGTTGCAATTTGTCCTGTGGATGAACGGGAAGACGGGAAACCAATGAGAGACTAGCTCTTGGTGTTGGGACAGGCACAGGTCACTCTATTTTCCCATCAGGAAGAAGAATTAACCACAGGCTCAGCCTGCCCCCCGGAACCAGAACAGGGCCTGAAGCCATCCTGCGCTTTTGCGGCCAGCTCCCAAAAAAGCGACTTGTAAAATGGAGCTTCAGGGCACTGCAATTCACAAACCTGCAGAGTTATAAATGATAACTCTCGTCCACAAATATATTGAGGGAAGGCAAAGAAGAGGATTTGAAATCAAGGCAGAATTGCAGGAAACAGATTTCAGGAGGTAGATTCGAATCGCCTTTAAAGCAAATGAAAAGCGGCAAAACGTTGACAATGATGCCCTTGGCCAAAAAGGGCGTATGCGTTTTTTCCTGAATATATTCAGGAAAAAACGCATACGCCCTTTTTGGCCAACCAAGCAACCTGGAAAGGCAAATCAGCGCTACAAAGAAGTCTCGCTTCCCATCGGTCAAAAGGGCCATGCTGAAAAAAGGGTAAAAACCAGAAATGCAGGACAGGCCATGGAGAAATGGGAGCCTTGCTACACTGATGGGCGGGATGTAAATTGCCAACAGCCACTCTGGAGAAGTGTACGGTGTGTCCTGAAACATCTAAAAAACACAGCTTAGAGAGCATAGGGCACTTCCACGCATGGGGAGATAAAGTGGGAAAATTGAAAATCAGCAAGACACAAGCACCCCAAAGTTTAGGGCTGCTCTGTTGACAAGGACCTCCACTTCATTCCACCTTAAATATCCCAGGAAAGCGAAAAATGGATAAAAAAGTTGTGGTCCTTATGTACAATGGAATATCACTCAGCCATGAAATCAATGTCATAAGGCTAGTAGCAGCATGATGAGTGGATTTAGGTAAGACGATTCTAAGTGAAATAAGTCACACAGAAAAGGACACTTCTCATAAGGTGTCACTTATAGAGGGAATGTAAAAACCGTTACACTTGAACTGAATTACAAAACAGAACAGAGTCACACATGCAGAAAACACACTATGGCTGCTTAACGCGAAAGGTGAGGTGGGGTGATACATAAAACAAGAGCTTCAAATTAGCTCAGATACCGTTCCATAAACCCAATATGTAATAGACAAGACCTACTCCTTGCTCAGAGAACTGGACTCAACACGCCCGATTCACCGCACAAGAATATATCTGACTAGTAATAATCTTAAAACCTATGTATTGATATCTCTCTGTTAGAGTGTCAAGTGGGTGTAAAGCGGCATAAACACAGCCGTGAAAAGCAGCTAAACCCCATTATAAAAATAAATTACTTTTAAAAACCCATGAAACAAAGACAGGGAAAGAGAGAGAAATTCTTACACAATTCGTTCAGGGGCTGTGATGCAACCTGGATTGACCATATCTAGACCCACAGCTGGATGAGACATAAGGGTGGACACTCTTGGGGCTGAGAGGTTTGGTGAGGTTGGGTGAGCAAACGCAGACCCTTTAAAGTAATACTGCGTGCTACCCATCGCATGGGTCCCAAATCTCCATGTTCAAGGGCATCTTCCTACATCGAAAACATGCATGAGAAACCCAGAAGATGGTACACCGTGTGATGGGGAAAGGTTTCTAAAACGCACCTCATTTCTCATCACCTTGTGCTCGGGTTCGCCATTCCAGCCACTTTACTAGCAATCTCCCTACTTGGAGCATCAGCACCTTTAACCTCCTGTTCCGTACAGGTTGCAATTTGTCCTGAGGATGAACGGGAAGACGGGAAACCAATGAGAGACTAGCTCTTGTTGTTGGGACAGGCACAGGTCACTCTATTTTCCCATCAGGAAGAAGAATTAACCACAGGCTCAGCCTGCCCCCCGGAACCAGAACAGGGCCTGAAGCCATCCTGCGCTTTTGCGGCCAGCTCCCAAAAAAGCGACTTGTAAAATGGAGCTTCAGGGCACTGCAATTCACAAACCTGCAGAGTTATAAATGATAACTCTCGTCCACAAATATATTGAGGGAAGGCAAAGAAGAGGATTTGAAATCAAGGCAGAATTGCAGGAAACAGATTTCAGGAGGTAGATTCGAATCGCCTTTAAAGCACATGAAAAGCGGCAAAACGTTGACAATGATGCCCTTGGCCAAAAAGGGCGTATGCGTTTTTTCCTGAATATATTCAGGAAAAAACGCATACGCCCTTTTTGGCCAACCAAGCAACCTGGAAAGGCAAATCAGCGCTACAAAGAAGTCTCGCTTCCCATCGGTCAAAAGGGCCATGCCGAAAAAAGTGTCAAAACCAGAAATGCAGGACAGGCCATGGAGAAATGGGAGCCTTGCTACACTGATGGGCGGGATGTAAATTGCCAACAGCCACTCTGGAGAAGTGTACGGTGTGTCCTGAAACATCTAAAAAACACAGCTTAGAGAGCATAGGGCACTTCCACGCATGGGGAGATAAAGTGGGAAAACTGAAAATCAGCAAGACACAAGCACCCCAAAGTTTAGGGCTGCTCTGTTGACAAGGACCTCCACTTCATTCCACCTTAAATATCCCAGGAAAGCGAAAAATGGATAAAAAAGTTGTGGTCCTTATGTACAATGGAATATCACTCAGCCATGAAATCAATGTCATAAGGCTAGTAGCAGCATGATGAGTGGATTTAGGTACGACGATTCTAAGTGAAATAAGTCACACAGAAAAGGACACTTCTCATAAGGTGTCACTTATAGAGGGAATGTAAAAACCGTTACACTTGAACTGAATTACAAAACAGAACAGAGTCACACATGCAGAAAACACACTATGGCTGCTTAACGGGAAATGTGAGGTGGGGTGATACATAAAACAAGAGTTTCAAATTAGCTCAGATACCGTTCCATAAACCCAATATGTAATAGACAAGACCTACTCCTTGCTCAGAGAACTGGACTCAACACGCCCGATTCACCGCACAGGAATATATCTGACTAGTAATAATCTTAAAACCTATGTATTGATATCTCTCTGTTAGTGTGTCAAGTGGGTGTAAAGCGGCATAAACACAGCCGTGAAAAGCAGCTAAACCCCATTATAAAAATAAATTACTTTTAAAAACCCATGAAACAAAGACAGGGAAAGAGAGAGAAATTCTTACACAATTCGTTCAGGGGCTGTGATGCAACCTGGATTGACCATATCTAGACCCACAGCTGGATGAGACATAAGGGTGGACACTCTTGGGGCTGAGAGGTTTGGTGAGGTTGGGTGAGCAAACGCAGACCCTTTAAAGTAATACTGCGTGCTACCCATCGCATGGGTCCCAAATCTCCAGGTTCAAGGGCATCTTCCTACATCGAAAACATGCATGAGAAACCCAGAAGATGGTACACCGTGTGATGGGGAAAGGTTTCTAAAACGCACCTCATTTCTCTTCTCCTTGAGCTCGGGTTCGCCATTCCAGCCACTTTACTAGCAATCTCCCTACTTGGAGCATCAGCACCTTTAACCTCCTGTTCCGTACAGGTTGCAATTTGTCCTGAGGATGAACGGGAAGACGGGGAACCAATGAGAGACTAGCTCTTGGTGTTGGGACAGGCACAGGTCACTCTATTTTCCCATCAGGAAGAAGAATTAACCACAGGCTCAGCCTGCCCCCCGGAACCAGAACAGGGCCTGAAGCCATCCTGCGCTTTTGCGGCCAGCTCCCAAAAAAGCGACTTGTAAAATGGAGCTTCAGGGCACTGCAATTCACAAACCTGCAGAGTTATAAATGATAACTATCGTCCACAAATATATTGAGGGAAGACAAAGAAGAGGATTTGAAATCAAGGCAGAATTGCAGGAAACAGATTTCAGGAGGTAGATTCGAATCGCCTTTAAAGCACATGAAAAGCGGCAAAACGTTGACAATGATGCCCTTGGCCAAAAAGGGCGTATGCGTTTTTTCCTGAATATATTCAGGAAAAAACGCATACGCCCTTTTTGGCCAACCAAGCAACCTGGAAAGGCAAATCAGCGCTACAAAGAAGTCTCGCTTCCCATCGGTCAAAAGGGCCATGCTGAAAAAAGTCTCAAAACCAGAAATGCAGGACAGGCCATGGAGAAATGGGAGCCTTGCTACACTGATGGGCGGGATGTAAATTGCCAACAGCCACTCTGGAGAAGGGTACGGTGTGTCCCGAAACATCTAAAAAACACAGCTTAGAGAGCATAGGGCACTTCCACGCATGGGGGCATAAAGTGGGAAAATTGAAAATCAGCAAGACACAAGCACCCCAAAGTTTAGGGCTGCTCTGTTGACAAGGAACTCCACTTCATTCCACCTTAAATATCCCAGGAAAGCGAAAAATGGATAAAAAAGTTGTGGTCCTTATGTACAATGGAATATCACTCAGCCATGAAATCAATGTCATAAGGCTAGTAGCAGCATGATGAGTGGATTTAGGTAAGACGATTCTAAGTGAAATAAGTCACACAGAAAAGGACACTTCTCATAAGGTGTCACTTATAGAGGGAATGTAAAAACCGTTACACTTGAACTGAATTACAAAACAGAACAGAGTCACACATGCAGAAAACACACTATGGCTGCTTAACGCGAAAGGTGAGGTGGGGTGATACATAAAACAAGAGTTTCAAATTAGCTCAGATACCGTTCCATAAACCCAATATGTAATAGACAAGACCTACTCCTTGCTCAGAGAACTGGACTCAACACGCCCGATTCACCGCACAAGAATATATCTGACTAGTAATAATCTTAAAACCTATGTATTGATATCTCTCTGTTAGAGTGTCAAGTGGGTGTAAAGCGGCATAAACACAGCCGTGAAAAGCAGCTAAACCCCATTATAAAAATAAATTACTTTTAAAAACCCATGAAACAAAGACAGGGAAAGATAGAGAAATTCTTAGACAATTCGTTCAGGGGCTGTGATGCAACCTGGATTGACCATATCTAGACCCACAGCTGGATGAGACATAATGGTGGACACTCTTGGGGCTGAGAGGTTTGGTGAGGTTGGGTGAGCAAACGCAGACCCTTTAAAGTAATACTGCGTGCTACCCATCGCATGGGTCCCAAATCTCCAGGTTCAAGGGCATCTTCCTACATCGAAAACATGCATGAGAAACCCAGAAGATGGTACACCGTGTGATGGGGAAAGGTTTCTAAAACGCACCTCATTTCTCTTCTCCTTGAGCTCGGGTTCGCCATTCCAGCCACTTTACTAGCAATCTCCCTACTTGGAGCATCAGCACCTTTAACCTCCTGTTCCGTACAGGTTGCAATTTGTCCTGAGGATGAACGGGAAGACGGGGAACCAATGAGAGACTAGCTCTTGGTGTTGGGACAGGCACAGGTCACTCTATTTTCCCATCAGGAAGAAGAATTAACCACAGGCTCAGCCTGCCCCCCGGAACCAGAACAGGGCCTGAAGCCATCCTGCGCTTTTGCGGCCAGCTCCCAAAAAAGCGACTTTTAAAATGGAGCTTCAGGGCACTGCAATTCACAAACCTGCAGAGTTATAAATGATAACTCTCGTCCACAAATATATTGAGGGAAGACAAAGAAGAGGATTTGAAATCAAGGCAGAATTGCAGGAAACAGATTTCAGGAGGTAGATTCGAATCGCCTTTAAAGCACATGAAAAGCGGCAAAACGTTGACAATGATGCCCTTGGCCAAAAAGGGCGTATGCGTTTTTTCCTGAATATATTCAGGAAAAAACGCATACGCCCTTTTTGGCCAACCAAGCAACCTGGAAAGGCAAATCAGCGCTACAAAGAAGTCTCGCTTCCCATCGGTCAAAAGGGCCATGCTGAAAAAAGTCTCAAAACCAGAAATGCAGGACAGGCCATGGAGAAATGGGAGCCTTGCTACACTGATGGGCGGGATGTAAATTGCCAACAGCCACTCTGGAGAAGGGTACGGTGTGTCCCGAAACATCTAAAAAACACAGCTTAGAGAGCATAGGGCACTTCCACGCATGGGGGCATAAAGTGGGAAAATTGAAAATCAGCAAGACACAAGCACCCCAAAGTTTAGGGCTGCTCTGTTGACAAGGAACTCCACTTCATTCCACCTTAAATATCCCAGGAAAGCGAAAAATGGATAAAAAAGTTGTGGTCCTTATGTACAATGGAATATCACTCAGCCATGAAATCAATGTCATAAGGCTAGTAGCAGCATGATGAGTCGATTTAGGTAAGACGATTATAAGTGAAATAAGTCACACAGAAAAGAACACTTCTCATAAGGTGTCACTTATAGAGGGAATGTAAAAACCGTTACACTTGAACTGAATTACAAAACAGAACAGAGTCACACATGCAGAAAACACACTATGGCTGCTTAACGGGAAAGGTGAGGTGGGGTGATACATAAAACAAGAGTTTCAAATTAGCTCAGATTCCGTTCCATAAACCCAATATGTAATAGACAAGACCTACTCCTTGCTCAGAGAACTGGACTCAACACGCCCGATTCACCGCACAGGAATATATCTGACTAGTAATAATCTTAAAACCTATGTATTGATATCTCTCTGTTAGTGTGTCAAGTGGGTGTAAAGCGGCATAAACACAGCCGTGAAAAGCAGCTAAACCCCATTATAAAAATAAATTACTTTTAAAAACCCATGAAACAAAGACAGGGAAAGAGAGAGAAATTCTTACACAATTCGTTCAGGGGCTGTGATGCAACCTGGATTGACCATATCTAGACCCACAGCTGGATGAGACATAAGGGTGGACACTCTTGGGGCTGAGAGGTTTGGTGAGGTTGGGTGAGCAAACGCAGACCCTTTAAAGTAATACTGCGTGCTACCCATCGCATGGGTCCCAAATCTCCAGGTTCAAGGGCATCTTCCTACATCGAAAACATGCATGAGAAACCCAGAAGATGGTACACCGTGTGATGGGGAAAGGTTTCTAAAACGCACCTCATTTCTCTTCTCCTTGAGCTCGGGTTCGCCATTCCAGCCACTTTACTAGCAATCTCCCTACTTGGAGCATCAGCACCTTTAACCTCCTGTTCCGTACAGGTTGCAATTTGTCCTGAGGATGAACGGGAAGACGGGGAACCAATGAGAGACTAGCTCTTGGTGTTGGGACAGGCACAGGTCACTCTATTTTCCCATCAGGAAGAAGAATTAACCACAGGCTCAGCCTGCCCCCCGGAACCAGAACAGGGCCTGAAGCCATCCTGCGCTTTTGCGGCCAGCTCCCAAAAAAGCGACTTGTAAAATGGAGCTTCAGGGCACTGCAATTCACAAACCTGCAGAGTTATAAATGATAACTCTCGTCCACAAATATATTGAGGGAAGGCAAGGAAGAGGATTTGAAATCAAGGCAGAATTGCAGGAAACAGATTTCAGGAGTTAGATTCGAATCGCCTTTAAAGCACATGAAAAGCGGCAAAACGTTGACAATGATGCCCTTGGCCAAAAAGGGCGTATGCGTTTTTTCCTGAATATATTCAGGAAAAAACGCATACGCCCTTTTTGGCCAACCAAGCAACCTGGAAAGGCAAATCAGCGCTACAAAGAAGTCTCGCTTCCCATCGGTCAAAAGGGCCATGCTGAAAAAGGTGTCAAAACCAGAAATGCAGGACAGGCCATGGAGAAATGGGAGCCTTGCTACACTGATGGGCGGGATGTAAATTGCCAACAGCCACTCTGGAGAAGTGTACGGTGTGTCCTGAAACATCTAAAAAACACAGCTTAGAGAGCATAGGGCACTTCCACGCATGGGGGGATAAAGTGGGAAAATTGAAAATCAGCAAGACACAAGCACCCCAAAGTTTAGGGCTGCTCTGTTGACAAGGACCTCCACTTCATTCCACCTTAAATATCCCAGGAAAGCGAAAAATGGATAAAAAAGTTGTGGTCCTTATGTACAATGGAATATCACTCAGCCATGAAATCAATGTCATAAGGCTAGTAGCAGCATGATGAGTGGATTTAGGTACGACGATTCTAAGTGAAATAAGTCACACAGAAAAGGACACTTCTCATAAGGTGTCACTTATAGAGGGAATGTAAAAACCGTTACACTTGAACTGAATTACAAAACAGAACAGAGTCACACATGCAGAAAACACACTATGGCTGCTTAACGGGAAAGGTGAGGTGGGGTGATACATAAAACAAGAGTTTCAAATTAGCTCAGATACCGTTCCATAAACCCAATATGTAATAGACAAGACCTACTCCTTGCTCAGAGAACTGGACTCAACACGCCCGATTCACCGCACAAGAATATATCTGACTAGTAATAATCTTAAAACCTATGTATTGATATCTCTCTGTTAGACTGTCAAGTGGGTGTAAAGCGGCATAAACACAGCCGTGAAAAGCAGCTAAACCCCATTATAAAAATAAATTACTTTTAAAAACCCATGAAACAAAGACAGGGAAAGAGAGAGAAATTCTTACACAATTCGTTCAGGGGCTGTGATGCAACCTGGATTGACCATATCTAGACCCACAGCTGGATGAGACATAAGGGTGGACACTCTTGGGGCTGAGAGGTTTGGTGAGGTTGGGTGAGCCAACGTAGACACTTTAAAGTAATACTGCGTGCTACCCATCGCATGGGTTCCAAATCTCCAGGTTCAAGGGCATCTTCCTACATTGAAAACATGCATGAGAAACCCAGAAGATGGTACACCGTGTGATGGGGAAAGGTTTCTAAAACGCACCTCATTTCTCATCTCCTTGTGCTCGGGTTCGCCATTCCAGCCACTTTACTAGCAATCTCCCTACTTGGAGCATCAGCACCTTTAACCTCCTGTTCCGTACAGGTTGCAATTTGTCCTGTGGATGAACGGGAAGACGGGAAACCAATGAGAGACTAGCTCTTGGTGTTGGGACAGGCACAGGTCACTCTATTTTCCCATCAGGAAGAAGAATTAACCACAGGCTCAGCCTGCCCCCCGGAACCAGAACAGGGCCTGAAGCCATCCTGCGCTTTTGCGGCCAGCTCCCAAAAAAGCGACTTGTAAAATGGAGCTTCAGGGCACTGCAATTCACAAACCTGCAGAGTTATAAATGATAACTCTCGTCCACAAATATATTGAGGGAAGGCAAAGAAGAGGATTTGAAATCAAGGCAGAATTGCAGGAAACAGATTTCAGGAGGTAGATTCGAATCGCCTTTAAAGCAAATGAAAAGCGGCAAAACGTTGACAATGATGCCCTTGGCCAAAAAGGGCGTATGCGTTTTTTCCTGAATATATTCAGGAAAAAACGCATACGCCCTTTTTGGCCAACCAAGCAACCTGGAAAGGCAAATCAGCGCTACAAAGAAGTCTCGCTTCCCATCGGTCAAAAGGGCCATGCTGAAAAAAGGGTAAAAACCAGAAATGCAGGACAGGCCATGGAGAAATGGGAGCCTTGCTACACTGATGGGCGGGATGTAAATTGCCAACAGCCACTCTGGAGAAGTGTACGGTGTGTCCTGAAACATCTAAAAAACACAGCTTAGAGAGCATAGGGCACTTCCACGCATGGGGAGATAAAGTGGGAAAATTGAAAATCAGCAAGACACAAGCACCCCAAAGTTTAGGGCTGCTCTGTTGACAAGGACCTCCACTTCATTCCACCTTAAATATCCCAGGAAAGCGAAAAATGGATAAAAAAGTTGTGGTCCTTATGTACAATGGAATATCACTCAGCCATGAAATCAATGTCATAAGGCTAGTAGCAGCATGATGAGTGGATTTAGGTAAGACGATTCTAAGTGAAATAAGTCACACAGAAAAGGACACTTCTCATAAGGTGTCACTTATAGAGGGAATGTAAAAACCGTTACACTTGAACTGAATTACAAAACAGAACAGAGTCACACATGCAGAAAACACACTATGGCTGCTTAACGCGAAAGGTGAGGTGGGGTGATACATAAAACAAGAGCTTCAAATTAGCTCAGATACCGTTCCATAAACCCAATATGTAATAGACAAGACCTACTCCTTGCTCAGAGAACTGGACTCAACACGCCCGATTCACCGCACAAGAATATATCTGACTAGTAATAATCTTAAAACCTATGTATTGATATCTCTCTGTTAGAGTGTCAAGTGGGTGTAAAGCGGCATAAACACAGCCGTGAAAAGCAGCTAAACCCCATTATAAAAATAAATTACTTTTAAAAACCCATGAAACAAAGACAGGGAAAGAGAGAGAAATTCTTACACAATTCGTTCAGGGGCTGTGATGCAACCTGGATTGACCATATCTAGACCCACAGCTGGATGAGACATAAGGGTGGACACTCTTGGGGCTGAGAGGTTTGGTGAGGTTGGGTGAGCAAACGCAGACCCTTTAAAGTAATACTGCGTGCTACCCATCGCATGGGTCCCAAATCTCCATGTTCAAGGGCATCTTCCTACATCGAAAACATGCATGAGAAACCCAGAAGATGGTACACCGTGTGATGGGGAAAGGTTTCTAAAACGCACCTCATTTCTCATCACCTTGTGCTCGGGTTCGCCATTCCAGCCACTTTACTAGCAATCTCCCTACTTGGAGCATCAGCACCTTTAACCTCCTGTTCCGTACAGGTTGCAATTTGTCCTGAGGATGAACGGGAAGACGGGAAACCAATGAGAGACTAGCTCTTGTTGTTGGGACAGGCACAGGTCACTCTATTTTCCCATCAGGAAGAAGAATTAACCACAGGCTCAGCCTGCCCCCCGGAACCAGAACAGGGCCTGAAGCCATCCTGCGCTTTTGCGGCCAGCTCCCAAAAAAGCGACTTGTAAAATGGAGCTTCAGGGCACTGCAATTCACAAACCTGCAGAGTTATAAATGATAACTCTCGTCCACAAATATATTGAGGGAAGGCAAAGAAGAGGATTTGAAATCAAGGCAGAATTGCAGGAAACAGATTTCAGGAGGTAGATTCGAATCGCCTTTAAAGCACATGAAAAGCGGCAAAACGTTGACAATGATGCCCTTGGCCAAAAAGGGCGTATGCGTTTTTTCCTGAATATATTCAGGAAAAAACGCATACGCCCTTTTTGGCCAACCAAGCAACCTGGAAAGGCAAATCAGCGCTACAAAGAAGTCTCGCTTCCCATCGGTCAAAAGGGCCATGCCGAAAAAAGTGTCAAAACCAGAAATGCAGGACAGGCCATGGAGAAATGGGAGCCTTGCTACACTGATGGGCGGGATGTAAATTGCCAACAGCCACTCTGGAGAAGTGTACGGTGTGTCCTGAAACATCTAAAAAACACAGCTTAGAGAGCATAGGGCACTTCCACGCATGGGGAGATAAAGTGGGAAAACTGAAAATCAGCAAGACACAAGCACCCCAAAGTTTAGGGCTGCTCTGTTGACAAGGACCTCCACTTCATTCCACCTTAAATATCCCAGGAAAGCGAAAAATGGATAAAAAAGTTGTGGTCCTTATGCACAATGGAATATCACTCAGCCATGAAATCAATGTCGTAAGGCTAGTAGCAGCATGATGAGTGGATTTAGGTAAGACGATTCTAAGTGAAATAAGTCACACAGAAAAGGACACTTCTCATAAGGTGTCACTTATAGAGGGAATGTAAAAACCGTTACACTTGAACTGAATTACAAAAGAGAACAGAGTCACACATGCAGAAAACACACTATGGCTGCTTAACGCGAAAGGTGAGGTGGGGTGATACATAAAACAAGAGCTTCAAATTAGCTCAGATACCGTTCCATAAACCCAATATGTAATAGACAAGACCTAATCCTTGCTCAGAGAACTGGACTCAACACGCCCGATTCACCGCACAAGAATATATCTGACTAGTAATAATCTTAAAACCTATGTATTGATATCTCTCTGTTAGAGTGTCAAGTGGGTGTAAAGTGGCATAAACACAGCCGTGAAAAGCAGCTAAACCCCATTATAAAAATAAATTACTTTTAAAAACCCATGAAACAAAGACAGGGAAAGAGAGAGAAATTCTTACACAATTCGTTCAGGGGCTGTGATGCAACCTGGATTGACCATATCTAGACCCACAGCTGGATTAGACATAAGGGTGGACACTCTTGGGGCTGAGAGGTTTGGTGAGGTTGGGTGAGCAAACGCAGACCCTTTAAAGTAATACTGCATGCTACCCATCGCATGGGTCCCAAATCTCCATGTTCAAGGGCATCTTCCTACATCGAAAACATGCATGAGAAACCCAGAAGATGGTACACCGTGTGATGGGGAAAGGTTTCTAAAACGCACCTCATTTCTCATCTCCTTGTGCTCGGGTTCGCCATTCCAGCCACTTTACTAGCAATCTCCCTACTTGGAGCATCAGCACCTTTAACCTCCTGTTCCGTACAGGTTGCAATTTGTCCTGAGGATGAACGGGAAGACGGGAAACCAATGAGAGACTAGCTCTTGGTGTTGGGACAGGCACAGGTCACTCTATTTTCCCATCAGGAAGAAGAATTAACCACAGGCTCAGCCTGCCCCCCGGAACCAGAACAGGGCCTGAAGCCATCCTGCGCTTTTGCGGCCAGCTCCCAAAAAAGCGACTTGTAAAATGGAGCTTCAGGGCACTGCAATTCACAAACCTGCAGAGTTATAAATGATAACTCTCGTCCACAAATATATTGAGGGAAGGCAAAGAAGAGGATTTGAAATCAAGGCAGAATTGCAGGAAACAGATTTCAGGAGGTAGATTCGAATCGCCTTTAAAGCACATGAAAAGCGGCAAAACGTTGACAATGATGCCCTTGGCCAAAAAGGGCGTATGCGTTTTTTCCTGAATATATTCAGGAAAAAACGCATACGCCCTTTTTGGCCAACCAAGCAACCTGGAAAGGCAAATCAGCGCTACAAAGAAGTCTCGCTTCCCATCGGTCAAAAGGGCCATGCCGAAAAAAGTGTCAAAACCAGAAATGCAGGACAGGCCATGGAGAAATGGGAGCCTTGCTACACTGATGGGCGGGATGTAAATTGCCAACAGCCACTCTGGAGAAGTGTACGGTGTGTCCTGAAACATCTAAAAAACACAGCTTAGAGAGCATAGGGCACTTCCACGCATGGGGAGATAAAGTGGGAAAATTGAAAATCAGCAAGACACAAGCACCCCAAAGTTTAGGGCTGCTCTGTTGACAAGGACCTCCACTTCATTCCACCTTAAATATCCCAGGAAAGCGAAAAATGGATAAAAAAGTTGTGGTCCTTATGTACAATGGAATATCACTCAGCCATGAAATCAATGTCATAAGGCTAGTAGCAGCATGATGAGTGGATTTAGGTAAGACGATTCTAAGTGAAATAAGTCACACAGAAAAGGACACTTCTCATAAGGTGTCACTTATAGAGGGAATGTAAAAACCGTTACACTTGAACTGAATTACAAAACAGAACAGAGTCACACATGCAGAAAACACACTATGGCTGCTTAACGCGAAAGGTGAGGTGGGGTGATACATAAAACAAGAGTTTCAAATTAGCTCAGATACCGTTCCATAAACCCAATATGTAATAGACAAGACCTACTCCTTGCTCAGAGAACTGGACTCAACACGCCCGATTCACCGCACAAGAATATATCTGACTAGTAATAATCTTAAAACCTATGTATTGATATCTCTCTGTTAGAGTGTCAAGTGGGTGTAAAGCGGCATAAACACAGCCGTGAAAAGCAGCTAAACCCCATTATAAAAATAAATTACTTTTAAAAACCCATGAAACAAAGACAGGGAAAGATAGAGAAATTCTTACACAATTCGTTCAGGGGCTGTGATGCAACCTGGATTGACCATATCTAGACCCACAGCTGGATGAGACATAATGGTGGACACTCTTGGGGCTGAGAGGTTTGGTGAGGTTGGGTGAGCAAACGCAGACCCTTTAAAGTAATACTGCGTGCTACCCATCGCATGGGTCCCAAATCTCCAGGTTCAAGGGCATCTTCCTACATCGAAAACATGCATGAGAAACCCAGAAGATGGTACACCGTGTGATGGGGAAAGGTTTCTAAAACGCACCTCATTTCTCTTCTCCTTGAGCTCGGGTTCGCCATTCCAGCCACTTTACTAGCAATCTCCCTACTTGGAGCATCAGCACCTTTAACCTCCTGTTCCGTACAGGTTGCAATTTGTCCTGAGGATGAACGGGAAGACGGGGAACCAATGAGAGACTAGCTCTTGGTGTTGGGACAGGCACAGGTCACTCTATTTTCCCATCAGGAAGAAAAATTAACCACAGGCTCAGCCTGCCCCCCGGAACCAGAACAGGGCCTGAAGCCATCCTGCGCTTTTGCGGCCAGCTCCCAAAAAAGCGACTTTTAAAATGGAGCTTCAGGGCACTGCAATTCACAAACCTGCAGAGTTATAAATGATAACTCTCGTCCACAAATATATTGAGGGAAGACAAAGAAGAGGATTTGAAATCAAGGCAGAATTGCAGGAAACAGATTTCAGGAGGTAGATTCGAATCGCCTTTAAAGCACATGAAAAGCGGCAAAACGTTGACAATGATGCCCTTGGCCAAAAAGGGCGTATGCGTTTTTTCCTGAATATATTCAGGAAAAAACGCATACGCCCTTTTTGGCCAACCAAGCAACCTGGAAAGGCAAATCAGCGCTACAAAGAAGTCTCGCTTCCCATCGGTCAAAAGGGCCATGCTGAAAAAAGTCTCAAAACCAGAAATGCAGGACAGGCCATGGAGAAATGGGAGCCTTGCTACACTGATGGGCGGGATGTAAATTGCCAACAGCCACTCTGGAGAAGGGTACGGTGTGTCCCGAAACATCTAAAAAACACAGCTTAGAGAGCATAGGGCACTTCCACGCATGGGGGCATAAAGTGGGAAAATTGAAAATCAGCAAGACACAAGCACCCCAAAGTTTAGGGCTGCTCTGTTGACAAGGAACTCCACTTCATTCCACCTTAAATATCCCAGGAAAGCGAAAAATGGATAAAAAAGTTGTGGTCCTTATGTACAATGGAATATCACTCAGCCATGAAATCAATGTCATAAGGCTAGTAGCAGCATGATGAGTCGATTTAGGTAAGACGATTCTAAGTGAAATAAGTCACACAGAAAACAACACTTCTCATAAGGTGTCACTTATAGAGGGAATGTAAAAACCGTTACACTTGAACTGAATTACAAAACAGAACAGAGTCACACATGCAGAAAACACACTATGGCTGCTTAACGGGAAAGGTGAGGTGGGGTGATACATAAAACAAGAGTTTCAAATTAGCTCAGATTCCGTTCCATAAACCCAATATGTAATAGACAAGACCTACTCCTTGCTCAGAGAACTGGACTCAACACGCCCGATTCACCGCACAGGAATATATCTGACTAGTAATAATCTTAAAACCTATGTATTGATATCTCTCTGTTAGTGTGTCAAGTGGGTGTAAAGCGGCATAAACACAGCCGTGAAAAGCAGCTAAACCCCATTATAAAAATAAATTACTTTTAAAAACCCATGAAACAAAGACAGGGAAAGAGAGAGAAATTCTTACACAATTCGTTCAGGGGCTGTGATGCAACCTGGATTGACCATATCTAGACCCACAGCTGGATGAGACATAAGGGTGGACACTCTTGGGGCTGAGAGGTTTGGTGAGGTTGGGTGAGCAAACGCAGACCCTTTAAAGTAATACTGCGTGCTACCCATCGCATGGGTCCCAAATCTCCAGGTTCAAGGGCATCTTCCTACATCGAAAACATGCATGAGAAACCCAGAAGATGGTACACCGTGTGATGGGGAAAGGTTTCTAAAACGCACCTCATTTCTCTTCTCCTTGAGCTCGGGTTCGCCATTCCAGCCACTTTACTAGCAATCTCCCTACTTGGAGCATCAGCACCTTTAACCTCCTGTTCCGTACAGGTTGCAATTTGTCCTGAGGATGAACGGGAAGACGGGGAACCAATGAGAGACTAGCTCTTGGTGTTGGGACAGGCACAGGTCACTCTATTTTCCCATCAGGAAGAAGAATTAACCACAGGCTCAGCCTGCCCCCCGGAACCAGAACAGGGCCTGAAGCCATCCTGCGCTTTTGCGGCCAGCTCCCAAAAAAGCGACTTGTAAAATGGAGCTTCAGGGCACTGCAATTCACAAACCTGCAGAGTTATAAATGATAACTATCGTCCACAAATATATTGAGGGAAGACAAAGAAGAGGATTTGAAATCAAGGCAGAATTGCAGGAAACAGATTTCAGGAGGTAGATTCGAATCGCCTTTAAAGCACATGAAAAGCGGCAAAACGTTGACAATGATGCCCTTGGCCAAAAAGGGCGTATGCGTTTTTTCCTGAATATATTCAGGAAAAAACGCATACGCCCTTTTTGGCCAACCAAGCAACCTGGAAAGGCAAATCAGCGCTACAAAGAAGTCTCGCTTCCCATCGGTCAAAAGGGCCATGCTGAAAAAAGTCTCAAAACCAGAAATGCAGGACAGGCCATGGAGAAATGGGAGCCTTGCTACACTGATGGGCGGGATGTAAATTGCCAACAGCCACTCTGGAGAAGGGTACGGTGTGTCCCGAAACATCTAAAAAACACAGCTTAGAGAGCATAGGGCACTTCCACGCATGGGGGCATAAAGTGGGAAAATTGAAAATCAGCAAGACACAAGCACCCCAAAGTTTAGGGCTGCTCTGTTGACAAGGAACTCCACTTCATTCCACCTTAAATATCCCAGGAAAGCGAAAAATGGATAAAAAAGTTGTGGTCCTTATGTACAATGGAATATCACTCAGCCATGAAATCAATGTCATAAGGCTAGTAGCAGCATGATGAGTGGATTTAGGTAAGACGATTCTAAGTGAAATAAGTCACACAGAAAAGGACACTTCTCATAAGGTGTCACTTATAGAGGGAATGTAAAAACCGTTACACTTGAACTGAATTACAAAACAGAACAGAGTCACACATGCAGAAAACACACTATGGCTGCTTAACGCGAAAGGTGAGGTGGGGTGATACATAAAACAAGAGTTTCAAATTAGCTCAGATACCGTTCCATAAACCCAATATGTAATAGACAAGACCTACTCCTTGCTCAGAGAACTGGACTCAACACGCCCGATTCACCGCACAAGAATATATCTGACTAGTAATAATCTTAAAACCTATGTATTGATATCTCTCTGTTAGAGTGTCAAGTGGGTGTAAAGCGGCATAAACACAGCCGTGAAAAGCAGCTAAACCCCATTATAAAAATAAATTACTTTTAAAAACCCATGAAACAAAGACAGGGAAAGATAGAGAAATTCTTACACAATTCGTTCAGGGGCTGTGATGCAACCTGGATTGACCATATCTAGACCCACAGCTGGATGAGACATAATGGTGGACACTCTTGGGGCTGAGAGGTTTGGTGAGGTTGGGTGAGCAAACGCAGACCCTTTAAAGTAATACTGCGTGCTACCCATCGCATGGGTCCCAAATCTCCAGGTTCAAGGGCATCTTCCTACATCGAAAACATGCATGAGAAACCCAGAAGATGGTACACCGTGTGATGGGGAAAGGTTTCTAAAACGCACCTCATTTCTCTTCTCCTTGAGCTCGGGTTCGCCATTCCAGCCACTTTACTAGCAATCTCCCTACTTGGAGCATCAGCACCTTTAACCTCCTGTTCCGTACAGGTTGCAATTTGTCCTGAGGATGAACGGGAAGACGGGGAACCAATGAGAGACTAGCTCTTGGTGTTGGGACAGGCACAGGTCACTCTATTTTCCCATCAGGAAGAAGAATTAACCACAGGCTCAGCCTGCCCCCCGGAACCAGAACAGGGCCTGAAGCCATCCTGCGCTTTTGCGGCCAGCTCCCAAAAAAGCGACTTTTAAAATGGAGCTTCAGGGCACTGCAATTCACAAACCTGCAGAGTTATAAATGATAACTCTCGTCCACAAATATATTGAGGGAAGACAAAGAAGAGGATTTGAAATCAAGGCAGAATTGCAGGAAACAGATTTCAGGAGGTAGATTCGAATCGCCTTTAAAGCACATGAAAAGCGGCAAAACGTTGACAATGATGCCCTTGGCCAAAAAGGGCGTATGCGTTTTTTCCTGAATATATTCAGGAAAAAACGCATACGCCCTTTTTGGCCAACCAAGCAACCTGGAAAGGCAAATCAGCGCTACAAAGAAGTCTCGCTTCCCATCGGTCAAAAGGGCCATGCTGAAAAAAGTCTCAAAACCAGAAATGCAGGACAGGCCATGGAGAAATGGGAGCCTTGCTACACTGATGGGCGGGATGTAAATTGCCAACAGCCACTCTGGAGAAGGGTACGGTGTGTCCCGAAACATCTAAAAAACACAGCTTAGAGAGCATAGGGCACTTCCACGCATGGGGGCATAAAGTGGGAAAATTGAAAATCAGCAAGACACAAGCACCCCAAAGTTTAGGGCTGCTCTGTTGACAAGGAACTCCACTTCATTCCACCTTAAATATCCCAGGAAAGCGAAAAATGGATAAAAAAGTTGTGGTCCTTATGTACAATGGAATATCACTCAGCCATGAAATCAATGTCATAAGGCTAGTAGCAGCATGATGAGTCGATTTAGGTAAGACGATTATAAGTGAAATAAGTCACACAGAAAAGAACACTTCTCATAAGGTGTCACTTATAGAGGGAATGTAAAAACCGTTACACTTGAACTGAATTACAAAACAGAACAGAGTCACACATGCAGAAAACACACTATGGCTGCTTAACGGGAAAGGTGAGGTGGGGTGATACATAAAACAAGAGTTTCAAATTAGCTCAGATTCCGTTCCATAAACCCAATATGTAATAGACAAGACCTACTCCTTGCTCAGAGAACTGGACTCAACACGCCCGATTCACCGCACAGGAATATATCTGAGTAGTAATAATCTTAAAACCTATGTATTGATATCTCTCTGTTAGTGTGTCAAGTGGGTGTAAAGCGGCATAAACACAGCCGTGAAAAGCAGCTAAACCCCATTATAAAAATAAATTACTTTTAAAAACCCATGAAACAAAGACAGGGAAAGAGAGAGAAATTCTTACACAATTCGTTCAGGGGCTGTGATGCAACCTGGATTGACCATATCTAGACCCACAGCTGGATGAGACATAAGGGTGGACACTCTTGGGGCTGAGAGGTTTGGTGAGGTTGGGTGAGCAAACGCAGACCCTTTAAAGTAATACTGCGTGCTACCCATCGCATGGGTCCCAAATCTCCAGGTTCAAGGGCATCTTCCTACATCGAAAACATGCATGAGAAACCCAGAAGATGGTACACCGTGTGATGGGGAAAGGTTTCTAAAACGCACCTCATTTCTCTTCTCCTTGAGCTCGGGTTCGCCATTCCAGCCACTTTACTAGCAATCTCCCTACTTGGAGCATCAGCACCTTTAACCTCCTGTTCCGTACAGGTTGCAATTTGTCCTGAGGATGAACGGGAAGACGGGGAACCAATGAGAGACTAGCTCTTGGTGTTGGGACAGGCACAGGTCACTCTATTTTCCCATCAGGAAGAAGAATTAACCACAGGCTCAGCCTGCCCCCCGGAACCAGAACAGGGCCTGAAGCCATCCTGCGCTTTTGCGGCCAGCTCCCAAAAAAGCGACTTGTAAAATGGAGCTTCAGGGCACTGCAATTCACAAACCTGCAGAGTTATAAATGATAACTCTCGTCCACAAATATATTGAGGGAAGACAAAGAAGAGGATTTGAAATCAAGGCAGAATTGCAGGAAACAGATTTCAGGAGGTAGATTCGAATCGCCTTTAAAGCACATGAAAAGCGGCAAAACGTTGACAATGATGCCCTTGGCCAAAAAGGGCGTATGCGTTTTTTCCTGAATATATTCAGGAAAAAACGCATACGCCCTTTTTGGCCAACCAAGCAACCTGGAAAGGCAAATCAGCGCTACAAAGAAGTCTCGCTTCCCATCGGTCAAAAGGGCCATGCTGAAAAAAGTCTCAAAACCAGAAATGCAGGACAGGCCATGGAGAAATGGGAGCCTTGCTACACTGATGGGCGGGATGTAAATTGCCAACAGCCACTCTGGAGAAGGGTACGGTGTGTCCCGAAACATCTAAAAAACACAGCTTAGAGAGCATAGGGCACTTCCACGCATGGGGGCATAAAGTGGGAAAATTGAAAATCAGCAAGACACAAGCACCCCAAAGTTTAGGGCTGCTCTGTTGACAAGGAACTCCACTTCATTCCACCTTAAATATCCCAGGAAAGCGAAAAATGGATAAAAAAGTTGTGGTCCTTATGTACAATGGAATATCACTCAGCCATGAAATCAATGTCATAAGGCTAGTAGCAGCATGATGAGTCGATTTAGGTAAGACGATTCTAAGTGAAATAAGTCACACAGAAAACAACACTTCTCATAAGGTGTCACTTATAGAGGGAATGTAAAAACCGTTACACTTGAACTGAATTACAAAACAGAACAGAGTCACACATGCAGAAAACACACTATGGCTGCTTAACGGGAAAGGTGAGGTGGGGTGATACATAAAACAAGAGTTTCAAATTAGCTCAGATTCCGTTCCATAAACCCAATATGTAATAGACAAGACCTACTCCTTGCTCAGAGAACTGGACTCAACACGCCCGATTCACCGCACAGGAATATATCTGACTACTAATAATCTTAAAACCTATGTATTGATATCTCTCTGTTAGTGTGTCAAGTGGGTGTAAAGCGGCATAAACACAGCCGTGAAAAGCAGCTAAACCCCATTATAAAAATAAATTACTTTTAAAAACCCATGAAACAAAGACAGGGAAAGAGAGAGAAATTCTTACACAATTCGTTCAGGGGCTGTGATGCAACCTGGATTGACCATATCTAGACCCACAGCTGGATGAGACATAAGGGTGGACACTCTTGGGGCTGAGAGGTTTGGTGAGGTTGGGTGAGCAAACGCAGACCCTTTAAAGTAATACTGCGTGCTACCCATCGCATGGGTCCCAAATCTCCAGGTTCAAGGGCATCTTCCTACATCGAAAACATGCATGAGAAACCCAGAAGATGGTACACCGTGTGATGGGGAAAGGTTTCTAAAACGCACCTCATTTCTCATCTCCTTGTGCTCGGGTTCGCCACTCCAGCCACTTTACTAGCAATCTCCCTACTTGGAGCCTCAGCACCTTTAACCTCCTGTTCCGTACAGGTTGCAATTTGTCCTGAGGATGAACGGGAAGACGGGGAACCAATGAGAGACTAGCTCTTGGTGTTGGGACAGGCACAGGTCACTCTATTTTCCCATCAGGAAGAAGAATTAACCACAGGCTCAGCCTGCCCCCCGGAACCAGAACAGGGCCTGAAGCCATCCTGCACTTTTGCGGCCAGCTCCCAAAAAAGCGACTTGTAAAATGGAGCTTCAGGGCACTGCAATTCACAAACCTGCAGAGTTATAAATGATAACTCTCGTCCACAAATATATTGAGGGAAGGCAAAGAAGAGGATTTGAAATCAAGGCAGAATTGCAGGAAACAGATTTCAGCAGGTAGATTCGATTCGCCTTTAAAGCACATGAAAAGCGGCAAAACGTTGACAATGATGCCCTTGGCCAAAAAGGGCGCATGCTTTTTTTCCTGAATATATTCAGATAAAAACGCATGCGCCCTTTTTGGCCAACCAAGCAACCTGGAAAGGCAAATCAGCGCTACAAAGAAGTCTCGCTTCCCATCGGTCGAAAGGGCCATGCTGAAAAAAGGGTCAAAACCAGAAATGCAGGACAGGCCATGGAGAAATGGGAGCCTTGCTACACTGATGGGCGGGATGTAAATTGCCAACAGCCACTCTGGAGAAGGGTACGGTGTGTCCTGAAACATCTAAAAAACACAGCTTAGAGAGCATAGGGCACTTCCACGCATGGGGGGATAAAGTGGGAAAATTGAAAATCAGCAAGACACAAGCACCCCAAAGTTTAGGGCTGCTCTGTTGACAAGGACCTCCACTTCATTCCACCTTAAATATCCCAGGAAAGCGAAAAATGGATAAAAAAGTTGTGGTCCTTATGTACAATGGAATATCACTCAGCCATGAAATCAATGTCATAAGGCTAGTAGCAGCATGATGAGTGGATTTAGGTACGACGATTCTAAGTGAAATAAGTCACACAGAATAGGACACTTCTCATAAGGTGTCACTTATAGAGGGAATGTAAAAACCGTTACACTTGAACTGAATTACAAAACAGAACAGAGTCACACATGCAGAAAACACACTATGGCTGCTTAACGGGAAAGGTGAGGTGGGGTGATACATACAACAAGAGTTTCAAATTAGCTCAGATACCGTTCCATAAACCCAATATGTAATAGACAAGACCTACTCCTTGCTCAGAGAACTGGACTCAACACGCCCGATTCACCGCACAAGAATATATCTGACTAGTAATAATCTTAAAACCTATGTATTGATATCTCTCTGTTAGTGTGTCAAGTGGGTGTAAAGCGGCATAAACACAGCCGTGAAAAGCAGCTAAACCCCATTATAAAAATAAATTAATTTTAAAAACCCATGAAACAAAGACAGGGAAAGAGAGAGAAATTCTTACACAATTCGTTCAGGGGCTGTGATGCAACCTGGATTGACCATATCTAGACCCACAGCTGGATGAGACATAAGGGTGGACACTCTTGGGGCTGAGAGGTTTGGTGAGGTTGGGTGAGCAAACGCAGACCCTTTAAAGTAATACTGCGTGCTACCCATCGCATGGGTCCCAAATCTCCAGGTTCAAGGGCATCTTCCTACATCGAAAACATGCATGAGAAACCCAGAAGATGGTACACCGTGTGATGGGGAAAGGTTTCTAAAACGCACCTCATTTCTCATCTCCTTGTGCTCGGGTTCGCCATTCCAGCCACTTTACTAGCAATCTCCCTACTTGGAGCCTCAGCACCTTTAACCTCCTGTTCCGTACAGGTTGCAATTTGTCCTGAGGATGAACGGGAAGACGGGGAACCAATGAGAGACTAGCTCTTGGTGTTGGGACAGGCACAGGTCACTCTATTTTCCCATCAGGAAGAAGAATTAAGCACAGGCTCAGCCTGCCCCCCGGAACCAGAACAGGGCCTGAAGCCATCCTGCACTTTTGCGGCCAGCTCCCAAAAAAGCGACTTGTAAAATGGAGCTTCAGGGCACTGCAATTCACAAACCTGCAGAGTTATAAATGATAACTCTCGTCCACAAATATATTGAGGGAAGGCAAAGAAGAGGATTTGAAATCAAGGCAGAATTGCAGGAAACAGATTTCAGCAGGTAGATTCGATTCGCCTTTAAAGCACATGAAAAGCGGCAAAACGTTGACAATGATGCCCTTGGCCAAAAAGGGCGCATGCTTTTTTTCCTGAATATATTCAGATAAAAACGCATGCGCCCTTTTTGGCCAACCAAGCAACCTGGAAAGGCAAATCAGCGCTACAAAGAAGTCTCGCTTCCCATCGGTCGAAAGGGCCATGCTGAAAAAAGGGTCAAAACCAGAAATGCAGGACAGGCCATGGAGAAATGGGAGCCTTGCTACACTGATGGGCGGGATGTAAATTGCCAACAGCCACTCTGGAGAAGGGTACGGTGTGTCCTGAAACATCTAAAAAACACAGCTTAGAGAGCATAGGGCACTTCCACGCATGGGGGGATAAAGTGGGAAAATTGAAAATCAGCAAGACACAAGCACCCCAAAGTTTAGGGCTGCTCTGTTGACAAGGACCTCCACTTCATTCCACCTTAAATATCCCAGGAAAGCGAAAAATGGATCAAAAAGTTGTGGTCCTTATGTACAATGGAATATCACTCAGCCATGAAATCAATGTCATAAGGCTAGTAGCAGCATGATGAGTGGATTTAGGTACGACGATTCTAAGTGAAATAAGTCACACAGAAAAGGACACTTCTCATAAGGTGTCACTTATAGAGGGAATGTAAAAACCGTTACACTTGAACTGAATTACAAAACAGAACAGAGTCACACATGCAGAAAACACACTATGGCTGCTTAACGGGAAAGGTGAGGTGGGGTGATACATAAAACAAGAGTTTCAAATTAGCTCAGATTCCGTTCCATAAACCCAATATGTAATAGACAAGACCTACTCCTTGCTCAGAGAACTGGACTCAACACGCCCGATTCACCGCACAAGAATATATCTGACTAGTAATAATCTTAAAACCTATGTATTGATATCTCTCTGTTAGTGTGTCAAGTGGGTGTAAAGCGGCATAAACACAGCCGTGAAAAGCAGCTAAACCCCATTATAAAAATAAATTACTTTTAAAAACCCATGAAACAAAGACAGGGAAAGAGAGAGAAATTCTTACACAATTCGTTCAGGGGCTGTGATGCAACCTGGATTGACCATATCTAGACCCACAGCTGGATGAGACATAAGGGTGGACACTCTTGGGGCTGAGAGGTTTGGTGAGGTTGGGTGAGCAAACGCAGACCCTTTAAAGTAATACTGCGTGCTACCCATCGCATGGGTCCCAAATCTCCAGGTTCAAGGGCATCTTCCTACATCGAAAACATGCATGAGAAACCCAGAAGATGGTACACCGTGTGATGGGGAAAGGTTTCTAAAACGCACCTCATTTCTCATCTCCTTGTGCTCGGGTTCGCCATTCCAGCCACTTTACTAGCAATCTCCCTACTTGGAGCCTCAGCACCTTTAACCTCCTGTTCCGTACAGGTTGCAATTTGTCCTGAGGATGAACGGGAAGACGGGGAACCAATGAGAGACTAGCTCTTGGTGTTGGGACAGGCACAGGTCACTCTATTTTCCCATCAGGAAGAAGAATTAACCACAGGCTCAGCCTGCCCCCCGGAACCAGAACAGGGCCTGAAGCCATCCTGCACTTTTGCGGCCAGCTCCCAAAAAAGCGACTTGTAAAATGGAGCTTCAGGGCACTGCAATTCACAAACCTGCAGAGTTATAAATGATAACTCTCGTCCACAAATATATTGAGGGAAGGCAAAGAAGAGGATTTGAAATCAAGGCAGAATTGCAGGAAACAGATTTCAGCAGGTAGATTCGATTCGCCTTTAAAGCACATGAAAAGCGGCAAAACGTTGACAATGATGCCCTTGGCCAAAAAGGGCGCATGCGTTTTTTCCTGAATATATTCAGATAAAAACGCATGCGCCCTTTTTGGCCAACCAAGCAACCTGGAAAGGCAAATCAGCGCTACAAAGAAGTCTCGCTTCCCATCGGTCGAAAGGGCCATGCTGAAAAAAGGGTCAAAACCAGAAATGCAGGACAGGCCATGGAGAAATGGGAGCCTTGCTACACTGATGGGCGGGATGTAAATTGCCAACAGCCACTCTGGAGAAGGGTACGGTGTGTCCTGAAACATCTAAAAAACACAGCTTAGAGAGCATAGGGCACTTCCACGCATGGGGGGATAAAGTGGGAAAATTGAAAATCAGCAAGACACAAGCACCCCAAAGTTTAGGGCTGCTCTGTTGACAAGGACCTCCACTTCATTCCACCTTAAATATCCCAGGAAAGCGAAAAATGGATAAAAAAGTTGTGGTCCTTATGTACAATGGAATATCACTCAGCCATGAAATCAATGTCATAAGGCTAGTAGCAGCATGATGAGTGGATTTAGGTACGACGATTCTAAGTGAAATAAGTCACACAGAAAAGGACACTTCTCATAAGGTGTCACTTATAGAGGGAATGTAAAAACCGTTACACTTGAACTGAATTACAAAACAGAACAGAGTCACACATGCAGAAAACACACTATGGCTGCTTAACGGGAAAGGTGAGGTGGGGTGATACATAAAACAAGAGTTTCAAATTAGCTCAGATACCGTTCCATAAACCCAATATGTAATAGACAAGACCTACTCCTTGCTCAGAGAACTGGACTCAACACGCCCGATTCACCGCACAAGAATATATCTGACTAGTAATAATCTTAAAACCTATGTATTGATATCTCTCTGTTAGTGTGTCAAGTGGGTGTAAAGCGGCATAAACACAGCCGTGAAAAGCAGCTAAACCCCATTATAAAAATAAATTACTTTTAAAAACCCATGAAACAAAGACAGGGAAAGAGAGAGAAATTCTTACACAATTCGTTCAGGGGCTGTGATGCAACCTGGATTGACCATATCTAGACCCACAGCTGGATGAGACATAAGGGTGGACACTCTTGGGGCTGAGAGGTTTGGTGAGGTTGGGTGAGCAAACGCAGACCCTTTAAAGTAATACTGCGTGCTACCCATCGCATGGGTCCCAAATCTCCAGGTTCAAGGGCATCTTCCTACATCGAAAACATGCATGAGAAACCCAGAAGATGGTACACTGTGTGATGGGGAAAGGTTTCTAAAACGCACCTCATTTCTCATCTCCTTGTGCTCGGGTTCGCCATTCCAGCCACTTTACTAGCAATCTCCCTACTTGGAGCCTCAGCACCTTTAACCTCCTGTTCCGTACAGGTTGCAATTTGTCCTGAGGATGAACGGGAAGACGGGGAACCAATGAGAGACTAGCTCTTGGTGTTGGGACAGGCACAGGTCACTCTATTTTCCCATCAGGAAGAAGAATTAACCACAGGCTCAGCCTGCCCCCCGGAACCAGAACAGGGCCTGAAGCCATCCTGCACTTTTGCGGCCAGCTCCCAAAAAAGCGACTTGTAAAATGGAGCTTCAGGGCACTGCAATTCACAAACCTGCAGAGTTATAAATGATAACTCTCGTCCACAAATATATTGAGGGAAGGCAAAGAAGAGGATTTGAAATCAAGGCAGAATTGCAGGAAACAGATTTCAGCAGGTAGATTCGATTCGCCTTTAAAGCACATGAAAAGCGGCAAAACGTTGACAATGATGCCCTTGGCCAAAAAGGGCGCATGCGTTTTTTCCTGAATATATTCAGATAAAAACGCATGCGCCCTTTTTGGCCAACCAAGCAACCTGGAAAGGCAAATCAGCGCTACAAAGAAGTCTCGCTTCCCATCGGTCGAATGGGCCATGCTGAAAAAAGGTCAAAACCAGAAATGCAGGACAGGCCATGGAGAAATGGGAGCCTTGCTACACTGATGGGCGGGATGTAAATTGCCAACAGCCACTCTGGAGAAGGGTACGGTGTGTCCTGAAACATCTAAAAAACACAGCTTAGAGAGCATAGGGCACTTCCACGCATGGGGGGATAAAGTGGGAAAATTGAAAATCAGCAAGACACAAGCACCCCAAAGTTTAGGGCTGCTCTGTTGACAAGGACCTCCACTTCATTCCACCTTAAATATCCCAGGAAAGCGAAAAATGGATAAAAAGTTGTGGTCCTTATGTACAATGGAATATCACTCAGCCATGAAATCAATGTCATAAGGCTAGTAGCAGCATGATGAGTGGATTTAGGTAAGACGATTCTAAGTGAAATAAGTCACACAGAAAAGGACACTTCTCATAAGGTGTCACTTATAGAGGGAATGTAAAAACCGTTACACTTGAACTGAATTACAAAACAGAACAGAGTCACACATGCAGAAAACACACTATGGCTGCTTAACGGGAAAGGTGAGGTGGGGTGATACATAAAACAAGAGTTTCAAATTAGCTCAGATTCCGTTCCATAAACCCAATATGTAATAGACAAGACCTACTCCTTGCTCAGAGAACTGGACTCAACACGCCCGATTCACCGCACAAGAATATATCTGACTAGTAATAATCTTAAAACCTATGTATTGATATCTCTCTGGTAGTGTGTCAAGTGGGTGTAAAGCGGCATAAACACAGCCGTGAAAAGCAGCTAAACCCCATTATAAAAATAAATTACTTTTAAAAACCCATGAAACAAAGATAGGGAAAGAGAGAGAAATTCTTACACAATTCGTTCCGGGGCTGTGATGCAACCTGGATTGACCATATCTAGACCCACAGCTGGATGAGACATAAGGGTGGACACTCTTGGGGCTGAGAGGTTTGGTGAGGTTGGGTGAGCAAACGCAGACCCTTTAAAGTAATACTGCGTGCTACCCATCGCATGGGTCCCAAATCTCCAGGTTCAAGGGCATCTTCCTACATCGAAAACATGCATGAGAAACCCAGAAGATGGAACACCGTGTGATGGGGAAAGGTTTCTAAAACGCACCTCATTTCTCATCTCCTTGTGCTCGGGTTCGCCATTCCAGCCACTTTACTAGCAATCTCCCTACTTGGAGCCTCAGCATCTTTAACCTCCTGTTCCGTACAGGTTGCAATTTGTCCTGAGGATGAACGGGAAGACGGGGAACCAATGAGAGACTAGCTCTTGGTGTTGGGACAGGCACAGGTCACTCTATTTTCCCATCAGGAAGAAGAATTAACCACAGGCTCAGCCTGCCCCCCGGAACCAGAACAGGGCCTGAAGCCATCCTGCGCTTTGGCGGCCAGCTCCCAAAAAAGCGACTTGTAAAATGGAGCTTCAGGCCACTGCAATTCACAAACCTGCAGAGTTATAAATGATAACTCTCGTCCACAAATATATTGAGGGAAGGCAAAGAAGAGGATTTGAAATCAAGGCAGAATTGCAGGAAACAGATTTCAGGAGGTAGATTCGATTCGCCTTTAAAGCACATGAAAAGCGGCAAAACGTTGACAATGATGCCCTTGGCCAAAAAGGGCGTATGCGTTTTTTCCTGAATATATTCAGGAAAAAACGCATACGCCCTTTTTGGCCAACCAAGCAACCTGGAAAGGCAAATCAGCGCTACAAAGAAGTCTCGCTTCCCATCGGTCAAAAGGGCCATGCTGAAAAAAGTGTCAAAACCAGAAATGCAGGACAGGCCATGGAGAAATGGGAGCCTTGCTACACTGATGGGCGGGATGTAAATTGCCAACAGCCACTCTGGAGAAGTGTACGGTGTGTCCTGAAACATCTAAAAAACACAGCTTAGAGAGCATAGGGCACTTCCACGCATGGGGGTATAAAGTGGGAAAATTGAAAATCAGCAAGACACAAGCACCCCAAAGTTTAGGGCTGCTCTGTTGACAAGGACCTCCACTTCATTCCACCTTAAATATCCCAGGAAAGCGAAAAATGGATAAAAAAGTTGTGGTCCTTATGTACAATGGAATATCACTCAGCCATGAAATCAATGTCATAAGGCTAGTAGCAGCATGATGAGTGGATTTAGGTAAGACGATTCTAAGTGAAATAAGTCACACAGAAAAGGACACTTCTCATAAGGTGTCACTTATAGAGGGAATGTAAAAACCGTTACACTTGAACTGAATTACAAAACAGAACAGAGTCACACATGCAGAAAACACACTATGGCTGCTTAACGGGAAAGGTGAGGTGGGGTGATACATAAAACAAGAGTTTCAAATTAGCTCAGATTCCGTTCCATAAACCCAATATGTAATAGACAAGTCCTACTCCTTGCTCAGAGAACTGGACTCAACACGCCCGATTCACCGCACAAGAATATATCTGACTAGTAATAATCTTAAAACCTATGTATTGATATCTCTCTGTTAGTGTGTCAAGTGGGTGTAAAGCGGCATAAACACAGCCGTGAATAGCAGCTAAACCCCATTATAAAAATAAATTACTTTTAAAAACCCATGAAACAAAGACAGGGAAAGAGAGAGAAATTCTTACACAATTCGTTCAGGGGCTGTGATGCAACCTGGATTGACCATATCTAGACCCACAGCTGGATGAGACATAAGGGTGGACACTCTTGGGGCTGAGAGGTTTGGTGAGGTTGGGTGAGCAAACGCAGATCGTTTAAAGTAATACTGCGTGCTACCCATCGCATGGGTCCCAAATCTCCAGGTTCAAGGGCATCTTCCTACATCGAAAACATGCATGAGAAACCCAGAAGATGGTACACCGTGTGATGGGGAAAGGTTTCTAAAATGCACCTCATTTCTCATCTCCTTGTGCTCGGGTTCGCCATTCCAGCCACTTTACTAGCAATCTCCCTACTTGGAGCCTCAGCACCTTTAACCTCCTGTTCCGTACAGGTTGCAATTTGTCCTGAGGATGAACGGGAAGACGGGGAACCAATGAGAGACTAGCTCTTGGTGTTGGGACAGGCACAGGTCACTGTATTTTCCCATCAGGAAGAAGAATTAACCACAGGCTCAGCCTGCCCCCCGGAACCAGAACAGGGCCTGAAGCCATCCTGCGCTTTTGCGGCCAGCTCCCGAAAAAGCGACTTGTAAAATGGAGCTTCAGGGCACTGCAATTCACAAACCTGCAGAGTTATAAATGATAACTCTCGTCCACAAATATATTGAGGGAAGGCAAAGAAGAGGATTTGAAATCAAGGCAGAATTGCAGGAAACAGATTTCAGGAGGTAGATTCGAATCGCCTTTAAAGCACATGAAAAGCGGCAAAACGTTGACAGTGATGCCCTTGGCCAAAAAGGGCGTATGCGTTTTTTCCTGAATATATTCAGGAAAAAACGCATACGCCCTTTTTGGCCAACCAAGCAACCTGGAAAGGCAAATCAGCGCTACAAAGAATTCTCGCTTCCCATCGGTCAAATGGGCCATGCTGAAAAAAGTGTCAAAACCAGAAATGCAGGACAGGCCATGGAGAAATGGGAGCCTTGCTACACTGATGGGCGGGATGTAAATTGCCAACAGCCACTCTGGAGAAGTGTACGGTGTGTCCTGAAACATCTAAAAAACACAGCTTAGAGAGCATAGGGCACTTCCACGCATGGGGGTATAAAGTGGGAAAATTGAAAATCAGCAAGACACAAGCACCCCAAAGTTTAGGGCTGCTCTGTTGACAAGGACCTCCACTTCATTCCACCTTAAATATCCCAGGAAAGCGAAAAATGGATAAAAAAGATGTGGTCCTTATGTACAATGGAATATCACTCAGCCATGAAATCAATGTCATAAGGCTAGTAGCAGCATGATGAGTGGATTTAGGTAAGACGATTCTAAGTGAAATAAGTCACACAGAAAAGGACACTTCTCATAAGGTGTCACTTATAGAGGGAATGTAAAAACCGTTACACTTGAACTGAATTACAAAACAGAACAGAGTCACACATGCAGAAAACACACTATGGCTGCTTAACGGGAAAGGTGAGGTGGGGTGATACATAAAACAAGAGTTTCAAATTAGCTCAGATTCCGTTCCATAAACCCAATATGTAATAGACAAGACCTACTCCTTGCTCAGAGAACTGGACTCAACACGCCCGATTCACCGCACAAGAATATATCTGACTAGTAATAATCTTAAAACCTATGTATTGATATCTCTCTGTTAGTGTGTCAAGTGGGTGTAAAGCGGCATAAACACAGCCGTGAATAGCAGCTAAACCCCATTATAAAAATAAATTACTTTTAAAAACCCATGAAACAAAGACAGGGAAAGAGAGAGAAATCCTTACACAATTCGTTCCGGGGCTGTGATGCAACCTGGATTGACCATATCTAGACCCACAGCTGGATGAGACATAAGGGTGGACACTCTTGGGGCTGAGAGGTTTGGTGAGGTTGGGTGAGCAAACGCAGACCCTTTAAAGTAATACTGCGTGCTACCCATCGCATGGGTCCCAAATCTCCAGGTTCAAGGGCATCTTCCTACATCGAAAACATGCATGAGAAACCCAGAAGATGGTACACCGTGTGATGGGGAAAGGTTTCTAAAACGCACCTCATTTCTCATCTCCTTGTGCTCGGGTTCGCCATTCCAGCCACTTTACTAGCAATCTCCCTACTTGGAGCCTCAGCACCTTTAACCTCCTGTTCCGTACAGGTTGCAATTTGTCCTGAGGATGAACGGGAAGACGGGGAACCAATGAGAGACTAGCTCTTGGTGTTGGGACAGGCACAGGTCACTCTATTTTCCCATCAGGAAGAAGAATTAACCACAGGCTCAGCCTGCCCCCCGGAACCAGAACAGGGCCTGAAGCCATCCTGCGCTTTTGCGGCCAGCTCCCAAAAAAGCGACTTGTAAAATGGAGCTTCAGGCCACTGCAATTCACAAACCTGCAGAGTTATAAATGATAACTCTCGTCCACAAATATATTGAGGGAAGGCAAAGAAGAGGATTTGAAATCAAGGCAGAATTGCAGGAAACAGATTTCAGGAGGTAGATTCGAATCGCCTTTAAAGCACATGAAAAGCGGCAAAACGTTGACAGTGATGCCCTTGGCCAAAAAGGGCGCATGCGTTTTTTCCTGAATATATTCAGGAAAAAACGCATACGCCCTTTTTGGCCAACCAAGCAACCTGGAAAGGCAAATCAGCGCTACAAAGAAGTCTCGCTTCCCATCGGTCAAAAGGGCCATGCTGAAAAAAGTGTCAAAACCAGAAATGCAGGACAGGCCATGGAGAAATGGGAGCCTTGCTACACTGATGGGCGGGATGTAAATTGCCAACAGCCACTCTGGAGAAGTGTACGGTGTGTCCTGAAACATCTAAAAAACACAGCTTAGAGAGCATAGGGCACTTCCACGCATGGGGGTATAAAGTGGGAAAATTGAAAATCAGCAAGACACAAGCACCCCAAAGTTTAGGGCTGCTCTGTTGACAAGGACCTCCACTTCATTCCACCTTAAATATCCCAGGAAAGCGAAAAATGGATAAAAAAGTTGTGGTCCTTATGTACAATGGAATATCACTCAGCCATGAAATCAATGTCATAAGGCTAGTAGCAGCATGATGAGTGGATTTAGGTAAGACGATTCTAAGTGAAATAAGTCACACAGAAAAGGACACTTCTCATAAGGTGTCACTTATAGAGGGAATGTAAAAACCGTTACACTTGAACTGAATTACAAAACAGAACAGAGTCACACATGCAGAAAACACACTATGGCTGCTTAACGGGAAAGGTGAGGTGGGGTGATACATAAAACAAGAGTTTCAAATTAGCTCAGATTCCGTTCCATAAACCCAATATGTAATAGACAAGACCTACTCCTTGCTCAGAGAACTGGACTCAACACGCCCGATTCACCGCACAAGAATATATCTGACTAGTAATAATCTTAAAACCTATGTATTGATATCTCTCTGTTAGTGTGTCAAGTGGGTGTAAAGCGGCATAAACACAGCCGTGAATAGCAGCTAAACCCCATTATAAAAATAAATTACTTTTAAAAACCCATGAAACAAAGACAGGGAAAGAGAGAGAAATTCTTACACAATTCGTTCAGGGGCTGTGATGCAACCTGGATTGACCATATCTAGACCCACAGCTGGATGAGACATAAGGGTGGACACTCTTGGGGCTGAGAGGTTTGGTGAGGTTGGGTGAGCAAACGCAGATCGTTTAAAGTAATACTGCGTGCTACCCATCGCATGGGTCCCAAATCTCCAGGTTCAAGGGCATCTTCCTACATCGAAAACATGCATGAGAAACCCAGAAGATGGTACACCGTGTGATGGGGAAAGGTTTCTAAAATGCACCTCATTTCTCATCTCCTTGTGCTCGGGTTCGCCATTCCAGCCACTTTACTAGCAATCTCCCTACTTGGAGCCTCAGCACCTTTAACCTCCTGTTCCGTACAGGTTGCAATTTGTCCTGAGGATGAACGGGAAGACGGGGAACCAATGAGAGACTAGCTCTTGGTGTTGGGACAGGCACAGGTCACTGTATTTTCCCATCAGGAAGAAGAATTAACCACAGGCTCAGCCTGCCCCCCGGAACCAGAACAGGGCCTGAAGCCATCCTGCGCTTTTGCGGCCAGCTCCCGAAAAAGCGACTTGTAAAATGGAGCTTCAGGGCACTGCAATTCACAAACCTGCAGAGTTATAAATGATAACTCTCGTCCACAAATATATTGAGGGAAGGCAAAGAAGAGGATTTGAAATCAAGGCAGAATTGCAGGAAACAGATTTCAGGAGGTAGATTCGAATCGCCTTTAAAGCACATGAAAAGCGGCAAAACGTTGACAGTGATGCCCTTGGCCAAAAAGGGCGTATGCGTTTTTTCCTGAATATATTCAGGAAAAAACGCATACGCCCTTTTTGGCCAACCAAGCAACCTGGAAAGGCAAATCAGCGCTACAAAGAATTCTCGCTTCCCATCGGTCAAATGGGCCATGCTGAAAAAAGTGTCAAAACCAGAAATGCAGGACAGGCCATGGAGAAATGGGAGCCTTGCTACACTGATGGGCGGGATGTAAATTGCCAACAGCCACTCTGGAGAAGTGTACGGTGTGTCCTGAAACATCTAAAAAACACAGCTTAGAGAGCATAGGGCACTTCCACGCATGGGGGTATAAAGTGGGAAAATTGAAAATCAGCAAGACACAAGCACCCCAAAGTTTAGGGCTGCTCTGTTGACAAGGACCTCCACTTCATTCCACCTTAAATATCCCAGGAAAGCGAAAAATGGATAAAAAAGTTGTGGTCCTTATGTACAATGGAATATCACTCAGCCATGAAATCAATGTCATAAGGCTAGTAGCAGCATGATGAGTGGATTTAGGTAAGACGATTCTAAGTGAAATAAGTCACACAGAAAAGGACACTTCTCATAAGGTGTCACTTATAGAGGGAATGTAAAAACCGTTACACTTGAACTGAATTACAAAACAGAACAGAGTCACACATGCAGAAAACACACTATGGCTGCTTAACGGGAAAGGTGAGGTGGGGTGATACATAAAACAAGAGTTTCAAATTAGCTCAGATTCCGTTCCATAAACCCAATATGTAATAGACAAGACCTACTCCTTGCTCAGAGAACTGGACTCAACACGCCCGATTCACCGCACAAGAATATATCTGACTAGTAATAATCTTAAAACCTATGTATTGATATCTCTCTGTTAGTGTGTCAAGTGGGTGTAAAGCGGCATAAACACAGCCGTGAATAGCAGCTAAACCCCATTATAAAAATAAATTACTTTTAAAAACCCATGAAACAAAGACAGGGAAAGAGAGAGAAATCCTTACACAATTCGTTCAGGGGCTGTGATGCAACCTGGATTGACCATATCTAGACCCACAGCTGGATGAGACATAAGGGTGGACACTCTTGGGGCTGAGAGGTTTGGTGAGGTTGGGTGAGCAAACGCAGACCCTTTAAAGTAATACTGCGTGCTACCCATCGCATGGGTCCCAAATCTCCAGGTTCAAGGGCATCTTCCTACATCGAAAACATGCATGAGAAACCCAGAAGATGGTACACCGTGTAATGGGGAAAGGTTTCTAAAACGCACCTCATTTCTCATCTCCTTGTGCTCGGGTTCGCCATTCCAGCCACTTTACTAGCAATCTCCCTACTTGGAGCCTCAGCACCTTTAACCTCCTGTTCCGTACAGGTTGCAATTTGTCCTGAGGATGAACGGGAAGACGGGGAACCAATGAGAGACTAGCTCTTGGTGTTGGGACAGGCACAGGTCACTCTATTTTCCCATCAGGAAGAAGAATTAACCACAGGCTCAGCCTGCCCCCCGGAACCAGAACAGGGCCTGATGCCATCCTGCGCTTTTGCGGCCAGCTCCCAAAAAAGCGACTTGTAAAATGGAGCTTCAGGCCACTGCAATTCACAAACCTGCAGAGTTATAAATGATAACTCTCGTCCACAAATATATTGAGGGAAGGCAAAGAAGAGGATTTGAAATCAAGGCAGAATTGCAGGAAACAGATTTCAGGAGGTAGATTCGAATCGCCTTTAAAGCACATGAAAAGCGGCAAAACGTTGACAGTGATGCCCTTGGCCAAAAAGGGCGCATGCGTTTTTTCCTGAATATATTCAGGAAAAAACGCATACGCCCTTTTTGGCCAACCAAGCAACCTGGAAAGGCAAATCAGCGCTACAAAGAAGTCTCGCTTCCCATCGGTCAAAAGGGCCATGCTGAAAAAAGTGTCAAAACCAGAAATGCAGGACAGGCCATGGAGAAATGGGAGCCTTGCTACACTGATGGGCGGGATGTAAATTGCCCACAGCCACTCTGGAGAAGGGTACGGTGTGTCCTGAAACATCAAAAAAACACAGCTTAGAGAGCATAGGGCACTTCCACGCATGGGGGGATAAAGTGGGAAAATTGAAAATCAGCAAGACAGAAGCACCCCAAATTTTAGGGCTGCTCTGTTGACAAGGACCTCCACTTCATTCCACCTTAAATATCCCAGGAAAGCGAAAAATGGATAAAAAAGTTGTGGTCCTTATGTACAATGGAATATCACTCAGCCATGAAATCAATGTCATAAGGCTAGTAGCAGCATGATGAGTGGATTTAGGTACGACGATTCTAAGTGAAATAAGTCACACAGAAAAGGACACTTCTCATAAGGTGTCACTTATAGAGGGAATGTAAAAACCGTTACACTTGAACTGAATTACAAAACAGAACAGAGTCACACATGCAGAAAACACACTATGGCTGCTTAACGGGAAAGGTGAGGTGGGGTGATACATAAAACAAGAGTTTCAAATTAGCTCAGATACCGTTCCATAAACCCAATATGTAATAGACAAGACCTACTCCTTGCTCAGAGAACTGGACTCAACACGCCCGATTCACCGCACAAGAATATATCTGACTAGTAATAATCTTAAAACCTATGTATTGATATCTCTCTGTTATTGTGTCAAGTGGGTGTAAAGCGGCATAAACACAGCCGTGAAAAGCAGCTAAACCCCATTATAAAAATAAATTACTTTTAAAAACCCATGAAACAAAGACAGGGAAAGAGAGAGAAATTCTTACACAATTCGTTCAGGGGCTGTGATGCAACCTGGATTGACCATATCTAGACCCACAGCTGGATGAGACATAAGGGTGGACACTCTTGGGGCTGAGAGGTTTGGTGAGGTTGGGTGAGCAAACGCAGACCCTTTAAAGTAATACTGCGTGCTACCCATCGCATGGGTCCCAAATCTCCAGGTTCAAGGGCATCTTCCTACATCGAAAACATGCATGAGAAACCCAGAAGATGGTACACCGTGTGATGGGGAAAGGTTTCTAAAACGCACCTCATTTCGCATCTCCTTGTGCTCGGGTTCGCCATTCCAGCCACTTTACTAGCAATCTCCCTACTTGGAGCATCAGCACCTTTAACCTCCTGTTCCGTACAGGTTGCAGTTTGTCCTGAGGATGAACGGGAAGACGGGGAACCAATGAGAGACTAGCTCTTGGTGTTGGGACAGGCACAGGTCACTCTATTTTCCCATCAGGAAGAAGAATTAACCACAGGGTCAGCCTGCCCCCCAGAACCAGAACAGGGCCTGAAGCCATCCTGCGCTTTTGCGGCCAGCTCCCAAAAAAGCGACTTGTAAAATGGAGCTTCAGGGCACTGCAATTCACAAACCTGCAGAGTTATAAATGATAACTCTCGTCCACAAATATATTGAGGGAAGGCAAAGAAGAGGATTTGAAATCAAGGCAGAATTGCAGGAAACAGATTTCAGGAGGTAGATTCGAATCGCCTTTAAAGCACATGAAAAGCGGCAAAACGTTGACAGTGATGCCCTTGGCCAAAAAGGGCGTATGCGTTTTTTCCTGAATATATTCAGGAAAAAACGCATACGCCCTTTTTGGCCAACCAAGCAACCTGGAAAGGCAAATCAGCGCTACAAAGAATTCTCGCTTCCCATCGGTCAAAAGGGCCATGCTGAAAAAAGTGTCAAAACCAGAAATGCAGGACAGGCCATGGAGAAATGGGAGCCTTGCTACACTGATGGGCGGGATGTAAATTGCCAACAGCCACTCTGGAGAAGGGTACGGTGTGTCCTGAAACATCTAAAAAACACAGCTTAGAGAGCATAGGGCACCTCCACGCATGGGGGGATAAAGTGGGAAAATTGAAAATCAGCAAGACACAAGCACCCCAAAGTTTAGGGCTGCTCTGTTGACAAGGACCTCCACTTCATTCCACCTTAAATATCCCAGGAAAGCGAAAAATGGATAAAAAAGTTGTGGTCCTTATGTACAATGGAATATCACTCAGCCATGAAATCAATGTCATAAGGCTAGTAGCAGCATGATG
The DNA here is from genome assembly GCF_965194825.1 of Balaenoptera physalus. Classification (NCBI taxonomy): domain Eukaryota; kingdom Metazoa; phylum Chordata; class Mammalia; order Artiodactyla; family Balaenopteridae; genus Balaenoptera; species Balaenoptera physalus. Next base: position 863,341 of record NW_028126470.1, read on the forward strand.
AGTGGACTTAGGTAAGACGATTCTAAGTGAAATAAGTCACACAGAAAAGGACACTTCTCATAAGGTGTCACTTATAGAGGGAATGTAAAAACCGTTACACTTGAACTGAATTACAAAACAGAACAGAGTCACACATGCAGAAAACACACTATGGCTGCTTAACGGGAAAGGTGAGGTGGGGTGATACATAAAACAAGAGTTTCAAATTAGCTCAGATTCCGTTCCATAAACCCAATATGTAATAGACAAGACCTACTCCTTGCTCAGAGAACTGGACTTAACACGCCCGATTCACCGCACAAGAATATATCTGACTAGTAATAATCTTAAAACCTATGTATTGATATCTCTCTGTTAGTGTGTCAAGTGGGTGTAAAGCGGGATAAACACAGCCGTGAAAAGCAGCTAAACCCCATTATAAAAATAAATTACTTTTAAAAACCCATGAAACAAAGACAGGGAAAGAGAGAGAAATTCTTACCCAATTCGTTCCGGGGCTGTGATGCAACCTGGATTGACCATATCTAGACCCACAGCTGGATGAGACATAAGGGTGGACACTCTTGGGGCTGAGAGGTTTGGTGAGGTTGGGTGAGCAAACTCAGACCCTTTAAAGTAATACTGCGTGCTACCCATCACATGGGTCCCAAATCTCCAGGTTCAAGGGCATCTTCCTACATCGAAAACATGCATGAGAAACCCAGAAGATGGTACACCGTGTGATGGGGAAAGGTTTCTAAAACGCACCTCATTTCTCATCTCCTTGTGCTCGGGTTCGCCATTCCAGCCACTTTACTAGCAATCTCCCTACTTGGAGCCTCAGCACCTTTAACCTCCTGTTCCGTACAGGTTGCAATTTGTCCTGAGGATGAACGGGAAGACGGGGAACCAATGAGAGACTAGCTCTTGGTGTTGGGACAGGCACAGGTCACTCTATTTTCCCATCAGGAAGAAGAATTAACCACAGGCTCAGCCTGCCCCCCGGAACCAGAACAGGGCCTGAAGCCATCCTGCGCTTTTGCGGCCAGCTCCCAAAAAAGCGACTTGTAAAATGGAGCTTCAGGCCACTGCAATTCACAAACCTGCAGAGTTATAAATGATAACTCTCGTCCACAAATATATTGAGGGAAGGCAAAGAAGAGGATTTGAAATCAAGGCAGAATTGCAGGAAAAAGATTTCAGGAGGTAGATTCGATTCGCCTTTAAAGCACATGAAAAGCGGCAAAACGTTGACAATGATGCCCTTGGCCAAAAAGGGCGTATGCGTTTTTTCCTGAATATATTCAGGAAAAAACGCATACGCCCTTTTTGGCCAACCAAGCAACCTGGAAAGGCAAATCAGCGCTACAAAGAATTCTCGCTTCCCATCGGTCAAAAGGGCCATGCTGAAAAAAGTGTCAAAACCAGAAATGCAGGACAGGCCATGGAGAAATGGGAGCCTTGCTACACTGATGGGCGGGATGTAAATTGCCAACAGCCACTCTGGAGAAGTGTACAGTGTGTCCTGAAACATCTAAAAAACACAGCTTAGAGAGCATAGGGCACTTCCACGCATGGGGGTATAAAGTGGGAAAATTGAAAATCAGCAAGACACAAGCACCCCAAAGTTGAGGGCTGCTCTTTTGACAAGGACCTCCACTTCATTCCACCTTAAATATCCCAGGAAAGCGAAAAATGGATAAAAAAGTTGTGGTCCTTATGTACAATGGAATATCACTCAGCCATGAAATCAATGTCATAAGGCTAGTAGCAGCATGATGAGTGGATTTAGGTAAGACGATTCTAAGTGAAATAAGTCACACAGAAAAGGACACTTCTCATAAGGTGTCACTTATAGAGGGAATGTAAAAACCGTTACACTTGAACTGAATTACAAAACAGAACAGAGTCACACATGCAGAAAACACACTATGGCTGCTTAACGGGAAAGGTGAGGTGGGGTGATACATAAAACAAGAGTTTCAAATTAGCTCAGATTCCGTTCCATAAACCCAATATGTAATAGACAAGACCTACTCCTTGCTCAGAGAACTGGACTCAACACGCCCGATTCACCGCACAAGAATATATCTGACTAGTAATAATCTTAAAACCTATGTATTGATATCTCTCTGTTAGTGTGTCAAGTGGGTGTAAAGCGGCATAAACACAGCCGTGAATAGCAGCTAAACCCCATTATAAAAATAAATTACTTTTAAAAACCCATGAAACAAAGACAGGGAAAGAGAGAGAAATTCTTACACAATTCGTTCAGGGGCTGTGATGCAACCTGGATTGACCATATCTAGACCCACAGCTGGATGAGACATAAGGGTGGACACTCTTGGGGCTGAGAGGTTTGGTGAGGTTGGGTGAGCAAACGCAGACCCTTTAAAGTAATACTGCGTGCTACCCATCGCATGGGTCCCAAATCTCCAGGTTCAAGGGCATCTTCCTACATCGAAAACATGCATGAGAAACCCAGAAGATGGTACACTGTGTGATGGGGAAAGGTTTCTAAAACACACCTCATTTCTCATCTCCTTGTGCTCGGGTTCGCCATTCCAGCCACTTTACTAGCAATCTCCCTACTTGGAGCCTCAGCACCTTTAACCTCCTGTTCCGTACAGGTTGCAATTTGTCCTGAGGATGAACGGGAAGACGGGGAACCAATGAGAGACTAGCTCTTGGTGTTGGGACAGGCACAGGTAACTCTATTTTCCCATCAGGAAGAAGAATTAACCACAGGCTCAGCCTGCCCCCCGGAACCAGAACAGGGCCTGAAGCCATCCTGCGCTTTTGCGGCCAGCTCCCAAAAAAGCGACTTGTAAAATGGAGCTTCAGGGCACTGCAATTCACAAACCTGCAGAGTTATAAATGATAACTCTCGTCCACAAATATATTGAGGGAAGGCAAAGAAGAGGATTTGAAATCAAGGCAGAATTGCAGGAAACAGATTTCAGGAGGTAGATTCGATTCGCCTTTAAAGCACATGAAAAGCGGCAAAACGTTGACAATGATGCCCTTGGCCAAAAAGGGCGTATGCGTTTTTTCCTGAATATATTCAGGAAAAAACGCATGCGACCTTTTTGGCCAACCAAGCAACCTGGAAAGGCAAATCAGCGCTACAAAGAAGTCTCGCTTCCCATCGGTCAAAAGGGCCATGCTGAAAAAAGTGTCAAAACCAGAAATGCAGGACAGGCCATGGAGAAATGGGAGCCTTGCTACACTGATGGGCGGGATGTAAATTGCCCACAGCCACTCTGGAGAAGGGTACGGTGTGTCCTGAAACATCAAAAAAACACAGCTTAGAGAGCATAGGGCACTTCCACGCATGGGGGGATAAAGTGGGAAAATTGAAAATCAGCAAGACAGAAGCACCCCAAATTTTAGGGCTGCTCTGTTGACAAGGACCTCCACTTCATTCCACCTTAAATATCCCAGGAAAGCGAAAAATGGATAAAAAAGTTGTGGTCCTTATGTACAATGGAATATCACTCAGCCATGAAATCAATGTCATAAGGCTAGTAGCAGCATGATGAGTGGATTTAGGTACGACGATTCTAAGTGAAATAAGTCACACAGAAAAGGACACTTCTCATAAGGTGTCACTTATAGAGGGAATGTAAAAACCGTTACACTTGAACTGAATTACAAAACAGAACAGAGTCACACATGCAGAAAACACACTATGGCTGCTTAACGGGAAAGGTGAGGTGGGGAGATACATAAAACAAGAGTTTCAAATTAGCTCAGATACCGTTCCATAAACCCAATATGTAATAGACAAGACCTACTCCTTGCTCAGAGAACTGGACTCAACACGCCCGATTCACCGCACAAGAATATATCTGACTAGTAATAATCTTAAAACCTATGTATTGATATCTCTCTGTTATTGTGTCAAGTGGGTGTAAAGCGGCATAAACACAGCCGTGAAAAGCAGCTAAACCCCATTATAAAAATAAATTACTTTTAAAAACCCATGAAACAAAGACAGGGAAAGAGAGAGAAATTCTTACACAATTCGTTCAGGGGCTGTGATGCAACCTGGATTGACCATATCTAGACCCACAGCTGGATGAGACATAAGGGTGGACACTCTTGGGGCTGAGAGGTTTGGTGAGGTTGGGTGAGCAAACGCAGACCCTTTAAAGTAATACTGCGTGCTACCCATCGCATGGGTCCCAAATCTCCAGGTTCAAGGGCATCTTCCTACATCGAAAACATGCATGAGAAACCCAGAAGATGGTACACCGTGTGATGGGGAAAGGTTTCTAAAACGCACCTCATTTCTCATCTCCTTGTGCTCGGGTTCGCCATTCCAGCCACTTTACTAGCAATCTCCCTACTTGGAGCATCAGCACCTTTAACCTCCTGTTCCGTACAGGTTGCAATTTGTCCTGAGGATGAACGGGAAGACGGGGAACCAATGAGAGACTAGCTCTTGGTGTTGGGACAGGCACAGGTCACTCTATTTTCCCATCAGGAAGAAGAATTAACCACAGGCTCAGCCTGCCCCCCAGAACCAGAACAGGGCCTGAAGCCATCCTGCGCTTTTGCGGCCAGCTCCCAAAAAAGCGACTTGTAAAATGGAGCTTCAGGGCACTGCAATTCACAAACCTGCAGAGTTATAAATGATAACTCTCGTCCACAAATATATTGAGGGAAGGCAAAGAAGAGGATTGGAAATCAAGGCAGAATTGCAGGAATCAGATTTCAGGAGGTAGATTCGAATCGCCTTTAAAGCACATGAAAAGCGGCAAAACGTTGACAATGATGCCCTTGGCCAAAAAGGGCGTATGCGTTTTTTCCTGAATATATTCAGGAAAAAACGCATGCGACCTTTTTGGCCAACCAAGCAACTTGGAAAGGCAAATCAGCGCTACAAAGAAGTCTCGCTTCCCATCGGTCAAAAGGGCCTTGCTGAAAAAAGTGTCAAAACCAGAAATGCAGGACAGGCCATGGAGAAATGGGAGCCTTGCTACACTGATGGGCGGGATGTAAATTGCCCACAGCCACTCTGGAGAAGGGTACGGTGTGTCCTGAAACATCTAAAAAACACAGCTTAGAGAACATAGGGCACATCCAGGCATGGGGGGATAAAGTGGGAAAATTGAAAATCAGCAATACACAAGCACCCCAAAGTTTAGGGCTGCTCTGTTGACAAGGACCTCCACTTCATTCCACCTTAAATATCCCAGGAAAGCGAAAAATGGATAAAAAAGTTGTGGTCCTTATGTACAATGGAATATCACTCAGCCATGAAATCAATGTCATAAGGCTAGTAGCAGCATGATGAGTGGATTTAGGTAAGACGATTCTAAGTGAAATAAGTCACACAGAAAAGGACACTTCTCATAAGGTGTCACTTATAGAGGGAATGTAAAAACCGTTACACTTGAACTGAATTACAAAACAGAACAGAGTCACACATGCAGAAAACACACTATGGCTGCTTAACGGGAAAGGTGAGGTGGGGTGATACATAAAATAAGAGTTTCAAATTAGCTCAGATACCGTTCCATAAACCCAATATGTAATAGACAAGACCTACTCCTTGCTCAGAGAACTGGACTCAACACGCCCGATTCACCGCACAAGAATATATCTGACTAGTAATAATCTTAAAACCTATGTATTGATATCTCTCTGTTAGTGTGTCATGTGGGTGTAAAGCGGCATAAACACAGCCGTGAAAAGCAGCTAAACCCCATTATAAAAATAAATTACTTTTAAAAACCCATGAAACAAAGACAGGGAAAGAGAGAGAAATTCTTACACAATTCGTTCAGGGGCTGTGATGCAACCTGGATTGACCATATCTAGACCCACAGCTGGATGAGACATAAGGGTGGACACTCTTGGGGCTGAGAGGTTTGGTGATGTTGGGTGAGCAAACGCAGACCCTTTAAAGTAATACTGCGTGCTACCAATCGCATGGGTCCCAAATCTCCAGGTTCAAGGGCATCTTCCTACATCGAAAACATGCATGAGAAACCCAGAAGATGGTACACCGTGTGATGGGGAAAGGTTTCTAAAACGCACCTCATTTCTCATCTCCTTGTGCTCGGGTTCGCCATTCCAGCCACTTTACTAGCAATCTCCCTACTTGGAGCATCAGCACCTTTAACCTCCTGTTCCGTACAGGTTGCAATTTGTCCTGAGGATGAACGGGAAGACGGGGAACCAATGAGAGACTAGCTCTTGGTTTTGGGACAGGCAGAGGTCACTCTATTTTCCCATCAGGAAGAAGAATTAACCACAGGCTCAGCCTGCCCCCCGGAACCAGAACAGGGCCTGAAGCCATCCTGCGCTTTGGCGGCCAGCTCCCAAAAAAGCGACTTGTAAAATGGAGCTTCAGGGCACTGCAATTCACAAACCTGCAGAGTTATAAATGATAACTCTCGTCCACAAATATATTGAGGGAAGGCAAAGAAGAGGATTTGAAATCAAGGCAGAATTGCAGGAATCAGATTTCAGGAGGTAGATTCGAATCGCCTTTAAAGCACATGAAAAGCGGCAAAACGTTGACAATGATGCCCTTGGCCAAAAAGGGATTATGCGTTTTTTCCTGAATATATTCAGGAAAAAACGCATGCGACCTTTTTCGCCAACCAAGCAACCTGGAAAGGCAAATCATCGCTACAAAGAAGTCTCGCTTCCCATCGGTCGAAAGGGCCATGCTGAAAAAAGGGTCAAAACCAGAAATGCAGGACAGGCCATGGAGAAATGGGAGCCTTGCTACACTGATGGGCGGGATGTAAATTGCCAACAGCCACTCTGGAGAAGGGTACGGTGTGTCCTGAAACATCTAAAAAACACAGCTTAGAGAGCATAGGGCACTTCCACGCATGGGGGGATAAAGTGGGAAAATTGAAAATCAGCAAGACACAAGCACCCCAAAGTTTAGGGCTGCTCTGTTGACAAGGACCTCCACTTCATTCCACCTTAAATATCCCAGGAAAGCGAAAAATGGATAAAAAAGTTGTGGTCCTTATGTACAATGGAATATCACTCAGCCATGAAATCAATGTCATAAGGCTAGTAGCAGCATGATGAGTGGATTTAGGTATGACGATTCTAAGTGAAATAAGTCACACAGAAAAGGACACTTCTCATAAGGTGTCACTTATAGAGGGAATGTAAAAACCGTTACACTTGAACTGAATTACAAAACAGAACAGAGTCACACATGCAGAAAACACACTATGGCTGCTTAACGGGAAAGGTGAGGTGGGGTGATCCATAAAACAAGAGTTTCAAATTAGCTCAGATACCGTTCCATAAACCCAATATGTTATAGACAAGACCTACTCCATGCTCAGAGAACTGGACTCAACACGCCCGATTCACCGCACAAGAATATATCTGACTAGTAATAATCTTAAAACCTATGTATTGATGTCTCTCTGTTAGTGTGTCAAGTGGGTGTAAAGCGGCATAAACACAGCCGTGAAAAGCAGCTAAACCCCATTATAAAAATAAATTACTTTTAAAAACCCATGAAACAAAGACAGGGAAAGAGAGAGAAATTCTTACACAATTCGTTCAGGGGCTGTGATGCAACCTGGATTGACCATATCTAGACCCACAGCTGGATGAGACATAAGGGTGGACACTCTTGGGGCTGAGAGGTTTGGTGAGGTTGGGTGAGCAAACGCAGACCCTTTAAAGTAATACTGCGTGCTACCCATCGCATGGGTCCCAAATCTCCAGGTTCAAGGGCATCTTCCTACATCGAAAACATGCATGAGAAACCCAGAAGATGGTACACCGTGTGATGGGGAAAGGTTTCTAAAACGCACCTCATTTCTCATCTCCTTGTGCTCGGGTTCGCCATTCCAGCCACTTTACTAGCAATCTCCCTACTTGGAGCATCAGCACCTTTAACCTCCTGTTCCGTACAGGTTGCAATTTGTCCTGAGGATGAACGGGAAGACGGGGAACCAATGAGAGACTAGCTCTTGGTGTTGGGACAGGCACAGGTCACTCTATTTTCCCATCAGGAAGAAGAATTAACCACAGGCTCAGCCTGCCCCCCAGAACCAGAACAGGGCCTGAAGCCATCCTGCGCTTTTGCGGCCAGCTCCCAAAAAAGCGACTTGTAAAATGGAGCTTCAGGGCACTGCAATTCACAAACCTGCAGAGTTATAAATGATAACTCTCGTCCACAAATATATTGAGGGAAGGCAAAGAAGAGGATTGGAAATCAAGGCAGAATTGCAGGAATCAGATTTCAGGAGGTAGATTCGAATCGCCTTTAAAGCACATGAAAAGCGGCAAAACGTTGACAATGATGCCCTTGGCCAAAAAGGGCGTATGCGTTTTTTCCTGAATATATTCAGGAAAAAACGCATGCGACCTTTTTGGCCAACCAAGCAACTTGGAAAGGCAAATCAGCGCTACAAAGAAGTCTCGCTTCCCATCGGTCAAAAGGGCCTTGCTGAAAAAAGTGTCAAAACCAGAAATGCAGGACAGGCCATGGAGAAATGGGAGCCTTGCTACACTGATGGGCGGGATGTAAATTGCCCACAGCCACTCTGGAGAAGGGTACGGTGTGTCCTGAAACATCTAAAAAACACAGCTTAGAGAACATAGGGCACATCCAGGCATGGGGGGATAAAGTGGGAAAATTGAAAATCAGCAAGACACAAGCACCCCAAAGTTTAGGGCTGCTCTGTTGACAAGGACCTCCACTTCATTCCACCTTAAATATCCCAGGAAAGCGAAAAATGGATAAAAAAGTTGTGGTCCTTATGTACAATGGAATATCACTCAGCCATGAAATCAATGTCATAAGGCTAGTAGCAGCATGATGAGTGGATTTAGGTAAGACGATTCTAAGTGAAATAAGTCACACAGAAAAGGACACTTCTCATAAGGTGTCACTTATAGAGGGAATGTAAAAACCGTTACACTTGAACTGAATTACAAAACAGAACAGAGTCACACATGCAGAAAACACACTATGGCTGCTTAACGGGAAAGGTGAGGTGGGGTGATACATAAAATAAGAGTTTCAAATTAGCTCAGATACCGTTCCATAAACCCAATATGTTATAGACAAGACCTACTCCATGCTCAGAGAACTGGACTCAACACGCCCGATTCACCGCACAAGAATATATCTGACTAGTAATAATCTTAAAACCTATGTATTGATGTCTCTCTGTTAGTGTGTCAAGTGGGTGTAAAGCGGCATAAACACAGCCGTGAAAAGCAGCTAAACCCCATTATAAAAATAAATTACTTTTAAAAACCCATGAAACAAAGACAGGGAAAGAGAGAGAAATTCTTACACAATTCGTTCAGGGGCTGTGATGCAACCTGGATTGACCATATCTAGACCCACAGCTGGATGAGACATAAGGGTGGACACTCTTGGGGCTGAGAGGTTTGGTCAGGTTGGGTGAGCAAATGCAGACCCTTTAAAGTAATACTGCGTGCTACCCATCGCATGGGTCCCAAATCTCCAGGTTCAAGGGCATCTTCCTACATCGAAAACATGCATGAGAAACCCAGAAGATGGTACACCGTGTGATGGGGAAAGGTTTCTAAAACGCACCTCATTTCTCATCTCCTTGTGCTCGGGTTCGCCATTCCAGCCACTTTACTAGCAATCTCCCTACTTGGAGCATCAGCACCTTTAACCTCCTGTTCCGTACAGGTTGCAATTTGTCCTGAGGATGAACGGGAAGACGGGGAACCAATGAGAGACTAGCTCTTGGTGTTGGGACAGGCACAGGTCACTCTATTTTCCCATCAGGAAGAAGAATTAACCACAGGCTCAGCCTGCCCCCCGGAACCAGAACAGGGCCTGAAGCCATCCTGCGCTTTGGCGGCCAGCTCCCAAAAAAGCGACTTGTAAAATGGAGCTTCAGGGCACTGCAATTCACAAACCTGCAGAGTTATAAATGATAACTCTCGTCCACAAATATATTGAGGGAAGGCAAAGAAGAGGATTTGAAATCAAGGCAGAATTGCAGGAAACAGATTTCAGGAGGTAGATTCGAATCGCCTTTAAAGCACATGAAAAGCGGCAAAACGTTGACAATGATGCCCTTGGCCAAAAAGGGCGCATGCGTTTTTTCCTGAATATATTCATTAAAAAACGCATGCGCCCTTTTTGGCCAACCAAGCAACCTGGAAAGGCAAATCAGCGCTACAAAGAAGTCTCGCTTCCCATCAGTCGAAAGGGCCATGCTGAAAAAAGGGTCAAAACCAGAAATGCAGGACAGGCCATGGAGAAATGGGAGCCTTGCTACACTGATGGGCGGGATGTAAATTGCCAACAGCCACTCTGGAGAAGGGTACGGTGTGTCCTGAAACATCTAAAAAATACAGCTTAGAGAGCATAGGGCACTTCCACGCATGGGGGGATAAAGTGGGAAAATTGAAAATCAGCAAGACACAAGCACCCCAAAGTTTAGGGCTGCTCTGTTGACAAGGACCTCCACTTCATTCCACCTTAAATATCCCAGGAAAGCGAAAAATGGATAAAAAAGTTGTGGTCCTTATGTACAATGGAATATCACTCAGCCATGAAATCAATGTCATAAGGCTAGTAGCAGCATGATGAGTGGATTTAGGTACGACGATTCTAAGTGAAATAAGTCACACAGAAAAGGACACTTCTCATAAGGTGTCACTTATAGAGGGAATGTAAAAACCGTTACACTTGAACTGAATTACAAAACAGAACAGAGTCACACATGCAGAAAACACACTATGGCTGCTTAACGGGAAAGGTGAGGTGGGGTGATACATAAAACAAGAGTTTCAAATTAGCTCAGATTCCGTTCCATAAACCCAATATGTAATAGACAAGACCTACTCCTTGCTCAGAGAACTGGACTCAACACGCCCGATTCACCGCACAAGAATATATCTGACTAGTAATAATCTTAAAACCTATGTATTGATATCTCTCTGTTAGTGTGTCAAGTGGGTGTAAAGCGGCATAAACACAGCCGTGAAAAGCAGCTAAACCCCATTATAAAAATAAATTACTTTTAAAAACCCATGAAACAAAGACAGGGAAAGAGAGAGAAATTCTTACACAATTCGTTCCGGGGCTGTGATGCAACCTGGATTGACCATATCTAGACCCACAGCTGGATGAGACATAAGGGTGGACACTCTTGGGGCTGAGAGGTTTGGTGAGGTTGGGTGAGCAAACTCAGACCCTTTAAAGTAATACTGCGTGCTACCCATCGCATGGGTCCCAAATCTCCAGGTTCAAGGGCATCTTCCTACATCGAAAACATGCATGAGAAACCCAGAAGATGGTACACCGTGTGATGGGGAAAGGTTTCTAAAACGCACCTCATTTCTCATCTCCTTGTGCTCGGGTTCGCCATTCCAGCCACTTTACTAGCAATCTCCCTACTTGGAGCCTCAGCACCTTTAACCTCCTGTTCCGTACAGGTTGCAATTTGTCCTGAGGATGAACGGGAAGACGGGGAACCAATGAGAGACTAGCTCTTGGTGTTGGGACAGGCACAGGTCACTCTATTTTCCCATCAGGAAGAAGAATTAACCACAGGCTCAGCCTGCCCCCCGGAACCAGAACAGGGCCTGAAGCCATCCTGCGCTTTGGCGGCCAGCTCCCAAAAAAGCGACTTGTAAAATGGAGCTTCAGGCCACTGCAATTCACAAACCTGCAGAGTTATAAATGATAACTCTCGTCCACAAATATATTGAGGGAAGGTAAAGAAGAGGATTTGAAATCAAGGCAGAATTGCAGGAAACAGATTTCAGGAGGTAGATTCGATTCGCCTTTAAAGCACATGAAAAGCGGCAAAACGTTGACAATGATGCCCTTGGCCAAAAAGGGCGCATGCGTTTTTTCCTGAATATATTCAGGAAAAAACGCATGCGCCCTTTTTGGCCAACCAAGCAACCTGGAAAGGCAAATCAGCGCTACAAAGAAGTCTCGCTTCCCATCGGTCGAAAGGGCCATGCTGAAAAAAGGGTCAAAACCAGAAATGCAGGACAGGCCATGGAGAAATGGGAGCCTTGCTACACTGATGGGCGGGATGTAAATTGCCAACAGCCACTCTGGAGAAGTGTACGGTGTGTCCTGAAACATCTAAAAAACACAGCTTAGAGAGCATAGGGCACTTCCACGCATGGGGGTATAAAGTGGGAAAATTGAAAATCAGCAAGACACAAGCACCCCAAAGTTTAGGGCTGCTCTGTTGACAAGGACCTCCACTTCATTCCACCTTAAATATCCCCGGAAAGCGAAAAATGGATAAAAAAGTTGTGGTCCTTATGTACAATGGAATATCACTCAGCCATGAAATCAATGTCATAAGGCTAGTAGCAGCATGATGAGTGGATTTAGGTAAGACGATTCTAAGTGAAATAAGTCACACAGAAAAGGACACTTCTCATAAGGTGTCACTTATAGAGGGAATGTAAAAACCGTTACACTTGAACTGAATTACAAAACAGAACAGAGTCACACATGCAGAAAACACACTATGGCTGCTTAACGGGAAAGGTGAGGTGGGGTGATACATAAAACAAGAGTTTCAAATTAGCTCAGATTCCGTTCCATAAACCCAATATGTAATAGACAAGACCTACTCCTTGCTCAGAGAACTGGACTCAACACGCCCGATTCACCGCACAAGAATATATCTGACTAGTAATAATCTTAAAACCTATGTATTGATATCTCTCTGTTAGTGTGTCAAGTGGGTGTAAAGCGGCATAAACACAGCCGTGAAAAGCAGCTAAACCCCATTATAAAAATAAATTACTTTTAAAAACCCATGAAACAAAGACAGGGAAAGAGAGAGAAATTCTTACACAATTCGTTCCGGGGCTGTGATGCAACCTGGATTGACCATATCTAGACCCACAGCTGGATGAGACATAAGGGTGGACACTCTTGGGGCTGAGAGGTTTGGTGAGGTTGGGTGAGCAAACTCAGACCCTTTAAAGTAATACTGCGTGCTACCCATCGCATGGGTCCCAAATCTCCAGGTTCAAGGGCATCTTCCTACATCGAAAACATGCATGAGAAACCCAGAAGATGGTACACCGTGTGATGGGGAAAGGTTTCTAAAACGCACCTCATTTCTCATCTCCTTGTGCTCGGGTTCGCCATTCCAGCCACTTTACTAGCAATCTCCCTACTTGGAGCCTCAGCACCTTTAACCTCCTGTTCCGTACAGGTTGCAATTTGTCCTGAGGATGAACGGGAAGACGGGGAACCAATGAGAGACTAGCTCTTGGTGTTGGGACAGGCACAGGTCACTCTATTTTCCCATCAGGAAGAAGAATTAACCACAGGCTCAGCCTGCCCCCCGGAACCAGAACAGGGCCTGAAGCCATCCTGCGCTTTGGCGGCCAGCTCCCAAAAAAGCGACTTGTAAAATGGAGCTTCAGGCCACTGCAATTCACAAACCTGCAGAGTTATAAATGATAACTCTCGTCCACAAATATATTGAGGGAAGGCAAAGAAGAGGATTTGAAATCAAGGCAGAATTGCAGGAAACAGATTTCAGGAGGTAGATTCGATTCGCCTTTAAAGCACATGAAAAGCGGCAAAACGTTGACAATGATGCCCTTGGCCAAAAAGGGCGCATGCGTTTTTTCCTGAATATATTCAGGAAAAAACGCATGCGCCCTTTTTGGCCAACCAAGCAACCTGGAAAGGCAAATCAGTGCTACAAAGAAGTCTCGCTTCCCATCGGTCGAAAGGGCCATGCTGAAAAAAGGGTCAAAACCAGAAATGCAGGACAGGCCATGGAGAAATGGGAGCCTTGCTACACTGATGGGCGGGATGTAAATTGCCAACAGCCACTCTGGAGAAGTGTACGGTGTGTCCTGAAACATCTAAAAAACACAGCTTAGAGAGCATAGGGCACTTCCACGCATGGGGGTATAAAGTGGGAAAATTGAAAATCAGCAAGACACAAGCACCCCAAAGTTTAGGGCTGCTCTGTTGACAAGGACCTCCACTTCATTCCACCTTAAATATCCCCGGAAAGCGAAAAATGGATAAAAAAGTTGTGGTCCTTATGTACAATGGAATATCACTCAGCCATGAAATCAATGTCATAAGGCTAGTAGCAGCATGATGAGTGGATTTAGGTAAGACGATTCTAAGTGAAATAAGTCACACAGAAAAGGACACTTCTCATAAGGTGTCACTTATAGAGGGAATGTAAAAACCGTTACACTTGAACTGAATTACAAAACAGAACAGAGTCACACATGCAGAAAACACACTATGGCTGCTTAACGGGAAAGGTGAGGTGGGGTGATACATAAAACAAGAGTTTCAAATTAGCTCAGATTCCGTTCCATAAACCCAATATGTAATAGACAAGACCTACTCCTTGCTCAGAGAACTGGACTCAACACGCCCGATTCACCGCACAAGAATATATCTGACTAGTAATAATCTTAAAACCTATGTATTGATATCTCTCTGTTAGTGTGTCAAGTGGGTGTAAAGCGGCATAAACACAGCCGTGAATAGCAGCTAAACCCCATTATAAAAATAAATTACTTTTAAAAACCCATGAAACAAAGACAGGGAAAGAGAGAGAAATTCTTACACAATTCGTTCAGGGGCTGTGATGCAACCTGGATTGACCATATCTAGACCCACAGCTGGATGAGACATAAGGGTGGACACTCTTGGGGCTGAGAGGTTTGGTGAGGTTGGGTGAGCAAACGCAGACCCTTTAAAGTAATACTGCGTGCTACCCATCGCATGGGTCCCAAATCTCCAGGTTCAAGGGCATCTTCCTACATCGAAAACATGCATGAGAAACCCAGAAGATGGTACACCGTGTGATGGGGAAAGGTTTCTAAAACGCACCTCATTTCTCATCTCCTTGTGCTCGGGTTCGCCATTCCAGCCACTTTACTAGCAATCTCCCTACTTGGAGCCTCAGCACCTTTAACCTCCTGTTCCGTACAGGTTGCAATTTGTCCTGAGGATGAACGGGAAGACGGGGAACCAATGAGAGACTAGCTCTTGGTGTTGGGACAGGCACAGGTCACTGTATTTTCCCATCAGGAAGAAGAATTAACCACAGGCTCAGCCTGCCCCCCGGAACCAGAACAGGGCCTGAAGCCATCCTGCGCTTTTGCGGCCAGCTCCCGAAAAAGCGACTTGTAAAATGGAGCTTCAGGGCACTGCAATTCACAAACCTGCAGAGTTATAAATGATAACTCTCGTCCACAAATATATTGAGGGAAGGCAAAGAAGAGGATTTGAAATCAAGGCAGAATTGCAGGAAACAGATTTCAGGAGGTAGATTCGAATCACCTTTAAAGCACATGAAAAGCGGCAAAACGTTGACAGTGATGCCCTTGGCCAAAAAGGGCGTATGCGTTTTTTCCTGAATATATTCAGGAAAAAACGCATACGCCCTTTTTGGCCAACCAAGCAACCTGGAAAGGCAAATCAGCGCTACAAAGAATTCTCGCTTCCCATCGGTCAAAAGGGCCATGCTGAAAAAAGTGTCAAAACCAGAAATGCAGGACAGGCCATGGAGAAATGGGAGCCTTGCTACACTGATGGGCGGGATGTAAATTGCCAACAGCCACTCTGGAGAAGTGTACGGTGTGTCCTGAAACATCTAAAAAACACAGCTTAGAGAGCATAGGGCACTTCCACGCATGGGGGTATAAAGTGGGAAAATTGAAAATCAGCAAGACACAAGCACCCCAAAGTTTAGGGCTGCTCTGTTGACAAGGACCTCCACTTCATTCCACCTTAAATATCCCAGGAAAGCGAAAAATGGATAAAAAAGTTGTGGTCCTTATGTACAATGGAATATCACTCAGCCATGAAATCAATGTCATAAGGCTAGTAGCAGCATGATGAGTGGATTTAGGTAAGACGATTCTAAGTGAAATAAGTCACACAGAAAAGGACACTTCTCATAAGGTGTCACTTATAGAGGGAATGTAAAAACCGTTACACTTGAACTGAATTACAAAACAGAACAGAGTCACACATGCAGAAAACACACTATGGCTGCTTAACGGGAAAGGTGAGGTGGGGTGATACATAAAACAAGAGTTTCAAATTAGCTCAGATTCCGTTCCATAAACCCAATATGTAATAGACAAGACCTACTCCTTGCTCAGAGAACTGGACTCAACACGCCCGATTCACCGCACAAGAATATATCTGACTAGTAATAATCTTAAAACCTATGTATTGATATCTCTCTGTTAGTGTGTCAAGTGGGTGTAAAGCGGCATAAACACAGCCGTGAATAGCAGCTAAACCCCATTATAAAAATAAATTACTTTTAAAAACCCATGAAACAAAGACAGGGAAAGAGAGAGAAATCCTTACACAATTCGTTCAGGGGCTGTGATGCAACCTGGATTGACCATATCTAGACCCACAGCTGGATGAGACATAAGGGTGGACACTCTTGGGGCTGAGAGGTTTGGTGAGGTTGGGTGAGCAAACGCAGACCCTTTAAAGTAATACTGCGTGCTACCCATCGCATGGGTCCCAAATCTCCAGGTTCAAGGGCATCTTCCTACATCGAAAACATGCATGAGAAACCCAGAAGATGGTACACCGTGTGATGGGGAAAGGTTTCTAAAACGCACCTCATTTCTCATCTCCTTGTGCTCGGGTTCGCCATTCCAGCCACTTTACTAGCAATCTCCCTACTTGGAGCCTCAGCACCTTTAACCTCCTGTTCCGTACAGGTTGCAATTTGTCCTGAGGATGAACGGGAAGACGGGGAACCAATGAGAGACTAGCTCTTGGTGTTGGGACAGGCACAGGTCACTCTATTTTCCCATCAGGAAGAAGAATTAACCACAGGCTCAGCCTGCCCCCCGGAACCAGAACAGGGCCTGAAGCCATCCTGCGCTTTTGCGGCCAGCTCCCAAAAAAGCGACTTGTAAAATGGAGCTTCAGGGCACTGCAATTCACAAACCTGCAGAGTTATAAATGATAACTCTCGTCCACAAATATATTGAGGGAAGGCAAAGAAGAGGATTTGAAATCAAGGCAGAATTGCAGGAAACAGATTTCAGGAGGTAGATTCGAATCGCCTTTAAAGCACATGAAAAGCGGCAAAACGTTGACAATGATGCCCTTGGCCAAAAAGGGCGCATGCGTTTTTTCCTGAATATATTCAGGAAAAAACGCATACGCCCTTTTTGGCCAACCAAGCAACCTGGAAAGGCAAATCAGCGCTACAAAGAAGTCTCGCTTCCCATCGGTCAAAAGGGCCATGCTGAAAAAAGTGTCAAAACCAGAAATGCAGGACAGGCCATGGAGAAATGGGAGCCTTGCTACACTGATGGGCGGGATGTAAATTGCCCACAGCCACTCTGGAGAAGGGTACGGTGTGTCCTGAAACATCAAAAAAACACAGCTTAGAGAGCATAGGGCACTTCCACGCATGGGGGGATAAAGTGGGAAAATTGAAAATCAGCAAGACAGAAGCACCCCAAATTTTAGGGCTGCTCTGTTGACAAGGACCTCCACTTCATTCCACCTTAAATATCCCAGGAAAGCGAAAAATGGATAAAAAAGTTGTGGTCCTTATGTACAATGGAATATCACTCAGCCATGAAATCAATGTCATAAGGCTAGTAGCAGCATGATGAGTGGATTTAGGTACGACGATTCTAAGTGAAATAAGTCACACAGAAAAGGACACTTCTCATAAGGTGTCACTTATAGAGGGAATGTAAAAACCGTTACACTTGAACTGAATTACAAAACAGAACAGAGTCACACATGCAGAAAACACACTATGGCTGCTTAACGGGAAAGGTGAGGTGGGGTGATACATAAAACAAGAGTTTCAAATTAGCTCAGATTCCGTTCCATAAACCCAATATGTAATAGACAAGACCTACTCCTTGCTCAGAGAACTGGACTCAACACGCCCGATTCACCGCACAAGAATATATCTGACTAGTAATAATCTTAAAACCTATGTATTGATATCTCTCTGTTAGTGTGTCAAGTGGGTGTAAAGCGGCATAAACACAGCCGTGAAAAGCAGCTAAACCCCATTATAAAAATAAATTACTTTTAAAAACCCATGAAACAAAGATAGGGAAAGAGAGAGAAATCCTTACACAATTCGTTCCGGGGCTGTGATGCAACCTGGATTGACCATATCTAGACCCACAGCTGGATGAGACATAAGGGTGGACACTCTTGGGGCTGAGAGGTTTGGTGAGGTTGGGTGAGCAAACGCAGACCCTTTAAAGTAATACTGCGTGCTACCCATCGCATGGGTCCCAAATCTCCAGGTTCAAGGGCATCTTCCTACATCGAAAACATGCATGAGAAACCCAGAAGATGGAACACCGTGTGATGGGGAAAGGTTTCTAAAACGCACCTCATTTCTCATCTCCTTGTGCTCGGGTTCGCCATTCCAGCCACTTTACTAGCAATCTCCCTACTTGGAGCCTCAGCACCTTTAACCTCCTGTTCCGTACAGGTTGCAATTTGTCCTGAGGATGAACGGGAAGACGGGGAACCAATGAGAGACTAGCTCTTGGTGTTGGGACAGGCACAGGTCACTCTATTTTCCCATCAGGAAGAAGAATTAACCACAGGCTCAGCCTGCCCCCCGGAACCAGAACAGGGCCTGAAGCCATCCTGCGCTTTGGCGGCCAGCTCCCAAAAAAGCGACTTGTAAAATGGAGCTTCAGGCCACTGCAATTCACAAACCTGCAGAGTTATAAATGATAACTCTCGTCCACAAATATATTGAGGGAAGGCAAAGAAGAGGATTTGAAATCAAGGCAGAATTGCAGGAAACAGATTTCAGGAGGTAGATTCGATTCGCCTTTAAAGCACATGAAAAGCGGCAAAACGTTGACAATGATGCCCTTGGCCAAAAAGGGCGTATGCGTTTTTTCCTGAATATATTCAGGAAAAAACGCATACGCCCTTTTTGGCCAACCAAGCAACCTGGAAAGGCAAATCAGCGCTACAAAGAATTCTCGCTTCCCATCGGTCAAAAGGGCCATGCTGAAAAAAGTGTCAAAACCAGAAATGCAGGACAGGCCATGGAGAAATGGGAGCCTTGCTACACTGATGGGCGGGATGTAAATTGCCAACAGCCACTCTGGAGAAGTGTACGGTGTGTCCTGAAACATCTAAAAAACACAGCTTAGAGAGCATAGGGCACTTCCACGCATGGGGGTATAAAGTGGGAAAATTGAAAATCAGCAAGACACAAGCACCCCAAAGTTTAGGGCTGCTCTGTTGACAAGGACCTCAACTTCATTCCACCTTAAATATCCCAGGAAAGCGAAAAATGGATAAAAAAGTTGTGGTCCTTATGTACAATGGAATATCACTCAGCCATGAAATCAATGTCATAAGGCTAGTAGCAGCATGATGAGTGGATTTAGGTACGACGATTTTAAGTGAAATAAGTCACACAGAAAAGGACACTTCTCATAAGGTGTCACTTATAGAGGGAATGTAAAAACCGTTACACTTGAACTGAATTACAAAACAGAACAGAGTCACACATGCAGAAAACACACTATGGCTGCTTAACGGGAAAGGTGAGGTGGGGTGATACATAAAACAAGAGTTTCAAATTAGCTCAGATTCCGTTCCATAAACCCAATATGTAATAGACAAGACCTACTCCTTGCTCAGAGAACTGGACTCAACACGCCCGATTCACCGCACAAGAATATATCTGACTAGTAATAATCTTAAAACCTATGTATTGATATCTCTCTGTTAGTGTGTCAAGTGGGTGTAAAGCGGCATAAACACAGCCATGAAAAGCAGCTAAACCCCATTATAAAAATAAATTACTTTTAAAAACCCATGAAACAAAGACAGGGAAAGAGAGAGAAATTCTTACACAATTCGTTCAGGGGCTGTGATGCAACCTGGATTGACCATATCTAGACCCACAGCTGGATGAGACATAAGGGTGGACACTCTTGGGGCTGAGAGGTTTGGTGAGGTTGGGTGAGCAAACGCAGACCCTTTAAAGTAATACTGCGTGCTACCCATCGCATGGGTCCCAAATCTCCAGGTTCAAGGGCATCTTCCTACATCGAAAACATGCATGAGAAACCCAGAAGATGGTACACCGTGTGATGGGGAAAGGTTTCTAAAACGCACCTCATTTCTCATCTCCTTGTGCTCGGGTTCGCCATTCCAGCCACTTTACTAGCAATCTCCCTACTTGGAGCCTCAGCACCTTTAACCTCCTGTTCCGTACAGGTTGCAATTTGTCCTGAGGATGAACGGGAAGACGGGGAACCAATGAGAGACTAGCTCTTGGTGTTGGGACAGGCACAGGTCACTCTATTTTCCCATCAGGAAGAAGAATTAACCACAGGCTCAGCCTGCCCCCCGGAACCAGAACAGGGCCTGAAGCCATCCTGCGCTTTTGCGGCCAGCTCCCAAAAAAGCGACTTGTAAAATGGAGCTTCAGGCCACTGCAATTCACAAACCTGCAGAGTTATAAATGATAACTCTCGTCCACAAATATATTGAGGGAAGGCAAAGAAGAGGATTTGAAATCAAGGCAGAATTGCAGGAAACAGATTTCAGGAGGTAGATTCGAATCGCCTTTAAAGCACATGAAAAGCGGCAAAACGTTGACAATGATGCCCTTGGCCAAAAAGGGCGCATGCGTTTTTTCCTGAATATATTCAGGAAAAAACGCATACGCCCTTTTTGGCCAACCAAGCAACCTGGAAAGGCAAATCAGCGCTACAAAGAAGTCTCGCTTCCCATCGGTCAAAAGGGCCATGCTGAAAAAAGTGTCAAAACCAGAAATGCAGGACAGGCCATGGAGAAATGGGAGCCTTGCTACACTGATGGGCGGGATGTAAATTGCCCACAGCCACTCTGGAGAAGGGTACGGTGTGTCCTGAAACATCAAAAAAACACAGCTTAGAGAGCATAGGGCACTTCCACGCATGGGGGGATAAAGTGGGAAAATTGAAAATCAGCAAGACAGAAGCACCCCAAATTTTAGGGCTGCTCTGTTGACAAGGACCTCCACTTCATTCCACCTTAAATATCCCAGGAAAGCGAAAAATGGATAAAAAAGTTGTGGTCCTTATGTACAATGGAATATCACTCAGCCATGAAATCAATGTCATAAGGCTAGTAGCAGCATGATGAGTGGATTTAGGTACGACGATTCTAAGTGAAATAAGTCACACAGAAAAGGACACTTCTCATAAGGTGTCACTTATAGAGGGAATGTAAAAACCGTTACACTTGAACTGAATTACAAAACAGAACAGAGTCACACATGCAGAAAACACACTATGGCTGCTTAACGGGAAAGGTGAGGTGGGGTGATACATAAAACAAGAGTTTCAAATTAGCTCAGATACCATTCCATAAACCCAATATGTAATAGACAAGACCTACTCCTTGCTCAGAGAACTGGACTCAACACGCCCGATTCACCGCACAAGAATATATCTGACTAGTAATAATCTTAAAACCTATGTATTGATATCTCTCTGTTATTGTGTCAAGTGGGTGTAAAGCGGCATAAACACAGCCGTGAAAAGCAGCTAAACCCCATTATAAAAATAAATTACTTTTAAAAACCCATGAAACAAAGACAGGGAAAGAGAGAGAAATTCTTACACAATTCGTTCAGGGGCTGTGATGCAACCTGGATTGACCATATCTAGACCCACAGCTGGATGAGACATAAGGGTGGACACTCTTGGGGCTGAGAGGTTTGGTGAGGTTGGGTGAGCAAACGCAGACCCTTTAAAGTAATACTGCGTGCTACCCATCGCATGGGTCCCAAATCTCCAGGTTCAAGGGCATCTTCCTACATCGAAAACATGCATGAGAAACCCAGAAGATGGTACACCGTGTGATGGGGAAAGGTTTCTAAAACGCACCTCATTTCTCATCTCCTTGTGCTCGGGTTCGCCATTCCAGCCACTTTACTAGCAATCTCCCTACTTGGAGCATCAGCACCTTTAACCTCCTGTTCTGTACAGGTTGCAATTTGTCCTGAGGATGAACGGGAAGACGGGGAACCAATGAGAGACTAGCTCTTGGTGTTGGGACAGGCACAGGTCACTCTATTTTCCCATCAGGAAGAAGAATTAAGCACAGGCTCAGCCTGCCCCCGGAACCAGAACAGGGCCTGAAGCCATCCTGCACTTTTGCGGCCAGCTCCCAAAAAAGCGACTTGTAAAATGGAGCTTCAGGGCACTGCAATTCACAAACCTGCAGAGTTATAAATGATAACTCTCGTCCACAAATATATTGAGGGAAGGCAAAGAAGAGGATTTGAAATCAAGGCAGAATTGCAGGAAACAGATTTCAGGAGGTAGATTCGAATAGCCTTTAAAGCACATGAAAAGCGGCAAAACGTTGACAATGATGCCCTTGGCCAAAAAGGGCGCATGCGTTTTTTCCTGAATATATTCAGGAAAAAACGCATGCGCCCTTTTTGGCCAACCAAGCAACCTGGAAAGGCAAATCAGCGCTACAAAGAAGTCTCGCTTCCCATCGGTCGAAAGGGCCATGCTGAAAAAAGTGTCAAAACCAGAAATGCAGGACAGGCCATGGAGAAATGGGAACCTTGCTACACTGATGGGCCGGATGTAAATTGCCAACAGCCATCTGGAGAAGTGTACGGTGTGTCCTGAAACATCTAAAAAACACAGCTTAGAGAGCATAGGGCACTTCCACGCATGGGGGGATAAAGTGGGAAAATTGAAAATCAGCAAGACACAAGCACCCCAAAGTTTAGGGCTGCTCTGTTGACAAGGACCTCCACTTCATTCCACATTAAATATCCCAGGAAAGCGAAAAATGGATAAAAAAGTTGTGGTCCTTATATACAATGGAATATCACTCAGCCATGAAATCAATGTCATAAGGCTAGTAGCAGCATGATGAGTGGATTTAGGTACGACGATTCTAAGTGAAATAAGTCACACAGAAAAGGACACTTCTCATAAGGTGTCACTTATAGAGGGAATGTAAAAACCGTTACACTTGAACTGAATTACAAAACAGAACAGAGTCACACATGCAGAAAACACACTATGGCTGCTTAACGGGAAAGGTGAGGTGGGGTGATACATAAAACAAGAGTTTCAAATTAGCTCAGATTCCGTTCCATAAACCCAGTATGTAATAGACAAGACCTACTCCTTGCTCAGAGAACTGGACTTAACACGCCCGATTCACCGCACAAGAATATATCTGACTAGTAATAATCTTAAAACCTATGTATTGATATCTCTCTGTTAGTGTGTCAAGTGGGTGTAAAGCGGCATAAACACAGCCGTGAAAAGCAGCTAAACCCCATTATAAAAATAAATTACTTTTAAAAACCCATGAAACAAAGACAGGGAAAGAGAGAGAAATCCTTACACAATTCGTTCCGGGGCTGTGATGCAACCTGGATTGACCATATCTAGACCCACAGCTGGATGAGACATAAGGGTGGACACTCTTGGGGCTGAGAGGTTTGGTGAGGTTGGGTGAGCAAACTCAGACCCTTTAAAGTAATACTGCGTGCTACCCATCGCATGGGTCCCAAATCTCCAGGTTCAAGGGCATCTTCCTACATCGAAAACATGCATGAGAAACCCAGAAGATGGTACACCGTGTGATGGGGAAAGGTTTCTAAAACGCACCTCATTTCTCATCTCCTTGTGCTCGGGTTCGCCATTCCAGCCACTTTACTAGCAATCTCCCTACTTGGAGCCTCAGCACCTTTAACCTCCTGTTCCGTACAGGTTGCAATTTGTCCTGAGGATGAACGGGAAGACGGGGAACCAATGAGAGACTAGCTCTTGGTGTTGGGACAGGCACAGGTCACTCTATTTTCCCATCAGGAAGAAGAATTAACCACAGGCTCAGCCTGCCCCCCGGAACCAGAACAGGGCCTGAAGCCATCCTGCGCTTTGGCGGCCAGCTCCCAAAAAAGCGACTTGTAAAATGGAGCTTCAGGCCACTGCAATTCACAAACCTGCAGAGTTATAAATGATAACTCTCGTCCACAAATATATTGAGGGAAGGCAAAGAAGAGGATTTGAAATCAAGGCAGAATTGCAGGAAACAGATTTCAGGAGGTAGATTCGATTCGCCTTTAAAGCACATGAAAAGCGGCAAAACGTTGACAATGATGCCCTTGGCCAAAAAGGGCGCATGCGTTTTTTCCTGAATATATTCAGGAAAAAACGCATGCGCCCTTTTTGGCCAACCAAGCAACCTGGAAAGGCAAATCAGCGTTACAAAGAAGTCTCGCTTCCCATCGGTCGAAAGGGCCATGCTGAAAAAAGGGTCAAAACCAGAAATGCAGGACAGGCCATGGAGAAATGGGAGCCTTGCTACACTGATGGGCGGGATGTAAATTGCCAACAGCCACTCTGGAGAAGTGTACGGTGTGTCCTGAAACATCTAAAAAACACAGCTTAGAGAGCATAGGGCACTTCCACGCATGGGGGTATAAAGTGGGAAAATTGAAAATCAGCAAGACACAAGCACCCCAAAGTTTAGGGCTGCTCTGTTGACAAGGACCTCCACTTCATTCCACCTTAAATATCCCCGGAAAGCGAAAAATGGATAAAAAAGTTGTGGTCCTTATGTACAATGGAATATCACTCAGCCATGAAATCAATGTCATAAGGCTAGTAGCAGCATGATGAGTGGATTTAGGTAAGACGATTCTAAGTGAAATAAGTCACACAGAAAAGGACACTTCTCATAAGGTGTCACTTATAGAGGGAATGTAAAAACCGTTACACTTGAACTGAATTACAAAACAGAACAGAGTCACACATGCAGAAAACACACTATGGCTGCTTAACGGGAAAGGTGAGGTGGGGTGATACATAAAACAAGAGTTTCAAATTAGCTCAGATTCCGTTCCATAAACCCAATATGTAATAGACAAGACCTACTCCTTGCTCAGAGAACTGGACTCAACACGCCCGATTCACCGCACAAGAATATATCTGACTAGTAATAATCTTAAAACCTATGTATTGATATCTCTCTGTTAGTGTGTCAAGTGGGTGTAAAGCGGCATAAACACAGCCGTGAATAGCAGCTAAACCCCATTATAAAAATAAATTACTTTTAAAAACCCATGAAACAAAGACAGGGAAAGAGAGAGAAATCCTTACACAATTCGTTCAGGGGCTGTGATGCAACCTGGATTGACCATATCTAGACCCACAGCTGGATGAGACATAAGGGTGGACACTCTTGGGGCTGAGAGGTTTGGTGAGGTTGGGTGAGCAAACGCAGACCCTTTAAAGTAATACTGCGTGCTACCCATCGCATGGGTCCCAAATCTCCAGGTTCAAGGGCATCTTCCTACATCGAAAACATGCATGAGAAACCCAGAAGATGGTACACCGTGTGATGGGGAAAGGTTTCTAAAACGCACCTCATTTCTCATCTCCTTGTGCTCGGGTTCGCCATTCCAGCCACTTTACTAGCAATCTCCCTACTTGGAGCCTCAGCACCTTTAACCTCCTGTTCCGTACAGGTTGCAATTTGTCCTGAGGATGAACGGGAAGACGGGGAACCAATGAGAGACTAGCTCTTGGTGTTGGGACAGGCACAGGTCACTCTATTTTCCCATCAGGAAGAAGAATTAACCACAGGCTCAGCCTGCCCCCCGGAACCAGAACAGGGCCTGAAGCCATCCTGCGCTTTGGCGGCCAGCTCCCAAAAAAGCGACTTGTAAAATGGAGCTTCAGGCCACTGCAATTCACAAACCTGCAGAGTTATAAATGATAACTCTCGTCCACAAATATATTGAGGGAAGGCAAAGAAGAGGATTTGAAATCAAGGCAGAATTGCAGGAAACAGATTTCAGGAGGTAGATTCGATTCGCCTTTAAAGCACATGAAAAGCGGCAAAACGTTGACAATGATGCCCTTGGCCAAAAAGGGCGCATGCGTTTTTTCCTGAATATATTCAGGAAAAAACGCATGCGCCCTTTTTGGCCAACCAAGCAACCTGGAAAGGCAAATCAGCGCTACAAAGAAGTCTCGCTTCCCATCGGTCGAAAGGGCCATGCTGAAAAAAGGGTCAAAACCAGAAATGCAGGACAGGCCATGGAGAAATGGGAGCCTTGCTACACTGATGGGCGGGATGTAAATTGCCAACAGCCACTCTGGAGAAGTGTACGGTGTGTCCTGAAACATCTAAAAAACACAGCTTAGAGAGCATAGGGCACTTCCACGCATGGGGGTATAAAGTGGGAAAATTGAAAATCAGCAAGACACAAGCACCCCAAAGTTTAGGGCTGCTCTGTTGACAAGGACCTCCACTTCATTCCACCTTAAATATCCCAGGAAAGCGAAAAATGGATAAAAAAGTTGTGGTCCTTATGTACAATGGAATATCACTCAGCCATGAAATCAATGTCATAAGGCTAGTAGCAGCATGATGAGTGGATTTAGGTAAGACGATTCTAAGTGAAATAAGTCACACAGAAAAGGACACTTCTCATAAGGTGTCACTTATAGAGGGAATGTAAAAACCGTTACACTTGAACTGAATTACAAAACAGAACAGAGTCACACATGCAGAAAACACACTATGGCTGCTTAACGGGAAAGGTGAGGTGGGGTGATACATAAAACAAGAGTTTCAAATTAGCTCAGATTCCGTTCCATAAACCCAATATGTAATAGACAAGACCTACTCCTTGCTCAGAGAACTGGACTCAACACGCCCGATTCACCGCACAAGAATATATCTGACTAGTAATAATCTTAAAACCTATGTATTGATATCTCTCTGTTAGTGTGTCAAGTGGGTGTAAAGCGGCATAAACACAGCCGTGAATAGCAGCTAAACCCCATTATAAAAATAAATTACTTTTAAAAACCCATGAAACAAAGACAGGGAAAGAGAGAGAAATCCTTACACAATTCGTTCAGGGGCTGTGATGCAACCTGGATTGACCATATCTAGACCCACAGCTGGATGAGACATAAGGGTGGACACTCTTGGGGCTGAGAGGTTTGGTGAGGTTGGGTGAGCAAACGCAGACCCTTTAAAGTAATACTGCGTGCTACCCATCGCATGGGTCCCAAATCTCCAGGTTCAAGGGCATCTTCCTACATCGAAAACATGCATGAGAAACCCAGAAGATGGTACACCGTGTGATGGGGAAAGGTTTCTAAAACGCACCTCATTTCTCATCTCCTTGTGCTCGGGTTCGCCATTCCAGCCACTTTACTAGCAATCTCCCTACTTGGAGCCTCAGCACCTTTAACCTCCTGTTCCGTACAGGTTGCAATTTGTCCTGAGGATGAACGGGAAGACGGGGAACCAATGAGAGACTAGCTCTTGGTGTTGGGACAGGCACAGGTCACTCTATTTTCCCATCAGGAAGAAGAATTAACCACAGGCTCAGCCTGCCCCCCGGAACCAGAACAGGGCCTGAAGCCATCCTGCGCTTTTGCGGCCAGCTCCCAAAAAAGCGACTTGTAAAATGGAGCTTCAGGGCACTGCAATTCACAAACCTGCAGAGTTATAAATGATAACTCTCGTCCACAAATATATTGAGGGAAGGCAAAGAAGAGGATTTGAAATCAAGGCAGAATTGCAGGAAACAGATTTCAGGAGGTAGATTCGAATCGCCTTTAAAGCACATGAAAAGCGGCAAAACGTTGACAATGATGCCCTTGGCCAAAAAGGGCGCATGCGTTTTTTCCTGAATATATTCAGGAAAAAACGCATACGCCCTTTTTGGCCAACCAAGCAACCTGGAAAGGCAAATCAGCGCTACAAAGACGTCTCGCTTCCCATCGGTCAAAAGGGCCATGCTGAAAAAAGTGTCAAAACCAGAAATGCAGGACAGGCCATGGAGAAATGGGAGCCTTGCTACACTGATGGGCGGGATGTAAATTGCCCACAGCCACTCTGGAGAAGGGTACGGTGTGTCCTGAAACATCAAAAAAACACAGCTTAGAGAGCATAGGGCACTTCCACGCATGGGGGGATAAAGTGGGAAAATTGAAAATCAGCAAGACAGAAGCACCCCAAATTTTAGGGCTGCTCTGTTGACAAGGACCTCCACTTCATTCCACCTTAAATATCCCAGGAAAGCGAAAAATGGATAAAAAAGTTGTGGTCCTTATGTACAATGGAATATCACTCAGCCATGAAATCAATGTCATAAGGCTAGTAGCAGCATGATGAGTGGATTTAGGTACGACGATTCTAAGTGAAATAAGTCACACAGAAAAGGACACTTCTCATAAGGTGTCACTTATAGAGGGAATGTAAAAACCGTTACACTTGAACTGAATTACAAAACAGAACAGAGTCACACATGCAGAAAACACACTATGGCTGCTTAACGGGAAAGGTGAGGTGGGGTGATACATAAAACAAGAGTTTCAAATTAGCTCAGATTCCGTTCCATAAACCCAATATGTAATAGACAAGACCTACTCCTTGCTCAGAGAACTGGACTCAACACGCCCGATTCACCGCACAAGAATATATCTGACTAGTAATAATCTTAAAACCTATGTATTGATATCTCTCTGTTAGTGTGTCAAGTGGGTGTAAAGCGGCATAAACACAGCCGTGAAAAGCAGCTAAACCCCATTATAAAAATAAATTACTTTTAAAAACCCATGAAACAAAGATAGGGAAAGAGAGAGAAATCCTTACACAATTCGTTCCGGGGCTGTGATGCAACCTGGATTGACCATATCTAGACCCACAGCTGGATGAGACATAAGGGTGGACACTCTTGGGGCTGAGAGGTTTGGTGAGGTTGGGTGAGCAAACGCAGACCCTTTAAAGTAATACTGCGTGCTACCCATCGCATGGGTCCCAAATCTCCAGGTTCAAGGGCATCTTCCTACATCGAAAACATGCATGAGAAACCCAGAAGATGGAACACCGTGTGATGGGGAAAGGTTTCTAAAACGCACCTCATTTCTCATCTCCTTGTGCTCGGGTTCGCCATTCCAGCCACTTTACTAGCAATCTCCCTACTTGGAGCCTCAGCACCTTTAACCTCCTGTTCCGTACAGGTTGCAATTTGTCCTGAGGATGAACGGGAAGACGGGGAACCAATGAGAGACTAGCTCTTGGTGTTGGGACAGGCACAGGTCACTCTATTTTCCCATCAGGAAGAAGAATTAACCACAGGCTCAGCCTGCCCCCCGGAACCAGAACAGGGCCTGAAGCCATCCTGCGCTTTGGCGGCCAGCTCCCAAAAAAGCGACTTGTAAAATGGAGCTTCAGGCCACTGCAATTCACAAACCTGCAGAGTTATAAATGATAACTCTCGTCCACAAATATATTGAGGGAAGGCAAAGAAGAGGATTTGAAATCAAGGCAGAATTGCAGGAAACAGATTTCAGGAGGTAGATTCGATTCGCCTTTAAAGCACATGAAAAGCGGCAAAACGTTGACAATGATGCCCTTGGCCAAAAAGGGCGCATGCGTTTTTTCCTGAATATATTCAGGAAAAAACGCATGCGCCCTTTTTGGCCAACCAAGCAACCTGGAAAGGCAAATCAGCGTTACAAAGAAGTCTCGCTTCCCATCGGTCGAAAGGGCCATGCTGAAAAAAGGGTCAAAACCAGAAATGCAGGACAGGCCATGGAGAAATGGGAGCCTTGCTACACTGATGGGCGGGATGTAAATTGCC
Source organism: Balaenoptera physalus (assembly GCF_965194825.1). Lineage (NCBI taxonomy): Eukaryota > Metazoa > Chordata > Mammalia > Artiodactyla > Balaenopteridae > Balaenoptera > Balaenoptera physalus. Next base: position 892,971 of record NW_028126470.1, read on the forward strand.
AACAGCCACTCTGGAGAAGTGTACGGTGTGTCCTGAAACATCTAAAAAACACAGCTTAGAGAGCATAGGGCACTTCCACGCATGGGGGTATAAAGTGGGAAAATTGAAAATCAGCAAGACACAAGCACCCCAAAGTTTAGGGCTGCTCTGTTGACAAGGACCTCCACTTCATTCCACCTTAAATATCCCCGGAAAGCGAAAAATGGATAAAAAAGTTGTGGTCCTTATGTACAATGGAATATCACTCAGCCATGAAATCAATGTCATAAGGCTAGTAGCAGCATGATGAGTGGATTTAGGTAAGACGATTCTAAGTGAAATAAGTCACACAGAAAAGGACACTTCTCATAAGGTGTCACTTATAGAGGGAATGTAAAAACCGTTACACTTGAACTGAATTACAAAACAGAACAGAGTCACACATGCAGAAAACACACTATGGCTGCTTAACGGGAAAGGTGAGGTGGGGTGATACATAAAACAAGAGTTTCAAATTAGCTCAGATTCCGTTCCATAAACCCAATCTGTAATAGACAAGACCTACTCCTTGCTCAGAGAACTGGACTCAACACGCCCGATTCACCGCACAAGAATATATCTGACTAGTAATAATCTTAAAACCTATGTATTGATATCTCTCTGTTAGTGTGTCAAGTGGGTGTAAAGCGGCATAAACACAGCCGTGAATAGCAGCTAAACCCCATTATAAAAATAAATTACTTTTAAAAACCCATGAAACAAAGACAGGGAAAGAGAGAGAAATCCTTACACAATTCGTTCAGGGGCTGTGATGCAACCTGGATTGACCATATCTAGACCCACAGCTGGATGAGACATAAGGGTGGACACTCTTGGGGCTGAGAGGTTTGGTGAGGTTGGGTGAGCAAACGCAGACCCTTTAAAGTAATACTGCGTGCTACCCATCGCATGGGTCCCAAATCTCCAGGTTCAAGGGCATCTTCCTACATCGAAAACATGCATGAGAAACCCAGAAGATGGTACACCGTGTGATGGGGAAAGGTTTCTAAAACGCACCTCATTTCTCATCTCCTTGTGCTCGGGTTCGCCATTCCAGCCACTTTACTAGCAATCTCCCTACTTGGAGCCTCAGCACCTTTAACCTCCTGTTCCGTACAGGTTGCAATTTGTCCTGAGGATGAACGGGAAGACGGGGAACCAATGAGAGACTAGCTCTTGGTGTTGGGACAGGCACAGGTCACTCTATTTTCCCATCAGGAAGAAGAATTAACCACAGGCTCAGCCTGCCCCCCGGAACCAGAACAGGGCCTGAAGCCATCCTGCGCTTTGGCGGCCAGCTCCCAAAAAAGCGACTTGTAAAATGGAGCTTCAGGCCACTGCAATTCACAAACCTGCAGAGTTATAAATGATAACTCTCGTCCACAAATATATTGAGGGAAGGCAAAGAAGAGGATTTGAAATCAAGGCAGAATTGCAGGAAACAGATTTCAGGAGGTAGATTCGATTCGCCTTTAAAGCACATGAAAAGCGGCAAAACGTTGACAATGATGCCCTTGGCCAAAAAGGGCGCATGCGTTTTTTCCTGAATATATTCAGGAAAAAACGCATGCGCCCTTTTTGGCCAACCAAGCAACCTGGAAAGGCAAATCAGCGCTACAAAGAAGTCTCGCTTCCCATCGGTCGAAAGGGCCATGCTGAAAAAAGGGTCAAAACCAGAAATGCAGGACAGGCCATGGAGAAATGGGAGCCTTGCTACACTGATGGGCGGGATGTAAATTGCCAACAGCCACTCTGGAGAAGTGTACGGTGTGTCCTGAAACATCTAAAAAACACAGCTTAGAGAGCATAGGGCACTTCCACGCATGGGGGTATAAAGTGGGAAAATTGAAAATCAGCAAGACACAAGCACCCCAAAGTTTAGGGCTGCTCTGTTGACAAGGACCTCCACTTCATTCCACCTTAAATATCCCAGGAAAGCGAAAAATGGATAAAAAAGTTGTGGTCCTTATGTACAATGGAATATCACTCAGCCATGAAATCAATGTCATAAGGCTAGTAGCAGCATGATGAGTGGATTTAGGTAAGACGATTCTAAGTGAAATAAGTCACACAGAAAAGGACACTTCTCATAAGGTGTCACTTATAGAGGGAATGTAAAAACCGTTACACTTGAACTGAATTACAAAACAGAACAGAGTCACACATGCAGAAAACACACTATGGCTGCTTAACGGGAAAGGTGAGGTGGGGTGATACATAAAACAAGAGTTTCAAATTAGCTCAGATTCCGTTCCATAAACCCAATATGTAATAGACAAGACCTACTCCTTGCTCAGAGAACTGGACTCAACACGCCCGATTCACCGCACAAGAATATATCTGACTAGTAATAATCTTAAAACCTATGTATTGATATCTCTCTGTTAGTGTGTCAAGTGGGTGTAAAGCGGCATAAACACAGCCGTGAATAGCAGCTAAACCCCATTATAAAAATAAATTACTTTTAAAAACCCATGAAACAAAGACAGGGAAAGAGAGAGAAATCCTTACACAATTCGTTCAGGGGCTGTGATGCAACCTGGATTGACCATATCTAGACCCACAGCTGGATGAGACATAAGGGTGGACACTCTTGGGGCTGAGAGGTTTGGTGAGGTTGGGTGAGCAAACGCAGACCCTTTAAAGTAATACTGCGTGCTACCCATCGCATGGGTCCCAAATCTCCAGGTTCAAGGGCATCTTCCTACATCGAAAACATGCATGAGAAACCCAGAAGATGGTACACCGTGTGATGGGGAAAGGTTTCTAAAACGCACCTCATTTCTCATCTCCTTGTGCTCGGGTTCGCCATTCCAGCCACTTTACTAGCAATCTCCCTACTTGGAGCCTCAGCACCTTTAACCTCCTGTTCCGTACAGGTTGCAATTTGTCCTGAGGATGAACGGGAAGACGGGGAACCAATGAGAGACTAGCTCTTGGTGTTGGGACAGGCACAGGTCACTCTATTTTCCCATCAGGAAGAAGAATTAACCACAGGCTCAGCCTGCCCCCCGGAACCAGGACAGGGCCTGAAGCCATCCTGCGCTTTTGCGGCCAGCTCCCAAAAAAGCGACTTGTAAAATGGAGCTTCAGGGCACTGCAATTCACAAACCTGCAGAGTTATAAATGATAACTCTCGTCCACAAATATATTGAGGGAAGGCAAAGAAGAGGATTTGAAATCAAGGCAGAATTGCAGGAAACAGATTTCAGGAGGTAGATTCGAATCGCCTTTAAAGCACATGAAAAGCGGCAAAACGTTGACAATGATGCCCTTGGCCAAAAAGGGCGCATGCGTTTTTTCCTGAATATATTCAGGAAAAAACGCATACGCCCTTTTTGGCCAACCAAGCAACCTGGAAAGGCAAATCAGCGCTACAAAGACGTCTCGCTTCCCATCGGTCAAAAGGGCCATGCTGAAAAAAGTGTCAAAACCAGAAATGCAGGACAGGCCATGGAGAAATGGGAGCCTTGCTACACTGATGGGCGGGATGTAAATTGCCCACAGCCACTCTGGAGAAGGGTACGGTGTGTCCTGAAACATCAAAAAAACACAGCTTAGAGAGCATAGGGCACTTCCACGCATGGGGGGATAAAGTGGGAAAATTGAAAATCAGCAAGACAGAAGCACCCCAAATTTTAGGGCTGCTCTGTTGACAAGGACCTCCACTTCATTCCACCTTAAATATCCCAGGAAAGCGAAAAATGGATAAAAAAGTTGTGGTCCTTATGTACAATGGAATATCACTCAGCCATGAAATCAATGTCATAAGGCTAGTAGCAGCATGATGAGTGGATTTAGGTACGACGATTCTAAGTGAAATAAGTCACACAGAAAAGGACACTTCTCATAAGGTGTCACTTATAGAGGGAATGTAAAAACCGTTACACTTGAACTGAATTACAAAACAGAACAGAGTCACACATGCAGAAAACACACTATGGCTGCTTAACGGGAAAGGTGAGGTGGGGTGATACATAAAACAAGAGTTTCAAATTAGCTCAGATTCCGTTCCATAAACCCAATATGTAATAGACAAGACCTACTCCTTGCTCAGAGAACTGGACTCAACACGCCCGATTCACCGCACAAGAATATATCTGACTAGTAATAATCTTAAAACCTATGTATTGATATCTCTCTGTTAGTGTGTCAAGTGGGTGTAAAGCGGCATAAACACAGCCGTGAAAAGCAGCTAAACCCCATTATAAAAATAAATTACTTTTAAAAACCCATGAAACAAAGATAGGGAAAGAGAGAGAAATCCTTACACAATTCGTTCCGGGGCTGTGATGCAACCTGGATTGACCATATCTAGACCCACAGCTGGATGAGACATAAGGGTGGACACTCTTGGGGCTGAGAGGTTTGGTGAGGTTGGGTGAGCAAACGCAGACCCTTTAAAGTAATACTGCGTGCTACCCATCGCATGGGTCCCAAATCTCCAGGTTCAAGGGCATCTTCCTACATCGAAAACATGCATGAGAAACCCAGAAGATGGAACACCGTGTGATGGGGAAAGGTTTCTAAAACGCACCTCATTTCTCATCTCCTTGTGCTCGGGTTCGCCATTCCAGCCACTTTACTAGCAATCTCCCTACTTGGAGCCTCAGCACCTTTAACCTCCTGTTCCGTACAGGTTGCAATTTGTCCTGAGGATGAACGGGAAGACGGGGAACCAATGAGAGACTAGCTCTTGGTGTTGGGACAGGCACAGGTCACTCTATTTTCCCATCAGGAAGAAGAATTAACCACAGGCTCAGCCTGCCCCCCGGAACCAGAACAGGGCCTGAAGCCATCCTGCGCTTTGGCGGCCAGCTCCCAAAAAAGCGACTTGTAAAATGGAGCTTCAGGCCACTGCAATTCACAAACCTGCAGAGTTATAAATGATAACTCTCGTCCACAAATATATTGAGGGAAGGCAAAGAAGAGGATTTGAAATCAAGGCAGAATTGCAGGAAACAGATTTCAGGAGGTAGATTCGATTCGCCTTTAAAGCACATGAAAAGCGGCAAAACGTTGACAATGATGCCCTTGGCCAAAAAGGGCGTATGCGTTTTTTCCTGAATATATTCAGGAAAAAACGCATACGCCCTTTTTGGCCAACCAAGCAACCTGGAAAGGCAAATCAGCGCTACAAAGAATTCTCGCTTCCCATCGGTCAAAAGGGCCATGCTGAAAAAAGTGTCAAAACCAGAAATGCAGGACAGGCCATGGAGAAATGGGAGCCTTGCTACACTGATGGGCGGGATGTAAATTGCCAACAGCCACTCTGGAGAAGTGTACGGTGTGTCCTGAAACATCTAAAAAACACAGCTTAGAGAGCATAGGGCACTTCCACGCATGGGGGTATAAAGTGGGAAAATTGAAAATCAGCAAGACACAAGCACCCCAAAGTTTAGGGCTGCTCTGTTGACAAGGACCTCAACTTCATTCCACCTTAAATATCCCAGGAAAGCGAAAAATGGATAAAAAAGTTGTGGTCCTTATGTACAATGGAATATCACTCAGCCATGAAATCAATGTCATAAGGCTAGTAGCAGCATGATGAGTGGATTTAGGTACGACGATTCTAAGTGAAATAAGTCACACAGAAAAGGACACTTCTCATAAGGTGTCACTTATAGAGGGAATGTAAAAACCGTTACACTTGAACTGAATTACAAAACAGAACAGAGTCACACATGCAGAAAACACACTATGGCTGCTTAACGGGAAAGGTGAGGTGGGGTGATACATAAAACAAGAGTTTCAAATTAGCTCAGATTCCGTTCCATAAACCCAATATGTAATAGACAAGACCTACTCCTTGCTCAGAGAACTGGACTCAACACGCCCGATTCACCGCACAAGAATATATCTGACTAGTAATAATCTTAAAACCTATGTATTGATATCTCTCTGTTAGTGTGTCAAGTGGGTGTAAAGCGGCATAAACACAGCCGTGAATAGCAGCTAAACCCCATTATAAAAATAAATTACTTTTAAAAACCCATGAAACAAAGACAGGGAAAGAGAGAGAAATTCTTACACAATTCGTTCAGGGGCTGTGATGCAACCTGGATTGACCATATCTAGACCCACAGCTGGATGAGACATAAGGGTGGACACTCTTGGGGCTGAGAGGTTTGGTGAGGTTGGGTGAGCAAACGCAGACCCTTTAAAGTAATACTGCGTGCTACCCATCGCATGGGTCCCAAATCTCCAGGTTCAAGGGCATCTTCCTACATCGAAAACATGCATGAGAAACCCAGAAGATGGTACACCGTGTGATGGGGAAAGGTTTCTAAAACGCACCTCATTTCTCATCTCCTTGTGCTCGGGTTCGCCATTCCAGCCACTTTACTAGCAATCTCCCTACTTGGAGCCTCAGCACCTTTAACCTCCTGTTCCGTACAGGTTGCAATTTGTCCTGAGGATGAACGGGAAGACGGGGAACCAATGAGAGACTAGCTCTTGGTGTTGGGACAGGCACAGGTCACTGTATTTTCCCATCAGGAAGAAGAATTAACCACAGGCTCAGCCTGCCCCCCGGAACCAGAACAGGGCCTGAAGCCATCCTGCGCTTTTGCGGCCAGCTCCCGAAAAAGCGACTTGTAAAATGGAGCTTCAGGGCACTGCAATTCACAAACCTGCAGAGTTATAAATGATAACTCTCGTCCACAAATATATTGAGGGAAGGCAAAGAAGAGGATTTGAAATCAAGGCAGAATTGCAGGAAACAGATTTCAGGAGGTAGATTCGAATCGCCTTTAAAGCACATGAAAAGCGGCAAAACGTTGACAGTGATGCCCTTGGCCAAAAAGGGCGTATGCGTTTTTTCCTGAATATATTCAGGAAAAAACGCATACGCCCTTTTTGGCCAACCAAGCAACCTGGAAAGGCAAATCAGCGCTACAAAGAAGTCTCGCTTCCCATCGGTCAAAAGGGCCATGCTGAAAAAAGTGTCAAAACCAGAAATGCAGGACAGGCCATGGAGAAATGGGAGCCTTGCTACACTGATGGGCGGGATGTAAATTGCCCACAGCCACTCTGGAGAAGGGTACGGTGTGTCCTGAAACATCAAAAAAACACAGCTTAGAGAGCATAGGGCACTTCCACGCATGGGGGGATAAAGTGGGAAAATTGAAAATCAGCAAGACAGAAGCACCCCAAATTTTAGGGCTGCTCTGTTGACAAGGACCTCCACTTCATTCCACCTTAAATATCCCAGGAAAGCGAAAAATGGATAAAAAAGTTGTGGTCCTTATGTACAATGGAATATCACTCAGCCATGAAATCAATGTCATAAGGCTAGTAGCAGCATGATGAGTGGATTTAGGTACGACGATTCTAAGTGAAATAAGTCACACAGAAAAGGACACTTCTCATAAGGTGTCACTTATAGAGGGAATGTAAAAACCGTTACACTTGAACTGAATTACAAAACAGAACAGAGTCACACATGCAGAAAACACACTATGGCTGCTTAACGGGAAAGGTGAGGTGGGGTGATACATAAAACAAGAGTTTCAAATTAGCTCAGATTCCGTTCCATAAACCCAATATGTAATAGACAAGACCTACTCCTTGCTCAGAGAACTGGACTCAACACGCCCGATTCACCGCACAAGAATATATCTGACTAGTAATAATCTTAAAACCTATGTATTGATATCTCTCTGTTAGTGTGTCAAGTGGGTGTAAAGCGGCATAAACACAGCCGTGAAAAGCAGCTAAACCCCATTATAAAAATAAATTACTTTTAAAAACCCATGAAACAAAGATAGGGAAAGAGAGAGAAATCCTTACACAATTCGTTCCGGGGCTGTGATGCAACCTGGATTGACCATATCTAGACCCACAGCTGGATGAGACATAAGGGTGGACACTCTTGGGGCTGAGAGGTTTGGTGAGGTTGGGTGAGCAAACGCAGACCCTTTAAAGTAATACTGCGTGCTACCCATCGCATGGGTCCCAAATCTCCAGGTTCAAGGGCATCTTCCTACATCGAAAACATGCATGAGAAACCCAGAAGATGGAACACCGTGTGATGGGGAAAGGTTTCTAAAACGCACCTCATTTCTCATCTCCTTGTGCTCGGGTTCGCCATTCCAGCCACTTTACTAGCAATCTCCCTACTTGGAGCCTCAGCACCTTTAACCTCCTGTTCCGTACAGGTTGCAATTTGTCCTGAGGATGAACGGGAAGACGGGGAACCAATGAGAGACTAGCTCTTGGTGTTGGGACAGGCACAGGTCACTCTATTTTCCCATCAGGAAGAAGAATTAACCACAGGCTCAGCCTGCCCCCCGGAACCAGAACAGGGCCTGAAGCCATCCTGCGCTTTGGCGGCCAGCTCCCAAAAAAGCGACTTGTAAAATGGAGCTTCAGGCCACTGCAATTCACAAACCTGCAGAGTTATAAATGATAACTCTCGTCCACAAATATATTGAGGGAAGGCAAAGAAGAGGATTTGAAATCAAGGCAGAATTGCAGGAAACAGATTTCAGGAGGTAGATTCGATTCGCCTTTAAAGCACATGAAAAGCGGCAAAACGTTGACAATGATGCCCTTGGCCAAAAAGGGCGTATGCGTTTTTTCCTGAATATATTCAGGAAAAAACGCATACGCCCTTTTTGGCCAACCAAGCAACCTGGAAAGGCAAATCAGCGCTACAAAGAATTCTCGCTTCCCATCGGTCAAAAGGGCCATGCTGAAAAAAGTGTCAAAACCAGAAATGCAGGACAGGCCATGGAGAAATGGGAGCCTTGCTACACTGATGGGCGGGATGTAAATTGCCAACAGCCACTCTGGAGAAGTGTACGGTGTGTCCTGAAACATCTAAAAAACACAGCTTAGAGAGCATAGGGCACTTCCACGCATGGGGGTATAAAGTGGGAAAATTGAAAATCAGCAAGACACAAGCACCCCAAAGTTTAGGGCTGCTCTGTTGACAAGGACCTCAACTTCATTCCACCTTAAATATCCCAGGAAAGCGAAAAATGGATAAAAAAGTTGTGGTCCTTATGTACAATGGAATATCACTCAGCCATGAAATCAATGTCATAAGGCTAGTAGCAGCATGATGAGTGGATTTAGGTACGACGATTCTAAGTGAAATAAGTCACACAGAAAAGGACACTTCTCATAAGGTGTCACTTATAGAGGGAATGTAAAAACCGTTACACTTGAACTGAATTACAAAACAGAACAGAGTCACACATGCAGAAAACACACTATGGCTGCTTAACGGGAAAGGTGAGGTGGGGTGATACATAAAACAAGAGTTTCAAATTAGCTCAGATTCCGTTCCATAAACCCAATATGTAATAGACAAGACCTACTCCTTGCTCAGAGAACTGGACTCAACACGCCCGATTCACCGCACAAGAATATATCTGACTAGTAATAATCTTAAAACCTATGTATTGATATCTCTCTGTTAGTGTGTCAAGTGGGTGTAAAGCGGCATAAACACAGCCGTGAATAGCAGCTAAACCCCATTATAAAAATAAATTACTTTTAAAAACCCATGAAACAAAGACAGGGAAAGAGAGAGAAATTCTTACACAATTCGTTCAGGGGCTGTGATGCAACCTGGATTGACCATATCTAGACCCACAGCTGGATGAGACATAAGGGTGGACACTCTTGGGGCTGAGAGGTTTGGTGAGGTTGGGTGAGCAAACGCAGACCCTTTAAAGTAATACTGCGTGCTACCCATCGCATGGGTCCCAAATCTCCAGGTTCAAGGGCATCTTCCTACATCGAAAACATGCATGAGAAACCCAGAAGATGGTACACCGTGTGATGGGGAAAGGTTTCTAAAACGCACCTCATTTCTCATCTCCTTGTGCTCGGGTTCGCCATTCCAGCCACTTTACTAGCAATCTCCCTACTTGGAGCCTCAGCACCTTTAACCTCCTGTTCCGTACAGGTTGCAATTTGTCCTGAGGATGAACGGGAAGACGGGGAACCAATGAGAGACTAGCTCTTGGTGTTGGGACAGGCACAGGTCACTGTATTTTCCCATCAGGAAGAAGAATTAACCACAGGCTCAGCCTGCCCCCCGGAACCAGAACAGGGCCTGAAGCCATCCTGCGCTTTTGCGGCCAGCTCCCGAAAAAGCGACTTGTAAAATGGAGCTTCAGGGCACTGCAATTCACAAACCTGCAGAGTTATAAATGATAACTCTCGTCCACAAATATATTGAGGGAAGGCAAAGAAGAGGATTTGAAATCAAGGCAGAATTGCAGGAAACAGATTTCAGGAGGTAGATTCGAATCGCCTTTAAAGCACATGAAAAGCGGCAAAACGTTGACAGTGATGCCCTTGGCCAAAAAGGGCGTATGCGTTTTTTCCTGAATATATTCAGGAAAAAACGCATACGCCCTTTTTGGCCAACCAAGCAACCTGGAAAGGCAAATCAGCGCTACAAAGAATTCTCGCTTCCCATCGGTCAAAAGGGCCATGCTGAAAAAAGTGTCAAAACCAGAAATGCAGGACAGGCCATGGAGAAATGGGAGCCTTGCTACACTGATGGGCGGGATGTAAATTGCCAACAGCCACTCTGGAGAAGTGTACGGTGTGTCCTGAAACATCTAAAAAACACAGCTTAGAGAGCATAGGGCACTTCCACGCATGGGGGTATAAAGTGGGAAAATTGAAAATCAGCAAGACACAAGCACCCCAAAGTTTAGGGCTGCTCTGTTGACAAGGACCTCCACTTCATTCCACCTTAAATATCCCAGGAAAGCGAAAAATGGATAAAAAAGTTGTGCTCCTTATGTACAATGGAATATCACTCAGCCATGAAATCAATGTCATAAGGCTAGTAGCAGCATGATGAGTGGATTTAGGTAAGACGATTCTAAGTGAAATAAGTCACACAGAAAAGGACACTTCTCATAAGGTGTCACTTATAGAGGGAATGTAAAAACCGTTACACTTGAACTGAATTACAAAACAGAACAGAGTCACACATGCAGAAAACACACTATGGCTGCTTAACGGGAAAGGTGAGGTGGGGTGATACATAAAACAAGAGTTTCAAATTAGCTCAGATTCCGTTCCATAAACCCAATATGTAATAGACAAGACCTACTCCTTGCTCAGAGAACTGGACTCAACACGCCCGATTCACCGCACAAGAATATATCTGACTAGTAATAATCTTAAAACCTATGTATTGATATCTCTCTGTTAGTGTGTCAAGTGGGTGTAAAGCGGCATAAACACAGCCGTGAATAGCAGCTAAACCCCATTATAAAAATAAATTACTTTTAAAAACCCATGAAACAAAGACAGGGAAAGAGAGAGAAATCCTTACACAATTCGTTCAGGGGCTGTGATGCAACCTGGATTGACCATATCTAGACCCACAGCTGGATGAGACATAAGGGTGGACACTCTTGGGGCTGAGAGGTTTGGTGAGGTTGGGTGAGCAAACGCAGACCCTTTAAAGTAATACTGCGTGCTACCCATCGCATGGGTCCCAAATCTCCAGGTTCAAGGGCATCTTCCTACATCGAAAACATGCATGAGAAACCCAGAAGATGGTACACCGTGTGATGGGGAAAGGTTTCTAAAACGCACCTCATTTCTCATCTCCTTGTGCTCGGGTTCGCCATTCCAGCCACTTTACTAGCAATCTCCCTACTTGGAGCCTCAGCACCTTTAACCTCCTGTTCCGTACAGGTTGCAATTTGTCCTGAGGATGAACGGGAAGACGGGGAACCAATGAGAGACTAGCTCTTGGTGTTGGGACAGGCACAGGTCACTCTATTTTCCCATCAGGAAGAAGAATTAACCACAGGCTCAGCCTGCCCCCCGGAACCAGAACAGGGCCTGAAGCCATCCTGCGCTTTTGCGGCCAGCTCCCAAAAAAGCGACTTGTAAAATGGAGCTTCAGGCCACTGCAATTCACAAACCTGCAGAGTTATAAATGATAACTCTCGTCCACAAATATATTGAGGGAAGGCAAAGAAGAGGATTTGAAATCAAGGCAGAATTGCAGGAAACAGATTTCAGGAGGTAGATTCGAATCGCCTTTAAAGCACATGAAAAGCGGCAAAACGTTGACAATGATGCCCTTGGCCAAAAAGGGCGCATGCGTTTTTTCCTGAATATATTCAGGAAAAAACGCATACGCCCTTTTTGGCCAACCAAGCAACCTGGAAAGGCAAATCAGCGCTACAAAGAAGTCTCGCTTCCCATCGGTCAAAAGGGCCATGCTGAAAAAAGTGTCAAAACCAGAAATGCAGGACAGGCCATGGAGAAATGGGAGCCTTGCTACACTGATGGGCGGGATGTAAATTGCCCACAGCCACTCTGGAGAAGGGTACGGTGTGTCCTGAAACATCAAAAAAACACAGCTTAGAGAGCATAGGGCACTTCCACGCATGGGGGGATAAAGTGGGAAAATTGAAAATCAGCAAGACAGAAGCACCCCAAATTTTAGGGCTGCTCTGTTGACAAGGACCTCCACTTCATTCCACCTTAAATATCCCAGGAAAGCGAAAAATGGATAAAAAAGTTGTGGTCCTTATGTACAATGGAATATCACTCAGCCATGAAATCAATGTCATAAGGCTAGTAGCAGCATGATGAGTGGATTTAGGTACGACGATTCTAAGTGAAATAAGTCACACAGAAAAGGACACTTCTCATAAGGTGTCACTTATAGAGGGAATGTAAAAACCGTTACACTTGAACTGAATTACAAAACAGAACAGAGTCACACATGCAGAAAACACACTATGGCTGCTTAACGGGAAAGGTGAGGTGGGGTGATACATAAAACAAGAGTTTCAAATTAGCTCAGATACCATTCCATAAACCCAATATGTAATAGACAAGACCTACTCCTTGCTCAGAGAACTGGACTCAACACGCCCGATTCACCGCACAAGAATATATCTGACTAGTAATAATCTTAAAACCTATGTATTGATATCTCTCTGTTATTGTGTCAAGTGGGTGTAAAGCGGCATAAACACAGCCGTGAAAAGCAGCTAAACCCCATTATAAAAATAAATTACTTTTAAAAACCCATGAAACAAAGACAGGGAAAGAGAGAGAAATTCTTACACAATTCGTTCAGGGGCTGTGATGCAACCTGGATTGACCATATCTAGACCCACAGCTGGATGAGACATAAGGGTGGACACTCTTGGGGCTGAGAGGTTTGGTGAGGTTGGGTGAGCAAACGCAGACCCTTTAAAGTAATACTGCGTGCTACCCATCGCATGGGTCCCAAATCTCCAGGTTCAAGGGCATCTTCCTACATCGAAAACATGCATGAGAAACCCAGAAGATGGTACACCGTGTGATGGGGAAAGGTTTCTAAAACGCACCTCATTTCTCATCTCCTTGTGCTCGGGTTCGCCATTCCAGCCACTTTACTAGCAATCTCCCTACTTGGAGCATCAGCACCTTTAACCTCCTGTTCCGTACAGGTTGCAGTTTGTCCTGAGGATGAACGGGAAGACGGGGAACCAATGAGAGACTAGCTCTTGGTGTTGGGACAGGCACAGGTCACTCTATTTTCCCATCAGGAAGAAGAATTAACCACAGGGTCAGCCTGCCCCCCAGAACCAGAACAGGGCCTGAAGCCATCCTGCGCTTTTGCGGCCAGCTCCCAAAAAAGCGACTTGTAAAATGGAGCTTCAGGGCACTGCAATTCACAAACCTGCAGAGTTATAAATGATAACTCTCGTCCACAAATATATTGAGGGAAGGCAAAGAAGAGGATTTGAAATCAAGGCAGAATTGCAGGAAACAGATTTCAGGAGGTAGATTCGAATCGCCTTTAAAGCACATGAAAAGCGGCAAAACGTTGACAGTGATGCCCTTGGCCCAAAAGGGCGTATGCGTTTTTTCCTGAATATATTCAGGAAAAAACGCATACGCCCTTTTTGGCCAACCAAGCAACCTGGAAAGGCAAATCAGCGCTACAAAGAATTCTCGCTTCCCATCGGTCAAAAGGGCCATGCTGAAAAAAGTGTCAAAACCAGAAATGCAGGACAGGCCATGGAGAAATGGGAGCCTTGCTACACTGATGGGCGGGATGTAAATTGCCAACAGCCACTCTGGAGAAGTGTACGGTGTGTCCTGAAACATCTAAAAAACACAGCTTAGAGAGCATAGGGCACTTCCACGCATGGGGGTATAAAGTGGGAAAATTGAAAATCAGCAAGACACAAGCACCCCAAAGTTTAGGGCTGCTCTGTTGACAAGGACCTCCACTTCATTCCACCTTAAATATCCCAGGAAAGCGAAAAATGGATAAAAAAGTTGTGGTCCTTATGTACAATGGAATATCACTCAGCCATGAAATCAATGTCATAAGGCTAGTAGCAGCATGATGAGTGGATTTAGGTAAGACGATTCTAAGTGAAATAAGTCACACAGAAAAGGACACTTCTCATAAGGTGTCACTTATAGAGGGAATGTAAAAACCGTTACACTTGAACTGAATTACAAAACAGAACAGAGTCACACATGCAGAAAACACACTATGGCTGCTTAACGGGAAAGGTGAGGTGGGGTGATACATAAAACAAGAGTTTCAAATTAGCTCAGATTCCGTTCCATAAACCCAATCTGTAATAGACAAGACCTACTCCTTGCTCAGAGAACTGGACTCAACACGCCCGATTCACCGCACAAGAATATATCTGACTAGTAATAATCTTAAAACCTATGTATTGATATCTCTCTGTTAGTGTGTCAAGTGGGTGTAAAGCGGCATAAACACAGCCGTGAATAGCAGCTAAACCCCATTATAAAAATAAATTACTTTTAAAAACCCATGAAACAAAGACAGGGAAAGAGAGAGAAATCCTTACACAATTCGTTCAGGGGCTGTGATGCAACCTGGATTGACCATATCTAGACCCACAGCTGGATGAGACATAAGGGTGGACACTCTTGGGGCTGAGAGGTTTGGTGAGGTTGGGTGAGCAAACGCAGACCCTTTAAAGTAATACTGCGTGCTACCCATCGCATGGGTCCCAAATCTCCAGGTTCAAGGGCATCTTCCTACATCGAAAACATGCATGAGAAACCCAGAAGATGGTACACCGTGTGATGGGGAAAGGTTTCTAAAACGCACCTCATTTCTCATCTCCTTGTGCTCGGGTTCGCCATTCCAGCCACTTTACTAGCAATCTCCCTACTTGGAGCCTCAGCACCTTTAACCTCCTGTTCCGTACAGGTTGCAATTTGTCCTGAGGATGAACGGGAAGACGGGGAACCAATGAGAGATTAGCTCTTGGTGTTGGGACAGGCACAGGTCACTCTATTTTCCCATCAGGAAGAAGAATTAACCACAGGCTCAGCCTGCCCCCCGGAACCAGAACAGGGCCTGAAGCCATCCTGCGCTTTTGCGGCCAGCTCCCAAAAAAGCGACTTGTAAAATGGAGCTTCAGGCCACTGCAATTCACAAACCTGCAGAGTTATAAATGATAACTCTCGTCCACAAATATATTGAGGGAAGGCAAAGAAGAGGATTTGAAATCAAGGCAGAATTGCAGGAAACAGATTTCAGGAGGTAGATTCGAATCGCCTTTAAAGCACATGAAAAGCGGCAAAACGTTGACAATGATGCCCTTGGCCAAAAAGGGCGCATGCGTTTTTTCCTGAATATATTCAGGAAAAAACGCATGCGCCCTTTTTGGCCAACCAAGCAACCTGGAAAGGCAAATCAGCGCTACAAAGAAGTCTCGCTTCCCATCGGTCGAAAGGGCCATGCCGAAAAAAGGGTCAAAACCAGAAATGCAGGACAGGCCATGGAGAAATGGGAGCCTTGCTACACTGATGGGCGGGATGTAAATTGCCAACAGCCACTCTGGAGAAGGGTACGGTGTGTCCTGAAACATCTAAAAAACACAGCTTAGAGAGCATAGGGCACCTCCACGCATGGGGGGATAAAGTGGGAAAATTGAAAATCAGCAAGACACAAGCACCCCAAAGTTTAGGGCTGCTCTGTTGACAAGGACCTCCACTTCATTCCACCTTAAATATCCCAGGAAAGCGAAAAATGGATAAAAAAGTTGTGGTCCTTATGTACAATGGAATATCACTCAGCCATGAAATCAATGTCATAAGGCTAGTAGCAGCATGATGAGTGGACTTAGGTAAGACGATTCTAAGTGAAATAAGTCACACAGAAAAGGACACTTCTCATAAGGTGTCACTTATAGAGGGAATGTAAAAACCGTTACACTTGAACTGAATTACAAAACAGAACAGAGTCACACATGCAGAAAACACACTATGGCTGCTTAACGGGAAAGGTGAGGTGGGGTGATACATAAAACAAGAGTTTCAAATTAGCTCAGATTCCGTTCCATAAACCCAATATGTAATAGACAAGACCTACTCCTTGCTCAGAGAACTGGACTCAACACGCCCGATTCACCGCACAAGAATATATCTGACTAGTAATAATCTTAAAACCTATGTATTGATATCTCTCTGTTAGTGTGTCAAGTGGGTGTAAAGCGGCATAAACACAGCCGTGAATAGCAGCTAAACCCCATTATAAAAATAAATTACTTTTAAAAACCCATGAAACAAAGACAGGGAAAGAGAGAGAAATTCTTACACAATTCGTTCAGGGGCTGTGATGCAACCTGGATTGACCATATCTAGACCCACAGCTGGATGAGACATAAGGGTGGACACTCTTGGGGCTGAGAGGTTTGGTGAGGTTGGGTGAGCAAACGCAGACCCTTTAAAGTAATACTGCGTGCTACCCATCGCATGGGTCCCAAATCTCCAGGTTCAAGGGCATCTTCCTACATCGAAAACATGCATGAGAAACCCAGAAGATGGTACACCGTGTGATGGGGAAAGGTTTCTAAAACACACCTCATTTCTCATCTCCTTGTGCTCGGGTTCGCCATTCCAGCCACTTTACTAGCAATCTCACTACTTGGAGCCTCAGCACCTTTAACCTCCTGTTCCGTACAGGTTGCAATTTGTCCTGAGGATGAACGGGAAGACGGGGAACCAATGAGAGACTAGCTCTTGGTGTTGGGACAGGCACAGGTCACTCTATTTTCCCATCAGGAAGAAGAATTAACCACAGGCTCAGCCTGCCCCCCGGAACCAGGACAGGGCCTGAAGCCATCCTGCGCTTTTGCGGCCAGCTCCCAAAAAAGCGACTTGTAAAATGGAGCTTCAGGGCACTGCAATTCACAAACCTGCAGAGTTATAAATGATAACTCTCGTCCACAAATATATTGAGGGAAGGCAAAGAAGAGGATTTGAAATCAAGGCAGAATTGCAGGAAACAGATTTCAGGAGGTAGATTCGAATCGCCTTTAAAGCACATGAAAAGCGGCAAAACGTTGACAATGATGCCCTTGGCCAAAAAGGGCGCATGCGTTTTTTCCTGAATATATTCAGGAAAAAACGCATACGCCCTTTTTGGCCAACCAAGCAACCTGGAAAGGCAAATCAGCGCTACAAAGACGTCTCGCTTCCCATCGGTCAAAAGGGCCATGCTGAAAAAAGTGTCAAAACCAGAAATGCAGGACAGGCCATGGAGAAATGGGAGCCTTGCTACACTGATGGGCGGGATGTAAATTGCCCACAGCCACTCTGGAGAAGGGTACGGTGTGTCCTGAAACATCAAAAAAACACAGCTTAGAGAGCATAGGGCACTTCCACGCATGGGGGGATAAAGTGGGAAAATTGAAAATCAGCAAGACAGAAGCACCCCAAATTTTAGGGCTGCTCTGTTGACAAGGACCTCCACTTCATTCCACCTTAAATATCCCAGGAAAGCGAAAAATGGATAAAAAAGTTGTGGTCCTTATGTACAATGGAATATCACTCAGCCATGAAATCAATGTCATAAGGCTAGTAGCAGCATGATGAGTGGATTTAGGTACGACGATTCTAAGTGAAATAAGTCACACAGAAAAGGACACTTCTCATAAGGTGTCACTTATAGAGGGAATGTAAAAACCGTTACACTTGAACTGAATTACAAAACAGAACAGAGTCACACATGCAGAAAACACACTATGGCTGCTTAACGGGAAAGGTGAGGTGGGGTGATACATAAAACAAGAGTTTCAAATTAGCTCAGATTCCGTTCCATAAACCCAATATGTAATAGACAAGACCTACTCCTTGCTCAGAGAACTGGACTCAACACGCCCGATTCACCGCACAAGAATATATCTGACTAGTAATAATCTTAAAACCTATGTATTGATATCTCTCTGTTAGTGTGTCAAGTGGGTGTAAAGCGGCATAAACACAGCCGTGAAAAGCAGCTAAACCCCATTATAAAAATAAATTACTTTTAAAAACCCATGAAACAAAGATAGGGAAAGAGAGAGAAATCCTTACACAATTCGTTCCGGGGCTGTGATGCAACCTGGATTGACCATATCTAGACCCACAGCTGGATGAGACATAAGGGTGGACACTCTTGGGGCTGAGAGGTTTGGTGAGGTTGGGTGAGCAAACGCAGACCCTTTAAAGTAATACTGCGTGCTACCCATCGCATGGGTCCCAAATCTCCAGGTTCAAGGGCATCTTCCTACATCGAAAACATGCATGAGAAACCCAGAAGATGGTACACCGTGTGATGGGGAAAGGTTTCTAAAACGCACCTCATTTCTCATCTCCTTGTGCTCGGGTTCGCCATTCCAGCCACTTTACTAGCAATCTCCCTACTTGGAGCCTCAGCACCTTTAACCTCCTGTTCCGTACAGGTTGCAATTTGTCCTGAGGATGAACGGGAAGACGGGGAACCAATGAGAGACTAGCTCTTGGTGTTGGGACAGGCACAGGTCACTCTATTTTCCCATCAGGAAGAAGAATTAACCACAGGCTCAGCCTGCCCCCCGGAACCAGAACAGGGCCTGAAGCCATCCTGCGCTTTGGCGGCCAGCTCCCAAAAAAGCGACTTGTAAAATGGAGCTTCAGGCCACTGCAATTCACAAACCTGCAGAGTTATAAATGATAACTCTCGTCCACAAATATATTGAGGGAAGGCAAAGAAGAGGATTTGAAATCAAGGCAGAATTGCAGGAAACAGATTTCAGGAGGTAGATTCGATTCGCCTTTAAAGCACATGAAAAGCGGCAAAACGTTGACAATGATGCCCTTGGCCAAAAAGGGCGTATGCGTTTTTTCCTGAATATATTCAGGAAAAAACGCATACGCCCTTTTTGGCCAACCAAGCAACCTGGAAAGGCAAATCAGCGCTACAAAGAATTCTCGCTTCCCATCGGTCAAAAGGGCCATGCTGAAAAAAGTGTCAAAACCAGAAATGCAGGACAGGCCATGGAGAAATGGGAGCCTTGCTACACTGATGGGCGGGATGTAAATTGCCAACAGCCACTCTGGAGAAGTGTACGGTGTGTCCTGAAACATCTAAAAAACACAGCTTAGAGAGCATAGGGCACTTCCACGCATGGGGGTATAAAGTGGGAAAATTGAAAATCAGCAAGACACAAGCACCCCAAAGTTTAGGGCTGCTCTGTTGACAAGGACCTCAACTTCATTCCACCTTAAATATCCCAGGAAAGCGAAAAATGGATAAAAAAGTTGTGGTCCTTATGTACAATGGAATATCACTCAGCCATGAAATCAATGTCATAAGGCTAGTAGCAGCATGATGAGTGGATTTAGGTACGACGATTCTAAGTGAAATAAGTCACACAGAAAAGGACACTTCTCATAAGGTGTCACTTATAGAGGGAATGTAAAAACCGTTACACTTGAACTGAATTACAAAACAGAACAGAGTCACACATGCAGAAAACACACTATGGCTGCTTAACGGGAAAGGTGAGGTGGGGTGATACATAAAACAAGAGTTTCAAATTAGCTCAGATTCCGTTCCATAAACCCAATATGTAATAGACAAGACCTACTCCTTGCTCAGAGAACTGGACTCAACACGCCCGATTCACCGCACAAGAATATATCTGACTAGTAATAATCTTAAAACCTATGTATTGATATCTCTCTGTTAGTGTGTCAAGTGGGTGTAAAGCGGCATAAACACAGCCGTGAATAGCAGCTAAACCCCATTATAAAAATAAATTACTTTTAAAAACCCATGAAACAAAGACAGGGAAAGAGAGAGAAATTCTTACACAATTCGTTCAGGGGCTGTGATGCAACCTGGATTGACCATATCTAGACCCACAGCTGGATGAGACATAAGGGTGGACACTCTTGGGGCTGAGAGGTTTGGTGAGGTTGGGTGAGCAAACGCAGACCCTTTAAAGTAATACTGCGTGCTACCCATCGCATGGGTCCCAAATCTCCAGGTTCAAGGGCATCTTCCTACATCGAAAACATGCATGAGAAACCCAGAAGATGGTACACCGTGTGATGGGGAAAGGTTTCTAAAACGCACCTCATTTCTCATCTCCTTGTGCTCGGGTTCGCCATTCCAGCCACTTTACTAGCAATCTCCCTACTTGGAGCCTCAGCACCTTTAACCTCCTGTTCCGTACAGGTTGCAATTTGTCCTGAGGATGAACGGGAAGACGGGGAACCAATGAGAGACTAGCTCTTGGTGTTGGGACAGGCACAGGTCACTGTATTTTCCCATCAGGAAGAAGAATTAACCACAGGCTCAGCCTGCCCCCCGGAACCAGAACAGGGCCTGAAGCCATCCTGCGCTTTTGCGGCCAGCTCCCGAAAAAGCGACTTGTAAAATGGAGCTTCAGGGCACTGCAATTCACAAACCTGCAGAGTTATAAATGATAACTCTCGTCCACAAATATATTGAGGGAAGGCAAAGAAGAGGATTTGAAATCAAGGCAGAATTGCAGGAAACAGATTTCAGGAGGTAGATTCGAATCGCCTTTAAAGCACATGAAAAGCGGCAAAACGTTGACAGTGATGCCCTTGGCCAAAAAGGGCGTATGCGTTTTTTCCTGAATATATTCAGGAAAAAACGCATACGCCCTTTTTGGCCAACCAAGCAACCTGGAAAGGCAAATCAGCGCTACAAAGAAGTCTCGCTTCCCATCGGTCAAAAGGGCCATGCTGAAAAAAGTGTCAAAACCAGAAATGCAGGACAGGCCATGGAGAAATGGGAGCCTTGCTACACTGATGGGCGGGATGTAAATTGCCCACAGCCACTCTGGAGAAGGGTACGGTGTGTCCTGAAACATCAAAAAAACACAGCTTAGAGAGCATAGGGCACTTCCACGCATGGGGGGATAAAGTGGGAAAATTGAAAATCAGCAAGACAGAAGCACCCCAAATTTTAGGGCTGCTCTGTTGACAAGGACCTCCACTTCATTCCACCTTAAATATCCCAGGAAAGCGAAAAATGGATAAAAAAGTTGTGGTCCTTATGTACAATGGAATATCACTCAGCCATGAAATCAATGTCATAAGGCTAGTAGCAGCATGATGAGTGGATTTAGGTACGACGATTCTAAGTGAAATAAGTCACACAGAAAAGGACACTTCTCATAAGGTGTCACTTATAGAGGGAATGTAAAAACCGTTACACTTGAACTGAATTACAAAACAGAACAGAGTCACACATGCAGAAAACACACTATGGCTGCTTAACGGGAAAGGTGAGGTGGGGTGATACATAAAACAAGAGTTTCAAATTAGCTCAGATTCCGTTCCATAAACCCAATATGTAATAGACAAGACCTACTCCTTGCTCAGAGAACTGGACTCAACACGCCCGATTCACCGCACAAGAATATATCTGACTAGTAATAATCTTAAAACCTATGTATTGATATCTCTCTGTTAGTGTGTCAAGTGGGTGTAAAGCGGCATAAACACAGCCGTGAAAAGCAGCTAAACCCCATTATAAAAATAAATTACTTTTAAAAACCCATGAAACAAAGATAGGGAAAGAGAGAGAAATCCTTACACAATTCGTTCCGGGGCTGTGATGCAACCTGGATTGACCATATCTAGACCCACAGCTGGATGAGACATAAGGGTGGACACTCTTGGGGCTGAGAGGTTTGGTGAGGTTGGGTGAGCAAACGCAGACCCTTTAAAGTAATACTGCGTGCTACCCATCGCATGGGTCCCAAATCTCCAGGTTCAAGGGCATCTTCCTACATCGAAAACATGCATGAGAAACCCAGAAGATGGAACACCGTGTGATGGGGAAAGGTTTCTAAAACGCACCTCATTTCTCATCTCCTTGTGCTCGGGTTCGCCATTCCAGCCACTTTACTAGCAATCTCCCTACTTGGAGCCTCAGCACCTTTAACCTCCTGTTCCGTACAGGTTGCAATTTGTCCTGAGGATGAACGGGAAGACGGGGAACCAATGAGAGACTAGCTCTTGGTGTTGGGACAGGCACAGGTCACTCTATTTTCCCATCAGGAAGAAGAATTAACCACAGGCTCAGCCTGCCCCCCGGAACCAGAACAGGGCCTGAAGCCATCCTGCGCTTTGGCGGCCAGCTCCCAAAAAAGCGACTTGTAAAATGGAGCTTCAGGCCACTGCAATTCACAAACCTGCAGAGTTATAAATGATAACTCTCGTCCACAAATATATTGAGGGAAGGCAAAGAAGAGGATTTGAAATCAAGGCAGAATTGCAGGAAACAGATTTCAGGAGGTAGATTCGATTCGCCTTTAAAGCACATGAAAAGCGGCAAAACGTTGACAATGATGCCCTTGGCCAAAAAGGGCGTATGCGTTTTTTCCTGAATATATTCAGGAAAAAACGCATACGCCCTTTTTGGCCAACCAAGCAACCTGGAAAGGCAAATCAGCGCTACAAAGAATTCTCGCTTCCCATCGGTCAAAAGGGCCATGCTGAAAAAAGTGTCAAAACCAGAAATGCAGGACAGGCCATGGAGAAATGGGAGCCTTGCTACACTGATGGGCGGGATGTAAATTGCCAACAGCCACTCTGGAGAAGTGTACGGTGTGTCCTGAAACATCTAAAAAACACAGCTTAGAGAGCATAGGGCACTTCCACGCATGGGGGTATAAAGTGGGAAAATTGAAAATCAGCAAGACACAAGCACCCCAAAGTTTAGGGCTGCTCTGTTGACAAGGACCTCAACTTCATTCCACCTTAAATATCCCAGGAAAGCGAAAAATGGATAAAAAAGTTGTGGTCCTTATGTACAATGGAATATCACTCAGCCATGAAATCAATGTCATAAGGCTAGTAGCAGCATGATGAGTGGATTTAGGTACGACGATTCTAAGTGAAATAAGTCACACAGAAAAGGACACTTCTCATAAGGTGTCACTTATAGAGGGAATGTAAAAACCGTTACACTTGAACTGAATTACAAAACAGAACAGAGTCACACATGCAGAAAACACACTATGGCTGCTTAACGGGAAAGGTGAGGTGGGGTGATACATAAAACAAGAGTTTCAAATTAGCTCAGATTCCGTTCCATAAACCCAATATGTAATAGACAAGACCTACTCCTTGCTCAGAGAACTGGACTCAACACGCCCGATTCACCGCACAAGAATATATCTGACTAGTAATAATCTTAAAACCTATGTATTGATATCTCTCTGTTAGTGTGTCAAGTGGGTGTAAAGCGGCATAAACACAGCCGTGAATAGCAGCTAAACCCCATTATAAAAATAAATTACTTTTAAAAACCCATGAAACAAAGACAGGGAAAGAGAGAGAAATTCTTACACAATTCGTTCAGGGGCTGTGATGCAACCTGGATTGACCATATCTAGACCCACAGCTGGATGAGACATAAGGGTGGACACTCTTGGGGCTGAGAGGTTTGGTGAGGTTGGGTGAGCAAACGCAGACCCTTTAAAGTAATACTGCGTGCTACCCATCGCATGGGTCCCAAATCTCCAGGTTCAAGGGCATCTTCCTACATCGAAAACATGCATGAGAAACCCAGAAGATGGTACACCGTGTGATGGGGAAAGGTTTCTAAAACGCACCTCATTTCTCATCTCCTTGTGCTCGGGTTCGCCATTCCAGCCACTTTACTAGCAATCTCCCTACTTGGAGCCTCAGCACCTTTAACCTCCTGTTCCGTACAGGTTGCAATTTGTCCTGAGGATGAACGGGAAGACGGGGAACCAATGAGAGACTAGCTCTTGGTGTTGGGACAGGCACAGGTCACTGTATTTTCCCATCAGGAAGAAGAATTAACCACAGGCTCAGCCTGCCCCCCGGAACCAGAACAGGGCCTGAAGCCATCCTGCGCTTTTGCGGCCAGCTCCCGAAAAAGCGACTTGTAAAATGGAGCTTCAGGGCACTGCAATTCACAAACCTGCAGAGTTATAAATGATAACTCTCGTCCACAAATATATTGAGGGAAGGCAAAGAAGAGGATTTGAAATCAAGGCAGAATTGCAGGAAACAGATTTCAGGAGGTAGATTCGAATCGCCTTTAAAGCACATGAAAAGCGGCAAAACGTTGACAGTGATGCCCTTGGCCAAAAAGGGCGTATGCGTTTTTTCCTGAATATATTCAGGAAAAAACGCATACGCCCTTTTTGGCCAACCAAGCAACCTGGAAAGGCAAATCAGCGCTACAAAGAATTCTCGCTTCCCATCGGTCAAAAGGGCCATGCTGAAAAAAGTGTCAAAACCAGAAATGCAGGACAGGCCATGGAGAAATGGGAGCCTTGCTACACTGATGGGCGGGATGTAAATTGCCAACAGCCACTCTGGAGAAGTGTACGGTGTGTCCTGAAACATCTAAAAAACACAGCTTAGAGAGCATAGGGCACTTCCACGCATGGGGGTATAAAGTGGGAAAATTGAAAATCAGCAAGACACAAGCACCCCAAAGTTTAGGGCTGCTCTGTTGACAAGGACCTCCACTTCATTCCACCTTAAATATCCCAGGAAAGCGAAAAATGGATAAAAAAGTTGTGCTCCTTATGTACAATGGAATATCACTCAGCCATGAAATCAATGTCATAAGGCTAGTAGCAGCATGATGAGTGGATTTAGGTAAGACGATTCTAAGTGAAATAAGTCACACAGAAAAGGACACTTCTCATAAGGTGTCACTTATAGAGGGAATGTAAAAACCGTTACACTTGAACTGAATTACAAAACAGAACAGAGTCACACATGCAGAAAACACACTATGGCTGCTTAACGGGAAAGGTGAGGTGGGGTGATACATAAAACAAGAGTTTCAAATTAGCTCAGATTCCGTTCCATAAACCCAATATGTAATAGACAAGACCTACTCCTTGCTCAGAGAACTGGACTCAACACGCCCGATTCACCGCACAAGAATATATCTGACTAGTAATAATCTTAAAACCTATGTATTGATATCTCTCTGTTAGTGTGTCAAGTGGGTGTAAAGCGGCATAAACACAGCCGTGAATAGCAGCTAAACCCCATTATAAAAATAAATTACTTTTAAAAACCCATGAAACAAAGACAGGGAAAGAGAGAGAAATCCTTACACAATTCGTTCAGGGGCTGTGATGCAACCTGGATTGACCATATCTAGACCCACAGCTGGATGAGACATAAGGGTGGACACTCTTGGGGCTGAGAGGTTTGGTGAGGTTGGGTGAGCAAACGCAGACCCTTTAAAGTAATACTGCGTGCTACCCATCGCATGGGTCCCAAATCTCCAGGTTCAAGGGCATCTTCCTACATCGAAAACATGCATGAGAAACCCAGAAGATGGTACACCGTGTGATGGGGAAAGGTTTCTAAAACGCACCTCATTTCTCATCTCCTTGTGCTCGGGTTCGCCATTCCAGCCACTTTACTAGCAATCTCCCTACTTGGAGCCTCAGCACCTTTAACCTCCTGTTCCGTACAGGTTGCAATTTGTCCTGAGGATGAACGGGAAGACGGGGAACCAATGAGAGACTAGCTCTTGGTGTTGGGACAGGCACAGGTCACTCTATTTTCCCATCAGGAAGAAGAATTAACCACAGGCTCAGCCTGCCCCCCGGAACCAGAACAGGGCCTGAAGCCATCCTGCGCTTTTGCGGCCAGCTCCCAAAAAAGCGACTTGTAAAATGGAGCTTCAGGCCACTGCAATTCACAAACCTGCAGAGTTATAAATGATAACTCTCGTCCACAAATATATTGAGGGAAGGCAAAGAAGAGGATTTGAAATCAAGGCAGAATTGCAGGAAACAGATTTCAGGAGGTAGATTCGAATCGCCTTTAAAGCACATGAAAAGCGGCAAAACGTTGACAATGATGCCCTTGGCCAAAAAGGGCGCATGCGTTTTTTCCTGAATATATTCAGGAAAAAACGCATACGCCCTTTTTGGCCAACCAAGCAACCTGGAAAGGCAAATCAGCGCTACAAAGAAGTCTCGCTTCCCATCGGTCAAAAGGGCCATGCTGAAAAAAGTGTCAAAACCAGAAATGCAGGACAGGCCATGGAGAAATGGGAGCCTTGCTACACTGATGGGCGGGATGTAAATTGCCCACAGCCACTCTGGAGAAGGGTACGGTGTGTCCTGAAACATCAAAAAAACACAGCTTAGAGAGCATAGGGCACTTCCACGCATGGGGGGATAAAGTGGGAAAATTGAAAATCAGCAAGACAGAAGCACCCCAAATTTTAGGGCTGCTCTGTTGACAAGGACCTCCACTTCATTCCACCTTAAATATCCCAGGAAAGCGAAAAATGGATAAAAAAGTTGTGGTCCTTATGTACAATGGAATATCACTCAGCCATGAAATCAATGTCATAAGGCTAGTAGCAGCATGATGAGTGGATTTAGGTACGACGATTCTAAGTGAAATAAGTCACACAGAAAAGGACACTTCTCATAAGGTGTCACTTATAGAGGGAATGTAAAAACCGTTACACTTGAACTGAATTACAAAACAGAACAGAGTCACACATGCAGAAAACACACTATGGCTGCTTAACGGGAAAGGTGAGGTGGGGTGATACATAAAACAAGAGTTTCAAATTAGCTCAGATACCATTCCATAAACCCAATATGTAATAGACAAGACCTACTCCTTGCTCAGAGAACTGGACTCAACACGCCCGATTCACCGCACAAGAATATATCTGACTAGTAATAATCTTAAAACCTATGTATTGATATCTCTCTGTTATTGTGTCAAGTGGGTGTAAAGCGGCATAAACACAGCCGTGAAAAGCAGCTAAACCCCATTATAAAAATAAATTACTTTTAAAAACCCATGAAACAAAGACAGGGAAAGAGAGAGAAATTCTTACACAATTCGTTCAGGGGCTGTGATGCAACCTGGATTGACCATATCTAGACCCACAGCTGGATGAGACATAAGGGTGGACACTCTTGGGGCTGAGAGGTTTGGTGAGGTTGGGTGAGCAAACGCAGACCCTTTAAAGTAATACTGCGTGCTACCCATCGCATGGGTCCCAAATCTCCAGGTTCAAGGGCATCTTCCTACATCGAAAACATGCATGAGAAACCCAGAAGATGGTACACCGTGTGATGGGGAAAGGTTTCTAAAACGCACCTCATTTCTCATCTCCTTGTGCTCGGGTTCGCCATTCCAGCCACTTTACTAGCAATCTCCCTACTTGGAGCATCAGCACCTTTAACCTCCTGTTCCGTACAGGTTGCAGTTTGTCCTGAGGATGAACGGGAAGACGGGGAACCAATGAGAGACTAGCTCTTGGTGTTGGGACAGGCACAGGTCACTCTATTTTCCCATCAGGAAGAAGAATTAACCACAGGGTCAGCCTGCCCCCCAGAACCAGAACAGGGCCTGAAGCCATCCTGCGCTTTTGCGGCCAGCTCCCAAAAAAGCGACTTGTAAAATGGAGCTTCAGGGCACTGCAATTCACAAACCTGCAGAGTTATAAATGATAACTCTCGTCCACAAATATATTGAGGGAAGGCAAAGAAGAGGATTTGAAATCAAGGCAGAATTGCAGGAAACAGATTTCAGGAGGTAGATTCGAATCGCCTTTAAAGCACATGAAAAGCGGCAAAACGTTGACAGTGATGCCCTTGGCCCAAAAGGGCGTATGCGTTTTTTCCTGAATATATTCAGGAAAAAACGCATACGCCCTTTTTGGCCAACCAAGCAACCTGGAAAGGCAAATCAGCGCTACAAAGAATTCTCGCTTCCCATCGGTCAAAAGGGCCATGCTGAAAAAAGTGTCAAAACCAGAAATGCAGGACAGGCCATGGAGAAATGGGAGCCTTGCTACACTGATGGGCGGGATGTAAATTGCCAACAGCCACTCTGGAGAAGTGTACGGTGTGTCCTGAAACATCTAAAAAACACAGCTTAGAGAGCATAGGGCACTTCCACGCATGGGGGTATAAAGTGGGAAAATTGAAAATCAGCAAGACACAAGCACCCCAAAGTTTAGGGCTGCTCTGTTGACAAGGACCTCCACTTCATTCCACCTTAAATATCCCAGGAAAGCGAAAAATGGATAAAAAAGTTGTGGTCCTTATGTACAATGGAATATCACTCAGCCATGAAATCAATGTCATAAGGCTAGTAGCAGCATGATGAGTGGATTTAGGTAAGACGATTCTAAGTGAAATAAGTCACACAGAAAAGGACACTTCTCATAAGGTGTCACTTATAGAGGGAATGTAAAAACCGTTACACTTGAACTGAATTACAAAACAGAACAGAGTCACACATGCAGAAAACACACTATGGCTGCTTAACGGGAAAGGTGAGGTGGGGTGATACATAAAACAAGAGTTTCAAATTAGCTCAGATTCCGTTCCATAAACCCAATCTGTAATAGACAAGACCTACTCCTTGCTCAGAGAACTGGACTCAACACGCCCGATTCACCGCACAAGAATATATCTGACTAGTAATAATCTTAAAACCTATGTATTGATATCTCTCTGTTAGTGTGTCAAGTGGGTGTAAAGCGGCATAAACACAGCCGTGAATAGCAGCTAAACCCCATTATAAAAATAAATTACTTTTAAAAACCCATGAAACAAAGACAGGGAAAGAGAGAGAAATCCTTACACAATTCGTTCAGGGGCTGTGATGCAACCTGGATTGACCATATCTAGACCCACAGCTGGATGAGACATAAGGGTGGACACTCTTGGGGCTGAGAGGTTTGGTGAGGTTGGGTGAGCAAACGCAGACCCTTTAAAGTAATACTGCGTGCTACCCATCGCATGGGTCCCAAATCTCCAGGTTCAAGGGCATCTTCCTACATCGAAAACATGCATGAGAAACCCAGAAGATGGTACACCGTGTGATGGGGAAAGGTTTCTAAAACGCACCTCATTTCTCATCTCCTTGTGCTCGGGTTCGCCATTCCAGCCACTTTACTAGCAATCTCCCTACTTGGAGCCTCAGCACCTTTAACCTCCTGTTCCGTACAGGTTGCAATTTGTCCTGAGGATGAACGGGAAGACGGGGAACCAATGAGAGATTAGCTCTTGGTGTTGGGACAGGCACAGGTCACTCTATTTTCCCATCAGGAAGAAGAATTAACCACAGGCTCAGCCTGCCCCCCGGAACCAGAACAGGGCCTGAAGCCATCCTGCGCTTTTGCGGCCAGCTCCCAAAAAAGCGACTTGTAAAATGGAGCTTCAGGCCACTGCAATTCACAAACCTGCAGAGTTATAAATGATAACTCTCGTCCACAAATATATTGAGGGAAGGCAAAGAAGAGGATTTGAAATCAAGGCAGAATTGCAGGAAACAGATTTCAGGAGGTAGATTCGAATCGCCTTTAAAGCACATGAAAAGCGGCAAAACGTTGACAATGATGCCCTTGGCCAAAAAGGGCGCATGCGTTTTTTCCTGAATATATTCAGGAAAAAACGCATGCGCCCTTTTTGGCCAACCAAGCAACCTGGAAAGGCAAATCAGCGCTACAAAGAAGTCTCGCTTCCCATCGGTCGAAAGGGCCATGCCGAAAAAAGGGTCAAAACCAGAAATGCAGGACAGGCCATGGAGAAATGGGAGCCTTGCTACACTGATGGGCGGGATGTAAATTGCCAACAGCCACTCTGGAGAAGGGTACGGTGTGTCCTGAAACATCTAAAAAACACAGCTTAGAGAGCATAGGGCACCTCCACGCATGGGGGGATAAAGTGGGAAAATTGAAAATCAGCAAGACACAAGCACCCCAAAGTTTAGGGCTGCTCTGTTGACAAGGACCTCCACTTCATTCCACCTTAAATATCCCAGGAAAGCGAAAAATGGATAAAAAAGTTGTGGTCCTTATGTACAATGGAATATCACTCAGCCATGAAATCAATGTCATAAGGCTAGTAGCAGCATGATGAGTGGACTTAGGTAAGACGATTCTAAGTGAAATAAGTCACACAGAAAAGGACACTTCTCATAAGGTGTCACTTATAGAGGGAATGTAAAAACCGTTACACTTGAACTGAATTACAAAACAGAACAGAGTCACACATGCAGAAAACACACTATGGCTGCTTAACGGGAAAGGTGAGGTGGGGTGATACATAAAACAAGAGTTTCAAATTAGCTCAGATTCCGTTCCATAAACCCAATATGTAATAGACAAGACCTACTCCTTGCTCAGAGAACTGGACTCAACACGCCCGATTCACCGCACAAGAATATATCTGACTAGTAATAATCTTAAAACCTATGTATTGATATCTCTCTGTTAGTGTGTCAAGTGGGTGTAAAGCGGCATAAACACAGCCGTGAATAGCAGCTAAACCCCATTATAAAAATAAATTACTTTTAAAAACCCATGAAACAAAGACAGGGAAAGAGAGAGAAATTCTTACACAATTCGTTCAGGGGCTGTGATGCAACCTGGATTGACCATATCTAGACCCACAGCTGGATGAGACATAAGGGTGGACACTCTTGGGGCTGAGAGGTTTGGTGAGGTTGGGTGAGCAAACGCAGACCCTTTAAAGTAATACTGCGTGCTACCCATCGCATGGGTCCCAAATCTCCAGGTTCAAGGGCATCTTCCTACATCGAAAACATGCATGAGAAACCCAGAAGATGGTACACCGTGTGATGGG
This sequence comes from Balaenoptera physalus, assembly GCF_965194825.1. Classification (NCBI taxonomy): domain Eukaryota; kingdom Metazoa; phylum Chordata; class Mammalia; order Artiodactyla; family Balaenopteridae; genus Balaenoptera; species Balaenoptera physalus. The sequence continues at coordinate 923,906 of NW_028126470.1, forward strand.
GAAAGGTTTCTAAAACACACCTCATTTCTCATCTCCTTGTGCTCGGGTTCGCCATTCCAGCCACTTTACTAGCAATCTCACTACTTGGAGCCTCAGCACCTTTAACCTCCTGTTCCGTACAGGTTGCAATTTGTCCTGAGGATGAACGGGAAGACGGGGAACCAATGAGAGACTAGCTCTTGGTGTTGGGACAGGCACAGGTAACTCTATTTTCCCATCAGGAAGAAGAATTAACCACAGGCTCAGCCTGCCCCCCGGAACCAGAACAGGGCCTGAAGCCATCCTGCGCTTTTGCGGCCAGCTCCCAAAAAAGCGACTTGTAAAATGGAGCTTCAGGGCACTGCAATTCACAAACCTGCAGAGTTATAAATGATAACTCTCGTCCACAAATATATTGAGGGAAGGCAAAGAAGAGGATTTGAAATCAAGGCAGAATTGCAGGAAACAGATTTCAGGAGGTAGATTCGAATCGCCTTTAAAGCACATGAAAAGCGGCAAAACGTTGACAGTGATGCCCTTGGCCAAAAAGGGCGTATGCGTTTTTTCCTGAATATATTCAGGAAAAAACGCATACGCCCTTTTTGGCCAACCAAGCAACCTGGAAAGGCAAATCAGCGCTACAAAGAATTCTCGCTTCCCATCGGTCAAAAGGGCCATGCTGAAAAAAGTGTCAAAACCAGAAATGCAGGACAGGCCATGGAGAAATGGGAGCCTTGCTACACTGATGGGCGGGATGTAAATTGCCAACAGCCACTCTGGAGAAGTGTACGGTGTGTCCTGAAACATCTAAAAAACACAGCTTAGAGAGCATAGGGCACTTCCACGCATGGGGGTATAAAGTGGGAAAATTGAAAATCAGCAAGACACAAGCACCCCAAAGTTTAGGGCTGCTCTGTTGACAAGGACCTCCACTTCATTCCACCTTAAATATCCCAGGAAAGCGAAAAATGGATAAAAAAGTTGTGCTCCTTATGTACAATGGAATATCACTCAGCCATGAAATCAATGTCATAAGGCTAGTAGCAGCATGATGAGTGGATTTAGGTAAGACGATTCTAAGTGAAATAAGTCACACAGAAAAGGACACTTCTCATAAGGTGTCACTTATAGAGGGAATGTAAAAACCGTTACACTTGAACTGAATTACAAAACAGAACAGAGTCACACATGCAGAAAACACACTATGGCTGCTTAACGGGAAAGGTGAGGTGGGGTGATACATAAAACAAGAGTTTCAAATTAGCTCAGATTCCGTTCCATAAACCCAATATGTAATAGACAAGACCTACTCCTTGCTCAGAGAACTGGACTCAACACGCCCGATTCACCGCACAAGAATATATCTGACTAGTAATAATCTTAAAACCTATGTATTGATATCTCTCTGTTAGTGTGTCAAGTGGGTGTAAAGCGGCATAAACACAGCCGTGAATAGCAGCTAAACCCCATTATAAAAATAAATTACTTTTAAAAACCCATGAAACAAAGACAGGGAAAGAGAGAGAAATCCTTACACAATTCGTTCAGGGGCTGTGATGCAACCTGGATTGACCATATCTAGACCCACAGCTGGATGAGACATAAGGGTGGACACTCTTGGGGCTGAGAGGTTTGGTGAGGTTGGGTGAGCAAACGCAGACCCTTTAAAGTAATACTGCGTGCTACCCATCGCATGGGTCCCAAATCTCCAGGTTCAAGGGCATCTTCCTACATCGAAAACATGCATGAGAAACCCAGAAGATGGTACACCGTGTGATGGGGAAAGGTTTCTAAAACGCACCTCATTTCTCATCTCCTTGTGCTCGGGTTCGCCATTCCAGCCACTTTACTAGCAATCTCCCTACTTGGAGCCTCAGCACCTTTAACCTCCTGTTCCGTACAGGTTGCAATTTGTCCTGAGGATGAACGGGAAGACGGGGAACCAATGAGAGACTAGCTCTTGGTGTTGGGACAGGCACAGGTCACTCTATTTTCCCATCAGGAAGAAGAATTAACCACAGGCTCAGCCTGCCCCCCGGAACCAGAACAGGGCCTGAAGCCATCCTGCGCTTTTGCGGCCAGCTCCCAAAAAAGCGACTTGTAAAATGGAGCTTCAGGCCACTGCAATTCACAAACCTGCAGAGTTATAAATGATAACTCTCGTCCACAAATATATTGAGGGAAGGCAAAGAAGAGGATTTGAAATCAAGGCAGAATTGCAGGAAACAGATTTCAGGAGGTAGATTCGAATCGCCTTTAAAGCACATGAAAAGCGGCAAAACGTTGACAATGATGCCCTTGGCCAAAAAGGGCGCATGCGTTTTTTCCTGAATATATTCAGGAAAAAACGCATGCGCCCTTTTTGGCCAACCAAGCAACCTGGAAAGGCAAATCAGCGCTACAAAGAAGTCTCGCTTCCCATCGGTCAAAAGGGCCATGCTGAAAAAAGTGTCAAAACCAGAAATGCAGGACAGGCCATGGAGAAATGGGAGCCTTGCTACACTGATGGGCGGGATGTAAATTGCCCACAGCCACTCTGGAGAAGGGTACGGTGTGTCCTGAAACATCAAAAAAACACAGCTTAGAGAGCATAGGGCACTTCCACGCATGGGGGGATAAAGTGGGAAAATTGAAAATCAGCAAGACAGAAGCACCCCAAATTTTAGGGCTGCTCTGTTGACAAGGACCTCCACTTCATTCCACCTTAAATATCCCAGGAAAGCGAAAAATGGATAAAAAAGTTGTGGTCCTTATGTACAATGGAATATCACTCAGCCATGAAATCAATGTCATAAGGCTAGTAGCAGCATGATGAGTGGATTTAGGTACGACGATTCTAAGTGAAATAAGTCACACAGAAAAGGACACTTCTCATAAGGTGTCACTTATAGAGGGAATGTAAAAACCGTTACACTTGAACTGAATTACAAAACAGAACAGAGTCACACATGCAGAAAACACACTATGGCTGCTTAACGGGAAAGGTGAGGTGGGGTGATACATAAAACAAGAGTTTCAAATTAGCTCAGATACCATTCCATAAACCCAATATGTAATAGACAAGACCTACTCCTTGCTCAGAGAACTGGACTCAACACGCCCGATTCACCGCACAAGAATATATCTGACTAGTAATAATCTTAAAACCTATGTATTGATATCTCTCTGTTATTGTGTCAAGTGGGTGTAAAGCGGCATAAACACAGCCGTGAAAAGCAGCTAAACCCCATTATAAAAATAAATTACTTTTAAAAACCCATGAAACAAAGACAGGGAAAGAGAGAGAAATTCTTACACAATTCGTTCAGGGGCTGTGATGCAACCTGGATTGACCATATCTAGACCCACAGCTGGATGAGACATAAGGGTGGACACTCTTGGGGCTGAGAGGTTTGGTGAGGTTGGGTGAGCAAACGCAGACCCTTTAAAGTAATACTGCGTGCTACCCATCGCATGGGTCCCAAATCTCCAGGTTCAAGGGCATCTTCCTACATCGAAAACATGCATGAGAAACCCAGAAGATGGTACACCGTGTGATGGGGAAAGGTTTCTAAAACGCACCTCATTTCTCATCTCCTTGTGCTCGGGTTCGCCATTCCAGCCACTTTACTAGCAATCTCCCTACTTGGAGCATCAGCACCTTTAACCTCCTGTTCCGTACAGGTTGCAGTTTGTCCTGAGGATGAACGGGAAGACGGGGAACCAATGAGAGACTAGCTCTTGGTGTTGGGACAGGCACAGGTCACTCTATTTTCCCATCAGGAAGAAGAATTAACCACAGGGTCAGCCTGCCCCCCAGAACCAGAACAGGGCCTGAAGCCATCCTGCGCTTTTGCGGCCAGCTCCCAAAAAAGCGACTTGTAAAATGGAGCTTCAGGGCACTGCAATTCACAAACCTGCAGAGTTATAAATGATAACTCTCGTCCACAAATATATTGAGGGAAGGCAAAGAAGAGGATTTGAAATCAAGGCAGAATTGCAGGAAACAGATTTCAGGAGGTAGATTCGAATCGCCTTTAAAGCACATGAAAAGCGGCAAAACGTTGACAGTGATGCCCTTGGCCCAAAAGGGCGTATGCGTTTTTTCCTGAATATATTCAGGAAAAAACGCATACGCCCTTTTTGGCCAACCAAGCAACCTGGAAAGGCAAATCAGCGCTACAAAGAATTCTCGCTTCCCATCGGTCAAAAGGGCCATGCTGAAAAAAGTGTCAAAACCAGAAATGCAGGACAGGCCATGGAGAAATGGGAGCCTTGCTACACTGATGGGCGGGATGTAAATTGCCAACAGCCACTCTGGAGAAGTGTACGGTGTGTCCTGAAACATCTAAAAAACACAGCTTAGAGAGCATAGGGCACTTCCACGCATGGGGGTATAAAGTGGGAAAATTGAAAATCAGCAAGACACAAGCACCCCAAAGTTTAGGGCTGCTCTGTTGACAAGGACCTCCACTTCATTCCACCTTAAATATCCCAGGAAAGCGAAAAATGGATAAAAAAGTTGTGGTCCTTATGTACAATGGAATATCACTCAGCCATGAAATCAATGTCATAAGGCTAGTAGCAGCATGATGAGTGGATTTAGGTAAGACGATTCTAAGTGAAATAAGTCACACAGAAAAGGACACTTCTCATAAGGTGTCACTTATAGAGGGAATGTAAAAACCGTTACACTTGAACTGAATTACAAAACAGAACAGAGTCACACATGCAGAAAACACACTATGGCTGCTTAACGGGAAAGGTGAGGTGGGGTGATACATAAAACAAGAGTTTCAAATTAGCTCAGATTCCGTTCCATAAACCCAATCTGTAATAGACAAGACCTACTCCTTGCTCAGAGAACTGGACTCAACACGCCCGATTCACCGCACAAGAATATATCTGACTAGTAATAATCTTAAAACCTATGTATTGATATCTCTCTGTTAGTGTGTCAAGTGGGTGTAAAGCGGCATAAACACAGCCGTGAATAGCAGCTAAACCCCATTATAAAAATAAATTACTTTTAAAAACCCATGAAACAAAGACAGGGAAAGAGAGAGAAATCCTTACACAATTCGTTCAGGGGCTGTGATGCAACCTGGATTGACCATATCTAGACCCACAGCTGGATGAGACATAAGGGTGGACACTCTTGGGGCTGAGAGGTTTGGTGAGGTTGGGTGAGCAAACGCAGACCCTTTAAAGTAATACTGCGTGCTACCCATCGCATGGGTCCCAAATCTCCAGGTTCAAGGGCATCTTCCTACATCGAAAACATGCATGAGAAACCCAGAAGATGGTACACCGTGTGATGGGGAAAGGTTTCTAAAACGCACCTCATTTCTCATCTCCTTGTGCTCGGGTTCGCCATTCCAGCCACTTTACTAGCAATCTCCCTACTTGGAGCCTCAGCACCTTTAACCTCCTGTTCCGTACAGGTTGCAATTTGTCCTGAGGATGAACGGGAAGACGGGGAACCAATGAGAGATTAGCTCTTGGTGTTGGGACAGGCACAGGTCACTCTATTTTCCCATCAGGAAGAAGAATTAACCACAGGCTCAGCCTGCCCCCCGGAACCAGAACAGGGCCTGAAGCCATCCTGCGCTTTTGCGGCCAGCTCCCAAAAAAGCGACTTGTAAAATGGAGCTTCAGGCCACTGCAATTCACAAACCTGCAGAGTTATAAATGATAACTCTCGTCCACAAATATATTGAGGGAAGGCAAAGAAGAGGATTTGAAATCAAGGCAGAATTGCAGGAAACAGATTTCAGGAGGTAGATTCGAATCGCCTTTAAAGCACATGAAAAGCGGCAAAACGTTGACAATGATGCCCTTGGCCAAAAAGGGCGCATGCGTTTTTTCCTGAATATATTCAGGAAAAAACGCATGCGCCCTTTTTGGCCAACCAAGCAACCTGGAAAGGCAAATCAGCGCTACAAAGAAGTCTCGCTTCCCATCGGTCGAAAGGGCCATGCCGAAAAAAGGGTCAAAACCAGAAATGCAGGACAGGCCATGGAGAAATGGGAGCCTTGCTACACTGATGGGCGGGATGTAAATTGCCAACAGCCACTCTGGAGAAGGGTACGGTGTGTCCTGAAACATCTAAAAAACACAGCTTAGAGAGCATAGGGCACCTCCACGCATGGGGGGATAAAGTGGGAAAATTGAAAATCAGCAAGACACAAGCACCCCAAAGTTTAGGGCTGCTCTGTTGACAAGGACCTCCACTTCATTCCACCTTAAATATCCCAGGAAAGCGAAAAATGGATAAAAAAGTTGTGGTCCTTATGTACAATGGAATATCACTCAGCCATGAAATCAATGTCATAAGGCTAGTAGCAGCATGATGAGTGGACTTAGGTAAGACGATTCTAAGTGAAATAAGTCACACAGAAAAGGACACTTCTCATAAGGTGTCACTTATAGAGGGAATGTAAAAACCGTTACACTTGAACTGAATTACAAAACAGAACAGAGTCACACATGCAGAAAACACACTATGGCTGCTTAACGGGAAAGGTGAGGTGGGGTGATACATAAAACAAGAGTTTCAAATTAGCTCAGATTCCGTTCCATAAACCCAATATGTAATAGACAAGACCTACTCCTTGCTCAGAGAACTGGACTCAACACGCCCGATTCACCGCACAAGAATATATCTGACTAGTAATAATCTTAAAACCTATGTATTGATATCTCTCTGTTAGTGTGTCAAGTGGGTGTAAAGCGGCATAAACACAGCCGTGAATAGCAGCTAAACCCCATTATAAAAATAAATTACTTTTAAAAACCCATGAAACAAAGACAGGGAAAGAGAGAGAAATTCTTACACAATTCGTTCAGGGGCTGTGATGCAACCTGGATTGACCATATCTAGACCCACAGCTGGATGAGACATAAGGGTGGACACTCTTGGGGCTGAGAGGTTTGGTGAGGTTGGGTGAGCAAACGCAGACCCTTTAAAGTAATACTGCGTGCTACCCATCGCATGGGTCCCAAATCTCCAGGTTCAAGGGCATCTTCCTACATCGAAAACATGCATGAGAAACCCAGAAGATGGTACACCGTGTGATGGGGAAAGGTTTCTAAAACACACCTCATTTCTCATCTCCTTGTGCTCGGGTTCGCCATTCCAGCCACTTTACTAGCAATCTCACTACTTGGAGCCTCAGCACCTTTAACCTCCTGTTCCGTACAGGTTGCAATTTGTCCTGAGGATGAACGGGAAGACGGGGAACCAATGAGAGACTAGCTCTTGGTGTTGGGACAGGCACAGGTAACTCTATTTTCCCATCAGGAAGAAGAATTAACCACAGGCTCAGCCTGCCCCCCGGAACCAGAACAGGGCCTGAAGCCATCCTGCGCTTTTGCGGCCAGCTCCCAAAAAAGCAACTTGTAAAATGGAGCTTCAGGGCACTGCAATTCACAAACCTGCAGAGTTATAAATGATAACTCTCGTCCACAAATATATTGAGGGAAGGCAAAGAAGAGGATTTGAAATCAAGGCAGAATTGCAGGAATCAGATTTCAGGAGGTAGATTCGAATCGCCTTTAAAGCACATGAAAAGCGGCAAAACGTTGACAATGATGGCCTTGGCCAAAAAGGGCGTATGCGTTTTTTCCTGAATATATTCAGGAAAAAACGCATGCGACCTTTTTGGCCAACCAAGCAACCTGGAAAGGCAAATCAGCGCTACAAAGAAGTCTCGCTTCCCATCGGTCAAAAGGGCCATGCTGAAAAAAGTGTCAAAACCAGAAATGCAGGACAGGCCATGGAGAAATGGGAGCCTTGCTACACTGATGGGCGGGATGTAAATTGCCCACAGCCACTCTGGAGAAGGGTACGGTGTGTCCTGAAACATCAAAAAAACACAGCTTAGAGAGCATAGGGCACTTCCACGCATGGGGGGATAAAGTGGGAAAATTGAAAATCAGCAAGACAGAAGCACCCCAAATTTTAGAGCTGCTCTGTTGACAAGGACCTCCACTTCATTCCACCTTAAATATCCCAGGAAAGCGAAAAATGGATAAAAAAGTTGTGGTCCTTATGTACAATGGAATATCACTCAGCCATGAAATCAATGTCATAAGGCTAGTAGCAGCATGATGAGTGGATTTAGGTACGACGATTCTAAGTGAAATAAGTCACACAGAAAAGGACACTTCTCATAAGGTGTCACTTATAGAGGGAATGTAAAAACCGTTACACTTGAACTGAATTACAAAACAGAACAGAGTCACACATGCAGAAAACACACTATGGCTGCTTAACGGGAAAGGTGAGGTGTGGAGATACATAAAACAAGAGTTTCAAATTAGCTCAGATACCGTTCCATAAACCCAATATGTAATAGACAAGACCTACTCCTTGCTCAGAGAACTGGACTCAACACGCCCGATTCACCGCACAAGAATATATCTGACTAGTAATAATCTTAAAACCTATGTATTGATATCTCTCTGTTATTGTGTCAAGTGGGTGTAAAGCGGCATAAACACAGCCGTGAAAAGCAGCTAAACCCCATTATAAAAATAAATTACTTTTAAAAACCCATGAAACAAAGACAGGGAAAGAGAGAGAAATTCTTACACAATTCGTTCAGGGGCTGTGATGCAACCTGGATTGACCATATCTAGACCCACAGCTGGATGAGACATAAGGGTGGACACTCTTGGGGCTGAGAGATTTGGTGAGGTTGGGTGAGCAAACGCAGACCCTTTAAAGTAATACTGCGTGCTACCCATCGCATGGGTCCCAAATCTCCAGGTTCAAGGGCATCTTCCTACATCGAAAACATGCATGAGAAACCCAGAAGATGGTACACCGTGTGATGGGGAAAGGTTTCTAAAACGCACCTCATTTCGCATCTCCTTGTGCTCGGGTTCGCCATTCCAGCCACTTTACTAGCAATCTCCCTACTTGGAGCATCAGCACCTTTAACCTCCTGTTCCGTACAGGTTGCAGTTTGTCCTGAGGATGAACGGGAAGACGGGGAACCAATGAGAGACTAGCTCTTGGTGTTGGGACAGGCACAGGTCACTCTATTTTCCCATCAGGAAGAAGAATTAACCACAGGGTCAGCCTGCCCCCCAGAAACAGAACAGGGCCTGAAGCCATCCTGCGCTTTTGCGGCCAGCTCTCAAAAAAGCGACTTGTAAAATGGAGCTTCAGGGCACTGCAATTCACAAACCTGCAGAGTTATAAATGATAACTCTCGTCCACAAATATATTGAGGGAAGGCAAAGAAGAGGATTTGAAATCAAGGCAGAATTGCAGGAATCAGATTTCAGGAGGTAGATTCGAATCGCCTTTAAAGCACATGAAAAGCGGCAAAACGTTGACAATGATGCCCTTGGCCAAAAAGGGCGTATGCGTTTTTTCCTGAATATATTCAGGAAAAAACGCATACGCCCTTTTTGGCCAACCAAGCAACCTGGAAAGGCAAATCAGCGCTACAAAGAAGTCTCGCTTCCCATCGGTCAAAAGGGCTATGCTGAAAAAGTGTCAAAACCAGAAATGCAGGACAGGCCATTGAGAAATGGGAGCCTTGCTACACTGATGGACGGGATGTAAATTGCAAACAGCCACTCTGGAGAAGGGTACGGTGTGTCCTGAAACATCTAAAAAACACAGCTTAGAGAGCATAGGGCACTTCCACGCATGGGGGGATAAAGTGGGAAAATTGAAAATCAGCAAGACACAAGCACCCCAAAGTTTAGGGCTGCTCTGTTGACAAGGACCTCCACTTCATTCCACCTTAAATATCCCAGGAAAGCGAAAAATGGATAAAAAAGTTGTGGTCCTTATGTACAATGGAATATCACTCAGCCATGAAATCAATGTCATAAGGCTAGTAGCAGCATGATGAGTGGATTTAGGTATGACGATTCTAAGTGAAATAAGTCACACAGAAAAGGACACTTCTCATATGGTGTCACTTATAGAGGGAATGTAAAAACCGTTACACTTGGACTGAATTACAAAACAGAACAGACTCACACATGCAGAAAACACACTATGGCTGCTTAACGGGAAAGGTGAGGTGGGGTGATTCATAAAACAAGAGTTTCAAATTAGCTCAGATACCGTTCCATAAACCCAATATGTTATAGACAAGACCTACTCCTTGCTCAGAGAACTGGACTCAACACGCCCGATTCACCGCACAAGAATATATCTGACTAGTAATAATCTTAAAACCTATGTATTGATATCTCTCTGTTAGTGTGTCAAGTGGGTGTAAAGCGGCATAAACACAGCCGTGAAAAGCAGCTAAACCCCATTATAAAAATAAATTACTTTTAAAAACCCATGAAACAAAGACAGGGAAAGAGAGAGAAATTCTTACACAATTCGTTCAGGGGCTGTGATGCAACCTGGATTGACCATATCTAGACCCACAGCTGGATGAGACATAAGGGTGGACACTCTTGGGGCTGAGAGGTTTGGTGAGGTTGGGTGAGCAAACGCAGACCTTTTAAAGTAATACTGCGTGCTACCCATCGCATGGGTCCCAAATCTCCAGGTTCAAGGGCATCTTCCTACATCGAAAACATGCATGAGAAACCCAGAAGATGGTACACCGTGTGATGGGGAAAGGTTTCTAAAACGCACCTCATTTCTCATCTCCTTGTGCTCGGGTTCGCCATTCCAGCCACTTTACTAGCAATCTCCCTACTTGGAGCATCAGCACCTTTAACCTCCTGTTCCGTACAGGTTGCAATTTGTCCTGAGGATGAACGGGAAGACGGGGAACCAATGAGAGACTAGCTCTTGGTGTTGGGACAGGCACAGGTCACTCTATTTTCCCATCAGGAAGAAGAATTAAGCACAGGCTCAGCCTGCCCCCGGAACCAGAACAGGGCCTGAAGCCATCCTGCACTTTTGCGGCCAGCTCCCAAAAAAGCGACTTGTAAAATGGAGCTTCAGGGCACTGCAATTCACAAACCTGCAGAGTTATAAATGATAACTCTCGTCCACAAATATATTGAGGGAAGGCAAAGAAGAGGATTTGAAATCAAGGCAGAATTGCAGGAAACAGATTTCAGGAGGTAGATTCGAATAGCCTTTAAAGCACATGAAAAGCGGCAAAACGTTGACAATGATGCCCTTGGCCAAAAAGGGCGCATGCGTTTTTTCCTGAATATATTCAGGAAAAAACGCATGCGCCCTTTTTGGCCAACCAAGCAACCTGGAAAGGCAAATCAGCGCTACAAAGAAGTCTCGCTTCCCATCGGTCGAAAGGGCCATGCTGAAAAAAGTGTCAAAACCAGAAATGCAGGACAGGCCATGGAGAAATGGGAACCTTGCTACACTGATGGGCCGGATGTAAATTGCCAACAGCCATCTGGAGAAGTGTACGGTGTGTCCTGAAACATCTAAAAAACACAGCTTAGAGAGCATAGGGCACTTCCACGCATGGGGGGATAAAGTGGGAAAATTGAAAATCAGCAAGACACAAGCACCCCAAAGTTTAGGGCTGCTCTGTTGACAAGGACCTCCACTTCATTCCACATTAAATATCCCAGGAAAGCGAAAAATGGATAAAAAAGTTGTGGTCCTTATATACAATGGAATATCACTCAGCCATGAAATCAATGTCATAAGGCTAGTAGCAGCATGATGAGTGGATTTAGGTACGACGATTCTAAGTGAAATAAGTCACACAGAAAAGGACACTTCTCATAAGGTGTCACTTATAGAGGGAATGTAAAAACCGTTACACTTGAACTGAATTACAAAACAGAACAGAGTCACACATGCAGAAAACACACTATGGCTGCTTAACGGGAAAGGTGAGGTGGGGTGATACATAAAACAAGAGTTTCAAATTAGCTCAGATTCCGTTCCATAAACCCAGTATGTAATAGACAAGACCTACTCCTTGCTCAGAGAACTGGACTTAACACGCCCGATTCACCGCACAAGAATATATCTGACTAGTAATAATCTTAAAACCTATGTATTGATATCTCTCTGTTAGTGTGTCAAGTGGGTGTAAAGCGGCATAAACACAGCCGTGAAAAGCAGCTAAACCCCATTATAAAAATAAATTACTTTTAAAAACCCATGAAACAAAGACAGGGAAAGAGAGAGAAATCCTTACACAATTCGTTCCGGGGCTGTGATGCAACCTGGATTGACCATATCTAGACCCACAGCTGGATGAGACATAAGGGTGGACACTCTTGGGGCTGAGAGGTTTGGTGAGGTTGGGTGAGCAAACGCAGACCCTTTAAAGTAATACTGCGTGCTACCCATCGCATGGGTCCCAAATCTCCAGGTTCAAGGGCATCTTCCTACATCGAAAACATGCATGAGAAACCCAGAAGATGGTACACCGTGTGATGGGGAAAGGTTTCTAAAACGCACCTCATTTCTCATCTCCTTGTGCTCGGGTTCGCCATTCCAGCCACTTTACTAGCAATCTCCCTACTTGGAGCCTCAGCACCTTTAACCTCCTGTTCCGTACAGGTTGCAATTTGTCCTGAGGATGAACGGGAAGACGGGGAACCAATGAGAGACTAGCTCTTGGTGTTGGGACAGGCACAGGTCACTCTATTTTCCCATCAGGAAGAAGAATTAACCACAGGCTCAGCCTGCCCCCCGGAACCAGAACAGGGCCTGAAGCCATCCTGCGCTTTGGCGGCCAGCTCCCAAAAAAGCGACTTGTAAAATGGAGCTTCAGGCCACTGCAATTCACAAACCTGCAGAGTTATAAATGATAACTCTCGTCCACAAATATATTGAGGGAAGGCAAAGAAGAGGATTTGAAATCAAGGCAGAATTGCAGGAAACAGATTTCAGGAGGTAGATTCGATTCGCCTTTAAAGCACATGAAAAGCGGCAAAACGTTGACAATGATGCCCTTGGCCAAAAAGGGCGCATGCGTTTTTTCCTGAATATATTCAGGAAAAAACGCATGCGCCCTTTTTGGCCAACCAAGCAACCTGGAAAGGCAAATCAGCGTTACAAAGAAGTCTCGCTTCCCATCGGTCGAAAGGGCCATGCTGAAAAAAGGGTCAAAACCAGAAATGCAGGACAGGCCATGGAGAAATGGGAGCCTTGCTACACTGATGGGCGGGATGTAAATTGCCAACAGCCACTCTGGAGAAGTGTACGGTGTGTCCTGAAACATCTAAAAAACACAGCTTAGAGAGCATAGGGCACTTCCACGCATGGGGGTATAAAGTGGGAAAATTGAAAATCAGCAAGACACAAGCACCCCAAAGTTTAGGGCTGCTCTGTTGACAAGGACCTCCACTTCATTCCACCTTAAATATCCCCGGAAAGCGAAAAATGGATAAAAAAGTTGTGGTCCTTATGTACAATGGAATATCACTCAGCCATGAAATCAATGTCATAAGGCTAGTAGCAGCATGATGAGTGGATTTAGGTAAGACGATTCTAAGTGAAATAAGTCACACAGAAAAGGACACTTCTCATAAGGTGTCACTTATAGAGGGAATGTAAAAACCGTTACACTTGAACTGAATTACAAAACAGAACAGAGTCACACATGCAGAAAACACACTATGGCTGCTTAACGGGAAAGGTGAGGTGGGGTGATACATAAAACAAGAGTTTCAAATTAGCTCAGATTCCGTTCCATAAACCCAATATGTAATAGACAAGACCTACTCCTTGCTCAGAGAACTGGACTCAACACGCCCGATTCACCGCACAAGAATATATCTGACTAGTAATAATCTTAAAACCTATGTATTGATATCTCTCTGTTAGTGTGTCAAGTGGGTGTAAAGCGGCATAAACACAGCCGTGAATAGCAGCTAAACCCCATTATAAAAATAAATTACTTTTAAAAACCCATGAAACAAAGACAGGGAAAGAGAGAGAAATCCTTACACAATTCGTTCAGGGGCTGTGATGCAACCTGGATTGACCATATCTAGACCCACAGCTGGATGAGACATAAGGGTGGACACTCTTGGGGCTGAGAGGTTTGGTGAGGTTGGGTGAGCAAACGCAGACCCTTTAAAGTAATACTGCGTGCTACCCATCGCATGGGTCCCAAATCTCCAGGTTCAAGGGCATCTTCCTACATCGAAAACATGCATGAGAAACCCAGAAGATGGTACACCGTGTGATGGGGAAAGGTTTCTAAAACGCAGCTCATTTCTCATCTCCTTGTGCTCGGGTTCGCCATTCCAGCCACTTTACTAGCAATCTCCCTACTTGGAGCCTCAGCACCTTTAACCTCCTGTTCCGTACAGGTTGCAATTTGTCCTGAGGATGAACGGGAAGACGGGGAACCAATGAGAGACTAGCTCTTGGTGTTGGGACAGGCACAGGTCACTCTATTTTCCCATCAGGAAGAAGAATTAACCACAGGCTCAGCCTGCCCCCCGGAACCAGAACAGGGCCTGAAGCCATCCTGCGCTTTGGCGGCCAGCTCCCAAAAAAGCGACTTGTAAAATGGAGCTTCAGGCCACTGCAATTCACAAACCTGCAGAGTTATAAATGATAACTCTCGTCCACAAATATATTGAGGGAAGGCAAAGAAGAGGATTTGAAATCAAGGCAGAATTGCAGGAAACAGATTTCAGGAGGTAGATTCGATTCGCCTTTAAAGCACATGAAAAGCGGCAAAACGTTGACAATGATGCCCTTGGCCAAAAAGGGCCCATGCGTTTTTTCCTGAATATATTCAGGAAAAAACGCATGCGCCCTTTTTGGCCAACCAAGCAACCTGGAAAGGCAAATCAGCGCTACAAAGAAGTCTCGCTTCCCATCGGTCGAAAGGGCCATGCTGAAAAAAGGGTCAAAACCAGAAATGCAGGACAGGCCATGGAGAAATGGGAGCCTTGCTACACTGATGGGCGGGATGTAAATTGCCAACAGCCACTCTGGAGAAGTGTACGGTGTGTCCTGAAACATCTAAAAAACACAGCTTAGAGAGCATAGGGCACTTCCACGCATGGGGGTATAAAGTGGGAAAATTGAAAATCAGCAAGACACAAGCACCCCAAAGTTTAGGGCTGCTCTGTTGACAAGGACCTCCACTTCATTCCACCTTAAATATCCCCGGAAAGCGAAAAATGGATAAAAAAGTTGTGGTCCTTATGTACAATGGAATATCACTCAGCCATGAAATCAATGTCATAAGGCTAGTAGCAGCATGATGAGTGGATTTAGGTAAGACGATTCTAAGTGAAATAAGTCACACAGAAAAGGACACTTCTCATAAGGTGTCACTTATAGAGGGAATGTAAAAACCGTTACACTTGAACTGAATTACAAAACAGAACAGAGTCACACATGCAGAAAACACACTATGGCTGCTTAACGGGAAAGGTGAGGTGGGGTGATACATAAAACAAGAGTTTCAAATTAGCTCAGATTCCGTTCCATAAACCCAATATGTAATAGACAAGACCTACTCCTTGCTCAGAGAACTGGACTCAACACGCCCGATTCACCGCACAAGAATATATCTGACTAGTAATAATCTTAAAACCTATGTATTGATATCTCTCTGTTAGTGTGTCAAGTGGGTGTAAAGCGGCATAAACACAGCCGTGAATAGCAGCTAAACCCCATTATAAAAATAAATTACTTTTAAAAACCCATGAAACAAAGACAGGGAAAGAGAGAGAAATTCTTACACAATTCGTTCAGGGGCTGTGATGCAACCTGGATTGACCATATCTAGACCCACAGCTGGATGAGACATAAGGGTGGACACTCTTGGGGCTGAGAGGTTTGGTGAGGTTGGGTGAGCAAACGCAGACCCTTTAAAGTAATACTGCGTGCTACCCATCGCATGGGTCCCAAATCTCCAGGTTCAAGGGCATCTTCCTACATCGAAAACATGCATGAGAAACCCAGAAGATGGTACACCGTGTGATGGGGAAAGGTTTCTAAAACGCACCTCATTTCTCATCTCCTTGTGCTCGGGTTCGCCATTCCAGCCACTTTACTAGCAATCTCCCTACTTGGAGCCTCAGCACCTTTAACCTCCTGTTCCGTACAGGTTGCAATTTGTCCTGAGGATGAACGGGAAGACGGGGAACCAATGAGAGACTAGCTCTTGGTGTTGGGACAGGCACAGGTCACTGTATTTTCCCATCAGGAAGAAGAATTAACCACAGGCTCAGCCTGCCCCCCGGAACCAGAACAGGGCCTGAAGCCATCCTGCGCTTTTGCGGCCAGCTCCCGAAAAAGCGACTTGTAAAATGGAGCTTCAGGGCACTGCAATTCACAAACCTGCAGAGTTATAAATGATAACTCTCGTCCACAAATATATTGAGGGAAGGCAAAGAAGAGGATTTGAAATCAAGGCAGAATTGCAGGAAACAGATTTCAGGAGGTAGATTCGAATCGCCTTTAAAGCACATGAAAAGCGGCAAAACGTTGACAGTGATGCCCTTGGCCAAAAAGGGCGTATGCGTTTTTTCCTGAATATATTCAGGAAAAAACGCATACGCCCTTTTTGGCCAACCAAGCAACCTGGAAAGGCAAATCAGCGCTACAAAGAATTCTCGCTTCCCATCGGTCAAAAGGGCCATGCTGAAAAAAGTGTCAAAACCAGAAATGCAGGACAGGCCATGGAGAAATGGGAGCCTTGCTACACTGATGGGCGGGATGTAAATTGCCAACAGCCACTCTGGAGAAGTGTACGGTGTGTCCTGAAACATCTAAAAAACACAGCTTAGAGAGCATAGGGCACTTCCACGCATGGGGGTATAAAGTGGGAAAATTGAAAATCAGCAAGACACAAGCACCCCAAAGTTTAGGGCTGCTCTGTTGACAAGGACCTCCACTTCATTCCACCTTAAATATCCCAGGAAAGCGAAAAATGGATAAAAAAGTTGTGGTCCTTATGTACAATGGAATATCACTCAGCCATGAAATCAATGTCATAAGGCTAGTAGCAGCATGATGAGTGGATTTAGGTACGACGATTCTAAGTGAAATAAGTCACACAGAAAAGGACACTTCTCATAAGGTGTCACTTATAGAGGGAATGTAAAAACCGTTACACTTGAACTGAATTACAAAACAGAACAGAGTCACACATGCAGAAAACACACTATGGCTGCTTAACGGGAAAGGTGAGGTGGGGTGATACATAAAACAAGAGTTTCAAATTAGCTCAGATTCCGTTCCATAAACCCAATATGTAATAGACAAGACCTACTCCTTGCTCAGAGAACTGGACTCAACACGCCCGATTCACCGCACAAGAATATATCTGACTAGTAATAATCTTAAAACCTATGTATTGATATCTCTCTGTTAGTGTGTCAAGTGGGTGTAAAGCGGCATAAACACAGCCGTGAAAAGCAGCTAAACCCCATTATAAAAATAAATTACTTTTAAAAACCCATGAAACAAAGATAGGGAAAGAGAGAGAAATCCTTACACAATTCGTTCCGGGGCTGTGATGCAACCTGGATTGACCATATCTAGACCCACAGCTGGATGAGACATAAGGGTGGACACTCTTGGGGCTGAGAGGTTTGGTGAGGTTGGGTGAGCAAACGCAGACCCTTTAAAGTAATACTGCGTGCTACCCATCGCATGGGTCCCAAATCTCCAGGTTCAAGGGCATCTTCCTACATCGAAAACATGCATGAGAAACCCAGAAGATGGAACACCGTGTGATGGGGAAAGGTTTCTAAAACGCACCTCATTTCTCATCTCCTTGTGCTCGGGTTCGCCATTCCAGCCACTTTACTAGCAATCTCCCTACTTGGAGCCTCAGCACCTTTAACCTCCTGTTCCGTACAGGTTGCAATTTGTCCTGAGGATGAACGGGAAGACGGGGAACCAATGAGAGACTAGCTCTTGGTGTTGGGACAGGCACAGGTCACTCTATTTTCCCATCAGGAAGAAGAATTAACCACAGGCTCAGCCTGCCCCCCGGAACCAGAACAGGGCCTGAAGCCATCCTGCGCTTTGGCGGCCAGCTCCCAAAAAAGCGACTTGTAAAATGGAGCTTCAGGCCACTGCAATTCACAAACCTGCAGAGTTATAAATGATAACTCTCGTCCACAAATATATTGAGGGAAGGCAAAGAAGAGGATTTGAAATCAAGGCAGAATTGCAGGAAACAGATTTCAGGAGGTAGATTCGATTCGCCTTTAAAGCACATGAAAAGCGGCAAAACGTTGACAATGATGCCCTTGGCCAAAAAGGGCGTATGCGTTTTTTCCTGAATATATTCAGGAAAAAACGCATACGCCCTTTTTGGCCAACCAAGCAACCTGGAAAGGCAAATCAGCGCTACAAAGAATTCTCGCTTCCCATCGGTCAAAAGGGCCATGCTGAAAAAAGTGTCAAAACCAGAAATGCAGGACAGGCCATGGAGAAATGGGAGCCTTGCTACACTGATGGGCGGGATGTAAATTGCCAACAGCCACTCTGGAGAAGTGTACGGTGTGTCCTGAAACATCTAAAAAACACAGCTTAGAGAGCATAGGGCACTTCCACGCATGGGGGTATAAAGTGGGAAAATTGAAAATCAGCAAGACACAAGCACCCCAAAGTTTAGGGCTGCTCTGTTGACAAGGACCTCAACTTCATTCCACCTTAAATATCCCAGGAAAGCGAAAAATGGATAAAAAAGTTGTGGTCCTTATGTACAATGGAATATCACTCAGCCATGAAATCAATGTCATAAGGCTAGTAGCAGCATGATGAGTGGATTTAGGTACGACGATTCTAAGTGAAATAAGTCACACAGAAAAGGACACTTCTCATAAGGTGTCACTTATAGAGGGAATGTAAAAACCGTTACACTTGAACTGAATTACAAAACAGAACAGAGTCACACATGCAGAAAACACACTATGGCTGCTTAACGGGAAAGGTGAGGTGGGGTGATACATAAAACAAAAGTTTCAAATTAGCTCAGATTCCGTTCCATAAACCCAATATGTAATAGACAAGACCTACTCCTTGCTCAGAGAACTGGACTCAACACGCCCGATTCACCGCACAAGAATATATCTGACTAGTAATAATCTTAAAACCTATGTATTGATATCTCTCTGTTAGTGTGTCAAGTGGGTGTAAAGCGGCATAAACACAGCCGTGAATAGCAGCTAAACCCCATTATAAAAATAAATTACTTTTAAAAACCCATGAAACAAAGACAGGGAAAGAGAGAGAAATTCTTACACAATTCGTTCAGGGGCTGTGATGCAACCTGGATTGACCATATCTAGACCCACAGCTGGATGAGACATAAGGGTGGACACTCTTGGGGCTGAGAGGTTTGGTGAGGTTGGGTGAGCAAACGCAGACCCTTTAAAGTAATACTGCGTGCTACCCATCGCATGGGTCCCAAATCTCCAGGTTCAAGGGCATCTTCCTACATCGAAAACATGCATGAGAAACCCAGAAGATGGTACACCGTGTGATGGGGAAAGGTTTCTAAAACGCACCTCATTTCTCATCTCCTTGTGCTCGGGTTCGCCATTCCAGCCACTTTACTAGCAATCTCCCTACTTGGAGCCTCAGCACCTTTAACCTCCTGTTCCGTACAGGTTGCAATTTGTCCTGATGATGAACGGGAAGACGGGGAACCAATGAGAGACTAGCTCTTGGTGTTGGGACAGGCACAGGTCACTGTATTTTCCCATCAGGAAGAAGAATTAACCACAGGCTCAGCCTGCCCCCCGGAACCAGAACAGGGCCTGAAGCCATCCTGCGCTTTTGCGGCCAGCTCCCGAAAAAGCGACTTGTAAAATGGAGCTTCAGGGCACTGCAATTCACAAACCTGCAGAGTTATAAATGATAACTCTCGTCCACAAATATATTGAGGGAAGGCAAAGAAGAGGATTTGAAATCAAGGCAGAATTGCAGGAAACAGATTTCAGGAGGTAGATTCGAATCGCCTTTAAAGCACATGAAAAGCGGCAAAACGTTGACAGTGATGCCCTTGGCCAAAAAGGGCGTATGCGTTTTTTCCTGAATATATTCAGGAAAAAACGCATACGCCCTTTTTGGCCAACCAAGCAACCTGGAAAGGCAAATCAGCGCTACAAAGAAGTCTCGCTTCCCATCGGTCAAAAGGGCCATGCTGAAAAAAGTGTCAAAACCAGAAATGCAGGACAGGCCATGGAGAAATGGGAGCCTTGCTACACTGATGGGCGGGATGTAAATTGCCCACAGCCACTCTGGAGAAGGGTACGGTGTGTCCTGAAACATCAAAAAAACACAGCTTAGAGAGCATAGGGCACTTCCACGCATGGGGGGATAAAGTGGGAAAATTGAAAATCAGCAAGACAGAAGCACCCCAAATTTTAGGGCTGCTCTGTTGACAAGGACCTCCACTTCATTCCACCTTAAATATCCCAGGAAAGCGAAAAATGGATAAAAAAGTTGTGGTCCTTATGTACAATGGAATATCACTCAGCCATGAAATCAATGTCATAAGGCTAGTAGCAGCATGATGAGTGGATTTAGGTACGACGATTCTAAGTGAAATAAGTCACACAGAAAAGGACACTTCTCATAAGGTGTCACTTATAGAGGGAATGTAAAAACCGTTACACTTGAACTGAATTACAAAACAGAACAGAGTCACACATGCAGAAAACACACTATGGCTGCTTAACGGGAAAGGTGAGGTGGGGTGATACATAAAACAAGAGTTTCAAATTAGCTCAGATTCCGTTCCATAAACCCAATATGTAATAGACAAGACCTACTCCTTGCTCAGAGAACTGGACTCAACACGCCCGATTCACCGCACAAGAATATATCTGACTAGTAATAATCTTAAAACCTATGTATTGATATCTCTCTGTTAGTGTGTCAAGTGGGTGTAAAGCGGCATAAACACAGCCGTGAAAAGCAGCTAAACCCCATTATAAAAATAAATTACTTTTAAAAACCCATGAAACAAAGATAGGGAAAGAGAGAGAAATCCTTACACAATTCGTTCCGGGGCTGTGATGCAACCTGGATTGACCATATCTAGACCCACAGCTGGATGAGACATAAGGGTGGACACTCTTGGGGCTGAGAGGTTTGGTGAGGTTGGGTGAGCAAACGCAGACCCTTTAAAGTAATACTGCGTGCTACCCATCGCATGGGTCCCAAATCTCCAGGTTCAAGGGCATCTTCCTACATCGAAAACATGCATGAGAAACCCAGAAGATGGAACACCGTGTGATGGGGAAAGGTTTCTAAAACGCACCTCATTTCTCATCTCCTTGTGCTCGGGTTCGCCATTCCAGCCACTTTACTAGCAATCTCCCTACTTGGAGCCTCAGCACCTTTAACCTCCTGTTCCGTACAGGTTGCAATTTGTCCTGAGGATGAACGGGAAGACGGGGAACCAATGAGAGACTAGCTCTTGGTGTTGGGACAGGCACAGGTCACTCTATTTTCCCATCAGGAAGAAGAATTAACCACAGGCTCAGCCTGCCCCCCGGAACCAGAACAGGGCCTGAAGCCATCCTGCGCTTTGGCGGCCAGCTCCCAAAAAAGCGACTTGTAAAATGGAGCTTCAGGCCACTGCAATTCACAAACCTGCAGAGTTATAAATGATAACTCTCGTCCACAAATATATTGAGGGAAGGCAAAGAAGAGGATTTGAAATCAAGGCAGAATTGCAGGAAACAGATTTCAGGAGGTAGATTCGATTCGCCTTTAAAGCACATGAAAAGCGGCAAAACGTTGACAATGATGCCCTTGGCCAAAAAGGGCGTATGCGTTTTTTCCTGAATATATTCAGGAAAAAACGCATACGCCCTTTTTGGCCAACCAAGCAACCTGGAAAGGCAAATCAGCGCTACAAAGAATTCTCGCTTCCCATCGGTCAAAAGGGCCATGCTGAAAAAAGTGTCAAAACCAGAAATGCAGGACAGGCCATGGAGAAATGGGAGCCTTGCTACACTGATGGGCGGGATGTAAATTGCCAACAGCCACTCTGGAGAAGTGTACGGTGTGTCCTGAAACATCTAAAAAACACAGCTTAGAGAGCATAGGGCACTTCCACGCATGGGGGTATAAAGTGGGAAAATTGAAAATCAGCAAGACACAAGCACCCCAAAGTTTAGGGCTGCTCTGTTGACAAGGACCTCAACTTCATTCCACCTTAAATATCCCAGGAAAGCGAAAAATGGATAAAAAAGTTGTGGTCCTTATGTACAATGGAATATCACTCAGCCATGAAATCAATGTCATAAGGCTAGTAGCAGCATGATGAGTGGATTTAGGTACGACGATTCTAAGTGAAATAAGTCACACAGAAAAGGACACTTCTCATAAGGTGTCACTTATAGAGGGAATGTAAAAACCGTTACACTTGAACTGAATTACAAAACAGAACAGAGTCACACATGCAGAAAACACACTATGGCTGCTTAACGGGAAAGGTGAGGTGGGGTGATACATAAAACAAGAGTTTCAAATTAGCTCAGATTCCGTTCCATAAACCCAATATGTAATAGACAAGACCTACTCCTTGCTCAGAGAACTGGACTCAACACGCCCGATTCACCGCACAAGAATATATCTGACTAGTAATAATCTTAAAACCTATGTATTGATATCTCTCTGTTAGTGTGTCAAGTGGGTGTAAAGCGGCATAAACACAGCCGTGAAAAGCAGCTAAACCCCATTATAAAAATAAATTACTTTTAAAAACCCATGAAACAAAGATAGGGAAAGAGAGAGAAATCCTTACACAATTCGTTCCGGGGCTGTGATGCAACCTGGATTGACCATATCTAGACCCACAGCTGGATGAGACATAAGGGTGGACACTCTTGGGGCTGAGAGGTTTGGTGAGGTTGGGTGAGCAAACGCAGACCCTTTAAAGTAATACTGCGTGCTACCCATCGCATGGGTCCCAAATCTCCAGGTTCAAGGGCATCTTCCTACATCGAAAACATGCATGAGAAACCCAGAAGATGGAACACCGTGTGATGGGGAAAGGTTTCTAAAACGCACCTCATTTCTCATCTCCTTGTGCTCGGGTTCGCCATTCCAGCCACTTTACTAGCAATCTCCCTACTTGGAGCCTCAGCACCTTTAACCTCCTGTTCCGTACAGGTTGCAATTTGTCCTGAGGATGAACGGGAAGACGGGGAACCAATGAGAGACTAGCTCTTGGTGTTGGGACAGGCACAGGTCACTCTATTTTCCCATCAGGAAGAAGAATTAACCACAGGCTCAGCCTGCCCCCCGGAACCAGAACAGGGCCTGAAGCCATCCTGCGCTTTGGCGGCCAGCTCCCAAAAAAGCGACTTGTAAAATGGAGCTTCAGGCCACTGCAATTCACAAACCTGCAGAGTTATAAATGATAACTCTCGTCCACAAATATATTGAGGGAAGGCAAAGAAGAGGATTTGAAATCAAGGCAGAATTGCAGGAAACAGATTTCAGGAGGTAGATTCGATTCGCCTTTAAAGCACATGAAAAGCGGCAAAACGTTGACAATGATGCCCTTGGCCAAAAAGGGCGTATGCGTTTTTTCCTGAATATATTCAGGAAAAAACGCATACGCCCTTTTTGGCCAACCAAGCAACCTGGAAAGGCAAATCAGCGCTACAAAGAATTCTCGCTTCCCATCGGTCAAAAGGGCCATGCTGAAAAAAGTGTCAAAACCAGAAATGCAGGACAGGCCATGGAGAAATGGGAGCCTTGCTACACTGATGGGCGGGATGTAAATTGCCAACAGCCACTCTGGAGAAGTGTACGGTGTGTCCTGAAACATCTAAAAAACACAGCTTAGAGAGCATAGGGCACTTCCACGCATGGGGGTATAAAGTGGGAAAATTGAAAATCAGCAAGACACAAGCACCCCAAAGTTTAGGGCTGCTCTGTTGACAAGGACCTCAACTTCATTCCACCTTAAATATCCCAGGAAAGCGAAAAATGGATAAAAAAGTTGTGGTCCTTATGTACAATGGAATATCACTCAGCCATGAAATCAATGTCATAAGGCTAGTAGCAGCATGATGAGTGGATTTAGGTACGACGATTCTAAGTGAAATAAGTCACACAGAAAAGGACACTTCTCATAAGGTGTCACTTATAGAGGGAATGTAAAAACCGTTACACTTGAACTGAATTACAAAACAGAACAGAGTCACACATGCAGAAAACACACTATGGCTGCTTAACGGGAAAGGTGAGGTGGGGTGATACATAAAACAAGAGTTTCAAATTAGCTCAGATTCCGTTCCATAAACCCAATATGTAATAGACAAGACCTACTCCTTGCTCAGAGAACTGGACTCAACACGCCCGATTCACCGCACAAGAATATATCTGACTAGTAATAATCTTAAAACCTATGTATTGATATCTCTCTGTTAGTGTGTCAAGTGGGTGTAAAGCGGCATAAACACAGCCGTGAATAGCAGCTAAACCCCATTATAAAAATAAATTACTTTTAAAAACCCATGAAACAAAGACAGGGAAAGAGAGAGAAATTCTTACACAATTCGTTCAGGGGCTGTGATGCAACCTGGATTGACCATATCTAGACCCACAGCTGGATGAGACATAAGGGTGGACACTCTTGGGGCTGAGAGGTTTGGTGAGGTTGGGTGAGCAAACGCAGACCCTTTAAAGTAATACTGCGTGCTACCCATCGCATGGGTCCCAAATCTCCAGGTTCAAGGGCATCTTCCTACATCGAAAACATGCATGAGAAACCCAGAAGATGGTACACCGTGTGATGGGGAAAGGTTTCTAAAACGCACCTCATTTCTCATCTCCTTGTGCTCGGGTTCGCCATTCCAGCCACTTTACTAGCAATCTCCCTACTTGGAGCCTCAGCACCTTTAACCTCCTGTTCCGTACAGGTTGCAATTTGTCCTGAGGATGAACGGGAAGACGGGGAACCAATGAGAGACTAGCTCTTGGTGTTGGGACAGGCACAGGTCACTGTATTTTCCCATCAGGAAGAAGAATTAACCACAGGCTCAGCCTGCCCCCCGGAAGCAGAACAGGGCCTGAAGCCATCCTGCGCTTTTGCGGCCAGCTCCCGAAAAAGCGACTTGTAAAATGGAGCTTCAGGGCACTGCAATTCACAAACCTGCAGAGTTATAAATGATAACTCTCGTCCACAAATATATTGAGGGAAGGCAAAGAAGAGGATTTGAAATCAAGGCAGAATTGCAGGAAACAGATTTCAGGAGGTAGATTCGAATCGCCTTTAAAGCACATGAAAAGCGGCAAAACGTTGACAGTGATGCCCTTGGCCAAAAAGGGCGTATGCGTTTTTTCCTGAATATATTCAGGAAAAAACGCATACGCCCTTTTTGGCCAACCAAGCAACCTGGAAAGGCAAATCAGCGCTACAAAGAATTCTCGCTTCCCATCGGTCAAAAGGGCCATGCTGAAAAAAGTGTCAAAACCAGAAATGCAGGACAGGCCATGGAGAAATGGGAGCCTTGCTACACTGATGGGCGGGATGTAAATTGCCAACAGCCACTCTGGAGAAGTGTACGGTGTGTCCTGAAACATCTAAAAAACACAGCTTAGAGAGCATAGGGCACTTCCACGCATGGGGGTATAAAGTGGGAAAATTGAAAATCAGCAAGACACAAGCACCCCAAAGTTTAGGGCTGCTCTGTTGACAAGGACCTCCACTTCATTCCACCTTAAATATCCCAGGAAAGCGAAAAATGGATAAAAAAGTTGTGCTCCTTATGTACAATGGAATATCACTCAGCCATGAAATCAATGTCATAAGGCTAGTAGCAGCATGATGAGTGGATTTAGGTAAGACGATTCTAAGTGAAATAAGTCACACAGAAAAGGACACTTCTCATAAGGTGTCACTTATAGAGGGAATGTAAAAACCGTTACACTTGAACTGAATTACAAAACAGAACAGAGTCACACATGCAGAAAACACACTATGGCTGCTTAACGGGAAAGGTGAGGTGGGGTGATACATAAAACAAGAGTTTCAAATTAGCTCAGATTCCGTTCCATAAACCCAATATGTAATAGACAAGACCTACTCCTTGCTCAGAGAACTGGACTCAACACGCCCGATTCACCGCACAAGAATATATCTGACTAGTAATAATCTTAAAACCTATGTATTGATATCTCTCTGTTAGTGTGTCAAGTGGGTGTAAAGCGGCATAAACACAGCCGTGAATAGCAGCTAAACCCCATTATAAAAATAAATTACTTTTAAAAACCCATGAAACAAAGACAGGGAAAGAGAGAGAAATCCTTACACAATTCGTTCAGGGGCTGTGATGCAACCTGGATTGACCATATCTAGACCCACAGCTGGATGAGACATAAGGGTGGACACTCTTGGGGCTGAGAGGTTTGGTGAGGTTGGGTGAGCAAACGCAGACCCTTTAAAGTAATACTGCGTGCTACCCATCGCATGGGTCCCAAATCTCCAGGTTCAAGGGCATCTTCCTACATCGAAAACATGCATGAGAAACCCAGAAGATGGTACACCGTGTGATGGGGAAAGGTTTCTAAAACGCACCTCATTTCTCATCTCCTTGTGCTCGGGTTCGCCATTCCAGCCACTTTACTAGCAATCTCCCTACTTGGAGCCTCAGCACCTTTAACCTCCTGTTCCGTACAGGTTGCAATTTGTCCTGAGGATGAACGGGAAGACGGGGAACCAATGAGAGACTAGCTCTTGGTGTTGGGACAGGCACAGGTCACTCTATTTTCCCATCAGGAAGAAGAATTAACCACAGGCTCAGCCTGCCCCCCGGAACCAGAACAGGGCCTGAAGCCATCCTGCGCTTTGGCGGCCAGCTCCCAAAAAAGCGACTTGTAAAATGGAGCTTCAGGCCACTGCAATTCACAAACCTGCAGAGTTATAAATGATAACTCTCGTCCACAAATATATTGAGGGAAGGCAAAGAAGAGGATTTGAAATCAAGGCAGAATTGCAGGAAACAGATTTCAGGAGGTAGATTCGAATCGCCTTTAAAGCACATGAAAAGCGGCAAAACGTTGACAATGATGCCCTTGGCCAAAAAGGGCGCATGCGTTTTTTCCTGAATATATTCAGGAAAAAACGCATACGCCCTTTTTGGCCAACCAAGCAACCTGGAAAGGCAAATCAGCGCTACAAAGAAGTCTCGCTTCCCATCGGTCAAAAGGGCCATGCTGAAAAAAGTGTCAAAACCAGAAATGCAGGACAGGCCATGGAGAAATGGGAGCCTTGCTACACTGATGGGCGGGATGTAAATTGCCCACAGCCACTCTGGAGAAGGGTACGGTGTGTCCTGAAACATCAAAAAAACACAGCTTAGAGAGCATAGGGCACTTCCACGCATGGGGGGATAAAGTGGGAAAATTGAAAATCAGCAAGACAGAAGCACCCCAAATTTTAGGGCTGCTCTGTTGACAAGGACCTCCACTTCATTCCACCTTAAATATCCCAGGAAAGCGAAAAATGGATAAAAAAGTTGTGGTCCTTATGTACAATGGAATATCACTCAGCCATGAAATCAATGTCATAAGGCTAGTAGCAGCATGATGAGTGGATTTAGGTACGACGATTCTAAGTGAAATAAGTCACACAGAAAAGGACACTTCTCATAAGGTGTCACTTATAGAGGGAATGTAAAAACCGTTACACTTGAACTGAATTACAAAACAGAACAGAGTCACACATGCAGAAAACACACTATGGCTGCTTAACGGGAAAGGTGAGGTGGGGTGATACATAAAACAAGAGTTTCAAATTAGCTCAGATACCATTCCATAAACCCAATATGTAATAGACAAGACCTACTCCTTGCTCAGAGAACTGGACTCAACACGCCCGATTCACCGCACAAGAATATATCTGACTAGTAATAATCTTAAAACCTATGTATTGATATCTCTCTGTTATTGTGTCAAGTGGGTGTAAAGCGGCATAAACACAGCCGTGAAAAGCAGCTAAACCCCATTATAAAAATAAATTACTTTTAAAAACCCATGAAACAAAGACAGGGAAAGAGAGAGAAATTCTTACACAATTCGTTCAGGGGCTGTGATGCAACCTGGATTGACCATATCTAGACCCACAGCTGGATGAGACATAAGGGTGGACACTCTTGGGGCTGAGAGGTTTGGTGAGGTTGGGTGAGCAAACGCAGACCCTTTAAAGTAATACTGCGTGCTACCCATCGCATGGGTCCCAAATCTCCAGGTTCAAGGGCATCTTCCTACATCGAAAACATGCATGAGAAACCCAGAAGATGGTACACCGTGTGATGGGGAAAGGTTTCTAAAACGCACCTCATTTCTCATCTCCTTGTGCTCGGGTTCGCCATTCCAGCCACTTTACTAGCAATCTCCCTACTTGGAGCATCAGCACCTTTAACCTCCTGTTCCGTACAGGTTGCAGTTTGTCCTGAGGATGAACGGGAAGACGGGGAACCAATGAGAGACTAGCTCTTGGTGTTGGGACAGGCACAGGTCACTCTATTTTCCCATCAGGAAGAAGAATTAACCACAGGGTCAGCCTGCCCCCCAGAACCAGAACAGGGCCTGAAGCCATCCTGCGCTTTTGCGGCCAGCTCCCAAAAAAGCGACTTGTAAAATGGAGCTTCAGGGCACTGCAATTCACAAACCTGCAGAGTTATAAATGATAACTCTCGTCCACAAATATATTGAGGGAAGGCAAAGAAGAGGATTTGAAATCAAGGCAGAATTGCAGGAAACAGATTTCAGGAGGTAGATTCGAATCGCCTTTAAAGCACATGAAAAGCGGCAAAACGTTGACAGTGATGCCCTTGGCCCAAAAGGGCGTATGCGTTTTTTCCTGAATATATTCAGGAAAAAACGCATACGCCCTTTTTGGCCAACCAAGCAACCTGGAAAGGCAAATCAGCGCTACAAAGAATTCTCGCTTCCCATCGGTCAAAAGGGCCATGCTGAAAAAAGTGTCAAAACCAGAAATGCAGGACAGGCCATGGAGAAATGGGAGCCTTGCTACACTGATGGGCGGGATGTAAATTGCCAACAGCCACTCTGGAGAAGTGTACGGTGTGTCCTGAAACATCTAAAAAACACAGCTTAGAGAGCATAGGGCACTTCCACGCATGGGGGTATAAAGTGGGAAAATTGAAAATCAGCAAGACACAAGCACCCCAAAGTTTAGGGCTGCTCTGTTGACAAGGACCTCCACTTCATTCCACCTTAAATATCCCAGGAAAGCGAAAAATGGATAAAAAAGTTGTGGTCCTTATGTACAATGGAATATCACTCAGCCATGAAATCAATGTCATAAGGCTAGTAGCAGCATGATGAGTGGATTTAGGTAAGACGATTCTAAGTGAAATAAGTCACACAGAAAAGGACACTTCTCATAAGGTGTCACTTATAGAGGGAATGTAAAAACCGTTACACTTGAACTGAATTACAAAACAGAACAGAGTCACACATGCAGAAAACACACTATGGCTGCTTAACGGGAAAGGTGAGGTGGGGTGATACATAAAACAAGAGTTTCAAATTAGCTCAGATTCCGTTCCATAAACCCAATCTGTAATAGACAAGACCTACTCCTTGCTCAGAGAACTGGACTCAACACGCCCGATTCACCGCACAAGAATATATCTGACTAGTAATAATCTTAAAACCTATGTATTGATATCTCTCTGTTAGTGTGTCAAGTGGGTGTAAAGCGGCATAAACACAGCCGTGAATAGCAGCTAAACCCCAT
The DNA here is from genome assembly GCF_965194825.1 of Balaenoptera physalus. Lineage (NCBI taxonomy): Eukaryota > Metazoa > Chordata > Mammalia > Artiodactyla > Balaenopteridae > Balaenoptera > Balaenoptera physalus. Next base: position 953,512 of record NW_028126470.1, read on the forward strand.
TATAAAAATAAATTACTTTTAAAAACCCATGAAACAAAGACAGGGAAAGAGAGAGAAATCCTTACACAATTCGTTCAGGGGCTGTGATGCAACCTGGATTGACCATATCTAGACCCACAGCTGGATGAGACATAAGGGTGGACACTCTTGGGGCTGAGAGGTTTGGTGAGGTTGGGTGAGCAAACGCAGACCCTTTAAAGTAATACTGCGTGCTACCCATCGCATGGGTCCCAAATCTCCAGGTTCAAGGGCATCTTCCTACATCGAAAACATGCATGAGAAACCCAGAAGATGGTACACCGTGTGATGGGGAAAGGTTTCTAAAACGCACCTCATTTCTCATCTCCTTGTGCTCGGGTTCGCCATTCCAGCCACTTTACTAGCAATCTCCCTACTTGGAGCCTCAGCACCTTTAACCTCCTGTTCCGTACAGGTTGCAATTTGTCCTGAGGATGAACGGGAAGACGGGGAACCAATGAGAGATTAGCTCTTGGTGTTGGGACAGGCACAGGTCACTCTATTTTCCCATCAGGAAGAAGAATTAACCACAGGCTCAGCCTGCCCCCCGGAACCAGAACAGGGCCTGAAGCCATCCTGCGCTTTTGCGGCCAGCTCCCAAAAAAGCGACTTGTAAAATGGAGCTTCAGGCCACTGCAATTCACAAACCTGCAGAGTTATAAATGATAACTCTCGTCCACAAATATATTGAGGGAAGGCAAAGAAGAGGATTTGAAATCAAGGCAGAATTGCAGGAAACAGATTTCAGGAGGTAGATTCGAATCGCCTTTAAAGCACATGAAAAGCGGCAAAACGTTGACAATGATGCCCTTGGCCAAAAAGGGCGCATGCGTTTTTTCCTGAATATATTCAGGAAAAAACGCATGCGCCCTTTTTGGCCAACCAAGCAACCTGGAAAGGCAAATCAGCGCTACAAAGAAGTCTCGCTTCCCATCGGTCGAAAGGGCCATGCCGAAAAAAGGGTCAAAACCAGAAATGCAGGACAGGCCATGGAGAAATGGGAGCCTTGCTACACTGATGGGCGGGATGTAAATTGCCAACAGCCACTCTGGAGAAGGGTACGGTGTGTCCTGAAACATCTAAAAAACACAGCTTAGAGAGCATAGGGCACCTCCACGCATGGGGGGATAAAGTGGGAAAATTGAAAATCAGCAAGACACAAGCACCCCAAAGTTTAGGGCTGCTCTGTTGACAAGGACCTCCACTTCATTCCACCTTAAATATCCCAGGAAAGCGAAAAATGGATAAAAAAGTTGTGGTCCTTATGTACAATGGAATATCACTCAGCCATGAAATCAATGTCATAAGGCTAGTAGCAGCATGATGAGTGGACTTAGGTAAGACGATTCTAAGTGAAATAAGTCACACAGAAAAGGACACTTCTCATAAGGTGTCACTTATAGAGGGAATGTAAAAACCGTTACACTTGAACTGAATTACAAAACAGAACAGAGTCACACATGCAGAAAACACACTATGGCTGCTTAACGGGAAAGGTGAGGTGGGGTGATACATAAAACAAGAGTTTCAAATTAGCTCAGATTCCGTTCCATAAACCCAATATGTAATAGACAAGACCTACTCCTTGCTCAGAGAACTGGACTCAACACGCCCGATTCACCGCACAAGAATATATCTGACTAGTAATAATCTTAAAACCTATGTATTGATATCTCTCTGTTAGTGTGTCAAGTGGGTGTAAAGCGGCATAAACACAGCCGTGAATAGCAGCTAAACCCCATTATAAAAATAAATTACTTTTAAAAACCCATGAAACAAAGACAGGGAAAGAGAGAGAAATTCTTACACAATTCGTTCAGGGGCTGTGATGCAACCTGGATTGACCATATCTAGACCCACAGCTGGATGAGACATAAGGGTGGACACTCTTGGGGCTGAGAGGTTTGGTGAGGTTGGGTGAGCAAACGCAGACCCTTTAAAGTAATACTGCGTGCTACCCATCGCATGGGTCCCAAATCTCCAGGTTCAAGGGCATCTTCCTACATCGAAAACATGCATGAGAAACCCAGAAGATGGTACACCGTGTGATGGGGAAAGGTTTCTAAAACACACCTCATTTCTCATCTCCTTGTGCTCGGGTTCGCCATTCCAGCCACTTTACTAGCAATCTCACTACTTGGAGCCTCAGCACCTTTAACCTCCTGTTCCGTACAGGTTGCCATTTGTCCTGAGGATGAACGGGAAGACGGGGAACCAATGAGAGACTAGCTCTTGGTGTTGGGACAGGCACAGGTAACTCTATTTTCCCATCAGGAAGAAGAATTAACCACAGGCTCAGCCTGCCCCCCGGAACCAGAACAGGGCCTGAAGCCATCCTGCGCTTTTGCGGCCAGCTCCCAAAAAAGCAACTTGTAAAATGGAGCTTCAGGGCACTGCAATTCACAAACCTGCAGAGTTATAAATGATAACTCTCGTCCACAAATATATTGAGGGAAGGCAAAGAAGAGGATTTGAAATCAAGGCAGAATTGCAGGAATCAGATTTCAGGAGGTAGATTCGAATCGCCTTTAAAGCACATGAAAAGCGGCAAAACGTTGACAATGATGCCCTTGGCCAAAAAGGGCGTATGCGTTTTTTCCTGAATATATTCAGGAAAAAACGCATGCGACCTTTTTGGCCAACCAAGCAACCTGGAAAGGCAAATCAGCGCTACAAAGAAGTCTCGCTTCCCATCGGTCAAAAGGGCCATGCTGAAAAAAGTGTCAAAACCAGAAATGCAGGACAGGCCATGGAGAAATGGGAGCCTTGCTACACTGATGGGCGGGATGTAAATTGCCCACAGCCACTCTGGAGAAGGGTACGGTGTGTCCTGAAACATCAAAAAAACACAGCTTAGAGAGCATAGGGCACTTCCACGCATGGGGGGATAAAGTGGGAAAATTGAAAATCAGCAAGACAGAAGCACCCCAAATTTTAGAGCTGCTCTGTTGACAAGGACCTCCACTTCATTCCACCTTAAATATCCCAGGAAAGCGAAAAATGGATAAAAAAGTTGTGGTCCTTATGTACAATGGAATATCACTCAGCCATGAAATCAATGTCATAAGGCTAGTAGCAGCATGATGAGTGGATTTAGGTACGACGATTCTAAGTGAAATAAGTCACACAGAAAAGGACACTTCTCATAAGGTGTCACTTATAGAGGGAATGTAAAAACCGTTACACTTGAACTGAATTACAAAACAGAACAGAGTCACACATGCAGAAAACACACTATGGCTGCTTAACGGGAAAGGTGAGGTGTGGAGATACATAAAACAAGAGTTTCAAATTAGCTCAGATACCGTTCCATAAACCCAATATGTAATAGACAAGACCTACTCCTTGCTCAGAGAACTGGACTCAACACGCCCGATTCACCGCACAAGAATATATCTGACTAGTAATAATCTTAAAACCTATGTATTGATATCTCTCTGTTATTGTGTCAAGTGGGTGTAAAGCGGCATAAACACAGCCGTGAAAAGCAGCTAAACCCCATTATAAAAATAAATTACTTTTAAAAACCCATGAAACAAAGACAGGGAAAGAGAGAGAAATTCTTACACAATTCGTTCAGGGGCTGTGATGCAACCTGGATTGACCATATCTAGACCCACAGCTGGATGAGACATAAGGGTGGACACTCTTGGGGCTGAGAGATTTGGTGAGGTTGGGTGAGCAAACGCAGACCCTTTAAAGTAATACTGCGTGCTACCCATCGCATGGGTCCCAAATCTCCAGGTTCAAGGGCATCTTCCTACATCGAAAACATGCATGAGAAACCCAGAAGATGGTACACCGTGTGATGGGGAAAGGTTTCTAAAACGCACCTCATTTCGCATCTCCTTGTGCTCGGGTTCGCCATTCCAGCCACTTTACTAGCAATCTCCCTACTTGGAGCATCAGCACCTTTAACCTCCTGTTCCGTACAGGTTGCAGTTTGTCCTGAGGATGAACGGGAAGACGGGGAACCAATGAGAGACTAGCTCTTGGTGTTGGGACAGGCACAGGTCACTCTATTTTCCCATCAGGAAGAAGAATTAACCACAGGGTCAGCCTGCCCCCCAGAAACAGAACAGGGCCTGAAGCCATCCTGCGCTTTTGCGGCCAGCTCCCAAAAAAGCGACTTGTAAAATGGAGCTTCAGGGCACTGCAATTCACAAACCTGCAGAGTTATAAATGATAACTCTCGTCCACAAATATATTGAGGGAAGGCAAAGAAGAAGATTTGAAATCAAGGCAGAATTGCAGGAATCAGATTTCAGGAGGTAGATTCGAATCGCCTTTAAAGCACATGAAAAGCGGCAAAACGTTGACAATGATGCCCTTGGCCAAAAAGGGCGTATGCGTTTTTTCCTGAATATATTCAGGAAAAAACGCATACGCCCTTTTTGGCCAACCAAGCAACCTGGAAAGGCAAATCAGCGCTACAAAGAAGTCTCGCTTCCCATCGGTCAAAAGGGCTATGCTGAAAAAGTGTCAAAACCAGAAATGCAGGACAGGCCATTGAGAAATGGGAGCCTTGCTACACTGATGGACGGGATGTAAATTGCAAACAGCCACTCTGGAGAAGGGTACGGTGTGTCCTGAAACATCTAAAAAACACAGCTTAGAGAGCATAGGGCACTTCCACGCATGGGGGGATAAAGTGGGAAAATTGAAAATCAGCAAGACACAAGCACCCCAAAGTTTAGGGCTGCTCTGTTGACAAGGACCTCCACTTCATTCCACCTTAAATATCCCAGGAAAGCGAAAAATGGATAAAAAAGTTGTGGTCCTTATGTACAATGGAATATCACTCAGCCATGAAATCAATGTCATAAGGCTAGTAGCAGCATGATGAGTGGATTTAGGTATGACGATTCTAAGTGAAATAAGTCACACAGAAAAGGACACTTCTCATAAGGTGTCACTTATAGAGGGAATGTAAAAACCGTTACACTTGAACTGAATTACAAAACAGAACAGAGTCACACATGCAGAAAACACACTATGGCTGCTTAACGGGAAAGGTGAGGTGGGGTGATTCATAAAACAAGAGTTTCAAATTAGCTCAGATACCGTTCCATAAACCCAATATGTTATAGACAAGACCTACTCCTTGCTCAGAGAACTGGACTCAACACGCCCGATTCACCGCACAAGAATATATCTGACTAGTAATAATCTTAAAACCTATGTATTGATATCTCTCTGTTAGTGTGTCAAGTGGGTGTAAAGCGGCATAAACACAGCCGTGAATAGCAGCTAAACCCCATTATAAAAATAAATTACTTTTAAAAACCCATGAAACAAAGACAGGGAAAGAGAGAGAAATTCTTACACAATTCGTTCAGGGGCTGTGATGCAACCTGGATTGACCATATCTAGACCCACAGCTGGATGAGACATAAGGGTGGACACTCTTGGGGCTGAGAGGTTTGGTGAGGTTGGGTGAGCAAACGCAGACCCTTTAAAGTAATACTGCGTGCTACCCATCGCATGGGTCCCAAATCTCCAGGTTCAAGGGCATCTTCCTACATCGAAAACATGCATGAGAAACCCAGAAGATGGTACACCGTGTGATGGGGAAAGGTTTCTAAAACACACCTCATTTCTCATCTCCTTGTGCTCGGGTTCGCCATTCCAGCCACTTTACTAGCAATCTCACTACTTGGAGCCTCAGCACCTTTAACCTCCTGTTCCGTACAGGTTGCCATTTGTCCTGAGGATGAACGGGAAGACGGGGAACCAATGAGAGACTAGCTCTTGGTGTTGGGACAGGCACAGGTAACTCTATTTTCCCATCAGGAAGAAGAATTAACCACAGGCTCAGCCTGCCCCCCGGAACCAGAACAGGGCCTGAAGCCATCCTGCGCTTTTGCGGCCAGCTCCCAAAAAAGCAACTTGTAAAATGGAGCTTCAGGGCACTGCAATTCACAAACCTGCAGAGTTATAAATGATAACTCTCGTCCACAAATATATTGAGGGAAGGCAAAGAAGAGGATTTGAAATCAAGGCAGAATTGCAGGAATCAGATTTCAGGAGGTAGATTCGAATCGCCTTTAAAGCACATGAAAAGCGGCAAAACGTTGACAATGATGCCCTTGGCCAAAAAGGGCGTATGCGTTTTTTCCTGAATATATTCAGGAAAAAACGCATGCGACCTTTTTGGCCAACCAAGCAACCTGGAAAGGCAAATCAGCGCTACAAAGAAGTCTCGCTTCCCATCGGTCAAAAGGGCCATGCTGAAAAAAGTGTCAAAACCAGAAATGCAGGACAGGCCATGGAGAAATGGGAGCCTTGCTACACTGATGGGCGGGATGTAAATTGCCCACAGCCACTCTGGAGAAGGGTACGGTGTGTCCTGAAACATCAAAAAAACACAGCTTAGAGAGCATAGGGCACTTCCACGCATGGGGGGATAAAGTGGGAAAATTGAAAATCAGCAAGACAGAAGCACCCCAAATTTTAGAGCTGCTCTGTTGACAAGGACCTCCACTTCATTCCACCTTAAATATCCCAGGAAAGCGAAAAATGGATAAAAAAGTTGTGGTCCTTATGTACAATGGAATATCACTCAGCCATGAAATCAATGTCATAAGGCTAGTAGCAGCATGATGAGTGGATTTAGGTACGACGATTCTAAGTGAAATAAGTCACACAGAAAAGGACACTTCTCATAAGGTGTCACTTATAGAGGGAATGTAAAAACCGTTACACTTGAACTGAATTACAAAACAGAACAGAGTCACACATGCAGAAAACACACTATGGCTGCTTAACGGGAAAGGTGAGGTGTGGAGATACATAAAACAAGAGTTTCAAATTAGCTCAGATACCGTTCCATAAACCCAATATGTAATAGACAAGACCTACTCCTTGCTCAGAGAACTGGACTCAACACGCCCGATTCACCGCACAAGAATATATCTGACTAGTAATAATCTTAAAACCTATGTATTGATATCTCTCTGTTATTGTGTCAAGTGGGTGTAAAGCGGCATAAACACAGCCGTGAAAAGCAGCTAAACCCCATTATAAAAATAAATTACTTTTAAAAACCCATGAAACAAAGACAGGGAAAGAGAGAGAAATTCTTACACAATTCGTTCAGGGGCTGTGATGCAACCTGGATTGACCATATCTAGACCCACAGCTGGATGAGACATAAGGGTGGACACTCTTGGGGCTGAGAGATTTGGTGAGGTTGGGTGAGCAAACGCAGACCCTTTAAAGTAATACTGCGTGCTACCCATCGCATGGGTCCCAAATCTCCAGGTTCAAGGGCATCTTCCTACATCGAAAACATGCATGAGAAACCCAGAAGATGGTACACCGTGTGATGGGGAAAGGTTTCTAAAACGCACCTCATTTCGCATCTCCTTGTGCTCGGGTTCGCCATTCCAGCCACTTTACTAGCAATCTCCCTACTTGGAGCATCAGCACCTTTAACCTCCTGTTCCGTACAGGTTGCAGTTTGTCCTGAGGATGAACGGGAAGACGGGGAACCAATGAGAGACTAGCTCTTGGTGTTGGGACAGGCACAGGTCACTCTATTTTCCCATCAGGAAGAAGAATTAACCACAGGGTCAGCCTGCCCCCCAGAAACAGAACAGGGCCTGAAGCCATCCTGCGCTTTTGCGGCCAGCTCCCAAAAAAGCGACTTGTAAAATGGAGCTTCAGGGCACTGCAATTCACAAACCTGCAGAGTTATAAATGATAACTCTCGTCCACAAATATATTGAGGGAAGGCAAAGAAGAAGATTTGAAATCAAGGCAGAATTGCAGGAATCAGATTTCAGGAGGTAGATTCGAATCGCCTTTAAAGCACATGAAAAGCGGCAAAACGTTGACAATGATGCCCTTGGCCAAAAAGGGCGTATGCGTTTTTTCCTGAATATATTCAGGAAAAAACGCATACGCCCTTTTTGGCCAACCAAGCAACCTGGAAAGGCAAATCAGCGCTACAAAGAAGTCTCGCTTCCCATCGGTCAAAAGGGCTATGCTGAAAAAGTGTCAAAACCAGAAATGCAGGACAGGCCATTGAGAAATGGGAGCCTTGCTACACTGATGGACGGGATGTAAATTGCAAACAGCCACTCTGGAGAAGGGTACGGTGTGTCCTGAAACATCTAAAAAACACAGCTTAGAGAGCATAGGGCACTTCCACGCATGGGGGGATAAAGTGGGAAAATTGAAAATCAGCAAGACACAAGCACCCCAAAGTTTAGGGCTGCTCTGTTGACAAGGACCTCCACTTCATTCCACCTTAAATATCCCAGGAAAGCGAAAAATGGATAAAAAAGTTGTGGTCCTTATGTACAATGGAATATCACTCAGCCATGAAATCAATGTCATAAGGCTAGTAGCAGCATGATGAGTGGATTTAGGTATGACGATTCTAAGTGAAATAAGTCACACAGAAAAGGACACTTCTCATAAGGTGTCACTTATAGAGGGAATGTAAAAACCGTTACACTTGAACTGAATTACAAAACAGAACAGAGTCACACATGCAGAAAACACACTATGGCTGCTTAACGGGAAAGGTGAGGTGGGGTGATTCATAAAACAAGAGTTTCAAATTAGCTCAGATACCGTTCCATAAACCCAATATGTTATAGACAAGACCTACTCCTTGCTCAGAGAACTGGACTCAACACGCCCGATTCACCGCACAAGAATATATCTGACTAGTAATAATCTTAAAACCTATGTATTGATATCTCTCTGTTAGTGTGTCAAGTGGGTGTAAAGCGGCATAAACACAGCCGTGAAAAGCAGCTAAACCCCATTATAAAAATAAATTACTTTTAAAAACCCATGAAACAAAGACAGGGAAAGAGAGAGAAATTCTTACACAATTCGTTCAGGGGCTGTGATGCAACCTGGATTGACCATATCTAGACCCACAGCTGGATGAGACATAAGGGTGGACACTCTTGGGGCTGAGAGGTTTGGTGAGGTTGGGTGAGCAAACGCAGACCTTTTAAAGTAATACTGCGTGCTACCCATCGCATGGGTCCCAAATCTCCAGGTTCAAGGGCATCTTCCTACATCGAAAACATGCATGAGAAACCCAGAAGATGGTACACCGTGTGATGGGGAAAGGTTTCTAAAACGCACCTCATTTCTCATCTCCTTGTGCTCGGGTTCGCCATTCCAGCCACTTTACTAGCAATCTCCCTACTTGGAGCATCAGCACCTTTAACCTCCTGTTCCGTACAGGTTGCAATTTGTCCTGAGGATGAACGGGAAGACGGGGAACCAATGAGAGACTAGATCTTGGTGTTGGGACAGGCACAGGTCACTCTATTTTCCCATCAGGAAGAAGAATTAACCACAGGCTCAGCCTGCCCCCCAGAACCAGAACAGGGCCTGAAGCCATCCTGCGCTTTTGCGGCCAGCTCCCAAAAAAGCGACTTGTAAAATGGAGCTTCAGGGCACTGCAATTCACAAACCTGCAGAGTTATAAATGATAACTCTCGTCCACAAATATATTGAGGGAAGGCAAAGAAGAGGATTGGAAATCAAGGCAGAATTGCAGGAATCAGATTTCAGGAGGTAGATTCGAATCGCCTTTAAAGCACATGAAAAGCGGCAAAACGTTGACAATGATGCCCTTGGCCAAAAAGGGATTATGCGTTTTTTCCTGAATATATTCAGGAAAAAACGCATGCGACCTTTTTCGCCAACCAAGCAACCTGGAAAGGCAAATCATCGCTACAAAGAAGTCTCGCTTCCCATCGGTCGAAAGGGCCATGCTGAAAAAAGGGTCAAAACCAGAAATGCAGGACAGGCCATGGAGAAATGGGAGCCTTGCTACACTGATGGGCGGGATGTAAATTGCCAACAGCCACTCTGGAGAAGGGTACGGTGTGTCCTGAAACATCTAAAAAACACAGCTTAGAGAGCATAGGGCACTTCCACGCATGGGGGGATAAAGTGGGAAAATTGAAAATCAGCAAGACACAAGCACCCCAAAGTTTAGGGCTGCTCTGTTGACAAGGACCTCCACTTCATTCCACCTTAAATATCCCAGGAAAGCGAAAAATGGATAAAAAAGTTGTGGTCCTTATGTACAATGGAATATCACTCAGCCATGAAATCAATGTCATAAGGCTAGTAGCAGCATGATGAGTGGATTTAGGTATGACAATTCTAAGTGAAATAAGTCACACAGAAAAGGACACTTCTCATAAGGTGTCACTTATAGAGGGAATGTAAAAACCGTTACACTTGAACTGAATTACAAAACAGAACAGAGTCACACATGCAGAAAACACACTATGGCTGCTTAACGGGAAAGGTGAGGTGGGGTGATCCATAAAACAAGAGTTTCAAATTAGCTCAGATACCGTTCCATAAACCCAATATGTTATAGACAAGACCTACTCCTTGCTCAGAGAACTGGACTCAACACGCCCGATTCACCGCACCAGAATATATCTGACTAGTAATAATCTTAAAACCTATGTATTGATATCTCTCTGTTAGTGTGTCAAGTGGGTGTAAAGCGGCATAAACACAGCCGTGAATAGCAGCTAAACCCCATTATAAAAATAAATTACTTTTAAAAACCCATGAAACAAAGACAGGGAAAGAGAGAGAAATACTTACACAATTCGTTCAGGGGCTGTGATGCAACCTGGATTGACCATATCTAGACCCACAGCTGGATGAGACATAAGGGTGGACACTCTTGGGGCTGAGAGGTTTGGTGAGGTTGGGTGAGCAAACGCAGACCCTTTAAAGTAATACTGCGTGCTACCCATCGCATGGGTCCCAAATCTCCAGGTTCAAGGGCATCTTCCTACATCGAAAACATGCATGAGAAACCCAGAAGATGGTACACCGTGTGATGGGGAAAGGTTTCTAAAACGCACCTCATTTCTCATCTCCTTGTGCTCGGGTTCGCCATTCCAGCCACTTTACTAGCAATCTCCCTACTTGAAGCCTCAGCACCTTTAAGCTCCTGTTCTGTACAGGTTGCAATTTGTCCTGAGGATGAATGGGAAGACGGGAAACCAATGAGAGACTAGCTCTTGGTGTTGGGACAGGCACAGGTCACTCTATTTTCCCATCAGGAAGAAGAATTAACCACAGGCTCAGCCTGCCCCCCGGAACCAGAACAGGGCCTGAAGCCATCCTGCGATTTTGCGGCCAGCTCCCAAAAAAGCGACTTGTAAAATGGAGCTTCAGGGCACTGCAATTCACAAACCTGCAGAGTTATAAATGATAACTCTCGTCCACAAATATAATGAGGGAAGGCAAAGAAGAGGATTTGAAATCAAGGCAGATTTGCAGGAAACAGATTTCAGGAGGTAGATTCGAATCGCCTTTCAAGCACATGAAAAGCGGCAAAACGTTGACAATGATGCCCTTGGCCAAAAAGGGCGTATGCGTTTTTTCCTGAATATATTCAGGAAAAAACGCATACGCCCTTTTTGGCCAACCAAGCAACCTGGAAAGGCAAATCAGCGCTACAAAGAAGTCTCGCTTCCCATCGGTCAAAAGGGCCATGCTGAAAAAAGTGTCAAAACCAGAAATGCAGGACAGGCCATGGAGAAATGGGAGCCTTGCTACACTGATGGGCGGGATGTAAATTGCCAACAGCCACTCTGGAGAAGTGTACGGTGTGTCCTGAAACATCTAAAAAACACAGCTTAGAGAGCATAGGGCACTTCCACGCATGGGGGGATAAAGTGGGAAAATTGAAAATCAGCAAGACACAAGCACCCCAAAGTTTAGGGCTGCTCTGTTGACAAGGACCTCCACTTCATTCCACCTTAAATATCCCAGGAAAGCGAAAAATGGATAAAAAAGTTGTGGTCCTTATGTACAATGGAATATCACTCAGCCATGAAATCAATGTCATAAGGCTAGTGGCAGCATGATGAGTGGATTTAGGTAAGACGATTCTAAGTGAAATAAGTCACACAGAAAAGGACACTTCTCATAAGGTGTCACTTATAGAGGGAATGTAAAAACCGTTACACTTGAACTGAATTACAAAACAGAACAGAGTCACACATGCAGAAAACACACTATGGCTGCTTAACGGGAAAGGTGAGGTGGGGTGATACATAAAACAAGAGTTTCAAATTAGCTCAGATACCGTTCCATAAACCCAATATGTAATAGACAAGACCTACTCCTTGCTCAGAGAACTGGACTCAACACGCCCGATTCACCGCACAAGAATATATCTGACTAGTAAGAATCTTAAAACCTATGTATTGATATCTCTCTGTTAGTGTGTCAAGTGGGTGTAAAGCGGCATAAACACAGCCGTGAAAAGCAGCTAAACCCCATTATAAAAATAAATTACTTTTAAAAACCCATGAAACAAAGACAGGGAAAGAGAGAGAAATTCTTACACAATTCGTTCAGGGGCTGTGATGCAACCTGGATTGACCATATCTAGACCCACAGCTGGATGAGACATAAGGGTGGACACTCTTGGGGCTGAGAGGTTTGGTGAGGTTGGGTGAGCAAACGCAGACCCTTTAAAGTAATACTGTGTGCTACCCATCGCATGGGTCCCAAATCTCCAGGTTCAAGGGCATCTTCCTACATCGAAAACATGCATGAGAAACCCAGAAGATGGTACACCGTGTGATGGGGAAAGGTTTCTAAAACGCACCTCATTTCTCATCTCCTTGTGCTCGGGTTCGCCATTCCAGCCACTTTACTAGTAATCTCCCTACTTGGAGCCTCAGCACCTTTAACCTCCTGTTCCGTACAGGTTGCAATTTGTCCTGAGGATGAACGGGAAGCCGGGGAACCAATGAGAGACTAGCTCTTGGTGTTGGGACAGGCACAGGTCACTCTATTTTCCCATCAGGAAGAAGAATTAACCACAGGCTCAGCCTGCCCCCCGGAACCAGAACAGGGCCTGAAGCCATCCTGCGCTTTTGCGGCCAGCTCCCAAAAAAGCGACTTGTAAAATGGAGCTTCTGGGCACTGCAATTCACAAACCTGCAGAGTTATAAATGATAACTCTCGTCCACAAATATATTGAGGGAAGGCAAAGAAGAGGATTTGAAATCAAGGCAGAATTGCAGGAAACAGATTTCAGGAGGTAGATTCGAATCGCCTTTAAAGCACATGAAAAGCGGCAAAACGTTGACAATGATGCCCTTGGCCAAAAAGGGCGTATGCGTTTTTTCCTGAATATATTCAGGAAAAAACGCATACGCCCTTTTTGGCCAACCAAGCAACCTGGAAAGGCAAATCAGCGCTACAAAGAAGTCTCGCTTCCCATCGGTCAAAAGGGCCATGCTGAAAAAAGTGTCAAAACCAGAAATGCAGGACAGGCCATGGAGAAATGGGAGCCTTGCTACACTGATGGGCGGGATGTAAATTGCCAACAGCCACTCTGGAGAAGGGTACGGTGTGTCCTGAAACATCTAAAAAACACAGCTTAGAGAGCATAGGGCACTTCCACGCATGGGGGGATAAAGTGGGAAAATTGAAAATCAGCAAGACACAAGCACCCCAAAGTTTAGGGCTGCTCTGTTGACAAGGACCTCCACTTCATTCCACCTTAAATATCCCAGGAAAGCGAAAAATGGATAAAAAAGTTGTGGTCCTTATGTACAATGGAATATCACTCAGCCATGAAATCAATGTCATAAGGCTAGTAGCAGCATGATGAGTGGATTTAGGTAAGACGATTCTAAGTGAAATAAGTCACACAGAAAAGGACACTTCTCATAAGGTGTCACTTATAGAGGGAATGTAAAAACCGTTACACTTGAACTGAATTACAAAACAGAACAGAGTCACACATGCAGAAAACACACTATGGCTGCTTAACGGGAAAGGTGAGGTGGGGTGATACATAAAACAAGAGTTTCAAATTAGCTCAGATACCGTTCCATAAACCCAATATGTAATAGAAAGACCTACTCCTTGCTCAGTGAACTGGACTCAACACCCCCTATTCACCGCACAAGAATATATCTGACTAGTAAGAATCTTAAAACCTATGTATTGATATCTCTCTGGATGTTAGACAAGTGGGTGTAAAGCGGCATAAACACAGCCGTGAAAAACAGATAAACCCCGTTATAAAAATAAATCAATTTTAAAAACCCGTGAAACAAAGACAGGGAAAGAGAGAGAAATTCTTACAAAATTCGTTCAGGGGCTGTGATGCCACCTGGATTGACCATATCTAGACCCACAGCTGGATGAGACGTAAGGGTGGATACTTTCGGGGCTGAGAGATTTGGTGAGGTTGGGGGAGCAAACGCAGAGCCTTTAAAGTACTACTGCCTGTTTCCCATCCCATGGGTCCCAAATCTCCAGGTTCAAGGGCATCTTCCTACATCGAAAACATGCATGAGAAACCCAGAAGATGGTACACCGTGTGATGGGGAAAGGTTTCTAAAACGCACCTCATTTCTCATCACCTTGTGCTCGGGTTCGCCATTCCAGCCACTTTACTAGCAATCTCCCTACTTGGAGCATCAGCACCTTTAACCTCCTGTTCCGTACAGGTTGCAATTTGCCCTGAGGATGAACGGGAAGACAGGAAACCAATGAGAGACTAGCTCTTGGTGTTGGGACAGGCACAGGTCACTCTATTTTCCCATCAGGAAGGAGAATTAACCACAGGCTCAGCCTGCCCCCCGGAACCAGAACAGGGCCTGAAGCCATCCTGCGCTCTTGCGGCCAGCTCCCAAAAAAGCGACTTGTAAAATGGAGCTTCTGGGCACTGCAATTCACAAACCTGCAGAGTTATAAATGATAACTCTCGTCCACAAATATATTGAGGGAAGGCAAAGAAGAGGATTTGAAATCAAGTCAGAATTGCAGGAAACAGATTTCAGGAGGTAGATTCGAATCGCCTTTAAAGCACATGAAAAGCGGCAAAACGTTGACAATGATGCCCTTGGCCAAAAAGGGCGTATGCGTTTTTTCCTGAATATATTCAGGAAAAAACGCATACGCCCTTTTGGCCACCCAAGCAACCTGGAAAGGCAAATCAGCGCTACAAAGAAGTCTCGCTTCCCATCGGTCAAAAGGGCCATGCTGAAAAAAGTGTCAAAACCAGAAATGCAGGACAGGCCATGGAGAAATGGGAGCCTTGCTACACTGATGGGCGGGATGTAAATTGCCAACAGCCACTCTGGAGAAGTGTACGGTGTGTCCTGAAACATCTAAAAAACACAGCTTAGAGAGCATAGGGCACTTCCACGCATGGGGGGATAAAGTGGGAAAATTGAAAATCAGCAAGACACAAGCACCCCAAAGTTTAGGGCTGCTCTGTTGACAAGGACCTCCACTTCATTCCACCTTAAATATCCCAGGAAAGCGAAAAATGGATAAAAAAGTTGTGGTCCTTATGTACAATGGAATATCACTCAGCCATGAAATCAATGTCATAAGGCTAGTAGCAGCATGATGAGTGGATTTAGGTAAGACGATTCTAAGTGAAATAAGTCACACAGAAAAGGACACTTCTCATAAGGTGTCACTTATAGAGGGAATGTAAAAACCGTTACACTTGAACTGAATTACAAAACAGAACAGAGTCACACATGCAGAAAACACACTATGGCTGCTTAACGGGAAAGGTGAGGTGGGGTGATACATAAAACAAGAGTTTCAAATTAGCTCAGATACCGTTCCATAAACCCAATATGTAATAGACAAGACCTACTCCTTGCTCAGAGAACTGGACTCAACACGCCCGATTCACCGCACAAGAATATATCTGACTAGTAAGAATCTTAAAACCTATGTATTGATATCTCTCTGTTAGTGTGTCAAGTGGGTGTAAAGCGGCATAAACACAGCCGTGAAAAGCAGCTAAACCCCATTATAAAAATAAATTACTTTTAAAAACCCATGAAACAAAGACAGGGAAAGAGAGAGAAATTCTTACACAATTCGTTCAGGGGCTGTGATGCAACCTGGATTGACCATATCTAGACCCACAGCTGGATGAGACATAAGGGTGGACACTCTTGGGGCTGAGAGGTTTGGTGAGGTTGGGTGAGCAAACACAGACCCTTTAAAGTAATACTGCGTGCTACCCATCGCATGGGTCCCAAATCTCCAGGTTCAAGGGCATCTACCTACATCGAAAACATGCATGAGAAACCCAGAATATGGTACACCGTGTGATGGGGAAAGGTTTCTAAAACGCACCTCATTTCTCATCTCCTTGTGCTCGGGTTCGCCATTCCAGCCACTTTACTAGCAATCTCCCTACTTGGAACCTCAGCACCTTTAACCTCCTGTTCCGTACAGGTTGCAATTTGTCCTGAGGATGAACGGGAAGACGGGGAACCAATGAGAGACTAGCTCTTGGTGTTGGGACAGGCACAGGTCACTCTATTTTCCCATCAGGAAGAAGAATTAACCACAGGCTCAGCCTGCCCCCCGGAACCAGAACTGGGCCTGAAGCCATCCTGCGCTTTTGCGGCCAGCTCCCAAAAAAGCGACTTGTAAAATGGAGCTTCAGGGCACTGCAATTCACAAACCTGCAGAGTTATAAATGATAACTCTCGTCCACAAATATATTGAGGGAAGGCAAAGAAGAGGATTTAAAATCAAGGCAGAATTGCAGGAAACAGATTTCAGGAGGTAGATTCGAATCGCTTTTAAAGCACATGAAAAGCGGCAAAACGTTGACAATGATGCCCTTGGCCAAAAAGGGCGTATGCGTTTTTTCCTGAATATATTCAGGAAAAAACGCATACGCCCTTTTTGGCCAACCAAGCAACCTGGAAAGGCAAATCAGCGCTACAAAGAAGTCTCGCTTCCCATCGGTCAAAAGGGCCATGCTGAAAAAAGTGTCAAAACCAGAAATGCAGGACAGGCCATGGAGAAATGGGAGCCTTGCTACACTGATGGGCGGGATGTAAATTGCCAACAGCCACTCTGGAGAAGTGTACGGTGTGTCCTGAAACATCTAAAAAACACAGCTTAGAGAGCATAGGGCACTTCCACGCATGGGGGGATAAAGTGGGAAAATTGAAAATCAGCAAGACACAAGCACCCCAAAGTTTAGGGCTGCTCTGTTGACAAGGACCTCCACTTCATTCCACCTTAAATATCCCAGGAAAGCGAAAAATGGATAAAAAAGTTGTGGTCCTTATGTACAATGGAATATCACTCAGCCATGAAATCAATGTCATAAGGCTAGTGGCAGCATGATGAGTGGATTTAGGTAAGACGATTCTAAGTGAAATAAGTCACACAGAAAAGGACACTTCTCATAAGGTGTCACTTATAGAGGGAATGTAAAAACCGTTACACTTGAACTGAATTACAAAACAGAACAGAGTCACACATGCAGAAAACACACTATGGCTGCTTAACGGGAAAGGTGAGGTGGGGTGATCCATAAAACAAGAGTTTCAAATTAGCTCAGATACCGTTCCATAAACCCAATATGTTATAGACAAGACCTACTCCTTGCTCAGAGAACTGGACTCAACACGCCCGATTCACCGCACAAGAATATATCTGACTAGTAATAATCTTAAAACCTATGTATTGATGTCTCTCTGTTAGTGTGTCAAGTGGGTGTAAAGCGGCATAAACACAGCCGTGAAAAGCAGCTAAAGCCCATTATAAAAATAAATTACTTTTAAAAACCCATGAAACAAAGACAGGGAAAGAGAGAGAAATTCTTACACAATTCCTTCAGGGGCTGTGATGCAACCTGGATTGACCATATCTAGACCCACAGCTGGATGAGACATAAGGGTGGACACTCTTGGGGCTGAGAGGTTTGGTGAGGTTGGGTGAGCAAACGCAGACCCTTTAAAGTAATACTGCGTGCTACCCATCGCATGGGTCCCAAATCTCCAGGTTCAAGGGCATCTTCCTACATCGAAAACATGCATGAGAAACCCAGAAGATGGTACACCGTGTGATGGGGAAAGGTTTCTAAAACGCACCTCATTTCGCATCTCCTTGTGCTCGGGTTCGCCATTCCAGCCACTTTACTAGCAATCTCCCTATTGGAGCATCAGCACCTTTAACCTCCTGTTCCGTACAGGTTGCAGTTTGTCCTGAGGATGAACGGGAAGACGGGGAACCAATGAGAGACTAGCTCTTGGTGTTGGGACAGGCCCAGGTCACTCTATTTTCCCATCAGGAAAAAAAATTAACCACAGGGTCAGCCTGCCCCCCAGAACCAGAACAGGGCCTGAAGCCATCCTGCGCTTTTGCGGCCAGCTCCCAAAAAAGCGACTTGTAAAATGGAGCTTCAGGGCACTGCAATTCACAAACCTGCAGAGTTATAAATGATAACTCTCGTCCACAAATATATTGAGGGAAGGCAAAGAAGAGGATTTGAAATCAAGGCAGAATTGCAGGAAACAGATTTCAGGAGGTAGATTCGAATCGCCTTTAAAGCACATGAAAAGCGGCAAAACGTTGACAATGATGCCCTTGGCCAAAAAGGGCGCATGCGTTTTTTCCTGAATATATTCAGGAAAAAACGCATGCGCCCTTTTTGGCCAACCAAGCAACCTGGAAAGGCAAATCAGCGCTACAAAGAAGTCTCGCTTCCCATCGGTCAAAAGGGCCATGCTGAAAAAAGTGTCAAAACCAGAAATGCAGGACAGGCCATGGAGAAATGGGAGCCTTGCTACACTGATGGGCGGGATGTAAATTGCCAACAGCCACTCTGGAGAAGTGTACGGTGTGTCCTGAAACATCTAAAAAACACAGCTTAGAGAGCATAGGGCACTTCCACGCATGGGGGTATAAAGTGGGAAAATTGAAAATCAGCAAGACACAAGCACCCCAAAGTTTAGGGCTGCTCTGTTGACAAGGACCTCCACTTCATTCCACCTTAAATATCCCAGGAAAGCGAAAAATGGATAAAAAAGTTGTGGTCCTCATGTACAATGGAATATCACTCAGCCATGAAATCAATGTCATAAGGCTAGTAGCAGCATGATGAGTGGACTTAGGTAAGACGATTCTAAGTGAAATAAGTCACACAGAAAAGGACACTTCTCATAAGGTGTCACTTATAGAGGGAATGTAAAAACCGTTACACTTGAACTGAATTACAAAACAGAACACAGTCACACCTGCAGAAAACACACTATGGCTGCTTAACGGGAAAGGTGAGGTGGGGTGATACATAAAACAAGAGTTTCAAATTAGCTCAGATACCGTTCCATAAACCCAATATGTAATAGACAAGACCTACTCCTTGCTCAGAGAACTGGACTCAACACGCCCGATTCACCGCACAAGAATATATCTGACTAGTAATAATCTTAAAACCTATGTATTGATGTCTCTCTGTTAGTGTGTCAAGTGGGTGTAAAGCGGCATAAACACAGCCGTGAAAAGCAGCTAAACCCCATTATAAAAATAAATTACTTTTAAAAACCCATGAAACAAAGACAGGGAAAGAGAGAGAAATTCTTACACAATTCGTTCAGGGGCTGTGATGCAACCTGGATTGACCATATCTAGACCCACAGCTGGATGAGACATAAGGGTGGACACTCTTGGGGCTGAGAGGTTTGGTGAGGTTGGGTGAGCAAACGCAGACCCTTTAAAGTAATACTGCGTGCTACCCATCGCATGGGTCCCAAATCTCCAGGTTCAAGGGCATCTTCCTACATCGAAAACATGCATGAGAAACCCAGAAGATGGTACACCGTGTGATGGGGAAAGGTTTCTAAAACGCACCTCATTTCGCATCTCCTTGTGCTCGGGTTCGCCATTCCAGCCACTTTACTAGCAATCTCCCTATTGGAGCATCAGCACCTTTAACCTCCTGTTCCGTACAGGTTGCAGTTTGTCCTGAGGATGAACGGGAAGACGGGGAACCAATGAGAGACTAGCTCTTGGTGTTGGGACAGGCCCAGGTCACTCTATTTTCCCATCAGGAAAAAGAATTAACCACAGGGTCAGCCTGCCCCCCAGAACCAGAACAGGGCCTGAAGCCATCCTGCGCTTTGGCGGCCAGCTCCCAAAAAAGCGACTTGTAAAATGGAGCTTCAGGGCACTGCAATTCACAAACCTGCAGAGTTATAAATGATAACTCTCGTCCACAAATATATTGAGGGAAGGCAAAGAAGAGGATTTGAAATCAAGGCAGAATTGCAGGAAACAGATTTCATGAGGTAGATTCGAATCGCCTTTAAAGCACATGAAAAGCGGCAAAACGTTGACAATGATGCCCTTGGCCAAAAAGGGCGCATGCGTTTTTTCCTGAATATATTCAGGAAAAAACGCATGCGCCCTTTTTGGCCAACCAAGCAACCTGGAAAGGCAAATCAGCGCTACAAAGAAGTCTCGCTTCCCATCGGTCGAAAGGGCCATGCTGAAAAAAGGGTCAAAACCAGAAATGCAGGACAGGCCATGGAGAAATGGGAGCCTTGCTACACTGATGGGCGGGATGTAAATTGCCAACAGCCACTCTGGAGAAGGGTACGGTGTGTCCTGAAACATCTAAAAAACACAGCTTAGAGAGCATAGGGCACCTCCACGCATGGGGGGATAAAGTGGGAAAATTGAAAATCAGCAAGACACAAGCACCCCAAAGTTTAGGGCTGCTCTGTTGACAAGGACCTCCACTTCATTCCACCTTAAATATCCCAGGAAAGCGAAAAATGGATAAAAAAGTTGTGGTCCTTATGTACAATGGAATATCACTCAGCCATGAAATCAATGTCATAAGGCTAGTAGCAGCATGATGAGTGGACTTAGGTAAGACGATTCTAAGTGAAATAAGTCACACAGAAAAGGACACTTCTCATAAGGTGTCACTTATAGAGGGAATGTAAAAACCGTTACACTTGAACTGAATTACAAAACAGAACAGAGTCACACATGCAGAAAACACACTATGGCTGCTTAACGGGAAAGGTGAGGTGGGGTGATACATAAAACAAGAGTTTCAAATTAGCTCAGATTCCGTTCCATAAACCCAATATGTAATAGACAAGACCTACTCCTTGCTCAGAGAACTGGACTTAACACGCCCGATTCACCGCACAAGAATATATCTGACTAGTAATAATCTTAAAACCTATGTATTGATATCTCTCTGTTAGTGTGTCAAGTGGGTGTAAAGCGGCATAAACACAGCCGTGAAAAGCAGCTAAACCCCATTATAAAAATAAATTACTTTTAAAAACCCATGAAACAAAGACAGGGAAAGAGAGAGAAATTCTTACACAATTCGTTCCGGGGCTGTGATGCAACCTGGATTGACCATATCTAGACCCACAGCTGGATGAGACATAAGGGTGGACACTCTTGGGGCTGAGAGGTTTGGTGAGGTTGGGTGAGCAAACTCAGACCCTTTAAAGTAATACTGCGTGCTACCCATCACATGGGTCCCAAATCTCCAGGTTCAAGGGCATCTTCCTACATCGAAAACATGCATGAGAAACCCAGAAGATGGTACACCGTGTGATGGGGAAAGGTTTCTAAAACGCACCTCATTTCTCATCTCCTTGTGCTCGGGTTCGCCATTCCAGCCACTTTACTAGCAATCTCCCTACTTGGAGCCTCAGCACCTTTAACCTCCTGTTCCGTACAGGTTGCAATTTGTCCTGAGGATGAACGGGAAGACGGGGAACCAATGAGAGACTAGCTCTTGGTGTTGGGACAGGCACAGGTCACTCTATTTTCCCATCAGGAAGAAGAATTAACCACAGGCTCAGCCTGCCCCCCGGAACCAGAACAGGGCCTGAAGCCATCCTGCGCTTTGGCGGCCAGCTCCCAAAAAAGCGACTTGTAAAATGGAGCTTCAGGCCACTGCAATTCACAAACCTGCAGAGTTATAAATGATAACTCTCGTCCACAAATATATTGAGGGAAGGCAAAGAAGAGGATTTGAAATCAAGGCAGAATTGCAGGAAACAGGTTTCAGGAGGTAGATTCGATTCGCCTTTAAAGCACATGAAAAGCGGCAAAACGTTGACAATGATGCCCTTGGCCAAAAAGGGCGTATGCCTTTTTTCCTGAATATATTCAGGAAAAAGCGCATACGCCCTTTTTGGCCAACCAAGCAACCTGGAAAGGCAAATCAGCGCTACAAAGAATTCTCGCTTCCCATCGGTCAAAAGGGCCATGCTGAAAAAAGTGTCAAAACCAGAAATGCAGGACAGGCCATGGAGAAATGGGAGCCTTGCTACACTGATGGGCGGGATGTAAATTGCCAACAGCCACTCTGGAGAAGTGTACGGTGTGTCCTGAAACATCTAAAAAACACAGCTTAGAGAGCATAGGGCACTTACACGCATGGGGGTATAAAGTGGGAAAATTGAAAATCAGCAAGACACAAGCACCCCAAAGTTTAGGGCTGCTCTGTTGACAAGGACCTCCACTTCATTCCACCTTAAATATCCCAGGAAAGCGAAAAATGGATAAAAAAGTTGTGGTCCTTATGTACAATGGAATATCACTCAGCCATGAAATCAATGTCATAAGGCTAGTAGCAGCATGATGAGTGGATTTAGGTACGACGATTCTAAGTGAAATAAGTCACACAGAAAAGGACACTTCTCATAAGGTGTCACTTATAGAGGGAATGTAAAAACCGTTACACTTGAACTGAATTACAAAACAGAACAGAGTCACACATGCAGAAAACACACTATGGCTGCTTAACGGGAAAGGTGAGGTGGGGTGATACATAAAACAAGAGTTTCAAATTAGCTCAGATACCGTTCCATAAACCCAATATGTAATAGACAAGACCTACTCCTTGCTCAGAGAACTGGACTTAACACGCCCGATTCACCGCACAAGAATATATCTGACTAGTAATAATCTTAAAACCTATGTATTGATATCTCTCTGTTAGTGTGTCAAGTGGGTGTAAAGCGGCATAAACACAGCCGTGAAAAGCAGCTAAACCCCATTATAAATATAAATTACTTTTAAAAACCCATGAAACAAAGACAGGGAAAGAGAGAGAAATTCTTACACAATTCGTTCCGGGGCTGTGATGCAACCTGGATTGACCATATCTAGACCCACAGCTGGATGAGACATAAGGGTGGACACTCTTGGGGCTGAGAGGTTTGGTGAGGTTGGGTGAGCAAACTCAGACCCTTTAAAGTAATACTGCGTGCTACCCATCACATGGGTCCCAAATCTCCAGGTTCAAGGGCATCTTCCTACATCGAAAACATGCATGAGAAACCCAGAAGATGGTACACCGTGTGATGGGGAAAGGTTTCTAAAACGCACCTCATTTCTCATCTCCTTGTGCTCGGGTTCGCCATTCCAGCCACTTTACTAGCAATCTCCCTACTTGGAGCCTCAGCACCTTTAACCTCCTGTTCCGTACAGGTTGCAATTTGTCCTGAGGATGAACGGGAAGACGGGGAACCAATGAGAGACTAGCTCTTGGTGTTGGGACAGGCACAGGTCACTCTATTTTCCCATCAGGAAGAAGAATTAACCACAGGCTCAGCCTGCCCCCCGGAACCAGAACAGGGCCTGAAGCCATCCTGCGCTTTGGCGGCCAGCTCCCAAAAAAGCGACTTGTAAAATGGAGCTTCAGGCCACTGCAATTCACAAACCTGCAGAGTTATAAATGATAACTCTCGTCCACAAATATATTGAGGGAAGGCAAAGAAGAGGATTTGAAATCAAGGCAGAATTGCAGGAAACAGATTTCAGGAGGTAGATTCGATTCGCCTTTAAAGCACATGAAAAGCGGCAAAACGTTGACAATGATGCCCTTGGCCAAAAAGGGCGTATGCCTTTTTTCCTGAATATATTCAGGAAAAAACGCATACGCCCTTTTTGGCCAACCAAGCAACCTGGAAAGGCAAATCAGCGCTACAAAGAATTCTCGCTTCCCATCGGTCAAAAGGGCCATGCTGAAAAAAGTGTCAAAACCAGAAATGCAGGACAGGCCATGGAGAAATGGGAGCCTTGCTACACTGATGGGCGGGATGTAAATTGCCAACAGCCACTCTGGAGAAGTGTACAGTGTGTCCTGAAACATCTAAAAAACACAGCTTAGAGAGCATAGGGCACTTCCACGCATGGGGGTATAAAGTGGGAAAATTGAAAATCAGCAAGACACAAGCACCCCAAAGTTTAGGGCTGCTCTGTTGACAAGGACCTCCACTTCATTCCACCTTAAATATCCCAGGAAAGCGAAAAATGGATAAAAAAGTTGTGGTCCTTATGTACAATGGAATATCACTCAGCCATGAAATCAATGTCATAAGGCTAGTAGCAGCATGATGAGTGGATTTAGGTACGACGATTCTAAGTGAAATAAGTCACACAGAAAAGGACACTTCTCATAAGGTGTCACTTATAGAGGGAATGTAAAAACCGTTACACTTGAACTGAATTACAAAACAGAACAGAGTCACACATGCAGAAAACACACTATGGCTGCTTAACGGGAAAGGTGAGGTGGGGTGATACATAAAACAAGAGTTTCAAATTAGCTCAGATTCCGTTCCATAAACCCAATATGTAATAGACAAGACCTACTCCTTGCTCAGAGAACTGGACTCAACACGCCCGATTCACCGCACAAGAATATATCTGACTAGTAATAATCTTAAAACCTATGTATTGATATCTCTCTGTTAGTGTGTCAAGTGGGTGTAAAGCGGCATAAACACAGCCGTGAATAGCAGCTAAACCCCATTATAAAAATAAATTACTTTTAAAAACCCATGAAACTAAGACAGGGAAAGAGAGAGAAATTCTTACACAATTCCTTCAGGGGCTGTGATGCAACCTGGATTGACCATATCTAGACCCACAGCTGGATGAGACATAAGGGTGGACACTCTTGGGGCTGAGAGGTTTGGTGAGGTTGGGTGAGCAAACGCAGACCCTTTAAAGTAATACTGCGTGCTACCCATCGCATGGGTCCCAAATCTCCAGGTTCAAGGGCATCTTCCTACATCGAAAACATGCATGAGAAACCCAGAAGATGGTACACCGTGTGATGGGGAAAGGTTTCTAAAACGCACCTCATTTCGCATCTCCTTGTGCTCGGGTTCGCCATTCCAGCCACTTTACTAGCAATCTCCCTATTGGAGCATCAGCACCTTTAACCTCCTGTTCCGTACAGGTTGCAGTTTGTCCTGAGGATGAACGGGAAGACGGGGAACCAATGAGAGACTAGCTCTTGGTGTTGGGACAGGCCCAGGTCACTCTATTTTCCCATCAGGAAAAAAAATTAACCACAGGGTCAGCCTGCCCCCCAGAACCAGAACAGGGCCTGAAGCCATCCTGCGCTTTTGCGGCCAGCTCCCAAAAAAGCGACTTGTAAAATGGAGCTTCAGGGCACTGCAATTCACAAACCTGCAGAGTTATAAATGATAACTCTCGTCCACAAATATATTGAGGGAAGGCAAAGAAGAGGATTTGAAATCAAGGCAGAATTGCAGGAAACAGATTTCAGGAGGTAGATTCGAATCGCCTTTAAAGCACATGAAAAGCGGCAAAACGTTGACAATGATGCCCTTGGCCAAAAAGGGCGCATGCGTTTTTTCCTGAATATATTCAGGAAAAAACGCATGCGCCCTTTTTGGCCAACCAAGCAACCTGGAAAGGCAAATCAGCGCTACAAAGAAGTCTCGCTTCCCATCGGTCAAAAGGGCCATGCTGAAAAAAGTGTCAAAACCAGAAATGCAGGACAGGCCATGGAGAAATGGGAGCCTTGCTACACTGATGGGCGGGATGTAAATTGCCAACAGCCACTCTGGAGAAGTGTACGGTGTGTCCTGAAACATCTAAAAAACACAGCTTAGAGAGCATAGGGCACTTCCACGCATGGGGGTATAAAGTGGGAAAATTGAAAATCAGCAAGACACAAGCACCCCAAAGTTTAGGGCTGCTCTGTTGACAAGGACCTCCACTTCATTCCACCTTAAATATCCCAGGAAAGCGAAAAATGGATAAAAAAGTTGTGGTCCTTATGTACAATGGAATATCACTCAGCCATGAAATCAATGTCATAAGGCTAGTAGCAGCATGATGAGTGGACTTAGGTAAGACGATTCTAAGTGAAATAAGTCACACAGAAAAGGACACTTCTCATAAGGTGTCACTTATAGAGGGAATGTAAAAACCGTTACACTTGAACTGAATTACAAAACAGAACACAGTCACACCTGCAGAAAACACACTATGGCTGCTTAACGGGAAAGGTGAGGTGGGGTGATACATAAAACAAGAGTTTCAAATTAGCTCAGATACCGTTCCATAAACCCAATATGTAATAGACAAGACCTACTCCTTGCTCAGAGAACTGGACTCAACACGCCCGATTCACCGCACAAGAATATATCTGACTAGTAATAATCTTAAAACCTATGTATTGATGTCTCTCTGTTAGTGTGTCAAGTGGGTGTAAAGCGGCATAAACACAGCCGTGAAAAGCAGCTAAACCCCATTATAAAAATAAATTACTTTTAAAAACCCATGAAACAAAGACAGGGAAAGAGAGAGAAATTCTTACACAATTCGTTCAGGGGCTGTGATGCAACCTGGATTGACCATATCTAGACCCACAGCTGGATGAGACATAAGGGTGGACACTCTTGGGGCTGAGAGGTTTGGTGAGGTTGGGTGAGCAAACGCAGACCCTTTAAAGTAATACTGCGTGCTACCCATCGCATGGGTCCCAAATCTCCAGGTTCAAGGGCATCTTCCTACATCGAAAACATGCATGAGAAACCCAGAAGATGGTACACCGTGTGATGGGGAAAGGTTTCTAAAACGCACCTCATTTCGCATCTCCTTGTGCTCGGGTTCGCCATTCCAGCCACTTTACTAGCAATCTCCCTATTGGAGCATCAGCACCTTTAACCTCCTGTTCCGTACAGGTTGCAGTTTGTCCTGAGGATGAACGGGAAGACGGGGAACCAATGAGAGACTAGCTCTTGGTGTTGGGACAGGCCCAGGTCACTCTATTTTCCCATCAGGAAAAAGAATTAACCACAGGGTCAGCCTGCCCCCCAGAACCAGAACAGGGCCTGAAGCCATCCTGCGCTTTGGCGGCCAGCTCCCAAAAAAGCGACTTGTAAAATGGAGCTTCAGGGCACTGCAATTCACAAACCTGCAGAGTTATAAATGATAACTCTCGTCCACAAATATATTGAGGGAAGGCAAAGAAGAGGATTTGAAATCAAGGCAGAATTGCAGGAAACAGATTTCATGAGGTAGATTCGAATCGCCTTTAAAGCACATGAAAAGCGGCAAAACGTTGACAATGATGCCCTTGGCCAAAAAGGGCGCATGCGTTTTTTCCTGAATATATTCAGGAAAAAACGCATGCGCCCTTTTTGGCCAACCAAGCAACCTGGAAAGGCAAATCAGCGCTACAAAGAAGTCTCGCTTCCCATCGGTCGAAAGGGCCATGCTGAAAAAAGGGTCAAAACCAGAAATGCAGGACAGGCCATGGAGAAATGGGAGCCTTGCTACACTGATGGGCGGGATGTAAATTGCCAACAGCCACTCTGGAGAAGGGTACGGTGTGTCCTGAAACATCTAAAAAACACAGCTTAGAGAGCATAGGGCACCTCCACGCATGGGGGGATAAAGTGGGAAAATTGAAAATCAGCAAGACACAAGCACCCCAAAGTTTAGGGCTGCTCTGTTGACAAGGACCTCCACTTCATTCCACCTTAAATATCCCAGGAAAGCGAAAAATGGATAAAAAAGTTGTGGTCCTTATGTACAATGGAATATCACTCAGCCATGAAATCAATGTCATAAGGCTAGTAGCAGCATGATGAGTGGACTTAGGTAAGACGATTCTAAGTGAAATAAGTCACACAGAAAAGGACACTTCTCATAAGGTGTCACTTATAGAGGGAATGTAAAAACCGTTACACTTGAACTGAATTACAAAACAGAACAGAGTCACACATGCAGAAAACACACTATGGCTGCTTAACGGGAAAGGTGAGGTGGGGTGATACATAAAATAAGAGTTTCAAATTAGCTCAGATACCGTTCCATAAACCCAATATGTAATAGACAAGACCTACTCCTTGCTCAGAGAACTGGACTCAACACGCCCGATTCACCGCACAAGAATATATCTGACTAGTAATAATCTTAAAACCTATGTATTGATATCTCTCTGTTAGTGTGTCATGTGGGTGTAAAGCGGCATAAACACAGCCGTGAAAAGCAGCTAAACCCCATTATAAAAATAAATTACTTTTAAAAACCCATGAAACAAAGACAGGGAAAGAGAGAGAAATTCTTACACAATTCGTTCAGGGGCTGTGATGCAACCTGGATTGACCATATCTAGACCCACAGCTGGATGAGACATAAGGGTGGACACTCTTGGGGCTGAGAGGTTTGGTGATGTTGGGTGAGCAAACGCAGACCCTTTAAAGTAATACTGCGTGCTACCAATCGCATGGGTCCCAAATCTCCAGGTTCAAGGGCATCTTCCTACATCGAAAACATGCATGAGAAACCCAGAAGATGGTACACCGTGTGATGGGGAAAGGTTTCTAAAACGCACCTCATTTCTCATCTCCTTGTGCTCGGGTTCGCCATTCCAGCCACTTTACTAGCAATCTCCCTACTTGGAGCATCAGCACCTTTAACCTCCTGTTCCGTACAGGTTGCAATTTGTCATGAGGATGAACGGGAAGACGGGGAACCAATGAGAGACTAGCTCTTGGTTTTGGGACAGGCAGAGGTCACTCTATTTTCCCATCAGGAAGAAGAATTAACCACAGGCTCAGCCTGCCCCCCGGAACCAGAACAGGGCCTGAAGCCATCCTGCGCTTTTGCGGCCAGCTCCCAAAAAAGCGACTTGTAAAATGGAGCTTCAGGGCACTGCAATTCACAAACCTGCAGAGTTATAAATGATAACTCTCGTCCACAAATATATTGAGGGAAGGCAAAGAAGAGGATTTGAAATCAAGGCAGAATTGCAGGAATCAGATTTCAGGAGGTAGATTCGAATCGCCTTTAAAGCACATGAAAAGCGGCAAAACGTTGACAATGATGCCCTTGGCCAAAAAGGGATTATGCGTTTTTTCCTGAATATATTCAGGAAAAAACGCATGCGACCTTTTTCGCCAACCAAGCAACCTGGAAAGGCAAATCATCGCTACAAAGAAGTCTCGCTTCCCATCGGTCGAAAGGGCCATGCTGAAAAAAGGGTCAAAACCAGAAATGCAGGACAGGCCATGGAGAAATGGGAGCCTTGCTACACTGATGGGCGGGATGTAAATTGCCAACAGCCACTCTGGAGAAGGGTACGGTGTGTCCTGAAACATCTAAAAAACACAGCTTAGAGAGCATAGGGCACTTCCACGCATGGGGGGATAAAGTGGGAAAATTGAAAATCAGCAAGACACAAGCACCCCAAAGTTTAGGGCTGCTCTGTTGACAAGGACCTCCACTTCATTCCACCTTAAATATCCCAGGAAAGCGAAAAATGGATAAAAAAGTTGTGGTCCTTATGTACAATGGAATATCACTCAGCCATGAAATCAATGTCATAAGGCTAGTAGCAGCATGATGAGTGGATTTAGGTATGACGATTCTAAGTGAAATAAGTCACACAGAAAAGGACACTTCTCATAAGGTGTCACTTATAGAGGGAATGTAAAAACCGTTACACTTGAACTGAATTACAAAACAGAACAGAGTCACACATGCAGAAAACACACTATGGCTGCTTAACGGGAAAGGTGAGGTGGGGTGATCCATAAAACAAGAGTTTCAAATTAGCTCAGATACCGTTCCATAAACCCAATATGTTATAGACAAGACCTACTCCTTGCTCAGAGAACTGGACTCAACACGCCCGATTCACCGCACAAGAATATATCTGACTAGTAATAATCTTAAAACCTATGTATTGATGTCTCTCTGTTAGTGTGTCAAGTGGGTGTAAAGCGGCATAAACACAGCCGTGAAAAGCAGCTAAACCCCATTATAAAAATAAATTACTTTTAAAAACCCATGAAACAAAGACAGGGAAAGAGAGAGAAATTCTTACACAATTCGTTCAGGGGCTGTGATGCAACCTGGATTGACCATATCTAGACCCACAGCTGGATGAGACATAAGGGTGGACACTCTTGGGGCTGAGAGGTTTGGTGAGGTTGGGTGAGCAAACGCAGACCCTTTAAAGTAATACTGCGTGCTACCCATCGCATGGGTCCCAAATCTCCAGGTTCAAGGGCATCTTCCTACATCAAAAACATGCATGAGAAACCCAGAAGATGGTACACCGTGTGATGGGGAAAGGTTTCTAAAACGCACCTCATTTCTCATCTCCTTGTGCTCGGGTTCGCCATTCCAGCCACTTTACTAGCAATCTCCCTACTTGGAGCATCAGCACCTTTAACCTCCTGTTCCGTACAGGTTGCAATTTGTCCTGAGGATGAACGGGAAGACGGGGAACCAATGAGAGACTAGCTCTTGGTGTTGGGACAGGCACAGGTCACTCTATATTCCCATCAGGAAGAAGAATTAACCACAGGCTCAGCCTGCCCCCCAGAACCAGAACAGGGCCTGAAGCCATCCTGCGCTTTTGCGGCCAGCTCCCAAAAAAGCGACTTGTAAATTGAAGCTTCAGGGCACTGCAATTCACAAACCTGCAGAGTTATAAATGATAACTCTCGTCCACAAATATATTGAGGGAAGGCAAAGAAGAGGATTTGAAATCAAGGCAGAATTGCAGGAAACAGATTTCAGGAGGTAGATTCGAATCGCCTTTAAAGCACATGAAAAGCGGCAAAACGTTGACAATGATGCCCTTGGCCAAAAAGGGCGTATGCGTTTTTGCCTGAATATATTCAGGAAAAAACGCATACGCCCTTTTTGGCCAACCAAGCAACCTGGAAAGGCAAATCAGCGCTACAAAAAGTCTCCCTTCCCATCGGTCAAAAGGGCCATGCTGAAAAAAGTGTCAAAACCAGAAATGCAGGACAGGCCATGGAGAAATGGGAGCCTTGCTACACTGATGGGCGGGATGTAAATTGCCAACAGCCACTCTGGAGAAGTGTACGGTGTGTCCTGAAACATCTAAAAAACACAGCTTAGAGAGCATAGGGCACTTCCACGCATGGGGGTATAAAGTGGGAAAATTGAAAATCAGCAAGACACAAGCACCCCAAAGTTTAGGGCTGCTCTGTTGACAAGGACCTCCACTTCATTCCACCTTAAATATCCCAGGAAAGCGAAAAATGGATAAAAAAGTTGTGGTCCTTATGTACAATGGAATATCACTCAGCCATGAAATCAATGTCATAAGGCTAGTAGCAGCATGATGAGTGGACTTAGGTAAGACGATTCTAAGTGAAATAAGTCACACAGAAAAGGACACTTCTCATAAGGTGTCACTTATAGAGGGAATGTAAAAACCGTTACACTTGAACTGAATTACAAAACAGAACAGAGTCACACATGCAGAAAACACACTATGGCTGCTTAACGGGAAAGGTGAGGTGGGGTGATACATAAAACAAGAGTTTCAAATTAGCTCAGATTCCGTTCCATAAACCCAATATGTAATAGACAAGACCTACTCCTTGCTCAGAGAACTGGACTTAACACGCCCGATTCACCGCACAAGAATATATCTGACTAGTAATAATCTTAAAACCTATGTATTGATATCTCTCTGTTAGTGTGTCAAGTGGGTGTAAAGCGGCATAAACACAGCCGTGAAAAGCAGCTAAACCCCATTATAAAAATAAATTACTTTTAAAAACCCATGAAACAAAGACAGGGAAAGAGAGAGAAATTCTTACACAATTCGTTCCGGGGCTGTGATGCAACCTGGATTGACCATATCTAGACCCACAGCTGGATGAGACATAAGGGTGGACACTCTTGGGGCTGAGAGGTTTGGTGAGGTTGGGTGAGCAAACTCAGACCCTTTAAAGTAATACTGCGTGCTACCCATCGCATGGGTCCCAAATCTCCAGGTTCAAGGGCATCTTCCTACATCGAAAACATGCATGAGAAACCCAGAAGATGGTACACCGTGTGATGGGGAAAGGTTTCTAAAACGCACCTCATTTCTCATCTCCTTGTGCTCGGGTTCGCCATTCCAGCCACTTTACTAGCAATCTCCCTACTTGGAGCCTCAGCACCTTTAACCTCCTGTTCCGTACAGGTTGCAATTTGTCCTGAGGATGAACGGGAAGACGGGGAACCAATGAGAGACTAGCTCTTGGTGTTGGGACAGGCACAGGTCACTCTATTTTCCCATCAGGAAGAAGAATTAACCACAGGCTCAGCCTGCCCCCCGGAACCAGAACAGGGCCTGAAGCCATCCTGCGCTTTGGCGGCCAGCTCCCAAAAAAGCGACTTGTAAAATGGAGCTTCAGGGCACTGCAATTCACAAACCTGCAGAGTTATAAATGATAACTCTCGTCCACAAATATATTGAGGGAAGGCAAAGAAGAGGATTTGAAATCAAGGCAGAATTGCAGGAAACAGATTTCAGGAGGTAGATTCGAATCGCCTTTAAAGCACATGAAAAGCGGCAAAGCGTTGACAATGATGCCCTTGGCCAAAAAGGGCGCATGCGTTTTTTCCTGAATATATTCAGGAAAAAACGCATGCGCCCTTTTTGGCCAACCAAGCAACCTGGAAAGGCAAATCAGCGCTACAAAGAAGTCTCGCTTCCCATCGGTCGAAAGGGCCATGCTGAAAAAAGGGTCAAAACCAGAAATGCAGGACAGGCCATGGAGAAATGGGAGCCTTGCTACACTGATGGGCGGGATGTAAATTGCCAACAGCCACTCTGGAGAAGGGTACGGTGTGTCCTGAAACATCTAAAAAACACAGCTTAGAGAGCATAGGGCACCTCCACGCATGGGGGGATAAAGTGGGAAAATTGAAAATCAGCAAGACACAAGCACCCCAAAGTTTAGGGCTGCTCTGTTGACAAGGACCTCCACTTCATTCCACCTTAAATATCCCAGGAAAGCGAAAAATGGATAAAAAAGTTGTGGTCCTTATGTACAATGGAATATCACTCAGCCATGAAATCAATGTCATAAGGCTAGTAGCAGCATGATGAGTGGACTTAGGTAAGACGATTCTAAGTGAAATAAGTCACACAGAAAAGGACACTTCTCATAAGGTGTCACTTATAGAGGGAATGTAAAAACCGTTACACTTGAACTGAATTACAAAACAGAACAGAGTCACACATGCAGAAAACACACTATGGCTGCTTAACGGGAAAGGTGAGGTGGGGTGATACATAAAACAAGAGTTTCAAATTAGCTCAGATTCCGTTCCATAAACCCAATATGTAATAGACAAGACCTACTCCTTGCTCAGAGAACTGGACTTAACACGCCCGATTCACCGCACAAGAATATATCTGACTAGTAATAATCTTAAAACCTATGTATTGATATCTCTCTGTTAGTGTGTCAAGTGGGTGTAAAGCGGCATAAACACAGCCGTGAAAAGCAGCTAAACCCCATTATAAAAATAAATTACTTTTAAAAACCCATGAAACAAAGACAGGGAAAGAGAGAGAAATTCTTACACAATTCGTTCCGGGGCTGTGATGCAACCTGGATTGACCATATCTAGACCCACAGCTGGATGAGACATAAGGGTGGACACTCTTGGGGCTGAGAGGTTTGGTGAGGTTGGGTGAGCAAACTCAGACCCTTTAAAGTAATACTGCGTGCTACCCATCACATGGGTCCCAAATCTCCAGGTTCAAGGGCATCTTCCTACATCGAAAACATGCATGAGAAACCCAGAAGATGGTACACCGTGTGATGGGGAAAGGTTTCTAAAACGCACCTCATTTCTCATCTCCTTGTGCTCGGGTTCGCCATTCCAGCCACTTTACTAGCAATCTCCCTACTTGGAGCCTCAGCACCTTTAACCTCCTGTTCCGTACAGGTTGCAATTTGTCCTGAGGATGAACGGGAAGACGGGGAACCAATGAGAGACTAGCTCTTGGTGTTGGGACAGGCACAGGTCACTCTATTTTCCCATCAGGAAGAAGAATTAACCACAGGCTCAGCCTGCCCCCCGGAACCAGAACAGGGCCTGAAGCCATCCTGCGCTTTGGCGGCCAGCTCCCAAAAAAGCGACTTGTAAAATGGAGCTTCAGGCCACTGCAATTCACAAACCTGCAGAGTTATAAATGATAACTCTCGTCCACAAATATATTGAGGGAAGGCAAAGAAGAGGATTTGAAATCAAGGCAGAATTGCAGGAAACAGATTTCAGGAGGTAGATTCGAATCGCCTTTAAAGCACATGAAAAGCGGCAAAACGTTGACAATGATGCCCTTGGCCAAAAAGGGCGCATGCGTTTTTTCCTGAATATATTCAGGAAAAAACGCATGCGCCCTTTTTGGCCAACCAAGCAACCTGGAAAGGCAAATCAGCGCTACAAAGAAGTCTCGCTTCCCATCGGTCAAAAGGGCCATGCTGAAAAAAGTGTCAAAACCAGAAATGCAGGACAGGCCATGGAGAAATGGGAGCCTTGCTACACTGATGGGCGGGATGTAAATTGCCAACAGCCACTCTGGAGAAGTGTACGGTGTGTCCTGAAACATCTAAAAAACACAGCTTAGAGAGCATAGGGCACTTCCACGCATGGGGGTATAAAGTGGGAAAATTGAAAATCAGCAAGACACAAGCACCCCAAAGTTTAGGGCTGCTCTGTTGACAAGGACCTCCACTTCATTCCACCTTAAATATCCCAGGAAAGCGAAAAATGGATAAAAAAGTTGTGGTCCTTATGTACAATGGAATATCACTCAGCCATGAAATCAATGTCATAAGGCTAGTAGCAGCATGATGAGTGGACTTAGGTAAGACGATTCTAAGTGAAATAAGTCACACAGAAAAGGACACTTCTCATAAGGTGTCACTTATAGAGGGAATGTAAAAACCGTTACACTTGAACTGAATTACAAAACAGAACACAGTCACACATGCAGAAAACACACTATGGCTGCTTAACGGGAAAGGTGAGGTGGGGTGATACATAAAACAAGAGTTTCAAATTAGCTCAGATACCGTTCCATAAACCCAATATGTAATAGACAAGACCTACTCCTTGCTCAGAGAACTGGACTCAACACGCCCGATTCACCGCACAAGAATATATCTGACTAGTAATAATCTTAAAACCTATGTATTGATGTCTCTCTGTTAGTGTGTCAAGTGGGTGTAAAGCGGCATAAACACAGCCGTGAAAAGCAGCTAAACCCCATTATAAAAATAAATTACTTTTAAAAACCCATGAAACAAAGACAGGGAAAGAGAGAGAAATTCTTACACAATTCGTTCAGGGGCTGTGATGCAACCTGGATTGACCATATCTAGACCCACAGCTGGATGAGACATAAGGGTGGACACTCTTGGGGCTGAGAGGTTTGGTGAGGTTGGGTGAGCAAACGCAGACCCTTTAAAGTAATACTGCGTGCTACCCATCGCATGGGTCCCAAATCTCCAGGTTCAAGGGCATCTTCCTACATCGAAAACATGCATGAGAAACCCAGAAGATGGTACACCGTGTGATGGGGAAAGGTTTCTAAAACGCACCTCATTTCGCATCTCCTTGTGCTCGGGTTCACCATTCCAGCCACTTTACTAGCAATCTCCCTATTGGAGCATCAGCACCTTTAACCTCCTGTTCCGTACAGGTTGCAGTTTGTCCTGAGGATGAACGGGAAGACGGGGAACCAATGAGAGACTAGCTCTTGGTGTTGGGACAGGCCCAGGTCACTCTATTTTCCCATCAGGAAAAAGAATTAACCACAGGGTCAGCCTGCCCCCCAGAACCAGAACAGGGCCTGAAGCCATCCTGCGCTTTTGCGGCCAGCTCCCAAAAAAGCGACTTGTAAAATGGAGCTTCAGGGCACTGCAATTCACAAACCTGCAGAGTTATAAATGATAACTCTCGTCCACAAATATATTGAGGGAAGGCAAAGAAGAGGATTTGAAATCAAGGCAGAATTGCAGGAAACAGATTTCATGAGGTAGATTCGAATCGCCTTTAAAGCACATGAAAAGCGGCAAAACGTTGACAATGATGCCCTTGGCCAAAAAGGGCGCATGCGTTTTTTCCTGAATATATTCAGGAAAAAACGCATGCGCCCTTTTTGGCCAACCAAGCAACCTGGAAAGGCAAATCAGCGCTACAAAGAAGTCTCGCTTCCCATCGGTCGAAAGGGCCATGCTGAAAAAAGGGTCAAAACCAGAAATGCAGGACAGGCCATGGAGAAATGGGAGCCTTGCTACACTGATGGGCGGGATGTAAATTGCCAACAGCCACTCTGGAGAAGGGTACGGTGTGTCCTGAAACATCTAAAAAACACAGCTTAGAGAGCATAGGGCACCTCCACGCATGGGGGGATAAAGTGGGAAAATTGAAAATCAGCAAGACACAAGCACCCCAAAGTTTAGGGCTGCTCTGTTGACAAGGACCTCCACTTCATTCCACCTTAAATATCCCAGGAAAGCGAAAAATGGATAAAAAAGTTGTGGTCCTTATGTACAATGGAATATCACTCAGCCATGAAATCAATGTCATAAGGCTAGTAGCAGCATGATGAGTGGACTTAGGTAAGACGATTCTAAGTGAAATAAGTCACACAGAAAAGGACACTTCTCATAAGGTGTCACTTATAGAGGGAATGTAAAAACCGTTACACTTGAACTGAATTACAAAACAGAACAGAGTCACACATGCAGAAAACACACTATGGCTGCTTAACGGGAAAGGTGAGGTGGGGTGATACATAAAACAAGAGTTTCAAATTAGCTCAGATTCCGTTCCATAAACCCAATATGTAATAGACAAGACCTACTCCTTGCTCAGAGAACTGGACTTAACACGCCCGATTCACCGCACAAGAATATATCTGACTAGTAATAATCTTAAAACCTATGTATTGATATCTCTCTGTTAGTGTGTCAAGTGGGTGTAAAGCGGCATAAACACAGCCGTGAAAAGCAGCTAAACCCCATTATAAAAATAAATTACTTTTAAAAACCCATGTAACAAAGACAGGGAAAGAGAGAGAAATTCTTACACAATTCGTTCCGGGGCTGTGATGCAACCTGGATTGACCATATCTAGACCCACAGCTGGATGAGACATAAGGGTGGACACTCTTGGGGCTGAGAGGTTTGGTGAGGTTGGGTGAGCAAACTCAGACCCTTTAAAGTAATACTGCGTGATACCCATCACATGGGTCCCAAATCTCCAGGTTCAAGGGCATCTTCCTACATCGAAAACATGCATGAGAAACCCAGAAGATGGTACACCGTGTGATGGGGAAAGGTTTCTAAAACGCACCTCATTTCTCATCTCCTTGTGCTCGGGTTTGCCATTCCAGCCACTTTACTAGCAATCTCCCTACTTGGAGCCTCAGCACCTTTAACCTCCTGTTCCGTACAGGTTGCAATTTGTCCTGAGGATGAACGGGAAGACGGGGAACCAATGAGAGACTAGCTCTTGGTGTTGGGACAGGCACAGGTCACTCTATTTTCCCATCAGGAAGAAGAATTAACCACAGGCTCAGCCTGCCCCCCGGAACCAGAACAGGGCCTGAAGCCATCCTGCGCTTTGGCGGCCAGCTCCCAAAAAAGCGACTTGTAAAATGGAGCTTCAGGCCACTGCAATTCACAAACCTGCAGAGTTATAAATGATAACTCTCGTCCACAAATATATTGAGGGAAGGCAAAGAAGAGGATTTGAAATCAAGGCAGAATTGCAGGAAACAGATTTCAGGAGGTAGATTCGATTCGCCTTTAAAGCACATGAAAAGCGGCAAAACGTTGACAATGATGCCCTTGGCCAAAAAGGGCGTATGCCTTTTTTCCTGAATATATTCAGGAAAAAACGCATACGCCCTTTTTGGCCAACCAAGCAACCTGGAAAGGCAAATCAGCGCTACAAAGAATTCTCGCTTCCCATCGGTCAAAAGGGCCATGCTGAAAAAAGTGTCAAAACCAGAAATGCAGGACAGGCCATGGAGAAATGGGAGCCTTGCTACACTGATGGGCGGGATGTAAATTGCCAACAGCCACTCTGGAGAAGTGTACATTGTGTCCTGAAACATCTAAAAAACACAGCTTAGAGAGCATAGGGCACTTCCACGCATGGGGGTATAAAGTGGGAAAATTGAAAATCAGCAAGACACAAGCACCCCAAAGTTTAGGGCTGCTCTGTTGACAAGGACCTCCACTTCATTCCACCTTAAATATCCCAGGAAAGCGAAAAATGGATAAAAAAGTTGTGGTCCTTATGTACAATGGAATATCACTCAGCCATGAAATCAATGTCATAAGGCTAGTAGCAGCATGATGAGTGGATTTAGGTAAGACGATTCTAAGTGAAATAAGTCACACAGAAAAGGACACTTCTCATAAGGTGTCACTTATAGAGGGAATGTAAAAACCGTTACACTTGAACTGAATTACAAAACAGAACAGAGTCACACATGCAGAAAACACACTATGGCTACTTAACGGGAAAGGTGAGGTGGGGTGATACATAAAACAAGAGTTTCAAATTAGCTCAGATTCCGTTCCATAAACCCAATATGTAATAGACAAGACCTACGCCTTGCTCAGAGAACTGGACTCAACACGCCCGATTCACCGCACAAGAATATATCTGACTAGTAATAATCTTAAAACCTATGTATTGATATCTCTCTGTTAGTGTGTCAAGTGGGTGTAAAGCGGCATAAACACAGCCGTGAATAGCAGCTAAACCCCATTATAAAAATAAATTACTTTTAAAAACCCATGGAACAAAGACAGGGAAAGAGAGAGAAATTCTTACACAATTCGTTCAGGGGCTGTGATGCAACCTGGATTGACCATATCTAGACCCACAGCTGGATGAGACATAAGGGTGGACACTCTTGGGGCTGAGAGGTTTGGTGAGGTTGGGTGAGCAAACGCAGACCCTTTAAAGTAATACTGCGTGCTACCCATCGCATGGGTCCCAAATCTCCAGGTTCAAGGGCATCTTCCTACATCGAAAACATGCATGAGAAACCCAGAAGATGGTACACCGTGTGATGGGGAAAGGTTTCTAAAACACACCTCATTTCTCATCTCCTTGTGCTCGGGTTCGCCATTCCAGCCACTTTACTAGCAATCTCCCTACTTGGAGCCTCAGCACCTTTAACCTCCTGTTCCGTACAGGTTGCAATTTGTCCTGAGGATGAACGGGAAGACGGGGAACCAATGAGAGACTAGCTCTTGGTGTTGGGACAGGCACAGGTAACTCTATTTTCCCATCAGGAAGAAGAATTAACCACAGGCTCAGCCTGCCCCCCGGAACCAGAACAGGGCCTGAAGCCATCCTGCGCTTTTGCGGCCAGCTCCCAAAAAAGCGACTTGTAAAATGGAGCTTCAGGGCACTGCAATTCACAAACCTACAGAGTTATAAATGATAACTCTCGTCCACAAATATATTGAGGGAAGGCAAAGAAGAGGATTTGAAATCAAGGCAGAATTGCAGGAATCAGATTTCAGGAGGTAGATTCGAATCGCCTTTAAAGCACATGAAAAGCGGCAAAACGTTGACAATGATGCCCTTGGCCAAAAAGGGCGCATGCGTTTTTTCCTGAATATATTCAGGAAAAAACGCATGCGCCCTTTTTGGCCAACCAAGCAACCTGGAAAGGCAAATCAGCGCTACAAAGAATTCTCGCTTCCCATCGGTCAAAAGGGCCATGCTGAAAAAAGTGTCAAAACCAGAAATGCAGGACAGGCCATGGAGAAATGGGAGCCTTGCTAAACTGATGGGCGGGATGTAAATTGCCCACAGCCACTCTGGAGAAGGGTACGGTGTGTCCTGAAACATCAAAAAAACACAGCTTAGAGAGCATAGGGCACTTCCACGCATGGGGGGATAAAGTGGGAAAATTGAAAATCAGCAAGACAGAAGCACCCCAAATTTTAGGGCTGCTCTGTTGACAAGGACCTCCACTTCATTCCACCTTAAATATCCCAGGAAAGCGAAAAATGGATAAAAAAGTTGTGGTCCTTATGTACAATGGAATATCACTCAGCCATGAAATCAATGTCATAAGGCTAGTAGCAGCATGATGAGTGGATTTAGGTACGACGATTCTAAGTGAAATAAGTCACACAGAAAAGGACACTTCTCATAAGGTGTCACTTATAGAGGGAATGTAAAAACCGTTACACTTGAACTGAATTACAAAACAGAACAGAGTCACACATGCAGAAAACACACTATGGCTGCTTAACGGGAAAGGTGAGGTGGGGAGATACATAAAACAAGAGTTTCAAATTAGCTCAGATACCGTTCCATAAACCCAATATGTAATAGACAAGACCTACTCCTTGCTCAGAGAAATGGACTCAACACGCCCGATTCACCGCACCAGAATATATCTGACTAGTAATAATCTTAAAACCTATGTATTGATATCTCTCTGTTAGTGTGTCAAGTGGGTGTAAAGCGGCATAAACACAGCCGTGAAAAGCAGCTAAACCCCATTATAAAAATAAATTACTTTTAAAAACCCATGAAACAAAGACAGGGAAAGAGAGAGAAATTCTTACACAATTCGTTCAGGGGCTGTGATGCAACCTGGATTGACCATATCTAGACCCACAGCTGGATGAGACATAAGGGTGGACACTCTTGGGGCTAAGAGGTTTGGTGAGGTTGGGTGAGCAAACGCAGACCCTTTAAAGTAATACTGCGTGCTACCCATCGCATGGGTCCCAAATCTCCAGGTTCAAGGGCATCTTCCTACATCGAAAACATGCATGAGAAACCCAGAAGATGGTACACCGTGTGATGGGGAAAGGTTTCTAAAACGCACCTCATTTCTCATCTCCTTGTGCTGGGGTTCGCCATTCCAGCCACTTTACTAGCAATCTCACTACTTGGAGCATCAGCACCTTTAACCTCCTGTTCCGTACAGGTTGCAATTTGTCCTGAGGATGAACGGGAAGACGGGGAACCAATGAGAGACTAGCTCTTGGTGTTGGGACAGGCACAGGTCACTCTATTTTCCCATCAGGAAGAAGAATTAACCACAGGCTCAGCCTGCCCCCCGGAACCAGAACAGGGCCTGAAGCCATCCTGCGCTTTTGCGGCCAGCTCCCAAAAAAGCGACTTGTAAAATGGAGCTTCAGGGCACTGCAATTCACAAACCTGCAGAGTTATAAATGATAACTCTCGTCCACAAATATATTGAGGGAAGGCAAAGAAGAGGATTTGAAATCAAGGCAGAATTGCAGGAAACAGATTTCAGGAGGTAGATTCGAATCGCCTTTAAAGCACATGAAAAGCGGCAAAACGTTGACAATGATGCCCTTGGCCAAAAAGGGCGTATGCGTTTTTTCCTGAATATATTCAGGAAAAAACGCATACGCCCTTTTCGGCCAACCAAGCAACCTGGAAAGGCAAATCAGCGCTACAAAGTAGTCTCGCTTCCCATCGGTCAAAAGGGCCATGCTGAAAAAAGTGTCAAAAAAAGAAATGCAGGACAGGCCATGGAGAAATGGGACCCTGGCTACACTGATGGGCGGGATGTAAATTGCCAACAGCCACTCTGGAGAAGTGTACGGTGTGTCCTGAAACATCTAAAAAACACAGCTTAGAGAGCATAGGGCACTTCCACGCATGGGGGTATAAAGTGGGAAAATTAAAAATCAGCAAGACACAAGCACCCCTAAGTTTAGGGATGCTCTGTTGACAAGGACCTCCACTTCATTCCACCTTAAATATCCCAGGAAAGCGAAAAATGGATAAAAAATTTGAGGTCCATATGTACAATGGAATATCACTCAGCCATGAAATCAATGTGATAAGGCTAGTAGCAGCATGATGAGTGGATTTAGGTACGACGATTCTAAGTGAAATAAGTCACACAGAAAAGGACACTTCTCATAAGGTGTCACTTATAGAGGGAATGTAAAATCCGTTACACTTGAACTGAATTACAAAACAGAACAGAGTCACACATGCAGAAAACACACTATGGCTGCTTAACGGGAAAGGTGAGGTGGGGTGATCCATAAAACAAGAGTTTCAAATTAGCTCAGATACCGTTCCATAAACCCAATATGTAACAGACAAGACCTACTCCTTGCTCAGAGAACTGGACTCAACACGCCCGATTCACCGCACAAGAATATATCTGACTAGTAATAATCTTAAAACCTATGTATTGATATCTCTCTGTTAGTGTGTCAAGTGGGTGTAAAGCGGCATAAACACAGCCGTGATAAGCAGCTAAACCCCATTATAAAAATAAATTACTTTTAAAAACCCATGAAACAAAGACAGTGAAAGAGAGAGAAATTCTTACACAATTCGTTCAGGGTCTGTGATGCAACCTGGATTGACCATATCTAGACCCACAGCTGGATGAGACATAAGGGTGGACACTCTTGGGGCTGAGAGGTTTGGTGAGGTTGGGTGAGCAAACGCAGACCCTTTAAAGTAATACTGCGTGCTACCCATCGCATGGGTCCCAAATCTCCAGGTTCAAGGGCATCTTCCTACATCGAAAACATGCATGAGAAACCCAGAAGATGGAACACCGTGTGATGGGGAAAGGTTTCTAAAACGCACCTCATTTCTCATCTCCTTGTGCTCGGGTTCGCCATTCCAGCCACTTTACTAGCAATCTCCCTACTTGGAGCATCAGCACCTTTAACCTCCTGTTCCGTACAGGTTGCAATTTGTCCTGAGGATGAACGGGAAGATGGGGAACCAATGAGAGACTAGCTCTTGGTGTTGGGACAGGCACAGGTCACTCTATTTTCCCATCAGGAAGAAGAATTAACCACAGGCTCAGCCTGCCCCCCGGAACCAGAACAGGGCCTGAAGCCATCCTGCGCTTTTGCGGCCAGATCCCGAAAAAGCGACTTGTAAAATGGAGCTTCAGGGCACTGCAATTCACAAACCTGCAGAGTTATAAATGATAACTCTCGTCCACAAATATATTGAGGGAAGGCAAAGACGAGGAATTGAAATCAAGGCAGAATTGCAGGAAACAGATTTCAGGAGGTAGATTCGAATCGCCTTTAAAGCACATGAAAAGCGGCAAAACGTTGACAATGATGCCCTTGGCCAAAAAGGGCGTATGCGTTTTTTCCTGAATATATTCAGGAAAAAACGCATACGCCCTTTTTGGCCAAACAAGCAACATGGAAAGGCAAATCAGCGCTACAAAGAAGTCTAGCTTCCCATCGGTCAAAAGGGCCATGTTGAAAAAAGTGTCAAAACCAGAAATGCAGGACAGGCCATGGAGAAATGGGAGCCTTGCTACACTGATGGGCGGGATGTAAATTGCCAACAGCCACTCTGGAGAAGTGTACGGTGTGTCCTGAAACATCTAAAAAACACAGCTTAGAGAGCATAGGGCACTTCCATGCATGGGGGTATAAAGTGGGAAAATTAAAAATCAGCAAGACACAAGCACCCCAAAGTTTAGGGCTGCTCTGTTGACAAGGACCTCCACTTCATTCCACCTTAAATATCCCAGGAAAGCGAAAAATGGATAAAAAATTTGAGGTCCATATGTACAATGGAATATCACTCAGCCATGAAATCAATGTCATAAGGCTAGTAGCAGCATGATGAGTGGATTTAGGTACGACGATTCTAAGTGAAATAAGTCACACAGAAAAGGACACTTCTCATAAGGTGTCACTTATAGAGGGAATGTAAAAACCGTTACACTTGAACTGAATTACAAAACAGAACAGAGTCACACATGCAGAAAACACACTATGGCTGCTTAACGGGAAAGGTGAGGTGGGGTGATACATAAAACAAGAGCTTCAAATTAGCTCAGATACCGTTCCATAAACCCAATATGTAATAGACAAGACCTACTCCTTGCTCAGAGAACTGGACTCAACACGCCCGATTCACCGCACAAGAATATATCTGACTAGTAATAATCTTAAAACCTATGTATTGATATCTCTCTGTTAGTGTGTCAAGTGGGTGTAAAGCGGCATAAACACAGCCGTGAAAAGCAGCTAAACCCCATTATAAAAATAAATTACTTTTAAAAACCCATGAAACAAAGA
Source organism: Balaenoptera physalus (assembly GCF_965194825.1). Lineage (NCBI taxonomy): Eukaryota > Metazoa > Chordata > Mammalia > Artiodactyla > Balaenopteridae > Balaenoptera > Balaenoptera physalus. The sequence goes on from NW_028126470.1 coordinate 997,542, forward strand.
CAGGGAAAGAGAGAGAAATTCTTACACAATTCGTTCAGGGGCTGTGATGCAACCTGGATTGACCATATCTAGACCCACAGCTGGATGAGACATAAGGGTGGACACTCTTGGGGCTGAGAGGTTTGGTGAGGTTGGGTTAGCAAACGCAGACCCTTTAAAGTAATACTGCGTGCTACCCATCGCATGGGTCCAAAATCTCCAGGTTCAAGGGCATCTTCCTACATCGAAAACATGCATGAGAAACCCAGAAGATGGTACACCGTGTGATGGGGAAAGGTTTCTAAAACGCACCTCATTTCTCATCTCCTTGTGCTCGGGTTCGCCATTCCAGCCACTTTACTAGCAATCTCCCTACTTGGAGCATCAGCACCTTTAACCTCCTGTTCCGTACAGGTTGCAATTTGTCCTGAGGATGAACGGGAAGACGGGGAACCAATGAGAGACTAGCTCTTGGTGTTGGGACAGGCACAGGTCACTCTATTTTCCCATCAGGAAGAAGAATTAACCACAGGCTCAGCCTGCCCCCCGGAACCAGAACAGGGCCTGAAGCCATCATGCGCTTTTGCGGCCAGCTCCCAAAAAAGCGACTTGTAAAATGGAGCTTCAGGGCACTGCAATTCACAAACCTGCAGAGTTATAAATGATAACTCTCGTCCACAAATATATTGAGGGAAGGCAAAGAAGAGGATTTGAAATCAAGGCAGAATTGCAGGAAACAGATTTCAGGAGTTAGATTCGAATCGCCTTTAAAGCACATGAAAAGCGGCAAAACGTTGACAATGATGCCCTTGGCCAAAAAGGGCGTATGCGTTTTTTCCTGAATATATTCAGGAAAAAACGCATGCGACCTTTTTGGCCAACCAAGCAACCTGGAAAGGCAAATCAGCGCTACAAAGAAGTCTCGCTTCCCATTGGTCAAAAGGGCCATGCTGAAAAAAGTGTCAAAACCAGAAATGCAGGACAGGCCATGGAGAAATGGGAGCCTTGCTACACTGATGGGCGGGATGTAAATTGCCAACAGCCACTCTGGAGAAGTGTACGGTGTGTCCTGAAACATCTAAAAAACACAGCTTAGAGAGCATAGGGCACTTCCACGCATGGGGGGATAAAGTGGGAAAATTGAAAATCAGCAAGACACAAGCACCCCAAAGTTTAGGGCTGCTCTGTTGACATGGACCTCCACTTCATTCCACCTTAAATATCCCAGGAAAGCGAAAAATGGATAAAAAAGTTGTGGTCCTTATGTACAATGGAATATCACTCAGCCATGAAATCAATGTCATAAGGCTAGTAGCAGCATGATGAGTGGATTTAGGTAAGACGATTCTAAGTGAAATAAGTCACACAGAAAAGGACACTTCTCATAAGGTGTCACTTATAGAGGGAATGTAAAAACCGTTACACTTGAACTGAATTACAAAACAGAACAGAGTCACACATGCAGAAAACACACTATGGCTGCTTAACGGGAAAGGTGAGGTGGGGTGATACATAAAACAAGAGCTTCAAATTAGCTCAGATACCGTTCCATAAACCCAATATGTAATAGACAACACCTACTCCTTGCTCAGAGAACTGGACTCAACACGCCCGATTCACCGCACAAGAATATATCTGACTAGTAATAATCTTAAAACCTATGTATTGATATCTCTCTGTTAGTGTGTCAAGTGGGTGTAAAGCGGCATAAACACAGCCGTGAAAAGCAGCTAAACCCCATTATAAAAATAAATTACTTTTAAAAACCCATGAAACAAAGACAGGGAAAGAGAGAGAAATTCTTACACAATTCGTTCAGGGGCTGTGATGCAACCTGGATTGACCATATCTAGACCCACAGCTGGATGAGACATAAGGGTGGACACTCTTGGGGCTGAGAGGTTTGGTGAGGTTGGGTGAGCAAACGCAGACCCTTTAAAGTAATACTGCGTGCTACCCATCGCATGGGTCCCAAATCTCCAGGTTCAAGGGCATCTTCCTACATCGAAAACATGCATGAGAAACCCAGAAGATGGTACACCGTGTGATGGGGAAAGGTTTCTAAAACGCACCTCATTTCGCATCTCCTTGTGCTCGGGTTCGCCATTCCAGCCACTTTACTAGCAATCTCCCTATTGGAGCATCAGCACCTTTAACCTCCTGTTCCGTACAGGTTGCAGTTTGTCCTGAGGATGAACGGGAAGACGGGGAACCAATGAGAGACTAGCTCTTGGTGTTGGGACAGGCCCAGGTCACTCTATTTTCCCATCAGGAAAAAGAATTAACCACAGGGTCAGCCTGCCCCCCAGAACCAGAACAGGGCCTGAAGCCATCCTGCGCTTTTGCGGCCAGCTCCCAAAAAAGCGACTTGTAAAATGGAGCTTCAGGGCACTGCAATTCACAAACCTGCAGAGTTATAAATGATAACTCTCGTCCACAAATATATTGAGGGAAGGCAAAGAAGAGGATTTGAAATCAAGGCAGAATTGCAGGAAACAGATTTCATGAGGTAGATTCGAATCGCCTTTAAAGCACATGAAAAGCGGCAAAACGTTGACAATGATGCCCTTGGCCAAAAAGGGCGCATGCGTTTTTTCCTGAATATATTCAGGAAAAAACGCATGCGCCCTTTTTGGCCAACCAAGCAACCTGGAAAGGCAAATCAGCGCTAAAAAGAAGTCTCGCTTCCCATCGGTCGAAAGGGCCATGCTGAAAAAAGGGTCAAAACCAGAAATGCAGGACAGGCCATGGAGAAATGGGAGCCTTGCTACACTGATGGGCGGGATGTAAATTGCCAACAGCCACTCTGGAGAAGGGTACGGTGTGTCCTGAAACATCTAAAAAACACAGCTTAGAGAGCATAGGGCACCTCCACGCATGGGGGGATAAAGTGGGAAAATTGAAAATCAGCAAGACACAAGCACCCCAAAGTTTAGGGCTGCTCTGTTGACAAGGACCTCCACTTCATTCCACCTTAAATATCCCAGGAAAGCGAAAAATGGATAAAAAAGTTGTGGTCCTTATGTACAATGGAATATCACTCAGCCATGAAATCAATGTCATAAGGCTAGTAGCAGCATGATGAGTGGACTTAGGTAAGACGATTCTAAGTGAAATAAGTCACACAGAAAAGGACACTTCTCATAAGGTGTCACTTATAGAGGGAATGTAAAAACCGTTACACTTGAACTGAATTACAAAACAGAACAGAGTCACACATGCAGAAAACACACTATGGCTGCTTAACGGGAAAGGTGAGGTGGGGTGATACATAAAACAAGAGTTTCAAATTAGCTCAGATTCCGTTCCATAAACCCAATATGTAATAGACAAGACCTACTCCTTGCTCAGAGAACTGGACTTAACACGCCCGATTCACCGCACAAGAATATATCTGACTAGTAATAATCTTAAAACCTATGTATTGATATCTCTCTGTTAGTGTGTCAAGTGGGTGTAAAGCGGCATAAACACAGCCGTGAAAAGCAGCTAAACCCCATTATAAAAATAAATTACTTTTAAAAACCCATGTAACAAAGACAGGGAAAGAGAGAGAAATTCTTACACAATTCGTTCCGGGGCTGTGATGCAACCTGGATTGACCATATCTAGACCCACAGCTGGATGAGACATAAGGGTGGACACTCTTGGGGCTGAGAGGTTTGGTGAGGTTGGGTGAGCAAACTCAGACCCTTTAAAGTAATACTGCGTGCTACCCATCACATGGGTCCCAAATCTCCAGGTTCAAGGGCATCTTCCTACATCGAAAACATGCATGAGAAACCCAGAAGATGGTACACCGTGTGATGGGGAAAGGTTTCTAAAACGCACCTCATTTCTCATCTCCTTGTGCTCGCGTTTGCCATTCCAGCCACTTTACTAGCAATCTCCCTACTTGGAGCCTCAGCACCTTTAACCTCCTGTTCCGTACAGGTTGCAATTTGTCCTGAGGATGAACGGGAAGACGGGGAACCAATGAGAGACTAGCTCTTGGTGTTGGGACAGGCACAGGTCACTCTATTTTCCCATCAGGAAGAAGAATTAACCACAGGCTCAGCCTGCCCCCCGGAACCAGAACAGGGCCTGAAGCCATCCTGCGCTTTGGCGGCCAGCTCCCAAAAAAGCGACTTGTAAAATGGAGCTTCAGGCCACTGCAATTCACAAACCTGCAGAGTTATAAATGATAACTCTCGTCCACAAATATATTGAGGGAAGGCAAAGAAGAGGATTTGAAATCAAGGCAGAATTGCAGGAAACAGATTTCAGGAGGTAGATTCGATTCGCCTTTAAAGCACATGAAAAGCGGCAAAACGTTGACAATGATGCCCTTGGCCAAAAAGGGCGTATGCCTTTTTTCCTGAATATATTCAGGAAAAAACGCATACGTCCTTTTTGGCCAACCAAGCAACCTGGAAAGGCAAATCAGCGCTACAAAGAATTCTCGCTTCCCATCGGTCAAAAGGGCCATGCTGAAAAAAGTGTCAAAACCAGAAATGCAGGACAGGCCATGGAGAAATGGGAGCCTTGCTACACTGATGGGCGGGATGTAAATTGCCAACAGCCACTCTGGAGAAGTGTACAGTGTGTCCTGAAACATCTAAAAAACACAGCTTAGAGAGCATAGGGCACTTCCACGCATGGGGGTATAAAGTGGGAAAATTGAAAATCAGCAAGACACAAGCACCCCAAAGTTTAGGGCTGCTCTGTTGACAAGGACCTCCACTTCATTCCACCTTAAATATCCCAGGAAAGCGAAAAATGGATAAAAAAGTTGTGGTCCTTATGTACAATGGAATATCACTCAGCCATGAAATCAATGTCATAAGGCTAGTAGCAGCATGATGAGTGGATTTAGGTAAGACGATTCTAAGTGAAATAAGTCACACAGAAAAGGACACTTCTCATAAGGTGTCACTTATAGAGGGAATGTAAAAACCGTTACACTTGAACTGAATTACAAAACAGAACAGAGTCACACATGCAGAAAACACACTATGGCTGCTTAACGGGAAAGGTGAGGTGGGGTGATACATAAAACAAGAGTTTCAAATTAGCTCAGATTCCGTTCCATAAACCCAATATGTAATAGACAAGACCTACGCCTTGCTCAGAGAACTGGACTCAACACGCCCGATTCACCGCACAAGAATATATCTGACTAGTAATAATCTTAAAACCTATGTATTGATATCTCTCTGTTAGTGTGTCAAGTGGGTGTAAAGCGGCATAAACACAGCCGTGAATAGCAGCTAAACCCCATTATAAAAATAAATTACTTTTAAAAACCCATGGAACAAAGACAGGGAAAGAGAGAGAAATTCTTACACAATTCGTTCAGGGGCTGTGATGCAACCTGGATTGACCATATCTAGACCCACAGCTGGATGAGACATAAGGGTGGACACTCTTGGGGCTGAGAGGTTTGGTGAGGTTGGGTGAGCAAACGCAGACCCTTTAAAGTAATACTGCGTGCTACCCATCGCATGGGTCCCAAATCTCCAGGTTCAAGGGCATCTTCCTACATCGAAAACATGCATGAGAAACCCAGAAGATGGTACACCGTGTGATGGGGAAAGGTTTCTAAAACACACCTCATTTCTCATCTCCTTGTGCTCGGGTTCGCCATTCCAGCCACTTTACTAGCAATCTCCCTACTTGGAGCCTCAGCACCTTTAACCTCCTGTTCCGTACAGGTTGCAATTTGTCCTGAGGATGAACGGGAAGACGGGGAACCAATGAGAGACTAGCTCTTGGTGTTGGGACAGGCACAGGTAACTCTATTTTCCCATCAGGAAGAAGAATTAACCACAGGCTCAGCCTGCCCCCCGGAACCAGAACAGGGCCTGAAGCCATCCTGCGCTTTTGCGGCCAGCTCCCAAAAAAGCGACTTGTAAAATGGAGCTTCAGGGCACTGCAATTCACAAACCTACAGAGTTATAAATGATAACTCTCGTCCACAAATATATTGAGGGAAGGCAAAGAAGAGGATTTGAAATCAAGGCAGAATTGCAGGAATCAGATTTCAGGAGGTAGATTCGAATCGCCTTTAAAGCACATGAAAAGCGGCAAAACGTTGACAATGATGCCCTTGGCCAAAAAGGGCGCATGCGTTTTTTCCTGAATATATTCAGGAAAAAACGCATGCGCCCTTTTTGGCCAACCAAGCAACCTGGAAAGGCAAATCAGCGCTACAAAGAATTCTCGCTTCCCATCGGTCAAAAGGGCCATGCTGAAAAAAGTGTCAAAACCAGAAATGCAGGACAGGCCATGGAGAAATGGGAGCCTTGCTAAACTGATGGGCGGGATGTAAATTGCCCACAGCCACTCTGGAGAAGGGTACGGTGTGTCCTGAAACATCAAAAAAACACAGCTTAGAGAGCATAGGGCACTTCCACGCATGGGGGGATAAAGTGGGAAAATTGAAAATCAGCAAGACAGAAGCACCCCAAATTTTAGGGCTGCTCTGTTGACAAGGACCTCCACTTCATTCCACCTTAAATATCCCAGGAAAGCGAAAAATGGATAAAAAAGTTGTGGTCCTTATGTACAATGGAATATCACTCAGCCATGAAATCAATGTCATAAGGCTAGTAGCAGCATGATGAGTGGATTTAGGTACGACGATTCTAAGTGAAATAAGTCACACAGAAAAGGACACTTCTCATAAGGTGTCACTTATAGAGGGAATGTAAAAACCGTTACACTTGAACTGAATTACAAAACAGAACAGAGTCACACATGCAGAAAACACACTATGGCTGCTTAACGGGAAAGGTGAGGTGGGGAGATACATAAAACAACAGTTTCAAATTAGCTCAGATACCGTTCCATAAACCCAATATGTAATAGACAAGACCTACTCCTTGCTCAGAGAACTGGACTCAACACGCCCGATTCACCGCACAAGAATATATCTGACTAGTAATAATCTTAAAACCTATGTATTGATATCTCTCTGTTATTGTGTCAAGTGGGTGTAAAGCGGCATAAACACAGCCGTGAAAAGCAGCTAAACCCCATTATAAAAATAAATTACTTTTAAAAACCCATGAAACAAAGACAGGGAAAGAGAGAGAAATTCTTACACAATTCGTTCAGGGGCTGTGATGCAACCTGGATTGACCATATCTAGACCCACAGTTGGATGAGACATAAGGGTGGACACTCTTGGGGCTGAGAGGTTTGGTGAGGTTGGGTGAGCAAACGCAGACCCTTTAAAGTAATACTGCGTGCTACCCATCGCATGGGTCCCAAATCTCCAGGTTCAAGGGCATCTTCCTACATCGAAAACATGCATGAGAAACCCAGAAGATGGTACACCGTGTGATGGGGAAAGGTTTCTAAAACGCACCTCATTTCTCATCTCCTTGTGCTCGGGTTCGCCATTCCAGCCACTTTACTAGCAATCTCCCTACTTGGAGCATCAGCACCTTTAACCTCCTGTTCCGTACAGGTTGCAATTTGTCCTGAGGATGAACGGGAAGACGGGGAACCAATGAGAGACTAGCTCTTGGTGTTGGGACAGGCACAGGTCGCTCTATTTTCCCATCAGGAAGAAGAATTAACCACAGGCTCAGCCTGCCCCCCGGAACCAGAACAGGGCCTGAAGCCATCCTGCGCTTTTGCGGCCAGCTCCCAAAAAAGCGACTTGTAAAATGGAGCTTCAGGGCACTGCAATTCACAAACCTGCAGAGTTATAAATGATAACTCTCGTCCACAAATATATTGAGGGAAGGCAAAGAAGAGGATTGGAAATCAAGGCAGAATTGCAGGAATCAGATTTCAGGAGGTAGATTCGAATCGCCTTTAAAGCACATGAAAAGCGGCAAAACGTTGACAATGATGCCCTTGGCCAAAAAGGGATTATGCGTTTTTTCCTGAATATATTCAGGAAAAAACGCATGCGACCTTTTTCGCCAACCAAGCAACCTGGAAAGGCAAATCAGCGCTACAAAGAAGTCTCGCTTCCCATCGGTCGAAAGGGCCATGCTGAAAAAAGGGTCAAAACCAGAAATGCAGGACAGGCCATGGAGAAATGGGAGCCTTGCTACACTGATGGGCGGGATATAAATTGCCAACAGCCACTCTGGAGAAGGGTACGGTGTGTCCTGAAACATCTAAAAAACACAGCTTAGAGAGCATAGGGCACTTCCACGCATGGGGGGATAAAGTGGGAAAATTGAAAATCAGCAGGACACAAGCACCCCAAAGTTTAGGGCTGCTCTGTTGACAAGGACCTCCACTTCATTCCACCTTAAATATCCCAGGAAAGCGAAAAATGGATAAAAAAGTTGTGGTCCTTATGTACAATGGAATATCACTCAGCCATGAAATCAATGTCATAAGGCTAGTAGCAGCATGATGAGTGGATTTAGGTATGACGATTCTAAGTGAAATAAGTCACACAGAAAAGGACACTTCTCATAAGGTGTCACTTATAGAGGGAATGTAAAAACCGTTACACTTGAACTGAATTACAAAACAGAACAGAGTCACACATGCAGAAAACACACTATGGCTGCTTAACGGGAAAGGTGTGGTGGGGTGATACATAAAACAAGAGCTTCAAATTAGCTCAGATACCGTTCCATAAACCCAATATGTAATAGACAAGACCTACTCCTTGCTCAGAGAAATGGACTCAACACGCCCGATTCACCGCACCAGAATATATCTGACTAGTAATAATCTTAAAACCTATGTATTGATATCTCTCTGTTAGTGTGTCAAGTGGGTGTAAAGCGGCATAAACACAGCCGTGAAAAGCAGCTAAACCCCATTATAAAAATAAATTACTTTTAAAAACCCATGAAACAAAGACAGGGAAAGAGAGAGAAATTCTTACACAATTCGTTCAGGGGCTGTGATGCAACCTGGATTGACCATATCTAGACCCACAGCTGGATGAGACATAAGGGTGGACACTCTTGGGGCTGAGAGGTTTGGTGAGGTTGGGTGAGCAAACGCAGACCCTTTAAAGTAATACTGCGTGCTACCCATCGCATGGGTCCCAAATCTCCAGGTTCAAGGGCATCTTCCTACATCGAAAACATGCATGAGAAACCCAGAAGATGGTACACCGTGTGATGGGGAAAGGTTTCTAAAACGCACCTCATTTCTCATCTCCTTGTGCTGGGGTTCGCCATTCCAGCCACTTTACTAGCAATCTCACTACTTGGAGCATCAGCACCTTTAACCTCCTGTTCCGTACAGGTTGCAATTTGTCCTGAGGATGAACGGGAAGACGGGGAACCAATGAGAGACTAGCTCTTGGTGTTGGGACAGGCACAGGTCACTCTATTTTCCCATCAGGAAGAAGAATTAACCACAGGCTCAGCCTGCCCCCCGGAACCAGAACAGGGCCTGAAGCCATCCTGCGCTTTTGCGGCCAGCTCCCAAAAAAGCGACTTGTAAAATGGAGATTCAGGGCACTGCAATTCACAAACCTGCAGAGTTATAAATGATAACTCTCGTCCACAAATATATTGAGGGAAGGCAAAGAAGAGGATTTGAAATCAAGGCAGAATTGCAGGAAACAGATTTCAGGAGGTAGATTCGAATCGCCTTTAAAGCACATGAAAAGCGGCAAAACGTTGACAATGATGCCCTTGGCCAAAAAGGGCGTATGCGTTTTTTCCTGAATATATTCAGGAAAAAACGCATACGCCCTTTTCGGCCAACCAAGCAACCTGGAAAGGCAAATCAGCGCTACAAAGTAGTCTCGCTTCCCATCGGTCAAAAGGGCCATGCTGAAAAAAGTGTCAAAAAAAGAAATGCAGGACAGGCCATGGAGAAATGGGACCCTGGCTACACTGATGGGCGGGATGTAAATTGCCAACAGCCACTCTGGAGAAGTGTACGGTGTGTCCTGAAACATCTAAAAAACACAGCTTAGAGAGCATAGGGCACTTCCACGCATGGGGGTATAAAGTGGGAAAATTAAAAATCAGCAAGACACAAGCACCCCTAAGTTTAGGGATGCTCTGTTGACAAGGACCTCCACTTCATTCCACCTTAAATATCCCAGGAAAGCGAAAAATGGATAAAAAATTTGAGGTCCATATGTACAATGGAATATCACTCAGCCATGAAATCAATGTGATAAGGCTAGTAGCAGCATGATGAGTGGATTTAGGTACGACGATTCTAAGTGAAATAAGTCACACAGAAAAGGACACTTCTCATAAGGTGTCACTTATAGAGGGAATGTAAAATCCGTTACACTTGAACTGAATTACAAAACAGAACAGAGTCACACATGCAGAAAACACACTATGGCTGCTTAACGGGAAAGGTGAGGTGGGGTGATCCATAAAACAAGAGTTTCAAATTAGCTCAGATACCGTTCCATAAACCCAATATGTAACAGACAAGACCTACTCCTTGCTCAGAGAACTGGACTCAACACGCCCGATTCACCGCACAAGAATATATCTGACTAGTAATAATCTTAAAACCTATGTATTGATATCTCTCTGTTAGTGTGTCAAGTGGGTGTAAAGCGGCATAAACACAGCCGTGATAAGCAGCTAAACCCCATTATAAAAATAAATTACTTTTAAAAACCCATGAAACAAAGACAGTGAAAGAGAGAGAAATTCTTACACAATTCGTTCAGGGTCTGTGATGCAACCTGGATTGACCATATCTAGACCCACAGCTGGATGAGACATAAGGGTGGACACTCTTGGGGCTGAGAGGTTTGGTGAGGTTGGGTGAGCAAACGCAGACCCTTTAAAGTAATACTGCGTGCTACCCATCGCATGGGTCCCAAATCTCCAGGTTCAAGGGCATCTTCCTACATCGAAAACATGCATGAGAAACCCAGAAGATGGTACACCGTGTGATGGGGAAAGGTTTCTAAAACGCACCTCATTTCTCATCTCCTTGTGCTCGGGTTCGCCATTCCAGCCACTTTACTAGCAATCTCCCCACTTGGAGCATCAGCACCTTTAACCTCCTGTTCCGTACAGTTTGCAATTTGTCCTGAGGATGAACGGGAAGACGGGGAACCAATGAGAGACTAGCTCTTGGTGTTGGGACAGGCACAGGTCACTCTATTTTCCCATCAGGAAGAAGAATTAACCACAGGCTCAGCCTGCCCCCCGGAACCAGAACAGGGCCTGAAGCCATCCTGCGCTTTTGCGGCCAGCTCCCAAAAAAGCGACTTGTAAAATGGAGCTTCAGGGCACTGCAATTCACAAACCTGCAGAGTTATAAATGATAACTCTCGTCCACAAATATATTGAGGGAAGGCAAAGAAGAGGATTTGAAATCAAGGCAGAATTGCAGGAAACAGATTTCAGGAGGTAGATTCGAATCGCCTTTAAAGCACATGAAAAGCGGCAAAACGTTGACAATGATGCCCTTGGCCAAAAAGGGCGTATGCGTTTTTTCCTGAATATATTCAGGAAAAAACGCATACGCCCTTTTTGGCCAACCAAGCAACCTGGAAAGCAAATCAGCGCTACAAAAAGTCTCGCTTCCCATCGGTCAAAAGGGCCATGCTGAAAAAAGTGTCAAAACCAGAAATGCAGGACAGGCCATGGAGAAATGGGAGCCTTGCTACACTAATGGGCGGGATGTAAATTGCCAACAGCCACTCTGGAGAAGTGTACGGTGTGTCCTGAAACATCTAAAAAACACAGCTTAGAGAGCATAGGGCACTTCCACGCATGGGGGGATAAAGTGGGAAAATTGAAAATCAGCAAGACACAAGCACCCCAAAGTTTAGGGCTGCTCTGTTGACAAGGACCTCCACTTCATTCCACCTTAAATATCCCAGGAAAGCGAAAAATGGATAAAAAAGTTGTGGTCCTTATGTACAATGGAATATCACTCAGCCATGAAATCAATGTCATAAGGCTAGTAGCAGCATGATGAGTGGATTTAGGTACGACGATTCTCAGTGAAATAAGTCACACAGAAAAGGACACTTCTCATAAGGTGTCACTTATAGAGGGAATGTAAAATCCGTTACACTTGAACTGAATTACAAAACAGAACAGAGTCACACATGCAGAAAACACACTATGGCTGCTTAACGGGAAAGGTGAGGTGGGGTGATCCATAAAACAAGAGTTTCAAATTAGCTCAGATACCGTTCCATAAACCCAATATGTAACAGACAAGACCTACTCCTTGCTCAGAGAACTGGACTCAACACGCCCGATTCACCGCACAAGAATATATCTGACTAGTAATAATCTTAAAACCTATGTATTGATATCTCTCTGTTAGTGTGTCAAGTGGGTGTAAAGCGGCATAAACACAGCCGTGAAAAGCAGCTAAACCCCATTATAAAAATAAATTACTTTTCAAAACCCATGAAACAAAGACAGGGAAAGAGAGAAATTCTTACACAATTCGTTCAGGGGCTGTGATGCAACCTGGATTGACCATATCTAGACCCACAGCTGGATGAGACATAAGGGTGGACACTCTTGGGGCTGAGAGGTTTGGTGAGGTTGGATGAGCAAACGCAGACCCTTTAAAGTAATACTGCGTGCTACCCATCGCATGGGTCCCAAATCTCCAGGTTCAAGGGCATCTTCCTACATCGAAAACATGCATGAGAAACCCAGAAGATGGTACACCGTGTGATGGGGAAAGGTTTCTAAAACGCACCTCATTTCTCATCTCCTTGTGCTCGGGTTCGCCATTCCAGCCACTTTACTAGCAATCTCCCTACTTGGAGCATCAGCACCTTTAACCTCCTGTTCCATACAGGTTGCAATTTGTCCTGAGGATGAACGGGAAGACGGGGAACCAATGAGAGACTAGCTCTTGGTGTTGGGACAGGCACAGGTCACTCTATTTTCCCATCAGGAAGAAGAATTAACCACAGGCTCAGCCTGCCCCCCGGAACCAGAACAGGGCCTGAAGCCATCCTGCGCTTTTGCGGCCAGCTCCCAAAAAAGGGACTTGTAAAATGGAGCTTCAGGGCACTGCAATTCACATACCTGCAGAGTTATAAATGATAACTCTCGTCCACAAATATATTGAGGGAAGGCAAAGAAGAGGATTTGAAATCAAGGCAGAATTGCAGGAAACAGATTTCAGGAGTTAGATTCGAATCGCCTTTAAAGCACATGAAAAGCGGCAAAACGTTGACAATGATGCCCTTGGCCAAAAAGGGCGTATGCGTTTTTTCCTGAATATATTCAGGAAAAAACGCATGCGACCTTTTTGGCCAACCAAGCAACCTGGAAAGGCAAATCAGCGCTACAAAGAAGTCTCGCTTCCCATCGGTCAAAAGGGCCATGCTGAAAAAAGTGTCAAAAGCAGAAATGCAGGACAGGCCATGGAGAAATGGGAGCCTTGCTACACTGATGGGCGGGATGTAAATTGCCAACAGCCACTCTGGAGAAGTGTACGGTGTGTCCTGAAACATCTAAAAAACACAGCTTAGAGAGCATAGGGCACTTCCACGCATGGGGGGATAAAGTGGGAAAATTGAAAATCAGCAAGACACAAGCACCCCAAAGTTTAGGGCTGCTCTGTTGACATGGACCTCCACTTCATTCCACCTTAAATAACCCAGGAAAGCGAAAAATGGATAAAAAAGTTGTGGTCCTTATGTACAATGGAATATCACTCAGCCATGAAATCAATGTCATAAGGCTAGTAGCAGAATGATGAGTGGATTTAGGTAAGACGATTCTAAGTGTAATAAGTCACACAGAAAAGGACACTTCTCATAAGGTGTCACTTATAGAGGGAATGTAAAAACCGTTACACTTGAACTGAATTACAAAACAGAACAGAGTCACACATGCAGAAAACACACTATGGCTGCTTAACGGGAAAGGTGAGGTGGGGTGATACATAAAACAAGAGCTTCAAATTAGCTCAGATACCGTTCCATAAACCCAATATGTAATAGACAAGACCTACTCCTTGCTCAGAGAACTGGACTCAACACGCCCGATTCACCGCACCAGAATATATCTGACTAGTAATAATCTTAAAACCTATGTATTGATATCTCTCTGTTAGTGTGTCAAGTGGGTGTAAAGCGGCATAAACACAGCCGTGAAAAGCAGCTAAACCCCATTATAAAAATAAATTACTTTTAAAAACCCATGAAACAAAGACAGGGAAAGAGAGAGAAATTCTTACACAATTCGTTCAGTGGCTGTGATGCAACCTGGATTGACCATATCTAGACCCACAGCTGGATGAGACATAAGGGTGGACACTCTTGGGGCTGAGAGGTTTGGTGAGGTTGGGTGAGCAAACGCAGACCCTTTAAAGTAATACTGCGTGCTACCCATCGCATGGGTCCCAAATCTCCAGGTTCAAGGGCATCTTCCTACATCGAAAACATGCATGAGAAACCCAGAAGATGGTACACCGTGTGATGGGGAAAGGTTTCTAAAACGCACCTCATTTCTCATCTCCTTGTGCTCGGGTTCGCCATTCCAGCCACTTTACTAGCAATCTCCCCACTTGGAGCATCAGCACCTTTAACCTCCTGTTCCGTACAGTTTGCAATTTGTCCTGAGGATGAACGGGAAGACGGGGAACCAATGAGAGACTAGCTCTTGGTGTTGGGACAGGCACAGGTCACTCTATTTTCCCATCAGGAAGAAGAATTAACCACAGGCTCAGCCAGACCCCGGAACCAGAACAGGGCCTGAAGCCATCCTGCGCTTTTGCAGCCAGCTCCCACAAAAGCGACTTGTAAAATGGAGCTTCAGGGCACTGCAATTCACAAACCTGCAGAGTTATAAATGATAACTCTCGTCCACAAATATATTGAGGGAAGGCAAAGAAGAGGATTTGAAATCAAGGCAGAATTGCAGGAAACAGATTTCAGGAGGTAGATTCGAATCGCCTTTAAAGCACATGAAAAGCGGCAAAACGTTGACAATGATGCCCTTGGCCAAAAAGGGCGTATGCGTTTTTTCCTGAATATATTCAGGAAAAAACGCATACGCCCTTTTTGGCCAACCAAGCAACCTGGAAAGGCAAATCAGCGCTACAAAGTAGTCTCGCTTCCCATCGGTCAAAAGGGCCATGCTGAAAAAAGTGTCAAAAAAAGAAATGCAGGACAGGCCATGGAGAAATGGGACCCTGGCTACACTGATGGGCGGGATGTAAATTGCCAACAGCCACTCTGGAGAAGTGTACGGTGTGTCCTGAAACATCTAAAAAACACAGCTTACAGAGCATAGGGCACTTCCACGCATGGGGGTATAAAGTGGGAAAATTAAAAATCAGCAAGACACAAGCACCCCAAAGTTTAGGGCTGCTCTGTTGACAAGGACCTCCACTTCATTCCACCTTAAATATCCTAGGAAAGCGAAAAATGGATAAAAAATTTGAGGTCCATATGTACAATGGAATATCACTCAGCCATGAAATCAATGTCATAAGGCTAGTAGCAGCATGATGAGTGGATTTAGGTACGACGATTCTCAGTGAAATAAGTCACACAGAAAAGGACACTTCTCATAAGGTGTCACTTATAGAGGGAATGTAAAATCCGTTACACTTGAACTGAATTACAAAACAGAACAGAGTCACACATGCAGAAAACACACTATGGCTGCTTAACGGGAAAGGTGAGGTGGGGTGATCCATAAAACAAGAGTTTCAAATTAGCTCAGATACCGTTCCATAAACCCAATATGTAACAGACAAGACCTACTCCTTGCTCAGAGAACTGGACTCAACACGCCCGATTCACCGCACAAGAATATATCTGACTAGTAATAATCTTAAAACCTATGTATTGATATCTCTCTGTTAGTGTGTCAAGTGGGTGTAAAGCGGCATAAACACAGCCGTGAAAAGCAGCTAAACCCCATTATAAAAATAAATTACTTTTCAAAACCCATGAAACAAAGACAGGGAAAGAGAGAAATTCTTACACAATTCGTTCAGGGGCTGTGATGCAACCTGGATTGACCATATCTAGACCAACAGCTGGATGAGACATAAGGGTGGACACTCTTGGGGCTGAGAGGTTTGGTGAGGTTGGGTGAGCCAACGCAGACCCTTTAAAGTAATACTGCGTGCTACCCATCGCATGGGTCCCAAATCTCCAGGTTCAAGGGCATCTTCCTACATCGAAAACATGCATGAGAAACCCAGAAGATGGTACACCGTGTGATGGGGAAAGGTTTCTAAAACGCACCTCATTTCTCATCTCCTTGTGCTCGGGTTCGCCATTCCAGCCACTTTACTAGCAATCTCCCTACTTGGAGCATCAGCACCTTTAACCTCCTGTTCCATACAGGTTGCAATTTGTCCTGAGGATGAACGGGAAGACGGGGAACCAATGAGAGACTAGCTCTTGGTGTTGGGACAGGCACAGGTCACTCTATTTTCCCATCAGGAAGAAGAATTAACCACAGGCTCAGCCTGCCCCCCGGAACCAGAACAAGGCCTGAAGCCATCCTGCGCTTTTGCGGCCAGCTCCCAAAAAAGGGACTTGTAAAATGGAGCTTCAGGGCACTGCAATTCACAAACCTGCAGAGTTATAAATGATAACTCTCGTCCACAAATATATTGAGGGAAGGCAAAGAAGAGGATTTGAAATCAAGGCAGAATTGCAGGAACCAGATTTCAGGAGTTAGATTCGAATCGCCTTTAAAGCACATGAAAAGCGGCAAAACGTTGACAATGATGCCCTTGGCCAAAAAGGGCGTATGCGTTTTTTCCTGAATATATTCAGGAAAAAACGCATGCGACCTTTTTGGCCAACCAAGCAACCTGGAAAGGCAAATCAGCGCTACAAAGAAGTCTCGCTTCCCATTGGTCAAAAGGGCCATGCTGAAAAAAGTGTCAAAACCAGAAATGCAGGACAGGCCATGGAGAAATGGGAGCCTTGCTACACTGATGGGCGGGATGTAAATTGCCAACAGCCACTCTGGAGAAGTGTACGGTGTGTCCTGAAACATCTAAAAAACACAGCTTAGAGAGCATAGGGCACTTCCACGCATGGGGGGATAAAGTGGGAAAATTGAAAATCAGCAAGACACAAGCACCCCAAAGTTTAGGGCTGCTCTGTTGACATGGACCTCCACTTCATTCCACCTTAAATATCCCAGGAAAGCGAAAAATGGATAAAAAAGTTGTGGTCCTTATGTACAATGGAATATCACTCAGCCATGAAATCAATGTCATAAGGCTAGTAGCAGAATGATGAGTGGATTTAGGTAAGACGACTCTAAGTGTAATAAGTCACACAGAAAAGGACACTTCTCATAAGGTGTCACTTATAGAGGGAATGTAAAAACCGTTACACTTGAACTGAATTACAAAACAGAACAGAGTCACACATGCAGAAAACACACTATGGCTGCTTAACGGGAAAGGTGAGGTGGGGTGATACATAAAACAAGAGCTTCAAATTAGCTCAGATACCGTTCCATAAACCCAATATGTAATAGACAAGACCTACTCCTTGCTCAGAGAACTGGACTCAACACGCCCGATTCACCGCACCAGAATATATCTGACTAGTAATAATCTTAAAACCTATGTATTGATATCTCTCTGTTAGTGTGTCAAGTGGGTGTAAAGCGGCATAAACACAGCCGTGAAAAGCAGCTAAACCCCATTATAAAAATAAATTACTTTTAAAAACCCATGAAACAAAGACAGGGAAAGAGAGAGAAATTCTTACACAATTCGTTCAGGGGCTGTGATGCAACCTGGATTGACCATATCTAGACCCACAGCTGGATGAGACATAAGGGTGGACACTCTTGGGGCTGAGAGGTTTGGTGAGGTTGGGTGAGCAAACGCAGACCCTTTAAAGTAATACTGCGTGCTACCCATCGCATGGGTCCCAAATCTCCAGTTTCAAGGGCATCTTCCTACATCGAAAACATGCATGAGAAACCCAGAAGATGGTACACCGTGTGATGGGGAAAGGTTTCTAAAACGCACCTCATTTCTCATCTCCTTGTGCTCGGGTTCGCCATTCCAGCCACTTTACTAGCAATCTCCCCACTTGGAGCATCAGCACCTTTAACCTCCTGTTCCGTACAGTTTGCAATTTGTCCTGAGGATGAACGGGAAGACGGGGAACCAATGAGAGACTAGCTCTTGGTGTTGGGACAGGCACAGGTCACTCTATTTTCCCATCAGGAAGAAGAATTAACCACAGGCTCAGCCTGACCCCGGAACCAGAACAGGGCCTGAAGCCATCCTGCGCTTTTGCAGCCAGCTCCCACAAAAGCGACTTGTAAAATGGAGCTTCAGGGCACTGCAATTCACAAACCTGCAGAGTTATAAATGATAACTCTCGTCCACAAATATATTGAGGGAAGGCAAAGAAGAGGATTTGAAATCAAGGCAGAATTGCAGGAAACAGATTTCAGGAGGTAGATTCGAATCGCCTTTAAAGCACATGAAAAGCGGCAAAACGTTGACAATGATGCCCTTGGCCAAAAAGGGCGTATGCGTTTTTTCCTGAATATATTCAGGAAAAAACGCATACGCCCTTTTTGGCCAACCAAGCAACCTGGAAAGGCAAATCAGCGCTACAAAAAGTCTCGCTTCCCATCGGTCAAAAGGGCCATGCTGAAAAAAGTGTCAAAACCAGAAATGCAGGACAGGCCATGGAGAAATGGGAGCCTTGCTACACTGATGGGCGGGATGTAAATTGCCAACAGCCACTCTGGAGAAGTGTACGGTGTGTCCTGAAACATCTAAAAAACAAAGCTTAGAGAGCATAGGGCACTTCCACGCATGGGGGGAAAAAGTGGGAAAATTGAAAATCAGCAAGACACAAGCACCCCAAAGTTTAGGGCTGCTCTGTTGACAAGGACCTCCACTTCATTCCACCTTAAATATCCCAGGAAAGCGAAAAATGGATAAAAAAGTTGTGGTCCTTATGTACAATGGAATATCACTCAGCCATGAAATCAATGTCATAAGGCTAGTAGCAGCATGATGAGTGGATTTAGGTAAGACGATTCTAAGTGAAATAAGTCACACAGAAAAGGACACTTCTCATAAGGTGTCACTTATAGAGGGAATGTAAAAACCGTTACACTTGAACTGAATTACAAAACAGAACAGAGTCACACATGCAGAAAACACACTATGGCTGCTTAACGGGAAAGGTGAGGTGGGGTGATACATAAAACAAGAGCTTCAAATTAGCTCAGATACCGTTCCATAAACCCAATATGTAATAGACAACACCTACTCCTTGCTCAGAGAACTGGACTCAACACGCCCGATTCACCGCACCAGAATATATCTGACTAGTAATAATCTTAAAACCTATGTATTGATATCTCTCTGTTAGTGTGTCAAGTGGGTGTAAAGCGGCATAAACACAGCCGTGAAAAGCAGCTAAACCCCATTATAAAAATAAATTACTTTTCAAAACCCATGAAACAAAGACAGGGAAAGAGAGAGAAATTCTTACACAATTCGTTCAGGGGCTGTGATGCAACCTTGATTAACCATATCTAGACCCACAGCTGGATGAGACATAAGGGTGGACACTCTTGGGGCTGAGAGGTTTGGTGAGGTTGGGTGAGCAAACGCAGACCCTTTAAAGTAATACTGCGTGCTACCCATCACATGGGTCCCAAATCTCCAGGTTCAAGGGCATCTTCCTACATCGAAAACATGCATGAGAAACCCAGAAGATGGTACACCGTGTGATGGGTACAGGTTTCTAAAACGCACCTCATTTCTCATCTCCTTGTGCTCGGGTTCGCCATTCCAGCCACTTTACTAGCAATCTCCCTACTTGGAGCATCAGCACCTTTAACCTCCTGTTCCGTACAGGTTGCAATTTGTCCTGAGGATGAACGGGAAGACGGGGAACCAATGAGAGACTAGCTCTTGGTGTTGGGACAGGCACAGGTCACTCTATTTTCCCATCAGGAAGAAGAATTAACCACAGGCTCAGCCTGCCCCCCGGAACCAGAACAGGGCCTGAAGCCATCCTGCGCTTTTGCGGCCAGCTCCCAAAAAAGCGACTTGTAAAATGGAGCTTCAGGGCACTGCAATTCACAAACCTGCAGAGTTATAAATGATAACTCTCGTCCACAAATATATTGAGGGAAGGCAAAGAAGAGGATTTGAAATCAAGGCAGAATTGCAGGAAACAGATTTCAGGAGGTAGATTCGAATCGCCTTTAAAGCACATGAAAAGCGGCAAAACGTTGACAATGATGCCCTTGGCCAAAAAGGGCGTATGTGTTTTTTCCTGAATATATTCAGGAAAAAACGCATACGCCCTTTTTGGCCAACCAAGCAACCTGGAAAGGCAAATCAGCGCTACAAAGTAGTCTCGCTTCCCATCGGTCAAAAGGGCCATGCTGAAAAAAGTGTCAAAAAAAGAAATGCAGGACAGGCCATGGAGAAATGGGACCCTGGCTACACTGATGGGCGGGATGTAAATTGCCAACAGCCACTCTGGAGAAGTGTACGGTGTGTCCTGAAACATCTAAAAAACACAGCTTAGAGAGCATAGGGCACTTCCACGCATGGGGGTATAAAGTGGGAAAATTAAAAATCAGCAAGACACAAGCACCCCTAAGTTTAGGGATGCTCTGTTGACAAGGACCTCCACTTCATTCCACCTTAAATATCCCAGGAAAGCGAAAAATGGATAAAAAATTTGAGGTCCATATGTACAATGGAATATCACTCAGCCATGAAATCAATGTCATAAGGCTAGTAGCAGCATGATGAGTGGATTTAGGTACGACGATTCTCAGTGAAATAAGTCACACAGAAAAGGACACTTCTCATAAGGTGTCACTTATAGAGGGAATGTAAAATCCGTTACACTTGAACTGAATTACAAAACAGAACAGAGTCACACATGCAGAAAACACACTATGGCTGCTTAACGGGAAAGGTGAGGTGGGGTGATCCATAAAACAAGAGTTTCAAATTAGCTCAGATACCGTTCCATAAACCCAATATGTAACAGACAAGACCTACTCCTTGCTCAGAGAACTGGACTCAACACGCCCGATTCACCGCACAAGAATATATCTGACTAGTAATAATCTTAAAACCTATGTATTGATATCTCTCTGTTAGTGTGTCAAGTGGGTGTAAAGCGGCATAAACACAGCCGTGAAAAGCAGCTAAACCCCATTATAAAAATAAATTACTTTTCAAAACCCATGAAACAAAGACAGGGAAAGAGAGAAATTCTTACACAATTCGTTCAGGGGCTGTGATGCAACCTGGATTGACCATATCTAGACCCACAGCTGGATGAGACATAAGGGTGGACACTCTTGGGGCTGAGAGGTTTGGTGAGGTTGGGTGAGCAAACGCAGACCCTTTAAAGTAATACTGCGTGCTACCCATCGCATGGGTCCCAAATCTCCAGGTTCAAGGGCATCTTCCTACATCGAAAACATGCATGAGAAACCCAGAAGATGGTACACCGTGTGATGGGGAAAGGTTTCTAAAACGCACCTCATTTCTCATCTCCTTGTGCTCGGGTTCGCCATTCCAGCCACTTTACTAGCAATCTCCCTACTTGGAGCATCAGCACCTTTAACCTCCTGTTCCGTACAGGTTGCAATTTGTCCTGAGGATGAACGGGAAGACGGGGAACCAATGAGAGACTAGCTCTTGGTGTTGGGACAGGCACAGGTCACTCTATTTTCCCATCAGGAAGAAGAATTAACCACAGGCTCAGCCTGCCCCCCGGAACCAGAACAGGGCCTGAAGCCATCCTGAGCTTTTGCGGCCAGCTCCCCAAAAAGCTACTTGTAAAATGGAGCTTCAGGGCACTGCAATTCACAAACCTGCAGAGTTATAAATGATAACTCTCGTCCACAAATATATTGAGGGAAGGCAAAGTAGAGGATTTGAAATCAAGGCAGAATTGCAGGAAACAGATTTCAGGAGGTAGATTCGAATCGCCTTTAAAGCACATGAAAAGCGGCAAAACGTTGACAATGATGCACTTGGCCAAAAAGGGCGTATGCGTTTTTTCCTGAATATATTCAAGAAAAAACGCATACGCCCTTTTTGGCCAACCAAGCAACATGGAAAGGCAAATCAGCGCTACAAAGAAGTCTCGCTTCCCATCGGTCAAAAGGGCCATGCCGAAAAAAGTGTCAAAACCAGAAATGCAGGACAGGCCATGGAGAAATGGGAGCCTTGCTACACTGATGGGTGGGATGTAAATTGCCAACAGCCACTCTGGAGAAGTGTACGGTGTGTCCTGAAACATCTAAAAAACACAGCTTAGAGAGCATAGGGCACTTCCACGCATGGGGGGATAAAGTGGGAAAATTGAAAATCAGCAAGACACAAGCACCCCAAAGTTTAGGGCTGCTCTGTTGACATGGACCTCCACTTCATTCCACCTTAAATATCCCAGGAAAGCGAAAAATGGATAAAAAAGTTGTGGTCCTTATGTACAATGGAATATCACTCAGCCATGAAATCAATGTCATAAGGCTAGTAGCAGAATGATGAGTGGATTTAGGTAAGACGATTCTAAGTGTAATAAGTCACACAGAAAAGGACACTTCTCATAAGGTGTCACTTATAGAGGGAATGTAAAAACCGTTACACTTGAACTGAATTACAAAACAGAACAGAGTCACACATGCAGAAAACACACTATGGCTGCTTAACGGGAAAGGTGAGGTGGGGTGATACATAAAACAAGAGCTTCAAATTAGCTCAGATACCGTTCCATAAACCCAATATGTAATAGACAAGACCTACTCCTTGCTCAGAGAACTGGACTCAACACGCCCGATTCACCGCACCAGAATATATCTGACTAGTAATAATCTTAAAACCTATGTATTGATATCTCTCTGTTAGTGTGTCAAGTGGGTGTAAAGCGGCATAAACACAGCCGTGAAAAGCAGCTAAACCCCATTATAAAAATAAATTACTTTTAAAAACCCATGAAACAAAGACAGGGAAAGAGAGAGAAATTCTTACACAATTCGTTCAGGGGCTGTGATGCAACCTGGATTGACCATATCTAGACCCACAGCTGGATGAGACATAAGGGTGGACACTCTTGGGGCTGAGAGGTTTGGTGAGGTTGGGTGAGCAAACGCAGACCCTTTAAAGTAATACTGCGTGCTACCCATCGCATGGGTCCCAAATCTCCAGTTTCAAGGGCATCTTCCTACATCGAAAACATGCATGAGAAACCCAGAAGATGGTACACCGTGTGATGGGGAAAGGTTTCTAAAACGCACCTCATTTCTCATCTCCTTGTGCTCGGGTTCGCCATTCCAGCCACTTTACTAGCAATCTCCCCACTTGGAGCATCAGCACCTTTAACCTCCTGTTCCGTACAGTTTGCAATTTGTCCTGAGGATGAACGGGAAGACGGGGAACCAATGAGAGACTAGCTCTTGGTGTTGGGACAGGCACAGGTCACTCTATTTTCCCATCAGGAAGAAGAATTAACCACAGGCTCAGCCTGACCCCGGAACCAGAACAGGGCCTGAAGCCATCCTGCGCTTTTGCAGCCAGCTCCCACAAAAGCGACTTGTAAAATGGAGCTTCAGGGCACTGCAATTCACAAACCTGCAGAGTTATAAATGATAACTCTCGTCCACAAATATATTGAGGGAAGGCAAAGAAGAGGATTTGAAATCAAGGCAGAATTGCAGGAAACAGATTTCAGGAGGTAGATTCGAATCGCCTTTAAAGCACATGAAAAGCGGCAAAACGTTGACAATGATGCCCTTGGCCAAAAAGGGCGTATGCGTTTTTTCCTGAATATATTCAGGAAAAAACGCATACGCCCTTTTTGGCCAACCAAGCAACCTGGAAAGGCAAATCAGCGCTACAAAAAGTCTCGCTTCCCATCGGTCAAAAGGGCCATGCTGAAAAAAGGGTCAAAACCAGAAATGCAGGACAGGCCATGGAGAAATGGGAGCCTTGCTACACTGATGGGCGGGATGTAAATTGCCAACAGCCACTCTGGAGAAGTGTACGGTGTGTCCTGAAACATCTAAAAAACAAAGCTTAGAGAGCATAGGGCACTTCCACGCATGGGGGGAAAAAGTGGGAAAATTGAAAATCAGCAAGACACAAGCACCCCAAAGTTTAGGGCTGCTCTGTTGACAAGGACCTCCACTTCATTCCACCTTAAATATCCCAGGAAAGCGAAAAATGGATAAAAAAGTTGTGGTCCTTATGTACAATGGAATATCACTCAGCCATGAAATCAATGTCATAAGGCTAGTAGCAGCATGATGAGTGGATTTAGGTAAGACGATTCTAAGTGAAATAAGTCACACAGAAAAGGACACTTCTCATAAGGTGTCACTTATAGAGGGAATGTAAAAACCGTTACACTTGAACTGAATTACAAAACAGAACAGAGTCACACATGCAGAAAACACACTATGGCTGCTTAACGGGAAAGGTGAGGTGGGGTGATACATAAAACAAGAGCTTCAAATTAGCTCAGATACCGTTCCATAAACCCAATATGTAATAGACAACACCTACTCCTTGCTCAGAGAACTGGACTCAACACGCCCGATTCACCGCACCAGAATATATCTGACTAGTAATAATCTTAAAACCTATGTATTGATATCTCTCTGTTAGTGTGTCAAGTGGGTGTAAAGCGGCATAAACACAGCCGTGAAAAGCAGCTAAACCCCATTATAAAAATAAATTACTTTTCAAAACCCATGAAACAAAGACAGGGAAAGAGAGAGAAATTCTTACACAATTCGTTCAGGGGCTGTGATGCAACCTTGATTAACCATATCTAGACCCACAGCTGGATGAGACATAAGGGTGGACACTCTTGGGGCTGAGAGGTTTGGTGAGGTTGGGTGAGCAAACGCAGACCCTTTAAAGTAATACTGCGTGCTACCCATCACATGGGTCCCAAATCTCCAGGTTCAAGGGCATCTTCCTACATCGAAAACATGCATGAGAAACCCAGAAGATGGTACACCGTGTGATGGGTACAGGTTTCTAAAACGCACCTCATTTCTCATCTCCTTGTGCTCGGGTTCGCCATTCCAGCCACTTTACTAGCAATCTCCCTACTTGGAGCATCAGCACCTTTAACCTCCTGTTCCGTACAGGTTGCAATTTGTCCTGAGGATGAACGGGAAGACGGGGAACCAATGAGAGACTAGCTCTTGGTGTTGGGACAGGCACAGGTCACTCTATTTTCCCATCAGGAAGAAGAATTAACCACAGGCTCAGCCTGCCCCCCGGAACCAGAACAGGGCCTGAAGCCATCCTGCGCTTTTGCGGCCAGCTCCCAAAAAAGCGACTTGTAAAATGGAGCTTCAGGGCACTGCAATTCACAAACCTGCAGAGTTATAAATGATAACTCTCGTCCACAAATATATTGAGGGAAGGCAAAGAAGAGGATTTGAAATCAAGGCAGAATTGCAGGAAACAGATTTCAGGAGGTAGATTCGAATCGCCTTTAAAGCACATGAAAAGCGGCAAAACGTTGACAATGATGCCCTTGGCCAAAAAGGGCGTATGCGTTTTTTCCTGAATATATTCAGGAAAAAACGCATACGCCCTTTTTGGCCAACCAAGCAACCTGGAAAGGCAAATCAGCGCTACAAAGTAGTCTCGCTTCCCATCGGTCAAAAGGGCCATGCTGAAAAAAGTGTCAAAAAAAGAAATGCAGGACAGGCCATGGAGAAATGGGACCCTGGCTACACTGATGGGCGGGATGTAAATTGCCAACAGCCACTCTGGAGAAGTGTACGGTGTGTCCTGAAACATCTAAAAAACACAGCTTAGAGAGCATAGGGCACTTCCACGCATGGGGGTATAAAGTGGGAAAATTAAAAATCAGCAAGACACAAGCACCCCTAAGTTTAGGGATGCTCTGTTGACAAGGACCTCCACTTCATTCCACCTTAAATATCCCAGGAAAGCGAAAAATGGATAAAAAATTTGAGGTCCATATGTACAATGGAATATCACTCAGCCATGAAATCAATGTCATAAGGCTAGTAGCAGCATGATGAGTGGATTTAGGTACGACGATTCTCAGTGAAATAAGTCACACAGAAAAGGACACTTCTCATAAGGTGTCACTTATAGAGGGAATGTAAAATCCGTTACACTTGAACTGAATTACAAAACAGAACAGAGTCACACATGCAGAAAACACACTATGGCTGCTTAACGGGAAAGGTGAGGTGGGGTGATCCATAAAACAAGAGTTTCAAATTAGCTCAGATACCGTTCCATAAACCCAATATGTAACAGACAAGACCTACTCCTTGCTCAGAGAACTGGACTCAACACGCCCGATTCACCGCACAAGAATATATCTGACTAGTAATAATCTTAAAACCTATGTATTGATATCTCTCTGTTAGTGTGTCAAGTGGGTGTAAAGCGGCATAAACACAGCCGTGAAAAGCAGCTAAACCCCATTATAAAAATAAATTACTTTTCAAAACCCATGAAACAAAGACAGGGAAAGAGAGAAATTCTTACACAATTCGTTCAGGGGCTGTGATGCAACCTGGATTGACCATATCTAGACCCACAGCTGGATGAGACATAAGGGTGGACACTCTTGGGGCTGAGAGGTTTGGTGAGGTTGGGTGAGCAAACGCAGACCCTTTAAAGTAATACTGCGTGCTACCCATCGCATGGGTCCCAAATCTCCAGGTTCAAGGGCATCTTCCTACATCGAAAACATGCATGAGAAACCCAGAAGATGGTACACCGTGTGATGGGGAAAGGTTTCTAAAACGCACCTCATTTCTCATCTCCTTGTGCTCGGGTTCGCCATTCCAGCCACTTTACTAGCAATCTCCCTACTTGGAGCATCAGCACCTTTAACCTCCTGTTCCGTACAGGTTGCAATTTGTCCTGAGGATGAACGGGAAGACGGGGAACCAATGAGAGACTAGCTCTTGGTGTTGGGACAGGCACAGGTCACTCTATTTTCCCATCAGGAAGAAGAATTAACCACAGGCTCAGCCTGCCCCCCGGAACCAGAACAGGGCCTGAAGCCATCCTGAGCTTTTGCGGCCAGCTCCCCAAAAAGCTACTTGTAAAATGGAGCTTCAGGGCACTGCAATTCACAAACCTGCAGAGTTATAAATGATAACTCTCGTCCACAAATATATTGAGGGAAGGCAAAGAAGAGGATTTGAAATCAAGGCAGAATTGCAGGAAACAGATTTCAGGAGGTAGATCCGAATCGCCTTTAAAGCACATGAAAAGCGGCAAAACGTTGACAATGATGCCCTTGGCCAAAAAGGGCGTATGCGTTTTTTCCTGAATATATTCAGGAAAAAACGCATACGCCCTTTTTGGCCAACCAAGCAACCTGGAAAGGCAAATCAGCGCTACAAAAAGTCTCGCTTCCCATCGGTCAAAAGGGCCATGCTGAAAAAAGGGTCAAAACCAGAAATGCAGGACAGGCCATGGAGAAATGGGAGCCTTGCTACACTGATGGGCGGGATGTAAATTGCCAACAGCCACTCTGGAGAAGTGTACGGTGTGTCCTGAAACATCTAAAAAACAAAGCTTAGAGAGCATAGGGCACTTCCACGCATGGGGGGAAAAAGTGGGAAAATTGAAAATCAGCAAGACACAAGCACCCCAAAGTTTAGGGCTGCTCTGTTGACAAGGACCTCCACTTCATTCCACCTTAAATATCCCAGGAAAGCGAAAAATGGATAAAAAAGTTGTGGTCCTTATGTACAATGGAATATCACTCAGCCATGAAATCAATGTCATAAGGCTAGTAGCAGCATGATGAGTGGATTTAGGTAAGACGATTCTAAGTGAAATAAGTCACACAGAAAAGGACACTTCTCATAAGGTGTCACTTATAGAGGGAATGTAAAAACCGTTACACTTGAACTGAATTACAAAACAGAACAGAGTCACACATGCAGAAAACACACTATGGCTGCTTAACGGGAAAGGTGAGGTGGGGTGATACATAAAACAAGAGCTTCAAATTAGCTCAGATACCGTTCCATAAACCCAATATGTAATAGACAACACCTACTCCTTGCTCAGAGAACTGGACTCAACACGCCCGATTCACCGCACCAGAATATATCTGACTAGTAATAATCTTAAAACCTATGTATTGATATCTCTCTGTTAGTGTGTCAAGTGGGTGTAAAGCGGCATAAACACAGCCGTGAAAAGCAGCTAAACCCCATTATAAAAATAAATTACTTTTCAAAACCCATGAAACAAAGACAGGGAAAGAGAGAGAAATTCTTACACAATTCGTTCAGGGGCTGTGATGCAACCTTGATTAACCATATCTAGACCCACAGCTGGATGAGACATAAGGGTGGACACTCTTGGGGCTGAGAGGTTTGGTGAGGTTGGGTGAGCAAACGCAGACCCTTTAAAGTAATACTGCGTGCTACCCATCACATGGGTCCCAAATCTCCAGGTTCAAGGGCATCTTCCTACATCGAAAACATGCATGAGAAACCCAGAAGATGGTACACCGTGTGATGGGTACAGGTTTCTAAAACGCACCTCATTTCTCATCTCCTTGTGCTCGGGTTCGCCATTCCAGCCACTTTACTAGCAATCTCCCTACTTGGAGCATCAGCACCTTTAACCTCCTGTTCCGTACAGGTTGCAATTTGTCCTGAGGATGAACGGGAAGACGGGGAACCAATGAGAGACTAGCTCTTGGTGTTGGGACAGGCACAGGTCACTCTATTTTCCCATCAGGAAGAAGAATTAACCACAGGCTCAGCCTGCCCCCCGGAACCAGAACAGGGCCTGAAGCCATCCTGCGCTTTTGCGGCCAGCTCCCAAAAAAGCGACTTGTAAAATGGAGCTTCAGGGCACTGCAATTCACAAACCTGCAGAGTTATAAATGATAACTCTCGTCCACAAATATATTGAGGGAAGGCAAAGAAGAGGATTTGAAATCAAGGCAGAATTGCAGGAAACAGATTTCAGGAGGTAGATTCGAATCGCCTTTAAAGCACATGAAAAGCGGCAAAACGTTGACAATGATGCCCTTGGCCAAAAAGGGCGTATGCGTTTTTTCCTGAATATATTCAGGAAAAAACGCATACGCCCTTTTTGGCCAACCAAGCAACCTGGAAAGGCAAATCAGCGCTACAAAGTAGTCTCGCTTCCCATCGGTCAAAAGGGCCATGCTGAAAAAAGTGTCAAAAAAAGAAATGCAGGACAGGCCATGGAGAAATGGGACCCTGGCTACACTGATGGGCGGGATGTAAATTGCCAACAGCCACTCTGGAGAAGTGTACGGTGTGTCCTGAAACATCTAAAAAACACAGCTTAGAGAGCATAGGGCACTTCCACGCATGGGGGTATAAAGTGGGAAAATTAAAAATCAGCAAGACACAAGCACCCCTAAGTTTAGGGATGCTCTGTTGACAAGGACCTCCACTTCATTCCACCTTAAATATCCCAGGAAAGCGAAAAATGGATAAAAAATTTGAGGTCCATATGTACAATGGAATATCACTCAGCCATGAAATCAATGTCATAAGGCTAGTAGCAGCATGATGAGTGGATTTAGGTACGACGATTCTCAGTGAAATAAGTCACACAGAAAAGGACACTTCTCATAAGGTGTCACTTATAGAGGGAATGTAAAATCCGTTACACTTGAACTGAATTACAAAACAGAACAGAGTCACACATGCAGAAAACACACTATGGCTGCTTAACGGGAAAGGTGAGGTGGGGTGATCCATAAAACAAGAGTTTCAAATTAGCTCAGATACCGTTCCATAAACCCAATATGTAACAGACAAGACCTACTCCTTGCTCAGAGAACTGGACTCAACACGCCCGATTCACCGCACAAGAATATATCTGACTAGTAATAATCTTAAAACCTATGTATTGATATCTCTCTGTTAGTGTGTCAAGTGGGTGTAAAGCGGCATAAACACAGCCGTGAAAAGCAGCTAAACCCCATTATAAAAATAAATTACTTTTCAAAACCCATGAAACAAAGACAGGGAAAGAGAGAAATTCTTACACAATTCGTTCAGGGGCTGTGATGCAACCTGGATTGACCATATCTAGACCCACAGCTGGATGAGACATAAGGGTGGACACTCTTGGGGCTGAGAGGTTTGGTGAGGTTGGGTGAGCAAACGCAGACCCTTTAAAGTAATACTGCGTGCTACCCATCGCATGGGTCCCAAATCTCCAGGTTCAAGGGCATCTTCCTACATCGAAAACATGCATGAGAAACCCAGAAGATGGTACACCGTGTGATGGGGAAAGGTTTCTAAAACGCACCTCATTTCTCATCTCCTTGTGCTCGGGTTCGCCATTCCAGCCACTTTACTAGCAATCTCCCTACTTGGAGCATCAGCACCTTTAACCTCCTGTTCCATACAGGTTGCAATTTGTCCTGAGGATGAACGGGAAGACGGGGAACCAATGAGAGACTAGCTCTTGGTGTTGGGACAGGCACAGGTCACTCTATTTTCCCATCAGGAAGAAGAATTAACCACAGGCTCAGCCTGCCCCCCGGAACCAGAACAGGGCCTGAAGCCATCCTGAGCTTTTGCGGCCAGCTCCCCAAAAAGCTACTTGTAAAATGGAGCTTCAGGGCACTGCAATTCACAAACCTGCAGAGTTATAAATGATAACTCTCGTCCACAAATATATTGAGGGAAGGCAAAGTAGAGGATTTGAAATCAAGGCAGAATTGCAGGAAACAGATTTCAGGAGGTAGATTCGAATCGCCTTTAAAGCACATGAAAAGCGGCAAAACGTTGACAATGATGCACTTGGCCAAAAAGGGCGTATGCGTTTTTTCCTGAATATATTCAAGAAAAAACGCATACGCCCTTTTTGGCCAACCAAGCAACATGGAAAGGCAAATCAGCGCTACAAAGAAGTCTCGCTTCCCATCGGTCAAAAGGGCCATGCCGAAAAAAGTGTCAAAACCAGAAATGCAGGACAGGCCATGGAGAAATGGGAGCCTTGCTACACTGATGGGTGGGATGTAAATTGCCAACAGCCACTCTGGAGAAGTGTACGGTGTGTCCTGAAACATCTAAAAAACACAGCTTAGAGAGCATAGGGCACTTCCACGCATGGGGGGATAAAGTGGGAAAATTGAAAATCAGCAAGACACAAGCACCCCAAAGTTTAGGGCTGCTCTGTTGACAAGGACCTCCACTTCATTCCACCTTAAATATCCCAGGAAAGCGAAAAATGGATAAAAAAGTTGTGGTCCTTATGTACAATGGAATATCACTCAGCCATGAAATCAATGTCATAAGTCTAGTAGCAGCATGATGAGTGGATTTAGGTAAGACGATTCTAAGTGAAATAAGTCACACAGAAAAGGACACTTCTCATAAGGTGTCACTTATAGAGGGAATGTAAAAACCGTTACACTTGAACTGAATTACAAAACAGAACAGAGTCACACATGCAGAAAACACACTATGGCTGCTTAACGGGAAAGGTGAGGTGGGGTGATCCATAAAACAAGAGTTTCAAATTAGCTCAGATACCGTTCCATAAACCCAATATGTAACAGACAAGACCTACTCCTTGCTCAGAGAACTGGACTCAACACGCCCGATTCACCGCACAAGAATATATCTGACTAGTAATAATCTTAAAACCTATGTATTGATATCTCTCTGTTAGTGTGTCAAGTGGGTGTAAAGCGGCATAAACACAGCCGTGAAAAGCAGCTAAACCCCATTATAAAAATAAATTACTTTTCAAAACCCATGAAACAAAGACAGGGAAAGAGAGAAATTCTTACACAATTCGTTCAGGGGCTGTGATGCAACCTGGATTGACCATATCTAGACCCACAGCTGGATGAGACATAAGGGTGGACACTCTTGGGGCTGAGAGGTTTGGTGAGGTTGGGTGAGCAAACGCAGACCCTTTAAAGTAATACTGCGTGCTACCCATCGCATGGGTCCCAAATCTCCAGGTTCAAGGGCATCTTCCTACATCGAAAACATGCATGAGAAACCCAGAAGATGGTACACCGTGTGATGGGGAAAGGTTTCTAAAACGCACCTCATTTCTCATCTCCTTGTGCTCGGGTTCGCCATTCCAGCCACTTTACTAGCAATCTCCCTACTTGGAGCATCAGCACCTTTAACCTCCTGTTCCGTACAGGTTGCAATTTGTCCTGAGGATGAACGGGAAGACGGGGAACCAATGAGAGACTAGCTCTTGGTGTTGGGACAGGCACAGGTCACTCTATTTTCCCATCAGGAAGAAGAATTAACCACAGGCTCAGCCTGCCCCCCGGAACCAGAACAGGGCCTGAAGCCATCCTGAGCTTTTGCGGCCAGCTCCCCAAAAAGCTACTTGTAAAATGGAGCATCAGGGCACTGCAATTCACAAACCTGCAGAGTTATAAATGATAACTCTCGTCCACAAATATATTGAGGGAAGGCAAAGAAGAGGATTTGAAATCAAGGCAGAATTGCAGGAAACAGATTTCAGGAGGTAGATTCGAATCGCCTTTAAAGCACATGAAAAGCGGCAAAACGTTGACAATGATGCCCTTGGCCAAAAAGGGCGTATGCGTTTTTTCCTGAATATATTCAAGAAAAAACGCATACGCCCTTTTTGGCCAACCAAGCAACCTGGAAAGGCAAATCAGCGCTACAAAGAAGTCTCGCTTCCCATCGGTCAAAAGGGCCATGCGGAAAAAAGTGTCAAAACCAGAAAGGCAGGACAGGCCATGGAGAAATGGGAGCCTTGCTACACTGATGGGCGGGATGTAAATTGCCAACAGCCACTCTGGAGAAGTGTACGGTGTGTCCTGAAACATCTAAAAAACACAGCTTAGAGAGCATAGGGCACTTCCACGCATGGGGGGATAAAGTGGGAAAATTGAAAATCAGCAAGACACAAGCACCCCAAAGTTTAGGGCTGCTCTGTTGACATGGACCTCCACTTCATTCCACCTTAAATATCCCAGGAAAGCGAAAAATGGATAAAAAAGTTGTGGTCCTTATGTACAATGGAATATCACTCAGCCATGAAATCAATGTCATAAGGCTAGTAGCAGCATGATGAGTGGATTTAGGTAAGACGATTCTAAGTGAAATAAGTCACACAGAAAAGGACACTTCTCATAAGGTGTCACTTATAGAGGGAATGTAAAAACCATTACACTTGAACTGAATTACAAAACAGAACAGAGTCACACATGCAGAAAACACACTATGGCTGCTTAACGGGAAAGGTGAGGTGGGGTGATACATAAAACAAGAGCTTCAAATTAGCTCAGATACCGTTCCATAAACCCAATATGTAATAGACAAGACCTACTCCTTGCTCAGAGAACTGGACTCAACACGCCCGATTCACCGCACCAGAATATATCTGACTAGTAATAATCTTAAAACCTATGTATTGATATCTCTCTGTTAGTGTGTCAAGTGGGTGTAAAGCGGCATAAACACAGCCGTGAAAAGCAGCTAAACCCCATTATAAAAATAAATTACTTTTAAAAACCCATGAAACAAAGACAGGGAAAGAGAGAGAAATTCTTACACAATTCGTTCAGGGGCTGTGATGCAACCTGGATTGACCATATCTAGACCCACAGCTGGATGAGACATAAGGGTGGACACTCTTGGGGCTGAGAGGTTTGGTGAGGTTGGGTGAGCAAACGCAGACCCTTTAAAGTAATACTGCGTGCTACCCATCGCATGGGTCCCAAATCTCCAGGTTCAAGGGCATCTTCCTACATCGAAAACATGCATGAGAAACCCAGAAGATGGTACACCGTGTGATGGGGAAAGGTTTCTAAAACGCACTTCATTTCTCATCTCCTTGTGCTCGGGTTCGCCATTCCAGCCACTTTACTAGCAATCTCCCCACTTGGAGCATCAGCACCTTTAACCTCCTGTTCCGTACAGTGTGCAATTTGTCCTGAGGATGAACGGGAAGACGGGGAACCAATGAGAGACTAGCTCTTGGTGTTGGGACAGGCACAGGTCACTCTATTTTCCCATCAGGAAGAAGAATTAACCACAGGCTCAGCCTGCCCCCCGGAACCAGAACAGGGCCTGAAGCCATCCTGAGCTTTTGCGGCCAGCTCCCCAAAAAGCTACTTGTAAAATGGAGCTTCAGGGCACTGCAATTCACAAACCTGCAGAGTTATAAATGATAACTCTCGTCCACAAATATATTGAGGGAAGGCAAAGAAGAGGATTTGAAATCAAGGCAGAATTGCAGGAAACAGATTTCAGGAGGTAGATTCGAATCGCCTTTAAAGCACATGAAAAGCGGCAAAACGTTGACAATGATGCCCTTGGCCAAAAAGGGCGTATGCGTTTTTTCCTGAATATATTCAGGAAAAAACGCATACGCCCTTTTTGGCCAACCAAGCAACCTGGAAAGGCAAATCAGCGCTACAAAAAGTCTCGCTTCCCATCGGTCAAAAGGGCCATGCTGAAAAAAGTGTCAAAACCAGAAATGCAGGACAGGCCATGGAGAAATGGGAGCCTTGCTACACTGATGGGCGGGATGTAAATTGCCAACAGCCACTCTGGAGAAGTGTACGGTGTGTCCTGAAACATCTAAAAAACAAAGCTTAGAGAGCATAGGGCACTTCCACGCATGGGGGGAAAAAGTGGGAAAATTGAAAATCAGCAAGACACAAGCACCCCAAAGTTTAGGGCTGCTCTGTTGACAAGGACCTCCACTTCATTCCACCTTAAATATCCCAGGAAAGCGAAAAATGGATAAAAAAGTTGTGGTCCTTATGTACAATGGAATATCACTCAGCCATGAAATCAATGTCATAAGTCTAGTAGCAGCATGATGAGTGGATTTAGGTAAGACGATTCTAAGTGAAATAAGTCACACAGAAAAGGACACTTCTCATAAGGTGTCACTTATAGAGGGAATGTAAAAACCGTTACACTTGAACTGAATTACAAAACAGAACAGAGTCACACATGCAGAAAACACACTATGGCTGCTTAACGGGAAAGGTGAGGTGGGGTGATACATAAAACAAGAGTTTCAAATTACCTCAGATACCGTTCCATAAACCCAATATGTAATAGACAAGACCTACTCCTTGCTCAGAGAACTGGACTCAACACGCCCGATTCACCGCACAAGAATATATCTGACTAGTAATAATCTTAAAACCTATGTATTGATATCTCTCTGTTAGTGTGTCAAGTGGGTGTAAAGCGGCATAAACACAGCCGTGAAAAGCAGCTAAACCCCATTATAAAAATAAATTACTTTTAAAAACCCATGAAACAAAGACAGGGAAAGAGAGAGAAATTCTTACACAATTCGTTCAGGGGCTGTGATGCAACCTGGATTGACCATATCTAGACCCACAGCTGGATGAGACATAAGGGTGGACACTCTTGGGGCTGAGAGGTTTGGTGAGGTTGGGGGAGCAAACGCAGATCCTTTAAAGTAATACTGCGTGCTACCCATCGCATGGGTCCCAAATCTCCAGGTTCAAGGGCATCTTCCTACATCGAAAACATGCATGAGAAACCCAGAAGATGGTACACCGTGTGATGGGGAAAGGTTTCTAAATCGCACCTCATTTCTCATCTCCTTGTGCTCGGGTTCGCCATTCCAGCCACTTTACTAGCAATCTCCCTACTTGGAGCATCAGCACCTTTAACCTCCTGTTCCGTACAGGTTGCAATTTGACCTGAGGATGAACGGGAAGACGGGGAACCAATGAGAGACTAGCTCTTGGTGTTGGGACAGGCACAGGTCACTCTATTTTCCCATCAGGAAGAAGAATTAACCACAGGCTCAGCCTGCCCCCCGGAACCAGAACAGGGCCTGAAGCCATCCTGCGCTTTTGCGGCCAGCTCCCAAAAAAGCGACTTGTAAAATGGAGCTTCAGGGCACTGCAATTCACAAACCTGCAGAGTTATAAATGATAACTCTCGTCCACAAATATATTGAGGGAAGGCAAAGAAGAGGATTTGAAATCAAGGCAGAATTGCAGGAAACAGATTTCAGGAGGTAGATTCGAATCGCCTTTAAAGCACATGAAAAGCGGCAAAACGTTGACAATGATGCCCTTGGCCAAAAAGGGCGTATGCGTTTTTTCCTGAATATATTTAGGAAAAAACGCATACGCCCTTTTTGGCCAACCAAGCAACCTGGAAAGGCAAATCAGCGCTACAAAGTAGTCTCGCTTCCCATCGGTCAAAAGGGTCATGCTGAAAAAAGTGTCAAAAAAAGAAATGCAGGACAGGCCATGGAGAAATGGGACCCTGGCTACACTGATGGGCGGGATGTAAATTGCCAACAGCCACTCTGGAGAAGTGTACGGTGTGTCCTGAAACATCTAAAAAACACAGCTTAGAGAGCATAGGGCACTTCCACGCATGGGGGTATAAAGTGGGAAAATTAAAAATCAGCAAGACACAAGCACCCCTAAGTTTAGGGATGCTCTGTTGACAAGGACCTCCACTTCATTCCACCTTAAATATCCCAGGAAAGCGAAAAATGGATAAAAAATTTGAGGTCCATATGTACAATGGAATATCACTCAGCCATGAAATCAATGTCATAAGGCTAGTAGCAGCATGATGAGTGGATTTAGGTACGACGATTCTCAGTGAAATAAGTCACACAGAAAAGGACACTTCTCATAAGGTGTCACTTATAGAGGGAATGTAAAATCCGTTACACTTGAACTGAATTACAAAACAGAACAGAGTCACACATGCAGAAAACACACTATGGCTGCTTAACGGGAAAGGTGAGGTGGGGTGATCCATAAAACAAGAGCTTCAAATTAGCTCAGATACCGTTCCATAAACCCAATATGTAACAGACAAGACCTACTCCTTGCTCAGAGAACTGGACTCAACACGCCCGATTCACCGCACAAGAATATATCTGACTAGTAATAATCTTAAAACCTATGTATTGATATCTCTCTGTTAGTGTGTCAAGTGGGTGTAAAGCGGCATAAACACAGCCGTGAAAAGCAGCTAAACCCCATTATAAAAATAAATTACTTTTCAAAACCCATGAAACAAAGACAGGGAAAGAGAGAAATTCTTACACAATTCGTTCAGGGGCTGTGATGCAACCTGGATTGACCATATCTAGACCCACAGCTGGATGAGACATAAGGGTGGACACTCTTGGGGCTGAGAGGTTTGGTGAGGTTGGGGGGGCAAACGCAGATCCTTTAAAGTAATACTGCGTGCTACCCATCGCATGGATCCCAAATCTCCAGGTTCAAGGGCATCTTCCTACATCGAAAACATGCATGAGAAACCCAGAAGATGGTACACCGTGTGATGGGGAAAGGTTTCTAAAACGCACCTCATTTCTCATCTCCTTGTGCTCGGGTTCGCCATTCCAGCCACTTTACTAAGAATCTCCCCACTTGGAGCATCAGCACCTTTAACCTCCTGTTCCGTACAGGTTGCAATTTGTCCTGAGGATGAACGGGAAGACGGGGAACCAATGAGAGACTAGCTCTTGGTGTTGTGACAGGCACAGGTCACTCTATTTTCCCATCAGGAAGAAGAATTAACCACAGGCTCAGCCTGCCCCCCGGAACCAGAACAGGGCCTGAAGCCATCCTGCGCTTTTGCGGCCAGCTCCCCAAAAAGCGACTTGTAAAATGGAGCTTCACGGCACTGCAATTCACAAACCTGCAGAGTTATAAATGATAACTCTCGTCCACAAATATATTGAGGGAAGGCAAAGAAGAGGATTTGAAATCAAGGCAGAATTGCAGGAAACAGATTTCAGAAGGTAGATTCGAATCGCCTTTAAAGCACATGAAAAGCGGCAAAACGTTGACAATGATGCCCTTGGCCAAAAAGGGCGTATGCGTTTTTTCCTGAATATATTCAAGAAAAAACGCATACGCCCTTTTTGGCCAACCAAGCAACCTGGAAAGGCAAATCAGCGCTACAAAGAAGTCTCGCTTCCCATCGGTCAAAAGGGCCATGCGGAAAAAAGTGTCAAAACCAGAAATGCAGGACAGGCCATGGAGAAATGGGAGCCTTGCTACACTGATGGGCGGGATGTAAATTGCCAACAGCCACTCTGGAGAAGTGTACGGTGTGTCCTGAAACATCTAAAAAACACAGCTTAGAGAGCATAGGGCACTTCCACGCATGGGGGGATAAAGTGGGAAAATTGAAAATCAGCAAGACACAAGCACCCCAAAGTTTAGGGCTGCTCTGTTGACATGGACCTCCACTTCATTCCACCTTAAATATCCCAGGAAAGCGAAAAATGGATAAAAAAGTTGTGGTCCTTATGTACAATGGAATATCACTCAGCCATGAAATCAATGTCATAAGGCTAGTAGCAGCATGATGAGTGGATTTAGGTAAGACGATTCTAAGTGAAATAAGTCACACAGAAAAGGACACTTCTCATAAGGTGTCACTTATAGAGGGAATGTAAAAACCATTGCACTTGAACTGAATTACAAAACAGAACAGAGTCACACATGCAGAAAACACACTATGGCTGCTTAACGGGAAAGGTGAGGTGGGGTGATACATAAAACAAGAGTTTCAAATTACCTCAGATACCGTTCCATAAACCCAATATGTAATAGACAAGACCTACTCCTTGCTCAGAGAACTGGACTCAACACGCCCGATTCACCGCACAAGAATATATCTGACTAGTAATAATCTTAAAACCTATGTATTGATATCTCTCTGTTAGTGTGTCAAGTGGGTGTAAAGCGGCATAAACACAGCCGTGAAAAGCAGCTAAACCCCATTATAAAAATAAATTACTTTTAAAAACCCATGAAACAAAGACAGGGAAAGACAGAGAAATTCTTACACAATTCGTTCAGGGGCTGTGATGCAACCTGGATTGACCATATCTAGACCCACAGCTGGATGAGACATAAGGGTGGACACTCTTGGGGCTGAGAGGTTTGGTGAGGTTGGGGGAGCAAACGCAGATCCTTTAAAGTAATACTGCGTGCTACCCATCGCATGGGTCCCAAATCTCCAGGTTCAAGGGCATCTTCCTACATCGAAAACATGCATGAGAAACCCAGAAGATGGTACACCGTGTGATGGGGAAAGGTTTCTAAATCGCACCTCATTTCTCATCTCCTTGTGCTCGGGTTCGCCATTCCAGCCACTTTACTAGCAATCTCCCTACTTGGAGCATCAGCACCTTTAACCTCCTGTTCCGTACAGGTTGCAATTTGACCTGAGGATGAACGGGAAGACGGGGAACCAATGAGAGACTAGCTCTTGGTGTTGGGACAGGCACAGGTCACTCTATTTTCCCATCAGGAAGAAGAATTAACCACAGGCTCAGCCTGCCCCCCGGAACCAGAACAGGGCCTGAAGCCATCCTGCGCTTTTGCGGCCAGCTCCCAAAAAAGCGACTTGTAAAATGGAGCTTCAGGGCACTGCAATTCACAAACCTGCAGAGTTATAAATGATAACTCTCGTCCACAAATATATTGAGGGAAGGCAAAGAAGAGGATTTGAAATCAAGGCAGAATTGCAGGAAACAGATTTCAGGAGGTAGATTCGAATCGCCTTTAAAGCACATGAAAAGCGGCAAAACGTTGACAATGATGCCCTTGGCCAAAAAGGGCGTATGCGTTTTTTCCTGAATATATTTAGGAAAAAACGCATACGCCCTTTTTGGCCAACCAAGCAACCTGGAAAGGCAAATCAGCGCTACAAAGTAGTCTCGCTTCCCATCGGTCAAAAGGGTCATGCTGAAAAAAGTGTCAAAAAAAGAAATGCAGGACAGGCCATGGAGAAATGGGACCCTGGCTACACTGATGGGCGGGATGTAAATTGCCAACAGCCACTCTGGAGAAGTGTACGGTGTGTCCTGAAACATCTAAAAAACACAGCTTAGAGAGCATAGGGCACTTCCACGCATGGGGGTATAAAGTGGGAAAATTAAAAATCAGCAAGACACAAGCACCCCTAAGTTTAGGGATGCTCTGTTGACAAGGACCTCCACTTCATTCCACCTTAAATATCCCAGGAAAGCGAAAAATGGATAAAAAATTTGAGGTCCATATGTACAATGGAATATCACTCAGCCATGAAATCAATGTCATAAGGCTAGTAGCAGCATGATGAGTGGATTTAGGTACGACGATTCTCAGTGAAATAAGTCACACAGAAAAGGACACTTCTCATAAGGTGTCACTTATAGAGGGAATGTAAAATCCGTTACACTTGAACTGAATTACAAAACAGAACAGAGTCACACATGCAGAAAACACACTATGGCTGCTTAACGGGAAAGGTGAGGTGGGGTGATCCATAAAACAAGAGCTTCAAATTAGCTCAGATACCGTTCCATAAACCCAATATGTAACAGACAAGACCTACTCCTTGCTCAGAGAACTGGACTCAACACGCCCGATTCACCGCACAAGAATATATCTGACTAGTAATAATCTTAAAACCTATGTATTGATATCTCTCTGTTAGTGTGTCAAGTGGGTGTAAAGCGGCATAAACACAGCCGTGAAAAGCAGCTAAACCCCATTATAAAAATAAATTACTTTTAAAAACCCATGAAACAAAGACAGGGAAAGAGAGAGAAATTCTTACACAATTCGTTCAGGGGCTGTGATGCAACCTGGATTGACCATATCTAGACCCACAGCTGGATGAGACATAAGGGTGGACACTCTTGGGGCTGAGAGGTTTGGTGAGGTTGGGTGAGCAAACGCAGACCCTTTAAAGTAATACTGCGTGCTACCCATCGCATGGGTCCCAAATCTCCAGGTTCAAGGGCATCTTCCTACATCGAAAACATGCATGAGAAACCCAGAAGATGTTACACCGTGTGATGGGGAAAGATTTCTAAAACGCACCTCATTTCTCATCTCCTTGTGCTCGGGTTCGCCATTCCAGTCACTTTACTAGCAATCTCCCTACTTGGAGCATCAGCACCTTTAACCTCCTGTTCCGTAGAGGTTGCAATTTGTCCTGAGGATGAACGGGAAGACGGGGAACCAATGAGAGACTAGCTCTTGGTGTTGGGACAGGTACAGGTCACTCTATTTTCCCATCAGGAAGAAGAATTAACCACAGGCTCAGCCTGCCCCCCGGAACCAGAACAGGGCCTGAAGCGATCCTGCGCTTTTGCGGCCAGCTCCCAAAAAAGCGACTTGTAAAATGGAGCTTCAGGGCACTGCAATTCACAAACCTGCAGAGTCATAAATGATAACTCTCGTCCACAAATATATTGAGGGAAGGCAAAGAAGAGGATTTGAAATCAAGGCAGAATTGCAGGAAACAGATTTCAGGAGGTAGATTCGAATCGCCTTTAAAGCACATGAAAAGCGGCAAAACGTTGACAATGATGCCCTTGGCCAAAAAGGGCGTATGCGTTTTTTCCTGAATATATTCAGGAAAAAACGCATACGCCCTTTTTGGCCAACCAAGCAACCTGGAAAGGCAAATCAGCGCTACAAAGAAGTCTCGCTTCCCATCGGTCAAAAGGGCCATGCCGAAAAAAGTGTCAAAACCAGAAATGCAGGACAGGCCATGGAGAAATGGGAGCTTTGCTACACTGATGGGCGGGATGTAAATTGCCAACAGCCACTCTGGAGAAGTGTACGGTGTGTCCTGAAACATCTAAAAAACACAGCTTAGAGAGCATAGGGCACTTCCACGCATGGGGGGATAAAGTGGGAAAATTGAAAATCAGCAAGACACAAGCACCCCAAAGTTTAGGGCTGCTCTGTTGACAAGGACCTCCACTTCATTCCACCTTAAATATCCCAGGAAAGCGAAAAATGGATAAAAAAGTTATGGTCCTTATGTACAATGGAATATCACTCAGCCATGAAATCAATGTCATAAGGCTAGTAGCAGCATGATGAGTGGATTTAGGTACGACGATTCTAAGTGAAATAAGTCACACAGAAAAGGACACTTCTCATAAGGTGTCACTTATAGAGGGAATGTAAAAACCGTTACACTTGAACTGAATTACAAAACAGAACAGAGTCACACATGCAGAAAACACACTATGGCTGCTTAACGGGAAAGGTGAGGTGGGGTGATACATAAAACAAGAGTTTCAAATTAGCTCAGATACCGTTCCATAAACCCAATATGTAATAGACAAGACCTACTCCTTGCTCAGAGAACTGGACTCAACACGCCCGATTCACCGCACAAGAATATATCTGACTAGTAATAATCTTAAAACCTATGTATTGATATCTCTCTGTTAGTGTGTCAAGTGGGTGTAAAGCGGCATAAACACAGCCGTGAAAAGCAGCTAAACCCCATTATAAAAATAAATTACTTTTAAAAACCCATGAAACAAAGACAGGGAAAGAGAGAGAAATTCTTACACAATTCGTTCAGGGGCTGTGATGCAACCTGGATTGACCATATCTAGACCCACAGCTGGATGAGACATAAGGGTGGACACTCTTGGGGCTGAGAGGTTTGGTGAGGTTGGGTGAGCAAACGCAGACCCTTTAAAGTAATACTGCGTGCTACCCATCGCATGGGTCCCAAATCTCCAGGTTCAAGGGCATCTTCCTATATCGAAAACATGCATGAGAAACCCAGAAGATGGTACACCGTGTGATGGGGAAAGGTTTCTAAAACGCACCTCATTTCTCATCTCCTTGTGCTCGGGTTCGCCATTCCAGCCACTTTACTAGCAATCTCCCTACTTGGAGCATCAGCACCTTTAACCTCCTGTTCCGTACAGGTTGCAATTTGTCCTGAGGATGAACGGGAAGACGGGAAACCAATGAGAGACTAGCTCTTGGTGTTGGGACAGGCACAGGTCACTCTATTTTCCCATCAGGAAGAAGAATTAACCACAGGCTCAGCCTGCCCCCCGGAACCAGAACAGGGCCTGAAGCCATCCTGCGCTTTTGCGGCCAGCTCCCAAAAAAGCGACTTGTAAAATGGAGCTTCAGGGCACTGCACTTCACAAACCTGCAGAGTTATAAATGATAACTCTCGTCCACAAATATATTGAGGGAAGGCAAAGAAGAGGATTTGAAATCAAGGGAGAATTGCAGGAAACAGATTTCAGGAGGTAGATTCGAATCGCCTTTAAAGCACATGAAAAGCGGCAAAACGTTGACAATGATGCCCTTGGCCAAAAAGGGCGTATGCGTTTTTTCCTGAATATATTCAGGAAAAAACGCATACGCCCTTTTTGGCCAACCAAGCAACCTGGAAAGGCAAATCAGCGCTACAAATAAGTCTCGCTTCCCATCGGTCAAAAGGGCCATGCTGAAAAAAGGGTCAAAACCAGAAATGCAGGACAGGCCATGGAGAAATGGGAGCCTTGCTACACTGATGGGCGGGATGTAAATTGCCAACAGCCACTCTGGAGAAGTGTACGGTGTGTCCTGAAACATCTAAAAAACACAGCTTAGAGAGCATAGGGCACTTCCACGCATGGGGAGATAAAGTGGGAAAATTGAAAATCAGCAAGACACAAGCACCCCAAAGTTTAGGGCTGCTATGTTGACAAGGACCTCCACTTCATTCCACCTT
Organism: Balaenoptera physalus; assembly: GCF_965194825.1. Lineage (NCBI taxonomy): Eukaryota > Metazoa > Chordata > Mammalia > Artiodactyla > Balaenopteridae > Balaenoptera > Balaenoptera physalus. Next base: position 1,040,954 of record NW_028126470.1, read on the forward strand.
AAATATCCCAGGAAAGCGAAAAATGGATAAAAAAGTTGTGGTTCTTATGTACAATGGAATATCACTCAGCCATGAAATCAATGTCATAAGGCTAGTAGCAGCATGATGAGTGGATTTAGGTAAGACGATTCTTAGTGAAATAAGTCACACAGAAAAGGACACTTCTCATAAGGTGTCACTTATAGAGGGAATGTAAAAACCGTTACACTTGAACTGAATTACAAAACAGAACAGAGTCACACATGCAGAAAACACACTATGGCTGCTTAACGCGAAAGGTGAGGTGGGGTGATACATAAAACAAGAGTTTCAAATTAGCTCAGATACCGTTCCATAAACCCAATATGTAATAGACAAGACCTACTCCTTGCTCAGAGAACTGGACTCAACACGCCCGATTCACCGCACAAGAATATATCTGACTAGTAATAATCTTAAAACCTATGTATTGATATCTCTCTGTTAGAGTGTCAAGTGGGTGTAAAGCGGCATAAACACAGCCGTGAAAAGCAGCTAAACCCCATTATAAAAATAAATTACTTTTAAAAACCCATGAAACAAAGACAGGGAAAGAGAGAGAAATTCTTACACAATTCGTTCAGGGGCTGTGATGCAACCTGGATTGACCATATCTAGACCCACAGCTGGATGAGACATAAGGGTGGACACTCTTGGGGCTGAGAGGTTTGGTGAGGTTGGGTGAGCAAACGCAGACCCTTTAAAGTAATACTGCGTGCTACCCATCGCATGGGTCCCAAATCTCCAGGTTCAAGGGCATCTTCCTACATCGAAAACATGCATGAGAAACCCAGAAGATGGTACACCGTGTGATGGGGAAAGGTTTCTAAAACGCACCTCATTTCTCATCTCCTTGTGCTCGGGTTCGCCATTCCAGCCACTTTACTAGCAATCTCCCTACTTGGAGCATCAGCACCTTTAACCTCCTGTTCCGTACAGGTTGCAATTTGTCCTGAGGATGAACGGGAAGACGGGAAACCAATGAGAGACTAGCTCTTGGTGTTGGGACAGGCACAGATCACTCTATTTTCCCATCAGGAAGAAGAATTAACCACAGGCTCAGCCTGCCCCCCGGAACCAGAACAGGGCCTGAAGCCATCCTGCGCTTTTGCGGCCAGCTCCCAAAAAAGCGACTTGTAAAATGGAGCTTCAGGGCACTGCAATTCACAAACCTGCAGAGTTATAAATGATAACTCTCGTCCACAAATATATTGAGGGAAGGCAAAGAAGAGGATTTGAAATCAAGGCAGAATTGCAGGAAACAGATTTCAGGAGGTAGATTCGAATCGCCTTTAAAGCACATGAAAAGCGGCAAAACGTTGACAATGATGCCCTTGGCCAAAAAGGGCGTATGCGTTTTTTCCTGAATATATTCAGGAAAAAACGCATACGCCCTTTTTGGCCAACCAAGCAACCTGGAAAGGCAAATCAGCGCTACAAAGAAGTCTCGCTTCCCATCGGTCAAAAGGGCCATGCCGAAAAAAGTGTCAAAACCAGAAATGCAGGACAGGCCATGGAGAAATGGGAGCCTTGCTACACTGATGGGCGGGATGTAAATTGCCAACAGCCACTCTGGAGAAGTGTACGGTGTGTCCTGAAACATCTAAAAAACACAGCTTAGAGAGCATAGGGCACTTCCACGCATGGGGGGATAAAGTGGGAAAATTGAAAATCAGCAAGACACAAGCACCCCAAAGTTTAGGGCTGCTCTGTTGACAAGGACCTCCACTTCATTCCACCTTAAATATCCCAGGAAAGCGAAAAATGGATAAAAAAGTTGTGGTCCTTATGTACAATGGAATATCACTCAGCCATGAAATCAATGTCATAAGGCTAGTAGCAGCATGATGAGTGGATTTAGGTAAGACGATTCTAAGTGAAATAAGTCACACAGAAAAGGACACTTCTCATAAGGTGTCACTTATAGAGGGAATGTAAAAACCGTTACACTTGAACTGAATTACAAAACAGAACAGAGTCACACATGCAGAAAACACAGTATGGCTGCTTAACGGGAAAGGTGAGGTGGGGTGATACATAAAACAAGAGTTTCAAATTAACTCAGATACCGTTCCATAAACCCAATATGTAATAGACAGGACCTACTCCTTGCTCAGAGAACTGGACTCAACACGCCCGATTCACCGCACAAGAATATATCTGACTAGTAATAATCTTAAAACCTATGTATTGATATCTCTCTGTTAGAGTGTCAAGTGGGTGTAAAGCGGCATAAACACAGCCGTGAAAAGCAGCTAAACCCCATTATAAAAATAAATTACTTTTAAAAACCCATGAAACAAAGACAGGGAAAGAGAGAGAAATTCTTACACAATTCGTTCAGGGGCTGTGATGCAACCTGGATTGACCATATCTAGACCCACAGCTGGATGAGACATAAGGGTGGACACTCTTGGGGCTGAGAGGTTTGGTGAGGTTGGGTGAGCAAACGCAGACCCTTTAAAGTAATACTGCGTGCTACCCATCGCATGGGTCCCAAATCTCCAGGTTCAAGGGCATCTTCCTACATCGAAAACATGCATGAGAAACCCAGAAGATGGTACACCGTGTGATGGGGAAAGGTTTCTAAAACGCACCTCATTTCTCATCTCCTTGTGCTCGGGTTCGCCATTCCAGCCACTTTACTAGCAATCTCCCTACTTGGAGCATCAGCACCTTTAACCTCCTGTTCCGTACAGGTTGCAATTTGTCCTGAGGATGAACGGGAAGACGGGAAACCAATGAGAGACTAGCTCTTGGTGTTGGGACAGGCACAGGTCACTCTATTTTCCCATCAGGAAGAAGAATTAACCACAGGCTCAGCCTGCCCCCCAGAACCAGAACAGGGCCTGAAGCCATCCTGCGCTTTTGCGGCCAGCTCCCAAAAAAGCGACTTGTAAAATGGAGCTTCAGGGCACTGCAATTCACAAACCTGCAGAGTTATAAATGATAACTCTCGTCCACAAATATATTGAGGGAAGGCAAAGAAGAGGATTTGAAATCAAGGCAGAATTGCAGGAAACAGATTTCAGGAGGTAGATTCGAATCGCCTTTAAAGCACATGAAAAGCGGCAAAACGTTGACAATGATGCCCTTGGCCAAAAAGGGCGTATGCGTTTTTTCCTGAATATATTCAGGAAAAAACGCATACGCCCTTTTTGGCCAACCAAGCAACCTGGAAAGGCAAATCAGCGCTACAAAGAAGTCTCGCTTCCCATCGGTCAAAAAGGGCCATGCCGAAAAAAGTGTCAAAACCAGAAATGCAGGACAGGCCATGGAGAAATGGGAGCCTTGCTACACTGATGGGCGGGATGTAAATTGCCAACAGCCACTCTGGAGAAGTGTACGGTGTGTCCTGAAACATCTAAAAAACACAGCTTAGAGAGCATAGGGCACTTCCACGCATGGGGAGATAAAGTGGGAAAATTGAAAATCAGCAAGACACAAGCACCCCAAAGTTTAGGGCTGCTCTGTTGACAAGGACCTCCACTTCATTCCACCTTAAATATCCCAGGAAAGCTAAAAATGGATAAAAAAGTTGTGGTCCTTATGTACAATGGAATATCACTCAGCCATGAAATCAATGTCATAAGGCTAGTAGCAGCATGATGAGTGGATTTAGGTAAGACGATTCTAAGTGAAATAAGTCACACAGAAAAGGACACTTCTCATAAGGTGTCACTTATAGAGGGAATGTAAAAACCGTTACACTTGAACTGAATTACAAAACAGAACAGAGTCACACATGCAGAAAACACACTATGGCTGCTTAACGCGAAAGGTGAGGTGGGGTGATACATAAAACAAGAGTTTCAAATTAGCTCAGATACCGTTCCATAAACCCAATATGTAATAGACAAGACCTACTCCTTGCTCAGAGAACTGGACTCAACACGCCCGATTCACCGCACAAGAATATATCTGACTAGTAATAATCTTAAAACCTATGTATTGATATCTCTCTGTTAGAGTGTCAAGTGGGTGTAAAGCGGCATAAACACAGCCGTGAAAAGCAGCTAAACCCCATTATAAAAATAAATTACTTTTAAAAACCCATGAAACAAAGACAGGGAAAGAGAGAGAAATTCTTACACAATTCGTTCAGGGGCTGTGATGCAACCTGGATTGACCATATCTAGACCCACAGCTGGATGAGACATAAGGGTGGACACTCTTGGGGCTGAGAGGTTTGGTGAGGTTGGGTGAGCAAACGCAGACCCTTTAAAGTAATACTGCGTGCTACCCATCGCATGGGTCCCAAATCTCCAGGTTCAAGGGCATCTTCCTACATCGAAAACATGCATGAGAAACCCAGAAGATGGTACACCGTGTGATGGGGAAAGGTTTCTAAAACGCACCTCATTTCTCATCTCCTTGTGCTCGGGTTCGCCATTCCAGCCACTTTACTAGCAATCTCCCTACTTGGAGCATCAGCACCTTTAACCTCCTGTTCCGTACAGGTTGCAATTTGTCCTGAGGATGAACGGGAAGACGGGAAACCAATGAGAGACTAGCTCTTGGTGTTGGGACAGGCACAGGTCACTCTATTTTCCCATCAGGAAGAAGAATTAACCACAGGCTCAGCCTGCCCCCCAGAACCAGAACAGGGCCTGAAGCCATCCTGCGCTTTTGCGGCCAGCTCCCAAAAAAGCGACTTGTAAAATGGAGCTTCAGGGCACTGCAATTCACAAACCTGCAGAGTTATAAATGATAACTCTCGTCCACAAATATATTGAGGGAAGGCAAAGAAGAGGATTTGAAATCAAGGCAGAATTGCAGGAAACAGATTTCAGGAGGTAGATTCGAATCGCCTTTAAAGCACATGAAAAGCGGCAAAACGTTGACAATGATGACCTTGGCCAAAAAGGGCGTATGCGTTTTTTCCTGAATATATTCAGGAAAAAACGCATACGCCCTTTTTGGCCAACCAAGCAACCTGGAAAGGCAAATCAGCGCTACAAATAAGTCTCGCTTCCCATCGGTCAAAAGGGCCATGCTGAAAAAAGGGTCAAAACCAGAAATGCAGGACAGGCCATGGAGAAATGGGAGCCTTGCTACACTGATGGGCGGGATGTAAATTGCCAACAGCCACTCTGGAGAAGTGTACGGTGTGTCCTGAAACATCTAAAAAACACAGCTTAGAGAGCATAGGGCACTTCCACGCATGGGGAGATAAAGTGGGAAAATTGAAAATCAGCAAGACACAAGCACCCCAAAGTTTAGGGCTGCTCTGTTGACAAGGACCTCCACTTCATTCCACCTTAAATATCCCAGGAAAGCGAAAAATGGATAAAAAAGTTGTGGTCCTTATGTACAATGGAATATCACTCAGCCATGAAATCAATGTCATAAGGCTAGTAGCAGCATGATGAGTGGATTTAGGTAAGACGATTCTAAGTGAAATAAGTCACACAGAAAAGGACACTTCTCATAAGGTGTCACTTATAGAGGGAATGTAAAAACCGTTACACTTGAACTGAATTACAAAACAGAACAGAGTCACACATGCAGAAAACACTATATGGCTGCTTAACGGGAAAGGTGAGGTGGGGTGATACATAAAACAAGAGCTTCAAATTAGCTCAGATACCGTTCCATAAACCCAATATGTAATAGACAAGACCTACTCCTTGCTCAGAGAACTGGACTCGACACGCCCGATTCACCGCACAAGAATATATCTGACTAGTAATAATCTTAAAACCTATGTATTGATATCTCTCTGTTAGTGTGTCAAGTGGGTGTAAAGCGGCATAAACACAGCCGTGAAAAGCAGCTAAACCCCATTATAAAAATAAATTACTTTTAAAAACCCATGAAACAAAGACAGGGAAAGAGAGAGAAATTCTTACACAATTCGTTCAGGGGCTGTGATGCAACCTGGATTGACCATATCTAGACCCACAGCTGGATGAGACATAAGGGTGGACACTCTTGGGGCTGAGAGGTTTGGTGAGGTTGGGTGAGCAAACGCAGACCCTTTAAAGTAATACTGCGTGCTACCCATCGCATGGGTCCCAAATCTCCAGGTTCAAGGGCATCTTCCTACATCGAAAACATGCATGAGAAACCCAGAAGATGGTACACCGTGTGATGGGGAAAGGTTTCTAAAACGCACCTCATTTCTCATCTCCTTGTGCTCGGGTTCGCCATTCCAGCCACTTTACTAGCAATCTCCCTACTTGGAGCATCAGCACCTTTAACCTCCTGTTCCGTACAGGTTGCAATTTGTCCTGAGGATGAACGGGAAGACGGGAAACCAATGAGAGACTAGCTCTTGGTGTTGGGACAGGCACAGATCACTCTATTTTCCCATCAGGAAGAAGAATTAACCACAGGCTCAGCCTGCCCCCCGGAACCAGAACAGGGCCTGAAGCCATCCTGCGCTTTTGCGGCCAGCTCCCAAAAAAGCGACTTGTAAAATGGAGCTTCAGGGCACTGCAATTCACAAACCTGCAGAGTTATAAATGATAACTCTCGTCCACAAATATATTGAGGGAAGGCAAAGAAGAGGATTTGAAATCAAGGCAGAATTGCAGGAAACAGATTTCAGGAGGTAGATTCGAATCGCCTTTAAAGCACATGAAAAGCGGCAAAACGTTGACAATGATGCCCTTGGCCAAAAAGGGCGTATGCGTTTTTTCCTGAATATATTCAGGAAAAAACGCATACGCCCTTTTTGGCCAACCAAGCAACCTGGAAAGGCAAATCAGCGCTACAAAGAAGTCTCGCTTCCCATCGGTCAAAAGGGCCATGCCGAAAAAAGTGTCAAAACCAGAAATGCAGGACAGGCCATGGAGAAATGGGAGCCTTGCTACACTGATGGGCGGGATGTAAATTGCCAACAGCCACTCTGGAGAAGTGTACGGTGTGTCCTGAAACATCTAAAAAACACAGCTTAGAGAGCATAGGGCACTTCCACGCATGGGGGGATAAAGTGGGAAAATTGAAAATCAGCAAGACACAAGCACCCCAAAGTTTAGGGCTGCTCTGTTGACAAGGACCTCCACTTCATTCCACCTTAAATATCCCAGGAAAGCGAAAAATGGATAAAAAAGTTGTGGTCCTTATGTACAATGGAATATCACTCAGCCATGAAATCAATGTCATAAGGCTAGTAGCAGCATGATGAGTGGATTTAGGTAAGACGATTCTAAGTGAAATAAGTCACACAGAAAAGGACACTTCTCATAAGGTGTCACTTATAGAGGGAATGTAAAAACCGTTACACTTGAACTGAATTACAAAACAGAACAGAGTCACACATGCAGAAAACACAGTATGGCTGCTTAACGGGAAAGGTGAGGTGGGGTGATACATAAAACAAGAGTTTCAAATTAACTCAGATACCGTTCCATAAACCCAATATGTAATAGACAGGACCTACTCCTTGCTCAGAGAACTGGACTCAACACGCCCGATTCACCGCACAAGAATATATCTGACTAGTAATAATCTTAAAACCTATGTATTGATATCTCTCTGTTAGAGTGTCAAGTGGGTGTAAAGCGGCATAAACACAGCCGTGAAAAGCAGCTAAACCCCATTATAAAAATAAATTACTTTTAAAAACCCATGAAACAAAGACAGGGAAAGAGAGAGAAATTCTTACACAATTCGTTCAGGGGCTGTGATGCAACCTGGATTGACCATATCTAGACCCACAGCTGGATGAGACATAAGGGTGGACACTCTTGGGGCTGAGAGGTTTGGTGAGGTTGGGTGAGCAAACGCAGACCCTTTAAAGTAATACTGCGTGCTACCCATCGCATGGGTCCCAAATCTCCAGGTTCAAGGGCATCTTCCTACATCGAAAACATGCATGAGAAACCCAGAAGATGGTACACCGTGTGATGGGGAAAGGTTTCTAAAACGCACCTCATTTCTCATCTCCTTGTGCTCGGGTTCGCCATTCCAGCCACTTTACTAGCAATCTCCCTACTTGGAGCATCAGCACCTTTAACCTCCTGTTCCGTACAGGTTGCAATTTGTCCTGAGGATGAACGGGAAGACGGGAAACCAATGAGAGACTAGCTCTTGGTGTTGGGACAGGCACAGGTCACTCTATTTTCCCATCAGGAAGAAGAATTAACCACAGGCTCAGCCTGCCCCCCAGAACCAGAACAGGGCCTGAAGCCATCCTGCGCTTTTGCGGCCAGCTCCCAAAAAAGCGACTTGTAAAATGGAGCTTCAGGGCACTGCAATTCACAAACCTGCAGAGTTATAAATGATAACTCTCGTCCACAAATATATTGAGGGAAGGCAAAGAAGAGGATTTGAAATCAAGGCAGAATTGCAGGAAACAGATTTCAGGAGGTAGATTCGAATCGCCTTTAAAGCACATGAAAAGCGGCAAAACGTTGACAATGATGCCCTTGGCCAAAAAGGGCGTATGCGTTTTTTCCTGAATATATTCAGGAAAAAACGCATACGCCCTTTTTGGCCAACCAAGCAACCTGGAAAGGCAAATCAGCGCTACAAAGAAGTCTCGCTTCCCATCGGTCAAAAAGGGCCATGCCGAAAAAAGTGTCAAAACCAGAAATGCAGGACAGGCCATGGAGAAATGGGAGCCTTGCTACACTGATGGGCGGGATGTAAATTGCCAACAGCCACTCTGGAGAAGTGTACGGTGTGTCCTGAAACATCTAAAAAACACAGCTTAGAGAGCATAGGGCACTTCCACGCATGGGGAGATAAAGTGGGAAAATTGAAAATCAGCAAGACACAAGCACCCCAAAGTTTAGGGCTGCTCTGTTGACAAGGACCTCCACTTCATTCCACCTTAAATATCCCAGGAAAGCTAAAAATGGATAAAAAAGTTGTGGTCCTTATGTACAATGGAATATCACTCAGCCATGAAATCAATGTCATAAGGCTAGTAGCAGCATGATGAGTGGATTTAGGTAAGACGATTCTAAGTGAAATAAGTCACACAGAAAAGGACACTTCTCATAAGGTGTCACTTATAGAGGGAATGTAAAAACCGTTACACTTGAACTGAATTACAAAACAGAACAGAGTCACACATGCAGAAAACACACTATGGCTGCTTAACGCGAAAGGTGAGGTGGGGTGATACATAAAACAAGAGTTTCAAATTAGCTCAGATACCGTTCCATAAACCCAATATGTAATAGACAAGACCTACTCCTTGCTCAGAGAACTGGACTCAACACGCCCGATTCACCGCACAAGAATATATCTGACTAGTAATAATCTTAAAACCTATGTATTGATATCTCTCTGTTAGAGTGTCAAGTGGGTGTAAAGCGGCATAAACACAGCCGTGAAAAGCAGCTAAACCCCATTATAAAAATAAATTACTTTTAAAAACCCATGAAACAAAGACAGGGAAAGAGAGAGAAATTCTTACACAATTCGTTCAGGGGCTGTGATGCAACCTGGATTGACCATATCTAGACCCACAGCTGGATGAGACATAAGGGTGGACACTCTTGGGGCTGAGAGGTTTGGTGAGGTTGGGTGAGCAAACGCAGACCCTTTAAAGTAATACTGCGTGCTACCCATCGCATGGGTCCCAAATCTCCAGGTTCAAGGGCATCTTCCTACATCGAAAACATGCATGAGAAACCCAGAAGATGGTACACCGTGTGATGGGGAAAGGTTTCTAAAACGCACCTCATTTCTCATCTCCTTGTGCTCGGGTTCGCCATTCCAGCCACTTTACTAGCAATCTCCCTACTTGGAGCATCAGCACCTTTAACCTCCTGTTCCGTACAGGTTGCAATTTGTCCTGAGGATGAACGGGAAGACGGGAAACCAATGAGAGACTAGCTCTTGGTGTTGGGACAGGCACAGGTCACTCTATTTTCCCATCAGGAAGAAGAATTAACCACAGGCTCAGCCTGCCCCCCAGAACCAGAACAGGGCCTGAAGCCATCCTGCGCTTTTGCGGCCAGCTCCCAAAAAAGCGACTTGTAAAATGGAGCTTCAGGGCACTGCAATTCACAAACCTGCAGAGTTATAAATGATAACTCTCGTCCACAAATATATTGAGGGAAGGCAAAGAAGAGGATTTGAAATCAAGGCAGAATTGCAGGAAACAGATTTCAGGAGGTAGATTCGAATCGCCTTTAAAGCACATGAAAAGCGGCAAAACGTTGACAATGATGCCCTTGGCCAAAAAGGGCGTATGCGTTTTTTCCTGAATATATTCAGGAAAAAACGCATACGCCCTTTTTGGCCAACCAAGCAACCTGGAAAGGCAAATCAGCGCTACAAAGAAGTCTCGCTTCCCATCGGTCAAAAAGGGCCATGCCGAAAAAAGTGTCAAAACCAGAAATGCAGGACAGGCCATGGAGAAATGGGAGCCTTGCTACACTGATGGGCGGGATGTAAATTGCCAACAGCCACTCTGGAGAAGTGTACGGTGTGTCCTGAAACATCTAAAAAACACAGCTTAGAGAGCATAGGGCACTTCCACGCATGGGGAGATAAAGTGGGAAAATTGAAAATCAGCAAGACACAAGCACCCCAAAGTTTAGGGCTGCTCTGTTGACAAGGACCTCCACTTCATTCCACCTTAAATATCCCAGGAAAGCTAAAAATGGATAAAAAAGTTGTGGTCCTTATGTACAATGGAATATCACTCAGCCATGAAATCAATGTCATAAGGCTAGTAGCAGCATGATGAGTGGATTTAGGTAAGACGATTCTAAGTGAAATAAGTCACACAGAAAAGGACACTTCTCATAAGGTGTCACTTATAGAGGGAATGTAAAAACCGTTACACTTGAACTGAATTACAAAACAGAACAGAGTCACACATGCAGAAAACACACTATGGCTGCTTAACGCGAAAGGTGAGGTGGGGTGATACATAAAACAAGAGTTTCAAATTAGCTCAGATACCGTTCCATAAACCCAATATGTAATAGACAAGACCTACTCCTTGCTCAGAGAACTGGACTCAACACGCCCGATTCACCGCACAAGAATATATCTGACTAGTAATAATCTTAAAACCTATGTATTGATATCTCTCTGTTAGAGTGTCAAGTGGGTGTAAAGCGGCATAAACACAGCCGTGAAAAGCAGCTAAACCCCATTATAAAAATAAATTACTTTTAAAAACCCATGAAACAAAGACAGGGAAAGAGAGAGAAATTCTTACACAATTCGTTCAGGGGCTGTGATGCAACCTGGATTGACCATATCTAGACCCACAGCTGGATGAGACATAAGGGTGGACACTCTTGGGGCTGAGAGGTTTGGTGAGGTTGGGTGAGCAAACGCAGACCCTTTAAAGTAATACTGCGTGCTACCCATCGCATGGGTCCCAAATCTCCAGGTTCAAGGGCATCTTCCTACATCGAAAACATGCATGAGAAACCCAGAAGATGGTACACCGTGTGATGGGGAAAGGTTTCTAAAACGCACCTCATTTCTCATCTCCTTGTGCTCGGGTTCGCCATTCCAGCCACTTTACTAGCAATCTCCCTACTTGGAGCATCAGCACCTTTAACCTCCTGTTCCGTACAGTTTGCAATTTGTCCTGAGGATGAACGGGAAGACGGGAAACCAATGAGAGACTAGCTCTTGGTGTTGGGACAGGCACAGGTCACTCTATTTTCCCATCAGGAAGAAGAATTAACCACAGGCTCAGCCTGCCCCCCAGAACCAGAACAGGGCCTGAAGCCATCCTGCGCTTTTGCGGCCAGCTCCCAAAAAAGCGACTTGTAAAATGGAGCTTCAGGGCACTGCAATTCACAAACCTGCAGAGTTATAAATGATAACTCTCGTCCACAAATATATTGAGGGAAGGCAAAGAAGAGGATTTGAAATCAAGGCAGAATTGCAGGAAACAGATTTCAGGAGGTAGATTCGAATCGCCTTTAAAGCACATGAAAAGCGGCAAAACGTTGACAATGATGCCCTTGGCCAAAAAGGGCGTATGCGTTTTTTCCTGAATATATTCAGGAAAAAACGCATACGCCCTTTTTGGCCAACCAAGCAACCTGGAAAGGCAAATCAGCGCTACAAAGAAGTCTCGCTTCCCATCGGTCAAAAAGGGCCATGCCGAAAAAAGTGTCAAAACCAGAAATGCAGGACAGGCCATGGAGAAATGGGAGCCTTGCTACACTGATGGGCGGGATGTAAATTGCCAACAGCCACTCTGGAGAAGTGTACGGTGTGTCCTGAAACATCTAAAAAACACAGCTTAGAGAGCATAGGGCACTTCCACGCATGGGGAGATAAAGTGGGAAAATTGAAAATCAGCAAGACACAAGCACCCCAAAGTTTAGGGCTGCTCTGTTGACAAGGACCTCCACTTCATTCCACCTTAAATATCCCAGGAAAGCTAAAAATGGATAAAAAAGTTGTGGTCCTTATGTACAATGGAATATCACTCAGCCATGAAATCAATGTCATAAGGCTAGTAGCAGCATGATGAGTGGATTTAGGTAAGACGATTCTAAGTGAAATAAGTCACACAGAAAAGGACACTTCTCATAAGGTGTCACTTATAGAGGGAATGTAAAAACCGTTACACTTGAACTGAATTACAAAACAGAACAGAGTCACACATGCAGAAAACACACTATGGCTGCTTAACGCGAAAGGTGAGGTGGGGTGATACATAAAACAAGAGTTTCAAATTAGCTCAGATACCGTTCCATAAACCCAATATGTAATAGACAAGACCTACTCCTTGCTCAGAGAACTGGACTCAACACGCCCGATTCACCGCACAAGAATATATCTGACTAGTAATAATCTTAAAACCTATGTATTGATATCTCTCTGTTAGAGTGTCAAGTGGGTGTAAAGCGGCATAAACACAGCCGTGAAAAGCAGCTAAACCCCATTATAAAAATAAATTACTTTTAAAAACCCATGAAACAAAGACAGGGAAAGAGAGAGAAATTCTTACACAATTCGTTCAGGGGCTGTGATGCAACCTGGATTGACCATATCTAGACCCACAGCTGGATGAGACATAAGGGTGGACACTCTTGGGGCTGAGAGGTTTGGTGAGGTTGGGTGAGCAAACGCAGACCCTTTAAAGTAATACTGCGTGCTACCCATCGCATGGGTCCCAAATCTCCAGGTTCAAGGGCATCTTCCTACATCGAAAACATGCATGAGAAACCCAGAAGATGGTACACCGTGTGATGGGGAAAGGTTTCTAAAACGCACCTCATTTCTCATCTCCTTGTGCTCGGGTTCGCCATTCCAGCCACTTTACTAGCAATCTCCCTACTTGGAGCATCAGCACCTTTAACCTCCTGTTCCGTACAGTTTGCAATTTGTCCTGAGGATGAACGGGAAGACGGGAAACCAATGAGAGACTAGCTCTTCGTGTTGGGACAGGCACAGGTCACTCTATTTTCCCATCAGGAAGAAGAATTAACCACAGGCTCAGCCTGCCCCCCGGAACCAGAACAGGGCCTGAAGCCATCCTGCGCTTTTGCGGCCAGCTCCCAAAAAAGCGACTTGTAAAATGGAGCTTCAGGGCACTGCAATTCACAAACCTGCAGAGTTATAAATGATAACTCTCGTCCACAAATATATTGAGGGAAGGCAAAGAAGAGGATTTGAAATCAAGGCAGAATTGCAGGAAACAGATTTCAGGAGGTAGATTCGAATCGCCTTTAAAGCACATGAAAAGCGGCAAAACGTTGACAATGATGACCTTGGCCAAAAAGGGCGTATGCGTTTTTTCCTGAATATATTCAGGAAAAAACGCATACGCCCTTTTTGGCCAACCAAGCAACCTGGAAAGGCAAATCAGCGCTACAAATAAGTCTCGCTTCCCATCGGTCAAAAGGGCCATGCTGAAAAAAGGGTCAAAACCAGAAATGCAGGACAGGCCATGGAGAAATGGGAGCCTTGCTACACTGATGGGCGGGATGTAAATTGCCAACAGCCACTCTGGAGAAGTGTACGGTGTGTCCTGAAACATCTAAAAAACACAGCTTAGAGAGCATAGGGCACTTCCACGCATGGGGAGATAAAGTGGGAAAATTGAAAATCAGCAAGACACAAGCACCCCAAAGTTTAGGGCTGCTCTGTTGACAAGGACCTCCACTTCATTCCACCTTAAATATCCCAGGAAAGCGAAAAATGGATAAAAAAGTTGTGGTCCTTATGTACAATGGAATATCACTCAGCCATGAAATCAATGTCATAAGGCTAGTAGCAGCATGATGAGTGGATTTAGGTACGACGATTCTAAGTGAAATAAGTCACACAGAAAAGGACACTTCTCATAAGGTGTCACTTATAGAGGGAATGTAAAAACCGTTACACTTGAACTGAATTACAAAACAGAACAGAGTCACACATGCAGAAAACACACTATGGCTGCTTAACGCGAAAGGTGAGGTGGGGTGATACATAAAACAAGAGTTTCAAATTAGCTCAGATACCGTTCCATAAACCCAATATGTAATAGACAAGACCTACTCCTTGCTCAGAGAACTGGACTCAACACGCCCGATTCACCGCACAAGAATATATCTGACTAGTAATAATCTTAAAACCTATGTATTGATATCTCTCTGTTAGAGTGTCAAGTGGGTGTAAAGCGGCATAAACACAGCCGTGAAAAGCAGCTAAACCCCATTATAAAAATAAATTACTTTTAAAAACCCATGAAACAAAGACAGGGAAAGAGAGAGAAATTCTTACACAATTCGTTCAGGGGCTGTGATGCAACCTGGATTGACCATATCTAGACCCACAGCTGGATGAGACATAAGGGTGGACACTCTTGGGGCTGAGAGGTTTGGTGAGGTTGGGTGAGCAAACGCAGACCCTTTAAAGTAATACTGCGTGCTACCCATCGCATGGGTCCCAAATCTCCAGGTTCAAGGGCATCTTCCTACATCGAAAACATGCATGAGAAACCCAGAAGATGGTACACCGTGTGATGGGGAAAGGTTTCTAAAACGCACCTCATTTCTCATCTCCTTGTGCTCGGGTTCGCCATTCCAGCCACTTTACTAGCAATCTCCCTACTTGGAGCATCAGCACCTTTAACCTCCTGTTCCGTACAGGTTGCAATTTGTCCTGAGGATGAACGGGAAGACGGGAAACCAATGAGAGACTAGCTCTTGGTGTTGGGACAGGCACAGGTCACTCTATTTTCCCATCAGGAAGAAGAATTAATCACAGGCTCAGCCTGCCCCCCGGAACCAGAACAGGGCCTGAAGCCATCCTGCGCTTTTGCGGCCAGCTCCCAAAAAAGTGACTTGTAAAATGGAGCTTCAGGGCACTGCAATTCACAAACCTGCAGAGTTATAAATGATAACTCTCGTCCACAAATATATTGAGGGAAGGCAAAGAAGAGGATTTGAAATCAAGGCAGAATTGCAGGAAACAGATTTCTGGAGGTAGATTCGAATCGCCTTTAAAGCACATGAAAAGCGGCAAAACGTTGACAATGATGCCCTTGGCCAAAAAGGGCGTATGCGTTTTTTCCTGAATATATTCAGGAAAAAACGCATACGCCCTTTTTGGCCAACCAAGCAACCTGGAAAGGCAAATCAGCGCTACAAAGAAGTCTCGCTTCCCATCGGTCAAAAGGGCCATGCCGAAAAAAGTGTCAAAACCAGAAATGCAGGACAGGCCATGGATAAATGGGAGCCTTGCTACACTGATGGGCGGGATGTAAATTGCCAACAGCCACTCTGGAGAAGTGTACGGTGTGTCCTGAAACATCTAAAAAACACAGCTTAGAGAGCATAGGGCACTTCCACGCATGGGGAGATAAAGTGGGAAAATTGAAAATCAGCAAGACACAAGCACCCCAAAGTTTAGGGCTGCTCTGTTGACAAGGACCTCCACTTCATTCCACCTTAAATATCCCAGGAAAGCGAAAAATGGATAAAAAAGTTGTGGTCCTTATGTACAATGGAATATCACTCAGCCATGAAATCAATGTCATAAGGCTAGTAGCAGCATGATGAGTGGATTTAGGTAAGACGATTCTAAGTGAAATAAGTCACACAGAAAAGGACACTTCTCATAAGGTGTCACTTATAGAGGGAATGTAAAAACCGTTACACTTGAACTGAATTACAAAACAGAACAGAGTCACACATGCAGAAAACACACTATGGCTGCTTAACGGGAAAGGTGAGGTGGGGTGATACATAAAACAAGAGTTTCAAATTAGCTCAGATACCGTTCCATAAACCCAATATGTAATAGACAAGACCTACTCCTTGCTCAGAGAACTGGACTCAACACGCCCGATTCACCGCACAAGAATATATCTGACTAGTAATAATCTTAAAACCTATGTATTGATATCTCTCTGTTAGAGTGTCAAGTGGGTGTAAAGCGGCATAAACACAGCCGTGAAAAGCAGCTAAACCCCATTATAAAAATAAATTACTTTTAAAAACCCATGAAACAAAGACAGGGAAAGAGAGAGAAATTCTTACACAATTCGTTCAGGGGCTGTGATGCAACCTGGATTGACCATATCTAGACCCACAGCTGGATGAGACATAAGGGTGGACACTCTTGGGGCTGAGAGGTTTGGTGAGGTTGGGTGAGCAAACGCAGACCCTTTAAAGTAATACTGCGTGCTACCCATCGCATGGGTCCCAAATCTCCAGGTTCAAGGGCATCTTCCTACATCGAAAACATGCATGAGAAACCCAGAAGATGGTACACCGTGTGATGGGGAAAGGTTTCTAAAACGCACCTCATTTCTCATCTCCTTGTGCTCGGGTTCGCCATTCCAGCCACTTTACTAGCAATCTCCCTACTTGGAGCATCAGCACCTTTAACCTCCTGTTCCGTACAGGTTGCAATTTGTCCTGAGGATGAACGGGAAGACGGGAAACCAATGAGAGACTAGCTCTTGGTGTTGGGACAGGCACAGGTCACTCTATTTTCCCATCAGGAAGAAGAATTAATCACAGGCTCAGCCTGCCCCCCGGAACCAGAACAGGGCCTGAAGCCATCCTGCGCTTTTGCGGCCAGCTCCCAAAAAAGTGACTTGTAAAATGGAGCTTCAGGGCACTGCAATTCACAAACCTGCAGAGTTATAAATGATAACTCTCGTCCACAAATATATTGAGGGAAGGCAAAGAAGAGGATTTGAAATCAAGGCAGAATTGCAGGAAACAGATTTCTGGAGGTAGATTCGAATCGCCTTTAAAGCACATGAAAAGCGGCAAAACGTTGACAATGATGCCCTTGGCCAAAAAGGGCGTATGCGTTTTTTCCTGAATATATTCAGGAAAAAACGCATACGCCCTTTTTGGCCAACCAAGCAACCTGGAAAGGCAAATCAGCGCTACAAAGAAGTCTCGCTTCCCATCGGTCAAAAGGGCCATGCCGAAAAAAGTGTCAAAACCAGAAATGCAGGACAGGCCATGGATAAATGGGAGCCTTGCTACACTGATGGGCGGGATGTAAATTGCCAACAGCCACTCTGGAGAAGTGTACGGTGTGTCCTGAAACATCTAAAAAACACAGCTTAGAGAGCATAGGGCACTTCCACGCATGGGGAGATAAAGTGGGAAAATTGAAAATCAGCAAGACACAAGCACCCCAAAGTTTAGGGCTGCTCTGTTGACAAGGACCTCCACTTCATTCCACCTTAAATATCCCAGGAAAGCGAAAAATGGATAAAAAAGTTGTGGTCCTTATGTACAATGGAATATCACTCAGCCATGAAATCAATGTCATAAGGCTAGTAGCAGCATGATGAGTGGATTTAGGTAAGACGATTCTAAGTGAAATAAGTCACACAGAAAAGGACACTTCTCATAAGGTGTCACTTATAGAGGGAATGTAAAAACCGTTACACTTGAACTGAATTACAAAACAGAACAGAGTCACACATGCAGAAAACACACTATGGCTGCTTAACGGGAAAGGTGAGGTGGGGTGATACATAAAACAAGAGTTTCAAATTAGCTCAGATACCGTTCCATAAACCCAATATGTAATAGACAAGACCTACTCCTTGCTCAGAGAACTGGACTCAACATGCCCGATTCACCGCACAAGAATATATCTGACTAGTAATAATCTTAAAACCTATGTATTGATATCTCTCTGTTAGAGTGTCAAGTGGGTGTAAAGCGGCATAAACACAGCCGTGAAAAGCAGCTAAACCCCATTATAAAAATAAATTACTTTTAAAAACCCATGAAACAAAGACAGGGAAAGATAGAGAAATTCTTACACAATTCGTTCAGGGGCTGTGATGCAACCTGGATTGACCATATCTAGACCCACAGCTGGATGAGACATAAGGGTGGACACTCTTGGGGCTGAGAGGGTTGGTGAGGTTGGGTGAGCAAACGCAGACCCTTTAAAGTAATACTGCGTGCTACCCATCGCATGGGTCCCAAATCTCCAGGTTCAAGGGCATCTTCCTACATCGAAAACATGCATGAGAAACCCAGAAGATGGTACACGGTGTGATGGGGAAAGGTTTCTAAAACGCACCTCATTTCTCATCTCCTTGTGCTCGGGTTCGCCATTCCAGCCACTTTACTAGCAATCTCCCTACTTGGAGCATCAGCACCTTTAACCTCCTGTTCCGTACAGGTTGCAATTTGTCCTGAGGATGAACGGGAAGACGGGGAACCAATGAGAGACTAGCTCTTGGTGTTGGGACAGGCACAGGTCACTCTATTTTCCCATCAGGAAGAAGAATTAACCACAGGCTCAGCCTGCCCCCCGGAACCAGAACAGGGCCTGAAGCCATCCTGCGCTTTTGCGGCCAGCTCCCAAAAAAACGACTTGTAAAATGGAGCTTCAGGGCACTGCAATTCACAAAACTGCAGAGTTATAAATGATAACTCTCGTCCACAAATATATTGAGGGAAGGCAAAGAAGAGGATTTGAAATCAAGGCAGAATTGCAGGAAACAGATTTCAGGAGGTAGATTCGAATCGCCTTTAAAGCACATGAAAAGCGGCAAAACGTTGACAATGATGCCCTTGGCCAAAAAGGGCGTATGCGTTTTTTCCTCAATATATTCAGGAAAAAACGCATACGCCCTTTTTGGCCAACCAAGCAACCTGGAAAGGCAAATCAGCGCTACAAAGAAGTCTCGCTTCCCATCGGTCAAAAGGGCCATGCCGAAAAAAGTGTCAAAACCAGAAATGCAGGACAGGCCATGGAGAAATGGGAGCCTTGCTACACTGATGGGCGGGATGTAAATTGCCAACAGCCACTCTGGAGAAGTGTACGGTGTGTCCTGATACATCTAAAAAACACAGCTTAGAGAGCATAGGGCACTTCCACGCATGGGGAGATAAAGTGGGAAAATTGAAAATCAGCAAGACACAAGCACCCCAAAGTTTAGGGCTGCTCTGTTGACAAGGACCTCCACTTCATTCCACCTTAAATATCCCAGGAAAGCGAAAAATGGATAAAAAAGTTGTGGTCCTTATTTACAATGGAATATCACTCAGCCATGAAATCAATGTCATAAGGCTAGTAGCAGCATGATGAGTGGATTTAGGTAAGACGATTCTAAGTGAAATAAGTCACACAGAAAAGGACACTTCTCATAAGGTGTCACTTATAGAGGGAATGTAAAAACCGTTACACTTGAACTGAATTACAAAACAGAGCAGAGTCACACCTGCAGAAAACACACTATGGCTGCTTAACGCGAAAGGTGAGGTGGGGTGATACATAAAACAAGAGTTTCAAATTAGCTCAGATACCGTTCCATAAACCCAATATGTAATAGACAAGACCTACTCCTTGCTCAGAGAACTGGACTCAACACGCCCGATTCACCGCACAAGAATATATCTGACTAGTAATAATATTAAAACCTATGTATTGATATCTCTCTGTTAGAGTGTCAAGTGGGTGTAAAGCGGCATAAACACAGCCGTGAAAAGCAGCTAAACCCCATTATAAAAATAAATTACTTTTAAAAACCCATGAAACAAAGACAGGGAAAGAGAGAGAAATTCTTACACAATTCGTTCAGGGGCTGTGATGCAACCTGGATTGACCATATCTAGACCCACAGCTGGATGAGACATAAGGGTGGACACTCTTGGGGCTGAGAGGGTTGGTGAGGTTGGGTGAGCAAACGCAGACCCTTTAAAGTAATACTGCGTGCTACCCATCGCATGGGTCCCAAATCTCCAGGTTCAAGGGCATCTTCCTACATCGAAAACATGCATGAGAAACCCAGAAGATGGTACACCGTGTGATGGGGAAAGGTTTCTAAAACGCACCTCATTTCTCATCTCCTTGTGCTCGGGTTCGCCATTCCAGCCACTTTACTAGCAATCTCCCTACTTGGAGCATCAGCACCTTTAACCTCCTGTTCCGTACAGGTTGCAATTTGTCCTGAGGATGAACGGGAAGACGGGGAACCAATGAGAGACTAGCTCTTGGTGTTGGGACAGGCACAGGTCACTCTATTTTCCCATCAGGAAGAAGAATTAACCACAGGCTCAGCCTGCCCCCCGGAACCAGAACAGGGCCTGAAGCCATCCTGCGCTTTTGCGGCCAGCTCCCAAAAAAGCGACTTGTAAAATGGAGCTTCAGGGCACTGCAATTCACAAACCTGCAGAGTTATAAATGATAACTCTCGTCCACAAATATATTGAGGGAAGACAAAGAAGAGGATTTGAAATCAAGGCAGAATTCCAGGAAACAGATTTCAGGAGGTAGATTCGAATCGCCTTTAAAGCACATGAAAAGCGGCAAAACGATGACAATGATGCCCTTGGCCAAAAAGGGCGTATGCGTTTTTTCCTGAATATATTCAGGAAAAAACGCATACGCCCTTTTTGGCCAACCAAGCAACCTGGAAAGGCAAATCAGGGCTACAAAGAAGTCTCGCTTCCCATCGGTCAAAAGGGCCATGCTGAAAAAAGTCTCAAAACCAGAAATGCAGGACAGGCCATGGAGAAATGGGAGCCTTGCTACACTGATGGGCGGGATGTAAATTGCCAACAGCCACTCTGGAGAAGGGTACGGTGTGTCCTGAAACATCTAAAAAACACACCTTAGAGAGCATAGGGCACTTCCACGCATGGGGGCATAAAGTGGGAAAATTGAAAATCAGCAAGACACAAGCACCCCAAAGTTTAGGGCTGCTCTGTTGACAAGGAACTCCACTTCATTCCACCTTAAATATCCCAGGAAAGCGAAAAATGGATCAAAAAGTTGTGGTCCTTATGTACAATGGAATATCACTCAGCCATGAAATCAATGTCATAAGGCTAATAGCAGCATGATGAGTCGATTTAGGTAAGACGATTCTAAGTGAAATAACTCACACAGAAAAGAACACTTCTCATAAGGTGTCACTTATAGAGGGAATGTAAAAACCGTTACACTTGAACTGAATTACAAAACAGAACAGAGTCACACATGCAGAAAACACACTATGGCTGCTTAACGGGAAAGGTGAGGTGGGGTGATACATAAAACAAGAGTTTCAAATTAGCTCAGATTCCGTTCCATAAACCCAATATGTAATAGACAAGACCTACTCCTTGCTCAGAGAACTGGACTCAACACGCCCGATTCACCGCACAAGAATATATCTGACTAGTAATAATCTTAAAACCTATGTATTGATATCTCTCTGTTAGTGTGTCAAGTGGGTGTAAAGCGGCATAAACACAGCCGTGAAAAGCAGCTAAACCCCTTTATAAAAATAAATTACTTTTAAAAACCCATGAAACAAAGACAGGGAAAGAGAGAGAAATTCTTACACAATTCGTTCAGGGGCTGTGATGCAACCTGGATTGACCATATCTAGACCCACAGCTGGATGAGACATAAGGGTGGACACTCTGGTGGCTGAGAGGTTTGGTGAGGTTGGGGGAGCAAACGCAGATCCTTTAAAGTAATACTGCGTGCTACCCATCGCATGGGTCCCAAATCTCCAGGTTCAAGGGCATCTTCCTACATCGAAAACATGCATGAGAAACCCAGAAGATGGTACACCGTGTGATGGGGAAAGGTTTCTAAAACGCACCTCATTTCTCATCTCCTTGTGCTCGGGTTCGCCATTCCAGCCACTTTACTAAAAATCTCCCCACTTGGAGCATCAGCACCTTTAACCTCCTGTTCCGTACAGTTTGCAATTTGTCCTGAGGATGAACGGGAAGACGGGGAACCAATGAGAGACTAGCTCTTGGTGTTGGGACAGGCACAGGTCACTCTATTTTCCCATCGGCAAGAAGAATTAACCACAGGCTCAGCCTGCGCCCCGGAACCAGAACAGGGCCTGAAGCCATCCTGCGCTTTTGCGGCCAGCTCCCAAAAAAGCGACTTGTAAAATGGAGCTTCAGGGCACTGCAATTCACAAACCTGCAGAGTTATAAATGATAACTCTCGTCCACAAATATATTGAGGGAAGGCAAAGAAGAGGATTTGAAATCAAGGCAGAATTGCAGGAAACAGATTCCAGCAGGTAGATTCGATTCGCCTTTAAAGCACATGAAAAGGGGCAAAACGTTGACAATGATGCCCTTGGCCAAAAAGGGCGCATGCGTTTTTTCCTGAATATATTCAGGAAAAAACGCATGCGCCCTTTTTGGCCAACCAAGCAACCTGGAAAGGCAAATCATTGCTACAAAGAAGTCTCTCTTCCCATCGGTCGAAAGGGCCATGCTGAAAAAAGGGTCAAAACCAGAAATGCAGGACAGGCCATGGAGAAATGGGAGCCTTGCTACACTGATGGGCGGGATGTAAATTGCCAACAGCCACTCTGGAGAAGGGTACGGTGTGTCCTGAAACATCTAAAAAACACAGCTTAGAGAGCATAGGGCACTTCCACGCATGGGGGGATAAAGTGGGAAAATTGAAAATCAGCAAGACACAAGCACCCCAAAGTTTAGGGCTGCTCTGTTGACAAGGAACTCCACTTCATTCCACCTTAAATATCCCAGGAAAGAGAAAAATGGATAAAAAAGTTGTGGTCCTTATGTACAATGGAATATCACTCAGCCATGAAATCAATGTCATAAGGCTAGTAGCAGCATGATGAGTCGATTTAGGTAAGACGATTCTAAGTGAAATAACTCACACAGAAAAGGACACTTCTCATAAGGTGTCACTTATAGAGGGAATGTAAAAACCGTTACACTTGAACTGAATTACAAAACAGAACAGAGTCACACATGCAGAAAACACACTATGGCTGCTTAACGGGAAAGGTGAGGTGGGGTGATACATAAAACAAGAGTTTCAAATTAGCTCAGATTCCGTTCCATAAACCCAATATGTAATAGACAAGACCTACTCCTTGCTCAGAGAACTGGACTCAACACGCCCGATTCACCGCACAAGAATATATCTGACTAGTAATAATCTTAAAACCAATGTATTGATATCTCTCTGTTAGTGTGTCAAGTGGGTGTAAAGCGGCATAAACACAGCCGTGAAAAGCAGCTAAACCCCATTATAAAAATAAATTACTTTTAAAAACCCATGAAACAAAGACAGGGAAAGACAGAGAAATTCTTACACAATTCGTTCAGGGGCTGTGATGCAACCTGGATTGACCATATCTAGACCCACAGCTGGATGAGACATAAGGGTGGACACTCTTGGGGCTGAGAGGTTTGGTGAGGTTGGGTGAGCAAACGCAGACCCTTTAAAGTAATACTGCGTGCTACCCATCGCATGGGTCCCAAATCTCCAGGTTCAAGGGCATCTTCCTACATCGAAAACATGCATGAGAAACCCAGATGATGGTACACCGTGTGATGGGGAAAGGTTTCTAAAACGCACCTCATTTCTCATCTCCTTGTGCTCGGGTTCGCCATTCCAGCCACTTTACTAGCAATCTCCCTACTTGGAGCCTCAGCACCTTTAACCTCCTGTTCCGTACAGGTTGCAATTTGTCCTGAGGATGAACGGGAAGACGGGGAACCAATGAGAGACTAGCTCTTGGTGTTGGGACAGGCACAGGTCACTCTATTTTCCCATCAGGAAGAAGAATTAACCACAGGCTCAGCCTGCCCCCCGGAACCAGAACAGGGCCTGAAGCCATCCTGCGCTTTGGCGGCCAGCTCCCAAAAAAGCGACTTGTAAAATGGAGCTTCAGGCCACTGCAATTCACAAACCTGCAGAGTTATAAATGATAACTCTCGTCCACAAATATATTGAGGGAAGGCAAAGAAGAGGATTTGAAATCAAGGCAGAATTGCAGGAAACAGATTTCATGAGGTAGATTCGAATCGCCTTTAAAGCACATGAAAAGCGGCAAAACGTTGACAATGATGCCCTTGGCCAAAAAGGGCGCATGCGTTTTTTCCTGAATATATTCAGGAAAAAACGCATGCGCCCTTTTTGGCCAACCAAGCAACCTGGAAAGGCAAATCAGCGCTACAAAGAAGTCTCGCTTCCCATCGGTCAAAAGGGCCATGCCGAAAAAAGTGTCAAAACCAGAAATGCACGACAGGCCATGGAGAAATGGGAGCCTTGCTACACTGATGGGCGGGATGTAAATTGCCAACAGCCACTCTGGAGAAGGGTACGGTGTGTCCTGAAACATCTAAAAAATACAGCTTAGAGAGCATAGGGCACTTCCACGCATGGGGGGATAAAGTGGGAAAATTGAAAATCAGCAAGACACAAGCACCCCAAAGTTTAGGGCTGCTCTGTTGACAAGGAC
Source organism: Balaenoptera physalus (assembly GCF_965194825.1). Taxonomy (NCBI): domain Eukaryota; kingdom Metazoa; phylum Chordata; class Mammalia; order Artiodactyla; family Balaenopteridae; genus Balaenoptera; species Balaenoptera physalus. Next base: position 1,065,579 of record NW_028126470.1, read on the forward strand.
CTCCACTTCATTCCACCTTAAATATCCCAGGAAAGCGAAAAATGGATAAAAAAGTTGTGGTCCTTATGTACAATGGAATATCACTCAGCCATGAAATCAATGTCATAAGGCTAGTAGCAGCATGATGAGTGGATTTAGGTACGACGATTCTAAGTGAAATAAGTCACACAGAAAAGGACACTTCTCATAAGGTGTCACTTATAGAGGGAATGTAAAAACCGTTACACTTGAACTGAATTACAAAACAGAACAGAGTCACACATGCAGAAAACACACTATGGCTGCTTAACGCGAAAGGTGAGGTGGGGTGATACATAAAACAAGAGTTTCAAATTAGCTCAGATTCTGTTCCATAAACCCAATATGTAATAGACAAGACCTACTCCTTGCTCAGAGAACTGGACTCAACACGCCCGATTCACCGCACAAGAATATATCTGACTAGTAATAATCTTAAAACCTATGTATTGATATCTCTCTGTTAGAGTGTCAAGTGGGTGTAAAGCGGCATAAACACAGCCGTGAAAAGCAGCTAAACCCCATTATAAAAATAAATTACTTTTAAAAACCCATGAAACAAAGACAGGGAAAGAGAGAGAAATTCTTACACAATTCGTTCAGGGGCTGTGATGCAACCTGGATTGACCATATCTAGACCCACAGCTGGATGAGACATAAGGGTGGACACTCTTGGGGCTGAGAGGTTTGGTGAGGTTGGGTGAGCAAACGCAGACCCTTTAAAGTAATACTGCGTGCTACCCATCGCATGGGTCCCAAATCTCCAGGTTCAAGGGCATCTTCCTACATCGAAAACATGCATGAGAAACCCAGAAGATGGTACACCGTGTGATGGGGAAAGGTTTCTAAAACGCACCTCATTTCTCATCTCCTTGTGCTCGGGTTCGCCATTCCAGCCACTTTACTAGCAATCTCCCTACTTGGAGCCTCAGCACCTTTAACCTCCTGTTCCGTACAGGTTGCAATTTGTCCTGAGGATGAACGGGAAGACGGGGAACCAATGAGAGACTAGCTCTTGGTGTTGGGACAGGCACAGGTCACTCTATTTTCCCATCAGGAAGAAGAATTAACCACAGGCTCAGCCTGCCCCCCGGAACCAGAACAGGGCCTGAAGCCATCCTGCGCTTTTGCGGCCAGCTCCCAAAAAAGCGACTTGTAAAATGGAGCTTCAGGGCACTGCAATTCACAAACCTGCAGAGTTATAAATGATAACTCTCGTCCACAAATATATTGAGGGAAGGCAAAGAAGAGGATTTGAAATCAAGGCAGAATTGCAGGAAACAGATTTCAGGAAGTAGATTCGAATCGCCTTTAAAGCACATGAAAAGCAGCAAAACGTTGACAATGAGGCCCTTGGCCAAAAAGGGCGTATGCGTTTTTTCCTGAATATATTCAGGAAAAAACGCATACGCCCTTTTTGGCCAACCAAGCAACCTGGAAAGGCAAATCAGCGCTACAAAGAAGTCTCGCTTCCCATCAGTCAAAAGGGCCAATCCGAAAAAAGTGTCAAAACCAGAAATGCAGGACAGGCCATGGAGAAATGGGAGCCTTGCTACACTGATGGGCGGGATGTAAATTGCCAACAGCCACTCTGGAGAAGTGTACGGTGTGTCCTGAAACATCTAAAAAACACATCTTAGAGAGCATAGGGCACTTCCACGCATGGGGGGATAAAGTGGGAAAATTGAAAATCAGCAAGACACAAGCACCCCAAAGTTTAGGGCTGCTCTGTTGACAAGGACCTCCACTTCATTCCACCTTAAATATCCCAAAAAGCGAAAAATGGATAAAAAAGTTGTGGTCCTTATGTACAATGGAATATCACTCAGCCATGAAATCAATGTCATAAGGCTAGTAGCAGCATGATGAGTGGATTTAGGTAAGACGATTCTAAGTGAAATAAGTCACACAGAAAAGGACACTTCTCATAAGGTGTCACTTATAGAGGGAATGTAAAAACCGTTACACTTGAACTGAATTACAAAACAGAACAGAGTCACACTTGCAGAAAACACACTATGGCTGCTTAACGGGAAAGATGAGGTGGGGTGATACATAAAACAAGAGTTTCAAATTAGCTCAGATACCGTTCCATAAACCCAATATGTAATAGACAAGACCTACTCCTTGCTCAGAGAACTGGACTCAACACGCCCGATTCACCGCACAAGAATATATCTGACTAGTAATAATCTTAAAACCTATGTATTGATATCTCTCTGTTAGTGTGTCAAGTGGGTATAAAGCGGCATAAACACATTCGTGAAAAGCAGCTAAACCCCATTATAAAAATAAATTACTTTTAAAAACCCATGAAACAAAGACAGGGAAAGAGAGAGAAATTCTTACACAATTCGTTCCGGGGCTGTGATGAAACCTGGATTGACCATATCTAGACCCACAGCTGGATGAGACATAAGGGTGGACACTCTTGGGGCTGAGAGGTTTGGTGAGGTTGGGTGAGCAAACTCAGACCCTTTAAAGTAATACTGCGTGCTACCCATCGCATGGGTCCCAAATCTCCAGGTTCAAGGGCATCTTCCTACATCGAAAACATGCATGAGAAACCCAGAAGATGGTACACCGTGTGATGGGGAAAGGTTTCTAAAATGCACCTCATTTCTCATCTCCTTGTGCTCGGGTTCGCCATTCCAGCCACTTTACTAGCAATCTCCCTACTTGGAGCCTCAGCACCTTTAACCTCCTGTTCCGTACAGGTTGCAATTTGTCCTGAGGATGAACGGGAAGACGGGGAACCAATGAGAGACTAGCTCTTGGTGTTGGGACAGGCACAGGTCACTCTATTTTCCCATCAGGAAGAAGAATTAACCACAGGCTCAGCCTGCCCCCCGGAACCAGAACAGGGCCTGAAGCCATCCTGCGCTTTGGCGGCCAGCTCCCAAAAAAGCGACTTGTAAAATGGAGCTTCAGGCCACTGCAATTCACAAACCTGCAGAGTTATAAATGATAACTCTCGTCCACAAATATATTGAGGGAAGGCAAAGAAGAGGATTTGAAATCAAGGCAGAATTGCAGGAAACAGATTTCAGGAGGTAGATTCGATTCGCCTTTAATGCACATGAAAAGGGGCAAAACGTTGACAATGATGCCCTTGGCCAAAAAGGGCGTATGCGTTTTTTCCTGAATATATTCAGGAAAAAACGCATACGCCCTTTTTGGCCAACCAAGCAACCTGGAAAGGCAAATCAGCGCTACAAAGAATTCGCGCTTCCCATCTGTCAAAAGGGCCATGCTGAAAAAAGTGTCAAAACCAGAAATGCAGGACAGGCCATGGAGAAATGGGAGCCTTGCTACACTGATGGGCGGGATGTAAATTGCCAACAGCCACTCTGGAGAAGTGTACGGTGTGTCCTGAAACATCTAAAAAACACAGCTTAGAGAGCATAGGGCACTTCCACGCATGGGGGGATAAAGTGGGAAAATTGAAAATCAGCAAGACACAAGCACCCCAAAGTTTAGGGCTGCTCTGTTGACAAGGACCTCCACTTCATTCCACCTTAAATATCCCAGGAAAGCGAAAAATGGATAAAAAAGTTGTGGTCCTTATGTACAATGGAATATCACTCAGCCATGAAATCAATGTCATAAGGCTTGTAGCAGCATGATGAGTGGATTTAGGTACGACGATTCTAAGTGAAATAAGTCACACAGAAAAGGACACTTCTCATAAGGTGTCACTTATAGAGGGAATGTAAAAACCGTTACACTTGAACTGAATTACAAAACAGAACAGAGTCACACATGCAGAAAACACACTATGGCTGCTTAACGGGAAAGGTGAGGTGGGGTGATACATAATACAAGAGTTTCAAATTAGCTCAGATACCGTTCCATAAACCCAATATGTAATAGACAAGACCTACTCCTTGCTCAGAGAACTGGACTCAACACGCCCGATTCACCGCACAAGAATATATCTGACTAGTAATAATGTTAAAACCTATGTATTGATATCTCTCTGTTAGTGTGTCAAGTGGGTGTAAAGCGGCATAAACACAGCCGTGAAAAGCAGCTAAACCCCATTATAAAAATAAATTACTTTTAAAAACCCATGAAACAAAGACAGGGAAAGAGAGAGAAATTCTTACACAATTCGTTCAGGGGCTGTGATGCAACCTGGATTGACCATATCTAGACCCACAGCTGGATGAGACATAAGGGTGGACACTCTTGGGGCTGAGAGGTTTGGTGAGGTTGGGTGAGCAAACGCAGACCCTTTAAAGTAATACTGCGTGCTACCCATCGCATGGGTCCCAAATCTCCAGGTTCAAGGGCATCTTCCTACATCGAAAACATGCATGAGAAACCCAGAAGATGGTACACCGTGTGATGGGGAATGGTTTCTAAAACACACCTCATTTCTCATCTCCTTGTGCTCGGGTTCGCCATTCCAGCCACTTTACTAGCAATCTCCCTACTTGGAGCCTCAGCACCTTTAACCTCCTGTTCCGTACAGGTTGCAATTTGTCCTGAGGATGAACGGGAAGACGGGGAACCAATGAGAGACTAGCTCTTGGTGTTGGGACAGGCACAGGTCACTCTATTTTCCCATCAGGAAGAAGAATTAACCACAGGCTCAGCCTGCCGCCCGGAACCAGAACAGGGCCTGAAGCCATCCTGCGCTTTTGCGGCCAGCTCCCAAAAAAGCGACTTGTAAAATGGAGCTTCAGGGCACTGCAATTCACAAACCTGCAGAGTTATAAATGATAACTCTCGTCCACAAATATATTGAGGGAAGGCAAAGAAGAGGATTTGAAATCAAGGCAGAATTGCAGGAAACAGATTTCATGAGGTAGATTCGAATCGCCTTTAAAGCACATGAAAAGCGGCAAAACGTTGACAATGATGCCCTTGGCCAAAAAGGGCGCATGCGTTTTTTCCTGAATATATTCAGGAAAAAACGCATGCGCCCTTTTTGGCCAACCAAGCAACCTGGAAAGGCAAATCAGCGCTACAAAGAAGTCTCGCTTCCCATCGGTCGAAAGGGCCATGCTGAAAAAAGTGTCAAAACCAGAAATGCAGGACAGGCCATGGAGAAATGGGAACCTTGCTACACTGATGGGCGGGATGTAAATTGCCAACAGCCACTCTGGAGAAGTGTACGGTGTGTCCTGAAACATCTAAAAAACACAGCTTAGAGAGCATAGGGCACTTCCACGCATGGGGGGATAAAGTGGGAAAATTGAAAATCAGCAAGACACAAGCACCCCAAAGTTTAGGGCTGCTCTGTTGACAAGGACCTCCACTTCATTCCACATTAAATATCCCAGGAAAGCGAAAAATGGATAAAAAAGTTGTGGTCCTTATATACAATGGAATATCACTCAGCCATGAAATCAATGTCATAAGGCTATTAGCAGCATGATGAGTGGATTTAGGTACGACGATTCTAAGTGAAATAAGTCACACAGAAAAGGACACTTCTCATAAGGTGTCACTTATAGAGGGAATGTAAAAACCGTTACACTTGAACTGAATTACAAAACAGAACAGAGTCACACATGCAGAAAACACACTATGGCTGCTTAACGGGAAAGGTGAGGTGGGGTGATACATAAAACAAGAGTTTCAAATTAGCTCAGATACCGTTCCATAAACCCAATATGTAATAGACAAGACCTACTCCTTGCTCAGAGAACTGGACTCAACACGCCCGATTCACCGCACAAGAATATATCTGACTAGTAATAATCTTAAAACCTATGTATTGATATCTCTCTGTTAGTGTGTCAAGTGGGTGTAAAGCGGCATAAACACAGCCGTGAAAAGCAGCTAAACCCCATTATAAAAATAAATTACTTTTAAAAACCCATGAAACAAAGACAGGGAAAGAGAGAGAAATTCTTACACAATTCGTTCAGGGGCTGTGATGCAACCTGGATTGACCATATCTAGACCCACAGCTGGATGAGACATAAGGGTGGACACTCTTGGGGCTGAGAGGTTTGGTGAGGTTGGGTGAGCAAACGCAGACCCTTTAAAGTAATACTGCGTGCTACCCATCGCATGGGTCCCAAATCTCCAGGTTCAAGGGCATCTTCCTACATCGAAAACATGCATGAGAAACCCAGAAGATGGTACACCGTGTGATGGGGAAAGGTTTCTAAAACGCACCTCATTTCTCATCTCCTTGTGCTCGGGTTCGCCATTCCAGCCACTTTACTAGCAATCTCCCTACTTGGAGCATCAGCACCTTTAACCTCCTGTTCCGTACAGGTTGCAATTTGTCCTGAGGATGAACGGGAAGACGGGAAACCAATGAGAGACTAGCTCTTGGTGTTGGGACAGGCACAGATCACTCTATTTTCCCATCAGGAAGAAGAATTAACCACAGGCTCAGCCTGCCCCCCGGAACCAGAACAGGGCCTGAAGCCATCCTGCGCTTTTGCGGCCAGCTCCCAAAAAAGCGACTTGTAAAATGGAGCTTCAGGGCACTGCAATTCACAAACCTGCAGAGTTATAAATGATAACTCTCGTCCACAAATATATTGAGGGAAGGCAAAGAAGAGGATTTGAAATCAAGGCAGAATTGCAGGAAACAGATTTCAGGAGGTAGATTCGAATCGCCTTTAAAGCACATGAAAAGCGGCAAAACGTTGACAATGATGCCCTTGGCCAAAAAGGGCGTATGCGTTTTTTCCTGAATATATTCAGGAAAAAACGCATACGCCCTTTTTGGCCAACCAAGCAACCTGGAAAGGCAAATCAGCGCTACAAAGAAGTCTCGCTTCCCATCGGTCAAAAGGGCCATGCCGAAAAAAGTGTCAAAACCAGAAATGCAGGACAGGCCATGGAGAAATGGGAGCCTTGCTACACTGATGGGCGGGATGTAAATTGCCAACAGCCACTCTGGAGAAGTGTACGGTGTGTCCTGAAACATCTAAAAAACACAGCTTAGAGAGCATAGGGCACTTCCACGCATGGGGGGATAAAGTGGGAAAATTGAAAATCAGCAAGACACAAGCACCCCAAAGTTTAGGGCTGCTCTGTTGACAAGGACCTCCACTTCATTCCACCTTAAATATCCCAGGAAAGCGAAAAATGGATAAAAAAGTTGTGGTCCTTATGTACAATGGAATATCACTCAGCCATGAAATCAATGTCATAAGGCTAGTAGCAGCATGATGAGTGGATTTAGGTAAGACGATTCTAAGTGAAATAAGTCACACAGAAAAGGACACTTCTCATAAGGTGTCACTTATAGAGGGAATGTAAAAACCGTTACACTTGAACTGAATTACAAAACAGAACAGAGTCACACATGCAGAAAACACAGTATGGCTGCTTAACGGGAAAGGTGAGGTGGGGTGATACATAAAACAAGAGTTTCAAATTAACTCAGATACCGTTCCATAAACCCAATATGTAATAGACAGGACCTACTCCTTGCTCAGAGAACTGGACTCAACACGCCCGATTCACCGCACAAGAATATATCTGACTAGTAATAATCTTAAAACCTATGTATTGATATCTCTCTGTTAGAGTGTCAAGTGGGTGTAAAGCGGCATAAACACAGCCGTGAAAAGCAGCTAAACCCCATTATAAAAATAAATTACTTTTAAAAACCCATGAAACAAAGACAGGGAAAGAGAGAGAAATTCTTACACAATTCGTTCAGGGGCTGTGATGCAACCTGGATTGACCATATCTAGACCCACAGCTGGATGAGACATAAGGGTGGACACTCTTGGGGCTGAGAGGTTTGGTGAGGTTGGGTGAGCAAACGCAGACCCTTTAAAGTAATACTGCGTGCTACCCATCGCATGGGTCCCAAATCTCCAGGTTCAAGGGCATCTTCCTACATCGAAAACATGCATGAGAAACCCAGAAGATGGTACACCGTGTGATGGGGAAAGGTTTCTAAAACGCACCTCATTTCTCATCTCCTTGTGCTCGGGTTCGCCATTCCAGCCACTTTACTAGCAATCTCCCTACTTGGAGCCTCAGCACCTTTAACCTCCTGTTCCGTACAGGTTGCAATTTGTCCTGAGGATGAACGGGAAGACGGGAAACCAATGAGAGACTAGCTCTTGGTGTTGGGACAGGCACAGATCACTCTATTTTCCCATCAGGAAGAAGAATTAACCACAGGCTCAGCCTGCCCCCCGGAACCAGAACAGGGCCTGAAGCCATCCTGCGCTTTTGCGGCCAGCTCCCAAAAAAGCGACTTGTAAAATGGAGCTTCAGGGCACTGCAATTCACAAACCTGCAGAGTTATAAATGATAACTCTCGTCCACAAATATATTGAGGGAAGGCAAAGAAGAGGATTTGAAATCAAGGCAGAATTGCAGGAAACAGATTTCAGGAGGTAGATTCGAATCGCCTTTAAAGCACATGAAAAGCGGCAAAACGTTGACAATGATGCCCTTGGCCAAAAAGGGCGTATGCGTTTTTTCCTGAATATATTCAGGAAAAAACGCATACGCCCTTTTTGGCCAACCAAGCAACCTGGAAAGGCAAATCAGCGCTACAAAGAAGTCTCGCTTCCCATCGGTCAAAAGGGCCATGCCGAAAAAAGTGTCAAAACCAGAAATGCAGGACAGGCCATGGAGAAATGGGAGCCTTGCTACACTGATGGGCGGGATGTAAATTGCCAACAGCCACTCTGGAGAAGTGTACGGTGTGTCCTGAAACATCTAAAAAACACAGCTTAGAGAGCATAGGGCACTTCCACGCATGGGGGGATAAAGTGGGAAAATTGAAAATCAGCAAGACACAAGCACCCCAAAGTTTAGGGCTGCTCTGTTGACAAGGACCTCCACTTCATTCCACCTTAAATATCCCAGGAAAGCGAAAAATGGATAAAAAAGTTGTGGTCCTTATGTACAATGGAATATCACTCAGCCATGAAATCAATGTCATAAGGCTAGTAGCAGCATGATGAGTGGATTTAGGTAAGACGATTCTAAGTGAAATAAGTCACACAGAAAAGGACACTTCTCATAAGGTGTCACTTATAGAGGGAATGTAAAAACCGTTACACTTGAACTGAATTACAAAACAGAACAGAGTCACACATGCAGAAAACACAGTATGGCTGCTTAACGGGAAAGGTGAGGTGGGGTGATACATAAAACAAGAGTTTCAAATTAACTCAGATACCGTTCCATAAACCCAATATGTAATAGACAGGACCTACTCCTTGCTCAGAGAACTGGACTCAACACGCCCGATTCACCGCACAAGAATATATCTGACTAGTAATAATCTTAAAACCTATGTATTGATATCTCTCTGTTAGAGTGTCAAGTGGGTGTAAAGCGGCATAAACACAGCCGTGAAAAGCAGCTAAACCCCATTATAAAAATAAATTACTTTTAAAAACCCATGAAACAAAGACAGGGAAAGAGAGAGAAATTCTTACACAATTCGTTCAGGGGCTGTGATGCAACCTGGATTGACCATATCTAGACCCACAGCTGGATGAGACATAAGGGTGGACACTCTTGGGGCTGAGAGGTTTGGTGAGGTTGGGTGAGCAAACGCAGACCCTTTAAAGTAATACTGCGTGCTACCCATCGCATGGGTCCCAAATCTCCAGGTTCAAGGGCATCTTCCTACATCGAAAACATGCATGAGAAACCCAGAAGATGGTACACCGTGTGATGGGGAAAGGTTTCTAAAATGCACCTCATTTCTCATCTCCTTGTGCTCGGGTTCGCCATTCCAGCCACTTTACTAGCAATCTCCCTACTTGGAGCCTCAGCACCTTTAACCTCCTGTTCCGTACAGGTTGCAATTTGTCCTGAGGATGAACGGGAAGACGGGGAACCAATGAGAGACTAGCTCTTGGTGTTGGGACAGGCACAGGTCACTCTATTTTCCCATCAGGAAGAAGAATTAACCACAGGCTCAGCCTGCCCCCCGGAACCAGAACAGGGCCTGAAGCCATCCTGCGCTTTGGCGGCCAGCTCCCAAAAAAGCGACTTGTAAAATGGAGCTTCAGGCCACTGCAATTCACAAACCTGCAGAGTTATAAATGATAACTCTCGTCCACAAATATATTGAGGGAAGGCAAAGAAGAGGATTTGAAATCAAGGCAGAATTGCAGGAAACAGATTTCAGGAGGTAGATTCGATTCGCCTTTAATGCACATGAAAAGGGGCAAAACGTTGACAATGATGCCCTTGGCCAAAAAGGGCGTATGCGTTTTTTCCTGAATATATTCAGGAAAAAACGCATACGCCCTTTTTGGCCAACCAAGCAACCTGGAAAGGCAAATCAGCGCTACAAAGAATTCGCGCTTCCCATCTGTCAAAAGGGCCATGCTGAAAAAAGTGTCAAAACCAGAAATGCAGGACAGGCCATGGAGAAATGGGAGCCTTGCTACACTGATGGGCGGGATGTAAATTGCCAACAGCCACTCTGGAGAAGTGTACGGTGTGTCCTGAAACATCTAAAAAACACAGCTTAGAGAGCATAGGGCACTTCCACGCATGGGGGGATAAAGTGGGAAAATTGAAAATCAGCAAGACACAAGCACCCCAAAGTTTAGGGCTGCTCTGTTGACAAGGACCTCCACTTCATTCCACCTTAAATATCCCAGGAAAGCGAAAAATGGATAAAAAAGTTGTGGTCCTTATGTACAATGGAATATCACTCAGCCATGAAATCAATGTCATAAGGCTTGTAGCAGCATGATGAGTGGATTTAGGTACGACGATTCTAAGTGAAATAAGTCACACAGAAAAGGACACTTCTCATAAGGTGTCACTTATAGAGGGAATGTAAAAACCGTTACACTTGAACTGAATTACAAAACAGAACAGAGTCACACATGCAGAAAACACACTATGGCTGCTTAACGGGAAAGGTGAGGTGGGGTGATACATAATACAAGAGTTTCAAATTAGCTCAGATACCGTTCCATAAACCCAATATGTAATAGACAAGACCTACTCCTTGCTCAGAGAACTGGACTCAACACGCCCGATTCACCGCACAAGAATATATCTGACTAGTAATAATGTTAAAACCTATGTATTGATATCTCTCTGTTAGTGTGTCAAGTGGGTGTAAAGCGGCATAAACACAGCCGTGAAAAGCAGCTAAACCCCATTATAAAAATAAATTACTTTTAAAAACCCATGAAACAAAGACAGGGAAAGAGAGAGAAATTCTTACACAATTCGTTCAGGGGCTGTGATGCAACCTGGATTGACCATATCTAGACCCACAGCTGGATGAGACATAAGGGTGGACACTCTTGGGGCTGAGAGGTTTGGTGAGGTTGGGTGAGCAAACGCAGACCCTTTAAAGTAATACTGCGTGCTACCCATCGCATGGGTCCCAAATCTCCAGGTTCAAGGGCATCTTCCTACATCGAAAACATGCATGAGAAACCCAGAAGATGGTACACCGTGTGATGGGGAATGGTTTCTAAAACACACCTCATTTCTCATCTCCTTGTGCTCGGGTTCGCCATTCCAGCCACTTTACTAGCAATCTCCCTACTTGGAGCCTCAGCACCTTTAACCTCCTGTTCCGTACAGGTTGCAATTTGTCCTGAGGATGAACGGGAAGACGGGGAACCAATGAGAGACTAGCTCTTGGTGTTGGGACAGGCACAGGTCACTCTATTTTCCCATCAGGAAGAAGAATTAACCACAGGCTCAGCCTGCCGCCCGGAACCAGAACAGGGCCTGAAGCCATCCTGCGCTTTTGCGGCCAGCTCCCAAAAAAGCGACTTGTAAAATGGAGCTTCAGGGCACTGCAATTCACAAACCTGCAGAGTTATAAATGATAACTCTCGTCCACAAATATATTGAGGGAAGGCAAAGAAGAGGATTTGAAATCAAGGCAGAATTGCAGGAAACAGATTTCATGAGGTAGATTCGAATCGCCTTTAAAGCACATGAAAAGCGGCAAAACGTTGACAATGATGCCCTTGGCCAAAAAGGGCGCATGCGTTTTTTCCTGAATATATTCAGGAAAAAACGCATGCGCCCTTTTTGGCCAACCAAGCAACCTGGAAAGGCAAATCAGCGCTACAAAGAAGTCTCGCTTCCCATCGGTCGAAAGGGCCATGCTGAAAAAAGTGTCAAAACCAGAAATGCAGGACAGGCCATGGAGAAATGGGAACCTTGCTACACTGATGGGCGGGATGTAAATTGCCAACAGCCACTCTGGAGAAGTGTACGGTGTGTCCTGAAACATCTAAAAAACACAGCTTAGAGAGCATAGGGCACTTCCACGCATGGGGGGATAAAGTGGGAAAATTGAAAATCAGCAAGACACAAGCACCCCAAAGTTTAGGGCTGCTCTGTTGACAAGGACCTCCACTTCATTCCACATTAAATATCCCAGGAAAGCGAAAAATGGATAAAAAAGTTGTGGTCCTTATATACAATGGAATATCACTCAGCCATGAAATCAATGTCATAAGGCTATTAGCAGCATGATGAGTGGATTTAGGTACGACGATTCTAAGTGAAATAAGTCACACAGAAAAGGACACTTCTCATAAGGTGTCACTTATAGAGGGAATGTAAAAACCGTTACACTTGAACTGAATTACAAAACAGAACAGAGTCACACATGCAGAAAACACACTATGGCTGCTTAACGGGAAAGGTGAGGTGGGGTGATACATAAAACAAGAGTTTCAAATTAGCTCAGATACCGTTCCATAAACCCAATATGTAATAGACAAGACCTACTCCTTGCTCAGAGAACTGGACTCAACACGCCCGATTCACCGCACAAGAATATATCTGACTAGTAATAATCTTAAAACCTATGTATTGATATCTCTCTGTTAGAGTGTCAAGTGGGTGTAAAGCGGCATAAACACAGCCGTGAAAAGCAGCTAAACCCCATTATAAAAATAAATTACTTTTAAAAACCCATGAAACAAAGACAGGGAAAGAGAGAGAAATTCTTACACAATTCGTTCAGGGGCTGTGATGCAACCTGGATTGACCATATCTAGACCCACAGCTGGATGAGACATAAGGGTGGACACTCTTGGGGCTGAGAGGTTTGGTGAGGTTGGGTGAGCAAACGCAGACCCTTTAAAGTAATACTGCGTGCTACCCATCGCATGGGTCCCAAATCTCCAGGTTCAAGGGCATCTTCCTACATCGAAAACATGCATGAGAAACCCAGAAGATGGTACACCGTGTGATGGGGAAAGGTTTCTAAAACGCACCTCATTTCTCATCTCCTTGTGCTCGGGTTCGCCATTCCAGCCACTTTACTAGCAATCTCCCTACTTGGAGCATCAGCACCTTTAACCTCCTGTTCCGTACAGGTTGCAATTTGTCCTGAGGATGAACGGGAAGACGGGAAACCAATGAGAGACTAGCTCTTGGTGTTGGGACAGGCACAGATCACTCTATTTTCCCATCAGGAAGAAGAATTAACCACAGGCTCAGCCTGCCCCCCGGAACCAGAACAGGGCCTGAAGCCATCCTGCGCTTTTGCGGCCAGCTCCCAAAAAAGCGACTTGTAAAATGGAGCTTCAGGGCACTGCAATTCACAAACCTGCAGAGTTATAAATGATAACTCTCGTCCACAAATATATTGAGGGAAGGCAAAGAAGAGGATTTGAAATCAAGGCAGAATTGCAGGAAACAGATTTCAGGAGGTAGATTCGAATCGCCTTTAAAGCACATGAAAAGCGGCAAAACGTTGACAATGATGCCCTTGGCCAAAAAGGGCGTATGCGTTTTTTCCTGAATATATTCAGGAAAAAACGCATACGCCCTTTTTGGCCAACCAAGCAACCTGGAAAGGCAAATCAGCGCTACAAAGAAGTCTCGCTTCCCATCGGTCAAAAGGGCCATGCCGAAAAAAGTGTCAAAACCAGAAATGCAGGACAGGCCATGGAGAAATGGGAGCCTTGCTACACTGATGGGCGGGATGTAAATTGCCAACAGCCACTCTGGAGAAGTGTACGGTGTGTCCTGAAACATCTAAAAAACACAGCTTAGAGAGCATAGGGCACTTCCACGCATGGGGGGATAAAGTGGGAAAATTGAAAATCAGCAAGACACAAGCACCCCAAAGTTTAGGGCTGCTCTGTTGACAAGGACCTCCACTTCATTCCACCTTAAATATCCCAGGAAAGCTAAAAATGGATAAAAAAGTTGTGGTCCTTATGTACAATGGAATATCACTCAGCCATGAAATCAATGTCATAAGGCTAGTAGCAGCATGATGAGTGGATTTAGGTAAGACGATTCTAAGTGAAATAAGTCACACAGAAAAGGACACTTCTCATAAGGTGTCACTTATAGAGGGAATGTAAAAACCGTTACACTTGAACTGAATTACAAAACAGAACAGAGTCACACATGCAGAAAACACAGTATGGCTGCTTAACGGGAAAGGTGAGGTGGGGTGATACATAAAACAAGAGTTTCAAATTAACTCAGATACCGTTCCATAAACCCAATATGTAATAGACAGGACCTACTCCTTGCTCAGAGAACTGGACTCAACACGCCCGATTCACCGCACAAGAATATATCTGACTAGTAATAATCTTAAAACCTATGTATTGATATCTCTCTGTTAGAGTGTCAAGTGGGTGTAAAGCGGCATAAACACAGCCGTGAAAAGCAGCTAAACCCCATTATAAAAATAAATTACTTTTAAAAACCCATGAAACAAAGACAGGGAAAGAGAGAGAAATTCTTACACAATTCGTTCAGGGGCTGTGATGCAACCTGGATTGACCATATCTAGACCCACAGCTGGATGAGACATAAGGGTGGACACTCTTGGGGCTGAGAGGTTTGGTGAGGTTGGGTGAGCAAACGCAGACCCTTTAAAGTAATACTGCGTGCTACCCATCGCATGGGTCCCAAATCTCCAGGTTCAAGGGCATCTTCCTACATCGAAAACATGCATGAGAAACCCAGAAGATGGTACACCGTGTGATGGGGAAAGGTTTCTAAAACGCACCTCATTTCTCATCTCCTTGTGCTCGGGTTCGCCATTCCAGCCACTTTACTAGCAATCTCCCTACTTGGAGCATCAGCACCTTTAACCTCCTGTTCCGTACAGGTTGCAATTTGTCCTGAGGATGAACGGGAAGACGGGAAACCAATGAGAGACTAGCTCTTGGTGTTGGGACAGGCACAGGTCACTCTATTTTCCCATCAGGAAGAAGAATTAACCACAGGCTCAGCCTGCCCCCCAGAACCAGAACAGGGCCTGAAGCCATCCTGCGCTTTTGCGGCCAGCTCCCAAAAAAGCGACTTGTAAAATGGAGCTTCAGGGCACTGCAATTCACAAACCTGCAGAGTTATAAATGATAACTCTCGTCCACAAATATATTGAGGGAAGGCAAAGAAGAGGATTTGAAATCAAGGCAGAATTGCAGGAAACAGATTTCAGGAGGTAGATTCGAATCGCCTTTAAAGCACATGAAAAGCGGCAAAACGTTGACAATGATGCCCTTGGCCAAAAAGGGCGTATGCGTTTTTTCCTGAATATATTCAGGAAAAAACGCATACGCCCTTTTTGGCCAACCAAGCAACCTGGAAAGGCAAATCAGCGCTACAAAGAAGTCTCGCTTCCCATCGGTCAAAAAGGGCCATGCCGAAAAAAGTGTCAAAACCAGAAATGCAGGACAGGCCATGGAGAAATGGGAGCCTTGCTACACTGATGGGCGGGATGTAAATTGCCAACAGCCACTCTGGAGAAGTGTACGGTGTGTCCTGAAACATCTAAAAAACACAGCTTAGAGAGCATAGGGCACTTCCACGCATGGGGAGATAAAGTGGGAAAATTGAAAATCAGCAAGACACAAGCACCCCAAAGTTTAGGGCTGCTCTGTTGACAAGGACCTCCACTTCATTCCACCTTAAATATCCCAGGAAAGCTAAAAATGGATAAAAAAGTTGTGGTCCTTATGTACAATGGAATATCACTCAGCCATGAAATCAATGTCATAAGGCTAGTAGCAGCATGATGAGTGGATTTAGGTAAGACGATTCTAAGTGAAATAAGTCACACAGAAAAGGACACTTCTCATAAGGTGTCACTTATAGAGGGAATGTAAAAACCGTTACACTTGAACTGAATTACAAAACAGAACAGAGTCACACATGCAGAAAACACACTATGGCTGCTTAACGCGAAAGGTGAGGTGGGGTGATACATAAAACAAGAGTTTCAAATTAGCTCAGATACCGTTCCATAAACCCAATATGTAATAGACAAGACCTACTCCTTGCTCAGAGAACTGGACTCAACATGCCCGATTCACCGCACAAGAATATATCTGACTAGTAATAATCTTAAAACCTATGTATTGATATCTCTCTGTTAGAGTGTCAAGTGGGTGTAAAGCGGCATAAACACAGCCGTGAAAAGCAGCTAAACCCCATTATAAAAATAAATTACTTTTAAAAACCCATGAAACAAAGACAGGGAAAGAGAGAGAAATTCTTACACAATTCGTTCAGGGGCTGTGATGCAACCTGGATTGACCATATCTAGACCCACAGCTGGATGAGACATAAGGGTGGACACTCTTGGGGCTGAGAGGTTTGGTGAGGTTGGGTGAGCAAACGCAGACCCTTTAAAGTAATACTGCGTGCTACCCATCGCATGGGTCCCAAATCTCCAGGTTCAAGGGCATCTTCCTACATCGAAAACATGCATGAGAAACCCAGAAGATGGTACACCGTGTGATGGGGAAAGGTTTCTAAAACGCACCTCATTTCTCATCTCCTTGTGCTCGGGTTCGCCATTCCAGCCACTTTACTAGCAATCTCCCTACTTGGAGCATCAGCACCTTTAACCTCCTGTTCCGTACAGTTTGCAATTTGTCCTGAGGATGAACGGGAAGACGGGAAACCAATGAGAGACTAGCTCTTCGTGTTGGGACAGGCACAGGTCACTCTATTTTCCCATCAGGAAGAAGAATTAACCACAGGCTCAGCCTGCCCCCCGGAACCAGAACAGGGCCTGAAGCCATCCTGCGCTTTTGCGGCCAGCTCCCAAAAAAGCGACTTGTAAAATGGAGCTTCAGGGCACTGCAATTCACAAACCTGCAGAGTTATAAATGATAACTCTCGTCCACAAATATATTGAGGGAAGGCAAAGAAGAGGATTTGAAATCAAGGCAGAATTGCAGGAAACAGATTTCAGGAGGTAGATTCGAATCGCCTTTAAAGCACATGAAAAGCGGCAAAACGTTGACAATGATGACCTTGGCCAAAAAGGGCGTATGCGTTTTTTCCTGAATATATTCAGGAAAAAACGCATACGCCCTTTTTGGCCAACCAAGCAACCTGGAAAGGCAAATCAGCGCTACAAATAAGTCTCGCTTCCCATCGGTCAAAAGGGCCATGCTGAAAAAAGGGTCAAAACCAGAAATGCAGGACAGGCCATGGAGAAATGGGAGCCTTGCTACACTGATGGGCGGGATGTAAATTGCCAACAGCCACTCTGGAGAAGTGTACGGTGTGTCCTGAAACATCTAAAAAACACAGCTTAGAGAGCATAGGGCACTTCCACGCATGGGGAGATAAAGTGGGAAAATTGAAAATCAGCAAGACACAAGCACCCCAAAGTTTAGGGCTGCTCTGTTGACAAGGACCTCCACTTCATTCCACCTTAAATATCCCAGGAAAGCGAAAAATGGATAAAAAAGTTGTGCTCCTTATGTACAATGGAATATCACTCAGCCATGAAATCAATGTCATAAGGCTAGTAGCAGCATGATGAGTGGATTTAGGTAAGACGATTCTAAGTGAAATAAGTCACACAGAAAAGGACACTTCTCATAAGGTGTCACTTATAGAGGGAATGTAAAAACCGTTACACTTGAACTGAATTACAAAACAGAACAGAGTCACACATGCAGAAAACACTATATGGCTGCTTAACGGGAAAGGTGAGGTGGGGTGATACATAAAACAAGAGCTTCAAATTAGCTCAGATACCGTTCCATAAACCCAATATGTAATAGACAAGACCTACTCCTTGCTCAGAGAACTGGACTCAACACGCCCGATTCACCGCACAAGAATATATCTGACTAGTAATAATCTTAAAACCTATGTATTGATATCTCTCTGTTAGTGTGTCAAGTGGGTGTAAAGCGGCATAAACACAGCCGTGAAAAGCAGCTAAACCCCATTATAAAAATAAATTACTTTTAAAAACCCATGAAACAAAGACAGGGAAAGAGAGAGAAATTCTTACACAATTCGTTCAGGGGCTGTGATGCAACCTGGATTGACCATATCTAGACCCACAGCTGGATGAGACATAAGGGTGGACACTCTTGGGGCTGAGAGGTTTGGTGAGGTTGGGTGAGCAAACGCAGACCCTTTAAAGTAATACTGCGTGCTACCCATCGCATGGGTCCCAAATCTCCAGGTTCAAGGGCATCTTCCTACATCGAAAACATGCATGAGAAACCCAGAAGATGGTACACCGTGTGATGGGGAAAGGTTTCTAAAACGCACCTCATTTCTCATCTCCTTGTGCTCGGGTTCGCCATTCCAGCCACTTTACTAGCAATCTCCCTACTTGGAGCATCAGCACCTTTAACCTCCTGTTCCGTACAGGTTGCAATTTGTCCTGAGGATGAACGGGAAGACGGGAAACCAATGAGAGACTAGCTCTTGGTGTTGGGACAGGCACAGATCACTCTATTTTCCCATCAGGAAGAAGAATTAACCACAGGCTCAGCCTGCCCCCCGGAACCAGAACAGGGCCTGAAGCCATCCTGCACTTTTGCGGCCAGCTCCCAAAAAAGCGACTTGTAAAATGGAGCTTCAGGGCACTGCAATTCACAAACCTGCAGAGTTATAAATGATAACTCTCGTCCACAAATATATTGAGGGAAGGCAAAGAAGAGGATTTGAAATCAAGGCAGAATTGCAGGAAACAGATTTCAGGAGGTAGATTCGAATCGCCTTTAAAGCACATGAAAAGCGGCAAAACGTTGACAATGATGCCCTTGGCCAAAAAGGGCGTATGCGTTTTTTCCTGAATATATTCAGGAAAAAACGCATACGCCCTTTTTGGCCAACCAAGCAACCTGGAAAGGCAAATCAGCGCTACAAAGAAGTCTCGCTTCCCATCGGTCAAAAGGGCCATGCCGAAAAAAGTGTCAAAACCAGAAATGCAGGACAGGCCATGGAGAAATGGGAGCCTTGCTACACTGATGGGCGGGATGTAAATTGCCAACAGCCACTCTGGAGAAGTGTACGGTGTGTCCTGAAACATCTAAAAAACACAGCTTAGAGAGCATAGGGCACTTCCACGCATGGGGGGATAAAGTGGGAAAATTGAAAATCAGCAAGACACAAGCACCCCAAAGTTTAGGGCTGCTCTGTTGACAAGGACCTCCACTTCATTCCACCTTAAATATCCCAGGAAAGCGAAAAATGGATAAAAAAGTTGTGGTCCTTATGTACAATGGAATATCACTCAGCCATGAAATCAATGTCATAAGGCTAGTAGCAGCATGATGAGTGGATTTAGGTAAGACGATTCTAAGTGAAATAAGTCACACAGAAAAGGACACTTCTCATAAGGTGTCACTTATAGAGGGAATGTAAAAACCGTTACACTTGAACTGAATTACAAAACAGAACAGAGTCACACATGCAGAAAACACAGTATGGCTGCTTAACGGGAAAGGTGAGGTGGGGTGATACATAAAACAAGAGTTTCAAATTAACTCAGATACCGTTCCATAAACCCAATATGTAATAGACAGGACCTACTCCTTGCTCAGAGAACTGGACTCAACACGCCCGATTCACCGCACAAGAATATATCTGACTAGTAATAATCTTAAAACCTATGTATTGATATCTCTCTGTTAGAGTGTCAAGTGGGTGTAAAGCGGCATAAACACAGCCGTGAAAAGCAGCTAAACCCCATTATAAAAATAAATTACTTTTAAAAACCCATGAAACAAAGACAGGGAAAGAGAGAGAAATTCTTACACAATTCGTTCAGGGGCTGTGATGCAACCTGGATTGACCATATCTAGACCCACAGCTGGATGAGACATAAGGGTGGACACTCTTGGGGCTGAGAGGTTTGGTGAGGTTGGGTGAGCAAACGCAGACCCTTTAAAGTAATACTGCGTGCTACCCATCGCATGGGTCCCAAATCTCCAGGTTCAAGGGCATCTTCCTACATCGAAAACATGCATGAGAAACCCAGAAGATGGTACACCGTGTGATGGGGAAAGGTTTCTAAAACGCACCTCATTTCTCATCTCCTTGTGCTCGGGTTCGCCATTCCAGCCACTTTACTAGCAATCTCCCTACTTGGAGCATCAGCACCTTTAACCTCCTGTTCCGTACAGGTTGCAATTTGTCCTGAGGATGAACGGGAAGACGGGAAACCAATGAGAGACTAGCTCTTGGTGTTGGGACAGGCACAGGTCACTCTATTTTCCCATCAGGAAGAAGAATTAACCACAGGCTCAGCCTGCCCCCCAGAACCAGAACAGGGCCTGAAGCCATCCTGCGCTTTTGCGGCCAGCTCCCAAAAAAGCGACTTGTAAAATGGAGCTTCAGGGCACTGCAATTCACAAACCTGCAGAGTTATAAATGATAACTCTCGTCCACAAATATATTGAGGGAAGGCAAAGAAGAGGATTTGAAATCAAGGCAGAATTGCAGGAAACAGATTTCAGGAGGTAGATTCGAATCGCCTTTAAAGCACATGAAAAGCGGCAAAACGTTGACAATGATGCCCTTGGCCAAAAAGGGCGTATGCGTTTTTTCCTGAATATATTCAGGAAAAAACGCATACGCCCTTTTTGGCCAACCAAGCAACCTGGAAAGGCAAATCAGCGCTACAAAGAAGTCTCGCTTCCCATCGGTCAAAAAGGGCCATGCCGAAAAAAGTGTCAAAACCAGAAATGCAGGACAGGCCATGGAGAAATGGGAGCCTTGCTACACTGATGGGCGGGATGTAAATTGCCAACAGCCACTCTGGAGAAGTGTACGGTGTGTCCTGAAACATCTAAAAAACACAGCTTAGAGAGCATAGGGCACTTCCACGCATGGGGAGATAAAGTGGGAAAATTGAAAATCAGCAAGACACAAGCACCCCAAAGTTTAGGGCTGCTCTGTTGACAAGGACCTCCACTTCATTCCACCTTAAATATCCCAGGAAAGCTAAAAATGGATAAAAAAGTTGTGGTCCTTATGTACAATGGAATATCACTCAGCCATGAAATCAATGTCATAAGGCTAGTAGCAGCATGATGAGTGGATTTAGGTAAGACGATTCTAAGTGAAATAAGTCACACAGAAAAGGACACTTCTCATAAGGTGTCACATATAGAGGGAATGTAAAAACCGTTACACTTGAACTGAATTACAAAACAGAACAGAGTCACACATGCAGAAAACACACTATGGCTGCTTAACGCGAAAGGTGAGGTGGGGTGATACATAAAACAAGAGTTTCAAATTAGCTCAGATACCGTTCCATAAACCCAATATGTAATAGACAAGACCTACTCCTTGCTCAGAGAACTGGACTCAACATGCCCGATTCACCGCACAAGAATATATCTGACTAGTAATAATCTTAAAACCTATGTATTGATATCTCTCTGTTAGAGTGTCAAGTGGGTGTAAAGCGGCATAAACACAGCCGTGAAAAGCAGCTAAACCCCATTATAAAAATAAATTACTTTTAAAAACCCATGAAACAAAGACAGGGAAAGAGAGAGAAATTCTTACACAATTCGTTCAGGGGCTGTGATGCAACCTGGATTGACCATATCTAGACCCACAGCTGGATGAGACATAAGGGTGGACACTCTTGGGGCTGAGAGGTTTGGTGAGGTTGGGTGAGCAAACGCAGACCCTTTAAAGTAATACTGCGTGCTACCCATCGCATGGGTCCCAAATCTCCAGGTTCAAGGGCATCTTCCTACATCGAAAACATGCATGAGAAACCCAGAAGATGGTACACCGTGTGATGGGGAAAGGTTTCTAAAACGCACCTCATTTCTCATCTCCTTGTGCTCGGGTTCGCCATTCCAGCCACTTTACTAGCAATCTCCCTACTTGGAGCATCAGCACCTTTAACCTCCTGTTCCGTACAGGTTGCAATTTGTCCTGAGGATGAACGGGAAGACGGGAAACCAATGAGAGACTAGCTCTTGGTGTTGGGACAGGCACAGGTCACTCTATTTTCCCATCAGGAAGAAGAATTAACCACAGGCTCAGCCTGCCCCCCGGAACCAGAACAGGGCCTGAAGCCATCCTGCGCTTTTGCGGCCAGCTCCCAAAAAAGCGACTTGTAAAATGGAGCTTCAGGGCACTGCAATTCACAAACCTGCAGAGTTATAAATGATAACTCTCGTCCACAAATATATTGAGGGAAGGCAAAGAAGAGGATTTGAAATCAAGGCAGAATTGCAGGAAACAGATTTCAGGAGGTAGATTCGAATCGCCTTTAAAGCACATGAAAAGCGGCAAAACGTTGACAATGATGACCTTGGCCAAAAAGGGCGTATGCGTTTTTTCCTGAATATATTCAGGAAAAAACGCATACGCCCTTTTTGGCCAACCAAGCAACCTGGAAAGGCAAATCAGCGCTACAAAGAAGTCTCGCTTCCCATCGGTCAAAAAGGGCCATGCCGAAAAAAGTGTCAAAACCAGAAATGCAGGACAGGCCATGGAGAAATGGGAGCCTTGCTACACTGATGGGCGGGATGTAAATTGCCAACAGCCACTCTGGAGAAGTGTACGGTGTGTCCTGAAACATCTAAAAAACACAGCTTAGAGAGCATAGGGCACTTCCACGCATGGGGAGATAAAGTGGGAAAATTGAAAATCAGCAAGACACAAGCACCCCAAAGTTTAGGGCTGCTCTGTTGACAAGGACCTCCACTTCATTCCACCTTAAATATCCCAGGAAAGCTAAAAATGGATAAAAAAGTTGTGGTCCTTATGTACAATGGAATATCACTCAGCCATGAAATCAATGTCATAAGGCTAGTAGCAGCATGATGAGTGGATTTAGGTAAGACGATTCTAAGTGAAATAAGTCACACAGAAAAGGACACTTCTCATAAGGTGTCACTTATAGAGGGAATGTAAAAACCGTTACACTTGAACTGAATTACAAAACAGAACAGAGTCACACATGCAGAAAACACACTATGGCTGCTTAACGCGAAAGGTGAGGTGGGGTGATACATAAAACAAGAGTTTCAAATTAGCTCAGATACCGTTCCATAAACCCAATATGTAATAGACAAGACCTACTCCTTGCTCAGAGAACTGGACTCAACACGCCCGATTCACCGCACAAGAATATATCTGACTAGTAATAATCTTAAAACCTATGTATTGATATCTCTCTGTTAGAGTGTCAAGTGGGTGTAAAGCGGCATAAACACAGCCGTGAAAAGCAGCTAAACCCCATTATAAAAATAAATTACTTTTAAAAACCCATGAAACAAAGACAGGGAAAGAGAGAGAAATTCTTACACAATTCGTTCAGGGGCTGTGATGCAACCTGGATTGACCATATCTAGACCCACAGCTGGATGAGACATAAGGGTGGACACTCTTGGGGCTGAGAGGTTTGGTGAGGTTGGGTGAGCAAACGCAGACCCTTTAAAGTAATACTGCGTGCTACCCATCGCATGGGTCCCAAATCTCCAGGTTCAAGGGCATCTTCCTACATCGAAAACATGCATGAGAAACCCAGAAGATGGTACACCGTGTGATGGGGAAAGGTTTCTAAAACGCACCTCATTTCTCATCTCCTTGTGCTCGGGTTCGCCATTCCAGCCACTTTACTAGCAATCTCCCTACTTGGAGCATCAGCACCTTTAACCTCCTGTTCCGTACAGGTTGCAATTTGTCCTGAGGATGAACGGGAAGACGGGAAACCAATGAGAGACTAGCTCTTCGTGTTGGGACAGGCACAGGTCACTCTATTTTCCCATCAGGAAGAAGAATTAACCACAGGCTCAGCCTGCCCCCCGGAACCAGAACAGGGCCTGAAGCCATCCTGCGCTTTTGCGGCCAGCTCCCAAAAAAGCGACTTGTAAAATGGAGCTTCAGGGCACTGCAATTCACAAACCTGCAGAGTTATAAATGATAACTCTCGTCCACAAATATATTGAGGGAAGGCAAAGAAGAGGATTTGAAATCAAGGCAGAATTGCAGGAAACAGATTTCAGGAGGTAGATTCGAATCGCCTTTAAAGCACATGAAAAGCGGCAAAACGTTGACAATGATGACCTTGGCCAAAAAGGGCGTATGCGTTTTTTCCTGAATATATTCAGGAAAAAACGCATACGCCCTTTTTGGCCAACCAAGCAACCTGGAAAGGCAAATCAGCGCTACAAATAAGTCTCGCTTCCCATCGGTCAAAAGGGCCATGCTGAAAAAAGGGTCAAAACCAGAAATGCAGGACAGGCCATGGAGAAATGGGAGCCTTGCTACACTGATGGGCGGGATGTAAATTGCCAACAGCCACTCTGGAGAAGTGTACGGTGTGTCCTGAAACATCTAAAAAACACAGCTTAGAGAGCATAGGGCACTTCCACGCATGGGGAGATAAAGTGGGAAAATTGAAAATCAGCAAGACACAAGCACCCCAAAGTTTAGGGCTGCTCTGTTGACAAGGACCTCCACTTCATTCCACCTTAAATATCCCAGGAAAGCGAAAAATGGATAAAAAAGTTGTGGTCCTTATGTACAATGGAATATCACTCAGCCATGAAATCAATGTCATAAGGCTAGTAGCAGCATGATGAGTGGATTTAGGTACGACGATTCTAAGTGAAATAAGTCACACAGAAAAGGACACTTCTCATAAGGTGTCACTTATAGAGGGAATGTAAAAACCGTTACACTTGAACTGAATTACAAAACAGAACAGAGTCACACATGCAGAAAACACACTATGGCTGCTTAACGCGAAAGGTGAGGTGGGGTGATACATAAAACAAGAGTTTCAAATTAGCTCAGATACCGTTCCATAAACCCAATATGTAATAGACAAGACCTACTCCTTGCTCAGAGAACTGGACTCAACACGCCCGATTCACCGCACAAGAATATATCTGACTAGTAATAATCTTAAAACCTATGTATTGATATCTCTCTGTTAGAGTGTCAAGTGGGTGTAAAGCGGCATAAACACAGCCGTGAAAAGCAGCTAAACCCCATTATAAAAATAAATTACTTTTAAAAACCCATGAAACAAAGACAGGGAAAGAGAGAGAAATTCTTACACAATTCGTTCAGGGGCTGTGATGCAACCTGGATTGACCATATCTAGACCCACAGCTGGATGAGACATAAGGGTGGACACTCTTGGGGCTGAGAGGTTTGGTGAGGTTGGGTGAGCAAACGCAGACCCTTTAAAGTAATACTGCGTGCTACCCATCGCATGGGTCCCAAATCTCCAGGTTCAAGGGCATCTTCCTACATCGAAAACATGCATGAGAAACCCAGAAGATGGTACACCGTGTGATGGGGAAAGGTTTCTAAAACGCACCTCATTTCTCATCTCCTTGTGCTCGGGTTCGCCATTCCAGCCACTTTAC
Organism: Balaenoptera physalus; assembly: GCF_965194825.1. NCBI lineage: Eukaryota > Metazoa > Chordata > Mammalia > Artiodactyla > Balaenopteridae > Balaenoptera > Balaenoptera physalus. The sequence continues at coordinate 1,091,144 of NW_028126470.1, forward strand.
TAGCAATCTCCCTACTTGGAGCATCAGCACCTTTAACCTCCTGTTCCGTACAGGTTGCAATTTGTCCTGAGGATGAACGGGAAGACGGGAAACCAATGAGAGACTAGCTCTTGGTGTTGGGACAGGCACAGGTCACTCTATTTTCCCATCAGGAAGAAGAATTAACCACAGGCTCAGCCTGCCCCCCGGAACCAGAACAGGGCCTGAAGCCATCCTGCGCTTTTGCGGCCAGCTCCCAAAAAAGCGACTTGTAAAATGGAGCTTCAGGGCACTGCAATTCACAAACCTGCAGAGTTATAAATGATAACTCTCGTCCACAAATATATTGAGGGAAGGCAAAGAAGAGGATTTGAAATCAAGGCAGAATTGCAGGAAACAGATTTCAGGAGGTAGATTCGAATCGCCTTTAAAGCACATGAAAAGCGGCAAAACGTTGACAATGATGACCTTGGCCAAAAAGGGCGTATGCGTTTTTTCCTGAATATATTCAGGAAAAAACGCATACGCCCTTTTTGGCCAACCAAGCAACCTGGAAAGGCAAATCAGCGCTACAAAGAAGTCTCGCTTCCCATCGGTCAAAAAGGGCCATGCCGAAAAAAGTGTCAAAACCAGAAATGCAGGACAGGCCATGGAGAAATGGGAGCCTTGCTACACTGATGGGCGGGATGTAAATTGCCAACAGCCACTCTGGAGAAGTGTACGGTGTGTCCTGAAACATCTAAAAAACACAGCTTAGAGAGCATAGGGCACTTCCACGCATGGGGAGATAAAGTGGGAAAATTGAAAATCAGCAAGACACAAGCACCCCAAAGTTTAGGGCTGCTCTGTTGACAAGGACCTCCACTTCATTCCACCTTAAATATCCCAGGAAAGCTAAAAATGGATAAAAAAGTTGTGGTCCTTATGTACAATGGAATATCACTCAGCCATGAAATCAATGTCATAAGGCTAGTAGCAGCATGATGAGTGGATTTAGGTAAGACGATTCTAAGTGAAATAAGTCACACAGAAAAGGACACTTCTCATAAGGTGTCACTTATAGAGGGAATGTAAAAACCGTTACACTTGAACTGAATTACAAAACAGAACAGAGTCACACATGCAGAAAACACACTATGGCTGCTTAACGCGAAAGGTGAGGTGGGGTGATACATAAAACAAGAGTTTCAAATTAGCTCAGATACCGTTCCATAAACCCAATATGTAATAGACAAGACCTACTCCTTGCTCAGAGAACTGGACTCAACACGCCCGATTCACCGCACAAGAATATATCTGACTAGTAATAATCTTAAAACCTATGTATTGATATCTCTCTGTTAGAGTGTCAAGTGGGTGTAAAGCGGCATAAACACAGCCGTGAAAAGCAGCTAAACCCCATTATAAAAATAAATTACTTTTAAAAACCCATGAAACAAAGACAGGGAAAGAGAGAGAAATTCTTACACAATTCGTTCAGGGGCTGTGATGCAACCTGGATTGACCATATCTAGACCCACAGCTGGATGAGACATAAGGGTGGACACTCTTGGGGCTGAGAGGTTTGGTGAGGTTGGGTGAGCAAACGCAGACCCTTTAAAGTAATACTGCGTGCTACCCATCGCATGGGTCCCAAATCTCCAGGTTCAAGGGCATCTTCCTACATCGAAAACATGCATGAGAAACCCAGAAGATGGTACACCGTGTGATGGGGAAAGGTTTCTAAAACGCACCTCATTTCTCATCTCCTTGTGCTCGGGTTCGCCATTCCAGCCACTTTACTAGCAATCTCCCTACTTGGAGCATCAGCACCTTTAACCTCCTGTTCCGTACAGGTTGCAATTTGTCCTGAGGATGAACGGGAAGACGGGAAACCAATGAGAGACTAGCTCTTCGTGTTGGGACAGGCACAGGTCACTCTATTTTCCCATCAGGAAGAAGAATTAACCACAGGCTCAGCCTGCCCCCCGGAACCAGAACAGGGCCTGAAGCCATCCTGCGCTTTTGCGGCCAGCTCCCAAAAAAGCGACTTGTAAAATGGAGCTTCAGGGCACTGCAATTCACAAACCTGCAGAGTTATAAATGATAACTCTCGTCCACAAATATATTGAGGGAAGGCAAAGAAGAGGATTTGAAATCAAGGCAGAATTGCAGGAAACAGATTTCAGGAGGTAGATTCGAATCGCCTTTAAAGCACATGAAAAGCGGCAAAACGTTGACAATGATGACCTTGGCCAAAAAGGGCGTATGCGTTTTTTCCTGAATATATTCAGGAAAAAACGCATACGCCCTTTTTGGCCAACCAAGCAACCTGGAAAGGCAAATCAGCGCTACAAATAAGTCTCGCTTCCCATCGGTCAAAAGGGCCATGCTGAAAAAAGGGTCAAAACCAGAAATGCAGGACAGGCCATGGAGAAATGGGAGCCTTGCTACACTGATGGGCGGGATGTAAATTGCCAACAGCCACTCTGGAGAAGTGTACGGTGTGTCCTGAAACATCTAAAAAACACAGCTTAGAGAGCATAGGGCACTTCCACGCATGGGGAGATAAAGTGGGAAAATTGAAAATCAGCAAGACACAAGCACCCCAAAGTTTAGGGCTGCTCTGTTGACAAGGACCTCCACTTCATTCCACCTTAAATATCCCAGGAAAGCGAAAAATGGATAAAAAAGTTGTGGTCCTTATGTACAATGGAATATCACTCAGCCATGAAATCAATGTCATAAGGCTAGTAGCAGCATGATGAGTGGATTTAGGTACGACGATTCTAAGTGAAATAAGTCACACAGAAAAGGACACTTCTCATAAGGTGTCACTTATAGAGGGAATGTAAAAACCGTTACACTTGAACTGAATTACAAAACAGAACAGAGTCACACATGCAGAAAACACACTATGGCTGCTTAACGCGAAAGGTGAGGTGGGGTGATACATAAAACAAGAGTTTCAAATTAGCTCAGATACCGTTCCATAAACCCAATATGTAATAGACAAGACCTACTCCTTGCTCAGAGAACTGGACTCAACACGCCCGATTCACCGCACAAGAATATATCTGACTAGTAATAATCTTAAAACCTATGTATTGATATCTCTCTGTTAGAGTGTCAAGTGGGTGTAAAGCGGCATAAACACAGCCGTGAAAAGCAGCTAAACCCCATTATAAAAATAAATTACTTTTAAAAACCCATGAAACAAAGACAGGGAAAGAGAGAGAAATTCTTACACAATTCGTTCAGGGGCTGTGATGCAACCTGGATTGACCATATCTAGACCCACAGCTGGATGAGACATAAGGGTGGACACTCTTGGGGCTGAGAGGTTTGGTGAGGTTGGGTGAGCAAACGCAGACCCTTTAAAGTAATACTGCGTGCTACCCATCGCATGGGTCCCAAATCTCCAGGTTCAAGGGCATCTTCCTACATCGAAAACATGCATGAGAAACCCAGAAGATGGTACACCGTGTGATGGGGAAAGGTTTCTAAAACGCACCTCATTTCTCATCTCCTTGTGCTCGGGTTCGCCATTCCAGCCACTTTACTAGCAATCTCCCTACTTGGAGCATCAGCACCTTTAACCTCCTGTTCCGTACAGGTTGCAATTTGTCCTGAGGATGAACGGGAAGACGGGAAACCAATGAGAGACTAGCTCTTGGTGTTGGGACAGGCACAGGTCACTCTATTTTCCCATCAGGAAGAAGAATTAATCACAGGCTCAGCCTGCCCCCCGGAACCAGAACAGGGCCTGAAGCCATCCTGCGCTTTTGCGGCCAGCTCCCAAAAAAGTGACTTGTAAAATGGAGCTTCAGGGCACTGCAATTCACAAACCTGCAGAGTTATAAATGATAACTCTCGTCCACAAATATATTGAGGGAAGGCAAAGAAGAGGATTTGAAATCAAGGCAGAATTGCAGGAAACAGATTTCTGGAGGTAGATTCGAATCGCCTTTAAAGCACATGAAAAGCGGCAAAACGTTGACAATGATGCCCTTGGCCAAAAAGGGCGTATGCGTTTTTTCCTGAATATATTCAGGAAAAAACGCATACGCCCTTTTTGGCCAACCAAGCAACCTGGAAAGGCAAATCAGCGCTACAAAGAAGTCTCGCTTCCCATCGGTCAAAAGGGCCATGCCGAAAAAAGTGTCAAAACCAGAAATGCAGGACAGGCCATGGAGAAATGGGAGCCTTGCTACACTGATGGGCGGGATGTAAATTGCCAACAGCCACTCTGGAGAAGTGTACGGTGTGTCCTGAAACATCTAAAAAACACAGCTTAGAGAGCATAGGGCACTTCCACGCATGGGGAGATAAAGTGGGAAAATTGAAAATCAGCAAGACACAAGCACCCCAAAGTTTAGGGCTGCTCTGTTGACAAGGACCTCCACTTCATTCCACCTTAAATATCCCAGGAAAGCGAAAAATGGATAAAAAAGTTGTGGTCCTTATTTACAATGGAATATCACTCAGCCATGAAATCAATGTCATAAGGCTAGTAGCAGCATGATGAGTGGATTTAGGTAAGACGATTCTAAGTGAAATAAGTCACACAGAAAAGGACACTTCTCATAAGGTGTCACTTATAGAGGGAATGTAAAAACCGTTACACTTGAACTGAATTACAAAACAGAGCAGAGTCACACCTGCAGAAAACACACTATGGCTGCTTAACGCGAAAGGTGAGGTGGGGTGATACATAAAACAAGAGTTTCAAATTAGCTCAGATACCGTTCCATAAACCCAATATGTAATAGACAAGACCTACTCCTTGCTCAGAGAACTGGACTCAACACGCCCGATTCACCGCACAAGAATATATCTGACTAGTAATAATCTTAAAACCTATGTATTGATATCTCTCTGTTAGAGTGTCAAGTGGGTGTAAAGCGGCATAAACACAGCCGTGAAAAGCAGCTAAACCCCATTATAAAAATAAATTACTTTTAAAAACCCATGAAACAAAGACAGGGAAAGAGAGAGAAATTCTTACACAATTCGTTCAGGGGCTGTGATGCAACCTGGATTGACCATATCTAGACCCACAGCTGGATGAGACATAAGGGTGGACACTCTTGGGGCTGAGAGGGTTGGTGAGGTTGGGTGAGCAAACGCAGACCCTTTAAAGTAATACTGCGTGCTACCCATCGCATGGGTCCCAAATCTCCAGGTTCAAGGGCATCTTCCTACATCGAAAACATGCATGAGAAACCCAGAAGATGGTACACCGTGTGATGGGGAAAGGTTTCTAAAACGCACCTCATTTCTCATCTCCTTGTGCTCGGGTTCGCCATTCCAGCCACTTTACTAGCAATCTCCCTACTTGGAGCATCAGCACCTTTAACCTCCTGTTCCGTACAGGTTGCAATTTGTCCTGAGGATGAACGGGAAGACGGGGAACCAATGAGAGACTAGCTCTTGGTGTTGGGACAGGCACAGGTCACTCTATTTTCCCATCAGGAAGAAGAATTAACCACAGGCTCAGCCTGCCCCCCGGAACCAGAACAGGGCCTGAAGCCATCCTGCGCTTTTGCGGCCAGCTCCCAAAAAAGCGACTTGTAAAATGGAGCTTCAGGGCACTGCAATTCACAAACCTGCAGAGTTATAAATGATAACTCTCGTCCACAAATATATTGAGGGAAGACAAAGAAGAGGATTTGAAATCAAGGCAGAATTCCAGGAAACAGATTTCAGGAGGTAGATTCGAATCGCCTTTAAAGCACATGAAAAGCGGCAAAACGATGACAATGATGCCCTTGGCCAAAAAGGGCGTATGCGTTTTTTCCTGAATATATTCAGGAAAAAACGCATACACCCTTTTTGGCCAACCAAGCAACCTGGAAAGGCAAATCAGGGCTACAAAGAAGTCTCGCTTCCCATCGGTCAAAAGGGCCATGCTGAAAAAAGTCTCAAAACCAGAAATGCAGGACAGGCCATGGAGAAATGGGAGCCTTGCTACACTGATGGGCGGGATGTAAATTGCCAACAGCCACTCTGGAGAAGGGTACGGTGTGTCCTGAAACATCTAAAAAACACACCTTAGAGAGCATAGGGCACTTCCACGCATGGGGGCATAAAGTGGGAAAATTGAAAATCAGCAAGACACAAGCACCCCAAAGTTTAGGGCTGCTCTGTTGACAAGGACCTCCACTTCATTCCACCTTAAATATCCCAGGAAAGCGAAAAATGGATAAAAAAGTTGTGGTCCTTATTTACAATGGAATATCACTCAGCCATGAAATCAATGTCATAAGGCTAGTAGCAGCATGATGAGTGGATTTAGGTAAGACGATTCTAAGTGAAATAAGTCACACAGAAAAGGACACTTCTCATAAGGTGTCACTTATAGAGGGAATGTAAAAACCGTTACACTTGAACTGAATTACAAAACAGAGCAGAGTCACACCTGCAGAAAACACACTATGGCTGCTTAACGCGAAAGGTGAGGTGGGGTGATACATAAAACAAGAGTTTCAAATTAGCTCAGATACCGTTCCATAAACCCAATATGTAATAGACAAGACCTACTCCTTGCTCAGAGAACTGGACTCAACACGCCCGATTCACCGCACAAGAATATATCTGACTAGTAATAATCTTAAAACCTATGTATTGATATCTCTCTGTTAGAGTGTCAAGTGGGTGTAAAGCGGCATAAACACAGCCGTGAAAAGCAGCTAAACCCCATTATAAAAATAAATTACTTTTAAAAACCCATGAAACAAAGACAGGGAAAGAGAGAGAAATTCTTACACAATTCGTTCAGGGGCTGTGATGCAACCTGGATTGACCATATCTAGACCCACAGCTGGATGAGACATAAGGGTGGACACTCTTGGGGCTGAGAGGGTTGGTGAGGTTGGGTGAGCAAACGCAGACCCTTTAAAGTAATACTGCGTGCTACCCATCGCATGGGTCCCAAATCTCCAGGTTCAAGGGCATCTTCCTACATCGAAAACATGCATGAGAAACCCAGAAGATGGTACACCGTGTGATGGGGAAAGGTTTCTAAAACGCACCTCATTTCTCATCTCCTTGTGCTCGGGTTCGCCATTCCAGCCACTTTACTAGCAATCTCCCTACTTGGAGCATCAGCACCTTTAACCTCCTGTTCCGTACAGGTTGCAATTTGTCCTGAGGATGAACGGGAAGACGGGGAACCAATGAGAGACTAGCTCTTGGTGTTGGGACAGGCACAGGTCACTCTATTTTCCCATCAGGAAGAAGAATTAACCACAGGCTCAGCCTGCCCCCCGGAACCAGAACAGGGCCTGAAGCCATCCTGCGCTTTTGCGGCCAGCTCCCAAAAAAGCGACTTGTAAAATGGAGCTTCAGGGCACTGCAATTCACAAACCTGCAGAGTTATAAATGATAACTCTCGTCCACAAATATATTGAGGGAAGACAAAGAAGAGGATTTGAAATCAAGGCAGAATTCCAGGAAACAGATTTCAGGAGGTAGATACGAATCGCCTTTAAAGCACATGAAAAGCGGCAAAACGATGACAATGATGCCCTTGGCCAAAAAGGGCGTATGCGTTTTTTCCTGAATATATTCAGGAAAAAACGCATACGCCCTTTTTGGCCAACCAAGCAACCTGGAAAGGCAAATCAGGGCTACAAAGAAGTCTCGCTTCCCATCGGTCAAAAGGGCCATGCTGAAAAAAGTCTCAAAACCAGAAATGCAGGACAGGCCATGGAGAAATGGGAGCCTTGCTACACTGATGGGCGGGATGTAAATTGCCAACAGCCACTCTGGAGAAGGGTACGGTGTGTCCTGAAACATCTAAAAAACACAATTTAGAGAGCATAGGGCACTTCCACGCATGGGGGCATAAAGTGGGAAAATTGAAAATCAGCAAGACACAAGCACCCCAAAGTTTAGGGCTGCTCTGTTGACAAGGAACTCCACTTCATTCCACCTTAAATATCCCAGGAAAGCGAAAAATGGATAAAAAAGTTGTGGTCCTTATGTACAATGGAATATCACTCAGCCATGAAATCAATGTCATAAGGCTAATAGCAGCATGATGAGTCGATTTAGGTAAGACGATTCTAAGTGAAATAAGTCACACAGAAAAGAACACTTCTCATAAGGTGTCACTTATAGAGGGAATGTAAAAACCGTTACACTTGAACTGAATTACAAAACAGAACAGAGTCACACATGCAGAAAACACACTATGGCTGCTTAACGGGAAAGGTGAGGTGGGGTGATACATAAAACAAGAGTTTCAAATTAGCTCAGATTCCGTTCCATAAACCCAATATGTAATAGACAAGACCTACTCCTTGCTCAGAGAACTGGACTCAACACGCCCGATTCACCGCACAAGAATATATCTGACTAGTAATAATCTTAAAACCTATGTATTGATATCTCTCTGTTAGTGTGTCAAGTGGGTGTAAAGCGGCATAAACACAGCCGTGAAAAGCAGCTAAACCCCTTTATAAAAATAAATTACTTTTAAAAACCCATGAAACAAAGACAGGGAAAGAGAGAGAAATTCTTACACAATTCGTTCAGGGGCTGTGATGCAACCTGGATTGACCATATCTAGACCCACAGCTTGATGAGACATAAGGGTGGACACTCTGGTGGCTGAGAGGTTTGGTGAGGTTGGGGGAGCAAACGCAGATCCTTTAAAGTAATACTGCGTGCTACCCATCGCATGGGTCCCAAATCTCCAGGTTCAAGGGCATCTTCCTACATCGAAAACATGCATGAGAAACCCAGAAGATGGTACACCGTGTGATGGGGAAAGGTTTCTAAAACGCACCTCATTTCTCATCTCCTTGTGCTCGGGTTCGCCATTCCAGCCACTTTACTAAAAATCTCCCCACTTGGAGCATCAGCACCTTTAACCTCCTGTTCCGTACAGTTTGCAATTTGTCCTGAGGATGAACGGGAAGACGGGGAACCAATGAGAGACTAGCTCTTGGTGTTGGGACAGGCACAGGTCACTCTATTTTCCCATCGGCAAGAAGAATTAACCACAGGCTCAGCCTGCGCCCCGGAACCAGAACAGGGCCTGAAGCCATCCTGCGCTTTTGCGGCCAGCTCCCAAAAAAGCGACTTGTAAAATGGAGCTTCAGGGCACTGCAATTCACAAACCTGCAGAGTTATAAATGATAACTCTCGTCCACAAATATATTGAGGGAAGGCAAAGAAGAGGATTTGAAATCAAGGCAGAATTGCAGGAAACAGATTCCAGCAGGTAGATTCGATTCGCCTTTAAAGCACATGAAAAGGGGCAAAACGTTGACAATGATGCCCTTGGCCAAAAAGGGCGCATGCGTTTTTTCCTGAATATATTCAGGAAAAAACGCATGCACCCTTTTTGGCCAACCAAGCAACCTGGAAAGGCAAATCAGCGCTACAAAGAAGTCTCGCTTCCCATCGGTCAAAAGGGCCATGCTGAAAAAAGGGTCAAAACCAGAAATGCACGACAGGCCATGGAGAAATGGGAGCCTTGCTACACTGATGGGCGGGATGTAAATTGCCAACAGCCACTCTGGAGAAGGGTACGGTGTGTCCTGAAACATCTAAAAAATACAGCTTAGAGAGCATAGGGCACTTCCACGCATGGGGGGATAAAGTGGGAAAATTGAAAATCAGCAAGACACAAGCACCCCAAAGTTTAGGGCTGCTCTGTTGACAAGGAACTCCACTTCATTCCACCTTAAATATCCCAGGAAAGAGAAAAATGGATAAAAAAGTTGTGGTCCTTATGTACAATGGAATATCACTCAGCCATGAAATCAATGTCATAAGGCTAGTAGCAGCATGATGAGTCGATTTAGGTACGACGATTCTAAGTGAAATAACTCACACAGAAAAGGACACTTCTCATAAGGTGTCACTTATAGAGGGAATGTAAAATCCGTTACACTTGAACTGAATTACAAAACAGAACAGAGTCACACATGCAGAAAACACACTATGGCTGCTTAACGGGAAAGGTGAGGTGGGGTGATACATAAAACAAGAGTTTCAAATTAGCTCAGATTCCGTTCCATAAACCCAATATGTAATAGACAAGACCTACTCCTTGCTCAGAGAACTGGACTCAACACGCCCGATTCACCGCACAAGAATATATCTGACTAGTAATAATCTTAAAACCTATGTATTGATATCTCTCTGTTAGAGTGTCAAGTGGGTGTAAAGCGGCATAAACACAGCCGTGAAAAGCAGCTAAACCCCATTATAAAAATAAATTACTTTTAAAAACCCATGAAACAAAGACAGGGAAAGAGAGAGAAATTCTTACACAATTCGTTCAGGGGCTGTGATGCAACCTGGATTGACCATATCTAGACCCACAGCTGGATGAGACATAAGGGTGGACACTCTTGGGGCTGAGAGGTTTGGTGAGGTTGGGTGAGCAAACGCAGACCCTTTAAAGTAATACTGCGTGCTACCCATCGCATGGGTCCCAAATCTCCAGGTTCAAGGGCATCTTCCTACATCGAAAACATGCATGAGAAACCCAGATGATGGTACACCGTGTGATGGGGAAAGGTTTCTAAAACGCACCTCATTTCTCATCTCCTTGTGCTCGGGTTCGCCATTCCAGCCACTTTACTAGCAATCTCCCTACTTGGAGCCTCAGCACCTTTAACCTCCTGTTCCGTACAGGTTGCAATTTGTCCTGAGGATGAACGGGAAGACGGGGAACCAATGAGAGACTAGCTCTTGGTGTTGGGACAGGCACAGGTCACTCTATTTTCCCATCAGGAAGAAGAATTAACCACAGGCTCAGCCTGCCCCCCGGAACCAGAACAGGGCCTGAAGCCATCCTGCGCTTTGGCGGCCAGCTCCCAAAAAAGCGACTTGTAAAATGGAGCTTCAGGGCACTGCAATTCACAAACCTGCAGAGTTATAAATGATAACTCTCGTCCACAAATATATTGAGGGAAGGCAAAGAAGAGGATTTGAAATCAAGGCAGAATTGCAGGAAACAGATTTCATGAGGTAGATTCGAATCGCCTTTAAAGCACATGAAAAGCGGCAAAACGTTGACAATGATGCCCTTGGCCAAAAAGGGCGCATGCGTTTTTTCCTGAATATATTCAGGAAAAAACGCATGCGCCCTTTTTGGCCAACCAAGCAACCTGGAAAGGCAAATCAGCGCTACAAAGAAGTCTCGCTTCCCATCGGTCAAAAGGGCCATGCCGAAAAAAGTGTCAAAACCAGAAATGCACGACAGGCCATGGAGAAATGGGAGCCTTGCTACACTGATGGGCGGGATGTAAATTGCCAACAGCCACTCTGGAGAAGGGTACGGTGTGTCCTGAAACATCTAAAAAATACAGCTTAGAGAGCATAGGGCACTTCCACGCATGGGGGGATAAAGTGGGAAAATTGAAAATCAGCAAGACACAAGCACCCCAAAGTTTAGGGCTGCTCTGTTGACAAGGACCTCCACTTCATTCCACCTTAAATATCCCAGGAAAGCGAAAAATGGATAAAAAAGTTGTGGTCCTTATGTACAATGGAATATCACTCAGCCATGAAATCAATGTCATAAGGCTTGTAGCAGCATGATGAGTGGATTTAGGTACGACGATTCTAAGTGAAATAAGTCACACAGAAAAGGACACTTCTCATAAGGTGTCACTTATAGAGGGAATGTAAAAACCGTTACACTTGAACTGAATTACAAAACAGAACAGAGTCACACATGCAGAAAACACACTATGGCTGCTTAACGGGAAAGGTGAGGTGGGGTGATACATAATACAAGAGTTTCAAATTAGCTCAGATACCGTTCCATAAACCCAATATGTAATAGACAAGACCTACTCCTTGCTCAGAGAACTGGACTCAACACGCCCGATTCACCGCACAAGAATATATCTGACTAGTAATAATGTTAAAACCTATGTATTGATATCTCTCTGTTAGTGTGTCAAGTGGGTGTAAAGCGGCATAAACACAGCCGTGAAAAGCAGCTAAACCCCATTATAAAAATAAATTACTTTTAAAAACCCATGAAACAAAGACAGGGAAAGAGAGAGAAATTCTTACACAATTCGTTCAGGGGCTGTGATGCAACCTGGATTGACCATATCTAGACCCACAGCTGGATGAGACATAAGGGTGGACACTCTTGGGGCTGAGAGGTTTGGTGAGGTTGGGTGAGCAAACGCAGACCCTTTAAAGTAATACTGCGTGCTACCCATCGCATGGGTCCCAAATCTCCAGGTTCAAGGGCATCTTCCTACATCGAAAACATGCATGAGAAACCCAGAAGATGGTACACCGTGTGATGGGGAAAGGTTTCTAAAATGCACCTCATTTCTCATCTCCTTGTGCTCGGGTTCGCCATTCCAGCCACTTTACTAGCAATCTCCCTACTTGGAGCCTCAGCACCTTTAACCTCCTGTTCCGTACAGGTTGCAATTTGTCCTGAGGATGAACGGGAAGACGGGGAACCAATGAGAGACTAGCTCTTGGTGTTGGGACAGGCACAGGTCACTCTATTTTCCCATCAGGAAGAAGAATTAACCACAGGCTCAGCCTGCCCCCCGGAACCAGAACAGGGCCTGAAGCCATCCTGCGCTTTGGCGGCCAGCTCCCAAAAAAGCGACTTGTAAAATGGAGCTTCAGGCCACTGCAATTCACAAACCTGCAGAGTTATAAATGATAACTCTCGTCCACAAATATATTGAGGGAAGGCAAAGAAGAGGATTTGAAATCAAGGCAGAATTGCAGGAAACAGATTTCAGGAGGTAGATTCGATTCGCCTTTAATGCACATGAAAAGGGGCAAAACGTTGACAATGATGCCCTTGGCCAAAAAGGGCGTATGCGTTTTTTCCTGAATATATTCAGGAAAAAACGCATACGCCCTTTTTGGCCAACCAAGCAACCTGGAAAGGCAAATCAGCGCTACAAAGAATTCGCGCTTCCCATCTGTCGAAAGGGCCATGCTGAAAAAAGTGTCAAAACCAGAAATGCAGGACAGGCCATGGAGAAATGGGAGCCTTGCTACACTGATGGGCGGGATGTAAATTGCCAACAGCCACTCTGGAGAAGTGTACGGTGTGTCCTGAAACATCTAAAAAACACAGCTTAGAGAGCATAGGGCACTTCCACGCATGGGGGGATAAAGTGGGAAAATTGAAAATCAGCAAGACACAAGCACCCCAAAGTTTAGGGCTGCTCTGTTGACAAGGACCTCCACTTCATTCCACCTTAAATATCCCAGGAAAGCGAAAAATGGATAAAAAAGTTGTGGTCCTTATGTACAATGGAATATCACTCAGCCATGAAATCAATGTCATAAGGCTTGTAGCAGCATGATGAGTGGATTTAGGTACGACGATTCTAAGTGAAATAAGTCACACAGAAAAGGACACTTCTCATAAGGTGTCACTTATAGAGGGAATGTAAAAACCGTTACACTTGAACTGAATTACAAAACAGAACAGAGTCACACATGCAGAAAACACACTATGGCTGCTTAACGGGAAAGGTGAGGTGGGGTGATACATAAAACAAGAGTTTCAAATTAGCTCAGATACCGTTCCATAAACCCAATATGTAATAGACAAGACCTACTCCTTGCTCAGAGAACTGGACTCAACACGCCCGATTCACCGCACAAGAATATATCTGACTAGTAATAATCTTAAAACCTATGTATTGATATCTCTCTGTTAGTGTGTCAAGTGGGTGTAAAGCGGCATAAACACAGCCGTGAAAAGCAGCTAAACCCCATTATAAAAATAAATTACTTTTAAAAACCCATGAAACAAAGACAGGGAAAGAGAGAGAAATTCTTACACAATTCGTTCAGGGGCTGTGATGCAACCTGGATTGACCATATCTAGACCCACAGCTGGATGAGACATAAGGGTGGACACTCTTGGGGCTGAGAGGTTTGGTGAGGTTGGGTGAGCAAACGCAGACCCTTTAAAGTAATACTGCGTGCTACCCATCGCATGGGTCCCAAATCTCCAGGTTCAAGGGCATCTTCCTACATCGAAAACATGCATGAGAAACCCAGAAGATGGTACACCGTGTAATGGGGAAAGGTTTCTAAAACGCACCTCATTTCTCATCTCCTTGTGCTCGGGTTCGCCATTCCAGCCACTTTACTAGCAATCTCCCTACTTGGAGCATCAGCACCTTTAACCTCCTGTTCCGTACAGGTTGCAATTTGTCCTGAGGATGAACGGGAAGACGGGGAACCAATGAGAGACTAGCTCTTGGTGTTGGGACAGGCACAGGTCACTCTATTTTCCCATCAGGAAGAAGAATTAACCACAGGCTCAGCCTGCCCCCCGGAACCAGAACAGGGCCTGAAGCCATCCTGCGCTTTTGCGGCCAGCTCCCAAAAAAGCGACTTGTAAATTGGAGCTTCAGGACACTGCAATTCACAAACCTGCAGAGTTATAAATGATAACTCTCGTCCACAAATATATTGAGGGAAGGACAAGAAGAGGATTTGAAATCAAGGCAGAATTGCAGGAAACAGATTTCAGGAGGTAGATTCGAATCGACTTTAAAGCACATGAAAAGCAGCAAAACGTTGACAATGAGGCCCTTGGCCAAAAAGGCCGTATGTGTTTTTTCCTGAATATATTCAGGAAAAAACGCATACGCCCTTTTTGGCCAACCAAGCAACCTGGAAAGGCAAATCAGCGCTACAAAGAAGTCTCGCTTCCCATCAGTCAAAAGGGCCATGCCGAAAAAAGTGTCAAAACCAGAAATGCAGGACAGGCCATGGAGAAATGGGAGCCTTGCTACACTGATGGGCGGGATGTAAATTGCCAACAGCCACTCTGGAAAAGTGTACGGTGTGTCCTGAAACATCTAAAAAACACAGCTTAGAGAGCATAGGGCACTTCCACGCATGGGGGGATAAAGTGGGAAAATTGAAAATCAGCAAGACACAAGCACCCCAAAGTTTAGGGCTGCTCTGTTGACAAGGACCTCCACTTCATTCCACATTAAATATCCCAGGAAAGCGAAAAATGGATAAAAAAGTTGTGGTCCTTATATACAATGGAATATCACTCAGCCATGAAATCAATGTCATAAGGCTATTAGCAGCATGATGAGTGGATTTAGGTACGACGATTCTAAGTGAAATAAGTCACACAGAAAAGGACACTTCTCATAAGGTGTCACTTATAGAGGGAATGTAAAAACCGTTACACTTGAACTGAATTACAAAACAGAACAGAGTCACACATGCAGAAAACACACTATGGCTGCTTAACGGGAAAGGTGAGGTGGGGTGATACATAAAACAAGAGTTTCAAATTAGCTCAGATACCGTTCCATAAACCCAATATGTAATAGACAAGACCTACTCCTTGCTCAGAGAACTGGACTCAACACGCCCGATTCACCGCACAAGAATATATCTGACTAGTAATAATCTTAAAACCTATGTATTGATATCTCTCTGTTAGTGTGTCAAGTGGGTGTAAAGCGGCATAAACACAGCCGTGAAAAGCAGCTAAACCCCATTATAAAAATAAATTACTTTTAAAAACCCATGAAACAAAGACAGGGAAAGAGAGAGAAATTCTTACACAATTCGTTCAGGGGCTGTGATGCAACCTGGATTGACCATATCTAGACCCACAGCTGGATGAGACATAAGGGTGGACACTCTTGGGGCTGAGAGGTTTGGTGAGGTTGGGTGAGCAAACGCAGACCCTTTAAAGTAATACTGCGTGCTACCCATCGCATGGGTCCCAAATCTCCAGGTTCAAGGGCATCTTCCTACATCGAAAACATGCATGAGAAACCCAGAAGATGGTACACCGTGTAATGGGGAAAGGTTTCTAAAACGCACCTCATTTCTCATCTCCTTGTGCTCGGGTTCGCCATTCCAGCCACTTTACTAGCAATCTCCCTACTTGGAGCATCAGCACCTTTAACCTCCTGTTCCGTACAGGTTGCAATTTGTCCTGAGGATGAACGGGAAGACGGGGAACCAATGAGAGACTAGCTCTTGGTGTTGGGACAGGCACAGGTCACTCTATTTTCCCATCAGGAAGAAGAATTAACCACAGGCTCAGCCTGCCCCCCGGAACCAGAACAGGGCCTGAAGCCATCCTGCGCTTTTGCGGCCAGCTCCCAAAAAAGCGACTTGTAAATTGGAGCTTCAGGACACTGCAATTCACAAACCTGCAGAGTTATAAATGATAACTCTCGTCCACAAATATATTGAGGGAAGGACAAGAAGAGGATTTGAAATCAAGGCAGAATTGCAGGAAACAGATTTCAGGAGGTAGATTCGAATCGACTTTAAAGCACATGAAAAGCAGCAAAACGTTGACAATGAGGCCCTTGGCCAAAAAGGCCGTATGTGTTTTTTCCTGAATATATTCAGGAAAAAACGCATACGCCCTTTTTGGCCAACCAAGCAACCTGGAAAGGCAAATCAGCGCTACAAAGAAGTCTCGCTTCCCATCAGTCAAAAGGGCCATGCCGAAAAAAGTGTCAAAACCAGAAATGCAGGACAGGCCATGGAGAAATGGGAGCCTTGCTACACTGATGGGCGGGATGTAAATTGCCAACAGCCACTCTGGAAAAGTGTACGGTGTGTCCTGAAACATCTAAAAAACACAGCTTAGAGAGCATAGGGCACTTCCACGCATGGGGGGATAAAGTGGGAAAATTGAAAATCAGCAAGACACAAGCACCCCAAAGTTTAGGGCTGCTCTGTTGACAAGGACCTCCACTTCATTCCACCTTAAATATCCCAAAAAGCGAAAAATGGATAAAAAAGTTGTGGTCCTTATGTACAATGGAATATCACTCAGCCATGAAATCAATGTCATAAGGCTAGTAGCAGCATGATGAGTGGATTTAGGTAAGACGATTCTAAGTGAAATAAGTCACACAGAAAAGGACACTTCTCATAAGGTGTCACTTATAGAGGGAATGTAAAAACCGTTACACTTGAACTGAATTACAAAACAGAACAGAGTCACACATGCAGAAAACACACTATGGCTGCTTAACGCGAAAGGTGAGGTGGGGTGATACATAAAACAAGAGTTTCAAATTAGCTCAGATTCTGTTCCATAAACCCAATATGTAATAGACAAGACCTACTCCTTGCTCAGAGAACTGGACTCAACACGCCCGATTCACCGCACAAGAATATATCTGACTAGTAATAATCTTAAAACCTATGTATTGATATCTCTCTGTTAGAGTGTCAAGTGGGTGTAAAGCGGCATAAACACAGCCGTGAAAAGCACCTAAACCCCATTATAAAAATAAATTACTTTTAAAAACCCATGAAACAAAGACAGGGAAAGAGAGAGAAATTCTTACACAATTCGTTCAGGGGCTGTGATGCAACCTGGATTGACCATATCTAGACCCACAGCTGGATGAGACATAAGGGTGGACACTCTTGGGGCTGAGAGGTTTGGTGAGGTTGGGTGAGCAAACGCAGACCCTTTAAAGTAATACTGCGTGCTACCCATCGCATGGGTCCCAAATCTCCAGGTTCAAGGGCATCTTCCTACATCGAAAACATGCATGAGAAACCCAGAAGATGGTACACCGTGTGATGGGGAAAGGTTTCTAAAACGCACCTCATTTCTCATCTCCTTGTGCTCGGGTTCGCCATTCCAGCCACTTTACTAGCAATCTCCCTACTTGGAGCCTCAGCACCTTTAACCTCCTGTTCCGTACAGGTTGCAATTTGTCCTGAGGATGAACGGGAAGACGGGGAACCAATGAGAGACTAGCTCTTGGTGTTGGGACAGGCACAGGTCACTCTATTTTCCCATCAGGAAGAAGAATTAACCACAGGCTCAGCCTGCCCCCCGGAACCAGAACAGGGCCTGAAGCCATCCTGCGCTTTTGCGGCCAGCTCCCAAAAAAGCGACTTGTAAAATGGAGCTTCAGGGCACTGCAATTCACAAACCTGCAGAGTTATAAATGATAACTCTCGTCCACAAATATATTGAGGGAAGGCAAAGAAGAGGATTTGAAATCAAGGCAGAATTGCAGGAAACAGATTTCAGGAGGTAGATTCGAATCGCCTTTAAAGCACATGAAAAGCAGCAAAACGTTGACAATGAGGCCCTTGGCCAAAAAGGGCGTATGCGTTTTTTCCTGAATATATTCAGGAAAAAACGCATACGCCCTTTTTGGCCAACCAAGCAACCTGGAAAGGCAAATCAGCGCTACAAAGAAGTCTCGCTTCCCATCAGTCAAAAGGGCCATGCCGAAAAAAGTGTCAAAACCAGAAATGCAGGACAGGCCATGGAGAAATGGGAGCCTTGCTACACTGATGGGCGGGATGTAAATTGCCAACAGCCACTCTGGAGAAGTGTACGGTGTGTCCTGAAACATCTAAAAAACACATCTTAGAGAGCATAGGGCACTTCCACGCATGGGGGGATAAAGTGGGAAAATTGAAAATCAGCAAGACACAAGCACCCCAAAGTTTAGGGCTGCTCTGTTGACAAGGACCTCCACTTCATTCCACCTTAAATATCCCAAAAAGCGAAAAATGGATAAAAAAGTTGTGGTCCTTATGTACAATGGAATATCACTCAGCCATGAAATCAATGTCATAAGGCTAGTAGCAGCATGATGAGTGGATTTAGGTAAGACGATTCTAAGTGAAATAAGTCACACAGAAAAGGACACTTCTCATAAGGTGTCACTTATAGAGGGAATGTAAAAACCGTTACACTTGAACTGAATTACAAAACAGAACAGAGTCACACTTGCAGAAAACACACTATGGCTGCTTAACGGGAAAGATGAGGTGGGGTGATACATAAAACAAGAGTTTCAAATTAGCTCAGATACCGTTCCATAAACCCAATATGTAATAGACAAGACCTACTCCTTGCTCAGAGAACTGGACTCAACACGCCCGATTCACCGCACAAGAATATATCTGACTAGTAATAATCTTAAAACCTATGTATTGATATCTCTCTGTTAGTGTGTCAAGTGGGTATAAAGCGGCATAAACACATTCGTGAAAAGCAGCTAAACCCCATTATAAAAATAAATTACTTTTAAAAACCCATGAAACAAAGACAGGGAAAGAGAGAGAAATTCTTACACAATTCGTTCCGGGGCTGTGATGAAACCTGGATTGACCATATCTAGACCCACAGCTGGATGAGACATAAGGGTGGACACTCTTGGGGCTGAGAGGTTTGGTGAGGTTGGGTGAGCAAACTCAGACCCTTTAAAGTAATACTGCGTGCTACCCATCGCATGGGTCCCAAATCTCCAGGTTCAAGGGCATCTTCCTACATCGAAAACATGCATGAGAAACCCAGAAGATGGTACACCGTGTGATGGGGAAAGGTTTCTAAAATGCACCTCATTTCTCATCTCCTTGTGCTCGGGTTCGCCATTCCAGCCACTTTACTAGCAATCTCCCTACTTGGAGCCTCAGCACCTTTAACCTCCTGTTCCGTACAGGTTGCAATTTGTCCTGAGGATGAACGGGAAGACGGGGAACCAATGAGAGACTAGCTCTTGGTGTTGGGACAGGCACAGGTCACTCTATTTTCCCATCAGGAAGAAGAATTAACCACAGGCTCAGCCTGCCCCCCGGAACCAGAACAGGGCCTGAAGCCATCCTGCGCTTTGGCGGCCAGCTCCCAAAAAAGCGACTTGTAAAATGGAGCTTCAGGCCACTGCAATTCACAAACCTGCAGAGTTATAAATGATAACTCTCGTCCACAAATATATTGAGGGAAGGCAAAGAAGAGGATTTGAAATCAAGGCAGAATTGCAGGAAACAGATTTCAGGAGGTAGATTCGATTCGCCTTTAAAGCACATGAAAAGGGGCAAAACGTTGACAATGATGCCCTTGGCCAAAAAGGGCGTATGCGTTTTTTCCTGAATATATTCAGGAAAAAACGCATACGCCCTTTTTGGCCAACCAAGCAACCTGGAAAGGCAAATCAGCGCTACAAGAATTCGCGCTTCCCATCTGTCAAAAGGGCCATGCTGAAAAAAGTGTCAAAACCAGAAATGCAGGACAGGCCATGGAGAAATGGGAGCCTTGCTACACTGATGGGCGGGATGTAAATTGCCAACAGCCACTCTGGAGAAGTGTACGGTGTGTCCTGAAACATCTAAAAAACACAGCTTAGAGAGCATAGGGCACTTCCACGCATGGGGGGATAAAGTGGGAAAATTGAAAATCAGCAAGACACAAGCACCCCAAAGTTTAGGGCTGCTCTGTTGACAAGGACCTCCACTTCATTCCACCTTAAATATCCCAGGAAAGCGAAAAATGGATAAAAAAGTTGTGGTCCTTATGTACAATGGAATATCACTCAGCCATGAAATCAATGTCATAAGGCTTGTAGCAGCATGATGAGTGGATTTAGGTACGACGATTCTAAGTGAAATAAGTCACACAGAAAAGGACACTTCTCATAAGGTGTCACTTATAGAGGGAATGTAAAAACCGTTACACTTGAACTGAATTACAAAACAGAACAGAGTCACACATGCAGAAAACACACTATGGCTGCTTAACGGGAAAGGTGAGGTGGGGTGATACATAATACAAGAGTTTCAAATTAGCTCAGATACCGTTCCATAAACCCAATATGTAATAGACAAGACCTACTCCTTGCTCAGAGAACTGGACTCAACACGCCCGATTCACCGCACAAGAATATATCTGACTAGTAATAATGTTAAAACCTATGTATTGATATCTCTCTGTTAGTGTGTCAAGTGGGTGTAAAGCGGCATAAACACAGCCGTGAAAAGCAGCTAAACCCCATTATAAAAATAAATTACTTTTAAAAACCCATGAAACAAAGACAGGGAAAGAGAGAGAAATTCTTACACAATTCGTTCAGGGGCTGTGATGCAACCTGGATTGACCATATCTAGACCCACAGCTGGATGAGACATAAGGGTGGACACTCTTGGGGCTGAGAGGTTTGGTGAGGTTGGGTGAGCAAACGCAGACCCTTTAAAGTAATACTGCGTGCTACCCATCGCATGGGTCCCAAATCTCCAGGTTCAAGGGCATCTTCCTACATCGAAAACATGCATGAGAAACCCAGAAGATGGTACACCGTGTGATGGGGAAAGGTTTCTAAAACACACCTCATTTCTCATCTCCTTGTGCTCGGGTTCGCCATTCCAGCCACTTTACTAGCAATCTCCCTACTTGGAGCCTCAGCACCTTTAACCTCCTGTTCCGTACAGGTTGCAATTTGTCCTGAGGATGAACGGGAAGACGGGGAACCAATGAGAGACTAGCTCTTGGTGTTGGGACAGGCACAGGTCACTCTATTTTCCCATCAGGAAGAAGAATTAACCACAGGCTCAGCCTGCCCCCCGGAACCAGAACAGGGCCTGAAGCCATCCTGCGCTTTTGCGGCCAGCTCCCAAAAAAGCGACTTGTAAAATGGAGCTTCAGGGCACTGCAATTCACAAACCTGCAGAGTTATAAATGATAACTCTCGTCCACAAATATATTGAGGGAAGGCAAAGAAGAGGATTTGAAATCAAGGCAGAATTGCAGGAAACAGATTTCAGGAGGTAGATTCGAATCGCCTTTAAAGCACATGAAAAGCAGCAAAACGTTGACAATGAGGCCCTTGGCCAAAAAGGGCGTATGCGTTTTTTCCTGAATATATTCAGGAAAAAACGCATACGCCCTTTTTGGCCAACCAAGCAACCTGGAAAGGCAAATCAGCGCTACAAAGAAGTCTCGCTTCCCATCAGTCAAAAGGGCCATGCCGAAAAAAGTGTCAAAACCAGAAATGCAGGACAGGCCATGGAGAAATGGGAGCCTTGCTACACTGATGGGCGGGATGTAAATTGCCAACAGCCACTCTGGAGAAGTGTACGGTGTGTCCTGAAACATCTAAAAAACACATCTTAGAGAGCATAGGGCACTTCCACGCATGGGGGGATAAAGTGGGAAAATTGAAAATCAGCAAGACACAAGCACCCCAAAGTTTAGGGCTGCTCTGTTGACAAGGACCTCCACTTCATTCCACCTTAAATATCCCAAAAAGCGAAAAATGGATAAAAAAGTTGTGGTCCTTATGTACAATGGAATATCACTCAGCCATGAAATCAATGTCATAAGGCTAGTAGCAGCATGATGAGTGGATTTAGGTAAGACGATTCTAAGTGAAATAAGTCACACAGAAAAGGACACTTCTCATAAGGTGTCACTTATAGAGGGAATGTAAAAACCGTTACACTTGAACTGAATTACAAAACAGAACAGAGTCACACTTGCAGAAAACACACTATGGCTGCTTAACGGGAAAGATGAGGTGGGGTGATACATAAAACAAGAGTTTCAAATTAGCTCAGATACCGTTCCATAAACCCAATATGTAATAGACAAGACCTACTCCTTGCTCAGAGAACTGGACTCAACACGCCCGATTCACCGCACAAGAATATATCTGACTAGTAATAATCTTAAAACCTATGTATTGATATCTCTCTGTTAGTGTGTCAAGTGGGTATAAAGCGGCATAAACACATTCGTGAAAAGCAGCTAAACCCCATTATAAAAATAAATTACTTTTAAAAACCCATGAAACAAAGACAGGGAAAGAGAGAGAAATTCTTACACAATTCGTTCCGGGGCTGTGATGAAACCTGGATTGACCATATCTAGACCCACAGCTGGATGAGACATAAGGGTGGACACTCTTGGGGCTGAGAGGTTTGGTGAGGTTGGGTGAGCAAACTCAGACCCTTTAAAGTAATACTGCGTGCTACCCATCGCATGGGTCCCAAATCTCCAGGTTCAAGGGCATCTTCCTACATCGAAAACATGCATGAGAAACCCAGAAGATGGTACACCGTGTGATGGGGAAAGGTTTCTAAAATGCACCTCATTTCTCATCTCCTTGTGCTCGGGTTCGCCATTCCAGCCACTTTACTAGCAATCTCCCTACTTGGAGCCTCAGCACCTTTAACCTCCTGTTCCGTACAGGTTGCAATTTGTCCTGAGGATGAACGGGAAGACGGGGAACCAATGAGAGACTAGCTCTTGGTGTTGGGACAGGCACAGGTCACTCTATTTTCCCATCAGGAAGAAGAATTAACCACAGGCTCAGCCTGCCCCCCGGAACCAGAACAGGGCCTGAAGCCATCCTGCGCTTTGGCGGCCAGCTCCCAAAAAAGCGACTTGTAAAATGGAGCTTCAGGCCACTGCAATTCACAAACCTGCAGAGTTATAAATGATAACTCTCGTCCACAAATATATTGAGGGAAGGCAAAGAAGAGGATTTGAAATCAAGGCAGAATTGCAGGAAACAGATTTCAGGAGGTAGATTCGATTCGCCTTTAAAGCACATGAAAAGGGGCAAAACGTTGACAATGATGCCCTTGGCCAAAAAGGGCGTATGCGTTTTTTCCTGAATATATTCAGGAAAAAACGCATACGCCCTTTTTGGCCAACCAAGCAACCTGGAAAGGCAAATCAGCGCTACAAGAATTCGCGCTTCCCATCTGTCAAAAGGGCCATGCTGAAAAAAGTGTCAAAACCAGAAATGCAGGACAGGCCATGGAGAAATGGGAGCCTTGCTACACTGATGGGCGGGATGTAAATTGCCAACAGCCACTCTGGAGAAGTGTACGGTGTGTCCTGAAACATCTAAAAAACACAGCTTAGAGAGCATAGGGCACTTCCACGCATGGGGGGATAAAGTGGGAAAATTGAAAATCAGCAAGACACAAGCACCCCAAAGTTTAGGGCTGCTCTGTTGACAAGGACCTCCACTTCATTCCACCTTAAATATCCCAGGAAAGCGAAAAATGGATAAAAAAGTTGTGGTCCTTATGTACAATGGAATATCACTCAGCCATGAAATCAATGTCATAAGGCTTGTAGCAGCATGATGAGTGGATTTAGGTACGACGATTCTAAGTGAAATAAGTCACACAGAAAAGGACACTTCTCATAAGGTGTCACTTATAGAGGGAATGTAAAAACCGTTACACTTGAACTGAATTACAAAACAGAACAGAGTCACACATGCAGAAAACACACTATGGCTGCTTAACGGGAAAGGTGAGGTGGGGTGATACATAATACAAGAGTTTCAAATTAGCTCAGATACCGTTCCATAAACCCAATATGTAATAGACAAGACCTACTCCTTGCTCAGAGAACTGGACTCAACACGCCCGATTCACCGCACAAGAATATATCTGACTAGTAATAATGTTAAAACCTATGTATTGATATCTCTCTGTTAGTGTGTCAAGTGGGTGTAAAGCGGCATAAACACAGCCGTGAAAAGCAGCTAAACCCCATTATAAAAATAAATTACTTTTAAAAACCCATGAAACAAAGACAGGGAAAGAGAGAGAAATTCTTACACAATTCGTTCAGGGGCTGTGATGCAACCTGGATTGACCATATCTAGACCCACAGCTGGATGAGACATAAGGGTGGACACTCTTGGGGCTGAGAGGTTTGGTGAGGTTGGGTGAGCAAACGCAGACCCTTTAAAGTAATACTGCGTGCTACCCATCGCATGGGTCCCAAATCTCCAGGTTCAAGGGCATCTTCCTACATCGAAAACATGCATGAGAAACCCAGAAGATGGTACACCGTGTGATGGGGAAAGGTTTCTAAAACACACCTCATTTCTCATCTCCTTGTGCTCGGGTTCGCCATTCCAGCCACTTTACTAGCAATCTCCCTACTTGGAGCCTCAGCACCTTTAACCTCCTGTTCCGTACAGGTTGCAATTTGTCCTGAGGATGAACGGGAAGACGGGGAACCAATGAGAGACTAGCTCTTGGTGTTGGGACAGGCACAGGTCACTCTATTTTCCCATCAGGAAGAAGAATTAACCACAGGCTCAGCCTGCCCCCCGGAACCAGAACAGGGCCTGAAGCCATCCTGCGCTTTTGCGGCCAGCTCCCAAAAAAGCGACTTGTAAAATGGAGCTTCAGGGCACTGCAATTCACAAACCTGCAGAGTTATAAATGATAACTCTCGTCCACAAATATATTGAGGGAAGGCAAAGAAGAGGATTTGAAATCAAGGCAGAATTGCAGGAAACAGATTTCATGAGGTAGATTCGAATCGCCTTTAAAGCACATGAAAAGCGGCAAAACGTTGACAATGATGCCCTTGGCCAAAAAGGGCGCATGCGTTTTTTCCTGAATATATTCAGGAAAAAACGCATGCGCCCTTTTTGGCCAACCAAGCAACCTGGAAAGGCAAATCAGCGCTACAAAGAAGTCTCGCTTCCCATCGGTCGAAAGGGCCATGCTGAAAAAAGTGTCAAAACCAGAAATGCAGGACAGGCCATGGAGAAATGGGAACCTTGCTACACTGATGGGCGGGATGTAAATTGCCAACAGCCACTCTGGAGAAGTGTACGGTGTGTCCTGAAACATCTAAAAAACACAGCTTAGAGAGCATAGGGCACTTCCACGCATGGGGGGATAAAGTGGGAAAATTGAAAATCAGCAAGACACAAGCACCCCAAAGTTTAGGGCTGCTCTGTTGACAAGGACCTCCACTTCATTCCACATTAAATATCCCAGGAAAGCGAAAAATGGATAAAAAAGTTGTGGTCCTTATATACAATGGAATATCACTCAGCCATGAAATCAATGTCATAAGGCTATTAGCAGCATGATGAGTGGATTTAGGTACGACGATTCTAAGTGAAATAAGTCACACAGAAAAGGACACTTCTCATAAGGTGTCACTTATAGAGGGAATGTAAAAACCGTTACACTTGAACTGAATTACAAAACAGAACAGAGTCACACATGCAGAAAACACACTATGGCTGCTTAACGGGAAAGGTGAGGTGGGGTGATACATAAAACAAGAGTTTCAAATTAGCTCAGATACCGTTCCATAAACCCAATATGTAATAGACAAGACCTACTCCTTGCTCAGAGAACTGGACTCAACACGCCCGATTCACCGCACAAGAATATATCTGACTAGTAATAATCTTAAAACCTATGTATTGATATCTCTCTGTTAGTGTGTCAAGTGGGTGTAAAGCGGCATAAACACAGCCGTGAAAAGCAGCTAAACCCCATTATAAAAATAAATTACTTTTAAAAACCCATGAAACAAAGACAGGGAAAGAGAGAGAAATTCTTACACAATTCGTTCAGGGGCTGTGATGCAACCTGGATTGACCATATCTAGACCCACAGCTGGATGAGACATAAGGGTGGACACTCTTGGGGCTGAGAGGTTTGGTGAGGTTGGGTGAGCAAACGCAGACCCTTTAAAGTAATACTGCGTGCTACCCATCGCATGGGTCCCAAATCTCCAGGTTCAAGGGCATCTTCCTACATCGAAAACATGCATGAGAAACCCAGAAGATGGTACACCGTGTGATGGGGAAAGGTTTCTAAAACGCACCTCATTTCTCATCTCCTTGTGCTCGGGTTCGCCATTCCAGCCACTTTACTAGCAATCTCCCTACTTGGAGCATCAGCACCTTTAACCTCCTGTTCCGTACAGGTTGCAATTTGTCCTGAGGATGAACGGGAAGACGGGGAACCAATGAGAGACTAGCTCTTGGTGTTGGGACAGGCACAGGTCACTCTATTTTCCCATCAGGAAGAAGAATTAACCACAGGCTCAGCCTGCCCCCCGGAACCAGAACAGGGCCTGAAGCCATCCTGCGCTTTTGCGGCCAGCTCCCAAAAAAGCGACTTGTAAAATGGAGCTTCAGGGCACTGCAATTCACAAACCTGCAGAGTTATAAATGATAACTCTCGTCCACAAATATATTGAGGGAAGACAAAGAAGAGGATTTGAAATCAAGGCAGAATTCCAGGAAACAGATTTCAGGAGGTAGATTCGAATCGCCTTTAAAGCACATGAAAAGCGGCAAAACGATGACAATGATGCCCTTGGCCAAAAAGGGCGTATGCGTTTTTTCCTGAATATATTCAGGAAAAAACGCATACGCCCTTTTTGGCCAACCAAGCAACCTGGAAAGGCAAATCAGGGCTACAAAGAAGTCTCGCTTCCCATCGGTCAAAAGGGCCATGCTGAAAAAAGTCTCAAAACCAGAAATGCAGGACAGGCCATGGAGAAATGGGAGCCTTGCTACACTGATGGGCGGGATGTAAATTGCCAACAGCCACTCTGGAGAAGGGTACGGTGTGTCCTGAAACATCTAAAAAACACAATTTAGAGAGCATAGGGCACTTCCACGCATGGGGGCATAAAGTGGGAAAATTGAAAATCAGCAAGACACAAGCACCCCAAAGTTTAGGGCTGCTCTGTTGACAAGGAACTCCACTTCATTCCACCTTAAATATCCCAGGAAAGCGAAAAATGGATAAAAAAGTTGTGGTCCTTATGTACAATGGAATATCACTCAGCCATGAAATCAATGTCATAAGGCTAATAGCAGCATGATGAGTCGATTTAGGTAAGACGATTCTAAGTGAAATAAGTCACACAGAAAAGAACACTTCTCATAAGGTGTCACTTATAGAGGGAATGTAAAAACCGTTACACTTGAACTGAATTACAAAACAGAACAGAGTCACACATGCAGAAAACACACTATGGCTGCTTAACGGGAAAGGTGAGGTGGGGTGATACATAAAACAAGAGTTTCAAATTAGCTCAGATTCCGTTCCATAAACCCAATATGTAATAGACAAGACCTACTCCTTGCTCAGAGAACTGGACTCAACACGCCCGATTCACCGCACAAGAATATATCTGACTAGTAATAATCTTAAAACCTATGTATTGATATCTCTCTGTTAGTGTGTCAAGTGGGTGTAAAGCGGCATAAACACAGCCGTGAAAAGCAGCTAAACCCCTTTATAAAAATAAATTACTTTTAAAAACCCATGAAACAAAGACAGGGAAAGAGAGAGAAATTCTTACACAATTCGTTCAGGGGCTGTGATGCAACCTGGATTGACCATATCTAGACCCACAGCTTGATGAGACATAAGGGTGGACACTCTGGTGGCTGAGAGGTTTGGTGAGGTTGGGGGAGCAAACGCAGATCCTTTAAAGTAATACTGCGTGCTACCCATCGCATGGGTCCCAAATCTCCAGGTTCAAGGGCATCTTCCTACATCGAAAACATGCATGAGAAACCCAGAAGATGGTACACCGTGTGATGGGGAAAGGTTTCTAAAACGCACCTCATTTCTCATCTCCTTGTGCTCGGGTTCGCCATTCCAGCCACTTTACTAAAAATCTCCCCACTTGGAGCATCAGCACCTTTAACCTCCTGTTCCGTACAGTTTGCAATTTGTCCTGAGGATGAACGGGAAGACGGGGAACCAATGAGAGACTAGCTCTTGGTGTTGGGACAGGCACAGGTCACTCTATTTTCCCATCGGCAAGAAGAATTAACCACAGGCTCAGCCTGCGCCCCGGAACCAGAACAGGGCCTGAAGCCATCCTGCGCTTTTGCGGCCAGCTCCCAAAAAAGCGACTTGTAAAATGGAGCTTCAGGGCACTGCAATTCACAAACCTGCAGAGTTATAAATGATAACTCTCGTCCACAAATATATTGAGGGAAGGCAAAGAAGAGGATTTGAAATCAAGGCAGAATTGCAGGAAACAGATTCCAGCAGGTAGATTCGATTCGCCTTTAAAGCACATGAAAAGGGGCAAAACGTTGACAATGATGCCCTTGGCCAAAAAGGGCGCATGCGTTTTTTCCTGAATATATTCAGGAAAAAACGCATGCACCCTTTTTGGCCAACCAAGCAACCTGGAAAGGCAAATCAGCGCTACAAAGAAGTCTCGCTTCCCATCGGTCAAAAGGGCCATGCTGAAAAAAGGGTCAAAACCAGAAATGCACGACAGGCCATGGAGAAATGGGAGCCTTGCTACACTGATGGGCGGGATGTAAATTGCCAACAGCCACTCTGGAGAAGGGTACGGTGTGTCCTGAAACATCTAAAAAATACAGCTTAGAGAGCATAGGGCACTTCCACGCATGGGGGGATAAAGTGGGAAAATTGAAAATCAGCAAGACACAAGCACCCCAAAGTTTAGGGCTGCTCTGTTGACAAGGAACTCCACTTCATTCCACCTTAAATATCCCAGGAAAGAGAAAAAGGGATAAAAAAGTTGTGGTCCTTATGTACAATGGAATATCACTCAGCCATGAAATCAATGTCATAAGGCTAGTAGCAGCATGATGAGTCGATTTAGGTACGACGATTCTAAGTGAAATAACTCACACAGAAAAGGACACTTCTCATAAGGTGTCACTTATAGAGGGAATGTAAAAACCGTTACACTTGAACTGAATTACAAAACAGAACAGAGTCACACATGCAGAAAACACACTATGGCTGCTTAACGGGAAAGGTGAGGTGGGGTGATACATAAAACAAGAGTTTCAAATTAGCTCAGATTCCGTTCCATAAACCCAATATGTAATAGACAAGACCTACTCCTTGCTCAGAGAACTGGACTCAACACGCCCGATTCACCGCACAAGAATATATCTGACTAGTAATAATCTTAAAACCTATGTATTGATATCTCTCTGTTAGAGTGTCAAGTGGGTGTAAAGCGGCATAAACACAGCCGTGAAAAGCAGCTAAACCCCATTATAAAAATAAATTACTTTTAAAAACCCATGAAACAAAGACAGGGAAAGAGAGAGAAATTCTTACACAATTCGTTCAGGGGCTGTGATGCAACCTGGATTGACCATATCTAGACCCACAGCTGGATGAGACATAAGGGTGGACACTCTTGGGGCTGAGAGGTTTGGTGAGGTTGGGTGAGCAAACGCAGACCCTTTAAAGTAATACTGCGTGCTACCCATCGCATGGGTCCCAAATCTCCAGGTTCAAGGGCATCTTCCTACATCGAAAACATGCATGAGAAACCCAGATGATGGTACACCGTGTGATGGGGAAAGGTTTCTAAAACGCACCTCATTTCTCATCTCCTTGTGCTCGGGTTCGCCATTCCAGCCACTTTACTAGCAATCTCCCTACTTGGAGCCTCAGCACCTTTAACCTCCTGTTCCGTACAGGTTGCAATTTGTCCTGAGGATGAACGGGAAGACGGGGAACCAATGAGAGACTAGCTCTTGGTGTTGGGACAGGCACAGGTCACTCTATTTTCCCATCAGGAAGAAGAATTAACCACAGGCTCAGCCTGCCCCCCGGAACCAGAACAGGGCCTGAAGCCATCCTGCGCTTTGGCGGCCAGCTCCCAAAAAAGCGACTTGTAAAATGGAGCTTCAGGGCACTGCAATTCACAAACCTGCAGAGTTATAAATGATAACTCTCGTCCACAAATATATTGAGGGAAGGCAAAGAAGAGGATTTGAAATCAAGGCAGAATTGCAGGAAACAGATTTCATGAGGTAGATTCGAATCGCCTTTAAAGCACATGAAAAGCGGCAAAACGTTGACAATGATGCCCTTGGCCAAAAAGGGCGCATGCGTTTTTTCCTGAATATATTCAGGAAAAAACGCATGCACCCTTTTTGGCCAACCAAGCAACCTGGAAAGGCAAATCAGCGCTACAAAGAAGTCTCGCTTCCCATCGGTCAAAAGGGCCATGCCGAAAAAAGTGTCAAAACCAGAAATGCACGACAGGCCATGGAGAAATGGGAGCCTTGCTACACTGATGGGCGGGATGTAAATTGCCAACAGCCACTCTGGAGAAGGGTACGGTGTGTCCTGAAACATCTAAAAAATACAGCTTAGAGAGCATAGGGCACTTCCACGCATGGGGGGATAAAGTGGGAAAATTGAAAATCAGCAAGACACAAGCACCCCAAAGTTTAGGGCTGCTCTGTTGACAAGGACCTCCACTTCATTCCACCTTAAATATCCCAGGAAAGCGAAAAATGGATAAAAAAGTTGTGGTCCTTATGTACAATGGAATATCACTCAGCCATGAAATCAATGTCATAAGGCTAGTAGCAGCATGATGAGTGGATTTAGGTACGACGATTCTAAGTGAAATAAGTCACACAGAAAAGGACACTTCTCATAAGGTGTCACTTATAGAGGGAATGTAAAAACCGTTACACTTGAACTGAATTACAAAACAGAACAGAGTCACACATGCAGAAAACACACTATGGCTGCTTAACGCGAAAGGTGAGGTGGGGTGATACATAAAACAAGAGTTTCAAATTAGCTCAGATTCTGTTCCATAAACCCAATATGTAATAGACAAGACCTACTCCTTGCTCAGAGAACTGGACTCAACACGCCCGATTCACCGCACAAGAATATATCTGACTAGTAATAATCTTAAAACCTATGTATTGATATCTCTCTGTTAGAGTGTCAAGTGGGTGTAAAGCGGCATAAACACAGCCGTGAAAAGCAGCTAAACCCCATTATAAAAATAAATTACTTTTAAAAACCCATGAAACAAAGACAGGGAAAGAGAGAGAAATTCTTACACAATTCGTTCAGGGGCTGTGATGCAACCTGGATTGACCATATCTAGACCCACAGCTGGATGAGACATAAGGGTGGACACTCTTGGGGCTGAGAGGTTTGGTGAGGTTGGGTGAGCAAACGCAGACCCTTTAAAGTAATACTGCGTGCTACCCATCGCATGGGTCCCAAATCTCCAGGTTCAAGGGCATCTTCCTACATCGAAAACATGCATGAGAAACCCAGATGATGGTACACCGTGTGATGGGGAAAGGTTTCTAAAACGCACCTCATTTCTCATCTCCTTGTGCTCGGGTTCGCCATTCCAGCCACTTTACTAGCAATCTCCCTACTTGGAGCCTCAGCACCTTTAACCTCCTGTTCCGTACAGGTTGCAATTTGTCCTGAGGATGAACGGGAAGACGGGGAACCAATGAGAGACTAGCTCTTGGTGTTGGGACAGGCACAGGTCACTCTATTTTCCCATCAGGAAGAAGAATTAACCACAGGCTCAGCCTGCCCCCCGGAACCAGAACAGGGCCTGAAGCCATCCTGCGCTTTGGCGGCCAGCTCCCAAAAAAGCGACTTGTAAAATGGAGCTTCAGGGCACTGCAATTCACAAACCTGCAGAGTTATAAATGATAACTCTCGTCCACAAATATATTGAGGGAAGGCAAAGAAGAGGATTTGAAATCAAGGCAGAATTGCAGGAAACAGATTTCATGAGGTAGATTCGAATCGCCTTTAAAGCACATGAAAAGCGGCAAAACGTTGACAATGATGCCCTTGGCCAAAAAGGGCGCATGCGTTTTTTCCTGAATATATTCAGGAAAAAACGCATGCACCCTTTTTGGCCAACCAAGCAACCTGGAAAGGCAAATCAGCGCTACAAAGAAGTCTCGCTTCCCATCGGTCAAAAGGGCCATGCCGAAAAAAGTGTCAAAACCAGAAATGCACGACAGGCCATGGAGAAATGGGAGCCTTGCTACACTGATGGGCGGGATGTAAATTGCCAACAGCCACTCTGGAGAAGGGTACGGTGTGTCCTGAAACATCTAAAAAATACAGCTTAGAGAGCATAGGGCACTTCCACGCATGGGGGGATAAAGTGGGAAAATTGAAAATCAGCAAGACACAAGCACCCCAAAGTTTAGGGCTGCTCTGTTGACAAGGACCTCCACTTCATTCCACCTTAAATATCCCAGGAAAGCGAAAAATGGATAAAAAAGTTGTGGTCCTTATGTACAATGGAATATCACTCAGCCATGAAATCAATGTCATAAGGCTAGTAGCAGCATGATGAGTGGATTTAGGTACGACGATTCTAAGTGAAATAAGTCACACAGAAAAGGACACTTCTCATAAGGTGTCACTTATAGAGGGAATGTAAAAACCGTTACACTTGAACTGAATTACAAAACAGAACAGAGTCACACATGCAGAAAACACACTATGGCTGCTTAACGCGAAAGGTGAGGTGGGGTGATACATAAAACAAGAGTTTCAAATTAGCTCAGATTCTGTTCCATAAACCCAATATGTAATAGACAAGACCTACTCCTTGCTCAGAGAACTGGACTCAACACGCCCGATTCACCGCACAAGAATATATCTGACTAGTAATAATCTTAAAACCTATGTATTGATATCTCTCTGTTAGAGTGTCAAGTGGGTGTAAAGCGGCATAAACACAGCCGTGAAAAGCAGCTAAACCCCATTATAAAAATAAATTACTTTTAAAAACCCATGAAACAAAGACAGGGAAAGAGAGAGAAATTCTTACACAATTCGTTCAGGGGCTGTGATGCAACCTGGATTGACCATATCTAGACCCACAGCTGGATGAGACATAAGGGTGGACACTCTTGGGGCTGAGAGGTTTGGTGAGGTTGGGTGAGCAAACGCAGACCCTTTAAAGTAATACTGCGTGCTACCCATCGCATGGGTCCCAAATCTCCAGGTTCAAGGGCATCTTCCTACATCGAAAACATGCATGAGAAACCCAGAAGATGGTACACCGTGTGATGGGGAAAGGTTTCTAAAACGCACCTCATTTCTCATCTCCTTGTGCTCGGGTTCGCCATTCCAGCCACTTTACTAGCAATCTCCCTACTTGGAGCCTCAGCACCTTTAACCTCCTGTTCCGTACAGGTTGCAATTTGTCCTGAGGATGAACGGGAAGACGGGGAACCAATGAGAGACTAGCTCTTGGTGTTGGGACAGGCACAGGTCACTCTATTTTCCCATCAGGAAGAAGAATTAACCACAGGCTCAGCCTGCCCCCCGGAACCAGAACAGGGCCTGAAGCCATCCTGCGCTTTGGCGGCCAGCTCCCAAAAAAGCGACTTGTAAAATGGAGCTTCAGGCCACTGCAATTCACAAACCTGCAGAGTTATAAATGATAACTCTCGTCCACAAATATATTGAGGGAAGGCAAAGAAGAGGATTTGAAATCAAGGCAGAATTGCAGGAAACAGATTTCAGGAGGTAGATTCGATTCGCCTTTAATGCACATGAAAAGGGGCAAAACGTTGACAATGATGCCCTTGGCCAAAAAGGGCGTATGCGTTTTTTCCTGAATATATTCAGGAAAAAACGCATACGCCCTTTTTGGCCAACCAAGCAACCTGGAAAGGCAAATCAGCGCTACAAAGAATTCGCGCTTCCCATCTGTCAAAAGGGCCATGCTGAAAAAAGTGTCAAAACCAGAAATGCAGGACAGGCCATGGAGAAATGGGAGCCTTGCTACACTGATGGGCGGGATGTAAATTGCCAACAGCCACTCTGGAGAAGTGTACGGTGTGTCCTGAAACATCTAAAAAACACAGCTTAGAGAGCATAGGGCACTTCCACGCATGGGGGGATAAAGTGGGAAAATTGAAAATCAGCAAGACACAAGCACCCCAAAGTTTAGGGCTGCTCTGTTGACAAGGACCTCCACTTCATTCCACCTTAAATATCCCAGGAAAGCGAAAAATGGATAAAAAAGTTGTGGTCCTTATGTACAATGGAATATCACTCAGCCATGAAATCAATGTCATAAGGCTTGTAGCAGCATGATGAGTGGATTTAGGTACGACGATTCTAAGTGAAATAAGTCACACAGAAAAGGACACTTCTCATAAGGTGTCACTTATAGAGGGAATGTAAAAACCGTTACACTTGAACTGAATTACAAAACAGAACAGAGTCACACATGCAGAAAACACACTATGGCTGCTTAACGGGAAAGGTGAGGTGGGGTGATACATAATACAAGAGTTTCAAATTAGCTCAGATACCGTTCCATAAACCCAATATGTAATAGACAAGACCTACTCCTTGCTCAGAGAACTGGACTCAACACGCCCGATTCACCGCACAAGAATATATCTGACTAGTAATAATGTTAAAACCTATGTATTGATATCTCTCTGTTAGTGTGTCAAGTGGGTGTAAAGCGGCATAAACACAGCCGTGAAAAGCAGCTAAACCCCATTATAAAAATAAATTACTTTTAAAAACCCATGAAACAAAGACAGGGAAAGAGAGAGAAATTCTTACACAATTCGTTCAGGGGCTGTGATGCAACCTGGATTGACCATATCTAGACCCACAGCTGGATGAGACATAAGGGTGGACACTCTTGGGGCTGAGAGGTTTGGTGAGGTTGGGTGAGCAAACGCAGACCCTTTAAAGTAATACTGCGTGCTACCCATCGCATGGGTCCCAAATCTCCAGGTTCAAGGGCATCTTCCTACATCGAAAACATGCATGAGAAACCCAGAAGATGGTACACCGTGTGATGGGGAAAGGTTTCTAAAATGCACCTCATTTCTCATCTCCTTGTGCTCGGGTTCGCCATTCCAGCCACTTTACTAGCAATCTCCCTACTTGGAGCCTCAGCACCTTTAACCTCCTGTTCCGTACAGGTTGCAATTTGTCCTGAGGATGAACGGGAAGACGGGGAACCAATGAGAGACTAGCTCTTGGTGTTGGGACAGGCACAGGTCACTCTATTTTCCCATCAGGAAGAAGAATTAACCACAGGCTCAGCCTGCCCCCCGGAACCAGAACAGGGCCTGAAGCCATCCTGCGCTTTGGCGGCCAGCTCCCAAAAAAGCGACTTGTAAAATGGAGCTTCAGGCCACTGCAATTCACAAACCTGCAGAGTTATAAATGATAACTCTCGTCCACAAATATATTGAGGGAAGGCAAAGAAGAGGATTTGAAATCAAGGCAGAATTGCAGGAAACAGATTTCAGGAGGTAGATTCGATTCGCCTTTAATGCACATGAAAAGGGGCAAAACGTTGACAATGATGCCCTTGGCCAAAAAGGGCGTATGCGTTTTTTCCTGAATATATTCAGGAAAAAACGCATACGCCCTTTTTGGCCAACCAAGCAACCTGGAAAGGCAAATCAGCGCTACAAAGAATTCGCGCTTCCCATCTGTCGAAAGGGCCATGCTGAAAAAAGTGTCAAAACCAGAAATGCAGGACAGGCCATGGAGAAATGGGAGCCTTGCTACACTGATGGGCGGGATGTAAATTGCCAACAGCCACTCTGGAGAAGTGTACGGTGTGTCCTGAAACATCTAAAAAACACAGCTTAGAGAGCATAGGGCACTTCCACGCATGGGGGGATAAAGTGGGAAAATTGAAAATCAGCAAGACACAAGCACCCCAAAGTTTAGGGCTGCTCTGTTGACAAGGACCTCCACTTCATTCCACCTTAAATATCCCAGGAAAGCGAAAAATGGATAAAAAAGTTGTGGTCCTTATGTACAATGGAATATCACTCAGCCATGAAATCAATGTCATAAGGCTTGTAGCAGCATGATGAGTGGATTTAGGTACGACGATTCTAAGTGAAATAAGTCACACAGAAAAGGACACTTCTCATAAGGTGTCACTTATAGAGGGAATGTAAAAACCGTTACACTTGAACTGAATTACAAAACAGAACAGAGTCACACATGCAGAAAACACACTATGGCTGCTTAACGGGAAAGGTGAGGTGGGGTGATACATAATACAAGAGTTTCAAATTAGCTCAGATACCGTTCCATAAACCCAATATGTAATAGACAAGACCTACTCCTTGCTCAGAGAACTGGACTCAACACGCCCGATTCACCGCACAAGAATATATCTGACTAGTAATAATCTTAAAACCTATGTATTGATATCTCTCTGTTAGTGTGTCAAGTGGGTGTAAAGCGGCATAAACACAGCCGTGAAAAGCAGCTAAACCCCATTATAAAAATAAATTACTTTTAAAAACCCATGAAACAAAGACAGGGAAAGAGAGAGAAATTCTTACACAATTCGTTCAGGGGCTGTGATGCAACCTGGATTGACCATATCTAGACCCACAGCTGGATGAGACATAAGGGTGGACACTCTTGGGGCTGAGAGGTTTGGTGAGGTTGGGTGAGCAAACGCAGACCCTTTAAAGTAATACTGCGTGCTACCCATCGCATGGGTCCCAAATCTCCAGGTTCAAGGGCATCTTCCTACATCGAAAACATGCATGAGAAACCCAGAAGATGGTACACCGTGTGATGGGGAAAGGTTTCTAAAACACACCTCATTTCTCATCTCCTTGTGCTCGGGTTCGCCATTCCAGCCACTTTACTAGCAATCTCCCTACTTGGAGCCTCAGCACCTTTAACCTCCTGTTCCGTACAGGTTGCAATTTGTCCTGAGGATGAACGGGAAGACGGGGAACCAATGAGAGACTAGCTCTTGGTGTTGGGACAGGCACAGGTCACTCTATTTTCCCATCAGGAAGAAGAATTAACCACAGGCTCAGCCTGCCGCCCGGAACCAGAACAGGGCCTGAAGCCATCCTGCGCTTTTGCGGCCAGCTCCCAAAAAAGCGACTTGTAAAATGGAGCTTCAGGGCACTGCAATTCACAAACCTGCAGAGTTATAAATGATAACTCTCGTCCACAAATATATTGAGGGAAGGCAAAGAAGAGGATTTGAAATCAAGGCAGAATTGCAGGAAACAGATTTCATGAGGTAGATTCGAATCGCCTTTAAAGCACATGAAAAGCGGCAAAACGTTGACAATGATGCCCTTGGCCAAAAAGGGCGCATGCGTTTTTTCCTGAATATATTCAGGAAAAAACGCATGCGCCCTTTTTGGCCAACCAAGCAACCTGGAAAGGCAAATCAGCGCTACAAAGAAGTCTCGCTTCCCATCGGTCGAAAGGGCCATGCTGAAAAAAGTGTCAAAACCAGAAATGCAGGACAGGCCATGGAGAAATGGGAACCTTGCTACACTGATGGGCGGGATGTAAATTGCCAACAGCCACTCTGGAGAAGGGTACGGTGTGTCCTGAAACATCTAAAAAACACAGCTTAGAGAGCATAGGGCACTTCCACGCATGGGGGGATAAAGTGGGAAAATTGAAAATCAGCAAGACACAAGCACCCCAAAGTTTAGGGCTGCTCTGTTGACAAGGACCTCCACTTCATTCCACATTAAATATCCCAGGAAAGCGAAAAATGGATAAAAAAGTTGTGGTCCTTATATACAATGGAATATCACTCAGCCATGAAATCAATGTCATAAGGCTATTAGCAGCATGATGAGTGGATTTAGGTACGACGATTCTAAGTGAAATAAGTCACACAGAAAAGGACACTTCTCATAAGGTGTCACTTATAGAGGGAATGTAAAAACCGTTACACTTGAACTGAATTACAAAACAGAACAGAGTCACACATGCAGAAAACACACTATGGCTGCTTAACGGGAAAGGTGAGGTGGGGTGATACATAAAACAAGAGTTTCAAATTAGCTCAGATACCGTTCCATAAACCCAATATGTAATAGACAAGACCTACTCCTTGCTCAGAGAACTGGACTCAACACGCCCGATTCACCGCACAAGAATATATCTGACTAGTAATAATCTTAAAACCTATGTATTGATATCTCTCTGTTAGTGTGTCAAGTGGGTGTAAAGCGGCATAAACACAGCCGTGAAAAGCAGCTAAACCCCATTATAAAAATAAATTACTTTTAAAAACCCATGAAACAAAGACAGGGAAAGAGAGAGAAATTCTTACACAATTCGTTCAGGGGCTGTGATGCAACCTGGATTGACCATATCTAGACCCACAGCTGGATGAGACATAAGGGTGGACACTCTTGGGGCTGAGAGGTTTGGTGAGGTTGGGTGAGCAAACGCAGACCCTTTAAAGTAATACTGCGTGCTACCCATCGCATGGGTCCCAAATCTCCAGGTTCAAGGGCATCTTCCTACATCGAAAACATGCATGAGAAACCCAGAAGATGGTACACCGTGTAATGGGGAAAGGTTTCTAAAACGCACCTCATTTCTCATCTCCTTGTGCTCGGGTTCGCCATTCCAGCCACTTTACTAGCAATCTCCCTACTTGGAGCATCAGCACCTTTAACCTCCTGTTCCGTACAGGTTGCAATTTGTCCTGAGGATGAACGGGAAGACGGGGAACCAATGAGAGACTAGCTCTTGGTGTTGGGACAGGCACAGGTCACTCTATTTTCCCATCAGGAAGAAGAATTAACCACAGGCTCAGCCTGCCCCCCGGAACCAGAACAGGGCCTGAAGCCATCCTGCGCTTTTGCGGCCAGCTCCCAAAAAAGCGACTTGTAAATTGGAGCTTCAGGACACTGCAATTCACAAACCTGCAGAGTTATAAATGATAACTCTCGTCCACAAATATATTGAGGGAAGGACAAGAAGAGGATTTGAAATCAAGGCAGAATTGCAGGAAACAGATTTCAGGAGGTAGATTCGAATCGACTTTAAAGCACATGAAAAGCAGCAAAACGTTGACAATGAGGCCCTTGGCCAAAAAGGCCGTATGTGTTTTTTCCTGAATATATTCAGGAAAAAACGCATACGCCCTTTTTGGCCAACCAAGCAACCTGGAAAGGCAAATCAGCGCTACAAAGAAGTCTCGCTTCCCATCAGTCAAAAGGGCCATGCCGAAAAAAGTGTCAAAACCAGAAATGCAGGACAGGCCATGGAGAAATGGGAGCCTTGCTACACTGATGGGCGGGATGTAAATTGCCAACAGCCACTCTGGAAAAGTGTACGGTGTGTCCTGAAACATCTAAAAAACACAGCTTAGAGAGCATAGGGCACTTCCACGCATGGGGGGATAAAGTGGGAAAATTGAAAATCAGCAAGACACAAGCACCCCAAAGTTTAGGGCTGCTCTGTTGACAAGGACCTCCACTTCATTCCACATTAAATATCCCAGGAAAGCGAAAAATGGATAAAAAAGTTGTGGTCCTTATATACAATGGAATATCACTCAGCCATGAAATCAATGTCATAAGGCTATTAGCAGCATGATGAGTGGATTTAGGTACGACGATTCTAAGTGAAATAAGTCACACAGAAAAGGACACTTCTCATAAGGTGTCACTTATAGAGGGAATGTAAAAACCGTTACACTTGAACTGAATTACAAAACAGAACAGAGTCACACATGCAGAAAACACACTATGGCTGCTTAACGGGAAAGGTGAGGTGGGGTGATACATAAAACAAGAGTTTCAAATTAGCTCAGATACCGTTCCATAAACCCAATATGTAATAGACAAGACCTACTCCTTGCTCAGAGAACTGGACTCAACACGCCCGATTCACCGCACAAGAATATATCTGACTAGTAATAATCTTAAAACCTATGTATTGATATCTCTCTGTTAGTGTGTCAAGTGGGTGTAAAGCGGCATAAACACAGCCGTGAAAAGCAGCTAAACCCCATTATAAAAATAAATTACTTTTAAAAACCCATGAAACAAAGACAGGGAAAGAGAGAGAAATTCTTACACAATTCGTTCAGGGGCTGTGATGCAACCTGGATTGACCATATCTAGACCCACAGCTGGATGAGACATAAGGGTGGACACTCTTGGGGCTGAGAGGTTTGGTGAGGTTGGGTGAGCAAACGCAGACCCTTTAAAGTAATACTGCGTGCTACCCATCGCATGGGTCCCAAATCTCCAGGTTCAAGGGCATCTTCCTACATCGAAAACATGCATGAGAAACCCAGAAGATGGTACACCGTGTAATGGGGAAAGGTTTCTAAAACGCACCTCATTTCTCATCTCCTTGTGCTCGGGTTCGCCATTCCAGCCACTTTACTAGCAATCTCCCTACTTGGAGCATCAGCACCTTTAACCTCCTGTTCCGTACAGGTTGCAATTTGTCCTGAGGATGAACGGGAAGACGGGGAACCAATGAGAGACTAGCTCTTGGTGTTGGGACAGGCACAGGTCACTCTATTTTCCCATCAGGAAGAAGAATTAACCACAGGCTCAGCCTGCCCCCCGGAACCAGAACAGGGCCTGAAGCCATCCTGCGCTTTTGCGGCCAGCTCCCAAAAAAGCGACTTGTAAATTGGAGCTTCAGGACACTGCAATTCACAAACCTGCAGAGTTATAAATGATAACTCTCGTCCACAAATATATTGAGGGAAGGACAAGAAGAGGATTTGAAATCAAGGCAGAATTGCAGGAAACAGATTTCAGGAGGTAGATTCGAATCGACTTTAAAGCACATGAAAAGCAGCAAAACGTTGACAATGAGGCCCTTGGCCAAAAAGGCCGTATGTGTTTTTTCCTGAATATATTCAGGAAAAAACGCATACGCCCTTTTTGGCCAACCAAGCAACCTGGAAAGGCAAATCAGCGCTACAAAGAAGTCTCGCTTCCCATCAGTCAAAAGGGCCATGCCGAAAAAAGTGTCAAAACCAGAAATGCAGGACAGGCCATGGAGAAATGGGAGCCTTGCTACACTGATGGGCGGGATGTAAATTGCCAACAGCCACTCTGGAAAAGTGTACGGTGTGTCCTGAAACATCTAAAAAACACAGCTTAGAGAGCATAGGGCACTTCCACGCATGGGGGGATAAAGTGGGAAAATTGAAAATCAGCAAGACACAAGCACCCCAAAGTTTAGGGCTGCTCTGTTGACAAGGACCTCCACTTCATTCCACCTTAAATATCCCAAAAAGCGAAAAATGGATAAAAAAG
The DNA here is from genome assembly GCF_965194825.1 of Balaenoptera physalus. NCBI lineage: Eukaryota > Metazoa > Chordata > Mammalia > Artiodactyla > Balaenopteridae > Balaenoptera > Balaenoptera physalus. The sequence goes on from NW_028126470.1 coordinate 1,132,510, forward strand.
TTGTGGTCCTTATGTACAATGGAATATCACTCAGCCATGAAATCAATGTCATAAGGCTAGTAGCAGCATGATGAGTGGATTTAGGTAAGACGATTCTAAGTGAAATAAGTCACACAGAAAAGGACACTTCTCATAAGGTGTCACTTATAGAGGGAATGTAAAAACCGTTACACTTGAACTGAATTACAAAACAGAACAGAGTCACACATGCAGAAAACACACTATGGCTGCTTAACGCGAAAGGTGAGGTGGGGTGATACATAAAACAAGAGTTTCAAATTAGCTCAGATTCTGTTCCATAAACCCAATATGTAATAGACAAGACCTACTCCTTGCTCAGAGAACTGGACTCAACACGCCCGATTCACCGCACAAGAATATATCTGACTAGTAATAATCTTAAAACCTATGTATTGATATCTCTCTGTTAGAGTGTCAAGTGGGTGTAAAGCGGCATAAACACAGCCGTGAAAAGCACCTAAACCCCATTATAAAAATAAATTACTTTTAAAAACCCATGAAACAAAGACAGGGAAAGAGAGAGAACTTCTTACACAATTCGTTCAGGGGCTGTGATGCAACCTGGATTGACCATATCTAGACCCACAGCTGGATGAGACATAAGGGTGGACACTCTTGGGGCTGAGAGGTTTGGTGAGGTTGGGTGAGCAAACGCAGACCCTTTAAAGTAATACTGCGTGCTACCCATCGCATGGGTCCCAAATCTCCAGGTTCAAGGGCATCTTCCTACATCGAAAACATGCATGAGAAACCCAGAAGATGGTACACCGTGTGATGGGGAAAGGTTTCTAAAACGCACCTCATTTCTCATCTCCTTGTGCTCGGGTTCGCCATTCCAGCCACTTTACTAGCAATCTCCCTACTTGGAGCCTCAGCACCTTTAACCTCCTGTTCCGTACAGGTTGCAATTTGTCCTGAGGATGAACGGGAAGACGGGGAACCAATGAGAGACTAGCTCTTGGTGTTGGGACAGGCACAGGTCACTCTATTTTCCCATCAGGAAGAAGAATTAACCACAGGCTCAGCCTGCCCCCCGGAACCAGAACAGGGCCTGAAGCCATCCTGCGCTTTTGCGGCCAGCTCCCAAAAAAGCGACTTGTAAAATGGAGCTTCAGGGCACTGCAATTCACAAACCTGCAGAGTTATAAATGATAACTCTCGTCCACAAATATATTGAGGGAAGGCAAAGAAGAGGATTTGAAATCAAGGCAGAATTGCAGGAAACAGATTTCAGGAGGTAGATTCGAATCGCCTTTAAAGCACATGAAAAGCAGCAAAACGTTGACAATGAGGCCCTTGGCCAAAAAGGGCGTATGCGTTTTTTCCTGAATATATTCAGGAAAAAACGCATACGCCCTTTTTGGCCAACCAAGCAACCTGGAAAGGCAAATCAGCGCTACAAAGAAGTCTCGCTTCCCATCAGTCAAAAGGGCCATGCCGAAAAAAGTGTCAAAACCAGAAATGCAGGACAGGCCATGGAGAAATGGGAGCCTTGCTACACTGATGGGCGGGATGTAAATTGCCAACAGCCACTCTGGAGAAGTGTACGGTGTGTCCTGAAACATCTAAAAAACACATCTTAGAGAGCATAGGGCACTTCCACGCATGGGGGGATAAAGTGGGAAAATTGAAAATCAGCAAGACACAAGCACCCCAAAGTTTAGGGCTGCTCTGTTGACAAGGACCTCCACTTCATTCCACCTTAAATATCCCAAAAAGCGAAAAATGGATAAAAAAGTTGTGGTCCTTATGTACAATGGAATATCACTCAGCCATGAAATCAATGTCATAAGGCTAGTAGCAGCATGATGAGTGGATTTAGGTAAGACGATTCTAAGTGAAATAAGTCACACAGAAAAGGACACTTCTCATAAGGTGTCACTTATAGAGGGAATGTAAAAACCGTTACACTTGAACTGAATTACAAAACAGAACAGAGTCACACTTGCAGAAAACACACTATGGCTGCTTAACGGGAAAGATGAAGTGGGGTGATACATAAAACAAGAGTTTCAAATTAGCTCAGATACCGTTCCATAAACCCAATATGTAATAGACAAGACCTACTCCTTGCTCAGAGAACTGGACTCAACACGCCCGATTCACCGCACAAGAATATATCTGACTAGTAATAATCTTAAAACCTATGTATTGATATCTCTCTGTTAGTGTGTCAAGTGGGTATAAAGCGGCATAAACACATTCGTGAAAAGCAGCTAAACCCCATTATAAAAATAAATTACTTTTAAAAACCCATGAAACAAAGACAGGGAAAGAGAGAGAAATTCTTACACAATTCGTTCCGGGGCTGTGATGAAACCTGGATTGACCATATCTAGACCCACAGCTGGATGAGACATAAGGGTGGACACTCTTGGGGCTGAGAGGTTTGGTGAGGTTGGGTGAGCAAACTCAGACCCTTTAAAGTAATACTGCGTGCTACCCATCGCATGGGTCCCAAATCTCCAGGTTCAAGGGCATCTTCCTACATCGAAAACATGCATGAGAAACCCAGAAGATGGTACACCGTGTGATGGGGAAAGGTTTCTAAAATGCACCTCATTTCTCATCTCCTTGTGCTCGGGTTCGCCATTCCAGCCACTTTACTAGCAATCTCCCTACTTGGAGCCTCAGCACCTTTAACCTCCTGTTCCGTACAGGTTGCAATTTGTCCTGAGGATGAACGGGAAGACGGGGAACCAATGAGAGACTAGCTCTTGGTGTTGGGACAGGCACAGGTCACTCTATTTTCCCATCAGGAAGAAGAATTAACCACAGGCTCAGCCTGCCCCCCGGAACCAGAACAGGGCCTGAAGCCATCCTGCGCTTTGGCGGCCAGCTCCCAAAAAAGCGACTTGTAAAATGGAGCTTCAGGCCACTGCAATTCACAAACCTGCAGAGTTATAAATGATAACTCTCGTCCACAAATATATTGAGGGAAGGCAAAGAAGAGGATTTGAAATCAAGGCAGAATTGCAGGAAACAGATTTCAGGAGGTAGATTCGATTCGCCTTTAAAGCACATGAAAAGGGGCAAAACGTTGACAATGATGCCCTTGGCCAAAAAGGGCGTATGCGTTTTTTCCTGAATATATTCAGGAAAAAACGCATACGCCCTTTTTGGCCAACCAAGCAACCTGGAAAGGCAAATCAGCGCTACAAGAATTCGCGCTTCCCATCTGTCAAAAGGGCCATGCTGAAAAAAGTGTCAAAACCAGAAATGCAGGACAGGCCATGGAGAAATGGGAGCCTTGCTACACTGATGGGCGGGATGTAAATTGCCAACAGCCACTCTGGAGAAGTGTACGGTGTGTCCTGAAACATCTAAAAAACACAGCTTAGAGAGCATAGGGCACTTCCACGCATGGGGGGATAAAGTGGGAAAATTGAAAATCAGCAAGACACAAGCACCCCAAAGTTTAGGGCTGCTCTGTTGACAAGGACCTCCACTTCATTCCACCTTAAATATCCCAGGAAAGCGAAAAATGGATAAAAAAGTTGTGGTCCTTATGTACAATGGAATATCACTCAGCCATGAAATCAATGTCATAAGGCTTGTAGCAGCATGATGAGTGGATTTAGGTACGACGATTCTAAGTGAAATAAGTCACACAGAAAAGGACACTTCTCATAAGGTGTCACTTATAGAGGGAATGTAAAAACCGTTACACTTGAACTGAATTACAAAACAGAACAGAGTCACACATGCAGAAAACACACTATGGCTGCTTAACGGGAAAGGTGAGGTGGGGTGATACATAATACAAGAGTTTCAAATTAGCTCAGATACCGTTCCATAAACCCAATATGTAATAGACAAGACCTACTCCTTGCTCAGAGAACTGGACTCAACACGCCCGATTCACCGCACAAGAATATATCTGACTAGTAATAATGTTAAAACCTATGTATTGATATCTCTCTGTTAGTGTGTCAAGTGGGTGTAAAGCGGCATAAACACAGCCGTGAAAAGCAGCTAAACCCCATTATAAAAATAAATTACTTTTAAAAACCCATGAAACAAAGACAGGGAAAGAGAGAGAAATTCTTACACAATTCGTTCAGGGGCTGTGATGCAACCTGGATTGACCATATCTAGACCCACAGCTGGATGAGACATAAGGGTGGACACTCTTGGGGCTGAGAGGTTTGGTGAGGTTGGGTGAGCAAACGCAGACCCTTTAAAGTAATACTGCGTGCTACCCATCGCATGGGTCCCAAATCTCCAGGTTCAAGGGCATCTTCCTACATCGAAAACATGCATGAGAAACCCAGAAGATGGTACACCGTGTGATGGGGAAAGGTTTCTAAAACACACCTCATTTCTCATCTCCTTGTGCTCGGGTTCGCCATTCCAGCCACTTTACTAGCAATCTCCCTACTTGGAGCCTCAGCACCTTTAACCTCCTGTTCCGTACAGGTTGCAATTTGTCCTGAGGATGAACGGGAAGACGGGGAACCAATGAGAGACTAGCTCTTGGTGTTGGGACAGGCACAGGTCACTCTATTTTCCCATCAGGAAGAAGAATTAACCACAGGCTCAGCCTGCCCCCCGGAACCAGAACAGGGCCTGAAGCCATCCTGCGCTTTTGCGGCCAGCTCCCAAAAAAGCGACTTGTAAAATGGAGCTTCAGGGCACTGCAATTCACAAACCTGCAGAGTTATAAATGATAACTCTCGTCCACAAATATATTGAGGGAAGGCAAAGAAGAGGATTTGAAATCAAGGCAGAATTGCAGGAAACAGATTTCAGGAGGTAGATTCGAATCGCCTTTAAAGCACATGAAAAGCAGCAAAACGTTGACAATGAGGCCCTTGGCCAAAAAGGGCGTATGCGTTTTTTCCTGAATATATTCAGGAAAAAACGCATACGCCCTTTTTGGCCAACCAAGCAACCTGGAAAGGCAAATCAGCGCTACAAAGAAGTCTCGCTTCCCATCAGTCAAAAGGGCCATGCCGAAAAAAGTGTCAAAACCAGAAATGCAGGACAGGCCATGGAGAAATGGGAGCCTTGCTACACTGATGGGCGGGATGTAAATTGCCAACAGCCACTCTGGAGAAGTGTACGGTGTGTCCTGAAACATCTAAAAAACACATCTTAGAGAGCATAGGGCACTTCCACGCATGGGGGGATAAAGTGGGAAAATTGAAAATCAGCAAGACACAAGCACCCCAAAGTTTAGGGCTGCTCTGTTGACAAGGACCTCCACTTCATTCCACCTTAAATATCCCAAAAAGCGAAAAATGGATAAAAAAGTTGTGGTCCTTATGTACAATGGAATATCACTCAGCCATGAAATCAATGTCATAAGGCTAGTAGCAGCATGATGAGTGGATTTAGGTAAGACGATTCTAAGTGAAATAAGTCACACAGAAAAGGACACTTCTCATAAGGTGTCACTTATAGAGGGAATGTAAAAACCGTTACACTTGAACTGAATTACAAAACAGAACAGAGTCACACTTGCAGAAAACACACTATGGCTGCTTAACGGGAAAGATGAGGTGGGGTGATACATAAAACAAGAGTTTCAAATTAGCTCAGATACCGTTCCATAAACCCAATATGTAATAGACAAGACCTACTCCTTGCTCAGAGAACTGGACTCAACACGCCCGATTCACCGCACAAGAATATATCTGACTAGTAATAATCTTAAAACCTATGTATTGATATCTCTCTGTTAGTGTGTCAAGTGGGTATAAAGCGGCATAAACACATTCGTGAAAAGCAGCTAAACCCCATTATAAAAATAAATTACTTTTAAAAACCCATGAAACAAAGACAGGGAAAGAGAGAGAAATTCTTACACAATTCGTTCCGGGGCTGTGATGAAACCTGGATTGACCATATCTAGACCCACAGCTGGATGAGACATAAGGGTGGACACTCTTGGGGCTGAGAGGTTTGGTGAGGTTGGGTGAGCAAACGCAGACCCTTTAAAGTAATACTGCGTGCTACCCATCGCATGGGTCCCAAATCTCCAGGTTCAAGGGCATCTTCCTACATCGAAAACATGCATGAGAAACCCAGAAGATGGTACACCGTGTGATGGGGAAAGGTTTCTAAAATGCACCTCATTTCTCATCTCCTTGTGCTCGGGTTCGCCATTCCAGCCACTTTACTAGCAATCTCCCTACTTGGAGCCTCAGCACCTTTAACCTCCTGTTCCGTACAGGTTGCAATTTGTCCTGAGGATGAACGGGAAGACGGGGAACCAATGAGAGACTAGCTCTTGGTGTTGGGACAGGCACAGGTCACTCTATTTTCCCATCAGGAAGAAGAATTAACCACAGGCTCAGCCTGCCCCCCGGAACCAGAACAGGGCCTGAAGCCATCCTGCGCTTTGGCGGCCAGCTCCCAAAAAAGCGACTTGTAAAATGGAGCTTCAGGCCACTGCAATTCACAAACCTGCAGAGTTATAAATGATAACTCTCGTCCACAAATATATTGAGGGAAGGCAAAGAAGAGGATTTGAAATCAAGGCAGAATTGCAGGAAACAGATTTCAGGAGGTAGATTCGATTCGCCTTTAAAGCACATGAAAAGGGGCAAAACGTTGACAATGATGCCCTTGGCCAAAAAGGGCGTATGCGTTTTTTCCTGAATATATTCAGGAAAAAACGCATACGCCCTTTTTGGCCAACCAAGCAACCTGGAAAGGCAAATCAGCGCTACAAGAATTCGCGCTTCCCATCTGTCAAAAGGGCCATGCTGAAAAAAGTGTCAAAACCAGAAATGCAGGACAGGCCATGGAGAAATGGGAGCCTTGCTACACTGATGGGCGGGATGTAAATTGCCAACAGCCACTCTGGAGAAGTGTACGGTGTGTCCTGAAACATCTAAAAAACACAGCTTAGAGAGCATAGGGCACTTCCACGCATGGGGGGATAAAGTGGGAAAATTGAAAATCAGCAAGACACAAGCACCCCAAAGTTTAGGGCTGCTCTGTTGACAAGGACGTCCACTTCATTCCACCTTAAATATCCCAGGAAAGCGAAAAATGGATAAAAAAGTTGTGGTCCTTATGTACAATGGAATATCACTCAGCCATGAAATCAATGTCATAAGGCTTGTAGCAGCATGATGAGTGGATTTAGGTACGACGATTCTAAGTGAAATAAGTCACACAGAAAAGGACACTTCTCATAAGGTGTCACTTATAGAGGGAATGTAAAAACCGTTACACTTGAACTGAATTACAAAACAGAACAGAGTCACACATGCAGAAAACACACTATGGCTGCTTAACGGGAAAGGTGAGGTGGGGTGATACATAATACAAGAGTTTCAAATTAGCTCAGATACCGTTCCATAAACCCAATATGTAATAGACAAGACCTACTCCTTGCTCAGAGAACTGGACTCAACACGCCCGATTCACCGCACAAGAATATATCTGACTAGTAATAATGTTAAAACCTATGTATTGATATCTCTCTGTTAGTGTGTCAAGTGGGTGTAAAGCGGCATAAACACAGCCGTGAAAAGCAGCTAAACCCCATTATAAAAATAAATTACTTTTAAAAACCCATGAAACAAAGACAGGGAAAGAGAGAGAAATTCTTACACAATTCGTTCAGGGGCTGTGATGCAACCTGGATTGACCATATCTAGACCCACAGCTGGATGAGACATAAGGGTGGACACTCTTGGGGCTGAGAGGTTTGGTGAGGTTGGGTGAGCAAACGCAGACCCTTTAAAGTAATACTGCGTGCTACCCATCGCATGGGTCCCAAATCTCCAGGTTCAAGGGCATCTTCCTACATCGAAAACATGCATGAGAAACCCAGAAGATGGTACACCGTGTGATGGGGAAAGGTTTCTAAAACACACCTCATTTCTCATCTCCTTGTGCTCGGGTTCGCCATTCCAGCCACTTTACTAGCAATCTCCCTACTTGGAGCCTCAGCACCTTTAACCTCCTGTTCCGTACAGGTTGCAATTTGTCCTGAGGATGAACGGGAAGACGGGGAACCAATGAGAGACTAGCTCTTGGTGTTGGGACAGGCACAGGTCACTCTATTTTCCCATCAGGAAGAAGAATTAACCACAGGCTCAGCCTGCCCCCCGGAACCAGAACAGGGCCTGAAGCCATCCTGCGCTTTTGCGGCCAGCTCCCAAAAAAGCGACTTGTAAAATGGAGCTTCAGGGCACTGCAATTCACAAACCTGCAGAGTTATAAATGATAACTCTCGTCCACAAATATATTGAGGGAAGGCAAAGAAGAGGATTTGAAATCAAGGCAGAATTGCAGGAAACAGATTTCATGAGGTAGATTCGAATCGCCTTTAAAGCACATGAAAAGCGGCAAAACGTTGACAATGATGCCCTTGGCCAAAAAGGGCGCATGCGTTTTTTCCTGAATATATTCAGGAAAAAACGCATGCGCCCTTTTTGGCCAACCAAGCAACCTGGAAAGGCAAATCAGCGCTACAAAGAAGTCTCGCTTCCCATCGGTCGAAAGGGCCATGCTGAAAAAAGTGTCAAAACCAGAAATGCAGGACAGGCCATGGAGAAATGGGAACCTTGCTACACTGATGGGCGGGATGTAAATTGCCAACAGCCACTCTGGAGAAGTGTACGGTGTGTCCTGAAACATCTAAAAAACACAGCTTAGAGAGCATAGGGCACTTCCACGCATGGGGGGATAAAGTGGGAAAATTGAAAATCAGCAAGACACAAGCACCCCAAAGTTTAGGGCTGCTCTGTTGACAAGGACCTCCACTTCATTCCACATTAAATATCCCAGGAAAGCGAAAAATGGATAAAAAAGTTGTGGTCCTTATATACAATGGAATATCACTCAGCCATGAAATCAATGTCATAAGGCTATTAGCAGCATGATGAGTGGATTTAGGTACGACGATTCTAAGTGAAATAAGTCACACAGAAAAGGACACTTCTCATAAGGTGTCACTTATAGAGGGAATGTAAAAACCGTTACACTTGAACTGAATTACAAAACAGAACAGAGTCACACATGCAGAAAACACACTATGGCTGCTTAACGGGAAAGGTGAGGTGGGGTGATACATAAAACAAGAGTTTCAAATTAGCTCAGATACCGTTCCATAAACCCAATATGTAATAGACAAGACCTACTCCTTGCTCAGAGAACTGGACTCAACACGCCCGATTCACCGCACAAGAATATATCTGACTAGTAATAATCTTAAAACCTATGTATTGATATCTCTCTGTTAGTGTGTCAAGTGGGTGTAAAGCGGCATAAACACAGCCGTGAAAAGCAGCTAAACCCCATTATAAAAATAAATTACTTTTAAAAACCCATGAAACAAAGACAGGGAAAGAGAGAGAAATTCTTACACAATTCGTTCAGGGGCTGTGATGCAACCTGGATTGACCATATCTAGACCCACAGCTGGATGAGACATAAGGGTGGACACTCTTGGGGCTGAGAGGTTTGGTGAGGTTGGGTGAGCAAACGCAGACCCTTTAAAGTAATACTGCGTGCTACCCATCGCATGGGTCCCAAATCTCCAGGTTCAAGGGCATCTTCCTACATCGAAAACATGCATGAGAAACCCAGAAGATGGTACACCGTGTAATGGGGAAAGGTTTCTAAAACGCACCTCATTTCTCATCTCCTTGTGCTCGGGTTCGCCATTCCAGCCACTTTACTAGCAATCTCCCTACTTGGAGCATCAGCACCTTTAACCTCCTGTTCCGTACAGGTTGCAATTTGTCCTGAGGATGAACGGGAAGACGGGGAACCAATGAGAGACTAGCTCTTGGTGTTGGGACAGGCACAGGTCACTCTATTTTCCCATCAGGAAGAAGAATTAACCACAGGCTCAGCCTGCCCCCCGGAACCAGAACAGGGCCTGAAGCCATCCTGCGCTTTTGCGGCCAGCTCCCAAAAAAGCGACTTGTAAATTGGAGCTTCAGGACACTGCAATTCAAAAACCTGCAGAGTTATAAATGATAACTCTCGTCCACAAATATATTGAGGGAAGGACAAGAAGAGGATTTGAAATCAAGGCAGAATTGCAGGAAACAGATTTCAGGAGGTAGATTCGAATCGCCTTTAAAGCACATGAAAAGCAGCAAAACGTTGACAATGAGGCCCTTGGCCAAAAAGGCCGTATGTGTTTTTTCCTGAATATATTCAGGAAAAAACGCATACGCCCTTTTTGGCCAACCAAGCAACCTGGAAAGGCAAATCAGCGCTACAAAGAAGTCTCGCTTCCCATCAGTCAAAAGGGCCATGCCGAAAAAAGTGTCAAAACCAGAAATGCAGGACAGGCCATGGAGAAATGGGAGCCTTGCTACACTGATGGGCGGGATGTAAATTGCCAACAGCCACTCTGGAGAAGTGTACGGTGTGTCCTGAAACATCTAAAAAACACAGCTTAGAGAGCATAGGGCACTTCCACGCATGGGGGGATAAAGTGGGAAAATTGAAAATCAGCAAGACACAAGCACCCCAAAGTTTAGGGCTGCTCTGTTGACAAGGACCTCCACTTCATTCCACCTTAAATATCCCAAAAAGCGAAAAATGGATAAAAAAGTTGTGGTCCTTATGTACAATGGAATATCACTCAGCCATGAAATCAATGTCATAAGGCTAGTAGCAGCATGATGAGTGGATTTAGGTAAGACGATTCTAAGTGAAATAAGTCACACAGAAAAGGACACTTCTCATAAGGTGTCACTTATAGAGGGAATGTAAAAACCGTTACACTTGAACTGAATTACAAAACAGAACAGAGTCACACTTGCAGAAAACACACTATGGCTGCTTAACGGGAAAGATGAGGTGGGGTGATACATAAAACAAGAGTTTCAAATTAGCTCAGATACCGTTCCATAAACCCAATATGTAATAGACAAGACCTACTCCTTGCTCAGAGAACTGGACTCAACACGCCCGATTCACCGCACAAGAATATATCTGACTAGTAATAATCTTAAAACCTATGTATTGATATCTCTCTGTTAGTGTGTCAAGTGGGTATAAAGCGGCATAAACACATTCGTGAAAAGCAGCTAAACCCCATTATAAAAATAAATTACTTTTAAAAACCCATGAAACAAAGACAGGGAAAGAGAGAGAAATTCTTACACAATTCGTTCCGGGGCTGTGATGAAACCTGGATTGACCATATCTAGACCCACAGCTGGATGAGACATAAGGGTGGACACTCTTGGGGCTGAGAGGTTTGGTGAGGTTGGGTGAGCAAACTCAGACCCTTTAAAGTAATACTGCGTGCTACCCATCGCATGGGTCCCAAATCTCCAGGTTCAAGGGCATCTTCCTACATCGAAAACATGCATGAGAAACCCAGAAGATGGTACACCGTGTGATGGGGAAAGGTTTCTAAAATGCACCTCATTTCTCATCTCCTTGTGCTCGGGTTCGCCATTCCAGCCACTTTACTAGCAATCTCCCTACTTGGAGCCTCAGCACCTTTAACCTCCTGTTCCGTACAGGTTGCAATTTGTCCTGAGGATGAACGGGAAGACGGGGAACCAATGAGAGACTAGCTCTTGGTGTTGGGACAGGCACAGGTCACTCTATTTTCCCATCAGGAAGAAGAATTAACCACAGGCTCAGCCTGCCCCCCGGAACCAGAACAGGGCCTGAAGCCATCCTGCGCTTTGGCGGCCAGCTCCCAAAAAAGCGACTTGTAAAATGGAGCTTCAGGCCACTGCAATTCACAAACCTGCAGAGTTATAAATGATAACTCTCGTCCACAAATATATTGAGGGAAGGCAAAGAAGAGGATTTGAAATCAAGGCAGAATTGCAGGAAACAGATTTCAGGAGGTAGATTCGATTCGCCTTTAAAGCACATGAAAAGGGGCAAAACGTTGACAATGATGCCCTTGGCCAAAAAGGGCGCATGCGTTTTTTCCTGAATATATTCAGGAAAAAACGCATGCGCCCTTTTTGGCCAACCAAGCAACCTGGAAAGGCAAATCAGCGCTACAAAGAAGTCTCGCTTCCCATCGGTCGAAAGGGCCATGCTGAAAAAAGGGTCAAAACCAGAAATGCAGGACAGGCCATGGAGAAATGGGAGCCTTGCTACACTGATGGGCGGGATGTAAATTGCCCACAGCCACTCTGGAGAAGGGTACGGTGTGTCCTGAAACATCTAAAAAACACAGCTTAGAGAGCATAGGGCACTTCCACGCATGGGGGGTTAAAGTGGGAACATTGAAAATCAGCAAGACACAAGCACCCCAAAGTTTAGGGCTGCTCTGTTGACAAGGTCCTCCACTTCATTCCACCTTAAATATCCCAGGAAAGCGAAAAATGGATAAAAAAGTTGTGGTCCTTATGTACAATGGAATATCACTCAGCCATGAAATCAATGTCATAAGGCTTGTAGCAGCAGGATGAGTGGATTTAGGTACGATGATTCTAAGTGAAATAAGTCACACAGAAAAGGACACTTCTCATAAGGTGTCACTTATAGAGGGAATGTAAAAACCGTTACACTTGAACTGAATTGCAAAACAGAACAGAGTCACACATGCAGAAAACACACTATGGCTGCTTAACGGGAAAGGTGAGGTGGGGTGATACATAAAACAAGAGTTTCAAATTAGCTCAGATACCGTTCCATAAACCCAATATGTTATAGACAAGACCTACTCCTTGCTCAGAGAACTGGACTCAACACGCCCGATTCACCGCACAAGAATATATCTGACTAGTAATAATCTTAAAACCTATGTATTGATATCTCTCTGTTAGTGTGTCAAGTGGGTGTAAAGCGGCATAAACACAGCCGTGAAAAGCAGCTAAACCCCATTATAAAAATAAATTACTTTTCAAAACCCATGAAACAAAGACAGGGAAAGACAGAGAAATTCTTACTCAATTCGTTCAGGGGCTGTGATGCAACCTGGATTGACCATATCTAGACCCACAGCTGGATGAGACATAAGGGTGGACACTCTTGGGGCTGAGAGGTTTCTTGAGGTTGGGTGAGCAAACGCAGACCCTTTAAAGTAATACTGCGTGCTACCCATCGCATGGGTCCCAAATCTCCAGGTTCAAGGGCATCTTCCTACATCGAAAACATGCATGAGAAACCCAGAAGATGGTACACCGTGTGATGGGGAAAGGTTTCTAAAACGCACCTCATTTCTCATCTCCTTGTGCTCGGGTTCGCCATTCCAGCCACTTTACTAGCAATCTCCCTACTTGGAGCATCAGCACCTTTAACCTCCTGTTCCGTACAGGTTGCAATTTGTCCTGAGGATGAACGGGAAGACGGGGAACCAATGAGAGACTAGCTCTTGGGGTTGGGACAGGCACAGGTCACTCTATTTTCCCATTAGGAAGAAGAATTAACCACAGGCTCAGCCTGCCCCCCAGAACCAGAACAGGGCCTGAAGCCATCCTGCGCTTTTGCGGCCAGCTCCCAAAAAAGCGACTTGTAAAATGGAGCTTCAGGGCACTGCAATTCACAAACCTGCAGAGTTATAAATGATAACTCTCGTCCACAAATATATTGAGGGAAGGCAAAGAAGAGGATTGGAAATCAAGGCAGAATTGCAGGAATAAGATTTCAGGAGGTAGATTCGAATCGCCTTTAAAGCACATGAAAAGCGGCAAAACGTTGACAATGATGCCCTTGGCCAAAAAGGGATTATGCGTTTTTTCCTGAATATATTCAGGGAAAAACGCATGCGACCTTTTTGGCCAACCAAGCAACCTGGAAAGGCAAATCATCGCTACAAAGAAGTCTCGCTTCCCATCGGTCGAAAGGGCCATGCTGAAAAAAGGGTCAAAACCAGAAATGCAGGACAGGCCAAGGAGAAATGGGAGCCTTGCTACACTGATGGGCGGGATGTAAATTGCCAACAGCCACTCTGGAGAAGGGTACGGTGTGTCCTGAAACATCTAAAAAACACAGCTTAGAGAGCATAGGGCACTTCCACGCATGGGGGGATAAAGTGGGAAAATTGAAAATCAGCAAGACACAAGCACCCCAAAGTTTAGGGCTGCTCTGTTGACAAGGACCTCCACTTCATTCCACCTTAAATATCCCAGGAAAGCGAAAAATGGATAAAAAAGTTGTGGTCCTTATGTACAATGGAATATCACTCAGCCATGAAATCAATGTCATAAGGCTAGTAGCAGCATGATGAGTGGATTTAGGTACGACGATTCTAAGTGAAATAAGTCACACAGAAAAGGACACTTCTCATATGGTGTCACTTATAGAGGGAATGTAAAAACCGTTACACTTGAACTGAATTACAAAACAGAACAGAGTCACACATGCAGAAAACACACTATGGCTGCTTAACGGGAAAGGTGAGGTGGGGTGATACATAAAACAAGAGTTTCAAATTAGCTCAGATACCGTTCCATAAACCCAATATCTAATAGACAAGACCTACTCCTTGCTCAGAGAACTGGACTCAACACGCCCGATTCACCGCACAAGATTATATCTGACTAGTAATAATCTTAAAACCTATGTATTGATATCTCTCTGTTAGTGTGTCAAGTGGGTGTAAAGCGGCATAAACACAGCCGTGAAAAGCAGCTAAACCCCATTATAAAAATAAATTACTTTTCAAAACCCATGAAACAAAGACAGGGAAAGACAGAGAAATTCTTACTCAATTCGTTCAGGGGCTGTGATGCAACCTGGATTGACCATATCTAGACCCACAGCTGGATGAGACATAAGGGTGGACACTCTTGGGGCTGAGAGGTTTCTTGAGGTTGGGTGAGCAAACGCAGACCCTTTAAAGTAATACTGCGTGCTACCCATCGCATGGGTCCCAAATCTCCAGGTTCAAGGGCATCTTCCTACATCGAAAACATGCATGAGAAACCCAGAAGATGGTACACCGTGTGATGGGGAAAGGTTTCTAAAACGCACCTCATTTCTCATCTCCTTGTGCTCGGGTTCGCCATTCCAGCCACTTTACTAGCAATCTCCCTACTTGGAGCATCAGCACCTTTAACCTCCTGTTCCGTACAGGTTGCAATTTGTCCTGAGGATGAACGGGAAGACGGGGAACCAATGAGAGACTAGCTCTTGGGGTTGGGACAGGCACAGGTCACTCTATTTTCCCATTAGGAAGAAGAATTAACCACAGGCTCAGCCTGCCCCCCAGAACCAGAACAGGGCCTGAAGCCATCCTGCGCTTTTGCGGCCAGCTCCCAAAAAAGCGACTTGTAAAATGGAGCTTCAGGGCACTGCAATTCACAAACCTGCAGAGTTATAAATGATAACTCTCGTCCACAAATATATTGAGGGAAGGCAAAGAAGAGGATTGGAAATCAAGGCAGAATTGCAGGAATAAGATTTCAGGAGGTAGATTCGAATCGCCTTTAAAGCACATGAAAAGCGGCAAAACGTTGACAATGATGCCCTTGGCCAAAAAGGGATTATGCGTTTTTTCCTGAATATATTCAGGGAAAAACGCATGCGACCTTTTTGGCCAACCAAGCAACCTGGAAAGGCAAATCATCGCTACAAAGAAGTCTCGCTTCCCATCGGTCGAAAGGGCCATGCTGAAAAAAGGGTCAAAACCAGAAATGCAGGACAGGCCAAGGAGAAATGGGAGCCTTGCTACACTGATGGGCGGGATGTAAATTGCCAACAGCCACTCTGGAGAAGGGTACGGTGTGTCCTGAAACATCTAAAAAACACAGCTTAGAGAGCATAGGGCACTTCCACGCATGGGGGGATAAAGTGGGAAAATTGAAAATCAGCAAGACACAAGCACCCCAAAGTTTAGGGCTGCTCTGTTGACAAGGACCTCCACTTCATTCCACCTTAAATATCCCAGGAAAGCGAAAAATGGATAAAAAAGTTGTGGTCCTTATGTACAATGGAATATCACTCAGCCATGAAATCAATGTCATAAGGCTAGTAGCAGCATGATGAGTGGATTTAGGTACGACGATTCTAAGTGAAATAAGTCACACAGAAAAGGACACTTCTCATATGGTGTCACTTATAGAGGGAATGTAAAAACCGTTACACTTGAACTGAATTACAAAACAGAACAGAGTCACACATGCAGAAAACACACTATGGCTGCTTAACGGGAAAGGTGAGGTGGGGTGATACATAAAACAAGAGTTTCAAATTAGCTCAGATACCGTTCCATAAACCCAATATCTAATAGACAAGACCTACTCCTTGCTCAGAGAACTGGACTCAACACGCCCGATTCACCGCACAAGATTATATCTGACTAGTAATAATCTTAAAACCTATGTATTGATATCTCTCTGTTAGTGTGTCAAGTGGGTGTAAAGCGGCATAAACACAGCCGTGAAAAGCAGCTAAACCCCATTATAAAAATAAATTACTTTTAAAAACCCATGAAACAAAGACAGGGAAAGAGAGAGAAATTCTTACACAATTCGTTCAGGGGCTGTGATGCAACCTGGATTGACCATATCTAGACCCACAGCTGGATGAGACATAAGGGTGGACACTCTTGGGGCTGAGAGGTTTGGTGAGGTTGGGTGAGCAAACGCAGACCCTTTAAAGTAATACTGCGTGCTACCCATCGCATGGGTCCCAAATCTCCAGGTTCAAGGGCATCTTCCTACATCGAAAACATGCATGAGAAACCCAGAAGATGGTACACCGTGTGATGGGGAAAGGTTTCTAAAACGCACCTCATTTCTCATCTCCTTGTGCTCGGGTTCGCCATTCCAGCCACTTTACTAGCAATCTCCCTACTTGGAGCCTCAGCACCTTTAACCTCCTGTTCCGTACAGGTTGCAATTTGTCCTGAGAATGAACGGGAAGACGGGGAACCAATGAGAGACTAGCTCTTGGTTTTGGGACAGGCAGAGGTCACTCTATTTTCCCATCAGGAAGAAGAATTAACCACAGGCTCAGCCTGCCCCCCGGAACCAGAACAGGGCCTGAAGCCATCCTGCGCTTTTGCGGCCAGCTCCCAAAAAAGTGACTTGTAAAATGGAGCTTCAGGGCACTGCAATTCACAAACCTGCAGAGTTATAAATGATAACTGTCGTCCACAAATATATTGAGGGAAGGCAAAGAAGAGGATTTGAAATCAAGGCAGAATTGCAGGAAACAGATTTCAGGAGTTAGATTCGAATCGCCTTTAAAGCACATGAAAAGCGGCAAAACGTTGACAATGATGCCCTTGGCCAAAAAGGGCGTATGCGTTTTTCCTGAATATATTCAGGAAAAAACGCATGCGACCTTTTTGGCCAACCAAGCAACCTGGAAAGGCAAATCATCGCTACAAAGAAGTCTCGCTTCCCATCGGTCGAAAGGGCCATGCTGAAAAAAGGGTCAAAACCAGAAATGCAGGACAGGCCATGGAGAAATGGGAGCCTTGCTACACTGATGGGCGGGATGTAAATTGCCAACAGCCACTCTGGAGAAGGGTACGGTGTGTCCTGAAACATCTAAAAAACACAGCTTAGAGAGCATAGGGCACTTCCACGCATGGGGGGATAAAGTGGGAAAATTGAAAATCAGCAAGACACAAGCACCCCAAAGTTTAGGGCTGCTCTGTTGACAAGGACCTCCACTTCATTCCACATTAAATATCCCAGGAAAGAGAAAAATGGATAAAAAAGTTGTGGTCCTTATGTACAATGGAATATCACTCATCCATGAAATCAATGTCATAAGGCTAGTAGCAGCATGATGATTCGATTTAGGTAAGACGATTCTAAGTGAAATAACTCACACAGAAAAGGACACTTCTCATAAGGTGTCACTTATAGAGGGAATGTAAAAACCGTTACACTTGAACTGAATTACAAAACAGAACAGAGTCACACATGCAGAAAACACACTATGGCTGCTTAACGGGAAAGGTGAGGTGGGGTGATACATAAAACAAGAGTTTCAAATTAGCTCAGATACCGTTCCGTAAACCCAATATGTTATAGACAAGACCTACTCCTTGCTCAGAGAACTGGACTCAACACGCCCGATTCACCGCCCAAGAATATATCTGACTAGTAATAATCTTAAAACCTATGTATTGATATCTCTCTGTTAGTGTGTCAAGTGGGTGTAAAGCGGCATAAACACAGCCGTGAAAAGCAGCTAAACCCCATTATAAAAATAAATTACTTTTAAAAACCCATGAAACAAAGACAGGGAAAGAGAGAGAAATTCTTACACAATTCGTTCAGGGGCTGTGATGCAACCTGGATTGACCATATCTAGACCCACAGCTGGATGAGACATAAGGGTGGACACTCTTGGGGCTGAGAGGTTTGGTGAGGTTGGGTGAGCAAACGCAGACCCTTTAAAGTAATACTGCGTGCTACCCATCGCATGGGTCCCAAATCTCCAGGTTCAAGGGCATCTTCCTACATCAAAAACATGCATGAGAAACCCAGAAGATGGTACACCGTGTGATGGGGAAAGGTTTCTAAAACGCACCTCATTTCTCAACTCCTTGTGCTCGGGTTCGCCATTCCAGCCACTTTACTAGCAATCTCCCTACTTGGAGCATCAGCACCTTTAACCTCCTGTTCCGTACAGGTTGCAGTTTGTCCTGAGAATGAACGGGAAGACGGGGAACGAATGAGAGACTAGCTCTTGGTGTTGGGACAGGCACAGGTCACTCTATTTTCCCATCAGGAAGAAGAATTAACCACAGGCTCAGCCTGCCCCCCAGAACCAGAACAGGGCCTGAAGCCATCCTGCGCTTTTGCGGCCAGCTCCCAAAAAAGCGACTTGTAAAATGGAGCTTCAGGGCACTGCAATTCACAAACCTGCAGAGTTATAAATGATAACTCTCGTCCACAAATATATTGAGGGAAGGCAAAGAAGAGGATTTGAAATCAAGGCAGAATTGCAGGAATCAGATTTCAGGAGGTAGATTCGAATCGCCTTTAAAGCACATGAAAAGCGGCAAAACGTTGACAATGATGCCCTTGGCCAAAAAGGGCGTATGCGTTTTTTCCTGAATATATTCAGGAAAAAACGCATACGCCCTTTTTGGCCAACCAAGCAACCTGGAAAGGCAAATCAGCGCTACAAAGAAGTCTCGCTTCCCATCGGTCAAAAGGGCTATGCTGAAAAAGTGTCAAAACCAGAAATGCAGGACAGGCCATTGAGAAATGGGAGCCTTGCTACACTGATGGACGGGATGTAAATTGCAAACAGCCACTCTGGAGAAGGGTACGGTGTGTCCTGAAACATCTAAAAAACACAGCTTAGAGAGCATAGGGCACTTCCAGGCATGGGGGGATAAAGTGGGAAAATTGAAAATCAGCAAGACACAAGCACCCCAAAGTTTAGGGCTGCTCTGTTGACAAGGACCTCCACTTCATTCCACCTTAAATATCCCAGGAAAGCGAAAAATGGATAAAAGAGTTGTGGTCCTTATGTACAATGGAATATCACTCAGCCATGAAATCAATGTCATAAGCCTAGTAGCAGCATGATGAGTGGATTTAGGTACGACGATTCTAAGTGAAATAAGTCACACAGAAAAGGACACTTCTCATAAGGTGTCACTTATAGAGGGAATGTAAAAACAGTTACACTTGAACTGAATTACAAAACAGAACAGAGTCACACATGCAGAAAACACACTATGGCTGCTTAACGGGAAAGGTGAGGTGGGGTGATACATAAAACAAGAGTTTCATATTAGCTCAGATACCGTTCCGTAAACCCAATATGTTATAGACAAGACCTACTCCTTGCTCAGAGAACTGGATTCAACACGCCCGATTGACCGCACAAGAATATATCTGACTAGTAATAATCTTAAAACCTATGTATTGATATCTCTCTGTTAGTGTGTCAAGTGGGTGTAAAGCGGCATAAACACAGCCGTGAAAAGCAGCTAAACCCCATTATAAAAATAAATTACTTTTAAAAACCCATGAAACAAAGACAGGGAAAGAGAGAGAAATTCTTACACAATTCGTTCAGGGGCTGTGATGCAACCTGGATTGACCATATCTAGACCCACAGCTGGATGAGACATAAGGGTGGACACTCTTGGGGCTGAGAGGTTTGGTGAGGTTGGGTGAGCAAACGCAGACCCTTTAAAGTAATACTGCATGCTACCCATCGCATGGGTCCCAAATCTCCAGGTTCAAGGGCATCTTCCTACATCAAAAACATGCATGAGAAACCCAGAAGATGGTACACCGTTTGATGGGGAAAGGTTTCTAAAACGCACCTCATTTCTCATCTCCTTGTGCTCGGGTTCGCCATTCCAGCCACTTTACTAGCAATCTCCCTACTTGGAGCATCAGCACCTTTAACCTCCTGTTCCGTACAGGTTGCAGTTTGTCCTGAGAATGAACGGGAAGACGGGGAACCAATGAGAGACTAGCTCTTGGTGTTGGGACAGGCACAGGTCACTCTATTTTCCCATCAGGAAGAAGAATTAACCACAGGCTCAGCCTGACCCCCAGAACCAGAACAGGGCCTGAAGCCATCCTGCGCTTTTGCGGCCAGCTCCCAAAAAAGCGACTTGTAAAATGGAGCTTCAGGGCACTGCAATTCACAAACCTGCAGAGTTATAAATGATAACTCTCGTCCACAAATATATTGAGGGAAGGCAAAGAAGAGGATTTGAAATCAAGGCAGAATTGCAGGAAACAGATTTCAGGAGGTAGATTCGAATCGCCTTTAAAGCACATGAAAAGCGGCAAAACGTTGACAATGATGCCCTTGGCCAAAAAGGGCGTATGCGTTTTTTCCTGAATATATTCAGGAAAAAACGCATACGCCCTTTTTGGCCAACCAAGCAACCTGGAAAGGCAAATCAGCGCTACAAAGAAGTCTCGCTTCCCATCAGTCAAAAGGGCCATGCCGAAAAAAGTGTCAAAACCAGAAATGCAGGACAGGCCATGGAGAAATGGGAGCCTTGCTACACTGATGGGCGGGATGTAAATTGCCAACAGCCACTCTGGAAAAGTGTACGGTGTGTCCTGAAACATCTAAAAAACACAGCTTAGAGAGCATAGGGCACTTCCACGCATGGGGGGATAAAGTGGGAAAATTGAAAATCAGCAAGACACAAGCACCCCAAAGTTTAGGGCTGCTCTGTTGACAAGGACCTCCACTTCATTCCACCTTAAATATCCCAAAAAGCGAAAAATGGATAAAAAAGTTGTGGTCCTTATGTACAATGGAATATCACTCAGCCATGAAATCAATGTCATAAGGCTAGTAGCAGCATGATGAGTGGATTTAGGTAAGACGATTCTAAGTGAAATAAGTCACACAGAAAAGGACACTTCTCATAAGGTGTCACTTATAGAGGGAATGTAAAAACCGTTACACTTGAACTGAATTACAAAACAGAACAGAGTCACACATGCAGAAAACACACTATGGCTGCTTAACGCGAAAGGTGAGGTGGGGTGATACATAAAACAAGAGTTTCAAATTAGCTCAGATTCTGTTCCATAAACCCAATATGTAATAGACAAGACCTACTCCTTGCTCAGAGAACTGGACTCAACACGCCCGATTCACCGCACAAGAATATATCTGACTAGTAATAATCTTAAAACCTATGTATTGATATCTCTCTGTTAGAGTGTCAAGTGGGTGTAAAGCGGCATAAACACAGCCGTGAAAAGCACCTAAACCCCATTATAAAAATAAATTACTTTTAAAAACCCATGAAACAAAGACAGGGAAAGAGAGAGAAATTCTTACACAATTCGTTCAGGGGCTGTGATGCAACCTGGATTGACCATATCTAGACCCACAGCTGGATGAGACATAAGGGTGGACACTCTTGGGGCTGAGAGGTTTGGTGAGGTTGGGTGAGCAAACGCAGACCCTTTAAAGTAATACTGCGTGCTACCCATCGCATGGGTCCCAAATCTCCAGGTTCAAGGGCATCTTCCTACATCGAAAACATGCATGAGAAACCCAGAAGATGGTACACCGTGTGATGGGGAAAGGTTTCTAAAACGCACCTCATTTCTCATCTCCTTGTGCTCGGGTTCGCCATTCCAGCCACTTTACTAGCAATCTCCCTACTTGGAGCCTCAGCACCTTTAACCTCCTGTTCCGTACAGGTTGCAATTTGTCCTGAGGATGAACGGGAAGACGGGGAACCAATGAGAGACTAGCTCTTGGTGTTGGGACAGGCACAGGTCACTCTATTTTCCCATCAGGAAGAAGAATTAACCACAGGCTCAGCCTGCCCCCCGGAACCAGAACAGGGCCTGAAGCCATCCTGCGCTTTTGCGGCCAGCTCCCAAAAAAGCGACTTGTAAAATGGAGCTTCAGGGCACTGCAATTCACAAACCTGCAGAGTTATAAATGATAACTCTCGTCCACAAATATATTGAGGGAAGGCAAAGAAGAGGATTTGAAATCAAGGCAGAATTGCAGGAAACAGATTTCAGGAGGTAGATTCGAATCGCCTTTAAAGCACATGAAAAGCAGCAAAACGTTGACAATGAGGCCCTTGGCCAAAAAGGGCGTATGCGTTTTTTCCTGAATATATTCAGGAAAAAACGCATACGCCCTTTTTGGCCAACCAAGCAACCTGGAAAGGCAAATCAGCGCTACAAAGAAGTCTCGCTTCCCATCAGTCAAAAGGGCCATGCCGAAAAAAGTGTCAAAACCAGAAATGCAGGACAGGCCATGGAGAAATGGGAGCCTTGCTACACTGATGGGCGGGATGTAAATTGCCAACAGCCACTCTGGAGAAGTGTACGGTGTGTCCTGAAACATCTAAAAAACACATCTTAGAGAGCATAGGGCACTTCCACGCATGGGGGGATAAAGTGGGAAAATTGAAAATCAGCAAGACACAAGCACCCCAAAGTTTAGGGCTGCTCTGTTGACAAGGACCTCCACTTCATTCCACCTTAAATATCCCAAAAAGCGAAAAATGGATAAAAAAGTTGTGGTCCTTATGTACAATGGAATATCACTCAGCCATGAAATCAATGTCATAAGGCTAGTAGCAGCATGATGAGTGGATTTAGGTAAGACGATTCTAAGTGAAATAAGTCACACAGAAAAGGACACTTCTCATAAGGTGTCACTTATAGAGGGAATGTAAAAACCGTTACACTTGAACTGAATTACAAAACAGAACAGAGTCACACTTGCAGAAAACACACTATGGCTGCTTAACGGGAAAGATGAGGTGGGGTGATACATAAAACAAGAGTTTCAAATTAGCTCAGATACCGTTCCATAAACCCAATATGTAATAGACAAGACCTACTCCTTGCTCAGAGAACTGGACTCAACACGCCCGATTCACCGCACAAGAATATATCTGACTAGTAATAATCTTAAAACCTATGTATTGATATCTCTCTGTTAGTGTGTCAAGTGGGTATAAAGCGGCATAAACACATTCGTGAAAAGCAGCTAAACCCCATTATAAAAATAAATTACTTTTAAAAACCCATGAAACAAAGACAGGGAAAGAGAGAGAAATTCTTACACAATTCGTTCCGGGGCTGTGATGAAACCTGGATTGACCATATCTAGACCCACAGCTGGATGAGACATAAGGGTGGACACTCTTGGGGCTGAGAGGTTTGGTGAGGTTGGGTGAGCAAACTCAGACCCTTTAAAGTAATACTGCGTGCTACCCATCGCATGGGTCCCAAATCTCCAGGTTCAAGGGCATCTTCCTACATCGAAAACATGCATGAGAAACCCAGAAGATGGTACACCGTGTGATGGGGAAAGGTTTCTAAAATGCACCTCATTTCTCATCTCCTTGTGCTCGGGTTCGCCATTCCAGCCACTTTACTAGCAATCTCCCTACTTGGAGCCTCAGCACCTTTAACCTCCTGTTCCGTACAGGTTGCAATTTGTCCTGAGGATGAACGGGAAGACGGGGAACCAATGAGAGACTAGCTCTTGGTGTTGGGACAGGCACAGGTCACTCTATTTTCCCATCAGGAAGAAGAATTAACCACAGGCTCAGCCTGCCCCCCGGAACCAGAACAGGGCCTGAAGCCATCCTGCGCTTTGGCGGCCAGCTCCCAAAAAAGCGACTTGTAAAATGGAGCTTCAGGCCACTGCAATTCACAAACCTGCAGAGTTATAAATGATAACTCTCGTCCACAAATATATTGAGGGAAGGCAAAGAAGAGGATTTGAAATCAAGGCAGAATTGCAGGAAACAGATTTCAGGAGGTAGATTCGATTCGCCTTTAAAGCACATGAAAAGGGGCAAAACGTTGACAATGATGCCCTTGGCCAAAAAGGGCGTATGCGTTTTTTCCTGAATATATTCAGGAAAAAACGCATACGCCCTTTTTGGCCAACCAAGCAACCTGGAAAGGCAAATCAGCGCTACAAGAATTCGCGCTTCCCATCTGTCAAAAGGGCCATGCTGAAAAAAGTGTCAAAACCAGAAATGCAGGACAGGCCATGGAGAAATGGGAGCCTTGCTACACTGATGGGCGGGATGTAAATTGCCAACAGCCACTCTGGAGAAGTGTACGGTGTGTCCTGAAACATCTAAAAAACACAGCTTAGAGAGCATAGGGCACTTCCACGCATGGGGGGATAAAGTGGGAAAATTGAAAATCAGCAAGACACAAGCACCCCAAAGTTTAGGGCTGCTCTGTTGACAAGGACCTCCACTTCATTCCACCTTAAATATCCCAGGAAAGCGAAAAATGGATAAAAAAGTTGTGGTCCTTATGTACAATGGAATATCACTCAGCCATGAAATCAATGTCATAAGGCTTGTAGCAGCATGATGAGTGGATTTAGGTACGACGATTCTAAGTGAAATAAGTCACACAGAAAAGGACACTTCTCATAAGGTGTCACTTATAGAGGGAATGTAAAAACCGTTACACTTGAACTGAATTACAAAACAGAACAGAGTCACACATGCAGAAAACACACTATGGCTGCTTAACGGGAAAGGTGAGGTGGGGTGATACATAATACAAGAGTTTCAAATTAGCTCAGATACCGTTCCATAAACCCAATATGTAATAGACAAGACCTACTCCTTGCTCAGAGAACTGGACTCAACACGCCCGATTCACCGCACAAGAATATATCTGACTAGTAATAATGTTAAAACCTATGTATTGATATCTCTCTGTTAGTGTGTCAAGTGGGTGTAAAGCGGCATAAACACAGCCGTGAAAAGCAGCTAAACCCCATTATAAAAATAAATTACTTTTAAAAACCCATGAAACAAAGACAGGGAAAGAGAGAGAAATTCTTACACAATTCGTTCAGGGGCTGTGATGCAACCTGGATTGACCATATCTAGACCCACAGCTGGATGAGACATAAGGGTGGACACTCTTGGGGCTGAGAGGTTTGGTGAGGTTGGGTGAGCAAACGCAGACCCTTTAAAGTAATACTGCGTGCTACCCATCGCATGGGTCCCAAATCTCCAGGTTCAAGGGCATCTTCCTACATCGAAAACATGCATGAGAAACCCAGAAGATGGTACACCGTGTGATGGGGAAAGGTTTCTAAAACACACCTCATTTCTCATCTCCTTGTGCTCGGGTTCGCCATTCCAGCCACTTTACTAGCAATCTCCCTACTTGGAGCCTCAGCACCTTTAACCTCCTGTTCCGTACAGGTTGCAATTTGTCCTGAGGATGAACGGGAAGACGGGGAACCAATGAGAGACTAGCTCTTGGTGTTGGGACAGGCACAGGTCACTCTATTTTCCCATCAGGAAGAAGAATTAACCACAGGCTCAGCCTGCCCCCCGGAACCAGAACAGGGCCTGAAGCCATCCTGCGCTTTTGCGGCCAGCTCCCAAAAAAGCGACTTGTAAAATGGAGCTTCAGGGCACTGCAATTCACAAACCTGCAGAGTTATAAATGATAACTCTCGTCCACAAATATATTGAGGGAAGGCAAAGAAGAGGATTTGAAATCAAGGCAGAATTGCAGGAAACAGATTTCAGGAGGTAGATTCGAATCGCCTTTAAAGCACATGAAAAGCAGCAAAACGTTGACAATGAGGCCCTTGGCCAAAAAGGGCGTATGCGTTTTTTCCTGAATATATTCAGGAAAAAACGCATACGCCCTTTTTGGCCAACCAAGCAACCTGGAAAGGCAAATCAGCGCTACAAAGAAGTCTCGCTTCCCATCAGTCAAAAGGGCCATGCCGAAAAAAGTGTCAAAACCAGAAATGCAGGACAGGCCATGGAGAAATGGGAGCCTTGCTACACTGATGGGCGGGATGTAAATTGCCAACAGCCACTCTGGAGAAGTGTACGGTGTGTCCTGAAACATCTAAAAAACACATCTTAGAGAGCATAGGGCACTTCCACGCATGGGGGGATAAAGTGGGAAAATTGAAAATCAGCAAGACACAAGCACCCCAAAGTTTAGGGCTGCTCTGTTGACAAGGACCTCCACTTCATTCCACCTTAAATATCCCAAAAAGCGAAAAATGGATAAAAAAGTTGTGGTCCTTATGTACAATGGAATATCACTCAGCCATGAAATCAATGTCATAAGGCTAGTAGCAGCATGATGAGTGGATTTAGGTAAGACGATTCTAAGTGAAATAAGTCACACAGAAAAGGACACTTCTCATAAGGTGTCACTTATAGAGGGAATGTAAAAACCGTTACACTTGAACTGAATTACAAAACAGAACAGAGTCACACTTGCAGAAAACACACTATGGCTGCTTAACGGGAAAGATGAGGTGGGGTGATACATAAAACAAGAGTTTCAAATTAGCTCAGATACCGTTCCATAAACCCAATATGTAATAGACAAGACCTACTCCTTGCTCAGAGAACTGGACTCAACACGCCCGATTCACCGCACAAGAATATATCTGACTAGTAATAATCTTAAAACCTATGTATTGATATCTCTCTGTTAGTGTGTCAAGTGGGTATAAAGCGGCATAAACACATTCGTGAAAAGCAGCTAAACCCCATTATAAAAATAAATTACTTTTAAAAACCCATGAAACAAAGACAGGGAAAGAGAGAGAAATTCTTACACAATTCGTTCCGGGGCTGTGATGAAACCTGGATTGACCATATCTAGACCCACAGCTGGATGAGACATAAGGGTGGACACTCTTGGGGCTGAGAGGTTTGGTGAGGTTGGGTGAGCAAACTCAGACCCTTTAAAGTAATACTGCGTGCTACCCATCGCATGGGTCCCAAATCTCCAGGTTCAAGGGCATCTTCCTACATCGAAAACATGCATGAGAAACCCAGAAGATGGTACACCGTGTGATGGGGAAAGGTTTCTAAAATGCACCTCATTTCTCATCTCCTTGTGCTCGGGTTCGCCATTCCAGCCACTTTACTAGCAATCTCCCTACTTGGAGCCTCAGCACCTTTAACCTCCTGTTCCGTACAGGTTGCAATTTGTCCTGAGGATGAACGGGAAGACGGGGAACCAATGAGAGACTAGCTCTTGGTGTTGGGACAGGCACAGGTCACTCTATTTTCCCATCAGGAAGAAGAATTAACCACAGGCTCAGCCTGCCCCCCGGAACCAGAACAGGGCCTGAAGCCATCCTGCGCTTTGGCGGCCAGCTCCCAAAAAAGCGACTTGTAAAATGGAGCTTCAGGCCACTGCAATTCACAAACCTGCAGAGTTATAAATGATAACTCTCGTCCACAAATATATTGAGGGAAGGCAAAGAAGAGGATTTGAAATCAAGGCAGAATTGCAGGAAACAGATTTCAGGAGGTAGATTCGATTCGCCTTTAAAGCACATGAAAAGGGGCAAAACGTTGACAATGATGCCCTTGGCCAAAAAGGGCGTATGCGTTTTTTCCTGAATATATTCAGGAAAAAACGCATACGCCCTTTTTGGCCAACCAAGCAACCTGGAAAGGCAAATCAGCGCTACAAGAATTCGCGCTTCCCATCTGTCAAAAGGGCCATGCTGAAAAAAGTGTCAAAACCAGAAATGCAGGACAGGCCATGGAGAAATGGGAGCCTTGCTACACTGATGGGCGGGATGTAAATTGCCAACAGCCACTCTGGAGAAGTGTACGGTGTGTCCTGAAACATCTAAAAAACACAGCTTAGAGAGCATAGGGCACTTCCACGCATGGGGGGATAAAGTGGGAAAATTGAAAATCAGCAAGACACAAGCACCCCAAAGTTTAGGGCTGCTCTGTTGACAAGGACCTCCACTTCATTCCACCTTAAATATCCCAGGAAAGCGAAAAATGGATAAAAAAGTTGTGGTCCTTATGTACAATGGAATATCACTCAGCCATGAAATCAATGTCATAAGGCTTGTAGCAGCATGATGAGTGGATTTAGGTACGACGATTCTAAGTGAAATAAGTCACACAGAAAAGGACACTTCTCATAAGGTGTCACTTATAGAGGGAATGTAAAAACCGTTACACTTGAACTGAATTACAAAACAGAACAGAGTCACACATGCAGAAAACACACTATGGCTGCTTAACGGGAAAGGTGAGGTGGGGTGATACATAATACAAGAGTTTCAAATTAGCTCAGATACCGTTCCATAAACCCAATATGTAATAGACAAGACCTACTCCTTGCTCAGAGAACTGGACTCAACACGCCCGATTCACCGCACAAGAATATATCTGACTAGTAATAATGTTAAAACCTATGTATTGATATCTCTCTGTTAGTGTGTCAAGTGGGTGTAAAGCGGCATAAACACAGCCGTGAAAAGCAGCTAAACCCCATTATAAAAATAAATTACTTTTAAAAACCCATGAAACAAAGACAGGGAAAGAGAGAGAAATTCTTACACAATTCGTTCAGGGGCTGTGATGCAACCTGGATTGACCATATCTAGACCCACAGCTGGATGAGACATAAGGGTGGACACTCTTGGGGCTGAGAGGTTTGGTGAGGTTGGGTGAGCAAACGCAGACCCTTTAAAGTAATACTGCGTGCTACCCATCGCATGGGTCCCAAATCTCCAGGTTCAAGGGCATCTTCCTACATCGAAAACATGCATGAGAAACCCAGAAGATGGTACACCGTGTGATGGGGAAAGGTTTCTAAAACACACCTCATTTCTCATCTCCTTGTGCTCGGGTTCGCCATTCCAGCCACTTTACTAGCAATCTCCCTACTTGGAGCCTCAGCACCTTTAACCTCCTGTTCCGTACAGGTTGCAATTTGTCCTGAGGATGAACGGGAAGACGGGGAACCAATGAGAGACTAGCTCTTGGTGTTGGGACAGGCACAGGTCACTCTATTTTCCCATCAGGAAGAAGAATTAACCACAGGCTCAGCCTGCCCCCCGGAACCAGAACAGGGCCTGAAGCCATCCTGCGCTTTTGCGGCCAGCTCCCAAAAAAGCGACTTGTAAAATGGAGCTTCAGGGCACTGCAATTCACAAACCTGCAGAGTTATAAATGATAACTCTCGTCCACAAATATATTGAGGGAAGGCAAAGAAGAGGATTTGAAATCAAGGCAGAATTGCAGGAAACAGATTTCATGAGGTAGATTCGAATCGCCTTTAAAGCACATGAAAAGCGGCAAAACGTTGACAATGATGCCCTTGGCCAAAAAGGGCGCATGCGTTTTTTCCTGAATATATTCAGGAAAAAACGCATGCGCCCTTTTTGGCCAACCAAGCAACCTGGAAAGGCAAATCAGCGCTACAAAGAAGTCTCGCTTCCCATCGGTCGAAAGGGCCATGCTGAAAAAAGTGTCAAAACCAGAAATGCAGGACAGGCCATGGAGAAATGGGAACCTTGCTACACTGATGGGCGGGATGTAAATTGCCAACAGCCACTCTGGAGAAGTGTACGGTGTGTCCTGAAACATCTAAAAAACACAGCTTAGAGAGCATAGGGCACTTCCACGCATGGGGGGATAAAGTGGGAAAATTGAAAATCAGCAAGACACAAGCACCCCAAAGTTTAGGGCTGCTCTGTTGACAAGGACCTCCACTTCATTCCACATTAAATATCCCAGGAAAGCGAAAAATGGATAAAAAAGTTGTGGTCCTTATATACAATGGAATATCACTCAGCCATGAAATCAATGTCATAAGGCTATTAGCAGCATGATGAGTGGATTTAGGTACGACGATTCTAAGTGAAATAAGTCACACAGAAAAGGACACTTCTCATAAGGTGTCACTTATAGAGGGAATGTAAAAACCGTTACACTTGAACTGAATTACAAAACAGAACAGAGTCACACATGCAGAAAACACACTATGGCTGCTTAACGGGAAAGGTGAGGTGGGGTGATACATAAAACAAGAGTTTCAAATTAGCTCAGATACCGTTCCATAAACCCAATATGTAATAGACAAGACCTACTCCTTGCTCAGAGAACTGGACTCAACACGCCCGATTCACCGCACAAGAATATATCTGACTAGTAATAATCTTAAAACCTATGTATTGATATCTCTCTGTTAGTGTGTCAAGTGGGTGTAAAGCGGCATAAACACAGCCGTGAAAAGCAGCTAAACCCCATTATAAAAATAAATTACTTTTAAAAACCCATGAAACAAAGACAGGGAAAGAGAGAGAAATTCTTACACAATTCGTTCAGGGGCTGTGATGCAACCTGGATTGACCATATCTAGACCCACAGCTGGATGAGACATAAGGGTGGACACTCTTGGGGCTGAGAGGTTTGGTGAGGTTGGGTGAGCAAACGCAGACCCTTTAAAGTAATACTGCGTGCTACCCATCGCATGGGTCCCAAATCTCCAGGTTCAAGGGCATCTTCCTACATCGAAAACATGCATGAGAAACCCAGAAGATGGTACACCGTGTAATGGGGAAAGGTTTCTAAAACGCACCTCATTTCTCATCTCCTTGTGCTCGGGTTCGCCATTCCAGCCACTTTACTAGCAATCTCCCTACTTGGAGCATCAGCACCTTTAACCTCCTGTTCCGTACAGGTTGCAATTTGTCCTGAGGATGAACGGGAAGACGGGGAACCAATGAGAGACTAGCTCTTGGTGTTGGGACAGGCACAGGTCACTCTATTTTCCCATCAGGAAGAAGAATTAACCACAGGCTCAGCCTGCCCCCCGGAACCAGAACAGGGCCTGAAGCCATCCTGCGCTTTTGCGGCCAGCTCCCAAAAAAGCGACTTGTAAATTGGAGCTTCAGGACACTGCAATTCAAAAACCTGCAGAGTTATAAATGATAACTCTCGTCCACAAATATATTGAGGGAAGGACAAGAAGAGGATTTGAAATCAAGGCAGAATTGCAGGAAACAGATTTCAGGAGGTAGATTCGAATCGCCTTTAAAGCACATGAAAAGCAGCAAAACGTTGACAATGAGGCCCTTGGCCAAAAAGGCCGTATGTGTTTTTTCCTGAATATATTCAGGAAAAAACGCATACGCCCTTTTTGGCCAACCAAGCAACCTGGAAAGGCAAATCAGCGCTACAAAGAAGTCTCGCTTCCCATCAGTCAAAAGGGCCATGCCGAAAAAAGTGTCAAAACCAGAAATGCAGGACAGGCCATGGAGAAATGGGAGCCTTGCTACACTGATGGGCGGGATGTAAATTGCCAACAGCCACTCTGGAGAAGTGTACGGTGTGTCCTGAAACATCTAAAAAACACAGCTTAGAGAGCATAGGGCACTTCCACGCATGGGGGGATAAAGTGGGAAAATTGAAAATCAGCAAGACACAAGCACCCCAAAGTTTAGGGCTGCTCTGTTGACAAGGACCTCCACTTCATTCCACCTTAAATATCCCAAAAAGCGAAAAATGGATAAAAAAGTTGTGGTCCTTATGTACAATGGAATATCACTCAGCCATGAAATCAATGTCATAAGGCTAGTAGCAGCATGATGAGTGGATTTAGGTAAGACGATTCTAAGTGAAATAAGTCACACAGAAAAGGACACTTCTCATAAGGTGTCACTTATAGAGGGAATGTAAAAACCGTTACACTTGAACTGAATTACAAAACAGAACAGAGTCACACTTGCAGAAAACACACTATGGCTGCTTAACGGGAAAGATGAGGTGGGGTGATACATAAAACAAGAGTTTCAAATTAGCTCAGATACCGTTCCATAAACCCAATATGTAATAGACAAGACCTACTCCTTGCTCAGAGAACTGGACTCAACACGCCCGATTCACCGCACAAGAATATATCTGACTAGTAATAATCTTAAAACCTATGTATTGATATCTCTCTGTTAGTGTGTCAAGTGGGTATAAAGCGGCATAAACACATTCGTGAAAAGCAGCTAAACCCCATTATAAAAATAAATTACTTTTAAAAACCCATGAAACAAAGACAGGGAAAGAGAGAGAAATTCTTACACAATTCGTTCCGGGGCTGTGATGAAACCTGGATTGACCATATCTAGACCCACAGCTGGATGAGACATAAGGGTGGACACTCTTGGGGCTGAGAGGTTTGGTGAGGTTGGGTGAGCAAACTCAGACCCTTTAAAGTAATACTGCGTGCTACCCATCGCATGGGTCCCAAATCTCCAGGTTCAAGGGCATCTTCCTACATCGAAAACATGCATGAGAAACCCAGAAGATGGTACACCGTGTGATGGGGAAAGGTTTCTAAAATGCACCTCATTTCTCATCTCCTTGTGCTCGGGTTCGCCATTCCAGCCACTTTACTAGCAATCTCCCTACTTGGAGCCTCAGCACCTTTAACCTCCTGTTCCGTACAGGTTGCAATTTGTCCTGAGGATGAACGGGAAGACGGGGAACCAATGAGAGACTAGCTCTTGGTGTTGGGACAGGCACAGGTCACTCTATTTTCCCATCAGGAAGAAGAATTAACCACAGGCTCAGCCTGCCCCCCGGAACCAGAACAGGGCCTGAAGCCATCCTGCGCTTTGGCGGCCAGCTCCCAAAAAAGCGACTTGTAAAATGGAGCTTCAGGCCACTGCAATTCACAAACCTGCAGAGTTATAAATGATAACTCTCGTCCACAAATATATTGAGGGAAGGCAAAGAAGAGGATTTGAAATCAAGGCAGAATTGCAGGAAACAGATTTCAGGAGGTAGATTCGATTCGCCTTTAAAGCACATGAAAAGGGGCAAAACGTTGACAATGATGCCCTTGGCCAAAAAGGGCGCATGCGTTTTTTCCTGAATATATTCAGGAAAAAACGCATGCGCCCTTTTTGGCCAACCAAGCAACCTGGAAAGGCAAATCAGCGCTACAAAGAAGTCTCGCTTCCCATCGGTCGAAAGGGCCATGCTGAAAAAAGGGTCAAAACCAGAAATGCAGGACAGGCCATGGAGAAATGGGAGCCTTGCTACACTGATGGGCGGGATGTAAATTGCCCACAGCCACTCTGGAGAAGGGTACGGTGTGTCCTGAAACATCTAAAAAACACAGCTTAGAGAGCATAGGGCACTTCCACGCATGGGGGGTTAAAGTGGGAACATTGAAAATCAGCAAGACACAAGCACCCCAAAGTTTAGGGCTGCTCTGTTGACAAGGTCCTCCACTTCATTCCACCTTAAATATCCCAGGAAAGCGAAAAATGGATAAAAAAGTTGTGGTCCTTATGTACAATGGAATATCACTCAGCCATGAAATCAATGTCATAAGGCTTGTAGCAGCAGGATGAGTGGATTTAGGTACGATGATTCTAAGTGAAATAAGTCACACAGAAAAGGACACTTCTCATAAGGTGTCACTTATAGAGGGAATGTAAAAACCGTTACACTTGAACTGAATTGCAAAACAGAACAGAGTCACACATGCAGAAAACACACTATGGCTGCTTAACGGGAAAGGTGAGGTGGGGTGATACATAAAACAAGAGTTTCAAATTAGCTCAGATACCGTTCCATAAACCCAATATGTTATAGACAAGACCTACTCCTTGCTCAGAGAACTGGACTCAACACGCCCGATTCACCGCACAAGAATATATCTGACTAGTAATAATCTTAAAACCTATGTATTGATATCTCTCTGTTAGTGTGTCAAGTGGGTGTAAAGCGGCATAAACACAGCCGTGAAAAGCAGCTAAACCCCATTATAAAAATAAATTACTTTTCAAAACCCATGAAACAAAGACAGGGAAAGACAGAGAAATTCTTACTCAATTCGTTCAGGGGCTGTGATGCAACCTGGATTGACCATATCTAGACCCACAGCTGGATGAGACATAAGGGTGGACACTCTTGGGGCTGAGAGGTTTCTTGAGGTTGGGTGAGCAAACGCAGACCCTTTAAAGTAATACTGCGTGCTACCCATCGCATGGGTCCCAAATCTCCAGGTTCAAGGGCATCTTCCTACATCGAAAACATGCATGAGAAACCCAGAAGATGGTACACCGTGTGATGGGGAAAGGTTTCTAAAACGCACCTCATTTCTCATCTCCTTGTGCTCGGGTTCGCCATTCCAGCCACTTTACTAGCAATCTCCCTACTTGGAGCATCAGCACCTTTAACCTCCTGTTCCGTACAGGTTGCAATTTGTCCTGAGGATGAACGGGAAGACGGGGAACCAATGAGAGACTAGCTCTTGGGGTTGGGACAGGCACAGGTCACTCTATTTTCCCATTAGGAAGAAGAATTAACCACAGGCTCAGCCTGCCCCCCAGAACCAGAACAGGGCCTGAAGCCATCCTGCGCTTTTGCGGCCAGCTCCCAAAAAAGCGACTTGTAAAATGGAGCTTCAGGGCACTGCAATTCACAAACCTGCAGAGTTATAAATGATAACTCTCGTCCACAAATATATTGAGGGAAGGCAAAGAAGAGGATTGGAAATCAAGGCAGAATTGCAGGAATAAGATTTCAGGAGGTAGATTCGAATCGCCTTTAAAGCACATGAAAAGCGGCAAAACGTTGACAATGATGCCCTTGGCCAAAAAGGGATTATGCGTTTTTTCCTGAATATATTCAGGGAAAAACGCATGCGACCTTTTTGGCCAACCAAGCAACCTGGAAAGGCAAATCATCGCTACAAAGAAGTCTCGCTTCCCATCGGTCGAAAGGGCCATGCTGAAAAAAGGGTCAAAACCAGAAATGCAGGACAGGCCAAGGAGAAATGGGAGCCTTGCTACACTGATGGGCGGGATGTAAATTGCCAACAGCCACTCTGGAGAAGGGTACGGTGTGTCCTGAAACATCTAAAAAACACAGCTTAGAGAGCATAGGGCACTTCCACGCATGGGGGGATAAAGTGGGAAAATTGAAAATCAGCAAGACACAAGCACCCCAAAGTTTAGGGCTGCTCTGTTGACAAGGACCTCCACTTCATTCCACCTTAAATATCCCAGGAAAGCGAAAAATGGATAAAAAAGTTGTGGTCCTTATGTACAATGGAATATCACTCAGCCATGAAATCAATGTCATAAGGCTAGTAGCAGCATGATGAGTGGATTTAGGTACGACGATTCTAAGTGAAATAAGTCACACAGAAAAGGACACTTCTCATATGGTGTCACTTATAGAGGGAATGTAAAAACCGTTACACTTGAACTGAATTACAAAACAGAACAGAGTCACACATGCAGAAAACACACTATGGCTGCTTAACGGGAAAGGTGAGGTGGGGTGATACATAAAACAAGAGTTTCAAATTAGCTCAGATACCGTTCCATAAACCCAATATCTAATAGACAAGACCTACTCCTTGCTCAGAGAACTGGACTCAACACGCCCGATTCACCGCACAAGATTATATCTGACTAGTAATAATCTTAAAACCTATGTATTGATATCTCTCTGTTAGTGTGTCAAGTGGGTGTAAAGCGGCATAAACACAGCCGTGAAAAGCAGCTAAACCCCATTATAAAAATAAATTACTTTTCAAAACCCATGAAACAAAGACAGGGAAAGACAGAGAAATTCTTACTCAATTCGTTCAGGGGCTGTGATGCAACCTGGATTGACCATATCTAGACCCACAGCTGGATGAGACATAAGGGTGGACACTCTTGGGGCTGAGAGGTTTCTTGAGGTTGGGTGAGCAAACGCAGACCCTTTAAAGTAATACTGCGTGCTACCCATCGCATGGGTCCCAAATCTCCAGGTTCAAGGGCATCTTCCTACATCGAAAACATGCATGAGAAACCCAGAAGATGGTACACCGTGTGATGGGGAAAGGTTTCTAAAACGCACCTCATTTCTCATCTCCTTGTGCTCGGGTTCGCCATTCCAGCCACTTTACTAGCAATCTCCCTACTTGGAGCATCAGCACCTTTAACCTCCTGTTCCGTACAGGTTGCAATTTGTCCTGAGGATGAACGGGAAGACGGGGAACCAATGAGAGACTAGCTCTTGGGGTTGGGACAGGCACAGGTCACTCTATTTTCCCATTAGGAAGAAGAATTAACCACAGGCTCAGCCTGCCCCCCAGAACCAGAACAGGGCCTGAAGCCATCCTGCGCTTTTGCGGCCAGCTCCCAAAAAAGCGACTTGTAAAATGGAGCTTCAGGGCACTGCAATTCACAAACCTGCAGAGTTATAAATGATAACTCTCGTCCACAAATATATTGAGGGAAGGCAAAGAAGAGGATTGGAAATCAAGGCAGAATTGCAGGAATAAGATTTCAGGAGGTAGATTCGAATCGCCTTTAAAGCACATGAAAAGCGGCAAAACGTTGACAATGATGCCCTTGGCCAAAAAGGGATTATGCGTTTTTTCCTGAATATATTCAGGGAAAAACGCATGCGACCTTTTTGGCCAACCAAGCAACCTGGAAAGGCAAATCATCGCTACAAAGAAGTCTCGCTTCCCATCGGTCGAAAGGGCCATGCTGAAAAAAGGGTCAAAACCAGAAATGCAGGACAGGCCAAGGAGAAATGGGAGCCTTGCTACACTGATGGGCGGGATGTAAATTGCCAACAGCCACTCTGGAGAAGGGTACGGTGTGTCCTGAAACATCTAAAAAACACAGCTTAGAGAGCATAGGGCACTTCCACGCATGGGGGGATAAAGTGGGAAAATTGAAAATCAGCAAGACACAAGCACCCCAAAGTTTAGGGCTGCTCTGTTGACAAGGACCTCCACTTCATTCCACCTTAAATATCCCAGGAAAGCGAAAAATGGATAAAAAAGTTGTGGTCCTTATGTACAATGGAATATCACTCAGCCATGAAATCAATGTCATAAGGCTAGTAGCAGCATGATGAGTGGATTTAGGTACGACGATTCTAAGTGAAATAAGTCACACAGAAAAGGACACTTCTCATATGGTGTCACTTATAGAGGGAATGTAAAAACCGTTACACTTGAACTGAATTACAAAACAGAACAGAGTCACACATGCAGAAAACACACTATGGCTGCTTAACGGGAAAGGTGAGGTGGGGTGATACATAAAACAAGAGTTTCAAATTAGCTCAGATACCGTTCCATAAACCCAATATCTAATAGACAAGACCTACTCCTTGCTCAGAGAACTGGACTCAACACGCCCGATTCACCGCACAAGATTATATCTGACTAGTAATAATCTTAAAACCTATGTATTGATATCTCTCTGTTAGTGTGTCAAGTGGGTGTAAAGCGGCATAAACACAGCCGTGAAAAGCAGCTAAACCCCATTATAAAAATAAATTACTTTTAAAAACCCATGAAACAAAGACAGGGAAAGAGAGAGAAATTCTTACACAATTCGTTCAGGGGCTGTGATGCAACCTGGATTGACCATATCTAGACCCACAGCTGGATGAGACATAAGGGTGGACACTCTTGGGGCTGAGAGGTTTGGTGAGGTTGGGTGAGCAAACGCAGACCCTTTAAAGTAATACTGCGTGCTACCCATCGCATGGGTCCCAAATCTCCAGGTTCAAGGGCATCTTCCTACATCGAAAACATGCATGAGAAACCCAGAAGATGGTACACCGTGTGATGGGGAAAGGTTTCTAAAACGCACCTCATTTCTCATCTCCTTGTGCTCGGGTTCGCCATTCCAGCCACTTTACTAGCAATCTCCCTACTTGGAGCCTCAGCACCTTTAACCTCCTGTTCCGTACAGGTTGCAATTTGTCCTGAGAATGAACGGGAAGACGGGGAACCAATGAGAGACTAGCTCTTGGTTTTGGGACAGGCAGAGGTCACTCTATTTTCCCATCAGGAAGAAGAATTAACCACAGGCTCAGCCTGCCCCCCGGAACCAGAACAGGGCCTGAAGCCATCCTGCGCTTTTGCGGCCAGCTCCCAAAAAAGTGACTTGTAAAATGGAGCTTCAGGGCACTGCAATTCACAAACCTGCAGAGTTATAAATGATAACTGTCGTCCACAAATATATTGAGGGAAGGCAAAGAAGAGGATTTGAAATCAAGGCAGAATTGCAGGAAACAGATTTCAGGAGTTAGATTCGAATCGCCTTTAAAGCACATGAAAAGCGGCAAAACGTTGACAATGATGCCCTTGGCCAAAAAGGGCGTATGCGTTTTTCCTGAATATATTCAGGAAAAAACGCATGCGACCTTTTTGGCCAACCAAGCAACCTGGAAAGGCAAATCATCGCTACAAAGAAGTCTCGCTTCCCATCGGTCGAAAGGGCCATGCTGAAAAAAGGGTCAAAACCAGAAATGCAGGACAGGCCATGGAGAAATGGGAGCCTTGCTACACTGATGGGCGGGATGTAAATTGCCAACAGCCACTCTGGAGAAGGGTACGGTGTGTCCTGAAACATCTAAAAAACACAGCTTAGAGAGCATAGGGCACTTCCACGCATGGGGGGATAAAGTGGGAAAATTGAAAATCAGCAAGACACAAGCACCCCAAAGTTTAGGGCTGCTCTGTTGACAAGGACCTCCACTTCATTCCACATTAAATATCCCAGGAAAGAGAAAAATGGATAAAAAAGTTGTGGTCCTTATGT
Source organism: Balaenoptera physalus (assembly GCF_965194825.1). Lineage (NCBI taxonomy): Eukaryota > Metazoa > Chordata > Mammalia > Artiodactyla > Balaenopteridae > Balaenoptera > Balaenoptera physalus. Next base: position 1,171,231 of record NW_028126470.1, read on the forward strand.
ACAATGGAATATCACTCATCCATGAAATCAATGTCATAAGGCTAGTAGCAGCATGATGATTCGATTTAGGTAAGACGATTCTAAGTGAAATAACTCACACAGAAAAGGACACTTCTCATAAGGTGTCACTTATAGAGGGAATGTAAAAACCGTTACACTTGAACTGAATTACAAAACAGAACAGAGTCACACATGCAGAAAACACACTATGGCTGCTTAACGGGAAAGGTGAGGTGGGGTGATACATAAAACAAGAGTTTCAAATTAGCTCAGATACCGTTCCGTAAACCCAATATGTTATAGACAAGACCTACTCCTTGCTCAGAGAACTGGACTCAACACGCCCGATTCACCGCCCAAGAATATATCTGACTAGTAATAATCTTAAAACCTATGTATTGATATCTCTCTGTTAGTGTGTCAAGTGGGTGTAAAGCGGCATAAACACAGCCGTGAAAAGCAGCTAAACCCCATTATAAAAATAAATTACTTTTAAAAACCCATGAAACAAAGACAGGGAAAGAGAGAGAAATTCTTACACAATTCGTTCAGGGGCTGTGATGCAACCTGGATTGACCATATCTAGACCCACAGCTGGATGAGACATAAGGGTGGACACTCTTGGGGCTGAGAGGTTTGGTGAGGTTGGGTGAGCAAACGCAGACCCTTTAAAGTAATACTGCGTGCTACCCATCGCATGGGTCCCAAATCTCCAGGTTCAAGGGCATCTTCCTACATCAAAAACATGCATGAGAAACCCAGAAGATGGTACACCGTGTGATGGGGAAAGGTTTCTAAAACGCACCTCATTTCTCAACTCCTTGTGCTCGGGTTCGCCATTCCAGCCACTTTACTAGCAATCTCCCTACTTGGAGCATCAGCACCTTTAACCTCCTGTTCCGTACAGGTTGCAGTTTGTCCTGAGAATGAACGGGAAGACGGGGAACGAATGAGAGACTAGCTCTTGGTGTTGGGACAGGCACAGGTCACTCTATTTTCCCATCAGGAAGAAGAATTAACCACAGGCTCAGCCTGCCCCCCAGAACCAGAACAGGGCCTGAAGCCATCCTGCGCTTTTGCGGCCAGCTCCCAAAAAAGCGACTTGTAAAATGGAGCTTCAGGGCACTGCAATTCACAAACCTGCAGAGTTATAAATGATAACTCTCGTCCACAAATATATTGAGGGAAGGCAAAGAAGAGGATTTGAAATCAAGGCAGAATTGCAGGAATCAGATTTCAGGAGGTAGATTCGAATCGCCTTTAAAGCACATGAAAAGCGGCAAAACGTTGACAATGATGCCCTTGGCCAAAAAGGGCGTATGCGTTTTTTCCTGAATATATTCAGGAAAAAACGCATACGCCCTTTTTGGCCAACCAAGCAACCTGGAAAGGCAAATCAGCGCTACAAAGAAGTCTCGCTTCCCATCGGTCAAAAGGGCTATGCTGAAAAAGTGTCAAAACCAGAAATGCAGGACAGGCCATTGAGAAATGGGAGCCTTGCTACACTGATGGACGGGATGTAAATTGCAAACAGCCACTCTGGAGAAGGGTACGGTGTGTCCTGAAACATCTAAAAAACACAGCTTAGAGAGCATAGGGCACTTCCAGGCATGGGGGGATAAAGTGGGAAAATTGAAAATCAGCAAGACACAAGCACCCCAAAGTTTAGGGCTGCTCTGTTGACAAGGACCTCCACTTCATTCCACCTTAAATATCCCAGGAAAGCGAAAAATGGATAAAAGAGTTGTGGTCCTTATGTACAATGGAATATCACTCAGCCATGAAATCAATGTCATAAGCCTAGTAGCAGCATGATGAGTGGATTTAGGTACGACGATTCTAAGTGAAATAAGTCACACAGAAAAGGACACTTCTCATAAGGTGTCACTTATAGAGGGAATGTAAAAACAGTTACACTTGAACTGAATTACAAAACAGAACAGAGTCACACATGCAGAAAACACACTATGGCTGCTTAACGGGAAAGGTGAGGTGGGGTGATACATAAAACAAGAGTTTCATATTAGCTCAGATACCGTTCCGTAAACCCAATATGTTATAGACAAGACCTACTCCTTGCTCAGAGAACTGGATTCAACACGCCCGATTGACCGCACAAGAATATATCTGACTAGTAATAATCTTAAAACCTATGTATTGATATCTCTCTGTTAGTGTGTCAAGTGGGTGTAAAGCGGCATAAACACAGCCGTGAAAAGCAGCTAAACCCCATTATAAAAATAAATTACTTTTAAAAACCCATGAAACAAAGACAGGGAAAGAGAGAGAAATTCTTACACAATTCGTTCAGGGGCTGTGATGCAACCTGGATTGACCATATCTAGACCCACAGCTGGATGAGACATAAGGGTGGACACTCTTGGGGCTGAGAGGTTTGGTGAGGTTGGGTGAGCAAACGCAGACCCTTTAAAGTAATACTGCATGCTACCCATCGCATGGGTCCCAAATCTCCAGGTTCAAGGGCATCTTCCTACATCAAAAACATGCATGAGAAACCCAGAAGATGGTACACCGTTTGATGGGGAAAGGTTTCTAAAACGCACCTCATTTCTCATCTCCTTGTGCTCGGGTTCGCCATTCCAGCCACTTTACTAGCAATCTCCCTACTTGGAGCATCAGCACCTTTAACCTCCTGTTCCGTACAGGTTGCAGTTTGTCCTGAGAATGAACGGGAAGACGGGGAACCAATGAGAGACTAGCTCTTGGTGTTGGGACAGGCACAGGTCACTCTATTTTCCCATCAGGAAGAAGAATTAACCACAGGCTCAGCCTGACCCCCAGAACCAGAACAGGGCCTGAAGCCATCCTGCGCTTTTGCGGCCAGCTCCCAAAAAAGCGACTTGTAAAATGGAGCTTCAGGGCACTGCAATTCACAAACCTGCAGAGTTATAAATGATAACTCTCGTCCACAAATATATTGAGGGAAGGCAAAGAAGAGGATTTGAAATCAAGGCAGAATTGCAGGAAACAGATTTCAGGAGGTAGATTCGAATCGCCTTTAAAGCACATGAAAAGCGGCAAAACGTTGACAATGATGCCCTTGGCCAAAAAGGGCGTATGCGTTTTTTCCTGAATATATTCAGGAAAAAACGCATACGCCCTTTTTGGCCAACCAAGCAACCTGGAAAGGCAAATCAGCGCTACAAAAAGTCTCGCTTCCCATCGGTCAAAAGGGCCATGCTGAAAAAAGTGTCAAAACCAGAAATGCAGGACAGGCCATGGAGAAATGGGAGCCTTGCTACACTGATGGGCGGGATGTAAATTGCCAACAGCCACTCTGGAGAAGTGTACGGTGTGTCCTGAAACATCTAAAAAACACAGCTTAGAGAGCATAGGGCACTTCCACGCATGGGGGGATAAAGTGGGAAAATTGAAAATCAGCAAGACACAAGCACCCCAAAGTTTAGGGCTGCTCTGTTGACAAGGACCTCCACTTCATTCCACCTTAAATATCCCAGGAAAGCGAAAAATGGATAAAAAAGTTGTGGTCCTTATGTACAATGGAATATCACTCAGCCATGAAATCAATGTCATAAGGCTAGTAGCAGCATGATGAGTGGATTTAGGTAAGACGATTCTAAGTGAAATAAGTCACACAGAAAAGGACACTTCTAATAAGGTGTCACTTATAGAGGGAATGTAAAAACCGTTACACTTGAACTGAATTACAAAACAGAACAGAGTCACACATGCAGAAAACACACTATGGCTGCTTAACGGGAAAGGTGAGGTGGGGTGATACATAAAACAAGAGCTTCAAATTAGCTCAGATACCGTTCCATAAACCCAATATGTAATAGACAAGACCTACTCCTTGCTCAGAGAACTGGACTCAACACGCCCGATTCACCGCACCAGAATATATCTGACTAGTAATAATCTTAAAACCTATGTATTGATATCTATCTGTTAGTGTGTCAAGTGGGTGTAAAGCGGCATAAACACAGCCGTGAAAAGCAGCTAAACCCCATTATAAAAATAAATTACTTTTAAAAACCCATGAAACAAAGACAGGGAAAGAGAGAGAAATTCTTACACAATTCGTTCAGGGGCTGTGATGCAACCTGGATTGACCATATCTAGACCCACAGCTGGATGAGACATAAGGGTGGACACTCTTGGGGCTGAGAGGTTTGGTGAGGTTGGGTGAGCAAACGCAGACCCTTTAAAGTAATACTGCGTGCTACCCATCGCATGGGTCCCAAATCTCCAGGTTCAAGGGCATCTTCCTACATCGAAAACATGCATGAGAAACCCAGAAGATGGTACACCGTGTGATGGGGAAAGGTTTCTAAAACGCACCTCATTTCTCATCTCCTTGTGCTCGGGTTCGCCATTCCAGCCACTTTACTAGCAATCTCCCTACTTGGAGCATCAGCACCTTTAACCTCCTGTTCCGTACAGGTTGCAATTTGTCCTGAGGATGAACGGGAAGACGGGGAACCAATGAGAGACTAGCTCTTGGTGTTGGGACAGGCAGAGGTCACTCTATTTTCCCATCAGGAAGAAGAATTAACCACAGGCTCAGCCTGCCCCCCGGAACCAGAACAGGGCCTGAAGCCATCCTGCGCTTTTGCGGCCAGCTCCCAAAAAAGCGACTTGTAAAATGGAGCTTCAGGGCACTGCAATTCACAAACCTGCAGAGTTATAAATGATAACTCTCGTCCACAAATATATTGAGGGAAGGCAAAGAAGAGGATTTGAAATCAAGGCAGAATTGCAGGAAACAGATTTCAGGAGGTAGATTCGAATCGCCTTTAAAGCACATGAAAAGCGGCAAAACGTTGACAATGATGCCCTTGGCCAAAAAGGGCGTATGCGTTTTTTCCTGAATATATTCAGGAAAAAACGCATACGCCCTTTTTGGCCAACCAAGCAACCTGGAAAGGCAAATCAGCGCTACAAAGTAGTCTCGCTTCCCATCGGTCAAAAGGGCCATGCTGAAAAAAGTGTCAAAAAAAGAAATGCAGGACAGGCCATGGAGAAATGGGACCCTGGTTACACTGATGGGCGGGATGTAAATTGCCAACAGCCACTCTGGAGAAGTGTACGGTGTGTCCTGAAACATCTAAAAAACACAGCTTAGAGAGCATAGGGCACTTCCACGCATGGGGGTATAAAGTGGGAAAATTAAAAATCAGCAAGACACAAGCACCCCTAAGTTTAGGGATGCTCTGTTGACAAGGACCTCCACTTCATTCCACCTTAAATATCCCAGGAAAGCGAAAAATGGATAAAAAATTTGAGGTCCATATGTACAATGGAATATCACTCAGCCATGAAATCAATGTCATAAGGCTAGTAGCAGCATGATGAGTGGATTTAGGTACGACGATTCTAAGTGAAATAAGTCACACAGAAAAGGACACTTCTCATAAGGTATCACTTATAGAGGGAATGTAAAATCCGTTACACTTGAACTGAGTTACAAAACAGAACAGAGTCACACATGCAGAAAACACACTATGGCTGCTTAACGGGAAAGGTGAGGTGGGGTGATCCATAAAACAAGAGTTTCAAATTAGCTCAGATACCGTTCCATAAACCCAATATGTAACAGACAAGACCTACTCCTTGCTCAGAGAAATGGACTCAACACGCCCGATTCACCGCACAAGAATATATCTGACTAGTAATAATCTTAAAACCTATGTATTGATATCTCTCTGTTAGTGTGTCAAGTGGGTGTAAAGCGGCATAAACACAGCCGTGAAAAGCAGCTAAACCCCATTATAAAAATAAATTACTTTTCAAAACCCATGAAACAAAGACAGGGAAAGAGAGAAATTCTTACACAATTCGTTCAGGGGCTGTGATGCAACCTGGATTGACCATATCTAGACCCACAGCTGGATGAGACATAAGGGTGGACACTCTTGGGGCTGAGAGGTTTGGTGAGGTTGGGTGAGCAAACGCAGACCCTTTAAAGTAATACTGCGTGCTACCCATCGCATGGGTCCCAAATCTCCAGGTTCAAGGGCATCTTCCTAAATCGAAAACATGCATGAGAAACCCAGAAGATGGAACACCGTGTGATGGGGAAAGGTTTCTAAAACGCACCTCATTTCTCATCTCCTTGTGCTCGGGTTCGCCATTCCAGCCACTTTACTAGCAATCTCCCTACTTGGAGCATCAGCACCTTTAACCTCATGTTCCGTACAGGTTGCAATTTGTCCTGAGGATGAACGGGAAGATGGGGAACCAATGAGAGACTAGCTCTTGGTGTTGGGACAGGCACAGGTCACTCTATTTTCCCATCAGGAAGAAGAATTAACCACAGGCTCAGCCTTCTCCCCGGAACCAGAACAGGGCCTGAAGCCATCCTGCGCTTTTGCGGCCAGCACCCAAAAAAGCGACTTGTAAATTGGAGCTTCAGTGCACTGCAATTCACAAACTTGCGGAGTTATAAATGATAACTCTCGTCCACAAATATATTGAGGGAAGGCAAAGGAGAGGATTTGAAATCAAGGCAGAATTGCAGGAAACAGATTTCAGGAGGGAGATTCGAATCGCCTTTAAAGCACATGAAAAGCGGCAAAACGTTGACAATGATGCCCTTGGCCAAAAAGGGCGTATGCGTTTTTTCCTGAATATATTCAGGAAAAAACGCATACGCCCTTTTTGGCCAACCAAGCAACATGGAAAGGCAAATCAGCGCTACAAAGAAGTCTCGCTTCCCATCGGTCAAAAGGGCCATGCTGAAAAAAGTGTCAAAAAAAGAAATGCAGGACAGGCCATGGAGAAATGGGAGCCTTGATACACTGATGGGCGGGATGTAAATTGCCAACAGCCACTCTGGAGAAGTGTACGGTGTGTCCTGAAACATCTAAAAAACATAGCTTAGAGAGCATAGGGCACTTCCACGCATGGGGGTATAAAGTGGGAAAATTAAAAATCAGCAAGACACAAGCACCCCTAAGTTTAGGGATGCTCTGTGGACAAGGACCTCCACTTCATTCCACCTTAAATATCCCAGTAAAGCGAAAAATGGCTAAAAAATTTGAGGTCCATATGTACAATGGAATATCAGTCAGCCATGAAATCAATGTCATAAGGCTAGTAGCAGCATGATGAGTGGATTTAGGTACGACGATTCTAAGTGAAATAAGTCACACAGAAAAGGACACTTCTCATAAGGTGTCACTTATAGAGGGAATGTAAAATCCGTTACACTTGAACTGAATTACAAAACAGAACAGAGTCACACATGCAGAAAGCACACTATGGCTGCTTAACGGGAAAGGTGAGGTGGGGTGATCCATAAAACAAGAGTTTCAAATTAGCTCAGATACCGTTCCATAAACCCAATATGTAACAGACAAGACCTACTCCTTGCTCAGAGAACTGGACTCAACACGCCCGATTCACCGCACAAGAATATATCTGACTAGTAATAATCTTAAAACCTATGTATTGATATCTCTCTGTTAGTGTGTCAAGTGGGTGTAAAGCGGCATAAACACAGCCGTGAAAAGCAGCTAAACCCCATTATAAAAATAAATTACTTTTCAAAACCCATGAAACAAAGACAGGGAAAGAGAGAAATTCTTACACAATTCGTTCAGGGGCTGTGATGCAACCTGGATTGACCATATCTAGACCCACAGCTGGATGAGACATAAGGGTGGACACTCTTGGGGCTGAGAGGTTTGGTGAGGTTGGGTGAGCAAACGCAGACCCTTTAAAGTAATACTGCGTGCTACCCATCGCATGGGTCCCAAATCTCCAGGTTCAAGGGCATCTTCCTAAATCGAAAACATGCATGAGAAACCCAGAAGATGGAACACCGTGTGATGGGGAAAGGTTTCTAAAACGCACCTCATTTCTCATCTCCTTGTGCTCGGGTTCGCCATTCCAGCCACTTTACTAGCAATCTCCCTACTTGGAGCATCAGCACCTTTAACCTCATGTTCCGTACAGGTTGCAATTTGTCCTGAGGATGAACGGGAAGATGGGGAACCAATGAGAGACTAGCTCTTGGTGTTGGGACAGGCACAGGTCACTCTATTTTCCCATCAGGAAGAAGAATTAACCACAGGCTCAGCCTTCTCCCCGGAACCAGAACAGGGCCTGAAGCCATCCTGCGCTTTTGCGGCCAGCAACCAAAAAAGCGACTTGTAAATTGGAGCTTCAGTGCACTGCAATTCACAAACTTGCGGAGTTATAAATGATAACTCTCTTCCACAAATATATTGAGGGAAGGCAAAGGAGAGGATTTGAAATCAAGGCAGAATTGCAGGAAACAGATTACAGGAGGGAGACTCGAATCGCCTTTAAAGCACATGAAAAGCGGCAAAACGTTGACAATGATGCCCTTGGCCAAAAAGGGCGTATGCGTTTTTTCCTGAATATATTCAGGAAAAAACGCATACGCCCTTTTTGGCCAACCAAGCAACATGGAAAGGCAAATCAGCGCTACAAAGAAGTCTCGCTTCCCATCGGTCAAAAGGGCCATGCTGAAAAAAGTGTCAAAACCAGAAATGCAGGACAGGCCATGGAGAAATGGGAGCCTTGCTACACTGATGGGCGGGATGTAAATTGCCAACAGCCACTCTGGAGAAGTGTACGGTGTGTCCTGAAACATCTAAAAAACACAGCTTAGAGAGCATAGGGCACTTCCACGCATGGGGGGATAAAGTGGGAAAATTGAAAATCAGCAAGACACAAGCACCCCAAAGTTTAGGGCTGCTCTGTTGACAAGGACCTCCACTTCATTCCACCTTAAATATCCCAGGAAAGCGAAAAATGGATAAAAAAGTTGTGGTCCTTATGTACAATGGAATATCACTCAGCCATGAAATCAATGTCATAAGGCTAGTAGCAGCATGATGAGTGGATTTAGGTAAGACGATTCTAAGTGAAATAAGTCACACAGAAAAGGACACTTCTAATAAGGTGTCACTTATAGAGGGAATGTAAAAACCGTTACACTTGAACTGAATTACAAAACAGAACAGAGTCACACATGCAGAAAACACACTATGGCTGCTTAACGGGAAAGGTGAGGTGGGGTGATACATAAAACAAGAGCTTCAAATTAGCTCAGATACCGTTCCATAAACCCAATATGTAATAGACAAGACCTACTCCTTGCTCAGAGAACTGGACTCAACACGCCCGATTCACCGCACCAGAATATATCTGACTAGTAATAATCTTAAAACCTATGTATTGATATCTATCTGTTAGTGTGTCAAGTGGGTGTAAAGCGGCATAAACACAGCCGTGAAAAGCAGCTAAACCCCATTATAAAAATAAATTACTTTTAAAAACCCATGAAACAAAGACAGGGAAAGAGAGAGAAATTCTTACACAATTCGTTCAGGGGCTGTGATGCAACCTGGATTGACCATATCTAGACCCACAGCTGGATGAGACATAAGGGTGGACACTCTTGGGGCTGAGAGGTTTGGTGAGGTTGGGTGAGCAAACGCAGACCCTTTAAAGTAATACTGCGTGCTACCCATCGCATGGGTCCCAAATCTCCAGGTTCAAGGGCATCTTCCTACATCGAAAACATGCATGAGAAACCCAGAAGATGGTACACCGTGTGATGGGGAAAGGTTTCTAAAACGCACCTCATTTCTCATCTCCTTGTGCTCGGGTTCGCCATTCCAGCCACTTTACTAGCAATCTCCCTACTTGGAGCATCAGCACCTTTAACCTCCTGTTCCGTACAGGTTGCAATTTGTCCTGAGGATGAACGGGAAGACGGGGAACCAATGAGAGACTAGCTCTTGGTGTTGGGACAGGCAGAGGTCACTCTATTTTCCCATCAGGAAGAAGAATTAACCACAGGCTCAGCCTGCCCCCCGGAACCAGAACAGGGCCTGAAGCCATCCTGCGCTTTTGCGGCCAGCTCCCAAAAAAGCGACTTGTAAAATGGAGCTTCAGGGCACTGCAATTCACAAACCTGCGGAGTTATAAATGATAACTCTCGTCCACAAATATATTGAGGGAAGGCAAAGAAGAGGATTTGAAATCAAGGCAGAATTGCAGGAAACAGATTTCAGGAGGTAGATTCGAATCGCCTTTAAAGCACATGAAAAGCGGCAAAACGTTGACAATGATGCCCTTGGCCAAAAAGGGCGTATGCGTTTTTTCCTGAATATATTCAGGAAAAAACGCATACGCCCTTTTTGGCCAACCAAGCAACCTGGAAAGGCAAATCAGCGCTACAAAAAGTCTCGCTTCCCATCGGTCAAAAGGGCCATGCTGAAAAAAGTGTCAAAACCAGAAATGCAGGACAGGCCATGGAGAAATGGGAGCCTTGCTACACTGATGGGCGGGATGTAAATTGCCAACAGCCACTCTGGAGAAGTGTACGGTGTGTCCTGAAACATCTAAAAAACACAGCTTAGAGAGCATAGGGCACTTCCACGCATGGGGGGATAAAGTGGGAAAATTGAAAATCAGCAAGACACAAGCACCCCAAAGTTTAGGGCTGCTCTGTTGACAAGGACCTCCACTTCATTCCACCTTAAATATCCCAGGAAAGCGAAAAATGGATAAAAAAGTTTTGGTCCTTATGTACAATGGAATATCACTCAGCCATGAAATCAATGTCATAAGGCTAGTAGCAGCATGATGAGTGGATTTAGGTAAGACGATTCTAAGTGAAATAAGTCACACAGAAAAGGACACTTCTAATAAGGTGTCACTTATAGAGGGAATGTAAAAACCGTTACACTTGAACTGAATTACAAAACAGAACAGAGTCACACATGCAGAAAACACACTATGGCTGCTTAACGGGAAAGGTGAGGTGGGGTGATACATAAAACAAGAGCTTCAAATTAGCTCAGATACCGTTCCATAAACCCAATATGTAATAGACAAGACCTACTCCTTGCTCAGAGAACTGGACTCAACACGCCCGATTCACCGCACCAGAATATATCTGACTAGTAATAATCTTAAAACCTATGTATTGATATCTATCTGTTAGTGTGTCAAGTGGGTGTAAAGCGGCATAAACACAGCCGTGAAAAGCAGCTAAACCCCATTATAAAAATAAATTACTTTTAAAAACCCATGAAACAAAGACAGGGAAAGAGAGAGAAATTCTTACACAATTCGTTCAGGGGCTGTGATGCAACCTGGATTGACCATATCTAGACCCACAGCTGGATGAGACATAAGGGTGCACACTCTTGGGGCTGAGAGGTTTGGTGAGGTTGGGTGAGCAAACGCAGACCCTTTAAAGTAATACTGCGTGCTACCCATCGCATGGGTCCCAAATCTCCAGGTTCAAGGGCATCTTCCTACATCGAAAACATGCATGAGAAACCCAGAAGATGGTACACCGTGTGATGGGGAAAGGTTTCTAAAACGCACCTCATTTCTCATCTCCTTGTGCTCGGGTTCGCCATTCCAGCCACTTTACTAGCAATCTCCCTACTTGGAGCATCAGCACCTTTAACCTCCTGTTCCGTACAGGTTGCAATTTGTCCTGAGGATGAACGGGAAGACGGGGAACCAATGAGAGACTAGCTCTTGGTGTTGGGACAGGCAGAGGTCACTCTATTTTCCCATCAGGAAGAAGAATTAACCACAGGCTCAGCCTGCCCCCCGGAACCAGAACAGGGCCTGAAGCCATCCTGCGCTTTTGCGGCCAGCTCCCAAAAAAGCGACTTGTAAAATGGAGCTTCAGGGCACTGCAATTCACAAACCTGCAGAGTTATAAATGATAACTCTCGTCCACAAATATATTGAGGGAAGGCAAAGAAGAGGATTTGAAATCAAGGCAGAATTGCAGGAAACAGATTTCAGGAGGTAGATTCGAATCGCCTTTAAAGCACATGAAAAGCGGCAAAACGTTGACAATGATGCCCTTGGCCAAAAAGGGCGTATGCGTTTTTTCCTGAATATATTCAGGAAAAAACGCATACGCCCTTTTTGGCCAACCAAGCAACCTGGAAAGGCAAATCAGCGCTACAAAGTAGTCTCGCTTCCCATCGGTCAAAAGGGCCATGCTGAAAAAAGTGTCAAAAAAAGAAATGCAGGACAGGCCATGGAGAAATGGGACCCTGGCTACACTGATGGGCGGGATGTAAATTGCCAACAGCCACTCTGGAGAAGTGTACGGTGTGTCCTGAAACATCTAAAAAACACAGCTTAGAGAGCATAGGGCACTTCCACGCATGGGGGTATAAAGTGGGAAAATTGAAAATCAGCAAGACACAAGCACCCCAAAGTTTAGGGCTGCTCTGTTGACAAGGACCTCCACTTCATTCCACCTTAAATATCCCAGGAAAGCGAAAAATGGATAAAAAAGTTGTGGTCCTTATGTACAATGGAATATCACTCAGCCATGAAATCAATGTCATAAGGCTAGTAGCAGCATGATGAGTGGATTTAGGTACGACGATTCTAAGTGAAATAAGTCACACAGAAAAGGACACTTCTCATAAGGTGTCACTTATAGAGGGAATGTAAAAACAGTTACACTTGAACTGAATTACAAAACAGAACAGAGTCACACATGCAGAAAACACACTATGGCTGCTTAACGGGAAAGGTGAGGTGGGGTGATACATAAAACAAGAGTTTCAAATTAGCTCAGATACCGTTCCGTAAACCCAATATGTTATAGACAAGACCTACTCCTTGCTCAGAGAACTGGATTCAACACGCCCGATTCACCGCACAAGAATATATCTGACTAGTAATAATCTTAAAACCTATGTATTGATATCTCTCTGTTAGTGTGTCAAGTGGGTGTAAAGCGGCATAAACACAGCCGTGAAAAGCAGCTAAACCCCATTATAAAAATAAATTACTTTTAAAAACCCATGAAACAAAGACAGGGAAAGAGAGAGAAATTCTTACACAATTCGTTCAGGGGCTGTGATGCAACCTGGATTGACCATATCTAGACCCACAGCTGGATGAGACATAAGGGTGGACACTCTTGGGGCTGAGAGGTTTGGTGAGGTTGGGTGAGCAAACGCAGACCCTTTAAAGTAATACTGCGTGCTACCCATCGCATGGGTCCCAAATCTCCAGGTTCAAGGGCATCTTCCTACATCGAAAACATGCATGAGAAACCCAGAAGATGGTACACCGTGTGATGGGGAAAGGTTTCTAAAACGCACCTCATTTCTCATCTCCTTGTGCTCGGGTTCGCCATTCCAGCCACTTTACTAGCAATCTCCCTACTTGGAGCATCAGCACCTTTAACCTCCTGTTCCGTACAGGTTGCAATTTGTCCTGAGGATGAACGGGAAGACGGGGAACCAATGAGAGACTAGCTCTTGGTGTTGGGACAGGCAGAGGTCACTCTATTTTCCCATCAGGAAGAAGAATTAACCACAGGCTCAGCCTGCCCCCCGGAACCAGAACAGGGCCTGAAGCCATCCTGCGCTTTTGCGGCCAGCTCCCAAAAAAGCGACTTGTAAAATGGAGCTTCAGGGCACTGCAATTCACAAACCTGCGGAGTTATAAATGATAACTCTCGTCCACAAATATATTGAGGGAAGGCAAAGAAGAGGATTTGAAATCAAGGCAGAATTGCAGGAAACAGATTTCAGGAGGTAGATTCGAATCGCCTTTAAAGCACATGAAAAGCGGCAAAACGTTGACAATGATGCCCTTGGCCAAAAAGGGCGTATGCGTTTTTTCCTGAATATATTCAGGAAAAAACGCATACGCCCTTTTTGGCCAACCAAGCAACCTGGAAAGGCAAATCAGCGCTACAAAAAGTCTCGCTTCCCATCGGTCAAAAGGGCCATGCTGAAAAAAGTGTCAAAACCAGAAATGCAGGACAGGCCATGGAGAAATGGGAGCCTTGCTACACTGATGGGCGGGATGTAAATTGCCAACAGCCACTCTGGAGAAGTGTACGGTGTGTCCTGAAACATCTAAAAAACACAGCTTAGAGAGCATAGGGCACTTCCACGCATGGGGGGATAAAGTGGGAAAATTGAAAATCAGCAAGACACAAGCACCCCAAAGTTTAGGGCTGCTCTGTTGACAAGGACCTCCACTTCATTCCACCTTAAATATCCCAGGAAAGCGAAAAATGGATAAAAAAGTTGTGGTCCTTATGTACAATGGAATATCACTCAGCCATGAAATCAATGTCATAAGGCTAGTAGCAGCATGATGAGTGGATTTAGGTACGACGATTCTAAGTGAAATAAGTCACACAGAAAAGGACACTTCTAATAAGGTGTCACTTATAGAGGGAATGTAAAAACCGTTACACTTGAACTGAATTACAAAACAGAACAGAGTCACACATGCAGAAAACACACTATGGCTGCTTAACGGGAAAGGTGAGGTGGGGTGATACATAAAACAAGAGCTTCAAATTAGCTCAGATACCGTTCCATAAACCCAATATGTAATAGACAAGACCTACTCCTTGCTCAGAGAACTGGACTCAACACGCCCGATTCACCGCACCAGAATATATCTGACTAGTAATAATCTTAAAACCTATGTATTGATATCTATCTGTTAGTGTGTCAAGTGGGTGTAAAGCGGCATAAACACAGCCGTGAAAAGCAGCTAAACCCCATTATAAAAATAAATTACTTTTAAAAACCCATGAAACAAAGACAGGGAAAGAGAGAGAAATTCTTACACAATTCGTTCAGGGGCTGTGATGCAACCTGGATTGACCATATCTAGACCCACAGCTGGATGAGACATAAGGGTGCACACTCTTGGGGCTGAGAGGTTTGGTGAGGTTGGGTGAGCAAACGCAGACCCTTTAAAGTAATACTGCGTGCTACCCATCGCATGGGTCCCAAATCTCCAGGTTCAAGGGCATCTTCCTACATCGAAAACATGCATGAGAAACCCAGAAGATGGTACACCGTGTGATGGGGAAAGGTTTCTAAAACGCACCTCATTTCTCATCTCCTTGTGCTCGGGTTCGCCATTCCAGCCACTTTACTAGCAATCTCCCTACTTGGAGCATCAGCACCTTTAACCTCCTGTTCCGTACAGGTTGCAATTTGTCCTGAGGATGAACGGGAAGACGGGGAACCAATGAGAGACTAGCTCTTGGTGTTGGGACAGGCAGAGGTCACTCTATTTTCCCATCAGGAAGAAGAATTAACCACAGGCTCAGCCTGCCCCCCGGAACCAGAACAGGGCCTGAAGCCATCCTGCGCTTTTGCGGCCAGCTCCCAAAAAAGCGACTTGTAAAATGGAGCTTCAGGGCACTGCAATTCACAAACCTGCAGAGTTATAAATGATAACTCTCGTCCACAAATATATTGAGGGAAGGCAAAGAAGAGGATTTGAAATCAAGGCAGAATTGCAGGAAACAGATTTCAGGAGGTAGATTCGAATCGCCTTTAAAGCACATGAAAAGCGGCAAAACGTTGACAATGATGCCCTTGGCCAAAAAGGGCGTATGCGTTTTTTCCTGAATATATTCAGGAAAAAACGCATACGCCCTTTTTGGCCAACCAAGCAACCTGGAAAGGCAAATCAGCGCTACAAAGTAGTCTCGCTTCCCATCGGTCAAAAGGGCCATGCTGAAAAAAGTGTCAAAAAAAGAAATGCAGGACAGGCCATGGAGAAATGGGACCCTGGCTACACTGATGGGCGGGATGTAAATTGCCAACAGCCACTCTGGAGAAGTGTACGGTGTGTCCTGAAACATCTAAAAAACACAGCTTAGAGAGCATAGGGCACTTCCACGCATGGGGGTATAAAGTGGGAAAATTGAAAATCAGCAAGACACAAGCACCCCAAAGTTTAGGGCTGCTCTGTTGACAAGGACCTCCACTTCATTCCACCTTAAATATCCCAGGAAAGCGAAAAATGGATAAAAAAGTTGTGGTCCTTATGTACAATGGAATATCACTCAGCCATGAAATCAATGTCATAAGGCTAGTAGCAGCATGATGAGTGGATTTAGGTACGACGATTCTAAGTGAAATAAGTCACACAGAAGAGGACACTTCTCATAAGGTGTCACTTATAGAGGGAATGTAAAAACAGTTACACTTGAACTGAATTACAAAACAGAACAGAGTCACACATGCAGAAAACACACTATGGCTGCTTAACGGGAAAGGTGAGGTGGGGTGATACATAAAACAAGAGTTTCAAATTAGCTCAGATACCGTTCCGTAAACCCAATATGTTATAGACAAGACCTACTCCTTGCTCAGAGAACTGGATTCAACACGCCCGATTCACCGCACAAGAATATATCTGACTAGTAATAATCTTAAAACCTATGTATTGATATCTCTCTGTTAGTGTGTCAAGTGGGTGTAAAGCGGCATAAACACAGCCGTGAAAAGCAGCTAAACCCCATTATAAAAATAAATTACTTTTAAAAACCCATGAAACAAAGACAGGGAAAGAGAGAGAAATTCTTACACAATTCGTTCAGGGGCTGTGATGCAACCTGGATTGACCATATCTAGACCCACAGCTGGATGAGACATAAGGGTGGACACTCTTGGGGCTGAGAGGTTTGGTGAGGTTGGGTGAGCAAACGCAGACCCTTTAAAGTAATACTGCGTGCTACCCATCGCATGGGTCCCAAATCTCCAGGTTCAAGGGCATCTTCCTACATCAAAAACATGCATGAGAAACCCAGAAGATGGTACACCGTGTGATGGGGAAAGGTTTCTAAAACGCACCTCATTTCTCATCTCCTTGTGCTCGGGTTCGCCATTTCAGCCACTTTACTAGCAATCTCCCTACTTGGAGCATCAGCACCTTTAACCTCCTGTTCCGTACAGGTTGCAGTTTGTCCTGAGAATGAACGGGAAGACGGGGAACCAATGAGAGACTAGCTCTTGGTGTTGGGACAGGCACAGGTCACTCTATTTTCCCATCAGGAAGAAGAATTAACCACAGGCTCAGCCTGCCCCCCAGAACCAGAACAGGGCCTGAAGCCATCCTGCGCTTTTGCGGCCAGCTCCCAAAAAAGCGACTTGTAAAATGGAGCTTCAGGGCACTGCAATTCACAAACCTGCAGAGTTATAAATGATAACTCTCGTCCACAAATATATTGAGGGAAGGCAAAGAAGAGGATTTGAAATCAAGGCAGAATTGCAGGAAACAGATTTCAGGAGGTAGATTCGAATCGCCTTTAAAGCACATGAAAAGCGGCAAAACGTTGACAATGATGCCCTTGGCCAAAAAGGGCGTATGCGTTTTTTCCTGAATATATTCAGGAAAAAACGTATACGCCCTTTTTGGCCAACCAAGCAACCTGGAAAGGCAAATCAGCGCTACAAAAAGTCTCGCTTCCCATCGGTCAAAAGGGCCATGCTGAAAAAAGTGTCAAAACCAGAAATGCAGGACAGGCCATGGAGAAATGGGAGCCTTGCTACACTGATGGGCGGGATGTAAATTGCCAACAGCCACTCTGGAGAAGTGTACGGTGTGTCCTGAAACATCTAAAAAACACAGCTTAGAGAGCATAGGGCACTTCCACGCATGGGGGGATAAAGTGGGAAAATTGAAAATCAGCAAGACACAAGCACCCCAAAGTTTAGGGCTGCTCTGTTGACAAGGACCTCCACTTCATTCCACCTTAAATATCCCAGGAAAGCGAAAAATGGATAAAAAAGTTGTGGTCCTTATGTACAATGGAATATCACTCAGCCATGAAATCAATGTCATAAGGCTAGTAGCAGCATGATGAGTGGATTTAGGTAAGACGATTCTAAGTGAAATAAGTCACACAGAAAAGGACACTTCTAATAAGGTGTCACTTATAGAGGGAATGTAAAAACCGTTACACTTGAACTGAATTACAAAACAGAACAGAGTCACACATGCAGAAAACACACTATGGCTGCTTAACGGGAAAGGTGAGGTGGGGTGATACATAAAACAAGAGCTTCAAATTAGCTCAGATACCGTTCCATAAACCCAATATGTAATAGACAAGACCTACTCCTTGCTCAGAGAACTGGACTCAACACGCCCGATTCACCGCACCAGAATATATCTGACTAGTAATAATCTTAAAACCTATGTATTGATATCTATCTGTTAGTGTGTCAAGTGGGTGTAAAGCGGCATAAACACAGCCGTGAAAAGCAGCTAAACCCCATTATAAAAATAAATTACTTTTAAAAACCCATGAAACAAAGACAGGGAAAGAGAGAGAAATTCTTACACAATTCGTTCAGGGGCTGTGATGCAACCTGGATTGACCATATCTAGACCCACAGCTGGATGAGACATAAGGGTGGACACTCTTGGGGCTGAGAGGTTTGGTGAGGTTGGGTGAGCAAACGCAGACCCTTTAAAGTAATACTGCGTGCTACCCATCGCATGGGTCCCAAATCTCCAGGTTCAAGGGCATCTTCCTACATCGAAAACATGCATGAGAAACCCAGAAGATGGTACACCGTGTGATGGGGAAAGGTTTCTAAAACGCACCTCATTTCTCATCTCCTTGTGCTCGGGTTCGCCATTCCAGCCACTTTACTAGCAATCTCCCTACTTGGAGCATCAGCACCTTTAACCTCCTGTTCCGTACAGGTTGCAATTTGTCCTGAGGATGAACGGGAAGACGGGGAACCAATGAGAGACTAGCTCTTGGTGTTGGGACAGGCAGAGGTCACTCTATTTTCCCATCAGGAAGAAGAATTAACCACAGGCTCAGCCTGCCCCCCGGAACCAGAACAGGGCCTGAAGCCATCCTGCGCTTTTGCGGCCAGCTCCCAAAAAAGCGACTTGTAAAATGGAGCTTCAGGGCACTGCAATTCACAAACCTGCAGAGTTATAAATGATAACTCTCGTCCACAAATATATTGAGGGAAGGCAAAGAAGAGGATTTGAAATCAAGGCAGAATTGCAGGAAACAGATTTCAGGAGGTAGATTCGAATCGCCTTTAAAGCACATGAAAAGCGGCAAAACGTTGACAATGATGCCCTTGGCCAAAAAGGGCGTATGCGTTTTTTCCTGAATATATTCAGGAAAAAACGCATACGCCCTTTTTGGCCAACCAAGCAACCTGGAAAGGCAAATCAGCGCTACAAAGTAGTCTCGCTTCCCATCGGTCAAAAGGGCCATGCTGAAAAAAGTGTCAAAAAAAGAAATGCAGGACAGGCCATGGAGAAATGGGACCCTGGCTACACTGATGGGCGGGATGTAAATTGCCAACAGCCACTCTGGAGAAGTGTACGGTGTGTCCTGAAACATCTAAAAAACACAGCTTAGAGAGCATAGGGCACTTCCACGCATGGGGGTATAAAGTGGGAAAATTGAAAATCAGCAAGACACAAGCACCCCAAAGTTTAGGGCTGCTCTGTTGACAAGGACCTCCACTTCATTCCACCTTAAATATCCCAGGAAAGCGAAAAATGGATAAAAAAGTTGTGATCCTTATGTACAATGGAATATCACTCAGCCATGAAATCAATGTCATAAGGCTAGTAGCAGCATGATGAGTGGATTTAGGTACGACGATTCTAAGTGAAATAAGTCACACAGAAAAGGACACTTCTCATAAGGTGTCACTTATAGAGGGAATGTAAAAACAGTTACACTTGAACTGAATTACAAAACAGAACAGAGTCACACATGCAGAAAACACACTATGGCTGCTTAACGGGAAAGGTGAGGTGGGGTGATACATAAAACAAGAGTTTCAAATTAGCTCAGATACCGTTCCGTAAACCCAATATGTTATAGACAAGACCTACTCCTTGCTCAGAGAACTGGATTCAACACGCCCGATTCACCGCACAAGAATATATCTGACTAGTAATAATCTTAAAACCTATGTATTGATATCTCTCTGTTAGTGTGTCAAGTGGGTGTAAAGCGGCATAAACACAGCCGTGAAAAGCAGCTAAACCCCATTATAAAAATAAATTACTTTTAAAAACCCATGAAACAAAGACAGGGAAAGAGAGAGAAATTCTTACACAATTCGTTCAGGGGCTGTGATGCAACCTGGATTGACCATATCTAGACCCACAGCTGGATGAGACATAAGGGTGGACACTCTTGGGGCTGAGAGGTTTGGTGAGGTTGGGTGAGCAAACGCAGACCCTTTAAAGTAATACTGCGTGCTACCCATCGCATGGGTCCCAAATCTCCAGGTTCAAGGGCATCTTCCTACATCAAAAACATGCATGAGAAACCCAGAAGATGGTACACCGTGTGATGGGGAAAGGTTTCTAAAACGCACCTCATTTCTCATCTCCTTGTGCTCGGGTTCGCCATTCCAGCCACTTTACTAGCAATCTCCCTACTTGGAGCATCAGCACCTTTAACCTCCTGTTCCGTACAGGTTGCAGTTTGTCCTGAGAATGAACGGGAAGACGGGGAACCAATGAGAGACTAGCTCTTGGTGTTGGGACAGGCACAGGTCACTCTATTTTCCCATCAGGAAGAAGAATTAACCACAGGCTCAGCCTGCCCCCCAGAACCAGAACAGGGCCTGAAGCCATCCTGCGCTTTTGCGGCCAGCTCCCAAAAAAGCGACTTGTAAAATGGAGCTTCAGGGCACTGCAATTCACAAACCTGCAGAGTTATAAATGATAACTCTCGTCCACAAATATATTGAGGGAAGGCAAAGAAGAGGATTTGAAATCAAGGCAGAATTGCAGGAAACAGATTTCAGGAGGTAGATTCGAATCGCCTTTAAAGCACATGAAAAGCGGCAAAACGTTGACAATGATGCCCTTGGCCAAAAAGGGCGTATGCGTTTTTTCCTGAATATATTCAGGAAAAAACGCATACGCCCTTTTTGGCCAACCAAGCAACCTGGAAAGGCAAATCAGCGCTACAAAAAGTCTCGCTTCCCATCGGTCAAAAGGGCCATGCTGAAAAAAGTGTCAAAACCAGAAATGCAGGACAGGCCATGGAGAAATGGGAGCCTTGCTACACTGATGGGCGGGATGTAAATTGCCAACAGCCACTCTGGAGAAGTGTACGGTGTGTCCTGAAACATCTAAAAAACACAGCTTAGAGAGCATAGGGCACTTCCACGCATGGGGGGATAAAGTGGGAAAATTGAAAATCAGCAAGACACAAGCACCCCAAAGTTTAGGGCTGCTCTGTTGACAAGGACCTCCACTTCATTCCACCTTAAATATCCCAGGAAAGCGAAAAATGGATAAAAAAGTTGTGGTCCTTATGTACAATGGAATATCACTCAGCCATGAAATCAATGTCATAAGGCTAGTAGCAGCATGATGAGTGGATTTAGGTAAGACGATTCTAAGTGAAATAAGTCACACAGAAAAGGACACTTCTAATAAGGTGTCACTTATAGAGGGAATGTAAAAACCGTTACACTTGAACTGAATTACAAAACAGAACAGAGTCACACATGCAGAAAACACACTATGGCTGCTTAACGGGAAAGGTGAGGTGGGGTGATACATAAAACAAGAGCTTCAAATTAGCTCAGATACCGTTCCATAAACCCAATATGTAATAGACAAGACCTACTCCTTGCTCAGAGAACTGGACTCAACACGCCCGATTCACCGCACCAGAATATATCTGACTAGTAATAATCTTAAAACCTATGTATTGATATCTATCTGTTAGTGTGTCAAGTGGGTGTAAAGCGGCATAAACACAGCCGTGAAAAGCAGCTAAACCCCATTATAAAAATAAATTACTTTTAAAAACCCATGAAACAAAGACAGGGAAAGAGAGAGAAATTCTTACACAATTCGTTCAGGGGCTGTGATGCAACCTGGATTGACCATATCTAGACCCACAGCTGGATGAGACATAAGGGTGGACACTCTTGGGGCTGAGAGGTTTGGTGAGGTTGGGTGAGCAAACGCAGACCCTTTAAAGTAATACTGCGTGCTACCCATCGCATGGGTCCCAAATCTCCAGGTTCAAGGGCATCTTCCTACATCGAAAACATGCATGAGAAACCCAGAAGATGGTACACCGTGTGATGGGGAAAGGTTTCTAAAACGCACCTCATTTCTCATCTCCTTGTGCTCGGGTTCGCCATTCCAGCCACTTTACTAGCAATCTCCCTACTTGGAGCATCAGCACCTTTAACCTCCTGTTCCGTACAGGTTGCAATTTGTCCTGAGGATGAACGGGAAGACGGGGAACCAATGAGAGACTAGCTCTTGGTGTTGGGACAGGCAGAGGTCACTCTATTTTCCCATCAGGAAGAAGAATTAACCACAGGCTCAGCCTGCCCCCCGGAACCAGAACAGGGCCTGAAGCCATCCTGCGCTTTTGCGGCCAGCTCCCAAAAAAGCGACTTGTAAAATGGAGCTTCAGGGCACTGCAATTCACAAACCTGCAGAGTTATAAATGATAACTCTCGTCCACAAATATATTGAGGGAAGGCAAAGAAGAGGATTTGAAATCAAGGCAGAATTGCAGGAAACAGATTTCAGGAGGTAGATTCGAATCGCCTTTAAAGCACATGAAAAGCGGCAAAACGTTGACAATGATGCCCTTGGCCAAAAAGGGCGTATGCGTTTTTTCCTGAATATATTCAGGAAAAAACGCATACGCCCTTTTTGGCCAACCAAGCAACCTGGAAAGGCAAATCAGCGCTACAAAGTAGTCTCGCTTCCCATCGGTCAAAAGGGCCATGCTGAAAAAAGTGTCAAAAAAAGAAATGCAGGACAGGCCATGGAGAAATGGGACCCTGGCTACACTGATGGGCGGGATGTAAATTGCCAACAGCCACTCTGGAGAAGTGTACGGTGTGTCCTGAAACATCTAAAAAACACAGCTTAGAGAGCATAGGGCACTTCCACGCATGGGGGTATAAAGTGGGAAAATTGAAAATCAGCAAGACACAAGCACCCCAAAGTTTAGGGCTGCTCTGTTGACAAGGACCTCCACTTCATTCCACCTTAAATATCCCAGGAAAGCGAAAAATGGATAAAAAAGTTGTGATCCTTATGTACAATGGAATATCACTCAGCCATGAAATCAATGTCATAAGGCTAGTAGCAGCATGATGAGTGGATTTAGGTACGACGATTCTAAGTGAAATAAGTCACACAGAAAAGGACACTTCTCATAAGGTGTCACTTATAGAGGGAATGTAAAAACAGTTACACTTGAACTGAATTACAAAACAGAACAGAGTCACACATGCAGAAAACACACTATGGCTGCTTAACGGGAAAGGTGAGGTGGGGTGATACATAAAACAAGAGTTTCAAATTAGCTCAGATACCGTTCCGTAAACCCAATATGTTATAGACAAGACCTACTCCTTGCTCAGAGAACTGGATTCAACACGCCCGATTCACCGCACAAGAATATATCTGACTAGTAATAATCTTAAAACCTATGTATTGATATCTCTCTGTTAGTGTGTCAAGTGGGTGTAAAGCGGCATAAACACAGCCGTGAAAAGCAGCTAAACCCCATTATAAAAATAAATTACTTTTAAAAACCCATGAAACAAAGACAGGGAAAGAGAGAGAAATTCTTACACAATTCGTTCAGGGGCTGTGATGCAACCTGGATTGACCATATCTAGACCCACAGCTGGATGAGACATAAGGGTGGACACTCTTGGGGCTGAGAGGTTTGGTGAGGTTGGGTGAGCAAACGCAGACCCTTTAAAGTAATACTGCGTGCTACCCATCGCATGGGTCCCAAATCTCCAGGTTCAAGGGCATCTTCCTACATCAAAAACATGCATGAGAAACCCAGAAGATGGTACACCGTGTGATGGGGAAAGGTTTCTAAAACGCACCTCATTTCTCATCTCCTTGTGCTCGGGTTCGCCATTCCAGCCACTTTACTAGCAATCTCCCTACTTGGAGCATCAGCACCTTTAACCTCCTGTTCCGTACAGGTTGCAGTTTGTCCTGAGAATGAACGGGAAGACGGGGAACCAATGAGAGACTAGCTCTTGGTGTTGGGACAGGCACAGGTCACTCTATTTTCCCATCAGGAAGAAGAATTAACCACAGGCTCAGCCTGCCCCCCAGAACCAGAACAGGGCCTGAAGCCATCCTGCGCTTTTGCGGCCAGCTCCCAAAAAAGCGACTTGTAAAATGGAGCTTCAGGGCACTGCAATTCACAAACCTGCAGAGTTATAAATGATAACTCTCGTCCACAAATATATTGAGGGAAGGCAAAGAAGAGGATTTGAAATCAAGGCAGAATTGCAGGAAACAGATTTCAGGAGGTAGATTCGAATCGCCTTTAAAGCACATGAAAAGCGGCAAAACGTTGACAATGATGCCCTTGGCCAAAAAGGGCGTATGCGTTTTTTCCTGAATATATTCAGGAAAAAACGCATACGCCCTTTTTGGCCAACCAAGCAACCTGGAAAGGCAAATCAGCGCTACAAAAAGTCTCGCTTCCCATCGGTCAAAAGGGCCATGCTGAAAAAAGTGTCAAAACCAGAAATGCAGGACAGGCCATGGAGAAATGGGAGCCTTGCTACACTGATGGGCGGGATGTAAATTGCCAACAGCCACTCTGGAGAAGTGTACGGTGTGTCCTGAAACATCTAAAAAACACAGCTTAGAGAGCATAGGGCACTTCCACGCATGGGGGGATAAAGTGGGAAAATTGAAAATCAGCAAGACACAAGCACCCCAAAGTTTAGGGCTGCTCTGTTGACAAGGACCTCCACTTCATTCCACCTTAAATATCCCAGGAAAGCGAAAAATGGATAAAAAAGTTGTGGTCCTTATGTACAATGGAATATCACTCAGCCATGAAATCAATGTCATAAGGCTAGTAGCAGCATGATGAGTGGATTTAGGTAAGACGATTCTAAGTGAAATAAGTCACACAGAAAAGGACACTTCTAATAAGGTGTCACTTATAGAGGGAATGTAAAAACCGTTACACTTGAACTGAATTACAAAACAGAACAGAGTCACACATGCAGAAAACACACTATGGCTGCTTAACGGGAAAGGTGAGGTGGGGTGATACATAAAACAAGAGCTTCAAATTAGCTCAGATACCGTTCCATAAACCCAATATGTAATAGACAAGACCTACTCCTTGCTCAGAGAACTGGACTCAACACGCCCGATTCACCGCACCAGAATATATCTGACTAGTAATAATCTTAAAACCTATGTATTGATATCTATCTGTTAGTGTGTCAAGTGGGTGTAAAGCGGCATAAACACAGCCGTGAAAAGCAGCTAAACCCCATTATAAAAATAAATTACTTTTAAAAACCCATGAAACAAAGACAGGGAAAGAGAGAGAAATTCTTACACAATTCGTTCAGGGGCTGTGATGCAACCTGGATTGACCATATCTAGACCCACAGCTGGATGAGACATAAGGGTGGACACTCTTGGGGCTGAGAGGTTTGGTGAGGTTGGGTGAGCAAACGCAGACCCTTTAAAGTAATACTGCGTGCTACCCATCGCATGGGTCCCAAATCTCCAGGTTCAAGGGCATCTTCCTACATCGAAAACATGCATGAGAAACCCAGAAGATGGTACACCGTGTGATGGGGAAAGGTTTCTAAAACGCACCTCATTTCTCATCTCCTTGTGCTCGGGTTCGCCATTCCAGCCACTTTACTAGCAATCTCCCTACTTGGAGCATCAGCACCTTTAACCTCCTGTTCCGTACAGGTTGCAATTTGTCCTGAGGATGAACGGGAAGACGGGGAACCAATGAGAGACTAGCTCTTGGTGTTGGGACAGGCAGAGGTCACTCTATTTTCCCATCAGGAAGAAGAATTAACCACAGGCTCAGCCTGCCCCCCGGAACCAGAACAGGGCCTGAAGCCATCCTGCGCTTTTGCGGCCAGCTCCCAAAAAAGCGACTTGTAAAATGGAGCTTCAGGGCACTGCAATTCACAAACCTGCAGAGTTATAAATGATAACTCTCGTCCACAAATATATTGAGGGAAGGCAAAGAAGAGGATTTGAAATCAAGGCAGAATTGCAGGAAACAGATTTCAGGAGGTAGATTCGAATCGCCTTTAAAGCACATGAAAAGCGGCAAAACGTTGACAATGATGCCCTTGGCCAAAAAGGGCGTATGCGTTTTTTCCTGAATATATTCAGGAAAAAACGCATACGCCCTTTTTGGCCAACCAAGCAACCTGGAAAGGCAAATCAGCGCTACAAAGTAGTCTCGCTTCCCATCGGTCAAAAGGGCCATGCTGAAAAAAGTGTCAAAAAAAGAAATGCAGGACAGGCCATGGAGAAATGGGACCCTGGCTACACTGATGGGCGGGATGTAAATTGCCAACAGCCACTCTGGAGAAGTGTACGGTGTGTCCTGAAACATCTAAAAAACACAGCTTAGAGAGCATAGGGCACTTCCACGCATGGGGGTATAAAGTGGGAAAATTGAAAATCAGCAAGACACAAGCACCCCAAAGTTTAGGGCTGCTCTGTTGACAAGGACCTCCACTTCATTCCACCTTAAATATCCCAGGAAAGCGAAAAATGGATAAAAAAGTTGTGGTCCTTATGTACAATGGAATATCACTCAGCCATGAAATCAATGTCATAAGGCTAGTAGCAGCATGATGAGTGGATTTAGGTACGACGATTCTAAGTGAAATAAGTCACACAGAAAAGGACACTTCTCATAAGGTGTCACTTATAGAGGGAATGTAAAAACAGTTACACTTGAACTGAATTACAAAACAGAACAGAGTCACACATGCAGAAAACACACTATGGCTGCTTAACGGGAAAGGTGAGGTGGGGTGATACATAAAACAAGAGTTTCAAATTAGCTCAGATACCGTTCCGTAAACCCAATATGTTATAGACAAGACCTACTCCTTGCTCAGAGAACTGGATTCAACACGCCCGATTCACCGCACAAGAATATATCTGACTAGTAATAATCTTAAAACCTATGTATTGATATCTCTCTGTTAGTGTGTCAAGTGGGTGTAAAGCGGCATAAACACAGCCGTGAAAAGCAGCTAAACCCCATTATAAAAATAAATTACTTTTAAAAACCCATGAAACAAAGACAGGGAAAGAGAGAGAAATTCTTACACAATTCGTTCAGGGGCTGTGATGCAACCTGGATTGACCATATCTAGACCCACAGCTGGATGAGACATAAGGGTGGACACTCTTGGGGCTGAGAGGTTTGGTGAGGTTGGGTGAGCAAACGCAGACCCTTTAAAGTAATACTGCGTGCTACCCATCGCATGGGTCCCAAATCTCCAGGTTCAAGGGCATCTTCCTACATCAAAAACATGCATGAGAAACCCAGAAGATGGTACACCGTGTGATGGGGAAAGGTTTCTAAAACGCACCTCATTTCTCATCTCCTTGTGCTCGGGTTCGCCATTCCAGCCACTTTACTAGCAATCTCCCTACTTGGAGCATCAGCACCTTTAACCTCCTGTTCCGTACAGGTTGCAGTTTGTCCTGAGAATGAACGGGAAGACGGGGAACCAATGAGAGACTAGCTCTTGGTGTTGGGACAGGCACAGGTCACTCTATTTTCCCATCAGGAAGAAGAATTAACCACAGGCTCAGCCTGCCCCCCAGAACCAGAACAGGGCCTGAAGCCATCCTGCGCTTTTGCGGCCAGCTCCCAAAAAAGCGACTTGTAAAATGGAGCTTCAGGGCACTGCAATTCACAAACCTGCAGAGTTATAAATGATAACTCTCGTCCACAAATATATTGAGGGAAGGCAAAGAAGAGGATTTGAAATCAAGGCAGAATTGCAGGAAACAGATTTCAGGAGGTAGATTCGAATCGCCTTTAAAGCACATGAAAAGCGGCAAAACGTTGACAATGATGCCCTTGGCCAAAAAGGGCGTATGCGTTTTTTCCTGAATATATTCAGGAAAAAACGCATACGCCCTTTTTGGCCAACCAAGCAACCTGGAAAGGCAAATCAGCGCTACAAAAAGTCTCGCTTCCCATCGGTCAAAAGGGCCATGCTGAAAAAAGTGTCAAAACCAGAAATGCAGGACAGGCCATGGAGAAATGGGAGCCTTGCTACACTGATGGGCGGGATGTAAATTGCCAACAGCCACTCTGGAGAAGTGTACGGTGTGTCCTGAAACATCTAAAAAACACAGCTTAGAGAGCATAGGGCACTTCCACGCATGGGGGGATAAAGTGGGAAAATTGAAAATCAGCAAGACACAAGCACCCCAAAGTTTAGGGCTGCTCTGTTGACAAGGACCTCCACTTCATTCCACCTTAAATATCCCAGGAAAGCGAAAAATGGATAAAAAAGTTGTGGTCCTTATGTACAATGGAATATCACTCAGCCATGAAATCAATGTCATAAGGCTAGTAGCAGCATGATGAGTGGATTTAGGTAAGACGATTCTAAGTGAAATAAGTCACACAGAAAAGGACACTTCTAATAAGGTGTCACTTATAGAGGGAATGTAAAAACCGTTACACTTGAACTGAATTACAAAACAGAACAGAGTCACACATGCAGAAAACACACTATGGCTGCTTAACGGGAAAGGTGAGGTGGGGTGATACATAAAACAAGAGCTTCAAATTAGCTCAGATACCGTTCCATAAACCCAATATGTAATAGACAAGACCTACTCCTTGCTCAGAGAACTGGACTCAACACGCCCGATTCACCGCACCAGAATATATCTGACTAGTAATAATCTTAAAACCTATGTATTGATATCTATCTGTTAGTGTGTCAAGTGGGTGTAAAGCGGCATAAACACAGCCGTGAAAAGCAGCTAAACCCCATTATAAAAATAAATTACTTTTAAAAACCCATGAAACAAAGACAGGGAAAGAGAGAGAAATTCTTACACAATTCGTTCAGGGGCTGTGATGCAACCTGGATTGACCATATCTAGACCCACAGCTGGATGAGACATAAGGGTGGACACTCTTGGGGCTGAGAGGTTTGGTGAGGTTGGGTGAGCAAACGCAGACCCTTTAAAGTAATACTGCGTGCTACCCATCGCATGGGTCCCAAATCTCCAGGTTCAAGGGCATCTTCCTACATCGAAAACATGCATGAGAAACCCAGAAGATGGTACACCGTGTGATGGGGAAAGGTTTCTAAAACGCACCTCATTTCTCATCTCCTTGTGCTCGGGTTCGCCATTCCAGCCACTTTACTAGCAATCTCCCTACTTGGAGCATCAGCACCTTTAACCTCCTGTTCCGTACAGGTTGCAATTTGTCCTGAGGATGAACGGGAAGACGGGGAACCAATGAGAGACTAGCTCTTGGTGTTGGGACAGGCAGAGGTCACTCTATTTTCCCATCAGGAAGAAGAATTAACCACAGGCTCAGCCTGCCCCCCGGAACCAGAACAGGGCCTGAAGCCATCCTGCGCTTTTGCGGCCAGCTCCCAAAAAAGCGACTTGTAAAATGGAGCTTCAGGGCACTGCAATTCACAAACCTGCAGAGTTATAAATGATAACTCTCGTCCACAAATATATTGAGGGAAGGCAAAGAAGAGGATTTGAAATCAAGGCAGAATTGCAGGAAACAGATTTCAGGAGGTAGATTCGAATCGCCTTTAAAGCACATGAAAAGCGGCAAAACGTTGACAATGATGCCCTTGGCCAAAAAGGGCGTATGCGTTTTTTCCTGAATATATTCAGGAAAAAACGCATACGCCCTTTTTGGCCAACCAAGCAACCTGGAAAGGCAAATCAGCGCTACAAAAAGTCTCGCTTCCCATCGGTCAAAAGGGCCATGCTGAAAAAAGTGTCAAAACCAGAAATGCAGGACAGGCCATGGAGAAATGGGAGCCTTGCTACACTGATGGGCGGGATGTAAATTGCCAACAGCCACTCTGGAGAAGTGTACGGTGTGTCCTGAAACATCTAAAAAACACAGCTTAGAGAGCATAGGGCACTTCCACGCATGGGGGGATAAAGTGGGAAAATTGAAAATCAGCAAGACACAAGCACCCCAAAGTTTAGGGCTGCTCTGTTGACAAGGACCTCCACTTCATTCCACCTTAAATATCCCAGGAAAGCGAAAAATGGATAAAAAAGTTGTGGTCCTTATGTACAATGGAATATCACTCAGCCATGAAATCAATGTCATAAGGCTAGTAGCAGCATGATGAGTGGATTTAGGTAAGACGATTCTAAGTGAAATAAGTCACACAGAAAAGGACACTTCTAATAAGGTGTCACTTATAGAGGGAATGTAAAAACCGTTACACTTGAACTGAATTACAAAACAGAACAGAGTCACACATGCAGAAAACACACTATGGCTGCTTAACGGGAAAGGTGAGGTGGGGTGATACATAAAACAAGAGCTTCAAATTAGCTCAGATACCGTTCCATAAACCCAATATGTAATAGACAAGACCTACTCCTTGCTCAGAGAACTGGACTCAACACGCCCGATTCACCGCACCAGAATATATCTGACTAGTAATAATCTTAAAACCTATGTATTGATATCTATCTGTTAGTGTGTCAAGTGGGTGTAAAGCGGCATAAACACAGCCGTGAAAAGCAGCTAAACCCCATTATAAAAATAAATTACTTTTAAAAACCCATGAAACAAAGACAGGGAAAGAGAGAGAAATTCTTACACAATTCGTTCAGGGGCTGTGATGCAACCTGGATTGACCATATCTAGACCCACAGCTGGATGAGACATAAGGGTGGACACTCTTGGGGCTGAGAGGTTTGGTGAGGTTGGGTGAGCAAACGCAGACCCTTTAAAGTAATACTGCGTGCTATCCATCGCATGGGTCCCAAATCTCCAGGTTCAAGGGCATCTTCCTACATCGAAAACATGCATGAGAAACCCAGAAGATGGTACACCGTGTGATGGGGAAAGGTTTCTAAAACGCACCTCATTTCTCATCTCCTTGTGCTCGGGTTCGCCATTCCAGCCACTTTACTAGCAATCTCCCTACTTGGAGCATCAGCACCTTTAACCTCCTGTTCCGTACAGGTTGCAATTTGTCCTGAGGATGAACGGGAAGACGGGGAACCAATGAGAGACTAGCTCTTGGTGTTGGGACAGGCAGAGGTCACTCTATTTTCCCATCAGGAAGAAGAATTAACCACAGGCTCAGCCTGCCCCCCGGAACCAGAACAGGGCCTGAAGCCATCCTGCGCTTTTGCGGCCAGCTCCCAAAAAAGCGACTTGTAAAATGGAGCTTCAGGGCACTGCAATTCACAAACCTGCAGAGTTATAAATGATAACTCTCGTCCACAAATATATTGAGGGAAGGCAAAGAAGAGGATTTGAAATCAAGGCAGAATTGCAGGAAACAGATTTCAGGAGGTAGATTCGAATCGCCTTTAAAGCACATGAAAAGCGGCAAAACGTTGACAATGATGCCCTTGGCCAAAAAGGGCGTATGCGTTTTTTCCTGAATATATTCAGGAAAAAACGCATACGCCCTTTTTGGCCAACCAAGCAACCTGGAAAGGCAAATCAGCGCTACAAAGTAGTCTCGCTTCCCATCGGTCAAAAGGGCCATGCTGAAAAAAGTGTCAAAAAAAGAAATGCAGGACAGGCCATGGAGAAATGGGACCCTGGCTACACTGATGGGCGGGATGTAAATTGCCAACAGCCACTCTGGAGAAGTGTACGGTGTGTCCTGAAACATCTAAAAAACACAGCTTAGAGAGCATAGGGCACTTCCACGCATGGGGGTATAAAGTGGGAAAATTGAAAATCAACAAGACACAAGCACCCCAAAGTTTAGGGCTGCTCTGTTGACAAGGACCTCCACTTCATTCCACCTTAAATATCCCAGGAAAGCGAAAAATGGATAAAAAAGTTGTGGTCCTTATGTACAATGGAATATCACTCAGCCATGAAATCAATGTCATAAGGCTAGTAGCAGCATGATGAGTGGATTTAGGTACGACGATTCTAAGTGAAATAAGTCACACAGAAAAGGACACTTCTCATAAGGTGTCACTTATAGAGGGAATGTAAAAACAGTTACACTTGAACTGAATTACAAAACAGAACAGAGTCACACATGCAGAAAACACACTATGGCTGCTTAACGGGAAAGGTGAGGTGGGGTGATACATAAAACAAGAGTTTCAAATTAGCTCAGATACCGTTCCGTAAACCCAATATGTTATAGACAAGACCTACTCCTTGCTCAGAGAACTGGATTCAACACGCCCGATTCACCGCACAAGAATATATCTGACTAGTAATAATCTTAAAACCTATGCATTGATATCTCTCTGTTAGTGTGTCAAGTGGGTGTAAAGCGGCATAAACACAGCCGTGAAAAGCAGCTAAACCCCATTATAAAAATAAATTACTTTTAAAAACCCATGAAACAAAGACAGGGAAAGAGAGAGAAATTCTTACACAATTCGTTCAGGGGCTGTGATGCAACCTGGATTGACCATATCTAGACCCACAGCTGGATGAGACATAAGGGTGGACACTCTTGGGGCTGAGAGGTTTGGTGAGGTTGGGTGAGCAAACGCAGACCCTTTAAAGTAATACTGCGTGCTACCCATCGCATGGGTCCCAAATCTCCAGGTTCAAGGGCATCTTCCTACATCAAAAACATGCATGAGAAACCCAGAAGATGGTACACCGTGTGATGGGGAAAGGTTTCTAAAACGCACCTCATTTCTCATCTCCTTGTGCTCGGGTTCGCCATTCCAGCCACTTTACTAGCAATCTCCCTACTTGGAGCATCAGCACCTTTAACCTCCTGTTCCGTACAGGTTGCAGTTTGTCCTGAGAATGAACGGGAAGACGGGGAACCAATGAGAGACTAGCTCTTGGTGTTGGGACAGGCACAGGTCACTCTATTTTCCCATCAGGAAGAAGAATTAACCACAGGCTCAGCCTGCCCCCCAGAACCAGAACAGGGCCTGAAGCCATCCTGCGCTTTTGCGGCCAGCTCCCAAAAAAGCGACTTGTAAAATGGAGCTTCAGGGCACTGCAATTCACAAACCTGCAGAGTTATAAATGATAACTCTCGTCCACAAATATATTGAGGGAAGGCAAAGAAGAGGATTTGAAATCAAGGCAGAATTGCAGGAAACAGATTTCAGGAGGTAGATTCGAATCGCCTTTAAAGCACATGAAAAGCGGCAAAACGTTGACAATGATGCCCTTGGCCAAAAAGGGCGTATGCGTTTTTTCCTGAATATATTCAGGAAAAAACGCATACGCCCTTTTTGGCCAACCAAGCAACCTGGAAAGGCAAATCAGCGCTACAAAAAGTCTCGCTTCCCATCGGTCAAAAGGGCCATGCTGAAAAAAGTGTCAAAACCAGAAATGCAGGACAGGCCATGGAGAAATGGGAGCCTTGCTACACTGATGGGCGGGATGTAAATTGCCAACAGCCACTCTGGAGAAGTGTACGGTGTGTCCTGAAACATCTAAAAAACACAGCTTAGAGAGCATAGGGCACTTCCACGCATGGGGGGATAAAGTGGGAAAATTGAAAATCAGCAAGACACAAGCACCCCAAAGTTTAGGGCTGCTCTGTTGACAAGGACCTCCACTTCATTCCAACTTAAATATCCCAGGAAAGCGAAAAATGGATAAAAAAGTTGTGGTCCTTATGTACAATGGAATATCACTCAGCCATGAAATCAATGTCATAAGGCTAGTAGCAGCATGATGAGTGGATTTAGGTAAGACGATTCTAAGTGAAATAAGTCACACAGAAAAGGACACTTCTAATAAGGTGTCACTTATAGAGGGAATGTAAAAACCGTTACACTTGAACTGAATTACAAAACAGAACAGAGTCACACATGCAGAAAACACACTATGGCTGCTTAACGGGAAAGGTGAGGTGGGGTGATACATAAAACAAGAGCTTCAAATTAGCTCAGATACCGTTCCATAAACCCAATATGTAATAGACAAGACCTACTCCTTGCTCAGAGAACTGGACTCAACACGCCCGATTCACCGCACCAGAATATATCTGACTAGTAATAATCTTAAAACCTATGTATTGATATCTATCTGTTAGTGTGTCAAGTGGGTGTAAAGCGGCATAAACACAGCCGTGAAAAGCAGCTAAACCCCATTATAAAAATAAATTACTTTTAAAAACCCATGAAACAAAGACAGGGAAAGAGAGAGAAATTCTTACACAATTCGTTCAGGGGCTGTGATGCAACCTGGATTGACCATATCTAGACCCACAGCTGGATGAGACATAAGGGTGGACACTCTTGGGGCTGAGAGGTTTGGTGAGGTTGGGTGAGCAAACGCAGACCCTTTAAAGTAATACTGCGTGCTACCCATCGCATGGGTCCCAAATCTCCAGGTTCAAGGGCATCTTCCTACATCGAAAACATGCATGAGAAACCCAGAAGATGGTACACCGTGTGATGGGGAAAGGTTTCTAAAACGCACCTCATTTCTCATCTCCTTGTGCTCGGGTTCGCCATTCCAGCCACTTTACTAGCAATCTCCCTACTTGGAGCATCAGCACCTTTAACCTCCTGTTCCGTACAGGTTGCAATTTGTCCTGAGGATGAACGGGAAGACGGGGAACCAATGAGAGACTAGCTCTTGGTGTTGGGACAGGCAGAGGTCACTCTATTTTCCCATCAGGAAGAAGAATTAACCACAGGCTCAGCCTGCCCCCCGGAACCAGAACAGGGCCTGAAGCCATCCTGCGCTTTTGCGGCCAGCTCCCAAAAAAGCGACTTGTAAAATGGAGCTTCAGGGCACTGCAATTCACAAACCTGCAGAGTTATAAATGATAACTCTCGTCCACAAATATATTGAGGGAAGGCAAAGAAGAGGATTTGAAATCAAGGCAGAATTGCAGGAAACAGATTTCAGGAGGTAGATTCGAATCGCCTTTAAAGCACATGAAAAGCGGCAAAACGTTGACAATGATGCCCTTGGCCAAAAAGGGCGTATGCGTTTTTTCCTGAATATATTCAGGAAAAAACGCATACGCCCTTTTTGGCCAACCAAGCAACCTGGAAAGGCAAATCAGCGCTACAAAAAGTCTCGCTTCCCATCGGTCAAAAGGGCCATGCTGAAAAAAGTGTCAAAACCAGAAATGCAGGACAGGCCATGGAGAAATGGGAGCCTTGCTACACTGATGGGCGGGATGTAAATTGCCAACAGCCACTCTGGAGAAGTGTACGGTGTGTCCTGAAACATCTAAAAAACACAGCTTAGAGAGCATAGGGCACTTCCACGCATGGGGGGATAAAGTGGGAAAATTGAAAATCAGCAAGACACAAGCACCCCAAAGTTTAGGGCTGCTCTGTTGACAAGGACCTCCACTTCATTCCACCTTAAATATCCCAGGAAAGCGAAAAATGGATAAAAAAGTTGTGGTCCTTATGTACAATGGAATATCACTCAGCCATGAAATCAATGTCATAAGGCTAGTAGCAGCATGATTAGTGGATTTAGGTAAGACGATTCTAAGTGAAATAAGTCACACAGAAAAGGACACTTCTAATAAGGTGTCACTTATAGAGGGAATGTAAAAACCGTTACACTTGAACTGAATTACAAAACAGAACAGAGTCACACATGCAGAAAACACACTATGGCTGCTTAACGGGAAAGGTGAGGTGGGGTGATACATAAAACAAGAGCTTCAAATTAGCTCAGATACCGTTCCATAAACCCAATATGTAATAGACAAGACCTACTCCTTGCTCAGAGAACTGGACTCAACACGCCCGATTCACCGCACCAGAATATATCTGACTAGTAATAATCTTAAAACCTATGTATTGATATCTATCTGTTAGTGTGTCAAGTGGGTGTAAAGCGGCATAAACACAGCCGTGAAAAGCAGCTAAACCCCATTATAAAAATAAATTACTTTTAAAAACCCATGAAACAAAGACAGGGAAAGAGAGAGAAATTCTTACACAATTCGTTCAGGGGCTGTGATGCAACCTGGATTGACCATATCTAGACCCACAGCTGGATGAGACATAAGGGTGGACACTCTTGGGGCTGAGAGGTTTGGTGAGGTTGGGTGAGCAAACGCAGACCCTTTAAAGTAATACTGCGTGCTACCCATCGCATGGGTCCCAAATCTCCAGGTTCAAGGGCATCTTCCTACATCGAAAACATGCATGAGAAACCCAGAAGATGGTACACCGTGTGATGGGGAAAGGTTTCTAAAACGCACCTCATTTCTCATCTCCTTGTGCTCGGGTTCGCCATTCCAGCCACTTTACTAGCAATCTCCCTACTTGGAGCATCAGCACCTTTAACCTCCTGTTCCGTACAGGTTGCAATTTGTCCTGAGGATGAACGGGAAGACGGGGAACCAATGAGAGACTAGCTCTTGGTGTTGGGACAGGCAGAGGTCACTCTATTTTCCCATCAGGAAGAAGAATTAACCACAGGCTCAGCCTGCCCCCCGGAACCAGAACAGGGCCTGAAGCCATCCTGCGCTTTTGCGGCCAGCTCCCAAAAAAGCGACTTGTAAAATGGAGCTTCAGGGCACTGCAATTCACAAACCTGCAGAGTTATAAATGATAACTCTCGTCCACAAATATATTGAGGGAAGGCAAAGAAGAGGATTTGAAATCAAGGCAGAATTGCAGGAAACAGATTTCAGGAGGTAGATTCGAATCGCCTTTAAAGCACATGAAAAGCGGCAAAACGTTGACAATGATGCCCTTGGCCAAAAAGGGCGTATGCGTTTTTTCCTGAATATATTCAGGAAAAAACGCATACGCCCTTTTTGGCCAACCAAGCAACATGGAAAGGCAAATCAGCGCTACAAAGAAGTCTCGCTTCCCATCGGTCAAAAGGGCCATGCTGAAAAAAGTGTCAAAAAAAGAAATGCACGACAGGCCATGGAGAAATGGGAGCCTTGATACACTGATGG
Source organism: Balaenoptera physalus (assembly GCF_965194825.1). Classification (NCBI taxonomy): domain Eukaryota; kingdom Metazoa; phylum Chordata; class Mammalia; order Artiodactyla; family Balaenopteridae; genus Balaenoptera; species Balaenoptera physalus. The sequence goes on from NW_028126470.1 coordinate 1,207,929, forward strand.
GCGGGATGTAAATTGCCAACAGCCACTCTGGAGAAGTGTACGGTGTGTCCTGAAACATCTAAAAAACACAGCTTAGAGAGCATAGGGCACTTCCACGCATGGGGGTATAAAGTGGGAAAATTAAAAATCAGCAAGACACAAGCACCCCTAAGTTTAGGGATGCTCTGTGGACAAGGACCTCCACTTCATTCCACCTTAAATAACCCAGTAAAGCGAAAAATGGCTAAAAAATTTGAGGTCCATATGTACAATGGAATATCACACAGCCATGAAATCAATGTCATAAGGCTAGTAGCAGCATGATGAGTGGATTTAGGTACGACGATTCTAAGTGAAATAAGTCACACAGAAAAGGACACTTCTCATAAGGTGTCACTTATAGAGGGAATGTAAAATCCGTTACACTTGAACTGAATTACAAAACAGAACAGAGTCACACATGCAGAAAACACACTATGGCTGCTTAACGGGAAAGGTGAGGTGGGGTGATCCATAAAACAAGAGTTTCAAAATAGCTCAGATACCGTTCCATAAACCCAATATGTAACAGACAAGACCTACTCCTTGCTCAGAGAACTGGACTCAACACGCCCGATTCACCGCACAAGAATATATCTGACTAGTAATAATCTTAAAACCTATGTATTGATATCTCTCTGTTAGTGTGTCAAGTGGGTGTAAAGCGGCATAAACACAGCCGTGATAAGCAGCTAAACCCCATTATAAAAATAAATTACTTTTAAAAACCCATGAAACAAAGACAGGGAAAGAGAGAGAAATTCTTACACAATTCGTTCAGGGGCTGTGATGCAACCTGGATTGACCATATCTAGACCCACAGCTGGATGAGACATAAGGGTGGACACTCTTGGGGCTGAGAGGTTTGGTGAGGTTGGGTGAGCAAACGCAGACCCTTTAAAGTAATACTGCGTGCTACCCATCGCATGGGTCCCAAATCTCCAGGTTCAAGGGCATCTTCCTACATCGAAAACATGCATGAGAAACCCAGAAGATGGTACACCGTGTGATGGGGAAAGGTTTCTAAAACGCACCTCATTTCTCATCTCCTTGTGCTCGGGTTCGCCATTCCAGCCACTTTACTAGCAATCTCCCTACTTGGAGCATCAGCACCTTTAACCTCCTGTTCCGTACAGGTTGCAATTTGTCCTGAGGATGAACGGGAAGACGGGGAACCAATGAGAGACTAGCTCTTGGTGTTGGGACAGGCACAGGTCACTCTATTTTCCCATCAGGAAGAAGAATTAACCACAGGCTCAGCCTGCCCCCGGAACCAGAACAGGGCCTGAAGCCATCCTGCGCTTTTGCGGCCAGCTCCCAAAAAAGCGACTTGTAAAATGGAGCTTCAGGGCACTGCAATTCACAAACCTGCAGAGTTATAAATGATAACTCTCGTCCACAAATATATTGAGGGAAGGCAAAGAAGAGGATTTGAAATCAAGGCAGAATTGCAGGAAACAGATTTCAGGAGGTAGATTCGAATCGCCTTTAAAGCACATGAAAAGCGGCAAAACGTTGACAATGATGCCCTTGGCCAAAAAGGGCGTATGCGTTTTTTCCGGAATATATTCAGGAAAAAACGCATACGCCCTTTTTGGCCAACCAAGCAACCTGGAAAGGCAAATCAGCGCTACAAAGTAGTCTCGCTTCCCATCGGTCAAAAGGGCCATGCTGAAAAAAGTGTCAAAAAAAGAAATGCAGGACAGGCCATGGAGAAATGGGACCCTGGCTACACTGATGGGCGGGATGTAAATTGCCAACAGCCACTCTGGAGAAGTGTACGGTGTGTCCTGAAACATCTAAAAAACACAGCTTAGAGAGCATAGGGCACTTCCACGCATGGGGGTATAAAGTGGGAAAATTAAAAATCAGCAAGACACAAGCACCCCTAAGTTTAGGGATGCTCTGTTGACAAGGACCTCCACTTCATTCCACCTTAAATATCCCAGGAAAGCGAAAAATGGATAAAAAATTTGAGGTCCATATGTACAATGGAATATCACTCAGCCATGAAATCAATGTCATAAGGCTAGTAGCAGCATGATGAGTGGATTTAGGTATGACGATTCTAAGTGAAATAAGTCACACAGAAAAGGACACTTCTCATAAGGTGTCACTTATAGAGGGAATGTAAAATCCGTTACACTTGAACTGAATTACAAAACAGAACAGAGTCACACATGCAGAAAACACACTATGGCTGCTTAACGGGAAAGGTGAGGTGGGGTGATCCATAAAACAAGAGTTTCAAATTAGCTTAGATACCGTTCCATAAACCCAATATGTAATAGACAAGACCTACTCCTTGCTCAGAGAAATGGACTCAACACGCCCGATTCACCGCACAAGAATATATCTGACTAGTAATAATCTTAAAACCTATGTATTGATATCTCTCTGTTAGTGTGTCAAGTGGGTGTAAAGCGGCATAAACACAGCCGTGAAAAGCAGCTAAACCCCATTATAAAAATAAATTACTTTTCAAAACCCATGAAACAAAGACAGGGAAAGAGAGAAATTCTTACACAATTCGTTCAGGGGCTGTGATGCAACCTGGATTGACCATATCTAGACCCACAGCTGGATGAGACATAAGGGTGGACACTCTTGGGGCTGAGAGGTTTGGTGAGGTTGGGTGAGCAAACGCAGACCCTTTAAAGTAATACTGCGTGCTACCCATCGCATGGGTCCCAAATCTCCAGGTTCAAGGGCATCTTCCTACATCGAAAACATGCATGAGAAACCCAGAAGATGGAACACCGTGTGATGGGGAAAGGTTTCTAAAACGCACCTCATTTCTCATCTCCTTGTGCTCGGGTTCGCCATTCCAGCCACTTTACTAGCAATCTCCCTACTTGGAGCATCAGCACCTTTAACCTCCTGTTCCGTACAGGTTGCAATTTGTCCTGAGGATGAACGGGAAGACGGGGAACCAATGAGAGACTAGCTCTTGGTGTTGGGACAGGCAGAGGTCACTCTATTTTCCCATCAGGAAGAAGAATTAACCACAGGCTCAGCCTGCCCCCCGGAACCAGAACAGGGCCTGAAGCCATCCTGCGCTTTTGCGGCCAGCTCCCAAAAAAGCGACTTGTAAAATGGAGCTTCAGGGCACTGCAATTCACAAACCTGCAGAGTTATAAATGATAACTCTCGTCCACAAATATATTGAGGGAAGGCAAAGAAGAGGATTTGAAATCAAGGCAGAATTGCAGGAAACAGATTTCAGGAGGTAGATTCGAATCGCCTTTAAAGCACATGAAAAGCGGCAAAACGTTGACAATGATGCCCTTGGCCAAAAAGGGCGCATGCGTTTTTTCCTGAATATATTCAGGAAAAAACGCATACGCCCTTTTTGGCCAACCAAGCAACCTGGAAAGGCAAATCAGCGCTACAAAGTAGTCTCGCTTCCCATCGGTCAAAAGGGCCATGCTGAAAAAAGTGTCAAAAAAAGAAATGCAGGACAGGCCATGGAGAAATGGGACCCTGGCTACACTGATGGGGGGGATGTAAATTGCCAACAGCCACTCTGGAGAAGTGTACGGTGTGTCCTGAAACATCTAAAAAACACAGCTTAGAGAGCATAGGGCACTTCCACGCATGGGGGTATAAAGTGGGAAAATTAAAAATCAGCAAGACACAAGCACCCCTAAGTTTAGGGATGCTCTGTTGACAAGGACCTCCACTTCATTCCACCTTAAATATCCCAGGAAAGCGAAAAATGGATAAAAAATTTGAGGTCCATATGTACAATGGAATATCACTCAGCCATGAAATCAATGTCATAAGGCTAGTAGCAGCATGATGAGTGGATTTAGGTACGACGATTCTAAGTGAAATAATTCACACAGAAAAGGACACTTCTCATAAGGTATCACTTATAGAGGGAATGTAAAATCCGTTACACTTGAACTGAGTTACAAAACAGAACAGAGTCACACATGCAGAAAACACACTATGGCTGCTTAACGGGAAAGGTGAGGTGGGGTGATCCATAAAACAAGAGTTTCAAATTAGCTCAGATACCGTTCCATAAACCCAATATGTAACAGACAAGACCTACTCCTTGCTCAGAGAAATGGACTCAACACGCCCGATTCACCGCACAAGAATATATCTGACTAGTAATAATCTTAAAACCTATGTATTGATATCTCTCTGTTAGTGTGTCAAGTGGGTGTAAAGCGGCATAAACACAGCCGTGAAAAGCAGCTAAACCCCATTATAAAAATAAATTACTTTTCAAAACCCATGAAACAAAGACAGGGAAAGAGAGAAATTCTTACACAATTCGTTCAGGGGCTGTGATGCAACCTGGATTGACCATATCTAGACCCACAGCTGGATGAGACATAAGGGTGGACACTCTTGGGGCTGAGAGGTTTGGTGAGGTTGGGTGAGCAAACGCAGACCCTTTAAAGTAATACTGCGTGCTACCCATCGCATGGGTCCCAAATCTCCAGGTTCAAGGGCATCTTCCTACATCGAAAACATGCATGAGAAACCCAGAAGATGGAACACCGTGTGATGGGGAAAGGTTTCTAAAACGCACCTCATTTCTCATCTCCTTGTGCTCGGGTTCGCCATTCCAGCCACTTTACTAGCAATCTCCCTACTTGGAGCATCAGCACCTTTAACCTCCTGTTCCGTACAGGTTGCAATTTGTCCTGAGGATGAACGGGAAGACGGGGAACCAATGAGAGACTAGATCTTGGTGTTGGGACAGGCACAGGTCACTCTATTTTCCCATCAGGAAGAAGAATTAACCACAGGCTCAGCCTTCCCCCCGGAACCAGAACAGGGCCTGAAGCCATCCTGCGCTTTTGCGGCCAGCTCCCCAAAAAGCGACTTGTAAAATGGAGCTTCAGGGCACTGCAATTCACAAACCTGCAGAGTTATAAATGATAACTCTCGTCCACAAATATATTGAGGGAAGGCAAAGAAGAGGATTTGAAATCAAGGCAGAATTGCAGGAAACAGATTTCAGGAGGTAGATTCGAATCGCCTTTAAAGCACATGAAAAGCGGCAAAACGTTGACAATGATGCCCTTGGCCAAAAAGGGCGTATGCGTTTTTTCCTGAATATATTCAGGAAAAAACGCATACGCCCTTTTTGGCCAACCAAGCAACCTGGAAAGGCAAATCAGCGCTACAAAGTAGTCTCGCTTCCCATCGGTCAAAAGGGCCATGCTGAAAAAAGTGTCAAAAAAAGAAATGCAGGACAGGCCATGGAGAAATGGGACCCTGGCTACACTGATGGGCGGGATGTAAATTGCCAACAGCCACTCTGGAGAAGTGTACGGTGTGTCCTGAAACATCTAAAAAACACAGCTTAGAGAGCATAGGGCACTTCCACGCATGGGGGTATAAAGTGGGAAAATTAAAAATCAGCAAGACACAAGCACCCCTAAGTTTAGGGATGCTCTGTTGACAAGGACCTCCACTTCATTCCACCTTAAATATCCCAGGAAAGCGAAAAATGGATAAAAAATTTGAGGTCCATATGTACAATGGAATATCACTCAGCCATGAAATCAATGTCATAAGGCTAGTAGCAGCATGATGAGTGGATTTAGGTACGACGATTCTAAGTGAAATAAGTCACACAGAAAAGGACACTTCTCATAAGGTATCACTTATAGAGGGAATGTAAAATCCGTTACACTTGAACTGAGTTACAAAACAGAACAGAGTCACACGTGCAGAAAACACACTATGGCTGCTTAACGGGAAAGGTGAGGTGGGGTGATCCATAAAACAAGAGTTTCAAATTAGCTCAGATACCGTTCCATAAACCCAATATGTAACAGACAAGACCTACTCCTTGCTCAGAGAAATGGACTCAACACGCCCGATTCACCGCACAAGAATATATCTGACTAGTAATAATCTTAAAACCTATGTATTGATATCTCTCTGTTAGTGTGTCAAGTGGGTGTAAAGCGGCATAAACACAGCCGTGAAAAGCAGCTAAACCCCATTATAAAAATAAATTACTTTTCAAAACCCATGAAACAAAGACAGGGAAAGAGAGAAATTCTTACACAATTCGTTCAGGGGCTGTGATGCAACCTGGATTGACCATATCTAGACCCACAGCTGGATGAGACATAAGGGTGGACACTCTTGGGGCTGAGAGGTTTGGTGAGGTTGGGTGAGCAAACGCAGACCCTTTAAAGTAATACTGCGTGCTACCCATCGCATGGGTCCCAAATCTCCAGGTTCAAGGGCATCTTCCTACATCGAAAACATGCATGAGAAACCCAGAAGATGGAACACCGTGTGATGGGGAAAGGTTTCTAAAACGCACCTCATTTCTCATCTCCTTGTGCTCGGGTTCGCCATTCCAGCCACTTTACTAGCAATCTCCCTACTTGGAGCATCAGCACCTTTAACCTCATGTTCCGTACAGGTTGCAATTTGTCCTGAGGATGAACGGGAAGATGGGGAACCAATGAGAGACTAGCTCTTGGTGTTGGGACAGGCACAGGTCACTCTATTTTCCCATCAGGAAGAAGAATTAACCACAGGCTCAGCCTTCTCCCCGGAACCAGAACAGGGCCTGAAGCCATCCTGCGCTTTTGCGGCCAGCACCCAAAAAAGCCACTTGTAAATTGGAGCTTCAGTGCACTGCAATTCACAAACTTGCGGAGTTATAAATGATAACTCTCGTCCACAAATATATTGAGGGAAGGCAAAGGAGAGGATTTGAAATCAAGGCAGAATTGCAGGAAACAGATTTCAGGAGGGAGATTCGAATCGCCTTTAAAGCACATGAAAAGCGGCAAAACGTTGACAATGATGCCCTTGGCCAAAAAGGGCGTATGCGTTTTTTCCTGAATATATTCAGGAAAAAACGCATACGCCCTTTTTGGCCAACCAAGCAACATGGAAAGGCAAATCAGCGCTACAAAGAAGTCTCGCTTCCCATCGGTCAAAAGGGCCATGCTGAAAAAAGTGTCAAAAAAAGAAATGCAGGACAGGCCATGGAGAAATGGGAGCCTTGATACACTGATGGGCGGGATGTAAATTGCCAACAGCCACTCTGGAGAAGTGTACGGTGTGTCCTGAAACATCTAAAAAACACAGCTTAGAGAGCATAGGGCACTTCCACGCATGGGGGTATAAAGTGGGAAAATTAAAAATCAGCAAGACACAAGCACCCCTAAGTTTAGGGATGCTCTGTGGACAAGGACCTCCTCTTCATTCCACCTTAAATATCCCAGTAAAGCGAAAAATGGCTAAAAAATTTGAGGTCCATATGTACAATGGAATATCACTCAGCCATGAAATCAATGTCATAAGGCTAGTAGCAGCATGATGAGTGGATTTAGGTACGACGATTCTAAGTGAAATAAGTCACACAGAAAAGGACACTTCTCATAAGGTGTCACTTATAGAGGGAATGTAAAATCCGTTACACTTGAACTGAATTACAAAACAGAACAGAGTCACACATGCAGAAAACACACTATGGCTGCTTAACGGGAAAGGTGAGGTGGGGTGATCCATAAAACAAGAGTTTCAAATTAGCTCAGATACCGTTCCATAAACCCAATATGTAACAGACAAGACCTACTCCTTGCTCAGAGAACTGGACTCAACACGCCCGATTCACCGCACAAGAATATATCTGACTAGTAATAATCTTAAAACCTATGTATTGATATCTCTCTGTTAGTGTGTCAAGTGGGTGTAAAGCGGCATAAACACAGCCGTGAAAAGCAGCTAAACCCCATTATAAAAATAAATTACTTTTCAAAACCAATGAAACAAAGACAGGGAAAGAGAGAGAAATTCTTACACAATTCGTTCAGGGGCTGTGATGCAACCTGGATTGACCATATCTAGACCCACAGCTGGATGAGACATAAGGGTGGACACTCTTGGGGCTGAGAGGTTTGGTGAGGTTGGGTGAGCAAACGCAGACCCTTTAAAGTAATACTGCGTGCTACCCATCGCATGGGTCCCAAATCTCCAGGTTCAAGGGCATCTTCCTACATCGAAAACATGCATGAGAAACCCAGAAGATGGTACACCGTGTGATGGGGAAAGGTTTCTAAAACGCACCTCATTTCTCATCTCCTTGTGCTCGGGTTCGCCATTCCAGCCACTTTACTAGCAATCTCCCTACTTGGAGCATCAGCACCTTTAACCTCCTGTTCCGTACAGGTTGCAATTTGTCCTGAGGATGAACGGGAAGACGGGGAACCAATGAGAGACTAGCTCTTGGTGTTGGGACAGGCAGAGGTCACTCTATTTTCCCATCAGGAAGAAGAATTAACCACAGGCTCAGCCTGCCCCCGGAACCAGAACAGGGCCTGAAGCCATCCTGCGCTTTTGCGGCCAGCTCCCAAAAAAGCGACTTGTAAAATGGAGCTTCAGGGCACTGCAATTCACAAACCTGCAGAGTTATAAATGATAACTCTCGTCCACAAATATATTGAGGGAAGGCAAAGAAGAGGATTTGAAATCAAGGCAGAATTGCAGGAAACAGATTTCAGGAGGTAGATTCGAATCGCCTTTAAAGCACATGAAAAGCGGCAAAACGTTGACAATGATGCCCTTGGCCAAAAAGGGCGTATGCGTTTTTTCCTGAATATATTCAGGAAAAAACGCATACGCCCTTTTTGGCCAACCAAGCAACCTGGAAAGGCAAATCAGCGCTACAAAGTAGTCTCGCTTCCCATCGGTCAAAAGGGCCATGCTGAAAAAAGTGTCAAAAAAAGAAATGCAGGACAGGCCATGGAGAAATGGGACCCTGGCTACACTGATGGGCGGGATGTAAATTGCCAACAGCCACTCTGGAGAAGTGTACGGTGTGTCCTGAAACATCTAAAAAACACAGCTTAGAGAGCATAGGGCACTTCCACGCATGGGGGTATAAAGTGGGAAAATTAAAAATCAGCAAGACACAAGCACCCCTAAGTTTAGGGATGCTCTGTTGACAAGGACCTCCACTTCATTCCACCTTAAATATCCCAGGAAAGCGAAAAATGGATAAAAAATTTGAGGTCCATATGTACAATGGAATATCACTCAGCCATGAAATCAATGTCATAAGGCTAGTAGCAGCATGATGAGTGGATTTAGGTACGACGATTCTAAGTGAAATAATTCACACAGAAAAGGACACTTCTCATAAGGTATCACTTATAGAGGGAATGTAAAATCCGTTACACTTGAACTGAGTTACAAAACAGAACAGAGTCACACATGCAGAAAACACACTATGGCTGCTTAACGGGAAAGGTGAGGTGGGGTGATCCATAAAACAAGAGTTTCAAATTAGCTCAGATACCGTTCCATAAACCCAATATGTAACAGACAAGACCTACTCCTTGCTCAGAGAAATGGACTCAACACGCCCGATTCACCGCACAAGAATATATCTGACTAGTAATAATCTTAAAACCTATGTATTGATATCTCTCTGTTAGTGTGTCAAGTGGGTGTAAAGCGGCATAAACACAGCCGTGAAAAGCAGCTAAACCCCATTATAAAAATAAATTACTTTTCAAAACCCATGAAACAAAGACAGGGAAAGAGAGAAATTCTTACACAATTCGTTCAGGGGCTGTGATGCAACCTGGATTGACCATATCTAGACCCACAGCTGGATGAGACATAAGGGTGGACACTCTTGGGGCTGAGAGGTTTGGTGAGGTTGGGTGAGCAAACGCAGACCCTTTAAAGTAATACTGCGTGCTACCCATCGCATGGGTCCCAAATCTCCAGGTTCAAGGGCATCTTCCTACATCGAAAACATGCATGAGAAACCCAGAAGATGTTACACCGTGTGATGGGGAAAGGTTTCTAAAACGCACCTCATTTCTCATCTCCTTGTGCTCGGGTTCGCCATTCCAGCCACTTTACTAGCAATCTCCCTACTTGGAGCATCAGCACCTTTAACCTCATGTTCCGTACAGGTTGCAATTTGTCCTGAGGATGAACGGGAAGATGGGGAACCAATGAGAGACTAGCTCTTGCTGTTGGGACAGGCACAGGTCACTCTATTTTCCCATCAGGAAGAAGAATTAACCACAGGCTCAGCCTTCTCCCCGGAACCAGAACAGGGCCTGAAGCCATCCTGCGCTTTTGCGGCCAGCACCCAAAAAAGCGACTTGTAAATTGGAGCTTCAGTGCACTGCAATTCACAAACTTGCGGAGTTATAAATGATAACTCTCGTCCACAAATATATTGAGGGAAGGCAAAGGAGAGGATTTGAAATCAAAGCAGAATTGCAGGAAACAGATTTCAGGAGGGAGATTCGAATCGCCTTTAAAGCACATGAAAAGCGGCAAAACGTTGACAATGATGCCCTTGGCCAAAAAGGGCGTATGCGTTTTTTCCTGAATATATTCAGGAAAAAACGCATACGCCCTTTTTGGCCAACCAAGCAACATGGAAAGGCAAATCAGCGCTACAAAGAAGTCTCGCTTCCCATCGGTCAAAAGGGCCATGCTGAAAAAAGTGTCAAAAAAAGAAATGCAGGACAGGCCATGGAGAAATGGGAGCCTTGATACACTGATGGGCGGGATGTAAATTGCCAACAGCCACTCTGGAGAAGTGTACGGTGTGTCCTGAAACATCTAAAAAACACAGCTTAGAGAGCATAGGGCACTTCCACGCATGGGGGTATAAAGTGGGAAAATTAAAAATCAGCAAGACACAAGCACCCCTAAGTTTAGGGATGCTCTGTGGACAAGGACCTCCACTTCATTCCACCTTAAATATCCCAGTAAAGCGAAAAATGGCTAAAAAATTTGAGGTCCATATGTACAATGGAATATCACTCAGCCATGAAATCAATGTCATAAGGCTAGTAGCAGCATGATGAGTGGATTTAGGTACGACGATTGTAAGTGAAATAAGTCACACAGAAAAGGACACTTCTCATAAGGTGTCACTTATAGAGGGAATGTAAAATCCGTTACACTTGAACTGAATTACAAAACAGAACAGAGTCACACATGCAGAAAACACACTATGGCTGCTTAACGGGAAAGGTGAGGTGGGGTGATCCATAAAACAAGAGTTTCAAATTAGCTCAGATACCGTTCCATAAACCCAATATGTAACAGACAAGACCTACTCCTTGCTCAGAGAACTGGACTCAACACGCCCGATTCACCGCACAAGAATATATCTGACTAGTAATAATCTTAAAACCTATGTATTGATATATCTCTGTTAGTGTGTCAAGTGGGTGTAAAGCGGCATAAACACAGCCGTGATAAGCAGCTAAACCCCATTATAAAAATAAATTACTTTTAAAAACCCATGAAACAAAGACAGGGAAAGAGAGAGAAATTCTTACACAATTCGTTCAGGGGCTGTGATGCAACCTGGATTGACCATATCTAGACCCACAGCTGGATGAGACATAAGGGTGGACACTCTTGGGGCTGAGAGGTTTGGTGAGGTTGGGTGAGCAAACGCAGACCCTTTAAAGTAATACTGCGTGCTACCCATCGCATGGGTCCCAAATCTCCAGGTTCAAGGGCATCTTCCTACATCGAAAACATGCATGAGAAACCCAGAAGATGGTACACCGTGTGATGGGGAAAGGTTTCTAAAACGCACCTCATTTCTCATCTCCTTGTGCTCGGGTTCGCCATTCCAGCCACTTTACTACCAATCTCCCTACTTGGAGCATCAGCACCTTTAACCTCCTGTTCCGTACAGGTTGCAATTTGTCCTGAGGATGAACGGGAAGACGGGGAACCAATGAGAGACTAGATCTTGGTGTTGGGACAGGCACAGGTCACTCTATTTTCCCATCAGGAAGAAGAATTAACCACAGGCTCAGCCTTCCCCCCGGAACCAGAACAGGGCCTGAAGCCATCCTGCGCTTTTGCGGCCAGCACCCAAAAAAGCGACTTGTAAATTGGAGCTTCAGTGCACTGCAATTCACAAACTTGCGGAGTTATAAATGATAACTCTCGTCCACAAATATATTGAGGGAAGGCAAAGGAGAGGATTTGAAATCAAGGCAGAATTGCAGGAAACAGATTTCAGGAGGGAGATTCGAATCGCCTTTAAAGCACATGAAAAGCGGCAAAACGTTGACAATGATGCCCTTGGCCAAAAAGGGCGTATGCGTTTTTTCCTGAATATATTCAGGAAAAAACGCATACGCCCTTTTTGGCCAACCAAGCAACATGGAAAGGCAAATCAGCGCTACAAAGAAGTCTCGCTTCCCATCGGTCAAAAGGGCCATGCTGAAAAAAGTGTCAAAAAAAGAAATGCAGGACAGGCCATGGAGAAATGGGAGCCTTGATACACTGATGGGCGGGATGTAAATTGCCAACAGCCACTCTGGAGAAGTGTACGGTGTGTCCTGAAACATCTAAAAAACACAGCTTAGAGAGCATAGGGCACTTCCACACATGGGGGTATAAAGTGGGAAAATTAAAAATCAGCAAGACACAAGCACCCCTAAGTTTAGGGATGCTCTGTTGACAAGGACCTCCACTTCATTCCACCTTAAATATCCCAGTAAAGCGAAAATTGGCTAAAAAATTTGAGGTCCATATGTACAATGGAATATCACTCAGCCATGAAATCAATGTCATAAGGCTAGTAGCAGCATGATGAGTGGATTTAGGTACGACGATTCTAAGTGAAATAAGTCACACAGAAAAGGACACTTCTCATAAGGTGTCACTTATAGAGGGAATGTAAAATCCGTTACACTTGAACTGAATTACAAAACAGAACAGAGTCACACATGCAGAAAACACACTATGGCTGCTTAACGGGAAAGGTGAGGTGGGGTGATCCATAAAACAAGAGTTTCAAATTAGCTCAGATACCGTTCCATAAACCCAATATGTAACAGACAAGACCTACTCCTTGCTCAGAGAACTGGACTCAACACGCCCGATTCACCGCACAAGAATATATCTGACTAGTAATAATCTTAAAACCTATGTATTGATATATCTCTGTTAGTGTGTCAAGTGGGTGTAAAGCGGCATAAACACAGCCGTGATAAGCAGCTAAACCCCATTATAAAAATAAATTACTTTTAAAAACCCATGAAACAAAGACAGGGAAAGAGAGAGAAATTCTTACACAATTCGTTCAGGGGCTGTGATGCAACCTGGATTGACCATATCTAGACCCACAGCTGGATGAGACATAAGGGTGGACACTCTTGGGGCTGAGAGGTTTGGTGAGGTTGGGTGAGCAAACGCAGACCCTTTAAAGTAATACTGCGTGCTACCCATCGCATGGGTCCCAAATCTCCAGGTTCAAGGGCATCTTCCTACATCGAAAACATGCATGAGAAACCCAGAAGATGGTACACCGTGTGATGGGGAAAGGTTTCTAAAACGCACCTCATTTCTCATCTCCTTGTGCTCGGGTTCGCCATTCCAGCCACTTTACTAGCAATCTCCCTACTTGGAGCCTCAGCACCTTTAACCTCCTGTTCCGTACAGGTTGCAATTTGTCCTGAGAATGAACGGGAAGACGGGGAACCAATGAGAGACTAGCTCTTGGTTTTGGGACAGGCAGAGGTCACTCTATTTTCCCATCAGGAAGAAGAATTAACCACAGGCTCAGCCTGCCCCCCGGAAGCAGAACAGGGCCTGAAGCCATCCTGCGCTTTTGCGGCCAGCTCCCAAAAAAGTGACTTGTAAAATGGAGCTTCAGGGCACTGCAATTCACAAACCTGCAGAGTTATAAATGATAACTGTCGTCCAGAAATATATTGAGGGAAGGCAAAGAAGAGGATTTGAAATCAAGGCAGAATTGCAGGAAACAGATTTCAGGAGGTAGATTCGAATCGCCTTTAAAGCACATGAAAAGCGGCAAAACGTTGACAATGATGCCCTTGGCCAAATAGGGCGTATGCGGTTTTCCTGAATATATTCAGGAATAAACGCATACGCCCTTTTTGGCCAACCATGCAACCTGGAAAGGCAAATCAGCGCTACAAAGAAGTCTCGCTTCCCATCGGTCAAAACGGCTATGCTGAAAAAAGTGTCAAAACCAGAAATGCAGGACAGGCCATTGAGAAATGGGAGCCTTGCTACACTGATGGGCGGGATGTAAATTGCCAACAGCCACTCTGGAGAAGGGTACGGTGTGTCCTGAAACATCTAAAAAACACAGCTTAGAGAGCATAGGGCACTTCCACGCATGGGGGGATAAAGTGGGAAAATTGAAAATCAGCAAGACACAAGCACCCCAAAGTTTAGGGCTGCTCTGTTGACAAGGACCTCCACTTCATTCCACCTTAAATATCCCAGGAAAGCGAAAAATGGATAAAAAAGTTGTGGTCCTTATGTACAATGGAATATCACTCAGCCATGAAATCAATGTCATAAGGCTAGTAGCAGCATGATGAGTGGATTTAGGTACGACGATTCTAAGTGAAATAAGTCACACAGAAAAGGACACTTCTCATAAGGTGTCACTTATAGAGGGAATGTAAAAACCGTTACACTTGAACTGAATTACAAAACAGAACAGAGTCACACATGCAGAAAACACACTATGGCTGCTTAACGGGAAAGGTGAGGTGGGGTGATACATAAAACAAGAGTTTCAAATTAGCTCAGATACCGTTCCATAAACCCAATATGTAATAGACAAGACCTACTCCTTGCTCAGAGAACTGGACTCAACACGCCCGATTCACCGCACAAGATTATATCTGACTAGTAATAATCTTAAAACCTATGTAGTGATATCTCTCTGTTAGTGTGTCAAGTGGGTGTAAAGCGGCATAAACACAGCCGTGAAAAGCAGCTAAACCCCATTATAAAAATAAATTACTTTTAAAAACCCATGAAACAAAGACAGGGAAAGAGAGAGAAATTCTTACACAATTCGTTCAGGGGCTGTGATGCAACCTGGATTGACCATATCTAGACCCACAGCTGGATGAGACATAAGGGTGGACACTCTTGGGGCTGAGAGGTTTGGTGAGGTTGGGTGAGCAAACGCAGACCCTTTAAAGTAATACTGCGTGCTACCCATCGCATGGGTCCCAAATCTCCAGGTTCAAGGGCATCTTCCTACATCAAAAACATGCATGAGAAACCCAGAAGATGGTACACCGTGTGATGGGGAATGGTTTCTAAAACGCACCTCATTTCTCATCTCCTTGTGCTCGGGTTCGCCATTCCAGCCACTTTACTAGCAATCTCCCTACTTGGAGCATCAGCACCTTTAACCTCCTGTTCCGTACAGGTTGCAGTTTGTCCTGAGAATGAACGGGAAGACGGGGAACCAATGAGAGACTAGCTCTTGGTGTTGGGACAGGCACAGGTCACTCTATTTTCCCATCAGGAAGAAGAATTAACCACAGGCTCAGCCTGCCCCCCAGAACCAGAACAGGGCCTGAAGCCATCCTGCGCTTTTGCGGCCAGCTCCCAAAAAAGCGACTTGTAAAATGGAGCTTCAGGGCACTGCAATTCACAAACCTGCAGAGTTATAAATGATAACTCTCGTCCACAAATATATTGAGGGAAGGCAAAGAAGAGGATTTGAAATCAAGGCAGAATTGCAGGAAACAGATTTCAGGAGGTAGATTCGAATCGCCTTTAAAGCACATGAAAAGCGGCAAAACGTTGACAATGATGCCCTTGGCCAAAAAGGGCGTATGCGTTTTTTCCGGAATATATTCAGGAAAAAACGCATACGCCCTTTTTGGCCAACCAAGCAACCTGGAAAGGCAAATCAGCGCTACAAAGAAGTCTCGCTTCCCATCGGTCAAAAGGGCCATGCTGAAAAAAGTGTCAAAACCAGAAATGCAGGACAGGCCATGGAGAAATGGGAGCCTTGCTACACTGATGGGCGGGATGTAAATTGCCAACAGCCACTCTGGAGAAGTGTACGGTGTGTCCTGAAACATCTAAAAAACACAGCTTAGAGAGCATAGGGCACTTCCACGCATGGGGGGATAAAGTGGGAAAATGGAAAATCAGCAAGACACAAGCACCCCAAAGTTTAGGGCTGCTCTGTTGACAAGGACCTCCACTTCATTCCACCTTAAATATCCCAGGAAAGCGAAAAATGGATAAAAAAGTTGTGGTCCTTATGTACAATGGAATATCACTCAGCCATGAAATCAATGTCATAAGGCTAGTAGCAGCATGATGAGTGGATTTAGGTAAGACGATTCTAAGTGAAATAAGTCACACAGAAAAGGACACTTCTAATAAGGTGTCACTTATAGAGGGAATGTAAAAACCGTTACACTTGAACTGAATTACAAAACAGAACAGAGTCACACATGCAGAAAACACACTATGGCTGCTTAACGGGAAAGGTGAGGTGGGGTGATACATAAAACAAGAGCTTCAAATTAGCTCAGATACCGTTCCATAAACCCAATATGTAATAGACAAGACCTACTCCTTGCTCAGAGAACTGGACTCAACACGCCCGATTCACCGCACCAGAATATATCTGACTAGTAATAATCTTAAAACCTATGTATTGATATCTATCTGTTAGTGTGTCAAGTGGGTGTAAAGCGGCATAAACACAGCCGTGAAAAGCAGCTAAACCCCATTATAAAAATAAATTACTTTTAAAAACCCATGAAACAAAGACAGGGAAAGAGAGAGAAATTCTTACACAATTCGTTCAGGGGCTGTGATGCAACCTGGATTGACCATATCTAGACCCACAGCTGGATGAGACATAAGGGTGCACACTCTTGGGGCTGAGAGGTTTGGTGAGGTTGGGTGAGCAAACGCAGACCCTTTAAAGTAATACTGCGTGCTACCCATCGCATGGGTCCCAAATCTCCAGGTTCAAGGGCATCTTCCTACATCGAAAACATGCATGAGAAACCCAGAAGATGGTACACCGTGTGATGGGGAAAGGTTTCTAAAACGCACCTCATTTCTCATCTCCTTGTGCTCGGGTTCGCCATTCCAGCCACTTTACTAGCAATCTCCCTACTTGGAGCATCAGCACCTTTAACCTCCTGTTCCGTACAGGTTGCAATTTGTCCTGAGGATGAACGGGAAGACGGGGAACCAATGAGAGACTAGCTCTTGGTGTTGGGACAGGCACAGGTCACTCTATTTTCCCATCAGGAAGAAGAATTAACCACAGGCTCAGCCTGCCCCCCGGAACCAGAACAGGGCCTGAAGCCATCCTGCGCTTTTGCGGCCAGCTCCCCAAAAAGCGACTTGTAAAATGGAGCTTCAGGGCACTGCAATTCACAAACCTGCAGAGTTATAAATGATAACTCTCGTCCACAAATATATTGAGGGAAGGCAAAGAAGAGGATTTGAAATCAAGGCAGAATTGCAGGAAACAGATTTCAGGAGGTAGATTCGAATCGCCTTTAAAGCACATGAAAAGCGGCAAAACGTTGACAATGATGCCCTTGGCCAAAAAGGGCGTATGCGTTTTTTCCTGAATATATTCAGGAAAAAACGCATACGCCCTTTTTGGCCAACCAAGCAACCTGGAAAGGCAAATCAGCGCTACAAAGTAGTCTCGCTTCCCATCGGTCAAAAGGGCCATGCTGAAAAAAGTGTCAAAAAAAGAAATGCAGGACAGGCCATGGAGAAATGGGACCCTGGCTACACTGATGGGCGGGATGTAAATTGCCAACAGCCACTCTGGAGAAGTGTACGGTGTGTCCTGAAACATCTAAAAAACACAGCTTAGAGAGCATAGGGCACTTCCACGCATGGGAGTATAAAGTGGGAAAATTGAAAATCAGCAAGACACAAGCACCCCTAAGTTTAGGGATGCTCTGTTGACAAGGACCTCCACTTCATTCCACCTTAAATATCCCAGGAAAGCGAAAAATGGATAAAAAATTTGAGGTCCATATGTACAATGGAATATCACTCAGCCATGAAATCAATGTCATAAGGCTAGTAGCAGCATGATGAGTGGATTTAGGTACGACGATTCTAAGTGAAATAAGTCACACAGAAAAGGACACTTCTCATAAGGTATCACTTATAGAGGGAATGTAAAATCCGTTACACTTGAACTGAGTTACAAAACAGAACAGAGTCACACATGCAGAAAACACACTATGGCTGCTTAACGGGAAAGGTGAGGTGGGGTGATCCATAAAACAAGAGTTTCAAATTAGCTCAGATACCGTTCCATAAACCCAATATGTAACAGACAAGACCTACTCCTTGCTCAGAGAAATGGACTCAACACGCCCGATTCACCGCACAAGAATATATCTGACTAGTAATAATCTTAAAACCTATGTATTGATATCTCTCTGTTAGTGTGTCAAGTGGGTGTAAAGCGGCATAAACACAGCCGTGAAAAGCAGCTAAACCCCATTATAAAAATAAATTACTTTTCAAAACCCATGAAACAAAGACAGGGAAAGAGAGAAATTCTTACACAATTCGTTCAGGGGCTGTGATGCAACCTGGATTGACCATATCTAGACCCACAGCTGGATGAGACATAAGGGTGGACACTCTTGGGGCTGAGAGGTTTGGTGAGGTTGGGTGAGCAAACGCAGACCCTTTAAAGTAATACTGCGTGCTACCCATCGCATGGGTCCCAAATCTCCAGGTTCAAGGGCATCTTCCTACATCGAAAACATGCATGAGAAACCCAGAAGATGGAACACCGTGTGATGGGGAAAGGTTTCTAAAACGCACCTCATTTCTCATCTCCTTGTGCTCGGGTTCGCCATTCCAGCCACTTTACTAGCAATCTCCCTACTTGGAGCATCAGCACCTTTAACCTCATGTTCCGTACAGGTTGCAATTTGTCCTGAGGATGAACGGGAAGATGGGGAACCAATGAGAGACTAGCTCTTGGTGTTGGGACAGGCACAGGTCACTCTATTTTCCCATCAGGAAGAAGAATTAACCACAGGCTCAGCCTTCTCCCCGGAACCAGAACAGGGCCTGAAGCCATCCTGCGCTTTTGCGGCCAGCACCCAAAAAAGCCACTTGTAAATTGGAGCTTCAGTGCACTGCAATTCACAAACTTGCGGAGTTATAAATGATAACTCTCGTCCACAAATATATTGAGGGAAGGCAAAGGAGAGGATTTGAAATCAAGGCAGAATTGCAGGAAACAGATTTCAGGAGGGAGATTCGAATCGCCTTTAAAGCACATGAAAAGCGGCAAAACGTTGACAATGATGCCCTTGGCCAAAAAGGGCGTATGCGTTTTTTCCTGAATATATTCAGGAAAAAACGCATACGCCCTTTTTGGCCAACCAAGCAACATGGAAAGGCAAATCAGCGCTACAAAGAAGTCTCGCTTCCCATCGGTCAAAAGGGCCATGCTGAAAAAAGTGTCAAAAAAAGAAATGCAGGACAGGCCATGGAGAAATGGGAGCCTTGATACACTGATGGGCGGGATGTAAATTGCCAACAGCCACTCTGGAGAAGTGTACGGTGTGTCCTGAAACATCTAAAAAACACAGCTTAGAGAGCATAGGGCACTTCCACGCATGGGGGTATAAAGTGGGAAAATTAAAAATCAGCAAGACACAAGCACCCCTAAGTTTAGGGATGCTCTGTGGACAAGGACCTCCTCTTCATTCCACCTTAAATATCCCAGTAAAGCGAAAAATGGCTAAAAAATTTGAGGTCCATATGTACAATGGAATATCACTCAGCCATGAAATCAATGTCATAAGGCTAGTAGCAGCATGATGAGTGGATTTAGGTACGACGATTCTAAGTGAAATAAGTCACACAGAAAAGGACACTTCTCATAAGGTGTCACTTATAGAGGGAATGTAAAATCCGTTACACTTGAACTGAATTACAAAACAGAACAGAGTCACACATGCAGAAAACACACTATGGCTGCTTAACGGGAAAGGTGAGGTGGGGTGATCCATAAAACAAGAGTTTCAAATTAGCTCAGATACCGTTCCACAAACCCAATATGTAACAGACAAGACCTACTCCTTGCTCAGAGAACTGGACTCAACACGCCCGATTCACCGCACAAGAATATATCTGACTAGTAATAATCTTAAAACCTATGTATTGATATCTCTCTGTTAGTGTGTCAAGTGGGTGTAAAGCGGCATAAACACAGCCGTGAAAAGCAGCTAAACCCCATTATAAAAATAAATTACTTTTCAAAACCAATGAAACAAAGACAGGGAAAGAGAGAGAAATTCTTACACAATTCGTTCAGGGGCTGTGATGCAACCTGGATTGACCATATCTAGACCCACAGCTGGATGAGACATAAGGGTGGACACTCTTGGGGCTGAGAGGTTTGGTGAGGTTGGGTGAGCAAACGCAGACCCTTTAAAGTAATACTGCGTGCTACCCATCGCATGGGTCCCAAATCTCCAGGTTCAAGGGCATCTTCCTACATCGAAAACATGCATGAGAAACCCAGAAGATGGTACACCGTGTGATGGGGAAAGGTTTCTAAAACGCACCTCATTTCTCATCTCCTTGTGCTCGGGTTCGCCATTCCAGCCACTTTACTAGCAATCTCCCTACTTGGAGCATCAGCACCTTTAACCTCCTGTTCCGTACAGGTTGCAATTTGTCCTGAGGATGAACGGGAAGACGGGGAACCAATGAGAGACTAGCTCTTGGTGTTGGGACAGGCAGAGGTCACTCTATTTTCCCATCAGGAAGAAGAATTAACCACAGGCTCAGCCTGCCCCCGGAACCAGAACAGGGCCTGAAGCCATCCTGCGCTTTTGCGGCCAGCTCCCAAAAAAGCGACTTGTAAAATGGAGCTTCAGGGCACTGCAATTCACAAACCTGCAGAGTTATAAATGATAACTCTCGTCCACAAATATATTGAGGGAAGGCAAAGAAGAGGATTTGAAATCAAGGCAGAATTGCAGGAAACAGATTTCAGGAGGTAGATTCGAATCGCCTTTAAAGCACATGAAAAGCGGCAAAACGTTGACAATGATGCCCTTGGCCAAAAAGGGCGTATGCGTTTTTTCCTGAATATATTCAGGAAAAAACGCATACGCCCTTTTTGGCCAACCAAGCAACCTGGAAAGGCAAATCAGCGCTACAAAGAAGTCTCGCTTCCCATCGGTCAAAAGGGCCATGCTGAAAAAAGTGTCAAAACCAGAAATGCAGGACAGGCCATGGAGAAATGGGAGCCTTGCTACACTGATGGGCGGGATGTAAATTGCCAACAGCCACTCTGGAGAAGTGTACGGTGTGTCCTGAAACATCTAAAAAACACAGCTTAGAGAGCATAGGGCACTTCCACGCATGGGGGGATAAAGTGGGAAAATTGAAAATCAGCAAGACACAAGCACCCCAAAGTTTAGGGCTGCTCTGTTGACAAGGACCTCCACTTCATTCCACCTTAAATATCCCAGGAAAGCGAAAAATGGATAAAAAAGTTGTGGTCCTTATGTACAATGGAATATCACTTAGCCATGAAATCAATGTCATAAGGCTAGTAGCAGCATGATGAGTGGATTTAGGTAAGACGATTCTAAGTGAAATAAGTCACACAGAAAAGGACACTTCTCATAAGGTGTCACTTATAGAGGGAATGTAAAATCCGTTACACTTGAACTGAATTACAAAACAGAACAGAGTCACACATGCAGAAAACACACTATGGCTGCTTAACGGGAAAGGTGAGGTGGGGTGATCCATAAAACAAGAGTTTCAAATTAGCTCAGATACCGTTCCATAAACCCAATATGTAACAGACAAGACCTACTCCTTGCTCAGAGAACTGGACTCAACACGCCCGATTCACCGCACAAGAATATATCTGACTAGTAATAATCTTAAAACCTATGTATTGATATCTCTCTGTTAGTGTGTCAAGTGGGTGTAAAGCGGCATAAACACAGCCGTGAAAAGCAGCTAAACCCCATTATAAAAATAAATTACTTTTCAAAACCAATGAAACAAAGACAGGGAAAGAGAGAGAAATTCTTACACAATTCGTTCAGGGGCTGTGATGCAACCTGGATTGACCATATCTAGACCCACAGCTGGATGAGACATAAGGGTGGACACTCTTGGGGCTGAGAGGTTTGGTGAGGTTGGGTGAGCAAACGCAGACCCTTTAAAGTAATACTGCGTGCTACCCATCGCATGGGTCCCAAATCTCCAGGTTCAAGGGCATCTTCCTACATCGAAAACATGCATGAGAAACCCAGAAGATGGTACACCGTGTGATGGGGAAAGGTTTCTAAAACGCACCTCATTTCTCATCTCCTTGTGCTCGGGTTCGCCATTCCAGCCACTTTACTAGCAATCTCCCTACTTGGAGCATCAGCACCTTTAACCTCCTGTTCCGTACAGGTTGCAATTTGTCCTGAGGATGAACGGGAAGACGGGGAACCAATGAGAGACTAGCTCTTGGTGTTGGGACAGGCACAGGTCACTCTATTTTCCCATCAGGAAGAAGAATTAACCACAGGCTCAGCCTGCCCCCCGGAACCAGAACAGGGCCTGAAGCCATCCTGCGCTTTTGCGGCCAGCTCCCAAAAAAGCGACTTGTAAAATGGAGCTTCAGGGCACTGCAATTCACAAACCTGCAGAGTTATAAATGATAACTCTCGTCCACAAATATATTGAGGGAAGGCAAAGAAGAGGATTTGAAATCAAGGCAGAATTGCAGGAAACAGATTTCAGGAGGTAGATTCGAATCGCCTTTAAAGCACATGAAAAGCGGCAAAACGTTGACAATGATGCCCTTGGCCAAAAAGGGCGTATGCGTTTTTTCCTGAATATATTCAGGAAAAAACGCATACGCCCTTTTTGGCCAACCAAGCAACCTGGAAAGGCAAATCAGCGCTACAAAGAAGTCTCGCTTCCCATCGGTCAAAAGGGCCATGCTGAAAAAAGTGTCAAAACCAGAAATGCAGGACAGGCCATGGAGAAATGGGAGCCTTGCTACACTGATGGGCGGGATGTAAATTGCCAACAGCCACTCTGGAGAAGTGTACGGTGTGTCCTGAAACATCTAAAAAACACAGCTTAGAGAGCATAGGGCACTTCCACGCATGGGGGGATAAAGTGGGAAAATTGAAAATCAGCAAGACACAAGCACCCCAAAGTTTAGGGCTGCTCTGTTGACAAGGACCTCCACTTCATTCCACCTTAAATATCCCAGGAAAGCGAAAAATGGATAAAAAAGTTGTGGTCCTTATGTACAATGGAATATCACTCAGCCATGAAATCAATGTCATAAGGCTAGTAGCAGCATGATGAGTGGATTTAGGTACGACGATTCTAAGTGAAATAAGTCACACAGAAAAGGACACTTCTCATAAGGTGTCACTTATAGAGGGAATGTAAAAACCGTTACACTTGAACTGAATTACAAAACAGAACAGAGTCACACATGCAGAAAACACACTATGGCTGCTTAACGGGAAAGGTGAGGTGCGGTGATACATAAAACAAGAGCTTCAAATTAGCTCAGATACCGTTCCATAAACCCAATATGTAATAGACAAGACCTACTCCTTGCTCAGAGAACTGGACTCAACACGCCCGATTCACCGCACCAGAATATATCTGACTAGTAATAATCTTAAAACCTATGTATTGATATCTATCTGTCAGTGTGTCAAGTGGGTGTAAAGCGGCATAAACACAGCCGTGAAAAGCAGCTAAACCCCATTATAAAAATAAATTACTTTTAAAAACCCATGAAACAAAGACAGGGAAAGAGAGAGAAATTCTTACACAATTCGTTCAGGGGCTGTGATGCAACCTGGATTGACCATATCTAGACCCACAGCTGGATGAGACATAAGGGTGGACACTCTTGGGGCTGAGAGGTTTGGTGAGGTTGGGTGAGCAAACGCAGACCCTTTAAAGTAATACTGCGTGCTACCCATCGCATGGGTCCCAAATCTCCAGGTTCAAGGGCATCTTCCTACATCGAAAACATGCATGAGAAACCCAGAAGATGGTACACCGTGTGATGGGGAAAGGTTTCTAAAACGCACCTCATTTCTCATCTCCTTGTGCTCGGGTTCGCCATTCCAGCCACTTTACTAGCAATCTCCCTACTTGGAGCATCAGCACCTTTAACCTCCTGTTCCGTACAGGTTGCAATTTGTCCTGAGGATGAACGGGAAAACGGGGAACCAATGAGAGACTAGCTCTTGGTGTTGGGACAGGCACAGGTCACTCTATTTTCCCATCAGGAAGAAGAATTAACCACAGGCTCAGCCTGCCCCCCGGAACCAGAACAGGGCCTGAAGCCATCCTGCGCTTTTGCGGCCAGCTCCCAAAAAAGCGACTTGTAAAATGGAGCTTCAGGGCACTGCAATTCACAAACCTGCAGAGTTATAAATGATAACTCTCGTCCACAAATATATTGAGGGAAGGCAAAGAAGAGGATTTGAAATCAAGGCAGAATTGCAGGAAACAGATTTCAGGAGGTAGATTCGAATCGCCTTTAAACCACATGAAAAGCGGCAAAACGTTGACAATGATGCCCTTGGCCAAAAAGGGCGTATGCGTTTTTTCCTGAATATATTCAGGAAAAAACGCATACGCCCTTTTTGGCCAACCAAGCAACCTGGAAAGGCAAATCAGCGCTACAAAGAAGTCTCGCTTCCCATCGGTCAAAAGGGCCATGCTGAAAAAAGTGTCAAAACCAGAAATGCAGGACAGGCCATGGAGAAATGGGAGCCTTGCTACACTGATGGGCGGGATGTAAATTGCCAACAGCCACTCTGGAGAAGTGTACGGTGTGTCCTGAAACCTCTAAAAAACACAGCTTAGAGAGCATAGGGCACTTCCACGCATGGGGGGATAAAGTGGGAAAATTGAAAATCAGCAAGACACAAGCACCCCAAAGTTTAGGGCTGCTCTGTTGACAAGGACCTCCACTTCATTCCACCTTAAATATCCCAGGAAAGCGAAAAATGGATAAAAAAGTTGTGGTCCTTATGTACAATGGAATATCACTCAGCCATGAAATCAATGTCATAAGGCTAGTAGCAGCATGATGAGTGGATTTAGGTACGACGATTCTAAGTGAAATAAGTCACACAGAAAAGGACACTTCTCATAAGGTGTCACTTATAGAGGGAATGTAAAAACCGTTACACTTGAACTGAATTACAAAACAGAACAGAGTCACACATGCAGAAAACACACTATGGCTGCTTAACGGGAAAGGTGAGGTGGGGTGATACATAAAACAAGAGCTTCAAATTAGCTCAGATACCGTTCCATAAACCCAATATGTAATAGACAAGACCTACTCCTTGCTCAGAGAACTGGACTCAACACGCCCGATTCACCGCACCAGAATATATCTGACTAGTAATAATCTTAAAACCTATGTATTGATATCTATCTGTCAGTGTGTCAAGTGGGTGTAAAGCGGCATAAACACAGCCGTGAAAAGCAGCTAAACCCCATTATAAAAATAAATTACTTTTAAAAACCCATGAAACAAAGACAGGGAAAGAGAGAGAAATTCTTACACAATTCGTTCAGGGGCTGTGATGCAACCTGGATTGACCATATCTAGACCCACAGCTGGATGAGACATAAGGGTGGACACTCTTGGGGCTGAGAGGTTTGGTGAGGTTGGGTGAGCAAACGCAGACCCTTTAAAGTAATACTGCGTGCTACCCATCGCATGGGTCCCAAATCTCCAGGTTCAAGGGCATCTTCCTACATCGAAAACATGCATGAGAAACCCAGAAGATGGTACACCGTGTGATGGGGAAAGGTTTCTAAAACGCACCTCATTTCTCATCTCCTTGTGCTCGGGTTCGCCATTCCAGCCACTTTACTAGCAATCTCCCTACTTGGAGCATCAGCACCTTTAACCTCCTGTTCCGTACAGGTTGCAATTTGTCCTGAGGATGAACGGGAAAACGGGGAACCAATGAGAGACTAGCTCTTGGTGTTGGGACAGGCACAGGTCACTCTATCTTCCCATCAGGAAGAAGAATTAACCACAGGCTCAGCCTGCCCCCCGGAACCAGAACAGGGCCTGAAGCCATCCTGCGCTTTTGCGGCCAGCTCCCAAAAAAGCGACTTGTAAAATGGAGCTTCAGGGCACTGCAATTCACAAACCTGCAGAGTTATAAATGATAACTCTCGTCCACAAATATATTGAGGGAAGGCAAAGAAGAGGATTTGAAATCAAGGCAGAATTGCAGGAAACAGATTTCAGGAGGTAGATTCGAATCGCCTTTAAACCACATGAAAAGCGGCAAAACGTTGACAATGATGCCCTTGGCCAAAAAGGGCGTATGCGTTTTTTCCTGAATATATTCAGGAAAAAACGCATACGCCCTTTTTGGCCAACCAAGCAACCTGGAAAGGCAAATCAGCGCTACAAAGAAGTCTCGCTTCCCATCGGTCAAAAGGGCCATGCTGAAAAAAGTGTCAAAACCAGAAATGCAGGACAGGCCATGGAGAAATGGGAGCCTTGCTACACTGATGGGCGGGATGTAAATTGCCAACAGCCACTCTGGAGAAGTGTACGGTGTGTCCTGAAACATCTAAAAAACACAGCTTAGAGAGCATAGGGCACTTCCACGCATGGGGGGATAAAGTGGGAAAATTGAAAATCAGCAAGACACAAGCACCCCAAAGTTTAGGGCTGCTCTGTTGACAAGGACCTCCACTTCATTCCACCTTAAATATCCCAGGAAAGCGAAAAATGGATAAAAAATTTGAGGTCCTTATGTACAATGGAATATCACTCAGCCATGAAATCAATGTCATAAGGCTAGTAGCAGCATGATGAGTGGATTTAGGTACGACGATTCTAAGTGAAATAAGTCACACAGAAAAGGACACTTCTCATAAGGTGTCACTTATAGAGGGAATGTAAAAACCGTTACACTTGAACTGAATTACAAAACAGAACAGAGTCACACATGCAGAAAACACACTATGGCTGCTTAACGGGAAAGGTGAGGTGGGGTGATACATAAAACAAGAGCTTCAAATTAGCTCAGATACCGTTCCATAAACCCAATATGTAATAGACAAGACCTACTCCTTGCTCAGAGAACTGGACTCAACACGCCCGATTCACCGCACCAGAATATATCTGACTAGTAATAATCTTAAAACCTATGTATTGATATCTATCTGTCAGTGTGTCAAGTGGGTGTAAAGCGGCATAAACACAGCCGTGAAAAGCAGCTAAACCCCATTATAAAAATAAATTACTTTTAAAAACCCATGAAACAAAGACAGGGAAAGAGAGAGAAATTCTTACACAATTCGTTCAGGGGCTGTGATGCAACCTGGATTGACCATATCTAGACCCACAGCTGGATGAGACATAAGGGTGGACACTCTTGGGGCTGAGAGGTTTGGTGAGGTTGGGTGAGCAAACGCAGACCCTTTAAAGTAATACTGCGTGCTACCCATCGCATGGGTCCCAAATCTCCAGGTTCAAGGGCATCTTCCTACATCGAAAACATGCATGAGAAACCCAGAAGATGGTACACCGTGTGATGGGGAAAGGTTTCTAAAACGCACCTCATTTCTCATCTCCTTGTGCTCGGGTTCGCCATTCCAGCCACTTTACTAGCAATCTCCCTACTTGGAGCATCAGCACCTTTAACCTCCTGTTCCGTACAGGTTGCAATTTGTCCTGAGGATGAACGGGAAAACGGGGAACCAATGAGAGACTAGCTCTTGGTGTTGGGACAGGCACAGGTCACTCTATTTTCCCATCAGGAAGAAGAATTAACCACAGGCTCAGCCTGCCCCCCGGAACCAGAACAGGGCCTGAAGCCATCCTGCGCTTTTGCGGCCAGCTCCCAAAAAAGCGACTTGTAAAATGGAGCTTCAGGGCACTGCAATTCACAAACCTGCAGAGTTATAAATGATAACTCTCGTCCACAAATATATTGAGGGAAGGCAAAGAAGAGGATTTGAAATCAAGGCAGAATTGCAGGAAACAGATTTCAGGAGGTAGATTCGAATCGCCTTTAAACCACATGAAAAGCGGCAAAACGTTGACAATGATGCCCTTGGCCAAAAAGGGCGTATGCGTTTTTTCCTGAATATATTCAGGAAAAAACGCATACGCCCTTTTTGGCCAACCAAGCAACCTGGAAAGGCAAATCAGCGCTACAAAGAAGTCTCGCTTCCCATCGGTCAAAAGGGCCATGCTGAAAAAAGTGTCAAAACCAGAAATGCAGGACAGGCCATGGAGAAATGGGAGCCTTGCTACACTGATGGGCGGGATGTAAATTGCCAACAGCCACTCTGGAGAAGTGTACGGTGTGTCCTGAAACATCTAAAAAACACAGCTTAGAGAGCATAGGGCACTTCCACGCATGGGGGGATAAAGTGGGAAAATTGAAAATCAGCAAGACACAAGCACCCCAAAGTTTAGGGCTGCTCTGTTGACAAGGACCTCCACTTCATTCCACCTTAAATATCCCAGGAAACCAAAAAAGGGATAAAAAATTTGAGGTCCTTATGTACAATGGAATATCACTCAGCCATGAAATCAATGTCATAAGGCTAGTAGCAGCATGATGAGTGGATTTAGGTACGACGATTCTAAGTGAAATAAGTCACACAGAAAAGGACACTTCTCATAAGGTGTCACTTATAGAGGGAATGTAAAATCCGTTACACTTGAACTGAATTACAAAACAGAACAGAGTCACACATGCAGAAAACACACTATGGCTGCTTAACGGGAAAGGTGAGGTGGGGTGATCCATAAAACAAGAGTTTCAAATTAGCTCAGATACCGTTCCATAAACCCAATATGTAACAGACAAGACCTACTCCTTGCTCAGAGAAATGGACTCAACACGCCCGATTCACCGCACAAGAATATATCTGACTAGTAATAATCTTAAAACCTATGTATTGATATCTCTCTGTTAGTGTGTCAAGTGGGTGTAAAGCGGCATAAACACAGCCGTGAAAAGCAGCTAAACCCCATTATAAAAATAAATTACTTTTCAAAACCCATGAAACAAAGACAGGGAAAGAGAGAAATTCTTACACAATTCGTTCAGGGGCTGTGATGCAACCTGGATTGACCATATCTAGACCCACAGCTGGATGAGACATAAGGGTGGACACTCTTGGGGCTGAGAGGTTTGGTGAGGTTGGGTGAGCAAACGCAGACCCTTTAAAGTAATACTGCGTGCTACCCATCGCATGGGTCCCAAATCTCCAGGTTCAAGGGCATCTTCCTACATCGAAAACATGCATGAGAAACCCAGAAGATGGAACACCGTGTGATGGGGAAAGGTTTCTAAAACGCACCTCATTTCTCATCTCCTTGTGCTCGGGTTCGCCATTCCAGCCACTTTACTAGCAATCTCCCTACTTGGAGCATCAGCACCTTTAACCTCCTGTTCCGTACAGGTTGCAATTTGTCCTGAGGATGAACGGGAAGACGGGGAACCAATGAGAGACTAGCTCTTGGTGTTGGGACAGGCACAGCTCACTCTATTTTCCCATCAGGAAGAAGAATTAACCACAGGCTCAGCCTGCCCCCCGGAACCAGAACAGGGCCTGAAGCCATCCTGCGCTTTTGCGGCCAGCTCCCAAAAAAGCGAC
Organism: Balaenoptera physalus; assembly: GCF_965194825.1. NCBI lineage: Eukaryota > Metazoa > Chordata > Mammalia > Artiodactyla > Balaenopteridae > Balaenoptera > Balaenoptera physalus. The sequence continues at coordinate 1,237,422 of NW_028126470.1, forward strand.
TTGTAAAATGGAGCTTCAGGGCACTGCAATTCACAAACCTGCAGAGTTATAAATGATAACTCTCGTCCACAAATATATTGAGGGAAGGCAAAGAAGAGGATTTGAAATCAAGGCAGAATTGCAGGAAACAGATTTCAGGAGGTAGATTCGAATCGCCTTTAAAGCACATGAAAAGCGGCAAAACGTTGACAATGATGCCCTTGGCCAAAAAGGGCGTATGCGTTTTTTCCTGAATATATTCAGGAAAAAACGCATACGCCCTTTTTGGCCAACCAAGCAACCTGGAAAGGCAAATCAGCGCTACAAAGAAGTCTCGCTTCCCATCGGTCAAAAGGGCCATGCTGAAAAAAGTGTCAAAACCAGAAATGCAGGACAGGCCATGGAGAAATGGGAGCCTTGCTACACTGATGGGCGGGATGTAAATTGCCAACAGCCACTCTGGAGAAGTGTACGGTGTGTCCTGAAACATCTAAAAAACACAGCTTAGAGAGCATAGGGCACTTCCACGCATGGGGGGATAAAGTGGGAAAATTGAAAATCAGCAAGACACAAGCACCCCAAAGTTTAGGGCTGCTCTGTTGACAAGGACCTCCACTTCATTCCACCTTAAATATCCCAGGAAAGCGAAAAATGGATAAAAAAGTTGTGGTCCTTATGTACAATGGAATATCACTTAGCCATGAAATCAATGTCATAAGGCTAGTAGCAGCATGATGAGTGGATTTAGGTAAGACGATTCTAAGTGAAATAAGTCACACAGAAAAGGACACTTCTCATAAGGTGTCACTTATAGAGGGAATGTAAAATCCGTTACACTTGAACTGAATTACAAAACAGAACAGAGTCACACATGCAGAAAACACACTATGGCTGCTTAACGGGAAAGGTGAGGTGGGGTGATCCATAAAACAAGAGTTTCAAATTAGCTCAGATACCGTTCCATAAACCCAATATGTAACAGACAAGACCTACTCCTTGCTCAGAGAATTGGACTCAACACGCCCGATTCACCGCACAAGAATATATCTGACTAGTAATAATCTTAAAACCTATGTATTGATATCTCTCTGTTAGTGTGTCAAGTGGGTGTAAAGCGGCATAAACACAGCCGTGAAAAGCAGCTAAACCCCATTATAAAAATAAATTACTTTTCAAAACCAATGAAACAAAGACAGGGAAAGAGAGAGAAATTCTTACACAATTCGTTCAGGGGCTGTGATGCAACCTGGATTGACCATATCTAGACCCACAGCTGGATGAGACATAAGGGTGGACACTCTTGGGGCTGAGAGGTTTGGTGAGGTTGGGTGAGCAAACGCAGACCCTTTAAAGTAATACTGCGTGCTACCCATCGCATGGGTCCCAAATCTCCAGGTTCAAGGGCATCTTCCTACATCGAAAACATGCATGAGAAACCCAGAAGATGGTACACCGTGTGATGGGGAAAGGTTTCTAAAACGCACCTCATTTCTCATCTCCTTGTGCTCGGGTTCGCCATTCCAGCCACTTTACTAGCAATCTCCCTACTTGGAGCATCAGCACCTTTAACCTCCTGTTCCGTACAGGTTGCAATTTGTCCTGAGGATGAACGGGAAGACGGGGAACCAATGAGAGACTAGCTCTTGGTGTTGGGACAGGCACAGGTCACTCTATTTTCCCATCAGGAAGAAGAATTAACCACAGGCTCAGCCTGCCCCCCGGAACCAGAACAGGGCCTGAAGCCATCCTGCGCTTTTGCGGCCAGCTCCCAAAAAAGCGACTTGTAAAATGGAGCTTCAGGGCACTGCAATTCACAAACCTGCAGAGTTATAAATGATAACTCTCGTCCACAAATATATTGAGGGAAGGCAAAGAAGAGGATTTGAAATCAAGGCAGAATTGCAGGAAACAGATTTCAGGAGGTAGATTCGAATCGCCTTTAAAGCACATGAAAAGCGGCAAAACGTTGACAATGATGCCCTTGGCCAAAAAGGGCGTATGCGTTTTTTCCTGAATATATTCAGGAAAAAACGCATACGCCCTTTTTGGCCAACCAAGCAACCTGGAAAGGCAAATCAGCGCTACAAAGAAGTCTCGCTTCCCATCGGTCAAAAGGGCCATGCTGAAAAAAGTGTCAAAACCAGAAATGCAGGACAGGCCATGGAGAAATGGGAGCCTTGCTACACTGATGGGCGGGATGTAAATTGCCAACAGCCACTCTGGAGAAGTGTACGGTGTGTCCTGAAACATCTAAAAAACACAGCTTAGAGAGCATAGGGCACTTCCACGCATGGGGGGATAAAGTGGGAAAATTGAAAATCAGCAAGACACAAGCACCCCAAAGTTTAGGGCTGCTCTGTTGACAAGGACCTCCACTTCATTCCACCTTAAATATCCCAGGAAAGCGAAAAATGGATAAAAAAGTTGTGGTCCTTATGTACAATGGAATATCACTCAGCCATGAAATCAATGTCATAAGGCTAGTAGCAGCATGATGAGTGGATTTAGGTACGACGATTCTAAGTGAAATAAGTCACACAGAAAAGGACACTTCTCATAAGGTGTCACTTATAGAGGGAATGTAAAAACCGTTACACTTGAACTGAATTACAAAACAGAACAGAGTCACACATGCAGAAAACACACTATGGCTGCTTAACGGGAAAGGTGAGGTGCGGTGATACATAAAACAAGAGCTTCAAATTAGCTCAGATACCGTTCCATAAACCCAATATGTAATAGACAAGACCTACTCCTTGCTCAGAGAACTGGACTCAACACGCCCGATTCACCGCACCAGAATATATCTGACTAGTAATAATCTTAAAACCTATGTATTGATATCTATCTGTCAGTGTGTCAAGTGGGTGTAAAGCGGCATAAACACAGCCGTGAAAAGCAGCTAAACCCCATTATAAAAATAAATTACTTTTAAAAACCCATGAAACAAAGACAGGGAAAGAGAGAGAAATTCTTACACAATTCGTTCAGGGGCTGTGATGCAACCTGGATTGACCATATCTAGACCCACAGCTGGATGAGACATAAGGGTGGACACTCTTGGGGCTGAGAGGTTTGGTGAGGTTGGGTGAGCAAACGCAGACCCTTTAAAGTAATACTGCGTGCTACCCATCGCATGGGTCCCAAATCTCCAGGTTCAAGGGCATCTTCCTACATCGAAAACATGCATGAGAAACCCAGAAGATGGTACACCGTGTGATGGGGAAAGGTTTCTAAAACGCACCTCATTTCTCATCTCCTTGTGCTCGGGTTCGCCATTCCAGCCACTTTACTAGCAATCTCCCTACTTGGAGCATCAGCACCTTTAACCTCCTGTTCCGTACAGGTTGCAATTTGTCCTGAGGATGAACGGGAAAACGGGGAACCAATGAGAGACTAGCTCTTGGTGTTGGGACAGGCACAGGTCACTCTATTTTCCCATCAGGAAGAAGAATTAACCACAGGCTCAGCCTGCCCCCCGGAACCAGAACAGGGCCTGAAGCCATCCTGCGCTTTTGCGGCCAGCTCCCAAAAAAGCGACTTGTAAAATGGAGCTTCAGGGCACTGCAATTCACAAACCTGCAGAGTTATAAATGATAACTCTCGTCCACAAATATATTGAGGGAAGGCAAAGAAGAGGATTTGAAATCAAGGCAGAATTGCAGGAAACAGATTTCAGGAGGTAGATTCGAATCGCCTTTAAACCACATGAAAAGCGGCAAAACGTTGACAATGATGCCCTTGGCCAAAAAGGGCGTATGCGTTTTTTCCTGAATATATTCAGGAAAAAACGCATACGCCCTTTTTGGCCAACCAAGCAACCTGGAAAGGCAAATCAGCGCTACAAAGAAGTCTCGCTTCCCATCGGTCAAAAGGGCCATGCTGAAAAAAGTGTCAAAACCAGAAATGCAGGACAGGCCATGGAGAAATGGGAGCCTTGCTACACTGATGGGCGGGATGTAAATTGCCAACAGCCACTCTGGAGAAGTGTACGGTGTGTCCTGAAACATCTAAAAAACACAGCTTAGAGAGCATAGGGCACTTCCACGCATGGGGGGATAAAGTGGGAAAATTGAAAATCAGCAAGACACAAGCACCCCAAAGTTTAGGGCTGCTCTGTTGACAAGGACCTCCACTTCATTCCACCTTAAATATCCCAGGAAAGCGAAAAATGGATAAAAAATTTGAGGTCCTTATGTACAATGGAATATCACTCAGCCATGAAATCAATGTCATAAGGCTAGTAGCAGCATGATGAGTGGATTTAGGTACGACGATTCTAAGTGAAATAAGTCACACAGAAAAGGACACTTCTCATAAGGTGTCACTTATAGAGGGAATGTAAAAACCGTTACACTTGAACTGAATTACAAAACAGAACAGAGTCACACATGCAGAAAACACACTATGGCTGCTTAACGGGAAAGGTGAGGTGGGGTGATACATAAAACAAGAGCTTCAAATTAGCTCAGATACCGTTCCATAAACCCAATATGTAATAGACAAGACCTACTCCTTGCTCAGAGAACTGGACTCAACACGCCCGATTCACCGCACCAGAATATATCTGACTAGTAATAATCTTAAAACCTATGTATTGATATCTATCTGTCAGTGTGTCAAGTGGGTGTAAAGCGGCATAAACACAGCCGTGAAAAGCAGCTAAACCCCATTATAAAAATAAATTACTTTTAAAAACCCATGAAACAAAGACAGGGAAAGAGAGAGAAATTCTTACACAATTCGTTCAGGGGCTGTGATGCAACCTGGATTGACCATATCTAGACCCACAGCTGGATGAGACATAAGGGTGGACACTCTTGGGGCTGAGAGGTTTGGTGAGGTTGGGTGAGCAAACGCAGACCCTTTAAAGTAATACTGCGTGCTACCCATCGCATGGGTCCCAAATCTCCAGGTTCAAGGGCATCTTCCTACATCGAAAACATGCATGAGAAACCCAGAAGATGGTACACCGTGTGATGGGGAAAGGTTTCTAAAACGCACCTCATTTCTCATCTCCTTGTGCTCGGGTTCGCCATTCCAGCCACTTTACTAGCAATCTCCCTACTTGGAGCATCAGCACCTTTAACCTCCTGTTCCGTACAGGTTGCAATTTGTCCTGAGGATGAACGGGAAAACGGGGAACCAATGAGAGACTAGCTCTTGGTGTTGGGACAGGCACAGGTCACTCTATTTTCCCATCAGGAAGAAGAATTAACCACAGGCTCAGCCTGCCCCCCGGAACCAGAACAGGGCCTGAAGCCATCCTGCGCTTTTGCGGCCAGCTCCCAAAAAAGCGACTTGTAAAATGGAGCTTCAGGGCACTGCAATTCACAAACCTGCAGAGTTATAAATGATAACTCTCGTCCACAAATATATTGAGGGAAGGCAAAGAAGAGGATTTGAAATCAAGGCAGAATTGCAGGAAACAGATTTCAGGAGGTAGATTCGAATCGCCTTTAAAGCACATGAAAAGCGGCAAAACGTTGACAATGATGCCCTTGGCCAAAAAGGGCGTATGCGTTTTTTCCTGAATATATTCAGGAAAAAACGCATACGCCCTTTTTGGCCAACCAAGCAACCTGGAAAGGCAAATCAGCGCTACAAAGAAGTCTCGCTTCCCATCGGTCAAAAGGGCCATGCTGAAAAAAGTGTCAAAACCAGAAATGCAGGACAGGCCATGGAGAAATGGGAGCCTTGCTACACTGATGGGCGGGATGTAAATTGCCAACAGCCACTCTGGAGAAGTGTACGGTGTGTCCTGAAACATCTAAAAAACACAGCTTAGAGAGCATAGGGCACTTCCACGCATGGGGGGATAAAGTGGGAAAATTGAAAATCAGCAAGACACAAGCACCCCAAAGTTTAGGGCTGCTCTGTTGACAAGGACCTCCACTTCATTCCACCTTAAATATCCCAGGAAAGCGAAAAATGGATAAAAAAGTTGTGGTCCTTATGTACAATGGAATATCACTCAGCCATGAAATCAATGTCATAAGGCTAGTAGCAGCATGATGAGTGGATTTAGGTACGACGATTCTAAGTGAAATAAGTCACACAGAAAAGGACACTTCTCATAAGGTGTCACTTATAGAGGGAATGTAAAAACCGTTACACTTGAACTGAATTACAAAACAGAACAGAGTCACACATGCAGAAAACACACTATGGCTGCTTAACGGGAAAGGTGAGGTGCGGTGATACATAAAACAAGAGCTTCAAATTAGCTCAGATACCGTTCCATAAACCCAATATGTAATAGACAAGACCTACTCCTTGCTCAGAGAACTGGACTCAACACGCCCGATTCACCGCACCAGAATATATCTGACTAGTAATAATCTTAAAACCTATGTATTGATATCTATCTGTCAGTGTGTCAAGTGGGTGTAAAGCGGCATAAACACAGCCGTGAAAAGCAGCTAAACCCCATTATAAAAATAAATTACTTTTAAAAACCCATGAAACAAAGACAGGGAAAGAGAGAGAAATTCTTACACAATTCGTTCAGGGGCTGTGATGCAACCTGGATTGACCATATCTAGACCCACAGCTGGATGAGACATAAGGGTGGACACTCTTGGGGCTGAGAGGTTTGGTGAGGTTGGGTGAGCAAACGCAGACCCTTTAAAGTAATACTGCGTGCTACCCATCGCATGGGTCCCAAATCTCCAGGTTCAAGGGCATCTTCCTACATCGAAAACATGCATGAGAAACCCAGAAGATGGTACACCGTGTGATGGGGAAAGGTTTCTAAAACGCACCTCATTTCTCATCTCCTTGTGCTCGGGTTCGCCATTCCAGCCACTTTACTAGCAATCTCCCTACTTGGAGCATCAGCACCTTTAACCTCCTGTTCCGTACAGGTTGCAATTTGTCCTGAGGATGAACGGGAAAACGGGGAACCAATGAGAGACTAGCTCTTGGTGTTGGGACAGGCACAGGTCACTCTATTTTCCCATCAGGAAGAAGAATTAACCACAGGCTCAGCCTGCCCCCCGGAACCAGAACAGGGCCTGAAGCCATCCTGCGCTTTTGCGGCCAGCTCCCAAAAAAGCGACTTGTAAAATGGAGCTTCAGGGCACTGCAATTCACAAACCTGCAGAGTTATAAATGATAACTCTCGTCCACAAATATATTGAGGGAAGGCAAAGAAGAGGATTTGAAATCAAGGCAGAATTGCAGGAAACAGATTTCAGGAGGTAGATTCGAATCGCCTTTAAACCACATGAAAAGCGGCAAAACGTTGACAATGATGCCCTTGGCCAAAAAGGGCGTATGCGTTTTTTCCTGAATATATTCAGGAAAAAACGCATACGCCCTTTTTGGCCAACCAAGCAACCTGGAAAGGCAAATCAGCGCTACAAAGAAGTCTCGCTTCCCATCGGTCAAAAGGGCCATGCTGAAAAAAGTGTCAAAACCAGAAATGCAGGACAGGCCATGGAGAAATGGGAGCCTTGCTACACTGATGGGCGGGATGTAAATTGCCAACAGCCACTCTGGAGAAGTGTACGGTGTGTCCTGAAACATCTAAAAAACACAGCTTAGAGAGCATAGGGCACTTCCACGCATGGGGGGATAAAGTGGGAAAATTGAAAATCAGCAAGACACAAGCACCCCAAAGTTTAGGGCTGCTCTGTTGACAAGGACCTCCACTTCATTCCACCTTAAATATCCCAGGAAAGCGAAAAATGGATAAAAAATTTGAGGTCCTTATGTACAATGGAATATCACTCAGCCATGAAATCAATGTCATAAGGCTAGTAGCAGCATGATGAGTGGATTTAGGTACGACGATTCTAAGTGAAATAAGTCACACAGAAAAGGACACTTCTCATAAGGTGTCACTTATAGAGGGAATGTAAAAACCGTTACACTTGAACTGAATTACAAAACAGAACAGAGTCACACATGCAGAAAACACACTATGGCTGCTTAACGGGAAAGGTGAGGTGGGGTGATACATAAAACAAGAGCTTCAAATTAGCTCAGATACCGTTCCATAAACCCAATATGTAATAGACAAGACCTACTCCTTGCTCAGAGAACTGGACTCAACACGCCCGATTCACCGCACCAGAATATATCTGACTAGTAATAATCTTAAAACCTATGTATTGATATCTATCTGTCAGTGTGTCAAGTGGGTGTAAAGCGGCATAAACACAGCCGTGAAAAGCAGCTAAACCCCATTATAAAAATAAATTACTTTTAAAAACCCATGAAACAAAGACAGGGAAAGAGAGAGAAATTCTTACACAATTCGTTCAGGGGCTGTGATGCAACCTGGATTGACCATATCTAGACCCACAGCTGGATGAGACATAAGGGTGGACACTCTTGGGGCTGAGAGGTTTGGTGAGGTTGGGTGAGCAAACGCAGACCCTTTAAAGTAATACTGCGTGCTACCCATCGCATGGGTCCCAAATCTCCAGGTTCAAGGGCATCTTCCTACATCGAAAACATGCATGAGAAACCCAGAAGATGGTACACCGTGTGATGGGGAAAGGTTTCTAAAACGCACCTCATTTCTCATCTCCTTGTGCTCGGGTTCGCCATTCCAGCCACTTTACTAGCAATCTCCCTACTTGGAGCATCAGCACCTTTAACCTCCTGTTCCGTACAGGTTGCAATTTGTCCTGAGGATGAACGGGAAAACGGGGAACCAATGAGAGACTAGCTCTTGGTGTTGGGACAGGCACAGGTCACTCTATTTTCCCATCAGGAAGAAGAATTAACCACAGGCTCAGCCTGCCCCCCGGAACCAGAACAGGGCCTGAAGCCATCCTGCGCTTTTGCGGCCAGCTCCCAAAAAAGCGACTTGTAAAATGGAGCTTCAGGGCACTGCAATTCACAAACCTGCAGAGTTATAAATGATAACTCTCGTCCACAAATATATTGAGGGAAGGCAAAGAAGAGGATTTGAAATCAAGGCAGAATTGCAGGAAACAGATTTCAGGAGGTAGATTCGAATCGCCTTTAAACCACATGAAAAGCGGCAAAACGTTGACAATGATGCCCTTGGCCAAAAAGGGCGTATGCGTTTTTTCCTGAATATATTCAGGAAAAAACGCATACGCCCTTTTTGGCCAACCAAGCAACCTGGAAAGGCAAATCAGCGCTACAAAGAAGTCTCGCTTCCCATCGGTCAAAAGGGCCATGCTGAAAAAAGTGTCAAAACCAGAAATGCAGGACAGGCCATGGAGAAATGGGAGCCTTGCTACACTGATGGGCGGGATGTAAATTGCCAACAGCCACTCTGGAGAAGTGTACGGTGTGTCCTGAAACATCTAAAAAACACAGCTTAGAGAGCATAGGGCACTTCCACGCATGGGGGGATAAAGTGGGAAAATTGAAAATCAGCAAGACACAAGCACCCCAAAGTTTAGGGCTGCTCTGTTGACAAGGACCTCCACTTCATTCCACCTTAAATATCCCAGGAAAGCGAAAAATGGATAAAAAATTTGAGGTCCTTATGTACAATGGAATATCACTCAGCCATGAAATCAATGTCATAAGGCTAGTAGCAGCATGATGAGTGGATTTAGGTACGACGATTCTAAGTGAAATAAGTCACACAGAAAAGGACACTTCTCATAAGGTGTCACTTATAGAGGGAATGTAAAATCCGTTACACTTGAACTGAATTACAAAACAGAACAGAGTCACACATGCAGAAAACACACTATGGCTGCTTAACGGGAAAGGTGAGGTGGGGTGATCCATAAAACAAGAGTTTCAAATTAGCTCAGATACCGTTCCATAAACCCAATATGTAACAGACAAGACCTACTCCTTGCTCAGAGAAATGGACTCAACACGCCCGATTCACCGCACAAGAATATATCTGACTAGTAATAATCTTAAAACCTATGTATTGATATCTCTCTGTTAGTGTGTCAAGTGGGTGTAAAGCGGCATAAACACAGCCGTGAAAAGCAGCTAAACCCCATTATAAAAATAAATTACTTTTCAAAACCCATGAAACAAAGACAGGGAAAGAGAGAAATTCTTACACAATTCGTTCAGGGGCTGTGATGCAACCTGGATTGACCATATCTAGACCCACAGCTGGATGAGACATAAGGGTGGACACTCTTGGGGCTGAGAGGTTTGGTGAGGTTGGGTGAGCAAACGCAGACCCTTTAAAGTAATACTGCGTGCTACCCATCGCATGGGTCCCAAATCTCCAGGTTCAAGGGCATCTTCCTACATCGAAAACATGCATGAGAAACCCAGAAGATGGAACACCGTGTGATGGGGAAAGGTTTCTAAAACGCACCTCATTTCTCATCTCCTTGTGCTCGGGTTCGCCATTCCAGCCACTTTACTAGCAATCTCCCTACTTGGAGCATCAGCACCTTTAACCTCCTGTTCCGTACAGGTTGCAATTTGTCCTGAGGATGAACGGGAAGACGGGGAACCAATGAGAGACTAGCTCTTGGTGTTGGGACAGGCACAGCTCACTCTATTTTCCCATCAGGAAGAAGAATTAACCACAGGCTCAGCCTGCCCCCCGGAACCAGAACAGGGCCTGAAGCCATCCTGCGCTTTTGCGGCCAGCTCCCAAAAAAGCGACTTGTAAAATGGAGCTTCAGGGCACTGCAATTCACACACCTGCAGAGTTATAAATGATAACTCTCGTCCACAAATATATTGAGGGAAGGCAAAGAAGAGGATTTGAAATCAAGGCAGAATTGCAGGAAACAGATTTCAGGAGGTAGATTCGAATCGCCTTTAAAGCACATGAAAAGCGGCAAAACGTTGACAATGATGCCCTTGGCCAAAAAGGGCGTATGCGTTTTTTCCTGAATATATTCAGGAAAAAACGCATACGCCCTTTTTGGCCAACCAAGCAACCTGGAAAGGCAAATCAGCGCTACAAAGAAGTCTCGCTTCCCATCGGTCAAAAGGGCCATGCTGAAAAAAGTGTCAAAACCAGAAATGCAGGACAGGCCATGGAGAAATGGGAGCCTTGCTACACTGATGGGCGGGATGTAAATTGCCAACAGCCACTCTGGAGAAGTGTACGGTGTGTCCTGAAACATCTAAAAAACACAGCTTAGAGAGCATAGGGCACTTCCACGCATGGGGGGATAAAGTGGGAAAATTGAAAATCAGCAAGACACAAGCACCCCAAAGTTTAGGGCTGCTCTGTTGACAAGGACCTCCACTTCATTCCACCTTAAATATCCCAGGAAAGCGAAAAATGGATAAAAAAGTTGTGGTCCTTATGTACAATGGAATATCACTTAGCCATGAAATCAATGTCATAAGGCTAGTAGCAGCATGATGAGTGGATTTAGGTAAGACGATTCTAAGTGAAATAAGTCACACAGAAAAGGACACTTCTCATAAGGTGTCACTTATAGAGGGAATGTAAAATCCGTTACACTTGAACTGAATTACAAAACAGAACAGAGTCACACATGCAGAAAACACACTATGGCTGCTTAACGGGAAAGGTGAGGTGGGGTGATCCATAAAACAAGAGTTTCAAATTAGCTCAGATACCGTTCCATAAACCCAATATGTAACAGACAAGACCTACTCCTTGCTCAGAGAACTGGACTCAACACGCCCGATTCACCGCACAAGAATATATCTGACTAGTAATAATCTTAAAACCTATGTATTGATATCTCTCTGTTAGTGTGTCAAGTGGGTGTAAAGCGGCATAAACACAGCCGTGAAAAGCAGCTAAACCCCATTATAAAAATAAATTACTTTTCAAAACCAATGAAACAAAGACAGGGAAAGAGAGAGAAATTCTTACACAATTCGTTCAGGGGCTGTGATGCAACCTGGATTGACCATATCTAGACCCACAGCTGGATGAGACATAAGGGTGGACACTCTTGGGGCTGAGAGGTTTGGTGAGGTTGGGTGAGCAAACGCAGACCCTTTAAAGTAATACTGCGTGCTACCCATCGCATGGGTCCCAAATCTCCAGGTTCAAGGGCATCTTCCTACATCGAAAACATGCATGAGAAACCCAGAAGATGGTACACCGTGTGATGGGGAAAGGTTTCTAAAACGCACCTCATTTCTCATCTCCTTGTGCTCGGGTTCGCCATTCCAGCCACTTTACTAGCAATCTCCCTACTTGGAGCATCAGCACCTTTAACCTCCTGTTCCGTACAGGTTGCAATTTGTCCTGAGGATGAACGGGAAGACGGGGAACCAATGAGAGACTAGCTCTTGGTGTTGGGACAGGCACAGGTCACTCTATTTTCCCATCAGGAAGAAGAATTAACCACAGGCTCAGCCTGCCCCCCGGAACCAGAACAGGGCCTGAAGCCATCCTGCGCTTTTGCGGCCAGCTCCCAAAAAAGCGACTTGTAAAATGGAGCTTCAGGGCACTGCAATTCACAAACCTGCAGAGTTATAAATGATAACTCTCGTCCACAAATATATTGAGGGAAGGCAAAGAAGAGGATTTGAAATCAAGGCAGAATTGCAGGAAACAGATTTCAGGAGGTAGATTCGAATCGCCTTTAAAGCACATGAAAAGCGGCAAAACGTTGACAATGATGCCCTTGGCCAAAAAGGGCGTATGCGTTTTTTCCTGAATATATTCAGGAAAAAACGCATACGCCCTTTTTGGCCAACCAAGCAACCTGGAAAGGCAAATCAGCGCTACAAAGAAGTCTCGCTTCCCATCGGTCAAAAGGGCCATGCTGAAAAAAGTGTCAAAACCAGAAATGCAGGACAGGCCATGGAGAAATGGGAGCCTTGCTACACTGATGGGCGGGATGTAAATTGCCAACAGCCACTCTGGAGAAGTGTACGGTGTGTCCTGAAACATCTAAAAAACACAGCTTAGAGAGCATAGGGCACTTCCACGCATGGGGGGATAAAGTGGGAAAATTGAAAATCAGCAAGACACAAGCACCCCAAAGTTTAGGGCTGCTCTGTTGACAAGGACCTCCACTTCATTCCACCTTAAATATCCCAGGAAAGCGAAAAATGGATAAAAAAGTTGTGGTCCTTATGTACAATGGAATATCACTCAGCCATGAAATCAATGTCATAAGGCTAGTAGCAGCATGATGAGTGGATTTAGGTACGACGATTCTAAGTGAAATAAGTCACACAGAAAAGGACACTTCTCATAAGGTGTCACTTATAGAGGGAATGTAAAAACCGTTACACTTGAACTGAATTACAAAACAGAACAGAGTCACACATGCAGAAAACACACTATGGCTGCTTAACGGGAAAGGTGAGGTGCGGTGATACATAAAACAAGAGCTTCAAATTAGCTCAGATACCGTTCCATAAACCCAATATGTAATAGACAAGACCTACTCCTTGCTCAGAGAACTGGACTCAACACGCCCGATTCACCGCACCAGAATATATCTGACTAGTAATAATCTTAAAACCTATGTATTGATATCTATCTGTCAGTGTGTCAAGTGGGTGTAAAGCGGCATAAACACAGCCGTGAAAAGCAGCTAAACCCCATTATAAAAATAAATTACTTTTAAAAACCCATGAAACAAAGACAGGGAAAGAGAGAGAAATTCTTACACAATTCGTTCAGGGGCTGTGATGCAACCTGGATTGACCATATCTAGACCCACAGCTGGATGAGACATAAGGGTGGACACTCTTGGGGCTGAGAGGTTTGGTGAGGTTGGGTGAGCAAACGCAGACCCTTTAAAGTAATACTGCGTGCTACCCATCGCATGGGTCCCAAATCTCCAGGTTCAAGGGCATCTTCCTACATCGAAAACATGCATGAGAAACCCAGAAGATGGTACACCGTGTGATGGGGAAAGGTTTCTAAAACGCACCTCATTTCTCATCTCCTTGTGCTCGGGTTCGCCATTCCAGCCACTTTACTAGCAATCTCCCTACTTGGAGCATCAGCACCTTTAACCTCCTGTTCCGTACAGGTTGCAATTTGTCCTGAGGATGAACGGGAAAACGGGGAACCAATGAGAGACTAGCTCTTGGTGTTGGGACAGGCACAGGTCACTCTATTTTCCCATCAGGAAGAAGAATTAACCACAGGCTCAGCCTGCCCCCCGGAACCAGAACAGGGCCTGAAGCCATCCTGCGCTTTTGCGGCCAGCTCCCAAAAAAGCGACTTGTAAAATGGAGCTTCAGGGCACTGCAATTCACAAACCTGCAGAGTTATAAATGATAACTCTCGTCCACAAATATATTGAGGGAAGGCAAAGAAGAGGATTTGAAATCAAGGCAGAATTGCAGGAAACAGATTTCAGGAGGTAGATTCGAATCGCCTTTAAACCACATGAAAAGCGGCAAAACGTTGACAATGATGCCCTTGGCCAAAAAGGGCGTATGCGTTTTTTCCTGAATATATTCAGGAAAAAACGCATACGCCCTTTTTGGCCAACCAAGCAACCTGGAAAGGCAAATCAGCGCTACAAAGAAGTCTCGCTTCCCATCGGTCAAAAGGGCCATGCTGAAAAAAGTGTCAAAACCAGAAATGCAGGACAGGCCATGGAGAAATGGGAGCCTTGCTACACTGATGGGCGGGATGTAAATTGCCAACAGCCACTCTGGAGAAGTGTACGGTGTGTCCTGAAACATCTAAAAAACACAGCTTAGAGAGCATAGGGCACTTCCACGCATGGGGGGATAAAGTGGGAAAATTGAAAATCAGCAAGACACAAGCACCCCAAAGTTTAGGGCTGCTCTGTTGACAAGGACCTCCACTTCATTCCACCTTAAATATCCCAGGAAAGCGAAAAATGGATAAAAAAGTTGTGGTCCTTATGTACAATGGAATATCACTCAGCCATGAAATCAATGTCATAAGGCTAGTAGCAGCATGATGAGTGGATTTAGGTACGACGATTCTAAGTGAAATAAGTCACACAGAAAAGGACACTTCTCATAAGGTGTCACTTATAGAGGGAATGTAAAAACCGTTACACTTGAACTGAATTACAAAACAGAACAGAGTCACACATGCAGAAAACACACTATGGCTGCTTAACGGGAAAGGTGAGGTGGGGTGATACATAAAACAAGAGCTTCAAATTAGCTCAGATACCGTTCCATAAACCCAATATGTAATAGACAAGACCTACTCCTTGCTCAGAGAACTGGACTCAACACGCCCGATTCACCGCACCAGAATATATCTGACTAGTAATAATCTTAAAACCTATGTATTGATATCTATCTGTCAGTGTGTCAAGTGGGTGTAAAGCGGCATAAACACAGCCGTGAAAAGCAGCTAAACCCCATTATAAAAATAAATTACTTTTAAAAACCCATGAAACAAAGACAGGGAAAGAGAGAGAAATTCTTACACAATTCGTTCAGGGGCTGTGATGCAACCTGGATTGACCATATCTAGACCCACAGCTGGATGAGACATAAGGGTGGACACTCTTGGGGCTGAGAGGTTTGGTGAGGTTGGGTGAGCAAACGCAGACCCTTTAAAGTAATACTGCGTGCTACCCATCGCATGGGTCCCAAATCTCCAGGTTCAAGGGCATCTTCCTACATCGAAAACATGCATGAGAAACCCAGAAGATGGTACACCGTGTGATGGGGAAAGGTTTCTAAAACGCACCTCATTTCTCATCTCCTTGTGCTCGGGTTCGCCATTCCAGCCACTTTACTAGCAATCTCCCTACTTGGAGCATCAGCACCTTTAACCTCCTGTTCCGTACAGGTTGCAATTTGTCCTGAGGATGAACGGGAAAACGGGGAACCAATGAGAGACTAGCTCTTGGTGTTGGGACAGGCACAGGTCACTCTATTTTCCCATCAGGAAGAAGAATTAACCACAGGCTCAGCCTGCCCCCCGGAACCAGAACAGGGCCTGAAGCCATCCTGCGCTTTTGCGGCCAGCTCCCAAAAAAGCGACTTGTAAAATGGAGCTTCAGGGCACTGCAATTCACAAACCTGCAGAGTTATAAATGATAACTCTCGTCCACAAATATATTGAGGGAAGGCAAAGAAGAGGATTTGAAATCAAGGCAGAATTGCAGGAAACAGATTTCAGGAGGTAGATTCGAATCGCCTTTAAACCACATGAAAAGCGGCAAAACGTTGACAATGATGCCCTTGGCCAAAAAGGGCGTATGCGTTTTTTCCTGAATATATTCAGGAAAAAACGCATACGCCCTTTTTGGCCAACCAAGCAACCTGGAAAGGCAAATCAGCGCTACAAAGAAGTCTCGCTTCCCATCGGTCAAAAGGGCCATGCTGAAAAAAGTGTCAAAACCAGAAATGCAGGACAGGCCATGGAGAAATGAGAGCCTTGCTACACTGATGGGCGGGATGTAAATTGCCAACAGCCACTCTGGAGAAGTGTACGGTGTGTCCTGAAACATCTAAAAAACACAGCTTAGAGAGCATAGGGCACTTCCACGCATGGGGGGATAAAGTGGGAAAATTGAAAATCAGCAAGACACAAGCACCCCAAAGTTTAGGGCTGCTCTGTTGACAAGGACCTCCACTTCATTCCACCTTAAATATCCCAGGAAAGCGAAAAATGGATAAAAAAGTTGTGGTCCTTATGTACAATGGAATATCACTCAGCCATGAAATCAATGTCATAAGGCTAGTAGCAGCATGATGAGTGGATTTAGGTAAGACGATTCTAAGTGAAATAAGTCACACAGAAAAGGACACTTCTCATAAGGTGTCACTTATAGAGGGAATGTAAAAACCGTTACACTTGAACTGAATTACAAAACAGAACAGAGTCACACATGCAGAAAACACACTATGGCTGCTTAACGGGAAAGGTGTGGTGGGGTGAAACATAAAACAAGAGCTTCAAATTAGCTCAGATACCGTTCCATAAACCCAATATGTAATAGACAAGACCTACTCCTTGCTCAGAGAAATGGACTCAACACGCCCGATTCACCGCACCAGAATATATCTGACTAGTAATAATCTTAAAACCTATGTATTGATATCTCTCTGTTAGTGTGTCAAGTGGGTGTAAAGCGGCATAAACACAGCCGTGAAAAGCAGCTAAACCCCATTATAAAAATAAATTACTTTTCAAAACCCATGAAACAAAGACAGGGAAAGAGAGAAATTCTTACACAATTCGTTCAGGGGCTGTGATGCAACCTGGATTGACCATATCTAGACCCACAGCTGGATGAGACATAAGGGTGGACACTCTTGGGGCTGAGAGGTTTGGTGAGGTTGGGTGAGCAAACGCAGACCCTTTAAAGTAATACTGCGTGCTACCCATCGCATGGGTCCCAAATCTCCAGGTTCAAGGGCATCTTCCTACATCGAAAACATGCATGAGAAACCCAGAAGATGGAACACCGTGTGATGGGGAAAGGTTTCTAAAACGCACCTCATTTCTCATCTCCTTGTGCTCGGGTTCGCCATTCCAGCCACTTTACTAGCAATCTCCCTACTTGGAGCATCAGCACCTTTAACCTCATGTTCCGTACAGGTTGCAATTTGTCCTGAGGATGAACGGGAAGATGGGGAACCAATGAGAGACTAGCTCTTGGTGTTGGGACAGGCACAGGTCACTCTATTTTCCCATCAGGAAGAAGAATTAACCACAGGCTCAGCCTTCCCCCCGGAACCAGAACAGGGCCTGAAGCCATCCTGCGCTTTTGCGGCCAGCACCCAAAAAAGCGACTTGTAAATTGGAGCTTCAGTGCACTGCAATTCACAAACCTGCGGAGTTATAAATGATAACTCTCGTCCACAAATATATTGAGGGAAGGCAAAGGAGAGGATTTGAAATCAAGGCAGAATTGCAGGAAACAGATTTCAGGAGGGAGATTCGAATCGCCTTTAAAGCACATGAAAAGCGGCAAAACGTTGACAATGATGCCCTTGGCCAAAAAGGGCGTATGCGTTTTTTCCTGAATATATTCAGGAAAAAACGCATACGCCCTTTTTGGCCAACCAAGCAACCTGGAAAGGCAAATCAGCGCTACAAAGAAGTCTCGCTTCCCATCGGTCAAAAGGGCCATGCTGAAAAAAGTGTCAAAAAAAGAAATGCAGGACAGGCCATGGAGAAATGGGAGCCTTGCTACACTGATGGGCGGGATGTAAATTGCCAACAGCCACTCTGGAGAAGTGTACGGTGTGTCCTGAAACATCTAAAAAACACAGCTTAGAGAGCATAGGCCACTTCCACGCATGGGGGTATAAAGTGGGAAAATTAAAAATCAGCAAGACACAAGCACCCCTAAGTTTAGGGATGCTCTGTTGACAAGGACCTCCACTTCATTCCACCTTAAATATCCCAGTAAAGCGAAAAATGGCTAAAAAATTTGAAGTCCATATGTACAATGGAATATCACTCAGCCATGAAATCAATGTCATAAGGCTAGTAGCAGCATGATGAGTGGATTTAGGTACGACGATTCTAAGTGAAATAAGTCACACAGAAAAGGACACTTCTCATAAGGTGTCACTTATAGAGGGAATGTAAAATCCGTTACACTTGAACTGAATTACAAAACAGAACAGAGTCACACATGCAGAAAACACACTATGGCTGCTTAACGGGAAAGGTGAGGTGGGGTGATCCATAAAACAAGAGTTTCAAATTAGCTCAGATACCGTTCCATAAACCCAATATGTAACAGACAAGACCTACTCCTTGCTCAGAGAACTGGACTCAACACGCCCGATTCACCGCACAAGAATATATCTGACTAGTAATAATCTTAAAACCTATGTATTGATATCTCTCTGTTAGTGTGTCAAGTGGGTGTAAAGCGGCATAAACACAGCCGTGATAAGCAGCTAAACCCCATTATAAAAATAAATTACTTTTAAAAACCCATGAAACAAAGACAGTGAAAGAGAGAGAAATTCTTACACAATTCGTTCAGGGTCTGTGATGCAACCTGGATTGACCATATCTAGACCCACAGCTGGATGAGACATAAGGGTGGACACTCTTGGGGCTGAGAGGTTTGGTGAGGTTGGGTGAGCAAACGCAGACCCTTTAAAGTAATACTGCGTGCTACCCATCGCATGGGTCCCAAATCTCCAGGTTCAAGGGCATCTTCCTACATCGAAAACATGCATGAGAAACCCAGAAGATGGAACACCGTGTGATGGGGAAAGGTTTCTAAAACGCACCTCATTTCTCATCTCCTTGTGCTCGGGTTCGCCATTCCAGCCACTTTACTAGCAATCTCCCTACTTGGAGCATCAGCACCTTTAACCTTCTGTTCCGTACAGGTTGCAATTTGTCCTGAGGATGAACGGGAAGATGGGGAACCAATGAGAGACTAGCTCTTGGTGTTGGGACAGGCAAAGGTCACTCTATTTTCCCATCAGGAAGAAAAATTAACCACAGGCTCAGCCTGCCCCCCGGAACCAGAACAGGGCCTGAAGCCATCCTGCGCTTTTGCGGCCAGCTCTAGAAAAAGCGACTTGTAAAATAGAGCTTCAGGGCACTGCAATTCACAAACCTGCACAGTTATAAATGATAACTCTCGTCCACAAATATATTGAGGGAAGGCAAAGACGAGGAATTGAAATCAAGGCAGAATTGCAGGAAACAGATTTCAGGAGGTAGATTCGAATCGCCTTTAAAGCACATGAAAAGCGGCAAAACGTTGACAATGATGCCCTTGGCCAAAAAGGGCGTATGCGTTTTTTCCTGAATATATTCAGGAAAAAACGCATACGCCCTTTTTGGCCAACCAAGCAACCTGGAAAGGCAAATCAGCGCTACAAAGAAGTCTCGCTTCCCATTGGTCAAAAGGGCCATGCTGAAAAATGTTTCAAAACCAGAAATGCAGGACAGGCCATGGAGAAATGGGAGCCTTGCTACACTGATGGGCGGGATGTAAATTGCCAACAGCCACTCTGGAGAAGTGTACGGTGTGTCCTGAAACCTCTAAAAAACACAGCTTAGAGAGCATAGGGCACTTCCACGCATGGGGGGATAAAGTGGGAAAATTGAAAATCAGCAAGACACAAGCACCCCAAAGTTTAGGGCTGCTCTGTTGACAAGGACCTCCACTTCATTCCACCTTAAATATCCCAGGAAAGCGAAAAATGGATAAAAAAGTTGTGGTCCTTATGTACAATGGAATATCACTCAGCCATGAAATCAATGTCATAAGGCTAGTAGCAGCATGATGAGTGGATTTAGGTACGACGATTCTAAGTGAAATAAGTCACACAGAAAAGGACACTTCTCATAAGGTGTCACTTATAGAGGGAATGTAAAAACCGTTACACTTGAACTGAATTACAAAACAGAACAGAGTCACACATGCAGAAAACACACTATGGCTGCTTAACGGGAAAGGTGAGGTGGGGTGATACATAAAACAAGAGTTTCAAATTAGCTCAGATACCGTTCCATAAACCCAATATGTAATAGACAAGACCTACTCCTTGCTCAGAGAACTGGACTCAACACGCCCGATTCACCGCACAAGAATATATCTGACTAGTAATAATCTTAAAACCTATGTATTGATATCTCTCTGTTAGTGTGTCAAGTGGGTGTAAAGCGGCATAAACACAGCCGTGAAAAGCAGCTAAACCCCATTATAAAAATAAATTACTTTTAAAAACCCATGAAACAAAGAGAGGGTAAGAGAGAGAAATTCTTACACAATTCGTTCAGGGGCTGTGATGCAACCTGGATTGACCATATCTAGACCCACAGCTGGATGAGACATAAGGGTGGACACTCTTGGGGCTGAGAGGTTTGGTGAGGTTGGGTGAGCAAATGCAGACCCTTTAAATTAATACTGCGTGCTACCCATCGCATGGGTCCCAAATCTCCAGGTTCAAGGGCATCTTCCTACATCGAAAACATGCATGAGAAACCCAGAAGATGGTACACCGTGTGATGGGGAAAGGTTTCTAAAACGCACCTCATTTCTCATCTCCTTGGGCTCGGGTTCGCCATTCCAGCCACTTTACTAGCAATCTCCCTACTTGGAGCATCAGCACCTTTAACCTCCTGTTCCGTACAGGTTGCAATTTGTCCTGAGGATGAACGGGAAGACGGGGAACCAATGAGAGACTAGCTCTTGGTGTTGGGACAGGCACAGGTCACTCTATTTTCCCATCAGGAAGAAGAATTAACCACAGGCTCAGCCTTCCCCACGGAACCAGAACAGGGCCTGAAGCCATCCTGCGCTTTTGCGGCCAGCACCCAAAAAAGCGACTTGTAAATTGGAGCTTCAGGGCACTGCAATTCACAAACCTGCGAAGTTATAAATGATAACTCTCGTCCACAAATATATTGAGGGAAGGCCAAGAAGAGGATTTGAAATCAAGGCAGAACTGTAGGAAACAGATTTCAGGAGGTAGATTCGAATCGCCTTTAAAGCACATGAAAAGCGGCAAAAAGTTGACAATGAGGCCCTTGGCCAAAAAGGGCGTATGCGTTTTTTCCTGAATATATTCAGGAAAAAACGCATGCGAACTTTTTGGCCAACCAAGCAACCTGGAAAGGCAAATCAGCGCTACAAAGAAGTCTCGCTTCCCATCGGTCAAAAGGGCCATGCTGAAAAAAGTGTCAAAACCAGAAATGCAGGACAGGCCATGGAGAAATGGGAGCCTTGCTACACTGATGGGCGGGATGTAAATTGCCAACAGCCACTCTGGAGAAGTGTACGGTGTGTCCTGAAACATCTAAAAAACACAGCTTAGAGAGCATAGGGCACTTCCACGCATGGGGGGATAAAGTGGGAAACTTGAAAATCAGCAAGACACAAGCACCCCAAAGTTTAGGGCTGCTCTGTTGACAAGGACCTCCACTTCATTCCACCTTAAATATCCCAGGAAAGCGAAAAATGGATAAAAAAGTTGTGGTCCTTATGTACAATGGAATATCACTCAGCCATGAAATCAATGTCATAAGGCTAGTAGCAGCATGATGAGTGGATTTAGGTAAGACGATTCTAAGTGAAATAAGTCACACAGAAAAGGACACTTCTCATAAGGTGTCACTTATAGAGGGAATGTAAAAACCGTTACACTTGAACTGAATTACAAAACAGAACAGAGTCACACATGCAGAAAACACACTATGGCTGCTTAACGGGAAAGGTGTGGTGGGGTGAAACATAAAACAAGAGTTTCAAATTAGCTCAGATACCGTTCCATAAACCCAATATGTAATAGACAAGACCTACTCCTTGCTCAGAGAAATGGACTCAACACGCCCGATTCACCGCACCAGAATATATCTGACTAGTAATAATCTTAAAACCTATGTATTGATATCTCTCTGTTAGTGTGTCAAGTGGGTGTAAAGCGGCATAAACACAGCCGTGAAAAGCAGCTAAACCCCATTATAAAAATAAATTACTTTTCAAAACCCATGAAACAAAGACAGGGAAAGAGAGAAATTCTTACACAATTCGTTCAGGGGCTGTGATGCAACCTGGATTGACCATATCTAGACCCACAGCTGGATGAGACATAAGGGTGGACACTCTTGGGGCTGAGAGGTTTGGTGAGGTTGGGTGAGCAAACGCAGACCCTTTAAAGTAATACTGCGTGCTACCCATCGCATGGGTCCCAAATCTCCAGGTTCAAGGGCATCTTCCTACAACGAAAACATGCATGAGAAACCCAGAAGATGGAACACCGTGTGATGGGGAAAGGTTTCTAAAACGCACCTCATTTCTCATCTCCTTGTGCTCGGGTTCGCCATTCCAGCCACTTTACTAGCAATCTCCCTACTTGGAGCATCAGCACCTTTAACCTCATGTTCCGTACAGGTTGCAATTTGTCCTGAGGATGAACGGGAAGATGGGGAACCAATGAGAGACTAGCTCTTGGTGTTGGGACAGGCACAGGTCACTCTATTTTCCCATCAGGAAGAAGAATTAACCACAGGCTCAGCCTTCCCCCCGGAACCAGAACAGGGCCTGAAGCCATCCTGCGCTTTTGCGGCCAGCACCCAAAAAAGCGACTTGTAAATTGGAGCTTCAGTGCACTGCAATTCACAAACCTGCGGAGTTATAAATGATAACTCTCGTCCACAAATATATTGAGGGAAGGCAAAGGAGAGGATTTGAAATCAAGGCAGAATTGCAGGAAACAGATTTCAGGAGGGAGATTCGAATCGCCTTTAAAGCACATGAAAAGCGGCAAAACGTTGACAATGATGCCCTTGGCCAAAAAGGGCGTATGCGTTTTTTCCTGAATATATTCAGGAAAAAACGCATACGCCCTTTTTGGCCAACCAAGCAACCTGGAAAGGCAAATCAGCGCTACAAAGAAGTCTCGCTTCCCATCGGTCAAAAGGGCCATGCTGAAAAAAGTGTCAAAAAAAGAAATGCAGGACAGGCCATGGAGAAATGGGAGCCTTGCTACACTGATGGGCGGGATGTAAATTGCCAACAGCCACTCTGGAGAAGTGTACGGTGTGTCCTGAAACATCTAAAAAACACAGCTTAGAGAGCATAGGGCACTTCCACGCATGGGGGTATAAAGTGGGAAAATTAAAAATCAGCAAGACACAAGCACCCCTAAGTTTAGGGATGCTCTGTTGACAAGGACCTCCACTTCATTCCACCTTAAATATCCCAGTAAAGCGAAAAATGGCTAAAAAATTTGAGGTCCATATGTACAATGGAATATCACTCAGCCATGAAATCAATGTCATAAGGCTAGTAGCAGCATGATGAGTGGATTTAGGTACGACGATTCTAAGTGAAATAAGTCACACAGAAAAGGACACTTCTCATAAGGTGTCACTTATAGAGGGAATGTAAAATCCGTTACACTTGAACTGAATTACAAAACAGAACAGAGTCACACATGCAGAAAACACACTATGGCTGCTTAACGGGAAAGGTGAGGTGGGGTGATCCATAAAACAAGAGTTTCAAATTAGCTCAGATACCGTTCCATAAACCCAATATGTAACAGACAAGACCTACTCCTTGCTCAGAGAACTGGACTCAACACGCCCGATTCACCGCACAAGAATATATCTGACTAGTAATAATCTTAAAACCTATGTATTGATATCTCTCTGTTAGTGTGTCAAGTGGGTGTAAAGCGGCATAAACACAGCCGTGATAAGCAGCTAAACCCCATTATAAAAATAAATTACTTTTAAAAACCCATGAAACAAAGACAGTGAAAGAGAGAGAAATTCTTACACAATTCGTTCAGGGTCTGTGATGCAACCTGGATTGACCATATCTAGACCCACAGCTGGATGAGACATAAGGGTGGACACTCTTGGGGCTGAGAGGTTTGGTGAGGTTGGGTGAGCAAACGCAGACCCTTTAAAGTAATACTGCGTGCTACCCATCGCATGGGTCCCAAATCTCCAGGTTCAAGGGCATCTTCCTACATCGAAAACATGCATGAGAAACCCAGAAGATGGAACACCGTGTGATGGGGAAAGGTTTCTAAAACGCACCTCATTTCTCATCTCCTTGTGCTCGGGTTCGCCATTCCAGCCACTTTACTAGCAATCTCCCTACTTGGAGCATCAGCACCTTTAACCTTCTGTTCCGTACAGGTGGCAATTTGTCCTGAGGATGAACGGGAAGATGGGGAACCAATGAGAGACTAGCTCTTGGTGTTGGGACAGGCAAAGGTCACTCTATTTTCCCATCAGGAAGAAAAATTAACCACAGGCTCAGCCTGCCCCCCGGAACCAGAACAGGGCCTGAAGCCATCCTGCGCTTTTGCGGCCAGCTCTAGAAAAAGCGACTTGTAAAATAGAGCTTCAGGGCACTGCAATTCACAAACCTGCACAGTTATAAATGATAACTCTCGTCCACAAATATATTGAGGGAAGGCAAAGACGAGGAATTGAAATCAAGGCAGAATTGCAGGAAACAGATTTCAGGAGGTAGATTCGAATCGCCTTTAAAGCACATGAAAAGCGGCAAAACGTTGACAATGATGCCCTTGGCCAAAAAGGGCGTATGCGTTTTTTCCTGAATATATTCAGGAAAAAACGCATACGCCCTTTTTGGCCAACCAAGCAACCTGGAAAGGCAAATCAGCGCTACAAAGAAGTCTCGCTTCCCATTGGTCAAAAGGGCCATGCTGAAAAATGTTTCAAAACCAGAAATGCAGGACAGGCCATGGAGAAATGGGAGCCTTGCTACACTGATGGGCGGGATGTAAATTGCCAACAGCCACTCTGGAGAAGTGTACGGTGTGTCCTGAAACCTCTAAAAAACACAGCTTAGAGAGCATAGGGCACTTCCACGCATGGGGGGATAAAGTGGGAAAATTGAAAATCAGCAAGACACAAGCACCCCAAAGTTTAGGGCTGCTCTGTTGACAAGGACCTCCACTTCATTCCACCTTAAATATCCCAGGAAAGCGAAAAATGGATAAAAAAGTTGTGGTCCTTATGTACAATGGAATATCACTCAGCCATGAAATCAATGTCATAAGGCTAGTAGCAGCATGATGAGTGGATTTAGGTACGACGATTCTAAGTGAAATAAGTCACACAGAAAAGGACACTTCTCATAAGGTGTCACTTATAGAGGGAATGTAAAAACCGTTACACTTGAACTGAATTACAAAACAGAACAGAGTCACACATGCAGAAAACACACTATGGCTGCTTAACGGGAAAGGTGAGGTGGGGTGATACATAAAACAAGAGTTTCAAATTAGCTCAGATACCGTTCCATAAACCCAATATGTAATAGACAAGACCTACTCCTTGCTCAGAGAACTGGACTCAACACGCCCGATTCACCGCACAAGAATATATCTGACTAGTAATAATCTTAAAACCTATGTATTGATATCTCTCTGTTAGTGTGTCAAGTGGGTGTAAAGCGGCATAAACACAGCCGTGAAAAGCAGCTAAACCCCATTATAAAAATAAATTACTTTTAAAAACCCATGAAACAAAGAGAGGGTAAGAGAGAGAAATTCTTACACAATTCGTTCAGGGGCTGTGATGCAACCTGGATTGACCATATCTAGACCCACAGCTGGATGAGACATAAGGGTGGACACTCTTGGGGCTGAGAGGTTTGGTGAGGTTGGGTGAGCAAATGCAGACCCTTTAAATTAATACTGCGTGCTACCCATCGCATGGGTCCCAAATCTCCAGGTTCAAGGGCATCTTCCTACATCGAAAACATGCATGAGAAACCCAGAAGATGGTACACCGTGTGATGGGGAAAGGTTTCTAAAACGCACCTCATTTCTCATCTCCTTGGGCTCGGGTTCGCCATTCCAGCCACTTTACTAGCAATCTCCCTACTTGGAGCATCAGCACCTTTAACCTCCTGTTCCGTACAGGTTGCAATTTGTCCTGAGGATGAACGGGAAGACGGGGAACCAATGAGAGACTAGCTCTTGGTGTTGGGACAGGCACAGGTCACTCTATTTTCCCATCAGGAAGAAGAATTAACCACAGGCTCAGCCTGCCCCCCGGAACCAGAACAGGGCCTGAAGCCATCCTGCGCTTTTGCGGCCAGCTCCCCAAAAAGAGACTTGTAAAATGGAGCTTCAGGGCACTGCAATTCACAAACCTGCAGAGTTATAAATGATAACTCTCGTCCACAAATATATTGAGGAAAGGCAAAGAAGAGGATTTGAAATCAAGGCAGAATTGCAGGAAACAGATTTCAGGAGGTAGATTCGAATCGCCTTTAAAGCACATGAAAAGCGGCAAAACGTTGACAATGATGCCCTTGGCCAAAAAGGGCGTATGCGTTTTTTCCTGAATATATTCAGGAAAAAACGCATACGCCCTTTTTGGCCAACCAAGCAACCTGGAAAGGCAAATCAGCGCTACAAAAAGTCTCGCTTCCCATCGGTCAAAAGGGCCATGCCGAAAAAAGTGTCAAAACCAGAAATGCAGGACAGGCCATGGAGAAATGGGAGCCTTGCTACACTGATGGGCGGGATGTAAATTGCCAACAGCCACTCTGGAGAAGTGTACGGTGTGTCCTGAAACATCTAAAAAACACAGCTTAGAGAGCATAGGGCACTTCCACGCATGGGGGGATAAAGTGGGAAAATTGAAAATCAGCAAGACACAAGCACCCCAAAGTTTAGGGCTGCTCTGTTGACAAGGACCTCCACTTCATTCCACCTTAAATATCCCAGGAAAGCGAAAAATGGATAAAAAAGTTGTGGTCCTTATGTACAATGGAATATCACTCAGCCATGAAATCAATGTCATAAGGCTAGTAGCAGCATGATGAGTGGATTTAGGTACGACGATTCTAAGTGAAATAAGTCACACAGAAAAGGACACTTCTCATAAGGTGTCACTTATAGAGGGAATGTAAAAACCGTTACACTTGAACTGAATTACAAAACAGAACAGAGTCACACATGCAGAAAACACACTATGGCTGCTTAACGGGAAAGGTGAGGTGGGGTGATACATAAAACAAGAGCTTCAAATTAGCTCAGATACCGTTCCATAAACCCAATATGTAATAGACAAGACCTACTCCTTGCTCAGAGAACTGGACTCAACACGCCCGATTCACCGCACAAGAATATATCTGACTAGTAATAATCTTAAAACCTATGTATTGATATCTCTCTGTTAGTGTGTCAAGTGGGTGTAAAGCGGCATAAACACAGCCGTGAAAAGCAGCTAAACCCCATTATAAAAATAAATTACTTTTAAAAACCCATGAAACAAAGACAGGGAAAGACAGAGAAATTCTTACACAATTCGTTCAGGGGCTGTGATGCAACCTGGATTGACCATATCTAGACCCACAGCTGGATGAGACATAAGGGTGGACACTCTTGGGGCTGAGAGGTTTGGTGAGGTTGGGTTAGCAAACGCAGACCCTTTAAAGTAATACTGCGTGCTACCCATCGCATGGGTCCCAAATCTCCAGGTTCAAGGGCATCTTCCTACATCGAAAACATGCATGAGAAACCCAGAAGATGGTACACCGTGTGATGGGGAAAGGTTTCTAAAACGCACCTCATTTCTCATCTCCTTGGGCTCGGGTTCGCCATCCCAGCCACTTTACTAGCAATCTCCCTACTTGGAGCATCAGCACCTTTAACCTCCTGTTCCGTACAGGTTGTAATTTGTCCTGAGGATGAACGGGAAGACGGGGAACCAATGAGAGACTAGCTCTTGGTGTTGGGACAGGCACAGGTCACTCTATTTTCACATCAGGAAGAAGAATTAACCACAGGCTCAGCCTGCCCCCCGGAACCAGAACAGGGCCTGAAGCCATCCTGCGCTTTTGCGGCCAGCTCCCCAAAATAGACTTGTAAAATGGAGCTTCAGGGCACTGCAATTCACAAACCTGCAGAGTTATAAATGATAACTCTCGTCCACAAATATATTGAGGGAAGGCAAAGAAGAGTATTTGAAATCAAGGCAGAATTGCAGGAAACAGATTTCAGGAGGTAGATTCGAATCGCCTTTAAAGCACATGAAAAGCGGCAAAACGTTGACAATGATGCCCTTGGCCAAAAAGGGCGTATGCGTTTTTTCCTGAATATATTCAGGAAAAAACGCATACGCCCTTTTTGGCCAACCAAGCAACCTGGAAAGGCAAATCAGCGCTACAAAAAGTCTCGCTTCCCATCGGTCAAAAGGGCCATGCTGAAAAAAGTGTCAAAACCAGAAATGCAGGACAGGCCATGGAGAAATGGGAGCCTTGCTACACTGATGGGCGGGATGTAAATTGCCAACAGCCACTCTGGAGAAGTGTACGGTTTGTCCTGAAACATCTAAAAAACACAGCTTAGAGAGCATACGGCACTTCCACGCATGGGGGGATAAAGTGGGAAACTTGAAAATCAGCAAGACACAAGCACCCCAAAGTTTAGGGCTGCTCTGTTGACAAGGACCTCCACTTCATTCCACCTTAAATATCCCAGGAAAGCGAAAAATGGATAAAAAAGTTGTGGTCCTTATGTACAATGGAATAGAACTCAGCCATGAAATCAATGTCATAAGGCTAGTAGCAGCATGATGAGTGGATTTAGGTAAGACGATTCTAAGTGAAATAAGTCACACAGAAAAGGACACTTCTCATAAGGTGTCACTTATAGAGGGAATGTAAAAACCGTTACATTTGAACTGAATTACAAAACAGAACAGAGTCACACATGCAGAAAACACACTATGGCTGCTTAACGGGAAAGGTGAGGTGGGGTGATACATAAAACAAGAGTTTCAAATTAGCTCAGATACCGTTCCATAAACCCAATATGTAATAGACAAGACCTACTCCTTGCTCAGAGAACTGGACTCAACACGCCCGATTCACCGCACCAGAATATATCTGACTAGTAATAAATTTAAAACCTATGTATTGATATCTCTCTGTTAGTGTGTCAAGTGGGTGTAAAGCGGCATAAACACAGCCGTGAAAAGCAGCTAAACCCCATTATAAAAATAAATTACTTTTAAAAACCCATGAAACAAAGACAGGGAAAGAGAGAGAAATTCTTACACAATTCGTTCAGGGGCTGTGATGCAACCTGGATTGACCATATCTAGACCCACAGCTGGATGAGACATAAGGGTGGACACTCTTGGGGCTGAGAGGTTTGGTGAGGTTGGGTGAGCAAACGCAGACCCTTTAAAGTAATACTGCGTGCTACCCATCGCATGGGTCCCAAATCTCCAGGTTCAAGGGCATCTTCCTACATCGAAAACATGCATGAGAAACCCAGAAGATGGTACACCGTGTGATGGGGAAAGGTTTCTAAAACGCACCTCATTTCTCATCTCCTTGTGCTCGGGTTCGCCATTCCAGTCACTTTACTAGCAATCTCCCTACTTGGAGCATCAGCACCTTTAACCTCCTGTTCCGTACAGGTTGCAATTTGTCCTGAGGATGAACGGGAAGACGGGGAACCAATGAGAGACTAGCTCTTGGTGTTGGGACAGGCACAGGTCACTCTATTTTCACATCAGGAAGAAGAATTAACCACAGGCTCAGCCTGCCCCCCGGAACCAGAACAGGGCCTGAAGCCATCCTGCGCTTTTGCGGCCAGCTCCCCAAAATAGACTTGTAAAATGGAGCTTCAGGGCACTGCAATTCACAAACCTGCAGAGTTATAAATGATAACTCTCGTCCACAAATATATTGAGGGAAGGCAAAGAAGAGGATTTGAAATCAAGGCAGAATTGCAGGAAACAGATTTCAGGAGGTAGATTCGAATCGCCTTTAAAGCACATGAAAAGCGGCAAAACGTTGACAATGATGCCCTTGGCCAAAAAGGGCGTATGCGTTTTTTCCTGAATATATTCAGGAAAAAACGCATACGCCCTTTTTGGCCAACCAAGCAACCTGGAAAGGCAAATCAGCGCTACAAAAAGTCTCGCTTCCCATCGGTCAAAAGGGCCATGCTGAAAAAAGTGTCAAAACCAGAAATGCAGGACAGGCCATGGAGAAATGGGAGCCTTGCTACACTGATGGGCGGGATGTAAATTGCCAACAGCCACTCTGGAGAAGTGTACGGTGTGTCCTGAAACATCTAAAAAACACAGCTTAGAGAGCATAGGGCACTTCCACGCATGGGGGGATAAAGTGGGAAAATTGAAAATCAGCAAGACACAAGCACCCCAAAGTTTAGGGCTGCTCTGTCGACAAGGACCTCCACTTCATTCCACCTTAAATATCCCAGGAAAGCGAAAAATGGATCAAAAAGTTGTGGTCCTTATGTACAATGGAATATCACTCAGCCATGAAATCAATGTCATAAGGCTAGTAGCAGCATGATGAGTGGATTTAGGTAAGACGATTCTAAGTGAAATAAGTCACACAGAAAAGGACACTTCTCATAAGGTGTCACTTATAGAGGGAATGTAAAAACCGTTACACTTGAACTGAATTACAAAACAGAACAGAGTCACACATGCAGAAAACACACTATGGCTGCTTAACGGGAAAGGTGAGGTGGGGTGATACATAAAACAAGAGTTTCAAATTAGCTCAGATACCGTTCCATAAACCCAATATGTAATAGACAAGACCTACTCCTTGCTCAGAGAACTGGACTCAACACGCCCGATTCACCGCACAAGAATATATCTGACTAGTAATAATCTTAAAACCTATGTATTGATATCTCTCTGTTAGTGTGTCAAGTGGGTGTAAAGCGGCATAAACACAGCCGTGAAAAGCAGCTAAACCCCATTATAAAAATAAATTACTTTTAAAAACCCATGAAACAAAGACAGGGAAAGAGAGAGAAATTCTTACACAATTCGTTCAGGGGCTGTGATGCAACCTGAATTGACCATATCTAGACCCACAGCTGGATGAGACATAAGGGTGGACACTCTTGGGGCTGAGAGGTTTGGGGAGGTTGGGTTAGCAAACGCAGACCCTTTAAAGTAATACTGCGTGCTACCCATCGCATGGGTCCAAAATCTCCAGGTTCAAGGGCATCTTCCTACATCGAAAACATGCATGAGAAACCCAGAAGATGGTACACCGTGTGATGGGGAAAGGTTTCTAAAACGCACCTCATTTCTCATCTCCTTGGGCTCGGGTTTGCCATTCCAGCCACTTTACTAGCAATCTCCCTACTTGGAGCATCAGCACCTTTAACCTCCTGTTCCGTACAGGTTGCAATTTGTCCTGAGGATGAACGGGAAGACGGGGAACCAATGAGAGACTAGCTCTTGGTGTTGGGACAGGCACAGGTCACTCTATTTTCCCATCAGGAAGAAGAATTAACCACAGGCTCAGCCTGCCCCCCGGAACCAGAACAGGGCCTGAAGCCATCCTGCGCTTTTGCGGCCAGCTCCCAAAAAAGCGACTTGTAAAATGGAGCTTCAGGGCACTGCAATTCACAAACCTGCAGAGTTATAAATGATAACTCTCGTCCACAAATATATTGAGGGAAGGCAAAGAAGAGGATTTGAAATCAAGGCAGAATTGCAGGAAACAGATTTCAGGAGGTAGATTCGAATCGCCTTTAAAGCACATGAAAAGCAGCAAAACGTTGACAATGATGCCCTTGGCCAAAAAGGGCGTATGCGTTTTTTCCTGAATATATTCAGGAAAAAACGCATACGCCCTTTTTGGCCAACCAAGCAACCTGGAAAGGCAAATCAGCGCTACAAAGAAGTCTCGCTTCCCATCGGTCAAAAGGGCCATGCTGAAAAAAGTGTCAAAACCAGAAATGCAGGACAGGCCATGGAGAAATGGGAGCCTTGCTACACTGATGGGCGGGATGTAAATTGCCAACAGCCACTCTGGAGAAGTGTACGGTGTGTCCTGAAACATCTAAAAAACACAGCTTAGAGAGCATAGGGCACTTCCACGCATGGGGGGATAAAGTGGGAAACTTGAAAATCAGCAAGACACAAGCACCCCAAAGTTTAGGGCTGCTCTGTTGACAAGGACCTCCACTTCATTCCACCTTAAATATCCCAGGAAAGCGAAAAATGGATAAAAAAGTTGTGGTCCTTATGTACAATGGAATAGAACTCAGCCATGAAATCAATGTCATAAGGCTAGTAGCAGCATGATGAGTGGATTTAGGTAAGACGATTCTAAGTGAAATAAGTCACACAGAAAAGGACACTTCTCATAAGGTGTCACTTATAGAGGGAATGTAAAAACCGTTACACTTGAACTGAATTACAAAACAGAACAGAGTCACACATGCAGAAAACACACTATGGCTGCTTAACGGGAAAGGTGAGGTGGGGTGATACATAAAACAAGAGCTTCAAATTAGCTCAGATACCGTTCCATAAACCCAATATGTAATAGACAAGACCTACTCCTTGCTCAGAGAACTGGACTCAACACGCCCGATTCACCGCACCAGAATATATCTGACTAGTAATAAATTTAAAACCTATGTATTGATATCTCTCTGTTAGTGTGTCAAGTGGGTGTAAAGCGGCATAAACACAGCCGTGAAAAGCAGCTAAACCCCATTATAAAAATAAATTACTTTTAAAAACCCATGAAACAAAGACAGGGAAAGAGAGAGAAATTCTTACACAATTCGTTCAGGGGCTGTGATGCAACCTGGATTGACCATATCTAGACCCACAGCTGGATGAGACATAAGGGTGGACACTCTTGGGGCTGAGAGGTTTGGTGAGGTTGGGTGAGCAAACGCAGACCCTTTAAAGTAATACTGCGTGCTACCCATCGCATGGGTCCCAAATCTCCAGGTTCAAGGGCATCTTCCTACATCGAAAACATGCATGAGAAACCCAGAAGATGGTACACCGTGTGATGGGGAAAGGTTTCTAAAACGCACCTCATTTCTCATCTCCTTGTGCTCGGGTTCGCCATTCCAGTCACTTTACTAGCAATCTCCCTACTTGGAGCATCAGCACCTTTAACCTCCTGTTCCGTACAGGTTGCAATTTGTCCTGAGGATGAACGGGAAGACGGGGAACCAATGAGAGACTAGCTCTTGGTGTTGGGACAGGTACAGGTCACTCTATTTTCCCATCAGGAAGAAGAATTAACCACAGGCTCAGCCTGCCCCCCGGAACCAGAACAGGGCCTGAAGCCATCCTGCGCTTTTGCGGCCAGCTCCCAAAAAAGCGACTTGTAAAATGGAGCTTCAGGGCACTGCAATTCACAAACCTGCAGAGTCATAAATGATAACTCTCGTCCACAAATATATTGAGGGAAGGCAAAGAAGATTTTTGAAATCAAGGCAGAATTGCAGGAAACAGATTTCAGGAGGTAGATTTGAATCGCCTTTAAAGCACATGAAAAGCGGCAAAACTTTGACAATGAGGCCCTTGGCCAACAAGGGCGTATGCGTTTTTTCCTGAATATATTCAGGAAAAAACGCATACGCCCTTTTTGGCCAACCAAGCAACCTGGAAAGGCAAATCAGCGCTACAAAGAAGTCTCGCTTCCCATCGGTCAAAAGGGCCATGCTGAAAAAAGGGTCAAAACCATAAATGCAGGACAGGCCATGGAGAAATGGGAGCCTTGCTACACTGATGGGCGGGATGTAAATTGCCAACAGCCACTATGGAGAAGTGTACGGTGTGTCCTGAAACATCTAAAAAAACACAGCTTAGAGAGCATAGGGCACTTCCACGCATGGGGGGATAAAGTGGAAAAATTGAAAATCAGCAAGACACAAGCACCCCAAAGTTTAGGGCTGCTCTGTTGACAAGGACCTCCACTTCATTCCACCTTAAATATCCCAGGAAAGCGAAAAATGGATAAAAAAGTTGTGGTCCTTATGTACAATGGAATATCACTCAGCCATGAAATCAATGTCATAAGGCTAGTAGCAGCATGATGAGTGTATTTAGGTACGACGATTCTAAGTGAAATAAGTCACACAGAAAAGGACACTTCTCATAAGGTGTCACTTATAGAGGGAATGTAAAAACCGTTACACTTGAACTGAATTATAAAACAGAACAGAGTCACACATGCAGAAAACACACTATGGTTGCTTAACGGGAAAGGTGAGGTGGGGTGATACATAAAACAAGAGTTTCAAATTAGCTCAGATACCGTTCCATAAACCCAATATGTAATAGACAAGACCTACTCCTTGCTCAGAGAACTGGACTCAACACGCCCGATTCACCGCACCAGAATATATCTGACTAGTAATAATCTTAAAACCTATGTATTGATATCTCTCTGTTAGAGTGTCAAGTGGGTGTAAAGCGGCATAAACACAGCCGTGAAAAGCAGCTAAACCCCATTATAAAAATAAATTACTTTTAAAAACCCATGAAACAAAGACAGGGAAAGAGAGAGAAATTCTTACACAATTCGTTCAGGGGCTGTGATGCAACCTGGATTGACCATATCTAGACCCACAGCTGGATGAGACATAAGGGTGGACACTCTTGGGGCTGAGAGGTTTGGTGAGGTTGGGTGAGCAAACGCAGACCCTTTAAAGTAATACTGTGTGCTACCCATCGCATGGGTCCCAAATCTCCAGGTTCAAGGGCATCTTCCTACATCGAAAACATGCATGAGAAACCCAGAAGATGGAACACCGTGTGATGGGGAAAGGTTTCTAAAACGCACCTCATTTCTCATCTCCTTGTGCTCGGGTTCGCCATTCCAGCCACTTTACTAGCAATCTCCCTACTTGGAGCCTCAGCACCTTTAACCTCCTGTTCCGTACAGGTTGTAATTTGTCCTGAGGATGAACGGGAAGACGGGGAACCAATGAGAGACTAGCTCTTGGTGTTGGGACAGGCACAGGTCACTCTATTTTCACATCAGGAAGAAGAATTAACCACAGGCTCAGCCTGCCCCCCGGAACCAGAACAGGGCCTGAAGCCATCCTGCGCTTTTGCGGCCAGCTCCCCAAAAAGAGACTTGTAAAATGGAGCTTCAGGGCACTGCAATTCACAAACCTGCAGAGTTATAAATGATAACTCTCGTCAACAAATATATTGAGGGAAGGCAAAGAAGAGGATTTGAAATCAAGGCAGAATTGCAGGAAACAGATTTCAGGAGGTAGATTCGAATCGCCTTTAAAGCACATGAAAAGCGGCAAAACGTTGACAATGATGCCCTTGGCCAAAAAGGGCGTATGCGTTTTTTCCTGAATATATTCAGGAAAAAACGCATACGCCCTTTTTGGCCAACCAAGCAACCTGGAAAGGCAAATCAGCGCTACAAAAAGTCTCGCTTCCCATCGGTCAAAAGGGCCATGCCGAAAAAAGTGTCAAAACCAGAAATGCAGGACAGGCCATGGAGAAATGGGAGCCTTGCTACACTGATGGGCGGGATGTAAATTGCCAACAGCCACTCTGGAGAAGTGTACGGTGTGTCCTGAAACATCTAAAAAACACAGCTTAGAGAGCATAGGGCACTTCCACGCATGGGGGGATAAAGTGGGAAAATTGAAAATCAGCAAGACACAAGCACCCCAAAGTTTAGGGCTGCTCTGTTGACAAGGACCTCCACTTCATTCCACCTTAAATATCCCAGGAAAGCGAAAAATGGATAAAAAAGTTGTGGTCCTTATGTACAATGGAATATCACTCAGCCATGAAATCAATGTCATAAGGCTAGTAGCAGCATGATGAGTGGATTTAGGTACGACGATTCTAAGTGAAATAAGTCACACAGAAAAGGACACTTCTCATAAGGTGTCACTTATAGAGGGAATGTAAAAACCGTTACACTTGAACTGAATTACAAAACAGAACAGAGTCACACATGCAGAAAACACACTATGGCTGCTTAACGGGAAAGGTGAGGTGGGGTGATACATAAAACAAGAGCTTCAAATTAGCTCAGATACCGTTCCATAAACCCAATATGTAATAGACAAGACCTACTCCTTGCTCAGAGAACTGGACTCAACACGCCCGATTCACCGCACAAGAATATATCTGACTAGTAATAATCTTAAAACCTATGTATTGATATCTCTCTGTTAGTGTGTCAAGTGGGTGTAAAGCGGCATAAACACAGCCGTGAAAAGCAGCTAAACCCCATTATAAAAATAAATTACTTTTAAAAACCCATGAAACAAAGACAGGGAAAGACAGAGAAATTCTTACACAATTCGTTCAGGGGCTGTGATGCAACCTGGATTGACCATATCTAGACCCACAGCTGGATGAGACATAAGGGTGGACACTCTTGGGGCTGAGAGGTTTGGTGAGGTTGGGTTAGCAAACGCAGACCCTTTAAAGTAATACTGCGTGCTACCCATCGCATGGGTCCCAAATCTCCAGGTTCAAGGGCATCTTCCTACATCGAAAACATGCATGAGAAACCCAGAAGATGGTACACCGTGTGATGGGGAAAGGTTTCTAAAACGCACCTCATTTCTCATCTCCTTGGGCTCGGGTTCGCCATCCCAGCCACTTTACTAGCAATCTCCCTACTTGGAGCATCAGCACCTTTAACCTTCTGTTCCGTACAGGTTGTAATTTGTCCTGAGGATGAACGGGAAGACGGGGAACCAATGAGAGACTAGCTCTTGGTGTTGGGACAGGCACAGGTCACTCTATTTTCACATCAGGAAGAAGAATTAACCACAGGCTCAGCCTGCCCCCCGGAACCAGAACAGGGCCTGAAGCCATCCTGCGCTTTTGCGGCCAGCTCCCCAAAATAGACTTGTAAAATGGAGCTTCAGGGCACTGCAATTCACAAACCTGCAGAGTTATAAATGATAACTCTCGTCCACAAATATATTGAGGGAAGGCAAAGAAGAGGATTTGAAATCAAGGCAGAATTGCAGGAAACAGATTTCAGGAGGTAGATTCGAATCGCCTTTAAAGCACATGAAAAGCGGCAAAACGTTGACAATGATGCCCTTGGCCAAAAAGGGCGTATGCGTTTTTTCCTGAATATATTCAGGAAAAAACGCATACGCCCTTTTTGGCCAACCAAGCAACCTGGAAAGGCAAATCAGCGCTACAAAAAGTCTCGCTTCCCATCGGTCAAAAGGGCCATGCCGAAAAAAGTGTCAAAACCAGAAATGCAGGACAGGCCATGGAGAAATGGGAGCCTTGCTACACTGATGGGCGGGATGTAAATTGCCAACAGCCACTCTGGAGAAGTGTACGGTGTGTCCTGAAACATCTAAAAAACACAGCTTAGAGAGCATAGGGCACTTCCACGCATGGGGGGATAAAGTGGGAAAATTGAAAATCAGCAAGACACAAGCACCCCAAAGTTTAGGGCTGCTCTGTTGACAAGGACCTCCACTTCATTCCACCTTAAATATCCCAGGAAAGCGAAAAATGGATAAAAAAGTTGTGGTCCTTATGTACAATGGAATATCACTCAGCCATGAAATCAATGTCATAAGGCTAGTAGCAGCATGATGAGTGGATTTAGGTACGACGATTCTAAGTGAAATAAGTCACACAGAAAAGGACACTTCTCATAAGGTGTCACTTATAGAGGGAATGTAAAAACCGTTACACTTGAACTGAATTACAAAACAGAACAGAGTCACACATGCAGAAAACACACTATGGCTGCTTAACGGGAAAGGTGAGGTGGGGTGATACATAAAACAAGAGCTTCAAATTAGCTCAGATACCGTTCCATAAACCCAATATGTAATAGACAAGACCTACTCCTTGCTCAGAGAACTGGACTCAACACGCCCGATTCACCGCACAAGAATATATCTGACTAGTAATAATCTTAAAACCTATGTATTGATATCTCTCTGTTAGTGTGTCAAGTGGGTGTAAAGCGGCATAAACACAGCCGTGAAAAGCAGCTAAACCCCATTATAAAAATAAATTACTTTTAAAAACCCATGAAACAAAGACAGGGAAAGACAGAGAAATTCTTACACAATTCGTTCAGGGGCTGTGATGCAACCTGGATTGACCATATCTAGACCCACAGCTGGATGAGACATAAGGGTGGACACTCTTGGGGCTGAGAGGTTTGGTGAGGTTGGGTTAGCAAACGCAGACCCTTTAAAGTAATACTGCGTGCTACCCATCGCATGGGTCCCAAATCTCCAGGTTCAAGGGCATCTTCCTACATCGAAAACATGCATGAGAAACCCAGAAGATGGTACACCGTGTGATGGGGAAAGGTTTCTAAAACGCACCTCATTTCTCATCTCCTTGGGCTCGGGTTCGCCATCCCAGCCACTTTACTAGCAATCTCCCTACTTGGAGCATCAGCACCTTTAACCTTCTGTTCCGTACAGGTTGTAATTTGTCCTGAGGATGAACGGGAAGACGGGGAACCAATGAGAGACTAGC
The DNA here is from genome assembly GCF_965194825.1 of Balaenoptera physalus. NCBI lineage: Eukaryota > Metazoa > Chordata > Mammalia > Artiodactyla > Balaenopteridae > Balaenoptera > Balaenoptera physalus. The sequence continues at coordinate 1,275,988 of NW_028126470.1, forward strand.
TCTTGGTGTTGGGACAGGCACAGGTCACTCTATTTTCACATCAGGAAGAAGAATTAACCACAGGCTCAGCCTGCCCCCCGGAACCAGAACAGGGCCTGAAGCCATCCTGCGCTTTTGCGGCCAGCTCCCCAAAATAGACTTGTAAAATGGAGCTTCAGGGCACTGCAATTCACAAACCTGCAGAGTTATAAATGATAACTCTCGTCCACAAATATATTGAGGGAAGGCAAAGAAGAGGATTTGAAATCAAGGCAGAATTGCAGGAAACAGATTTCAGGAGGTAGATTCGAATCGCCTTTAAAGCACATGAAAAGCGGCAAAACGTTGACAATGATGCCCTTGGCCAAAAAGGGCGTATGCGTTTTTTCCTGAATATATTCAGGAAAAAACGCATACGCCCTTTTTGGCCAACCAAGCAACCTGGAAAGGCAAATCAGCGCTACAAAAAGTCTCGCTTCCCATCGGTCAAAAGGGCCATGCCGAAAAAAGTGTCAAAACCAGAAATGCAGGACAGGCCATGGAGAAATGGGAGCCTTGCTACACTGATGGGCGGGATGTAAATTGCCAACAGCCACTCTGGAGAAGTGTACGGTGTGTCCTGAAACATCTAAAAAACACAGCTTAGAGAGCATAGGGCACTTCCACGCATGGGGGGATAAAGTGGGAAAATTGAAAATCAGCAAGACACAAGCACCCCAAAGTTTAGGGCTGCTCTGTTGACAAGGACCTCCACTTCATTCCACCTTAAATATCCCAGGAAAGCGAAAAATGGATAAAAAAGTTGTGGTCCTTATGTACAATGGAATATCACTCAGCCATGAAATCAATGTCATAAGGCTAGTAGCAGCATGATGAGTGGATTTAGGTACGACGATTCTAAGTGAAATAAGTCACACAGAAAAGGACACTTCTCATAAGGTGTCACTTATAGAGGGAATGTAAAAACCGTTACACTTGAACTGAATTACAAAACAGAACAGAGTCACACATGCAGAAAACACACTATGGCTGCTTAACGGGAAAGGTGAGGTGGGGTGATACATAAAACAAGAGCTTCAAATTAGCTCAGATACCGTTCCATAAACCCAATATGTAATAGACAAGACCTACTCCTTGCTCAGAGAACTGGACTCAACACGCCCGATTCACCGCACAAGAATATATCTGACTAGTAATAATCTTAAAACCTATGTATTGATATCTCTCTGTTAGTGTGTCAAGTGGGTGTAAAGCGGCATAAACACAGCCGTGAAAAGCAGCTAAACCCCATTATAAAAATAAATTACTTTTAAAAACCCATGAAACAAAGACAGGGAAAGACAGAGAAATTCTTACACAATTCGTTCAGGGGCTGTGATGCAACCTGGATTGACCATATCTAGACCCACAGCTGGATGAGACATAAGGGTGGACACTCTTGGGGCTGAGAGGTTTGGTGAGGTTGGGTTAGCAAACGCAGACCCTTTAAAGTAATACTGCGTGCTACCCATCGCATGGGTCCCAAATCTCCAGGTTCAAGGGCATCTTCCTACATCGAAAACATGCATGAGAAACCCAGAAGATGGTACACCGTGTGATGGGGAAAGGTTTCTAAAACGCACCTCATTTCTCATCTCCTTGGGCTCGGGTTCGCCATCCCAGCCACTTTACTAGCAATCTCCCTACTTGGAGCATCAGCACCTTTAACCTCCTGTTCCGTACAGGTTGTAATTTGTCCTGAGGATGAACGGGAAGACGGGGAACCAATGAGAGACTAGCTCTTGGTGTTGGGACAGGCACAGGTCACTCTATTTTCACATCAGGAAGAAGAATTAACCACAGGCTCAGCCTGCCCCCCGGAACCAGAACAGGGCCTGAAGCCATCCTGCGCTTTTGCGGCCAGCTCCCCAAAATAGACTTGTAAAATGGAGCTTCAGGGCACTGCAATTCACAAACCTGCAGAGTTATAAATGATAACTCTCGTCCACAAATATATTGAGGGAAGGCAAAGAAGAGGATTTGAAATCAAGGCAGAATTGCAGGAAACAGATTTCAGGAGGTAGATTCGAATCGCCTTTAAAGCACATGAAAAGCGGCAAAACGTTGACAATGATGCCCTTGGCCAAAAAGGGCGTATGCGTTTTTTCCTGAATATATTCAGGAAAAAACGCATACGCCCTTTTTGGCCAACCAAGCAACCTGGAAAGGCAAATCAGCGCTACAAAAAGTCTCGCTTCCCATCGGTCAAAAGGGCCATGCTGAAAAAAGTGTCAAAACCAGAAATGCAGGACAGGCCATGGAGAAATGGGAGCCTTGCTACACTGATGGGCGGGATGTAAATTGCCAACAGCCACTCTGGAGAAGTGTACGGTGTGTCCTGAAACATCTAAAAAACACAGCTTAGAGAGCATAGGGCACTTCCACGCATGGGGGGATAAAGTGGGAAACTTGAAAATCAGCAAGACACAAGCACCCCAAAGTTTAGGGCTGCTCTGTTGACAAGGACCTCCACTTCATTCCACCTTAAATATCCCAGGAAAGCGAAAAATGGATAAAAAAGTTGTGGTCCTTATGTACAATGGAATATCACTCAGCCATGAAATCAATGTCATAAGGCTAGTAGCAGCATGATGAGTGGATTTAGGTAAGACGATTCTAAGTGAAATAAGTCACACAGAAAAGGACACTTCTCATAAGGTGTCACTTATAGAGGGAATGTAAAAACCGTTACACTTGAACTGAATTACAAAACAGAACAGAGTCACACATGCAGAAAACACACTATGGCTGCTTAACGGGAAAGGTGAGGTGGGGTGATACATAAAACAAGAGTTTCAAATTAGCTCAGATACCGTTCCATAAACCCAATATGTAATAGACAAGACCTACTCCTTGCTCAGAGAACTGGACTCAACACGCCCGATTCACCGCACAAGAATATATCTGACTAGTAATAATCTTAAAACCTATGTATTGATATCTCTCTGTTAGTGTGTCAAGTGGGTGTAAAGCGGCATAAACACAGCCGTGAAAAGCAGCTAAACCCCATTATAAAAATAAATTACTTTTAAAAACCCATGAAACAAAGACAGGGAAAGAGAGAGAAATTCTTACACAATTCGTTCAGGGGCTGTGATGCAACCTGGATTGACCATATCTAGACCCACAGCTGGATGAGACATAAGGGTGGACACTCTTGGGGCTGAGAGGTTTGGGGAGGTTGGGTTAGCAAACGCAGACCCTTTAAAGTAATACTGCGTGCTACCCATCGCATGGGTCCAAAATCTCCAGGTTCAAGGGCATCTTCCTACATCGAAAACATGCATGAGAAACCCAGAAGATGGTACACCGTGTGATGGGGAAAGGTTTCTAAAACGCACCTCATTTCTCATCTCCTTGGGCTCGGGTTTGCCATTCCAGCCACTTTACTAGCAATCTCCCTACTTGGAGCATCAGCACCTTTAACCTCCTGTTCCGTACAGGTTGCAATTTGTCCTGAGGATGAACGGGAAGACGGGGAACCAATGAGAGACTAGCTCTTGGTGTTGGGACAGGCACAGGTCACTCTATTTTCCCATCAGGAAGAAGAATTAACCACAGGCTCAGCCTGCCCCCCGGAACCAGAACAGGGCCTGAAGCCATCCTGCGCTTTTGCGGCCAGCTCCCAAAAAAGCGACTTGTAAAATGGAGCTTCAGGGCACTGCAATTCACAAACCTGCAGAGTTATAAATGATAACTCTCGTCCACAAATATATTGAGGGAAGGCAAAGAAGAGGATTTGAAATCAAGGCAGAATTGCAGGAAACAGATTTCAGGAGGTAGATTCGAATCGCCTTTAAAGCACATGAAAAGCAGCAAAACGTTGACAATGATGCCCTTGGCCAAAAAGGGCGTATGCGTTTTTTCCTGAATATATTCAGGAAAAAACGCATACGCCCTTTTTGGCCAACCAAGCAACCTGGAAAGGCAAATCAGCGCTACAAAGAAGTCTCGCTTCCCATCGGTCAAAAGGGCCATGCTGAAAAAAGTGTCAAAACCAGAAATGCAGGACAGGCCATGGAGAAATGGGAGCCTTGCTACACTGATGGGCGGGATGTAAATTGCCAACAGCCACTCTGGAGAAGTGTACGGTGTGTCCTGAAACATCTAAAAAACACAGCTTAGAGAGCATAGGGCACTTCCACGCATGGGGGGATAAAGTGGGAAACTTGAAAATCAGCAAGACACAAGCACCCCAAAGTTTAGGGCTGCTCTGTTGACAAGGACCTCCACTTCATTCCACCTTAAATATCCCAGGAAAGCGAAAAATGGATAAAAAAGTTGTGGTCCTTATGTACAATGGAATAGAACTCAGCCATGAAATCAATGTCATAAGGCTAGTAGCAGCATGATGAGTGGATTTAGGTAAGACGATTCTAAGTGAAATAAGTCACACAGAAAAGGACACTTCTCATAAGGTGTCACTTATAGAGGGAATGTAAAAACCGTTACACTTGAACTGAATTACAAAACAGAACAGAGTCACACATGCAGAAAACACACTATGGCTGCTTAACGGGAAAGGTGAGGTGGGGTGATACATAAAACAAGAGCTTCAAATTAGCTCAGATACCGTTCCATAAACCCAATATGTAATAGACAAGACCTACTCCTTGCTCAGAGAACTGGACTCAACACGCCCGATTCACCGCACCAGAATATATCTGACTAGTAATAAATTTAAAACCTATGTATTGATATCTCTCTGTTAGTGTGTCAAGTGGGTGTAAAGCGGCATAAACACAGCCGTGAAAAGCAGCTAAACCCCATTATAAAAATAAATTACTTTTAAAAACCCATGAAACAAAGACAGGGAAAGAGAGAGAAATTCTTACACAATTCGTTCAGGGGCTGTGATGCAACCTGGATTGACCATATCTAGACCCACAGCTGGATGAGACATAAGGGTGGACACTCTTGGGGCTGAGAGGTTTGGTGAGGTTGGGTGAGCAAACGCAGACCCTTTAAAGTAATACTGCGTGCTACCCATCGCATGGGTCCCAAATCTCCAGGTTCAAGGGCATCTTCCTACATCGAAAACATGCATGAGAAACCCAGAAGATGGTACACCGTGTGATGGGGAAAGGTTTCTAAAACGCACCTCATTTCTCATCTCCTTGTGCTCGGGTTCGCCATTCCAGTCACTTTACTAGCAATCTCCCTACTTGGAGCATCAGCACCTTTAACCTCCTGTTCCGTACAGGTTGCAATTTGTCCTGAGGATGAACGGGAAGACGGGGAACCAATGAGAGACTAGCTCTTGGTGTTGGGACAGGTACAGGTCACTCTATTTTCCCATCAGGAAGAAGAATTAACCACAGGCTCAGCCTGCCCCCCGGAACCAGAACAGGGCCTGAAGCCATCCTGCGCTTTTGCGGCCAGCTCCCAAAAAAGCGACTTGTAAAATGGAGCTTCAGGGCACTGCAATTCACAAACCTGCAGAGTCATAAATGATAACTCTCGTCCACAAATATATTGAGGGAAGGCAAAGAAGATTTTTGAAATCAAGGCAGAATTGCAGGAAACAGATTTCAGGAGGTAGATTTGAATCGCCTTTAAAGCACATGAAAAGCGGCAAAACTTTGACAATGAGGCCCTTGGCCAACAAGGGCGTATGCGTTTTTTCCTGAATATATTCAGGAAAAAACGCATACGCCCTTTTTGGCCAACCAAGCAACCTGGAAAGGCAAATCAGCGCTACAAAGAAGTCTCGCTTCCCATCGGTCAAAAGGGCCATGCTGAAAAAAGGGTCAAAACCATAAATGCAGGACAGGCCATGGAGAAATGGGAGCCTTGCTACACTGATGGGCGGGATGTAAATTGCCAACAGCCACTATGGAGAAGTGTACGGTGTGTCCTGAAACATCTAAAAAAACACAGCTTAGAGAGCATAGGGCACTTCCAGGCATGGGGGGATAAAGTGGAAAAATTGAAAATCAGCAAGACACAAGCACCCCAAAGTTTAGGGCTGCTCTGTTGACAAGGACCTCCACTTCATTCCACCTTAAATATCCCAGGAAAGCGAAAAATGGATAAAAAAGTTGTGGTCCTTATGTACAATGGAATATCACTCAGCCATGAAATCAATGTCATAAGGCTAGTAGCAGCATGATGAGTGTATTTAGGTACGACGATTCTAAGTGAAATAAGTCACACAGAAAAGGACACTTCTCATAAGGTGTCACTTATAGAGGGAATGTAAAAACCGTTACACTTGAACTGAATTATAAAACAGAACAGAGTCACACATGCAGAAAACACACTATGGTTGCTTAACGGGAAAGGTGAGGTGGGGTGATACATAAAACAAGAGTTTCAAATTAGCTCAGATACCGTTCCATAAACCCAATATGTAATAGACAAGACCTACTCCTTGCTCAGAGAACTGGACTCTACACGCCCGATTCACCGCACCAGAATATATCTGACTAGTAATAATCTTAAAACCTATGTATTGATATCTCTCTGTTAGAGTGTCAAGTGGGTGTAAAGCGGCATAAACACAGCCGTGAAAAGCAGCTAAACCCCATTATAAAAATAAATTACTTTTAAAAACCCATGAAACAAAGACAGGGAAAGAGAGAGAAATTCTTACACAATTCGTTCAGGGGCTGTGATGCAACCTGGATTGACCATATCTAGACCCACAGCTGGATGAGACATAAGGGTGGACACTCTTGGGGCTGAGAGGTTTGGTGAGGTTGGGTGAGCAAACGCAGACCCTTTAAAGTAATACTGCGTGCTACCCATCGCATGGGTCCCAAATCTCCAGGTTCAAGGGCATCTTCCTACATCGAAAACATGCATGAGAAACCCAGAAGATGGTACACCGTGTGATGGGGAAAGGTTTCTAAAACGCACCTCATTTCTCATCTCCTTGGGCTCGGGTTCGCCATCCCAGCCACTTTACTAGCAATCTCCCTACTTGGAGCATCAGCACCTTTAACCTCCTGTTCCGTACAGGTTGTAATTTGTCCTGAGGATGAACGGGAAGACGGGGAACCAATGAGAGACTAGCTCTTGGTGTTGGGACAGGCACAGGTCACTCTATTTTCACATCAGGAAGAAGAATTAACCACAGGCTCAGCCTGCCCCCCGGAACCAGAACAGGGCCTGAAGCCATCCTGCGCTTTTGCGGCCAGCTCCCCAAAATAGACTTGTAAAATGGAGCTTCAGGGCACTGCAATTCACAAACCTGCAGAGTTATAAATGATAACTCTCGTCCACAAATATATTGAGGGAAGGCAAAGAAGAGGATTTGAAATCAAGGCAGAATTGCAGGAAACAGATTTCAGGAGGTAGATTCGAATCGCCTTTAAAGCACATGAAAAGCAGCAAAACGTTGACAATGATGCCCTTGGCCAAAAAGGGCGTATGCGTTTTTTCCTGAATATATTCAGGAAAAAACGCATACGCCCTTTTTGGCCAACCAAGCAACCTGGAAAGGCAAATCAGCGCTACAAAGAAGTCTCGCTTCCCATCGGTCAAAAGGGCCATGCTGAAAAAAGTGTCAAAACCAGAAATGCAGGACAGGCCATGGAGAAATGGGAGCCTTGCTACACTGATGGGCGGGATGTAAATTGCCAACAGCCACTCTGGAGAAGTGTACGGTGTGTCCTGAAACATCTAAAAAACACAGCTTAGAGAGCATAGGGCACTTCCACGCATGGGGGGATAAAGTGGGAAACTTGAAAATCAGCAAGACACAAGCACCCCAAAGTTTAGGGCTGCTCTGTTGACAAGGACCTCCACTTCATTCCACCTTAAATATCCCAGGAAAGCGAAAAATGGATAAAAAAGTTGTGGTCCTTATGTACAATGGAATAGAACTCAGCCATGAAATCAATGTCATAAGGCTAGTAGCAGCATGATGAGTGGATTTAGGTAAGACGATTCTAAGTGAAATAAGTCACACAGAAAAGGACACTTCTCATAAGGTGTCACTTATAGAGGGAATGTAAAAACCGTTACACTTGAACTGAATTACAAAACAGAACAGAGTCACACATGCAGAAAACACACTATGGCTGCTTAACGGGAAAGGTGAGGTGGGGTGATACATAAAACAAGAGCTTCAAATTAGCTCAGATACCGTTCCATAAACCCAATATGTAATAGACAAGACCTACTCCTTGCTCAGAGAACTGGACTCAACACGCCCGATTCACCGCACCAGAATATATCTGACTAGTAATAAATTTAAAACCTATGTATTGATATCTCTCTGTTAGTGTGTCAAGTGGGTGTAAAGCGGCATAAACACAGCCGTGAAAAGCAGCTAAACCCCATTATAAAAATAAATTACTTTTAAAAACCCATGAAACAAAGACAGGGAAAGAGAGAGAAATTCTTACACAATTCGTTCAGGGGCTGTGATGCAACCTGGATTGACCATATCTAGACCCACAGCTGGATGAGACATAAGGGTGGACACTCTTGGGGCTGAGAGGTTTGGTGAGGTTGGGTGAGCAAACGCAGACCCTTTAAAGTAATACTGCGTGCTACCCATCGCATGGGTCCCAAATCTCCAGGTTCAAGGGCATCTTCCTACATCGAAAACATGCATGAGAAACCCAGAAGATGGTACACCGTGTGATGGGGAAAGGTTTCTAAAACGCACCTCATTTCTCATCTCCTTGTGCTCGGGTTCGCCATTCCAGTCACTTTACTAGCAATCTCCCTACTTGGAGCATCAGCACCTTTAACCTCCTGTTCCGTACAGGTTGCAATTTGTCCTGAGGATGAACGGGAAGACGGGGAACCAATGAGAGACTAGCTCTTGGTGTTGGGACAGGTACAGGTCACTCTATTTTCCCATCAGGAAGAAGAATTAACCACAGGCTCAGCCTGCCCCCCGGAACCAGAACAGGGCCTGAAGCCATCCTGCGCTTTTGCGGCCAGCTCCCAAAAAAGCGACTTGTAAAATGGAGCTTCAGGGCACTGCAATTCACAAACCTGCAGAGTCATAAATGATAACTCTCGTCCACAAATATATTGAGGGAAGGCAAAGAAGATTTTTGAAATCAAGGCAGAATTGCAGGAAACAGATTTCAGGAGGTAGATTTGAATCGCCTTTAAAGCACATGAAAAGCGGCAAAACTTTGACAATGAGGCCCTTGGCCAACAAGGGCGTATGCGTTTTTTCCTGAATATATTCAGGAAAAAACGCATACGCCCTTTTTGGCCAACCAAGCAACCTGGAAAGGCAAATCAGCGCTACAAAGAAGTCTCGCTTCCCATCGGTCAAAAGGGCCATGCTGAAAAAAGGGTCAAAACCATAAATGCAGGACAGGCCATGGAGAAATGGGAGCCTTGCTACACTGATGGGCGGGATGTAAATTGCCAACAGCCACTATGGAGAAGTGTACGGTGTGTCCTGAAACATCTAAAAAAACACAGCTTAGAGAGCATAGGGCACTTCCACGCATGGGGGGATAAAGTGGAAAAATTGAAAATCAGCAAGACACAAGCACCCCAAAGTTTAGGGCTGCTCTGTTGACAAGGACCTCCACTTCATTCCACCTTAAATATCCCAGGAAAGCGAAAAATGGATAAAAAAGTTGTGGTCCTTATGTACAATGGAATATCACTCAGCCATGAAATCAATGTCATAAGGCTAGTAGCAGCATGATGAGTGTATTTAGGTACGACGATTCTAAGTGAAATAAGTCACACAGAAAAGGACACTTCTCATAAGGTGTCACTTATAGAGGGAATGTAAAAACCGTTACACTTGAACTGAATTATAAAACAGAACAGAGTCACACATGCAGAAAACACACTATGGTTGCTTAACGGGAAAGGTGAGGTGGGGTGATACATAAAACAAGAGTTTCAAATTAGCTCAGATACCGTTCCATAAACCCAATATGTAATAGACAAGACCTACTCCTTGCTCAGAGAACTGGACTCAACACGCCCGATTCACCGCACCAGAATATATCTGACTAGTAATAATCTTAAAACCTATGTATTGATATCTCTCTGTTAGAGTGTCAAGTGGGTGTAAAGCGGCATAAACACAGCCGTGAAAAGCAGCTAAACCCCATTATAAAAATAAATTACTTTTAAAAACCCATGAAACAAAGACAGGGAAAGAGAGAGAAATTCTTACACAATTCGTTCAGGGGCTGTGATGCAACCTGGATTGACCATATCTAGACCCACAGCTGGATGAGACATAAGGGTGGACACTCTTGGGGCTGAGAGGTTTGGTGAGGTTGGGTGAGCAAACGCAGACCCTTTAAAGTAATACTGCGTGCTACCCATCGCATGGGTCCCAAATCTCCAGGTTCAAGGGCATCTTCCTACATCGAAAACATGCATGAGAAACCCAGAAGATGGTACACCGTGTGATGGGGAAAGGTTTCTAAAACGCACCTCATTTCTCATCTCCTTGTGCTCGGGTTCGCCATTCCAGCCACTTTACTAGCAATCTCCCTACTTGGAGCATCAGCACCTTTAACCTCCTGTTCCGTACAGGTTGCAATTTGTCCTGAGGATGAACGGGAAGACGGGAAACCAATGAGAGACTAGCTCTTGGTGTTGGGACAGGCACAGGTCACTCTATTTTCCCATCAGGAAGAAGAATTAACCACAGGCTCAGCCTGCCCCCCGGAACCAGAACAGGGCCTGAAGCCATCCTGCGCTTTTGCGGCCAGCTCCCAAAAAAGCGACTTGTAAAATGGAGCTTCAGGACACTGCAATTCACAAACCTGCAGAGTTATAAATGATAACTCTCGTCCACAAATATATTGAGGGAAGGCAAAGAAGAGGATTTGAAATCAAGGCAGAATTGCAGTAAACAGATTTCAGGAGTTAGATTCGAATCGCCTTTAAAGCACATGAAAAGCGGCAAAACGTTGACAATGATGCCCTTGGCCAAAAAGGGCGTATGCGTTTTTTCCTGAATATATTCAGGAAAAAACGCATACGCCCTTTTTGGCCAACCAAGCAACCTGGAAAGGCAAATCAGCGCTACAAAGAAGTCTCGCTTCCCATCGGTCAAAAGGGCCATGCTGAAAAAAGGGTCAAAACCAGAAATGCAGGACAGGCCATGGAGAAATGGGAGCCTTGCTACACTGATGGGCGGGATGTAAATTGCCAACAGCCACTCTGGAGAAGTGTACGGTGTGTCCTGAAACATCTAAAAAACACAGCTTAGAGAGCATAGGGCACTTCCACGCATGGGGGGATAAAGTGGGAAAATTGAAAATCAGCAAGGCACAAGCACCCCAAAGTTTAGGGCTGCTCTGTTGACAAGGACCTCCACTTCATTCCACCTTAAATATCCCAGGAAAGCGAAAAATGGATAAAAAAGTTGTGGTCCTTATGTACAATGGAATATCACTCAGCCATGAAATCAATGTCATAAGGCTAGTAGCAGCATGATGAGTGTATTTAGGTACGACGATTCTAAGTGAAATAAGTCACACAGAAAAGGACACTTCTCATAAGGTGTCACTTATAGAGGGAATGTAAAAACCGTTACACTTGAACTGAATTATAAAACAGAACAGAGTCACACATGCAGAAAACACACTATGGTTGCTTAACGGGAAAGGTGAGGTGGGGTGATACATAAAACAAGAGTTTCAAATTAGCTCAGATACCGTTCCATAAACCCAATATGTAATAGACAAGACCTACTCCTTGCTCAGAGAACTGGACTCAACACGCCCGATTCACCGCACCAGAATATATCTGACTAGTAATAATCTTAAAACCTATGTATTGATATCTCTCTGTTAGAGTGTCAAGTGGGTGTAAAGCGGCATAAACACAGCCGTGAAAAGCAGCTAAACCCCATTATAAAAATAAATTACTTTTAAAAACCCATGAAACAAAGACAGGGAAAGAGAGAGAAATTCTTACACAATTCGTTCAGGGGCTGTGATGCAACCTGGATTGACCATATCTAGACCCACAGCTGGATGAGACATAAGGGTGGACACTCTTGGGGCTGAGAGGTTTGGTGAGGTTGGGTGAGCAAACGCAGACCCTTTAAAGTAATACTGCGTGCTACCCATCGCATGGGTCCCAAATCTCCAGGTTCAAGGGCATCTTCCTACATCGAAAACATGCATGAGAAACCCAGAAGATGGTACACCGTGTGATGGGGAAAGGTTTCTAAAACGCACCTCATTTCTCATCTCCTTGTGCTCGGGTTCGCCATTCCAGCCACTTTACTAGCAATCTCCCTACTTGGAGCATCAGCACCTTTAACCTCCTGTTCCGTACAGGTTGCAATTTGTCCTGAGGATGAACGGGAAGACGGGAAACCAATGAGAGACTAGCTCTTGGTGTTGGGACAGGCACAGGTCACTCTATTTTCCCATCAGGAAGAAGAATTAACCACAGGCTCAGCCTGCCCCCCGGAACCAGAACAGGGCCTGAAGCCATCCTGCGCTTTTGCGGCCAGCTCCCAAAAAAGCGACTTGTAAAATGGAGCTTCAGGGCACTGCAATTCACAAACCTGCAGAGTTATAAATGATAACTCTCGTCCACAAATATATTGAGGGAAGGCAAAGAAGAGGATTTGAAATCAAGGCAGAATTGCAGTAAACAGATTTCAGGAGTTAGATTCGAATCGCCTTTAAAGCACATGAAAAGCGGCAAAACGTTGACAATGATGCCCTTGGCCAAAAAGGGCGTATGCGTTTTTTCCTGAATATATTCAGGAAAAAACGCATACGCCCTTTTTGGCCAACCAAGCAACCTGGAAAGGCAAATCAGCGCTACAAAGAAGTCTCGCTTCCCATCGGTCAAAAGGGCCATGCTGAAAAAAGGGTCAAAACCAGAAATGCAGGACAGGCCATGGAGAAATGGGAGCCTTGCTACACTGATGGGCGGGATGTAAATTGCCAACAGCCACTCTGGAGAAGTGTACGGTGTGTCCTGAAACATCTAAAAAACACAGCTTAGAGAGCATAGGGCACTTCCACGCATGGGGGGATAAAGTGGGAAAATTGAAAATCAGCAAGGCACAAGCACCCCAAAGTTTAGGGCTGCTCTGTTGACAAGGACCTCCACTTCATTCCACCTTAAATATCCCAGGAAAGCGAAAAATGGATAAAAAAGTTGTGGTCCTTATGTACAATGGAATATCACTCAGCCATGAAATCAATGTCATAAGGCTAGTAGCAGCATGATGAGTGTATTTAGGTACGACGATTCTAAGTGAAATAAGTCACACAGAAAAGGACACTTCTCATAAGGTGTCACTTATAGAGGGAATGTAAAAACCGTTACACCTGAACTGAATTATAAAACAGAACAGAGTCACACATGCAGAAAACACACTATGGTTGCTTAACGGGAAAGGTGAGGTGGGGTGATACATAAAACAAGAGTTTCAAATTAGCTCAGATACCGTTCCATAAACCCAATATGTAATAGACAAGACCTACTCCTTGCTCAGAGAACTGGACTCAACACGCCCGATTCACCGCACCAGAATATATCTGACTAGTAATAATCTTAAAACCTATGTATTGATATCTCTCTGTTAGAGTGTCAAGTGGGTGTAAAGCGGCATAAACACAGCCGTGAAAAGCAGCTAAACCCCATTATAAAAATAAATTACTTTTAAAAACCCATGAAACAAAGACAGGGAAAGAGAGAGAAATTCTTACACAATTCGTTCAGGGGCTGTGATGCAACCTGGATTGACCATATCTAGACCCACAGCTGGATGAGACATAAGGGTGGACACTCTTGGGGCTGAGAGGTTTGGTGAGGTTGGGTGAGCAAACGCAGACCCTTTAAAGTAATACTGCGTGCTACCCATCGCATGGGTCCCAAATCTCCAGGTTCAAGGGCATCTTCCTACATCGAAAACATGCATGAGAAACCCAGAAGATGGTACACCGTGTGATGGGGAAAGGTTTCTAAAACGCACCTCATTTCTCATCTCCTTGTGCTCGGGTTCGCCATTCCAGCCACTTTACTAGCAATCTCCCTACTTGGAGCATCAGCACCTTTAACCTCCTGTTCCGTACAGGTTGCAATTTGTCCTGAGGATGAACGGGAAGACGGGGAACCAATGAGAGACTAGCTCTTGGTGTTGGGACAGGTACAGGTCACTCTATTTTCCCATCAGGAAGAAGAATTAACCACAGGCTCAGCCTGCCCCCCGGAACCAGAACAGGGCCTGAAGCCATCCTGCGCTTTTGCGGCCAGCTCCCAAAAAAGCGACTTGTAAAATGGAGCTTCAGGGCACTGCAATTCACAAACCTGCAGAGTCATAAATGATAACTCTCGTCCACAAATATATTGAGGGAAGGCAAAGAAGATTTTTGAAATCAAGGCAGAATTGCAGGAAACAGATTTCAGGAGGTAGATTTGAATCGCCTTTAAAGCACATGAAAAGCGGCAAAACTTTGACAATGAGGCCCTTGGCCAACAAGGGCGTATGCGTTTTTTCCTGAATATATTCAGGAAAAAACGCATACGCCCTTTTTGGCCAACCAAGCAACCTGGAAAGGCAAATCAGCGCTACAAAGAAGTCTCGCTTCCCATCGGTCAAAAGGGCCATGCTGAAAAAAGGGTCAAAACCATAAATGCAGGACAGGCCATGGAGAAATGGGAGCCTTGCTACACTGATGGGCGGGATGTAAATTGCCAACAGCCACTATGGAGAAGTGTACGGTGTGTCCTGAAACATCTAAAAAAACACAGCTTAGAGAGCATAGGGCACTTCCACGCATGGGGGGATAAAGTGGAAAAATTGAAAATCAGCAAGACACAAGCACCCCAAAGTTTAGGGCTGCTCTGTTGACAAGGACCTCCACTTCATTCCACCTTAAATATCCCAGGAAAGCGAAAAATGGATAAAAAAGTTGTGGTCCTTATGTACAATGGAATATCACTCAGCCATGAAATCAATGTCATAAGGCTAGTAGCAGCATGATGAGTGTATTTAGGTACGACGATTCTAAGTGAAATAAGTCACACAGAAAAGGACACTTCTCATAAGGTGTCACTTATAGAGGGAATGTAAAAACCGTTACACTTGAACTGAATTATAAAACAGAACAGAGTCACACATGCAGAAAACACACTATGGTTGCTTAACGGGAAAGGTGAGGTGGGGTGATACATAAAACAAGAGTTTCAAATTAGCTCAGATACCGTTCCATAAACCCAATATGTAATAGACAAGACCTACTCCTTGCTCAGAGAACTGGACTCAACACGCCCGATTCACCGCACCAGAATATATCTGACTAGTAATAATCTTAAAACCTATGTATTGATATCTCTCTGTTAGAGTGTCAAGTGGGTGTAAAGCGGCATAAACACAGCCGTGAAAAGCAGCTAAACCCCATTATAAAAATAAATTACTTTTAAAAACCCATGAAACAAAGACAGGGAAAGAGAGAGAAATTCTTACACAATTCGTTCAGGGGCTGTGATGCAACCTGGATTGACCATATCTAGACCCACAGCTGGATGAGACATAAGGGTGGACACTCTTGGGGCTGAGAGGTTTGGTGAGGTTGGGTGAGCAAACGCAGACCCTTTAAAGTAATACTGCGTGCTACCCATCGCATGGGTCCCAAATCTCCAGGTTCAAGGGCATCTTCCTACATCGAAAACATGCATGAGAAACCCAGAAGATGGTACACCGTGTGATGGGGAAAGGTTTCTAAAACGCACCTCATTTCTCATCTCCTTGTGCTCGGGTTCGCCATTCCAGCCACTTTACTAGCAATCTCCCTACTTGGAGCATCAGCACCTTTAACCTCCTGTTCCGTACAGGTTGCAATTTGTCCTGAGGATGAACGGGAAGACGGGAAACCAATGAGAGACTAGCTCTTGGTGTTGGGACAGGCACAGGTCACTCTATTTTCCCATCAGGAAGAAGAATTAACCACAGGCTCAGCCTGCCCCCCGGAACCAGAACAGGGCCTGAAGCCATCCTGCGCTTTTGCGGCCAGCTCCCAAAAAAGCGACTTGTAAAATGGAGCTTCAGGACACTGCAATTCACAAACCTGCAGAGTTATAAATGATAACTCTCGTCCACAAATATATTGAGGGAAGGCAAAGAAGAGGATTTGAAATCAAGGCAGAATTGCAGTAAACAGATTTCAGGAGTTAGATTCGAATCGCCTTTAAAGCACATGAAAAGCGGCAAAACGTTGACAATGATGCCCTTGGCCAAAAAGGGCGTATGCGTTTTTTCCTGAATATATTCAGGAAAAAACGCATACGCCCTTTTTGGCCAACCAAGCAACCTGGAAAGGCAAATCAGCGCTACAAAGAAGTCTCGCTTCCCATCGGTCAAAAGGGCCATGCTGAAAAAAGGGTCAAAACCAGAAATGCAGGACAGGCCATGGAGAAATGGGAGCCTTGCTACACTGATGGGCGGGATGTAAATTGCCAACAGCCACTCTGGAGAAGTGTACGGTGTGTCCTGAAACATCTAAAAAACACAGCTTAGAGAGCATAGGGCACTTCCACGCATGGGGGGATAAAGTGGGAAAATTGAAAATCAGCAAGGCACAAGCACCCCAAAGTTTAGGGCTGCTCTGTTGACAAGGACCTCCACTTCATTCCACCTTAAATATCCCAGGAAAGCGAAAAATGGATAAAAAAGTTGTGGTCCTTATGTACAATGGAATATCACTCAGCCATGAAATCAATGTCATAAGGCTAGTAGCAGCATGATGAGTGTATTTAGGTACGACGATTCTAAGTGAAATAAGTCACACAGAAAAGGACACTTCTCATAAGGTGTCACTTATAGAGGGAATGTAAAAACCGTTACACTTGAACTGAATTATAAAACAGAACAGAGTCACACATGCAGAAAACACACTATGGTTGCTTAACGGGAAAGGTGAGGTGGGGTGATACATAAAACAAGAGTTTCAAATTAGCTCAGATACCGTTCCATAAACCCAATATGTAATAGACAAGACCTACTCCTTGCTCAGAGAACTGGACTCAACACGCCCGATTCACCGCACCAGAATATATCTGACTAGTAATAATCTTAAAACCTATGTATTGATATCTCTCTGTTAGAGTGTCAAGTGGGTGTAAAGCGGAATAAACACAGCCGTGAAAAGCAGCTAAACCCCATTATAAAAATAAATTACTTTTAAAAACCCATGAAACAAAGACAGGGAAAGAGAGAGAAATTCTTACACAATTCGTTCAGGGGCTGTGATGCAACCTGGATTGACCATATCTAGACCCACAGCTGGATGAGACATAAGGGTGGACACTCTTGGGGCTGAGAGGTTTGGTGAGGTTGGGTGAGCAAACGCAGACCCTTTAAAGTAATACTGCGTGCTACCCATCGCATGGGTCCCAAATCTCCAGGTTCAAGGGCATCTTCCTACATCGAAAACATGCATGAGAAACCCAGAAGATGGTACACCGTGTGATGGGGAAAGGTTTCTAAAACGCACCTCATTTCTCATCTCCTTGGGCTCGGGTTCGCCATTCCAGCCACTTTACTAGCAATCTCCCTACTTGGAGCATCAGCACCTTTAACCTCCTGTTCCGTACAGGTTGCAATTTGTCCTGAGGATGAACGGGAAGACGGGAAACCAATGAGAGACTAGCTCTTGGTGTTGGGACAGGCACAGGTCACTCTATTTTCCCATCAGGAAGAAGAATTAACCACAGGCTCAGCCTGCCCCCCGGAACCAGAACAGGGCCTGAAGCCATCCTGCGCTTTTGCGGCCAGCTCCCAAAAAAGCGACTTGTAAAATGGAGCTTCAGGTCACTGCAATTCACAAACCTGCAGAGTTATAAATGATAACTCTCGTCCACAAATATATTGAGGGAAGGCAAAGAAGAGGATTTGAAATCAAGGCAGAATTGCAGTAAACAGATTTCAGGAGTTAGATTCGAATCGCCTTTAAAGCACATGAAAAGCGGCAAAACGTTGACAATGATGCCCTTGGCCAAAAAGGGCGTATGCGTTTTTTCCTGAATATATTCAGGAAAAAACGCATACGCCCTTTTTGGCCAACCAAGCAACCTGGAAAGGCAAATCAGCGCTACAAAGAAGTCTCGCTTCCCATCGGTCAAAAGGGCCATGCTGAAAAAAGGGTCAAAACCAGAAATGCAGGACAGGCCATGGAGAAATGGGAGCCTTGCTACACTGATGGGCGGGATGTAAATTGCCAACAGCCACTCTGGAGAAGTGTACGGTGTGTCCTGAAACATCTAAAAAACACAGCTTAGAGAGCATAGGGCACTTCCACGCATGGGGGGATAAAGTGGGAAAATTGAAAATCAGCAAGGCACAAGCACCCCAAAGTTTAGGGCTGCTCTGTTGACAAGGACCTCCACTTCATTCCACCTTAAATATCCCAGGAAAGCGAAAAATGGATAAAAAAGTTGTGGTCCTTATGTACAATGGAATATCACTCAGCCATGAAATCAATGTCATAAGGCTAGTAGCAGCATGATGAGTGTATTTAGGTACGACGATTCTAAGTGAAATAAGTCACACAGAAAAGGACACTTCTCATACGGTGTCACTTATAGAGGGAATGTAAAAACCGTTACACCTGAACTGAATTATAAAACAGAACAGAGTCACACATGCAGAAAACACACTATGGTTGCTTAACGGGAAAGGTGAGGTGGGGTGATACATAAAACAAGAGCTTCAAATTAGCTCAGATACCGTTCCATAAACCCAATATGTAATAGACAAGACCTACTCCTTGCTCAGAGAACTGGACTCAACACGCCCGATTCACCGCACCAGAATATATCTGACTAGTAATAATCTTAAAACCTATGTATTGATATCTCTCTGTTAGTGTGTCAAGTGGGTGTAAAGCGGCATAAACACAGCCGTGAAAAGCAGCTAAACCCCATTATAAAAATAAATTACTTTTAAAAACCCATGAAACAAAGACAGGGAAAGAGAGAGAAATTCTTACACAATTCGTTCAGGGGCTGTGATGCAACCTGGATTGACCATATCTAGACCCACAGCTGGATGAGACATAAGGGTGGACACTCTTGGGGCTGAGAGGTTTGGTGAGGTTGGGTGAGCAAACGCAGACCCTTTAAAGTAATACTGCGTGCTACCCATCGCATGGGTCCCAAATCTCCAGGTTCAAGGGCATCTTCCTACATCGAAAACATGCATGAGAAACCCAGAAGATGGTACACCGTGTGATGGGGAAAGGTTTCTAAAACGCACCTCATTTCTCATCTCCTTGTGCTCGGGTTCGCCATTCCAGCCACTTTACTAGCAATCTCCCTACTTGGAGCATCAGCACCTTTAACCTCCTGTTCCATACAGGTTGCAATTTGTCCTGAGGATGAACGGGAAGACGGGGAACCAATGAGAGACTAGCTCTTGGTGTTGGGACAGGTACAGGTCACTCTATTTTCCCATCAGGAAGAAGAATTAACCACAGGCTCAGCCTGCCCCCCGGAACCAGAACAGGGCCTGAAGCCATCCTGCGCTTTTGCGGCCAGCTCCCAAAAAAGCGACTTGTAAAATGGAGCTTCAGGGCACTGCAATTCACAAACCTGCAGAGTCATAAATGATAACTCTCGTCCACAAATATATTGAGGGAAGGCAAAGAAGAGGATTTGAAATCAAGGCAGAATTGCAGGAAACAGATTTCAGGAGGTAGATTCGAATCGCCTTTAAAGCACATGAAAAGCGGCAAAACGTTGACAATGATGCCCTTGGCCAAAAAGGGCGTATGCGTTTTTTCCTGAATATATTCAGGAAAAAACGCATACGCCCTTTTTGGCCAACCAAGCAACCTGGAAAGGCAAATCAGCGCTACAAAGAAGTCTCGCTTCCCATCGGTCAAAAGGGCCATGCTGAAAAAAGGGTCAAAACCATAAATGCAGGACAGGCCATGGAGAAATGGGAGCCTTGCTACACTGATGGGCGGGATGTAAATTGCCAACAGCCACTCTGGAGAAGTGTACGGTGTGTCCTGAAACATCTAAAAAACACAGCTTAGAGAGCATAGGGCACTTCCACACATGGGGGGATAAAGTGGGAAAATTGAAAATCAGCAAGACACAAGCACCCCAAAGTTTAGGGCTGCTCTGTTGACAAGGACCTCCACTTCATTCCACCTTAAATATCCCAGGAAAGCGAAAAATGGATAAAAAAGTTGTGGTCCTTATGTACAATGGAATATCACTCAGCCATGAAATCAATGTCATAAGGCTAGTAGCAGCATGATGAGTGGATTTAGGTAAGACGATTCTAAGTGAAATAAGTCACACAGAAAAGGACACTTCTCATAAGGTGTCACTTATAGAGGGAATGTAAAAACCGTTACACTTGAACTGAATTATAAAACAGAACAGAGTCACACATGCAGAAAACACACTATGGTTGCTTAACGGGAAAGATGAGGTGGGGTGGTACATAAAACAAGAGTTTCAAATTAGCTCAGATACCGTTCCATAAACCCAATATGTAATAGACAAGACCTACTCCTTGCTCAGAGAACTGGACTCAACACGCCCGATTCACCGCACCAGAATATATCTGAATAGTAATAATCTTAAAACCTATGTATTGATATCTCTCTGTTAGAGTGTCAAGTGGGTGTAAAGCGGCATAAACACAGCCGTGAAAAGCAGCTAAACCCCATTATAAAAATAAATTACTTTTAAAAACCCATGAAACAAAGACAGGGAAAGAGAGAGAAATTCTTACACAATTCGTTCAGGGGCTGTGATGCAACCTGGATTGACCATATCTAGACCCACAGCTGGATGAGACATAAGGGTGGACACTCTTGGGGCTGAGAGGTTTGGTGAGGTTGGGTGAGCAAACGCAGACCCTTTAAAGTAATACTGCGTGCTACCCATCGCATGGGTCCCAAATCTCCAGGTTCAAGGACATCTTCCTACATCGAAAACATGCATGAGAAACCCAGAAGATGGTACACCGTGTGATGGGGAAAGGTTTCTAAAACGCACCTCATTTCTCATCTCCTTGTGCTCGGGTTCGCCATTCCAGCCACTTTACTAGCAATCTCCCTACTTGGAGCATCAGCACCTTTAACCTCCTGTTCCGTACAGGTTGCAATTTGTCCTGAGGATGAACGGGAAGACGGGAAACCAATGAGAGACTAGCTCTTGGTGTTGGGACAGGCACAGGTCACTCTATTTTCCCATCAGGAAGAAGAATTAACCACAGGCTCAGCCTGCCCCCCGGAACCAGAACAGGGCATGAAGCCATCCTGCGCTTTTGCGGCCAGCTCCCAAAAAAGCGACTTGTAAAATGGAGCTTCAGGGCACTGCAATTCACAAACCTGCAGAGTTATAAATGATAACTCTCGTCCACAAATATATTGAGGGAAGGCAAAGAAGAGGATTTGAAATCAAGGCAGAATTGCAGGAAACAGATTTCAGGAGGTAGATTCGAATCGCCTTTAAAGCACATGAAAAGCGGCAAAACGTTGACAATGATGCCCTTGGCCAAAAAGGGCGTATGCGTTTTTTCCTGAATATATTCAGGAAAAAACGCATACGCCCTTTTTGGCCAACCAAGCAACCTGGAAAGGCAAATCAGCGCTACAAAGAAGTCTCGCTTCCCATCGGTCAAAAGGGCCATGCCGAAAAAAGTGTCAAAACCAGAAATGCAGGACAGGCCATGGAGAAATGTGAGCCTTGCTACACTGATGGGCGGGATGTAAATTGCCAACAGCCACTCTGGAGAAGTGTACGGTGTGTCCTGAAACATCTAAAAAACACAGCTTAGAGAGCATAGGGCACTTCCACGCATGGGGGGATAAAGTGGGAAAATTGAAAATCAGCAAGACACAAGCACCCCAAAGTTTAGGGCTGCTCTGTTGACAAGGACCTCCACTTCATTCCACCTTAAATATCCCAGGAAAGCGAAAAATGGATAAAAAAGTTATGGTCCTTATGTACAATGGAATATCACTCAGCCATGAAATCAATGTCATAAGGCTAGTAGCAGCATGATGAGTGGATTTAGGTACGACGATTCTAAGTGAAATAAGTCACACAGAAAAGGACACTTCTCATAAGGTGTCACTTATAGAGGGAATGTAAAAACCGTTACACTTGAACTGAATTACAAAACAGAACAGAGTCACACATGCAGAAAACACACTATGGCTGCTTAACGGGAAAGGTTAGGTGGGGTGATACATAAAACAAGAATTTCAAATTAGCTCAGATACCGTTCCATAAACCCAATATGTAATAGACAAGACCTACTCCTTGCTCAGAGAACTGGACTCAACACGCCCGATTCACCGCACAAGAATATATCTGACTAGTAATAATCTTAAAACCTATGTATTGATATCTCTCTGTTAGTGTGTCAAGTGGGTGTAAAGCGGCATAAACACAGCCGTGAAAAGCAGCTAAACCCCATTATAAAAATAAATTACTTTTAAAAACCCATGAAACAAAGACAGGGAAAGAGAGAGAAATTCTTACACAATTCGTTCAGGGGCTGTGATGCAACCTGGATTGACCATATCTAGACCCACAGCTGGATGAGACATAAGGGTGGACACTCTTGGGGCTGAGAGGTTTGGTGAGGTTGGGTGAGCAAACGCAGACCCTTTAAAGTAATACTGCGTGCTACCCATCGCATGGGTCCCAAATCTCCAGGTTCAAGGGCATCTTCCTATATCGAAAACATGCATGAGAAACCCAGAAGATGATACACCGTGTGATGGGGAAAGGTTTCTAAAACGCACCTCATTTCTCATCTCCTTGTGCTCGGGTTCGCCATTCCAGCCACTTTACTAGCAATCTCCCTACTTGGAGCATCAGCACCTTTAACCTCCTGTTCCGTACAGGTTGCAATTTGTCCTGAGGATGAACGGGAAGACGGGGAACCAATGAGAGACTAGCTCTTGGTGTTGGGACAGGCACAGGTCACTCTATTTTCCCATCAGGAAGAAGAATTAACCACAGGCTCAGCCTGCCCCCCGGAACCAGAACAGGGCCTGAAGCCATCCTGCGCTTTTGCGGCCAGCTCCCAAAAAAGCGACTTGTAAAATGGAGCTTCAGGGCACTGCAATTCACAAACCTGCAGAGTTATAAATGATAACTCTCGTCCACAAATATATTGAGGGAAGGCAAAGAAGAGGATTTGAAATCAAGGCAGAATTGCAGGAAACAGATTTCAGGAGGTAGATTCGAATCGCCTTTAAAGCACATGAAAAGCGGCAAAACGTTGACAATGATGCCCTTGGCCAAAAAGGGCGTATGCGTTTTTTCCTGAATATATTCAGGAAAAAACGCATACGCCCTTTTTGGCCAACCAAGCAACCTGGAAAGGCAAATCAGCGCTACAAAGAAGTCTCGCTTCCCATCGGTCAAAAGGGCCAAGCTGAAAAAAGGGTCAAAACCAGAAATGCAGGACAGGCCATGGAGAAATGGGAGCCTTGCTACACTGATGGGCGGGATGTAAATTGCCAACAGCCACTCTGGAGAAGGGTACGGTGTGTCCTGAAACATCTAAAAAACACAGCTTAGAGAGCATAGGGCACTTCCACGCATGGGGGGATAAAGTGGGAAAATTGAAAATCAGCAAGACACAAGCACCCCAAAGTTTAGGGCTGCTCTGTTGACAAGGAACTCCACTTCATTCCACCTTAAATATCCCAGGAAAGCGAAAAATGGATAAAAAAGTTGTGGTCCTTATGTACAATGGAATATCACTCAGCCATGAAATCAATGTCATAAGGCTAGTAGCAGCATGATGAGTCGATTTAGGTAAGACGATTCTAAGTGAAATAAGTCACACAGGAAAGAACACTTCTCATAAGGTGTCACTTATAGAGGGAATGTAAAAACCGTTACACTTGAACTGAATTACAAAACAGAACAGAGTCACACATGCAGAAAACACACTATGGCTGCTTAACGGGAAAGGTGAGGTGGGGTGATACATAAAACAAGAGTTTCAAATTAGCTCAGATTCCGTTCCATAAACCCAATATGTAATAGACAAGACCTACTCCTTGCTCAGAGAACTGGACTCAACACGCCCGATTCACCGCACAAGAATATATCTGACTAGTAATAATCTTAAAACCTATGTATTGATATCTCTCTGTTAGTGTGTCAAGTGGGTGTAAAGCGGCATAAACACAGCCGTGAAAAGCAGCTAAACCCCATTATAAAAATAAATTACTTTTAAAAACCCATGAAACAAAGACAGGGAAAGAGAGAGAAATTCTTACACAATTCGTTCAGGGGCTGTGATGCAACCTGGATTGACCATATCTAGACCCACAGCTGGATGAGACATAAGGGTGGACACTCTTGGGGCTGAGAGGTTTGGTGAGGTTGGGTGAGCAAACGCAGACCCTTTAAAGTAATACTGCGTGCTACCCATCGCATGGGTCCCAAATCTCCAGGTTCAAGGGCATCTTCCTACATCGAAAACATGCATGAGAAACCCAGAAGATGGTACACCGTGTGATGGGGAAAGGTTTCTAAAACGCACCTCATTTCTCATCTCCTTGTGCTCGGGTTCGCCATTCCAGCCACTTTACTAGCAATCTCCCTACTTGGAGCATCAGCACCTTTAACCTCCTGTTCCGTACAGGTTGCAATTTGTCCTGAGGATGAACGGGAAGACGGGGAACCAATGAGAGACTAGCTCTTGGTGTTGGGACAGGCACAGGTCACTCTATTTTCCCATCAGGAAGAAGAATTAACCACAGGCTCAGCCTGCCCCCCGGAACCAGAACAGGGCCTGAAGCCATCCTGCGCTTTTGCGGCCAGCTCCCCAAAAAGCGACTTGTAAAATGGAGCTTCAGGGCACTGCAATTCACAAACCTGCCGAGTTATAAATGATAACTCTCGTCCACAAATATATTGAGGGAAGGCAAAGAAGAGGATTTGAAATCAAGGCAGAATTGCAGGAAACAGATTTCAGGAGGTAGATTCGAATCGCCTTTAAAGCACATGAAAAGCGGCAAAACGTTGACAATGATGCCCTTGGCCAAAAAGGGCGTATGCGTTTTTTCCTGAATATATTCAAGAAAAAACGCACACGCCCTTTTTGGCCAACCAAGCAACCTGGAAAGGCAAATCAGCGCTACAAAGAAGTCTCGCTTCCCATCGGTCAAAAGGGCCATGCTGAAAAAAGGGTCAAAACCAGAAATGCAGGACAGGCCATGGAGAAATGGGAGCCTTGCTACACTGATGGGCGGGATGTAAATTGCCAACAGCCACTCTGGAGAAGGGTACGGTGTGTCCTGAAACATCTAAAAAACACAGCTTAGAGAGCATAGGGCACTTCCACGCATGGGGGGATAAAGTGGGAAAATTGAAAATCAGCAAGACACAAGCACCCCAAAGTTTAGGGCTGCTCTGTTGACAAGGAACTCCACTTCATTCCACCTTAAATATCCCAGGAAAGCGAAAAATGGATAAAAAAGTTGTGGTCCTTATGTACAATGGAATATCACTCAGCCATGAAATCAATGTCATAAGGCTAGTAGCAGTATGATGAGTCGATTTAGGTACGACGATTCTAAGTGAAATAAGTCACACAGAAAAGAACACTTCTCATAAGGTGTCACTTATAGAGGGAATGTAAAAACCGTTACACTTGAACTGAATTACAAAACAGAACAGAGTCACACATGCAGAAAACACACTATGGCTGCTTAACGGGAAAGGTGAGGTGGGGTGATACATAAAACAAGAGTTTCAAATTAGCTCAGATTCCGTTCCATAAACCCAATATGTAATAGACAAGACCTACTCCTTGCTCAGAGAACTGGACTCAACACGCCCGATTCACCGCACAAGAATATATCTGACTAGTAATAATCTTAAAACCTATGTATTGATATCTCTCTGTTAGTGTGTCAAGTGGGTGTAAAGCGGCATAAACACAGCCGTGAAAAGCAGCTAAACCCCATTATAAAAATAAATTACTTTTAAAAACCCATGAAACAAAGACAGGGAAAGAGAGAGAAATTCTTACACAATTCGTTCAGGGGCTGTGATGCAACCTGGATTGACCATATCTAGACCCACAGCTGGATGAGACATAAGGGTGGACACTCTTGGGGCTGAGAGGTTTGGTGAGGTTGGGTGAGCAAACGCAGACCCTTTAAAGTAATACTGCGTGCTACCCATCGCATGGGTCCCAAATCTCCAGGTTCAAGGGCATCTTCCTACATCGAAAACATGCATGAGAAACCCAGAAGATGGTACACCGTGTGATGGGGAAAGGTTTCTAAAACGCACCTCATTTCTCATCTCCTTGTGCTCGGGTTCGCCATTCCAGCCACTTTACTAGCAATCTCCCTACTTGGAGCTTCAGCACCTCTAACCTCCTGTTCCGTACAGTTTGCAATTTGTCCTGAGGATGAACGGGAAAACGGGGAACCAAGGAGAGACTAGCTCTTGGTGTTGGGACAGGCACAGGTCACTCTATTTTCCCATCAGGAAGAAGAATTAACCACAGGCTCAGCCTGCCCCCGGAACCAGAACAGGGCCTGAAGCCATCCTGCACTTTTGCGGCCAGCTCCCAAAAAAGCGACTTGTAAAATGGAGCTTCAGGGCACTGCAATTCACAAACCTGCAGAGTTATAAATGATAACTCTCGTCCACAAATATATTGAGGGAAGGCAAAGAAGAGGATTTGAAATCAAGGCAGAATTGCAGGAAACAGATTTCAGGAGGTAGATTCGAATCGCCTTTAAAGCACATGAAAAGCGGCAAAACGTTGACAATGATGCCCTTGGCCAAAAAGGGCGTATGCGTTTTTTCCTGAATATATTCAAGAAAAAACGCACACGCCCTTTTTGGCCAACCAAGCAACCTGGAAAGGCAAATCAGCGCTACAAAGAAGTCTCGCTTCCCATCGGTCAAAAGGGCCATGCTGAAAAAAGGGTCAAAACCAGAAATGCAGGACAGGCCATGGAGAAATGGGAGCCTTGCTACACTGATGGGCGGGATGTAAATTGCCAACAGCCACTCTGGAGAAGGGTACGGTGTGTCCTGAAACATCTAAAAAACACAGCTTAGAGAGCATAGGGCACTTCCACGCATGGGGGGATAAAGTGGGAAAATTGAAAATCAGCAAGACACAAGCACCCCAAAGTTTAGGGCTGCTCTGTTGACAAGGAACTCCACTTCATTCCACCTTAAATATCCCAGGAAAGCGAAAAATGGATAAAAAAGTTGTGGTCCTTATGTACAATGGAATATCACTCAGCCATGAAATCAATGTCATAAGGCTAGTAGCAGCATGATGAGTCGATTTAGGTAAGACGATTCTAAGTGAAATAAGTCACACAGAAAAGAACACTTCTCATAAGGTGTCACTTATAGAGGGAATGTAAAAACCGTTACACTTGAACTGAATTACAAAACAGAACAGAGTCACACATGCAGAAAACACACTATGGCTGCTTAACGGGAAAGGTGAGGTGGGGTGATACATAAAACAAGAGTTTCAAATTAGCTCAGATTCCGTTCCATAAACCCAATATGTAATAGACAAGACCTACTCCTTGCTCAGAGAACTGGACTCAACACGCCCGATTCACCGCACAAGAATATATCTGACTAGTAATAATCTTAAAACCTATGTATTGATATCTCTCTGTTAGTGTGTCAAGTGGGTGTAAAGCGGCATAAACACAGCCGTGAAAAGCAGCTAAACCCCATTATAAAAATAAATTACTTTTAAAAACCCATGAAACAAAGACAGGGAAAGAGAGAGAAATTCTTACACAATTCGTTCAGGGGCTGTGATGCAACCTGGATTGACCATATCTAGACCCACAGCTGGATGAGACATAAGGGTGGACACTCTTGGGGCTGAGAGGTTTGGTGAGGTTGGGTGAGCAAACGCAGACCCTTTAAAGTAATACTGCGTGCTACCCATCGCATGGGTCCCAAATCTCCAGGTTCAAGGGCATCTTCCTACATCGAAAACATGCATGAGAAACCCAGAAGATGGTACACCGTGTGATGGGGAAAGGTTTCTAAAACGCACCTCATTTCTCATCTCCTTGTGCTCGGGTTCGCCATTCCAGCCACTTTACTAGCAATCTCCCTACTTGGAGCTTCAGCACCTTTAACCTCCTGTTCCGTACAGGTTGCAATTTGTCCTGAGGATGAACGGGAAGACGGAGAACAAATGAGAGACTAGCTCTTGGTGTTGGGACAGGCACAGGTCACTCTATTTTCCCATCAGGAAGAAGAATTAACCACAGGCTCAGCCTGCCCCCCGGAACCAGAACAGGGCCTGAAGCCATCCTGCACTTTTGTGGCCAGCTCCCAAAAAAGCGACTTGTAAAATGGAGCTTCAGGGCACTGCAATTCACAAACCTGCAGAGTTATAAATGATAACTCTCGTCCACAAATATATTGAGGGAAGGCAAAGAAGAGGATTTGAAATCAAGGCAGAATTGCAGGAAACAGATTTCAGCAGGTAGATTCGATTCGCCTTTAAAGCACATGAAAAGCGGCAAAACGTTGACAATGATGCCCTTGGCCCAAAAGGGCGCATGCGTTTTTTCCTGAATATATTCAGGAAAAAACGCATGCGCCCTTTTTGGCCAACCAAGCAACCTGGAAAGGCAAATCAGCGCTACAAAGAAGTCTCGCTTCCCATCGGTCGAAAGGGCCATGCTGAAAAAAGGGTCAAAACCAGAAATGCAGGACAGGCCATGGAGAAATGGGAGCCTTGCTACACTGATGGGCGGGATGTAAATTGCCAACAGCCACTCTGGAGAAGTGTACGGTGTGTCCTGAAACATCTAAAAAACACAGCTTAGAGAGCATAGGGCACTTCCACGCATGGGGGGATAAAGTGGGAAAATTGAAAATCAGCAAGACACAAGCACCCCAAAGTTTAGGGCTGCTCTGTTGACAAGGACCTCCACTTCATTCCACCTTAAATATCCCAGGAAAGCGAAAAATGGATAAAAAAGTTGTGGTCCTTATGTACAATGGAATATCACTCAGCCATGAAATCAATGTCATAAGGCTAGTAGCAGCATGATGAGTGGATTTAGGTACGACGATTCTAAGTGAAATAAGTCACACAGAAAAGGACACTTCTCATAAGGTGTCACTTATAGAGGGAATGTAAAAACCGTTACACTTGAACTGAATTACAAAACAGAACAGAGTCACACATGCAGAAAACACACTATGGCTGCTTAACGGGAAAGGTGAGGTGGGGTGATACATAAAACAAGAGTTTCAAATTAGCTCAGATACCGTTCCATAAACCCAATATGTAATAGACAAGACCTACTCCTTGCTCAGAGAACTGGACTCAACACGCCCGATTCACCGCACAAGAATATATCTGACTAGTAATAATCTTAAAACCTATGTATTGATATCTCTCTGTTAGAGTGTCAAGTGGGTGTAAAGCGGCATAAACACAGCCGTGAAAAGCAGCTAAACCCCATTATAAAAATAAATTACTTTTAAAAACCCATGAAACAAAGACAGGGAAAGAGAGAGAAATTCTTACACAATTCGTTCAGGGGCTGTGATGCAACCTGGATTGACCATATCTAGACCCACAGCTGGATGAGACATAAGGGTGGACACTCTTGGGGCTGAGAGGTTTGGTGAGGTTGGGTGAGCAAACGCAGACCCTTTAAAGTAATACTGCGTGCTACCCATCGCATGGGTCCCAAATCTCCAGGTTCAAGGGCATCTTCCTACATCGAAAACATGCATGAGAAACCCAGAAGATGGTACACCGTGTGATGGGGAAAGGTTTCTAAAACGCACCTCATTTCTCATCTCCTTGTGCTCGGGTTCGCCATTCCAGCCACTTTACTAGCAATCTCCCTACTTGGAGCTTCAGCACCTTTAACCTCCTGTTCCGTACAGGTTGCAATTTGTCCTGAGGATGAACGGGAAGACGGGGAACCAATGAGAGACTAGCTCTTGGTGTTGGGACAGGCACAGGTCACTCTATTTTCCCATCAGGAAGAAGAATTAACCACAGGCTCAGCCTGCCCCCCGGAACCAGAACAGGGCCTGAAGCCATCCTGCACTTTTGCGGCCAGCTCCCAAAAAAGCGACTTGTAAAATGGAGCTTCAGGGCACTGCAATTCACAAACCTGCAGAGTTATAAATGATAACTCTCGTCCACAAATATATTGAGGGAAGGCAAAGAAGAGGATTTGAAATCAAGGCAGAATTGCAGGAAACAGATTTCAGGAGGTAGATTCGAATCGCCTTTAAAGCACATGAAAAGCAGCAAAACGTTGACAATGATGCCCTTGGCCAAAAAGGGCGTATGCGTTTTTTCCTGAATATATTCAAGAAAAAACGCACACGCCCTTTTTGGCCAACCAAGCAACCTGGAAAGGCAAATCAGCGCTACAAAGAAGTCTCGCTTCCCATCGGTCAAAAGGGCCATGCTGAAAAAAGTCTCAAAACCAGAAATGCAGGACAGGCCATGGAGAAATGGGAGCCTTGCTACACTGATGGGCGGGATGTAAATTGCCAACAGCCACTCTGGAGAAGGGTACGGTGTGTCCTGAAACATCTAAAAAACACAGCTTAGAGAGCATAGGGCACTTCCACGCATGGGGGGATAAAGTGGGAAAATTGAAAATCAGCAAGACACAAGCACCCCAAAGTTTAGGGCTGCTCTGTTGACAAGGAACTCCACTTCATTCCACCTTAAATATCCCAGGAAAGCGAAAAATGGATAAAAAAGTTGTGGTCCTTATGTACAATGGAATATCACTCAGCCATGAAATCAATGTCATAAGGCTAGTAGCAGCATGATGAGTCGATTTAGGTAAGACGATTCTAAGTGAAATAAGTCACACAGAAAAGAACACTTCTCATAAGGTGTCACTTATAGAGGGAATGTAAAAACCGTTACACTTGAACTGAATTACAAAACAGAACAGAGTCACACATGCAGAAAACACACTATGGCTGCTTAACGGGAAAGGTGAGGTGGGGTGATACATAAAACAAGAGTTTCAAATTAGCTCAGATTTCGTTCCATAAACCCAATATGTAATAGACAAGACCTACTCCTTGCTCAGAGAACTGGACTCAACACGCCCGATTCACCGCACAAGAATATATCTGACTAGTAATAATCTTAAAACCTATGTATTGATATCTCTCTGTTAGTGTGTCAAGTGGGTGTAAAGCGGCATAAACACAGCCGTGAAAAGCAGCTAAACCCCATTATAAAAATAAATTACTTTTAAAAACCCATGAAACAAAGACAGGGAAAGAGAGAGAAATTCTTACACAATTCGTTCAGGGGCTGTGATGCAACCTGGATTGACCATATCTAGACCCACAGCTGGATGAGACATAAGGGTGGACACTCTTGGGGCTGAGAGGTTTGGTGAGGTTGGGTGAGCAAACGCAGACCCTTTAAAGTAATACTGCGTGCTACCCATCGCATGGGTCCCAAATCTCCAGGTTCAAGGGCATCTTCCTACATCGAAAACATGCATGAGAAACCCAGAAGATGGTACACCGTGTGATGGGGAAAGGTTTCTAAAACGCACCTCATTTCTCATCTCCTTGTGCTCGGGTTCGCCATTCCAGCCACTTTACTAGCAATCTCCCTACTTGGAGCTTCAGCACCTCTAACCTCCTGTTCCGTACAGGTTGCAATTTGTCCTGAGGATGAACGGGAAGACGGGGAACCAATGAGAGACTAGCTCTTGGTGTTGGGACAGGCACAGGTCACTCTATTTTCCCATCAGGAAGAAGAATTAACCACAGGCTCAGCCTG
Organism: Balaenoptera physalus; assembly: GCF_965194825.1. Lineage (NCBI taxonomy): Eukaryota > Metazoa > Chordata > Mammalia > Artiodactyla > Balaenopteridae > Balaenoptera > Balaenoptera physalus. The sequence goes on from NW_028126470.1 coordinate 1,307,735, forward strand.
CCCCCCGGAACCAGAACAGGGCCTGAAGCCATCCTGCACTTTTGCGGCCAGCTCCCCAAAAAGCGACTTGTAAAATGGAGCTTCAGGGCACTGCAATTCACAAACCTGCAGAGTTATAAATGATAACTCTCGTCCACAAATATATTGAGGGAAGGCAAAGAAGAGGATTTGAAATCAAGGCAGAATTGCAGGAAACAGATTTCAGGAGGTAGATTCGAATCGCCTTTAAAGCACATGAAAAGCGGCAAAACGTTGACAATGATGCCCTTGGCCAAAAAGGGCGTATGCGTTTTTTCCTGAATATATTCAAGAAAAAACGCACACGCCCTTTTTGGCCAACCAAGCAACCTGGAAAGGCAAATCAGCGCTACAAAGAAGTCTCGCTTCCCATCGGTCAAAAGGGCCATGCTGAAAAAAGTCTCAAAACCAGAAATGCAGGACAGGCCATGGAGAAATGGGAGCCTTGCTACACTGATGGGCGGGATGTAAATTGCCAACAGCCACTCTGGAGAAGGTTACGGTGTGTCCTGAAACATCTAAAAAACACAGCTTAGAGAGCATAGGGCACTTCCACGCATGGGGGGATAAAGTGGGAAAATTGAAAATCAGCAAGACACAAGCACCCCAAAGTTTAGGGCTGCTCTGTTGACAAGGAACTCCACTTCATTCCACCTTAAATATCCCAGGAAAGCGAAAAATGGATAAAAAAGTTGTGGTCCTTATGTACAATGGAATATCACTCAGCCATGAAATCAATGTCATAAGGCTAGTAGCAGCATGATGAGTCGATTTAGGTAAGACAATTCTAAGTGAAATAAGTCACACAGAAAAGAACACTTCTCATAAGGTGTCACTTATAGAGGGAATGTAAAAACCGTTACACTTGAACTGAATTACAAAACAGAACAGAGTCACACATGCAGAAAACACACTATGGCTGCTTAACGGGAAAGGTGAGGTGGGGTGATACATAAAACAAGAGTTTCAAATTAGCTCAGATTCCGTTCCATAAACCCAATATGTAATAGACAAGACCTACTCCTTGCTCAGAGAACTGGACTCAACACGCCCGATTCACCGCACAAGAATATATCTGACTAGTAATAATCTTAAAACCTATGTATTGATATCTCTCTGTTAGTGTGTCAAGTGGGTGTAAAGCGGCATAAACACAGCCGTGAAAAGCAGCTAAACCCCATTATAAAAATAAATTACTTTTAAAAACCCATGAAACAAAGACAGGGAAAGAGAGAGAAATTCTTACACAATTCGTTCAGGGGCTGTGATGCAACCTGGATTGACCATATCTAGACCCACAGCTGGATGAGACATAAGGGTGGACACTCTTGGGGCTGAGAGGTTTGGTGAGGTTGGGTGAGCAAACGCAGACCCTTTAAAGTAATACTGCGTGCTACCCATCGCATGGGTCCCAAATCTCCAGGTTCAAGGGCATCTTCCTACATCGAAAACATGCATGAGAAACCCAGAAGATGGTACACCGTGTGATGGGGAAAGGTTTCTAAAACGCACCTCATTTCTAATCTCCTTGTGCTCGGGTTCGCCATTCCAGCCACTTTACTAGCAATCTCCCTACTTGGAGCTTCAGCACCTCTAACCTCCTGTTCCGTACAGGTTGCAATTTGTCCTGAGGATGAACGGGAAGACGGGGAACCAATGAGAGACTAGCTCTTGGTGTTGGGACAGGCACAGGTCACTCTATTTTCCCATCAGGAAGAAGAATTAACCACAGGCTCAGCCTGCCCCCTGGAACCAGAACAGGGCCTGAAGCCATCCTGCACTTTTGCGGCCAGCTCCCAAAAAAGCGACTTGTAAAATGGAGCTTCAGGGCACTGCAATTCACAAACCTGCAGAGTTATAAATGATAACTCTCGTCCACAAATATATTGAGGGAAGGCAAAGAAGAGGATTTGAAATCAAGGCAGAATTGCAGGAAACAGATTTCAGCAGGTAGATTCGATTCGCCTTTAAAGCACATGAAAAGCGGCAAAACGTTGACAAAGATGCCCTTGGCCAAAAAGGGCGCATGCGTTTTTTCCTGAATATATTCAGGAAAAAACGCATGCGCCCTTTTTGGCCAACCAAGCAACCTGGAAAGGCAAATCAGCGCTACAAAGAAGTCTCGCTTCCCATCGGTCGAAAGGGCCATGCTGAAAAAAGGGTCAAAACCAGAAATGCAGGACAGGCCATGGAGAAATGGGAGCCTTGCTACACTGATGGGCGGGATGTAAATTGCCAACAGCCACTCTGGAGAAGTGTACGGTGTGTCCTGAAACATCTAAAAAACACAGCTTAGAGAGCATAGGGCACTTCCACGCATGGGGGGATAAAGTGGGAAAATTGAAAATCAGCAAGACACAAGCACCCCAAAGTTTAGGGCTGCTCTGTTGACAAGGACCTCCACTTCATTCCACCTTAAATATCCCAGGAAAGCGAAAAATGGATAAAAAAGTTGTGGTCCTTATGTACAATGGAATATCACTCAGCCATGAAATCAATGTCATAAGGCTAGTAGCAGCATGATGAGTAGATTTAGGTACGACGATTCTAAGTGAAATAAGTCACACAGAAAAGGACACTTCTCATAAGGTGTCACTTATAGAGGGAATGTAAAAACCGTTACACTTGAACTGAATTACAAAACAGAACAGAGTCACACATGCAGAAAACACACTATGGCTGCTTAACGGGAAAGGTGAGGTGGGGTGATACATAAAACAAGAGTTTCAAATTAGCTCAGATTCCGTTCCATAAACCCAATATGTAATAGACAAGACCTACTCCTTGCTCAGAGAACTGGACTCAACACGCCCGATTCACCGCACAAGAATATATCTGACTAGTAATAATCTTAAAACCTATGTATTGATATCTCTCTGTTAGTGTGTCAAGTGGGTGTAAAGCGGCATAAACACAGCCGTGAAAAGCAGCTAAACCCCATTATAAAAATAAATTACTTTTAAAAACCCATGAAACAAAGACAGGGAAAGAGAGAGAAATTCTTACACAATTCGTTCAGGGGCTGTGATGCAACCTGGATTGACCATATCTAGACCCACAGCTGGATGAGACATAAGGGTGGACACTCTTGGGGCTGAGAGGTTTGGTGAGGTTGGGTGAGCAAACGCAGACCCTTTAAAGTAATACTGCGTGCTACCCATCGCATGGGTCCCAAATCTCCAGGTTCAAGGGCATCTTCCTACATCGAAAACATGCATGAGAAACCCAGAAGATGGTACACCGTGTGATGGGGAAAGGTTTCTAAAACGCACCTCATTTCTCATCTCCTTGTGCTCGGGTTCGCCATTCCAGCCACTTTACTAGCAATCTCCCTACTTGGAGCTTCAGCACCTCTAACCTCCTGTTCCGTACAGGTTGCAATTTGTCCTGAGGATGAACGGGAAGACGGGGAACCAATGAGAGACTAGCTCTTGGTGTTGGGACAGGCACAGGTCACTCTATTTTCCCATCAGGAAGAAGAATTAACCACAGGCTCAGCCTGCCCCCCGGAACCAGAACAGGGCCTGAAGCCATCCTGCACTTTTGCGGCCAGCTCCCAAAAAAGCGACTTGTAAAATGGAGCTTCAGGGCACTGCAATTCACAAACCTGCAGAGTTATAAATGATAACTCTCGTCCACAAATATATTGAGGGAAGGCAAAGAAGAGGATTTGAAATCAAGGCAGAATTGCAGGAAACAGATTTCAGGAGGTAGATTCGAATCGCCTTTAAAGCACATGAAAAGCGGCAAAACGTTGACAATGCTGCCCTTGGCCAAAAAGGGCGTATGCGTTTTTTCCTGAATATATTCAAGAAAAAACGCACACGCCCTTTTTGGCCAACCAAGCAACCTGGAAAGGCAAATCAGCGCTACAAAGAAGTCTCGCTTCCCATCGGTCAAAAGGGCCATGCTGAAAAAAGTCTCAAAACCAGAAATGCAGGACAGGCCATGGAGAAATGGGAGCCTTGCTACACTGATGGGCGGGATGTAAATTGCCAACAGCCACTCTGGAGAAGGTTACGGTGTGTCCTGAAACATCTAAAAAACACAGCTTAGAGAGCATAGGGCACTTCCACGCATGGGGGGATAAAGTGGGAAAATTGAAAATCAGCAAGACACAAGCACCCCAAAGTTTAGGGCTGCTCTGTTGACAAGGACCTCCACTTCATTCCACCTTAAATATCCCAGGAAAGCGAAAAATGGATAAAAAAGTTGTGGTCCTTATGTACAATGGAATATCACTCAGCCATGAAATCAATGTCATAAGGCTAGTAGCAGCATGATGAGTCGATTTAGGTAAGACAATTCTAAGTGAAATAAGTCACACAGAAAAGAACACTTCTCATAAGGTGTCACTTATAGAGGGAATGTAAAAACCGTTACACTTGAACTGAATTACAAAACAGAACAGAGTCACACATGCAGAAAACACACTATGGCTGCTTAACGGGAAAGGTGAGGTGGGGTGATACATAAAACAAGAGTTTCAAATTAGCTCAGATTCCGTTCCATAAACCCAATATGTAATAGACAAGACCTACTCCTTGCTCAGAGAACTGGACTCAACACGCCCGATTCACCGCACAAGAATATATCTGACTAGTAATAATCTTAAAACCTATGTATTGATATCTCTCTGTTAGTGTGTCAAGTGGGTGTAAAGCGGCATAAACACAGCCGTGAAAAGCAGCTAAACCCCATTATAAAAATAAATTACTTTTAAAAACCCATGAAACAAAGACAGGGAAAGAGAGAGAAATTCTTACACAATTCGTTCAGGGGCTGTGATGCAACCTGGATTGACCATATCTAGACCCACAGCTGGATGAGACATAAGGGTGGACACTCTTGGGGCTGAGAGGTTTGGTGAGGTTGGGTGAGCAAACGCAGACCCTTTAAAGTAATACTGCGTGCTACCCATCGCATGGGTCCCAAATCTCCAGGTTCAAGGGCATCTTCCTACATCGAAAACATGCATGAGAAACCCAGAAGATGGTACACCGTGTGATGGGGAAAGGTTTCTAAAACGCACCTCATTTCTCATCTCCTTGTGCTCGGGTTCGCCATTCCAGCCACTTTACTAGCAATCTCCCTACTTGGAGCTTCAGCACCTCTAACCTCCTGTTCCGTACAGGTTGCAATTTGTCCTGAGGATGAACGGGAAGACGGGGAACCAATGAGAGACTAGCTCTTGGTGTTGGGACAGGCACAGGTCACTCTATTTTCCCATCAGGAAGAAGAATTAACCACAGGCTCAGCCTGCCCCCCGGAACCAGAACAGGGCCTGAAGCCATCCTGCACTTTTGCGGCCAGCTCCCAAAAAAGCGACTTGTAAAATGGAGCTTCAGGGCACTGCAATTCACAAACCTGCAGAGTTATAAATGATAACTCTCGTCCACAAATATATTGAGGGAAGGCAAAGAAGAGGATTTGAAATCAAGGCAGAATTGCAGGAAACAGATTTCAGCAGGTAGATTCGATTCGCCTTTAAAGCACATGAAAAGCGGCAAAACGTTGACAAAGATGCCCTTGGCCAAAAAGGGCGCATGCGTTTTTTCCTGAATATATTCAGGAAAAAACGCATGCGCCCTTTTTGGCCAACCAAGCAACCTGGAAAGGCAAATCAGCGCTACAAAGAAGTCTCGCTTCCCATCGGTCGAAAGGGCCATGCTGAAAAAAGGGTCAAAACCAGAAATGCAGGACAGGCCATGGAGAAATGGGAGCCTTGCTACACTGATGGGCGGGATGTAAATTGCCAACAGCCACTCTGGAGAAGTGTACGGTGTGTCCTGAAACATCTAAAAAACACAGCTTAGAGAGCATAGGGCACTTCCACGCATGGGGGGATAAAGTGGGAAAATTGAAAATCAGCAAGACACAAGCACCCCAAAGTTTAGGGCTGCTCTGTTGACAAGGACCTCCACTTCATTCCACCTTAAATATCCCAGGAAAGCGAAAAATGGATAAAAAAGTTGTGGTCCTTATGTACAATGGAATATCACTCAGCCATGAAATCAATGTCATAAGGCTAGTAGCAGCATGATGAGTGGATTTAGGTACGACGATTCTAAGTGAAATAAGTCACACAGAAAAGGACACTTCTCATAAGGTGTCACTTATAGAGGGAATGTAAAAACCGTTACACTTGAACTGAATTACAAAACAGAACAGAGTCACACATGCAGAAAACACACTATGGCTGCTTAACGGGAAAGGTGAGGTGGGGTGATACATAAAACAAGAGTTTCAAATTAGCTCAGATACCGTTCCATAAACCCAATATGTAATAGACAAGACCTACTCCTTGCTCAGAGAACTGGACTCAACACGCCCGATTCACCGCACAAGAATATATCTGACTAGTAATAATCTTAAAACCTATGTATTGATATCTCTCTGTTAGAGTGTCAAGTGGGTGTAAAGCGGCATAAACACAGCCGTGAAAAGCAGCTAAACCCCATTATAAAAATAAATTACTTTTAAAAACCCATGAAACAAAGACAGGGAAAGAGAGAGAAATTCTTACACAATTCGTTCAGGGGCTGTGATGCAACCTGGATTGACCATATCTAGACCCACAGCTGGATGAGACATAAGGGTGGACACTCTTGGGGCTGAGAGGTTTGGTGAGGTTGGGTGAGCAAACGCAGACCCTTTAAAGTAATACTGCGTGCTACCCATCGCATGGGTCCCAAATCTCCAGGTTCAAGGGCATCTTCCTACATCGAAAACATGCATGAGAAACCCAGAAGATGGTACACCGTGTGATGGGGAAAGGTTTCTAAAACGCACCTCATTTCTCATCTCCTTGTGCTCGGGTTCGCCATTCCAGTCACTTTACTAGCAATCTCCCTATTTGGAGCATCAGCACCTTTAACCTCCTGTTCCGTACAGGTTGCAATTTGTCCTGAGGATGAACGGGAAGACGGGGAACCAATGAGAGACTAGCTCTTGGTGTTGGGACAGGTACAGGTCACTCTATTTTCCCATCAGGAAGAAGAATTAACCACAGGCTCAGCCTGCCCCCCGGAACCAGAACAGGGCCTGAAGCCATCCTGCGCTTTTGCGGCCAGCTCCCAAAAAAGCGACTTGTAAAATGGAGCTTCAGTGCACTGCAATTCACAAACCTGCAGAGTCATAAATGATAACTCTCGTCCACAAATATATTGAGGGAAGGCAAAGAAGAGGATTTGAAATCAAGGCAGAATTGCAGGAAACAGATTTCAGGAGGTAGATTCGAATCGCCTTTAAAGCACATGAAAAGCGGCAAAACGTTGACAATGATGCCCTTGGCCAAAAAGGGCGTATGCGTTTTTTCCTGAATATATTCAGGAAAAAACGCATACGCCCTTTTTGGCCAACCAAGCAACCTGGAAAGGCAAATCAGCGCTACAAAGAAGTCTCGCTTCCCATCGGTCAAAAGGGCCATGCTGAAAAAAGGGTCAAAACCATAAATGCAGGACAGGCCATGGAGAAATGGGAGCCTTGCTACACTGATGGGCGGGATGTAAATTGCCAACAGCCACTCTGGAGAAGTGTACGGTGTGTCCTGAAACATCTAAAAAACACAGCTTAGAGAGCATAGGGCACTTCCACACATGGGGGGATAAAGTGGGAAAATTGAAAATCAGCAAGACACAAGCACCCCAAAGTTTAGGGCTGCTCTGTTGACAAGGACCTCCACTTCATTCCACCTTAAATATCCCAGGAAAGCGAAAAATGGATAAAAAAGTTGTGGTCCTTATGTACAATGGAATATCACTCAGCCATGAAATCAATGTCATAAGGCTAGTAGCAGCATGATGAGTGGATTTAGGTACGACGATTCTAAGTGAAATAAGTCACACAGAAAAGGACACTTCTCATAAGGTGTCACTTATAGAGGGAATGTAAAAACCGTTACACTTGAACTGAATTACAAAACAGAACAGAGTCACACATGCAGAAAACACACTATGGCTGCTTAACGGGAAAGGTGAGGTGGGGTGATACATAAAACAAGAGTTTCAAATTAACTCAGATACCGTTCCATAAACCCAATATGTAATAGACAGGACCTACTCCTTGCTCAGAGAACTGGACTCAACACGCCCGATTCACCGCACAAGAATATATCTGACTAGTAATAATCTTAAAACCTATGTATTGGTATCTCTCTGTTAGAGTGTCAAGTGGGTGTAAAGCGGCATAAACACAGCCGTGAAAAGCAGCTAAACCCCATTATAAAAATAAATTACTTTTAAAAACCCATGAAACAAAGACAGGGAAAGAGAGAGAAATTCTTACACAATTCGTTCAGGGGCTGTGATGCAACCTGGATTGACCATATCTAGACCCACAGCTGGATGAGACATAAGGGTGGACACTCTTGTGGCTGAGAGGTTTGGTGAGGTTGGGTGAGCAAACGCAGACCCTTTAAAGTAATACTGCGTGCTACCCATCGCATGGGTCCCAAATCTCCAGGTTCAAGGGCATCTTCCTACATCGAAAACATGCATGAGAAACCCAGAAGATGGTACACCGTGTGATGGGGAAAGGTTTCTAAAACGCACCTCATTTCTCATCTCCTTGTGCTCGGGTTCGCCATTCCAGCCACTTTACTAGCAATCTCCCTACTTGGAGCATCAGCACCTTTAACCTCCTGTTCCGTACAGGTTGCAATTTGTCCTGAGGATGAACGGGAAGACGGGAAACCAATGAGAGACTAGCTCTTGGTGTTGGGACAGGCACAGGTCACTCTATTTTCCCATCAGGAAGAAGAATTAACCACAGGCTCAGCCTGCCCCCCGGAACCAGAACAGGGCCTGAAGCCATCCTGCGCTTTTGCGGCCAGCTCCCAAAAAAGCGACTTGTAAAATGGAGCTTCAGGGCACTGCAATTCACAAACCTGCAGATTTATAAATGATAACTCTCGTCCACAAATATATTGAGGGAAGGCAAAGAAGTGGATTTGAAATCAAGGCAGAATTGCAGGAAACAGATTTCAGGAGGTAGATTCGAATCGCCTTTAAAGCACATGAAAAGCGGCAAAACGTTGACAATGACGCCCTTGGCCAAAAAGGGCGCATGCGTTTTTTCCTGAATATATTCAGGAAAAAACGCATGCGCCCTTTTTGGCCAACCAAGCAACCTGGAAAGGCAAATCAGCGCTACAAAGAAGTCTCGCTTCCCATCGGTCAAAAGGGCCATGCTGAAAAAAGGGTTAAAACCAGAAATGCAGGACAGGCCATGGAGAAATGGGAGCCTTGCTACACTGATGGGCGGGATGTAAATTGCCAACAGCCACTCTGGAGAAGTGTACGGTGTGTCCTGAAACATCTAAAAAACACAGCTTAGAGAGCATAGGGCACTTCCACGCATGGGGGGATAAAGTGGGAAAATTGAAAATCAGCAAGGCACAAGCACCCCAAAGTTTAGGGCTGCTCTGTTGACAAGGACCTCCACTTCATTCCACCTTAAATATCCCAGGAAAGCGAAAAATGGATAAAAAAGTTGTGGTCCTTATGTACAATGGAATATCACTCAGCCATGAAATCAATGTCATAAGGCTAGTAGCAGCATGATGAGTGGATTTAGGTAAGACGATTCTAAGTGAAATAAGTCACACAGAAAAGGACACTTCTCATAAGGTGTCACTTATAGAGGGAATGTAAAAACCGTTACACTTGAACTGAATTACAAAACAGAACAGAGTCACACATGCAGAAAACACACTATGGCTGCTTAACGGGAAAGGTGAGGTGGGGTGATACATAAAACAAGAGCTTCAAATTAGCTCAGATACCGTTCCATAAACCCAATATGTAATAGACAAGACCTACTCCTTGCTCAGAGAACTGGACTCAACACGCCCGATTCACCGCACCAGAATATATCTGACTAGTAATAATCTTAAAACCTATGTATTGATATCTCTCTGTTAGTGTGTCAAGTGGGTGTAAAGCGGCATAAACACAGCCGTGAAAAGCAGCTAAACCCCATTATAAAAATAAATTACTTTTAAAAACCCATGAAACAAAGACAGGGAAAGAGAGAGAAATTCTTACACAATTCGTTCAGGGGCTGTGATGCAACCTGGATTGACCATATCTAGACCCACAGCTGGATGAGACATAAGGGTGGACACTCTTGGGGCTGAGAGGTTTGGTGAGGTTGGGTGAGCAAACGCAGACCCTTTAAAGTAATACTGCGTGCTACCCATCGCATGGGTCCCAAATCTCCAGGTTCAAGGGCATCTTCCTACATCGAAAACATGCATGAGAAACCCAGAAGATGGTACACCGTGTGATGGGGAAAGGTTTCTAAAACGCACCTCATTTCTCATCTCCTTGTGCTCGGGTTCGCCATTCCAGTCACTTTACTAGCAATCTCCCTACTTGGAGCATCAGCACCTTTAACCTCCTGTTCCGTACAGGTTGCAATTTGTCCTGAGGATGAACGGGAAGACGGGGAACCAATGAGAGACTAGCTCTTGGTGTTGGGACAGGTACAGGTCACTCTATTTTCCCAACAGGAAGAAGAATTAACCACAGGCTCAGCCTGCCCCCCGGAACCAGAACAGGGCCTGAAGCCATCCTGCGCTTTTGCGGCCAGCTCCCAAAAAAGCGACTTGTAAAATGGAGCTTCAGGGCACTGCAATTCACAAACCTGCAGAGTCATAAATGATAACTCTCGTCCACAAATATATTGAGGGAAGGCAAAGAAGAGGATTTGAAATCAAGGCAGAATTGCAGGAAACAGATTTCAGGAGGTAGATTCGAATCGCCTTTAAAGCACATGAAAAGCGGCAAAACGTTGACAATGATGCCCTTGGCCAAAAAGGGCGTATGCGTTTTTTCCTGAATATATTCAGGAAAAAACGCATACGCCCTTTTTGGCCAACCAAGCAACCTGGAAAGGCAAATCAGCGCTACAAAGAAGTCTCGCTTCCCATCGGTCAAAAGGGCCATGCTGAAAAAAGGGTCAAAACCATAAATGCAGGACAGGCCATGGAGAAATGGGAGCCTTGCTACACTGATGGGCGGGATGTAAATTGCCAACAGCCACTCTGGAGAAGTGTACGGTGTGTCCTGAAACATCTAAAAAACACAGCTTAGAGAGCATAGGGCACTTCCACACATGGGGGGATAAAGTGGGAAAATTGAAAATCAGCAAGACACAAGCACCCCAAAGTTTAGGGCTGCTCTGTTGACAAGGACCTCCACTTCATTCCACCTTAAATATCCCAGGAAAGCGAAAAATGGATAAAAAAGTTGTGGTCCTTATGTACAATGGAATATCACTCAGCCATGAAATCAATGTCATAAGGCTAGTAGCAGCATGATGAGTGGATTTAGGTACGACGATTCTAAGTGAAATAAGTCACACAGAAAAGGACACTTCTCATAAGGTGTCACTTATAGAGGGAATGTAAAAACCGTTACACTTGAACTGAATTACAAAACAGAACAGAGTCACACATGCAGAAAACACACTATGGCTGCTTAACGGGAAAGGTGAGGTGGGGTGATACATAAAACAAGAGTTTCAAATTAACTCAGATACCGTTCCATAAACCCAATATGTAATAGACAGGACCTACTCCTTGCTCAGAGAACTGGACTCAACACGCCCGATTCACCGCACAAGAATATATCTGACTAGTAATAATCTTAAAACCTATGTATTGATATCTCTCTGTTAGAGTGTCAAGTGGGTGTAAAGCGGCATAAACACAGCCGTGAAAAGCAGCTAAACCCCATTATAAAAATAAATTACTTTTAAAAACCCATGAAACAAAGACAGGGAAAGAGAGAGAAATTCTTACACAATTCGTTCAGGGGCTGTGATGCAACCTGGATTGACCATATCTAGACCCACAGCTGGATGAGACATAAGGGTGGACACTCTTGTGGCTGAGAGGTTTGGTGAGGTTGGGTGAGCAAACGCAGACCCTTTAAAGTAATACTGCGTGCTACCCATCGCATGGGTCCCAAATCTCCAGGTTCAAGGGCATCTTCCTACATCGAAAACATGCATGAGAAACCCAGAAGATGGTACACCGTGTGATGGGGAAAGGTTTCTAAAACGCACCTCATTTCTCATCTCCTTGTGCTCGGGTTCGCCATTCCAGCCACTTTACTAGCAATCTCCCTACTTGGAGCATCAGCACCTTTAACCTCCTGTTCCGTACAGGTTGCAATTTGTCCTGAGGATGAACGGGAAGACGGGAAACCAATGAGAGACTAGCTCTTGGTGTTGGGACAGGCACAGGTCACTCTATTTTCCCATCAGGAAGAAGAATTAACCACAGGCTCAGCCTGCCCCCCGGAACCAGAACAGGGCCTGAAGCCATCCTGCGCTTTTGCGGCCAGCTCCCAAAAAAGCGACTTGTAAAATGGAGCTTCAGGGCACTGCAATTCACAAACCTGCAGATTTATAAATGATAAATCTCGTCCACAAATATATTGAGGGAAGGCAAAGAAGAGGATTTGAAATCAAGGCAGAATTGCAGGAAACAGATTTCAGGAGGTAGATTCGAATCGCCTTTAAAGCACATGAAAAGCGGCAAAACGTTGACAATGATGCCCTTGGCCAAAAAGGGCGTATGCGTATTTTCCTGAATATATTCAGGAAAAAACGCATACGCCCTTTTTGGCCAACCAAGCAACCTGGAAAGGCAAATCAGCGCTACAAAGAAGTCTCGCTTCCCATCGGTCAAAAGGGCCATGCCGAAAAAAGTGTCAAAACCAGAAATGCAGGACAGGCCATGGAGAAATGGGAGCCTTGCTACACTGATGGGCGGGATGTAAATTGCCAACAGCCACTCTGGAGAAGTGTACGGTGTGTCCTGAAACATCTAAAAAACACAGCTTAGAGAGCATAGGGCACTTCCACGCATGGGGAGATAAAGTGGGAAAATTTAAAATCAGCAAGACACAAGCACCCCAAAGTTTAGGGCTGCTCTGTTGACAAGGACCTCCACTTCATTCCACCTTAAATATCCCAGGAAAGCGAAAAATGGATAAAAAAGTTGTGGTCCTTATGTACAATGGAATAGCACTCAGCCATGAAATCAATGTCTTAAGGCTAGTAGCAGCATGATGAGTGGATTTAGGTACGACGATTCTAAGTGAAATAAGTCACACAGAAAAGGACACTTCTCATAAGGTGTCACTTATAGAGGGAATGTAAAAACCGTTACACTTGAACTGAATTACAAAACAGAACAGAGTCACACATGCAGAAAACACACTATGGCTGCTTAACGCGAAAGGTGAGGTGGGGTGATACATAAAACAAGAGTTTCAAATTAGCTCAGATACCGTTCCATAAACCCAATATGTAATAGACAAGACCTACTCCTTGCTCAGAGAACTGGACTCAACACGCCCGATTCACCGCACAAGAATATATCTGACTAGTAATAATCTTAAAACCTATGTATTGATATCTCTCTGTTAGAGTGTCAAGTGGGTGTAAAGCGGCATAAACACAGCCGTGAAAAGCAGCTAAACCCCATTATAAAAATAAATTACTTTTAAAAACCCATGAAACAAAGACAGGGAAAGAGAGAGAAATTCTTACACAATTCGTTCAGGGGCTGTGATGCAACCTGGATTGACCATATCTAGACCCACAGCTGGATGAGACATAAGGGTGGACACTCTTGGGGCTGAGAGGTTTGGTGAGGTTGGGTGAGCAAACGCAGACCCTTTAAAGTAATACTGCGTGCTACCCATCGCATGGGTCCCAAATCTCCAGGTTCAAGGACATCTTCCTACATCGAAAACATGCATGAGAAACCCAGAAGATGGTACACCGTGTGATGGGGAAAGGTTTCTAAAACGCACCTCATTTCTCATCTCCTTGTGCTCGGGTTCGCCATTCCAGCCACTTTACTAGCAATCTCCCTACTTGGAGCATCAGCACCTTTAACCTCCTGTTCCGTACAGTTTGCAATTTGTCCTGAGGATGAACGGGAAGACGGGAAACCAATGAGAGACTAGCTCTTGGTGTTGGGACAGGCACAGGTCACTCTAATTTCCCATCAGGAAGAAGAATTAACCACAGGCTCAGCCTGCCCCCCGGAACCAGAACAGGGCCTGAAGCCATCCTGCGCTTTTGCGGCCAGCTCCCAAAAAAGCGACTTGTAAAATGGAGCTTCAGGGCACTGCAATTCACAAACCTGCAGAGTTATAAATGATAACTCTCGTCCACAAATATATTGAGGGAAGGCAAAGAAGAGGATTTGAAATCAAGGCAGAATTGCAGGAAACAGATTTCAGGAGGTAGATTCGAATCGCCTTTAAAGCACATGAAAAGCGGCAAAACGTTGACAATGATGCCCTTGGCCAAAAAGGGCGTATGCGTTTTTTCCTGAATATATTCAGGAAAAAACGCATACGCCCTTTTTGGCCAACCAAGCAACCTGGAAAGGCAAATCAGCGCTACAAAAAAGTCTCGCTTCCCATCGGTCAAAAGGGCCATGCTGAAAAAAGGGTCAAAACCAGAAATGCAGGACAGGCCATGGAGAAATGGGAGCCTTGCTACACTGATGGGCGGGATGTAAATTGCCAACAGCCACTCTGGAGAAGTGTACAGTGTGTCCTGAAACATCTAAAAAACACAGCTTAGAGAGCATAGGGCACTTCCACGCATGGGGAGATAAAGTGGGAAAATTGAAAATCAGCAAGACACAAGCACCCCAAAGTTTAGGGCTGCTCTGTTGACAAGGACCTCCACTTCATTCCACCTTAAATATCCCAGGAAAGCGAAAAATGGATAAAAAAGTTGTGGTCCTTATGTACAATGGAATATCACTCAGCCATGAAATCAATGTCATAAGGCTAGTAGCAGCATGATGAGTGGATTTAGGTAAGACGATTCTAAGTGAAATAAGTCACACAGAAAAGGACACTTCTCATAAGGTGTCACTTATAGAGGGAATGTAAAAACCGTTACACTTGAACTGAATTACAAAACAGAACAGAGTCACACATGCAGAAAACACACTATGGCTGCTTAACGCGAAAGGTGAGGTGGGGTGATACATAAAACAAGAGTTTCAAATTAGCTCAGATACCGTTCCATAAACCCAATATGTAATAGACAAGACCTACTCCTTGCTCAGAGAACTGGACTCAACACGCCCGATTCACCGCACAAGAATATATCTGACTAGTAATAATCTTAAAACCTATGTATTGATATCTCTCTGTTAGAGTGTCAAGTGGGTGTAAAGCGGCATAAACACAGCCGTGAAAAGCAGCTAAACCCCATTATAAAAATAAATTACTTTTAAAAACCCATGAAACAAAGACAGGGAAAGAGAGAGAAATTCTTACACAATTCGTTCAGGGGCTGTGATGCAACCTGGATTGACCATATCTAGACCCACAGCTGGATGAGACATAAGGGTGGACACTCTTGGAGCTGAGAGGTTTGGTGAGGTTGGGTGAGCAAACGCAGACCCTTTAAAGTAATACTGCGTGCTACCCATCGCATGGGTCCCAAATCTCCAGGTTCAAGGGCATCTTCCTACATCGAAAACATGCATGAGAAACCCAGAAGATGGTACACCGTGTGATGGGGAAAGGTTTCTAAAACGCACCTCATTTCTCATCTCCTTGTGCTCGGGTTCGCCATTCCAGCCACTTTACTAGCAATCTCCCTACTTGGAGCATCAGCACCTTTAACCTCCTGTTCCGTACAGGTTGCAATTTGTCCTGAGGATGAACGGGAAGACGGGGAACCAATGAGAGACTAGCTCTTGGTGTTGGGACAGGCACAGGTCACTCTATTTTCCCATCAGGAAGAAGAATTAACCACAGGCTCAGCCTGCCCCCCGGAACCAGAACAGGGCCTGAAGCCATCCTGCGCTTTTGCGGCCAGCTCCCAAAAAAGCGACTTGTAAAATGGAGCTTCAGGGCACTGCAATTCACAAACCTGCAGAGTTATAAATGATAACTCTCGTCCACAAATATATTGAGGGAAGGCAAAGAAGAGGATTTGAAATCAAGGCAGAATTGCAGGAAACAGATTTCAGGAGGTAGATTCGATTCGCCTTTAAAGCACATGAAAAGCGGCAAAACGTTGACAATGATGCCCTTGGCCAAAAAGGGCGCATGCGTTTTTTCCTGAATATATTCAGGAAAAAACGCATGCGCCCTTTTTGGCCAACCAAGCAACCTGGAAAGGCAAATCAGCGCTACAAAGAAGTCTCGCTTCCCATCGGTCGAAAGGGCCATGCTGAAAAAAGGGTCAAAACCAGAAATGCAGGACAGGCCATGGAGAAATGGGAGCCTTGCTACACTGATGGGCGGGATGTAAATTGCCAACAGCCACTCTGGAGAAGTGTACGGTGTGTCCTGAAACATCTAAAAAACACAGCTTAGAGAGCATAGGGCACTTCCACGCATGGGGGGATAAAGTGGGAAAATTGAAAATCAGCAAGACACAAGCACCCCAAAGTTTAGGGCTGCTCTGTTGACAAGGACCTCCACTTCATTCCACCTTAAATATCCCAGGAAAGCGAAAAATGGATAAAAAAGTTGTGGTCCTTATGTACAATGGAATATCACTCAGCCATGAAATCAATGTCATAAGGCTAGTAGCAGCATGATGAGTCGATTTAGGTAAGACGATTCTAAGTGAAATAAGTCACACAGAAAAGAACACTTCTCATAAGGTGTCACTTATAGAGGGAATGTAAAAACCGTTACACTTGAACTGAATTACAAAACAGAACAGAGTCACACATGCAGAAAACACACTATGGCTGCTTAACGGGAAAGGTGAGGTGGGGTGATACATAAAACAAGAGTTTCAAATTAGCTCAGATTCCGTTCCATAAACCCAATATGTAATAGACAAGACCTACTCCTTGCTCAGAGAACTGGACTCAACACGCCCGATTCACCGCACAAGAATATATCTGACTAGTAATAATCTTAAAACCTATGTATTGATATCTCTCTGTTAGAGTGTCAAGTGGGTGTAAAGCGGCATAAACACAGCCGTGAAAAGCAGCTAAACCCCATTATAAAAATAAATTACTTTTAAAAACCCATGAAACAAAGACAGGGAAAGAGAGAGAACTTCTTACACAATTCGTTCAGGGGCTGTGATGCAACCTGGATTGACCATATCTAGACCCACAGCTGGATGAGACATAAGGGTGGACACTCTTGGGGCTGAGAGGTTTGGTGAGGTTGGGTGAGCAAACGCAGACCCTTTAAAGTAATACTGCGTGCTACCCATCGCATGGGTCCCAAATCTCCAGGTTCAAGGGCATCTTCCTACATCGAAAACATGCATGAGAAACCCAGAAGATGGTACACCGTGTGATGGGGAAAGGTTTCTAAAACGCACCTCATTTCTCATCTCCTTGTGCTCGGGTTCGCCATTCCAGCCACTTTACTAGCAATCTCCCTACTTGGAGCATCAGCACCTTTAACCTCCTGTTCCGTACAGGTCGCAATTTGTCCTGAGGATGAACGGGAAGACGGGGAACCAATGAGAGACTAGCTCTTGGTTTTGGGACAGGCAGAGGTCACTCTATTTTCCCATCAGGAAGAAGAATTAACCACAGGCTCAGCCTGCCCCCCGGAACCAGAAGAGGGCCTGAAGCCATCTTGCGCTTTTGCGGCCAGCTCCCAAAAAAGCGACTTTTAAAATGGAGCTTCAGGGCACTGCAATTCACAAACCTGCAGAGTTATAAATGATAACTCTCATCCACAAATATATTGAGGGAAGGCAAAGAAGAGGATTTGAAATCAAGGCAGAATTGCAGGAAGCAGATTTCAGGAGGTAGATTCGAATCGCCTTTAAAGCACATGAAAAGCGGCAAAACGTTGACAATGATGCCCTTGGCCAAAAAGGGCGCATGCGTTTTTTCCTGAATATATTCAGGAAAAAACGCATGCGCCCTTTTTGGCCAACCAAGCAACCTGGAAAGGCAAATCAGCGCTACAAAGAAGTCTCGCTTCCCATCGGTCGAAAGGGCCATGCTGAAAAAAGGGTCAAAACCAGAAATGCAGGACAGGCCATGGAGAAATGGGAGCCTTGCTACACTGATGGGCGGGATGTAAATTGACAACAGCCACTCTGGAGAAGGGTACGGTGTGTCCTGAAACATCTAAAAAACACAGCTTAGAGAGCATAGGGCACTTCCACGCATGGGGGGATAAAGTGGGAAAATTGAAAATCAGCAAGACACAAGCACCCCAAAGTTTAGGGCTGCTCTGTTGACAAGGAACTCCACTTCATTCCACCTTAAATATCCCAGGAAAGCGAAAAATGGATAAAAAAGTTGTGGTCCTTATGTACAATGGAATATCACTCAGCCATGAAATCAATGTCATAAGGCTAGTAGCAGCATGATGAGTGGATTTAGGTACGACGATTCTAAGTGAAATAAGTCACACAGGAAAGGACACTTCTCATAAGGTGTCACTTATAGAGGGAATGTAAAAACCGTTACACTTGAACTGAATTACAAAACAGAACAGAGTCACACATGCAGAAAACACACTATGGCTGCTTAACGGGAAAGTTGAGGTGGGGTGATACATAAAACAAGAGTTTCAAATTAGCTCAGATACCGTTCCATAAACCCAATATGTAATAGACAAGACCTACTCCTTGCTCAGAGAACTGGACTCAACACGCCCGATTCACCGCACAAGAATATATCTGACTAGTAATAATCTTAAAACCTATGTATTGATATCTCTCTGTTAGAGTGTCAAGTGGGTGTAAAGCGGCATAAACACAGCCGTGAAAAGCAGCTAAACCCCATTATAAAAATAAATTACTTTTAAAAACCCATGAAACAAAGACAGGGAAAGACAGAGAAATTCTTACACAATTCGTTCAGGGGCTGTGATGCAACCTGGATTGACCATATCTAGACCCACAGCTGGATGAGACATAAGGGTGGACACTCTTGGGGCTGAGAGGTTTGGTGAGGTTGGGTGAGCAAACGCAGACCCTTTAAAGTAATACTGCGTGCTACCCATCGCATGGGTCCCAAATCTCCAGGTTCAAGGGCATCTTCCTACATCGAAAACATGCATGAGAAACCCAGAAGATGGTACACCGTGTGATGGGGAAAGGTTTCTAAAACGCACCTCATTTCTCATCTCCTTGTGCTCGGGTTCGCCATTCCAGCCACTTTACTAGCAATCTCCCTACTTGGAGCATCAGCACCTTTAACCTCCTGTTCCGTACAGGTCGCAATTTGTCCTGAGGATGAACGGGAAGACGGGGAACCAATGAGAGACTAGCTCTTGGTTTTGGGACAGGCAGAGGTCACTCTATTTTCCCATCAGGAAGAAGAATTAACCACAGGCTCAGCCTGACCCCCGGAACCAGAAGAGGGCCTGAAGCCATCTTGCGCTTTTGCGGCCAGCTCCCAAAAAAGCGACTTTTAAAATGGAGCTTCAGGGCACTGCAATTCACAAACCTGCAGAGTTATAAATGATAACTCTCATCCACAAATATATTGAGGGAAGGCAAAGAAGAGGATTTGAAATCAAGGCAGAATTGCAGGAAGCAGATTTCAGGAGGTAGATTCGAATCGCCTTTAAAGCACATGAAAAGCGGCAAAACGTTGACAATGATGCCCTTGGCCAAAAAGGGCGCATGCGTTTTTTCCTGAATATATTCAGGAAAAAACGCATGCGCCCTTTTTGGCCAACCAAGCAACCTGGAAAGGCAAATCAGCGCTACAAAGAAGTCTCGCTTCCCATCGGTCGAAAGGGCCATGCTGAAAAAAGGGTCAAAACCAGAAATGCAGGACAGGCCATGGAGAAATGGGAGCCTTGCTACACTGATGGGCGGGATGTAAATTGACAACAGCCACTCTGGAGAAGGGTATGGTGTGTCCTGAAACATCTAAAAAATACAGCTTAGAGAGCATAGGGCACTTCCACGCATGGGGGGATAAAGTGGGAAAATTGAAAATCAGCAAGACACAAGCACCCCAAAGTTTAGGGCTGCTCTGTTGACAAGGACCTCCACTTCATTCCACCTTAAATATCCCAGGAAAGCGAAAAATGGATAAAAAAGTTGTGGTCCTTATGTACAATGGAATATCACTCAGCCATGAAATCAATGTCATAAGGCTAGTAGCAGCATGATGAGTGGATTTAGGTACGACGATTCTAAGTGAAATAAGTCACACAGAAAAGGACACTTCTCATAAGGTGTCACTTATACAGGGAATGTAAAAACCGTTACACTTGAACTGAATTACAAAACAGAACAGAGTCACACATGCAGAAAACACACTATGGCTGCTTAACGGGAAAGGTGAGGTGGGGTGATACATAAAACAAGAGTTTCAAATTAGCTCAGATACCGTTCCATAAACCCAATATGTAATAGACAAGACCTACTCCTTGCTCAGAGAACTGGACTCAACACGCCCGATTCACCGCACAAGAATATATCTGACTAGTAATAATCTTAAAACCTATGTATTGATATCTCTCTGTTAGAGTGTCAAGTGGGTGTAAAGCGGCATAAACACAGCCGTGAAAAGCAGCTAAACCCCATTATAAAAATAAATTACTTTTAAAAACCCATGAAACAAAGACAGGGAAAGAGAGAGAAATTCTTACACAATTCGTTCAGGGGCTGTGATGCAACCTGGATTGACCATATCTAGACCCACAGCTGGATGAGACATAAGGGTGGACACTCTTGGGGCTGAGAGGTTTGGTGAGGTTGGGTGAGCAAACGCAGACCCTTTAAAGTAATACTGCGTGCTACCTATCGCATGGGTCCCAAATCTCCAGGTTCAAGGGCATCTTCCTACATCGAAAACATGCATGAGAAACCCAGAAGATGGTACACCGTGTGATGGGGAAAGGTTTCTAAAACGCACCTCATTTCTCATCTCCTTGTGCTCGGGTTCGCCATTCCAGCCACTTTACTAGCAATCTCCCTACTTGGAGACTCAGCACCTTTAACCTCCTGTTCCGTACAGGTTGCAATTTGTCCTGAGGATGAACGGGAAGACGGGGAACCAATGAGAGACTAGCTCTTGGTGTTGGGACAGGCACAGGTCACTCTATTTTCCCATCAGGAAGAAGAATTAACCACAGGCTCAGCCTGCCCCCCGGAACCAGAACAGGGCCTGAAGCCATCCTGCGCTTTTGCGGCCAGCTCCCAAAAAAGCGACTTGTAAGATGGAGCTTCAGGGCACTGCAATTCACAAACCTGCAGAGTTATAAATGATAACTCTCGTCCACAAATATATTGAGGGAAGACAAAGAAGAGGATTTGAAATCAAGGCAGAATTGCAGGAAACAGATTTCAGGAGGTAGATTCGAATCGCCTTTAAAGCACATGAAAAGCGGCAAAACGTTGACAATGATGCCCTTGGCCAAAAAGGGCGTATGCGTTTTTTCCTGAATATATTCAAGAAAAAACGCACACGCCCTTTTTGGCCAACCAAGCAACCTGGAAAGGCAAATCAGCGCTACAAAGAAGTCTCGCTTCCCATCGGTCAAAAGGGCCATGCTGAAAAAAGTCTCAAAACCAGAAATGCAGGACAGGCCATGGAGAAATGGGAGCCTTGCTACACTGATGGGCGGGATGTAAATTGCCAACAGCCACTCTGGAGAAGGGTACGGTGTGTCCTGAAACATCTAAAAAACACAGCTTAGAGAGCATAGGGCACTTCCACGCATGGGGGGATAAAGTGGGAAAATTGAAAATCAGCAAGACACAAGCACCCCAAAGTTTAGGGCTGCTCTGTTGACAAGGAACTCCACTTCATTCCACCTTAAATATCCCAGGAAAGCGAAAAATGGATAAAAAAGTTGTGGTCCTTATGTACAATGGAATATCACTCAGCCATGAAATCAATGTCATAAGGCTAGTAGCAGCATGATGAGTCGATTTAGGTAAGACGATTCTAAGTGAAATAAGTCACACAGAAAAGAACACTTCTCATAAGGTGTCACTTATAGAGGGAATGTAAAAACCGTTACACTTGAACTGAATTACAAAACAGAACAGAGTCACACATGCAGAAAACACACTATGGCTGCTTAACGGGAAAGGTGAGGTGGGGTGATACATAAAACAAGAGTTTCAAATTAGCTCAGATTCCGTTCCATAAACCCAATATGTAATAGACAAGACCTACTCCTTGCTCAGAGAACTGGACTCAACACGCCCGATTCACCGCACAAGAATATATCTGACTAGTAATAATCTTAAAACCTATGTATTGATATCTCTCTGTTAGTGTGTCAAGTGGGTGTAAAGCGGCATAAACACAGCCGTGAAAAGCAGCTAAACCCCATTATAAAAATAAATTACTTTTAAAAACCCATGAAAGAAAGACAGGGAAAGAGAGAGAAATTCTTACACAATTCGTTCAGGGGCTGGGATGCAACCTGGATTGACCATATCTAGACCCACAGCTGGATGAGACATAATGGTGGACACTCTTGGGGCTGAGAGGTTTGGTGAGGTTGGGTGAGCAAACGCAGACCCTTTAAAGTAATACTGCGTGCTACCCATCGCATGGGTCCCAAATCTCCAGGTTCAAGGGCATCTTCCTACATCGAAAACATGCATGAGAAACCCAGAAGATGGTACACCGTGTGATGGGGAAAGGTTTCTAAAACGCACCTCATTTCTCATCTCCTTGTGCTCGGGTTCGCCATTCCAGCCACTTTACTAGCAATCTCCCTACTTGGAGCTTCAGCACCTTTAACCTCCTGTTCCGTACAGGTTGCAATTTGTCCTGAGGATGAACGGGAAGACGGGGAACCAATGAGAGACTAGCTCTTGGTGTTGGGACAGGCACAGGTCACTCTATTTTCCCATCAGGAAGAAGAATTAACCACAGGCTCAGCCTGCCCCCTGGAACCAGAACAGGGCCTGAAGCCATCCTGCACTTCTGCGGCCAGCTCCCAAAAAAGCGACTTGTAAAATGGAGCTTCAGGGCACTGCAATTCACAAACCTGCAGAGTTATAAATGATAACTCTCGTCCACAAATATATTGAGGGAAGGCAAAGAAGAGGATTTGAAATCAAGGCAGAATTGCAGGAAACAGATTTCAGCAGGTAGATTCGAATCGCCTTTAAAGCACATGAAAAGCGGCAAAACGTTGACAATGATGCCCTTGGCCAAAAAGGGCGCATGCGTTTTTTCCTGAATATATTCAGGAAAAAACGCATGCGCCCTTTTTGGCCAACCAAGCAACCTGGAAAGGCAAATCAGCGCTACAAAGAAGTCTCGCTTCCCATCGGTCGAAAGGGCCATGCTGAAAAAAGGGTCAAAACCAGAAATGCAGGACAGGCCATGGAGAAATGGGAGCCTTGCTACACTGATGGGCGGGATGTAAATTGACAACAGCCACTCTGGAGAAGGGTACGGTGTGTCCTGAAACATCTAAAAAATACAGCTTAGAGAGCATAGGGCACTTCCACGCATGGGGGGATAAAGTGGGAAAATTGAAAATCAGCAAGACACAAGCACCCCAAAGTTTAGGGCTGCTCTGTTGACAAGGACCTCCACTTCATTCCACCTTAAATATCCCAGGAAAGCGAAAAATGGATAAAAAAGTTGTGGTCCTTATGTACAATGGAATATCACTCAGCCATGAAATCAATGTCATAAGGCTAGTAGCAGCATGATGAGTGGATTTAGGTACGACGATTCTAAGTGAAATAAGTCACACAGAAAAGGACACTTCTCATAAGGTGTCACTTATAGAGGGAATGTAAAAACCGTTACACTTGAACTGAATTACAAAACAGAACAGAGTCACACATGCAGAAAACACACTATGGCTGCTTAACGGGAAAGGTGAGGTGGGGTGATACATAAAACAAGAGTTTCAAATTAGCTCAGATTCCGTTCCATAAACCCAATATGTAATAGACAAGACCTACTCCTTGCTCAGAGAACTGGACTCAACACGCCCGATTCACCGCACAAGAATATATCTGACTAGTAATAATCTTAAAACCTATGTATTGATATCTCTCTGTTAGTGTGTCAAGTGGGTGTAAAGCGGCATAAACACAGCCGTGAAAAGCAGCTAAACCCCATTATAAAAATAAATTACTTTTAAAAACCCATGAAACAAAGACAGGGAAAGACAGAGAAATTCTTACACAATTCGTTCAGGGGCTGTGATGCAACCTGGATTGACCATATCTAGACCCACAGCTGGATGAGACATAAGGGTGGACACTCTTGGGGCTGAGAGGTTTGGTGAGGTTGGGTTAGCAAACGCAGACCCTTTAAAGTAATACTGCGTGCTACCCATCGCATGGGTCCCAAATCTCCAGGTTCAAGGGCATCTTCCTACATCGAAAACATGCATGAGAAACCCAGAAGATGGTACACCGTGTGATGGGGAAAGGTTTCTAAAACGCACCTCATTTCTCATCTCCTTGTGCTCGGGTTCGCCATTCCAGCCACTTTACTAGCAATCTCCCTACTTGGAGCATCAGCACCTTTAACCTCCTGTTCCGTACAGGTTGCAATTTGTCCTGAGGATGAACGGGAAGACGGGGAACCAATGAGAGACTAGCTCTTGGTGTTGGGACAGGCACAGGTCACTCTATTTTCCCATCAGGAAGAAGAATTAACCACAGGCTCAGCCTGCCCCCCGGAACCAGAACAGGGCCTGAAGCCATCCTGCGCTTTTGCGGCCAGCTCCCAAAAAAGCGACTTGTAAAATGGAGCTTCAGGGCACTGCAATTCACAAACCTGCAGAGTTATAAATTGTAACTCTCATCCACAAATATATTGAGGGAAGGCAAAGAAGAGGATTTGAAATCAAGGCAGAATTGCAGGAAACAGATTTCAGGAGGTAGATTCGAATCGCCTTTAAAGCACATGAAAAGCGGCAAAACGTTGACAATGATGCCCTTGGCCAAAAAGGGCGTATGCGTTTTTTCCTGAATATATTCAGGAAAAAACGCATGCGACCTTTTTGGCCAACCAAGCAACCTGGAAAGGCAAATCATTGCTACAAAGAAGTCTCTCTTCCCATCGGTCGAAAGGGCCATGCTGAAAAAAGGGTCAAAACCAGAAATGCAGGACAGGACATGGAGAAATGGGAGCCTTGCTACACTGATGGGCGGGATGTAAATTGCCAACAGCCACTCTGGAGAAGGGTACGGTGTGTCCTGAAACATCTAAAAAACACAGCTTAGAGAGCATAGGGCACTTCCACGCATGGGGGTATAAAGTGGGAAAATTGAAAATCAGAAAGACACAAGCACCCCAAAGTTTAGGGCTGCTCTGTTTACAAGGACCTCCACTTCATTCCACCTTAAATATCCCAGGAAAGCGAAAAATGGATAAAAAAGTTGTGGTCCTTATGTACAATGGAATATCACTCGGCCATGAAATCAATGTCATAAGGCTAGTAGCAGCATGATGAGTGGATTTAGGTAAGACGATTCTAAGTGAAATAAGTCACACAGAAAAGGACACTTCTCATAAGGTGTCACTTATAGAGGGAATGTAAAAACCGTTACACTTGAACTGAATTACAAAACAGAACAGAGTCACACATGCAGAAAACACACTATGGCTGCTTAACGGGAAAGGTGAGGTGGGGTGATACATAAAACAAGAGTTTCAAATTAGCTCAGATTCCGTTCCATAAACCCAATATGTAATAGACAAGACCTACTCCTTGCTCAGAGAACTGGACTCAACACGCCCGATTCACCGCACAAGAATATATCTGACTAGTAATAATCTTAAAACCTATGTATTGATATCTCTCTGTTAGTGTGTCAAGTGGGTGTAAAGCGGCATAAACACAGCCGTGAAAAGCAGCTAAACCCCATTATAAAAATAAATTACTTTTAAAAACCCATGAAACAAAGACAGGGAAAGACAGAGAAATTCTTACACAATTCGTTCAGGGGCTGTGATGCAACCTGGATTGACCATATCTAGACCCACAGCTGGATGAGGCATAAGGGTGGACACTCTTGGGGCTGAGAGGTTTGGTGAGGTTGGGTGAGCAAACGCAGACCCTTTAAAGTAATACTGCGTGCTACCCATCGCATGGGTCCCAAATCTCCAGGTTCAAGGGCATCTTCCTACATCGAAAACATGCATGAGAAACCCAGATGATGGTACACCGTGTGATGGGGAAAGGTTTCTAAAACGCACCTCATTTCTCATCTCCTTGTGCTCGGGTTCGCCATTCCAGCCACTTTACTAGCAATCTCCCTACTTGGAGCCTCAGCACCTTTAACCTCCTGTTCCGTACAGGTTGCAATTTGTCCTGAGGATGAACGGGAAGACGGGGAACCAATGAGAGACTAGCTCTTGGTGTTGGGACAGGCACAGGTCACTCTATTTTCCCATCAGGAAGAAGAATTAACCACAGGCTCAGCCTGCCCCCCGGAACCAGAACAGGGCCTGAAGCCATCCTGCGCTTTTGCGGCCAGCTCCCAAAAAAGCGACTTGTAAAATGGAGCTTCAGGGCACTGCAATTCACAAACCTGCAGAGTTATAAATGATAACTCTCGTCCACAAATATATTGAGGGAAGGCAAAGAAGAGGATTTGAAATCAAGGCAGAATTGCAGGAAACAGATTTCATGAGGTAGATTCGAATCGCCTTTAAAGCACATGAAAAGCGGCAAAACGTTGACAATGATGCCCTTGGCCAAAAAGGGCGCATGCGTTTTTTCCTGAATATATTCAGGAAAAAACGCATGCGCCCTTTTTGGCCAACCAAGCAACCTGGAAAGGCAAATCAGCGCTACAAAGAAGTCTCGCTTCCCATCGGTCGAAAGGGCCATGCTGAAAAAAGTGTCAAAACCAGAAATGCAGGACAGGCCATGGAGAAATGGGAACCTTGCTACACTGATGGGCGGGATGTAAATTGCCAACAGCCACTCTGGAGAAGTGTACGGTGTGTCCTGAAACATCTAAAAAACACAGCTTAGAGAGCATAGGGCACTTCCACGCATGGGGGCATAAAGTGGGAAAATTGAAAATCAGCAAGACACAAGCACCCCAAAGTTTAGGGCTGCTCTGTTGACAAGGACCTCCACTTCATTCCACATTAAATACCCCAGGAAAGCGAAAAATGGATAAAAAAGTTGTGGTCCTTATATACAATGGAATATCACTCAGCCATGAAATCAATGTCATAAGGCTAGTAGCAGCATGATGAGTGGATTTAGGTACGACGATTCTAAGTGAAATAAGTCACACAGAAAAGGACACTTCTCATAAGGTGTCACTTATAGAGGGAATGTAAAAACCGTTACACTTGAACTGAATTACAAAACAGAACAGAGTCACACATGCAGAAAACACACTATGGCTGCTTAACGGGAAAGGTGAGGTGGGGTGATACATAAAACAAGAGTTTCAAATTAGCTCAGATACCGTTCCATAAACCCAATATGTAATAGACAAGACCTACTCCTTGCTCAGAGAACTGGACTCAACACGCCCGATTCACCGCACAAGAATATATCTGACTAGTAATAATCTTAAAACCTATGTATTGATATCTCTCTGTTAGTGTGTCAAGTGGGTGTAAAGCGGCATAAACACAGCCGTGAAAAGCAGCTAAACCCCATTATAAAAATAAATTACTTTTAAAAACCCATGAAACAAAGACAGGGAAAGAGAGAGAAATTCTTACACAATTCGTTCAGGGGCTGTGATGCAACCTGGATTGACCATATCTAGACCCACAGCTGGATGAGACATAAGGGTGGACACTCTTGGGGCTGAGAGCTTTGGTGAGGTTGGGTGAGCAAACGCAGACCCTTTAAAGTAATACTGCGTGCTACCCATCGCATGGGTCCCAAATCTCCAGGTTCAAGGGCATCTTCCTACATCGAAAACATGCATGAGAAACCCAGAAGATGGTACACCATGTGATGGGGAAAGGTTTCTAAAACGCACCTCATTTCTCATCTCCTTGTGCTCGGGTTCGCCATTCCAGCCACTTTACTAGCAATCTCCCTACTTGGAGCCTCAGCACCTTTAACCTCCTGTTCCGTACAGGTTGCAATTTGTCCTGAGGATGAACGGGAAGACGGGGAACCAATGAGAGACTAGCTCTTGGTGTTGGGACAGGCACAGGTCACTCTATTTTCCCATCAGGAAGAAGAATTAACCACAGGCTCTGCCTGCCCCCCGGAACCAGAACAGGGCCTGAAGCCATCCTGCGCTTTTGCGGCCAGCTCCCAAAAAAGCGACTTGTAAATTGGAGCTTCAGGGCACTGCAATTCACAAACCTGCAGAGTTATAAATGATAACTCTCGTCCACAAATATATTGAGGGAAGGACAAGAAGAGGATTTGAAATCAAGGCAGAATTGCAGGAAACAGATTTCAGGAGGTAGATTCGAATCCCCTTTAAAGCACATGAAAAGCAGCAAAACGTTGACAATGAGGCCCTTGGCCAAAAAGGGCGTATGCGTTTTTTCCTGAATATATTCAGGAAAAAACGCATACGCCCTTTTTGGCCAACCAAGCAACCTGGAAAGGCAAATCAGCGCTACAAAGAAGTCTCGCTTCCCATCGGTCAAAAGGGCCATGCTGAAAAAAGTGTCAAAACCAGAAATGCAGGACAGGCCATGGAGAAATGGGAGCCTTGCTACACTGATGGGCGGGATGTAAATTGCCAACAGCCACTCTGGAGAAGTGTACGGTGTGTCCTGAAACATCTAAAAAACACAGCTTAGAGAGCATAGGGCACTTCCACGCATGGGGGTATAAAGTGGGAAAATTGAAAATCAGCAAGACACAAGCACCCCAAAGTTTAGGGCTGCTCTGTTGACAAGGACCTCCACTTCATTCCACCTTAAATATCCCAGGAAAGCGAAAAATGGATCAAAAAGTTGTGGTCCTTATGTACAATGGAATATCACTCAGCCATGAAATCAATGTCATAAGGCTAGTAGCAGCATGATGAGTGGATTTAGGTAAGACGATTCTAAGTGAAATAAGTCACACAGAAAAGGACACTTCTCATAAGGTGTCACTTATAGAGGGAATGTAAAAACCGTTACACTTGAACTGAATTACAAAACAGAACAAAGTCACACATGCAGAAAACACACTATGGCTGCTTAACGGGAAAGGTGAGGTGGGGTGATACATAAAACAAGAGTTTCAAATTAGCTCAGATTCCGTTCCATAAACCCAATATGTAATAGACAAGACCTACTCCTTGCTCAGAGAACTGGACTTAACATGCCCGATTCACCGCACAAGAATATATCTGACTAGTAATAATCTTAAAACCTATGTATTGATATCTCTCTGTTAGTGTGTCAAGTGGGTGTAAAGCGGCATAAACACAGCCGTGAAAAGCAGCTAAACCCCATTATAAAAATAAATTACTTTTAAAAACCCATGAAACAAAGACAGGGAAAGAGAGAGAAATTCTTACACAATTCGTTCCGGGGCTGTGATGCAACCTGGATTGACCATATCTAGACCCACAGCTGGATGAGACATAAGGGTGGACACTCTTGGGGCTGAGAGGTTTGGTGAGGTTGGGTGAGCAAACGCAGACCCTTTAAAGTAATACTGCGTGCTACCCATCGCATGGGTCCCAAATCTCCAGGTTCAAGGGCATCTTCCTACATCGAAAACATGCATGAGAAACCCAGAAGATGGTACACCGTGTGATGGGGAAAGGTTTCTAAAACGCACCTCATTTCTCATCTCCTTGAGCTCGGGTTCGCCATTCCAGCCACTTTACTAGCAATCTCCCTACTTGGAGCATCAGCACCTTTAACCTCCTGTTCCGTACAGGTTGCAATTTGTCCTGAGGATGAACGGGAAGACGGGGAACCAATGAGAGACTAGCTCTTGGTGTTGGGACAGGCACAGGTCACTCTATTTTCCCATCAGGAAGAAGAATTAACCACAGGCTCAGCCTGCCCCCCGGAACCAGAACAGGGCCTGAAGCCATCCTGCGCTTTTGCGGCCAGCTCCCAAAAAAGCGACTTGTAAATTGGAGCTTCAGGGCACTGCAATTCACAAACCTGCAGAGTTATAAATGATAACTCTCGTCCACAAATATATTGAGGCAAGGACAAGAAGAGGATTTGAAATCAAGGCAGAATTGCAGGAAACAGATTTCAGGAGGTAGATTCGAATTGCCTTTAAAGCACATGAAAAGCAGCAAAACGTTGACAATGAGGCCCTTGGCCAAAAAGGGCGTATGCGTTTTTTCCTGAATATATTCAGGAAAAAACGCATACGCCCTTTTTGGCCAACCAAGCAACCTGGAAAGGCAAATCAGCGCTACAAAGAAGTCTCGCTTCCCATCGGTCAAAAGGGCCATGCTGAAAAAAGTGTCAAAACCAGAAATGCAGGACAGGCCATGGAGAAATGGGAGCCTTGCTACACTGATGGGCGGGATGTAAATTGCCAACAGCCACTCTGGAGAAGTGTACGGTGTGTCCTGAAACATCTAAAAAACACAGCTTAGAGAGCATAGGGCACATCCACGCATGGGGGGATAAAGTGGGAAAATTGAAAATCAGCAAGAAACAAGCACCCCAAAGTTTAGGGCTGCTCTGTTGACAAAGACCTCCACTTCTTTCCACCTTAAATATCCCAGGAAAGCGAAAAATGGATAAAAAAGTTGTGGTCCTTATGTACAATGGAATATCACTCAGCCATGAAATCAATGTCATAAGGCTAGTAGCAGCATGATGAGTGGATTTAGGTAAGACGATTCTAAGTGAAATAAGTCACACAGAAAAGGACACTTCTCATAAGGTGTCACTTATAGAGGGAATGTAAAAACCGTTACACTTGAACTGAATTACAAAACAGAACAGAGTCACACATGCAGAAAACACACTATGGCTGCTTAACGGGAAAGGTGAGGTGGGGTGATACATAAAACAAGAGTTTCAAATTAGCTCAGATTCCGTTCCATAAACCCAATATGTAATAGACAAGACCTACTCCTTGCTCAGAGAACTGGACTTAACACGCCCGATTCACCGCACAAGAATATATCTGACTAGTAATAATCTTAAAACCTATGTATTGATATCTCTCTGTTAGTGTGTCAAGTGGGTGTAAAGCAGCATAAACACAGCCGTGAAAAGCAGCTAAACCCCATTATAAAAAGAAATTACTTTTAAAAACCCATGAAACAAAGACAGGGAAAGAGAGAGAAATTCTTACACAATTCGTTCCGGGGCTGTGATGCAACCTGGATTGACCATATCTAGACCCACAGCTGGATGAGACATAAGGGTGGACACTCTTGGGGCTGAGAGGTTTGGTGAGGTTGGGTGAGCAAACTCAGACCCTTTAAAGTAATACTGCGTGCTACCCATCGCATGGGTCCCAAATCTCCAGGTTCAAGGGCATCTTCCTACATCGAAAACATGCATGAGAAACCCAGAAGATGGTACACCGTGTGATGGGGAAAGGTTTCTAAAACGCACCTCATTTCTCATCTCCTTGTGCTCGGGTTCGCCATTCCAGCCACTTTACTAGCAATCTCCCTACTTGGAGCCTCAGCACCTTTAACCTCCTGTTCCGTACAGGTTGCAATTTGTCCTGAGGATGAACGGGAAGACGGGGAACCAATGAGAGACTAGCTCTTGGTGTTGGGACAGGCACATGTCACTCTATTTTCCCATCAGGAAGAAGAATTAACCACAGGCTCAGCCTGCCCCCCGGAACCAGAACAGGGCCTGAAGCCATCCTGCGCTTTTGCGGCCAGCTCCCAAAAAAGCGACTTGTAAAATGGAGCTTCAGGGCACTGCAATTCACAAACCTGCAGAGTTATAAATGATAACTCTCGTCCACAAATATATTGAGGGAAGGCAAAGAAGAGGATTTGAAATCAAGGCAGAATTGCAGGAAACAGATTTCATGAGGTAGATTCGAATCGCCTTTAAAGCACATGAAAAGCGGCAAAACGTTGACAATGATGCCCTTGGCCAAAAAGGGCGCATGCGTTTTTTCCTGAATATATTCAGGAAAAAACGCATGCGCCCTTTTTGGCCAACCAAGCAACCTGGAAAGGCAAATCAGCGCTACAAAGAAGTCTCGCTTCCCATCGGTCGAAAGGGCCATGCTGAAAAAAGTGTCAAAACCAGAAATGCAGGACAGGCCATGGAGAAATGGGAACCTTGCTACACTGATGGGCGGGATGTAAATTGCCAACAGCCACTCTGGAGAAGTGTACGGTGTGTCCTGAAACATCTAAAAAACACAGCTTAGAGAGCATAGGGCACTTCCACGCATGGGGGGATAAAGTGGGAAAATTGAAAATCAGCAAGACACAAGCACCCCAAAGTTTAGGGCTGCTCTGTTGACAAGGACCTCCACTTCATTCCACATTAAATACCCCAGGAAAGCGAAAAATGGATAAAAAAGTTGTGGTCCTTATATACAATGGAATATCACTCAGCCATGAAATCAATGTCATAAGGCTAGTAGCAGCATGATGAGTGGATTTAGGTACGACGATTCTAAGTGAAATAAGTCACACAGAAAAGGACACTTCTCATAAGGTGTCACTTATAGAGGGAATGTAAAAACCGTTACACTTGAACTGAATTACAAAACAGAACAGAGTCACACATGCAGAAAACACACTATGGCTGCTTAACGGGAAAGGTGAGGTGGGGTGATACATAAAACAAGAGTTTCAAATTAGCTCAGATACCGTTCCATAAACCCAATATGTAATAGACAAGACCTACTCCTTGCTCAGAGAACTGGACTCAACACGCCCGATTCACCGCACAAGAATATATCTGACTAGTAATAATCTTAAAACCTATGTATTGATATCTCTCTGTTAGTGTGTCAAGTGGGTGTAAAGCGGCATAAACACAGCCGTGAAAAGCAGCTAAACCCCATTATAAAAATAAATTACTTTTAAAAACCCATGAAACAAAGACAGGGAAAGAGAGAGAAATTCTTACACAATTCGTTCAGGGGCTGTGATGCAACCTGGATTGACCATATCTAGACCCACAGCTGGATGAGACATAAGGGTGGACACTCTTGGGGCTGAGAGGTTTGGTGAGGTTGGGTGAGCAAACGCAGACCCTTTAAAGTAATACTGCGTGCTACCCATCGCATGGGTCCCAAATCTCCAGGTTCAAGGGCATCTTCCTACATCGAAAACATGCATGAGAAACCCAGAAGATGGTACACCGTGTGATGGGGAAAGGTTTCTAAAATGCACCTCATTTCTCATCTCCTTGAGCTCGGGTTCGCCATTCCAGCCACTTTACTAGCAATCTCCCTACTTGGAGCATCAGCACCTTTAACCTCCTGTTCCGTACAGGTTGCAATTTGTCCTGAGGATGAACGGGAAGACGGGGAACCAATGAGAGACTAGCTCTTGGTGTTGGGACAGGCACAGGTCACTCTATTTTCCCATCAGGAAGAAGAATTAACCACAGGCTCAGCCTGCCCCCCGGAACCAGAACAGGGCCTGAAGCCATCCTGCGCTTTTGCGGCCAGCTCCCAAAAAAGCGACTTGTAAATTGGAGCTTCAGGGCACTGCAATTCACAAACCTGCAGAGTTATAAATGATAACTCTCGTCCACAATTATATTGAGGGAAGGACAAGAAGAGGATTTGAAATCAAGGCAGAATTGCAGGAAACAGATTTCAGGAGGTAGATTCGAATCGCCTTTAAAGCACATGAAAAGCAGCAAAACGTTGACAATGAGGCCCTTGGCCAAAAAGGGCGTATGCGTTTTTTCCTGAATATATTCAGGAAAAAACGCATACGCCCTTTTTGGCCAACCAAGCAACCTGGAAAGGCAAATCAGCGCTACAAAGAAGTCTCGCTTCCCATCGGTCAAAAGGGCCATGCTGAAAAAAGTGTCAAAACCAGAAATGCAGGACAGGCAATGGAGAAATGGGAGCCTTGCTACACTGATGGGCGGGATGTAAATTGCCAACAGCCACTCTGGAGAAGTGTACGGTGTGTCCTGAAACATCTAAAAAACACAGCTTAGAGAGCATAGGGCACTTCCACGCATGGGGGTATAAAGTGGGAAAATTGAAAATCAGCAAGACACAAGCACCCCAAAGTTTAGGGCTGCTCTGTTGACAAGGACCTCCACTTCATTCCACCTTAAATATCCCAGGAAAGCGAAAAATGGATAAAAAAGTTGTGGTCCTTATGTACAATGGAATATCACTCAGCCATGAAATCAATGTCATAAGGCTAGTAGCAGCATGATGAGTGGATTTAGGTAAGACGATTCTAAGTGAAATAAGTCACACAGAAAAGGACACTTCTCATAAGGTGTCACTTATAGAGGGAATGTAAAAACCGTTACACTTGAACTGAATTACAAAACAGAACAGAGTCACACATGCAGAAAACACACTATGGCTGCTTAACGGGAAAGGTGAGGTGGGGTGATACATAAAACAAGAGTTTCAAATTAGCTCAGATACCGTTCCATAAACCCAATATGTAATAGACAAGACCTACTCCTTGCTCAGAGAACTGGACTCAACACGCCCGATTCACCGCACAAGAATATATCTGACTAGTAATAATCTTAAAACCTATGTATTGATATCTCTCTGTTAGTGTGTCAAGTGGGTGTAAAGCGGCATAAACACAGCCGTGAAAAGCAGCTAAACCCCATTATAAAAATAAATTACTTTTAAAAACCCATGAAACAAAGACAGGGAAAGAGAGAGAAATTCTTACACAATTCGTTCAGGGGCTGTGATGCAACCTGGATTGACCATATCTAGACCCACAGCTGGATGAGACATAAGGGTGGACACTCTTGGGGCTGAGAGCTTTGGTGAGGTTGGGTGAGCAAACGCAGACCCTTTAAAGTAATACTGCGTGCTACCCATCGCATGGGTCCCAAATCTCCAGGTTCAAGGGCATCTTCCTACATCGAAAACATGCATGAGAAACCCAGAAGATGGTACACCATGTGATGGGGAAAGGTTTCTAAAACGCACCTCATTTCTCATCTCCTTGTGCTCGGGTTCGCCATTCCAGCCACTTTACTAGCAATCTCCCTACTTGGAGCCTCAGCACCTTTAACCTCCTGTTCCGTACAGGTTGCAATTTGTCCTGAGGATGAACGGGAAGACGGGGAACCAATGAGAGACTAGCTCTTGGTGTTGGGACAGGCACAGGTCACTCTATTTTCCCATCAGGAAGAAGAATTAACCACAGGCTCTGCCTGCCCCCCGGAACCAGAACAGGGCCTGAAGCCATCCTGCGCTTTTGCGGCCAGCTCCCAAAAAAGCGACTTGTAAATTGGAGCTTCAGGGCACTGCAATTCACAAACCTGCAGAGTTATAAATGATAACTCTCGTCCACAAATATATTGAGGGAAGGACAAGAAGAGGATTTGAAATCAAGGCAGAATTGCAGGAAACAGATTTCAGGAGGTAGATTCGAATCGCCTTTAAAGCACATGAAAAGCAGCAAAACGTTGACAATGAGGCCCTTGGCCAAAAAGGGCGTATGCGTTTTTTCCTGAATATATTCAGGAAAAAACGCATACGCCCTTTTTGGCCAACCAAGCAACCTGGAAAGGCAAATCAGCGCTACAAAGAAGTCTCGCTTCCCATCGGTCAAAAGGGCCATGCTGAAAAAAGTGTCAAAACCAGAAATGCAGGACAGGCCATGGAGAAATGGGAGCCTTGCTACACTGATGGGCGGGATGTAAATTGCCAACAGCCACTCTGGAGAAGTGTACGGTGTGTCCTGAAACATCTAAAAAACACAGCTTAGAGAGCATAGGGCACTTCCACGCATGGGGGTATAAAGTGGGAAAATTGAAAATCAGCAAGACACAAGCACCCCAAAGTTTAGGGCTGCTCTGTTGACAAGGACCTCCACTTCATTCCACCTTAAATATCCCAGGAAAGCGAAAAATGGATAAAAAAGTTGTGGTCCTTATGTACAATGGAATATCACTCAGCCATGAAATCAATGTCATAAGGCTAGTAGCAGCATGATGAGTGGATTTAGGTAAGACGATTCTAAGTGAAATAAGTCACACAGAAAAGGACACTTCTCATAAGGTGTCACTTATAGAGGGAATGTAAAAACCGTTACACTTGAACTGAATTACAAAACAGAACAAAGTCACACATGCAGAAAACACACTATGGCTGCTTAACGGGAAAGGTGAGGTGGGGTGATACATAAAACAAGAGTTTCAAATTAGCTCAGATTCCGTTCCATAAACCCAATATGTAATAGACAAGACCTACTCCTTGCTCAGAGAACTGGACTTAACACGCCCGATTCACCGCACAAGAATATATCTGACTAGTAATAATCTTAAAACCTATGTATTGATATCTCTCTGTTAGTGTGTCAAGTGGGTGTAAAGCAGCATAAACACAGCCGTGAAAAGCAGCTAAACCCCATTATAAAAATAAATTACTTTTAAAAACCCATGAAACAAAGACAGGGAAAGAGAGAGAAATTCTTACACAATTCGTTCCGGGGCTGTAATGCAACCTGGATTGACCATATCTAGACCCACAGCTGGATGAGACATAAGGGTGGACACTCTTGGGGCTGAGAGGTTTGGTGAGGTTGGGTGAGCAAACGCAGACCCTTTAAAGTAATACTGCGTGCTACCCATCGCATGGGTCCCAAATCTCCAGGTTCAAGGGCATCTTCCTACATCGAAAACATGCATGAGAAACCCAGAAGATGGTACACCGTGTGATGGGGAAAGGTTTCTAAAACGCACCTCATTTCTCATCTCCTTGAGCTCGGGTTCGCCATTCCAGCCACTTTACTAGCAATCTCCCTACTTGGAGCATCAGCACCTTTAACCTCCTGTTCCGTACAGGTTGCAATTTGTCCTGAGGATGAACGGGAAGACGGGGAACCAATGAGAGACTAGCTCTTGGTGTTGGGACAGGCACAGGTCACTCTATTTTCCCATCAGGAAGAAGAATTAACCACAGGCTCAGCCTGCCCCCCGGAACCAGAACAGGGCCTGAAGCCATCCTGCGCTTTTGCGGCCAGCTCCCAAAAAAGCGACTTGTAAATTGGAGCTTCAGGGCACTGCAATTCACAAACCTGCAGAGTTATAAATGATAACTCTCGTCCACAAATATATTGAGGCAAGGACAAGAAGAGGATTTGAAATCAAGGCAGAATTGCAGGAAACAGATTTCAGGAGGTAGATTCGAATCGCCTTTAAAGCACATGAAAAGCAGCAAAACGTTGACAATGAGGCCCTTGGCCAAAAAGGGCGTATGCGTTTTTTCCTGAATATATTCAGGAAAAAACGCATACGCCCTTTTTGGCCAACCAAGCAACCTGGAAAGGCAAATCAGCGCTACAAAGAAGTCTCGCTTCCCATCGGTCAAAAGGGCCATGCTGAAAAAAGTGTCAAAACCAGAAATGCAGGACAGGCCATGGAGAAATGGGAGCCTTGCTACACTGATGGGCGGGATGTAAATTGCCAACAGCCACTCTGGAGAAGTGTACGGTGTGTCCTGAAACATCTAAAAAACACAGCTTAGAGAGCATAGGGCACTTCCACGCATGGGGGGATAAAGTGGGAAAATTGAAAATCAGCAAGACACAAGCACCCCAAAGTTTAGGGCTGCTCTGTTGACAAAGACCTCCACTTCTTTCCACCTTAAATATCCCAGGAAAGCGAAAAATGGATAAAAAAGTTGTGGTCCTTATGTACAATGGAATATCACTCAGCCATGAAATCAATGTCATAAGGCTAGTAGCAGCATGATGAGTGGATTTAGGTAAGACGATTCTAAGTGAAATAAGTCACACAGAAAAGGACACTTCTCATAAGGTGTCACTTATAGAGGGAATGTAAAAACCGTTACACTTGAACTGAATTACAAAACAGAACAGAGTCACACATGCAGAAAACACACTATGGCTGCTTAACGGGAAAGGTGAGGTGGGGTGATACATAAAACAAGAGTTTCAAATTAGCTCAGATTCCGTTCCATAAACCCAATATGTAATAGACAAGACCTACTCCTTGCTCAGAGAACTGGACTTAACACGCCCAATTCACCGCACAAGAATATATCTGACTAGTAATAATCTTAAAACCTATGTATTGATATCTCTCTGTTAGTGTGTCAAGTGGGTGTAAAGCAGCATAAACACAGCCGTGAAAAGCAGCTAAACCCCATTATAAAAATAAATTACTTTTAAAAACCCATGAAACAAAGACAGGGAAAGAGAGAGAAATTCTTACACAATTCGTTCCGGGGCTGTGATGCAACCTGGATTGACCATATCTAGACCCACAGCTGGATGAGACATAAGGGTGGACACTCTTGGGGCTGAGAGGTTTGGTGAGGTTGGGTGAGCAAACTCAGACCCTTTAAAGTAATACTGCGTGCTACCCATCGCATGGGTCCCAAATCTCCAGGTTCAAGGGCATCTTCCTACATCGAAAACATGCATGAGAAACCCAGAAGATGGTACACCGTGTGATGGGGAAAGGTTTCTAAAACGCACCTCATTTCTCATCTCCTTGTGCTCGGGTTCGCCATTCCAGCCACTTTACTAGCAATCTCCCTACTTGGAGCCTCAGCACCTTTAACCTCCTGTTCCGTACAGGTTGCAATTTGTCCTGAGGATGAACGGGAAGACGGGGAACCAATGAGAGACTAGCTCTTGGTGTTGGGACAGGCACAGGTCACTCTATTTTCCCATCAGGAAGAAGAAATAACCACAGGCTCAGCCTGCCCCCCGGAACCAGAACAGGGCCTGAAGCCATCCTGCGCTTTTGCGGCCAGCTCCCAAAAAAGCGACTTGTAAAATGGAGCTTCAGGGCACTGCAATTCACAAACCTGCAGAGTTATAAATGATAACTCTCGTCCACAAATATATTGAGGGAAGGCAAAGAAGAGGATTTGAAATCAAGGCAGAATTGCAGGAAACAGATTTCATGAGGTAGATTCGAATCGCCTTTAAAGCACATGAAAAGCGGCAAAACGTTGACAATGATGCCCTTGGCCAAAAAGGGCGCATGCGTTTTTTCCTGAATATATTCAGGAAAAAACGCATGCGCCCTTTTTGGCCAACCAAGCAACCTGGAAAGGCAAATCAGCGCTACAAAGAAGTCTCGCTTCCCATCGGTCGAAAGGGCCATGCTGAAAAAAGTGTCAAAACCAGAAATGCAGGACAGGCCATGGAGAAATGGGAACCTTGCTACACTGATGGGCGGGATGTAAATTGCCAACAGCCACTCTGGAGAAGTGTACGGTGTGTCCTGAAACATCTAAAAAACACAGCTTAGAGAGCATAGGGCACTTCCACGCATGGGGGGATAAAGTGGGAAAATTGAAAATCAGCAAGACACAAGCACCCCAAAGTTTAGGGCTGCTCTGTTGACAAGGACCTCCACTTCATTCCACATTAAATACCCCAGGAAAGCGAAAAATGGATAAAAAAGTTGTGGTCCTTATATACAATGGAATATCACTCAGCCATGAAATCAATGTCATAAGGCTAGTAGCAGCATGATGAGTGGATTTAGGTACGACGATTCTAAGTGAAATAAGTCACACAGAAAAGGACACTTCTCATAAGGTGTCACTTATAGAGGGAATGTAAAAACCGTTACACTTGAACTGAATTACAAAACAGAACAGAGTCACACATGCAGAAAACACACTATGGCTGCTTAACGGGAAAGGTGAGGTGGGGTGATACATAAAACAAGAGTTTCAAATTAGCTCAGATACCGTTCCATAAACCCAATATGTAATAGACAAGACCTACTCCTTGCTCAGAGAACTGGACTCAACACGCCCGATTCACCGCACAAGAATATATCTGACTAGTAATAATCTTAAAACCTATGTATTGATATCTCTCTGTTAGTGTGTCAAGTGGGTGTAAAGCGGCATAAACACAGCCGTGAAAAGCAGCTAAACCCCATTATAAAAATAAATTACTTTTAAAAACCCATGAAACAAAGACAGGGAAAGAGAGAGAAATTCTTACACAATTCGTTCAGGGGCTGTGATGCAACCTGGATTGACCATATCTAGACCCACAGCTGGATGAGACATAAGGGTGGACACTCTTGGGGCTGAGAGGTTTGGTGAGGTTGGGTGAGCAAACGCAGACCCTTTAAAGTAATACTGCGTGCTACCCATCGCATGGGTCCCAAATCTCCAGGTTCAAGGGCATCTTCCTACATCGAAAACATGCATGAGAAACCCAGAAGATGGTACACCGTGTGATGGGGAAAGGTTTCTAAAATGCACCTCATTTCTCATCTCCTTGAGCTCGGGTTCGCCATTCCAGCCACTTTACTAGCAATCTCCCTACTTGGAGCATCAGCACCTTTAACCTCCTGTTCCGTACAGGTTGCAATTTGTCCTGAGGATGAACGGGAAGACGGGGAACCAATGAGAGACTAGCTCTTGGTGTTGGGACAGGCACAGGTCACTCTATTTTCCCATCAGGAAGAAGAATTAACCACAGGCTCAGCCTGCCCCCCGGAACCAGAACAGGGCCTGAAGCCATCCTGTGCTTTTGCGGCCAGCTCCCAAAAAAGCGACTTGTAAATTGGAGCTTCAGGGCACTGCAATTCACAAACCTGCAGAGTTATAAATGATAACTCTCGTCCACAAATATATTGAGGGAAGGACAAGAAGAGGATTTGAAATCAAGGCAGAATTGCAGGAAACAGATTTCAGGAGGTAGATTCGAATCGCC
Organism: Balaenoptera physalus; assembly: GCF_965194825.1. Lineage (NCBI taxonomy): Eukaryota > Metazoa > Chordata > Mammalia > Artiodactyla > Balaenopteridae > Balaenoptera > Balaenoptera physalus. The sequence continues at coordinate 1,348,439 of NW_028126470.1, forward strand.
TTTAAAGCACATGAAAAGCAGCAAAACGTTGACAATGAGGCCCTTGGCCAAAAAGGGCGCATGCGTTTTTTCCTGAATATATTCAGGAAAAAACGCATACGCCCTTTTTGGCCAACCAAGCAACCTGGAAAGGCAAATCAGCGCTACAAAGAAGTCTCGCTTCCCATCGGTCAAAAGGGCCATGCTGAAAAAAGGGTCAAAACCAGAAATGCAGGACAGGCCATGGAGAAATGGGAGCCTTGCTACACTGATGGGCGGGATGTAAATTGCCAACAGCCACTCTGGAGAAGTGTACGGTGTGTCCTGAAACATCTAAAAAACACAGCTTAGAGAGCATAGGGCACTTCCACGCATGGGGGTATAAAGTGGGAAAATTGAAAATCAGCAAGACACAAGCACCCCAAAGTTTAGGGCTGCTCTGTTGACAAGGACCTCCACTTCATTCCACCTTAAATATCCCAGGAAAGCGAAAAATGGATAAAAAAGTTGTGGTCCTTATGTACAATTGAATATCACTCAGCCATGAAATCAATGTCATAAGGCTAGTAGCAGCATGATGAGTGGATTTAGGTAAGACGATTCTAAGTGAAATAAGTCACACAGAAAAGGACACTTCTCATAAGGTGTCACTTATAGAGGGAATGTAAAAACCGTTACACTTGAACTGAATTACAAAACAGAACAGAGTCACACATGCAGAAAACACACTATGGCTGCTTAACGGGAAAGGTGAGGTGGGGTGATACATAAAACAAGAGTTTCAAATTAGCTCAGATTCCGTTCCATAAACCCAATATGTAATAGACAAGACCTACTCCTTGCTCAGAGAACTGGACTCAACACGCCCGATTCACCGCACAAGAATATATCTGACTAGTATTAATCTTAAAACCTATGTATTGATATCTCTCTGTTAGTGTGTCAAGTGGGTGTAAAGCGGCATAAACACAGCCGTGAAAAGCAGCTAAACCCCATTATAAAAATAAATTACTTTTAAAAACCCATGAAACAAAGACAGGGAAAGAGAGAGAAATTCTTACACAATTCGTTCCGGGGCTGTGATGCAACCTGGATTGACCATATCTAGACCCACAGCTGGATGAGACATAAGGGTGGACACTCTTGGGGCTGAGAGCTTTGGTGAGGTTGGGTGAGCAAACGCAGACCCTTTAAAGTAATACTGCGTGCTACCCATCGCATGGGTCCCAAATCTCCAGGTTCAAGGGCATCTTCCTACATCGAAAACATGCATGAGAAACCCAGAAGATGGTACACCGTGTGATGGGGAAAGGTTTCTAAAACGCACCTCATTTCTCATCTCCTTGAGCTCGGGTTCGCCATTCCAGCCACTTTACTAGCAATCTCCCTACTTGGAGCATCAGCACCTTTAACCTCCTGTTCCGTACAGGTTGCAATTTGTCCTGAGGATGAACGGGAAGACGGGGAACCAATGAGAGACTAGCTCTTGGTGTTGGGACAGGCACAGGTCACTCTATTTTCCCATCAGGAAGAAGAATTAACCACAGGCTCAGCCTGCCCCCCGGAACCAGAACAGGGCCTGAAGCCATCCTGCGCTTTTGCGGCCAGCTCCCAAAAAAGCGACTTGTAAATTGGAGCTTCAGGGCACTGCAATTCACAAACCTGCAGAGTTATAAATGATAACTCTCGTCCACAAATATATTGAGGCAAGGACAAGAAGAGGATTTGAAATCAAGGCAGAATTGCAGGAAACAGATTTCAGGAGGTAGATTCGAATCGCCTTTAAAGCACATGAAAAGCAGCAAAACGTTGACAATGAGGCCCTTGGCCAAAAAGGGCGTATGCGTTTTTTCCTGAATATATTCAGGAAAAAACGCATACGCCCTTTTTGGCCAACCAAGCAACCTGGAAAGGCAAATCAGCGCTACAAAGAAGCCTCGCTTCCCATCGGTCAAAAGGGCCATGCTGAAAAAAGTGTCAAAACCAGAAATGCAGGACAGGCCATGGAGAAATGGGAGCCTTGCTACACTGATGGGCGGGATGTAAATTGCCAACAGCCACTCTGGAGAAGTGTACGGTGTGTCCTGAAACATCTAAAAAACACAGCTTAGAGAGCATAGGGCACTTCCACGCATGGGGGTATAAAGTGGGAAAATTGAAAATCAGCAAGACACAAGCACCCCAAAGTTTAGGGCTGCTCTGTTGACAAAGACCTCCACTTCTTTCCACCTTAAATATCCCAGGAAAGCGAAAAATGGATAAAAAAGTTGTGGTCCTTATGTACAATGGAATATCACTCAGCCATGAAATCAATGTCATAAGGCTAGTAGCAGCATGATGAGTGGATTTAGGTACGACGATTCTAAGTGAAATAAGTCACACAGAAAAGGACACTTCTCATAAGGTGTCACTTATAGAGGGAATGTAAAAACCGTTACACTTGAACTGAATTACAAAACAGAACAGAGTCACACATGCAGAAAACACACTATGGCTGCTTAACGGGAAAGGTGAGGTGGGGTGATACATAAAACAAGAGTTTCAAATTAGCTCAGATTCCGTTCCATAAACCCAATATGTAATAGACAAGACCTACTCCTTGCTCAGAGAACTGGACTTAACACGCCCGATTCACCGCACAAGAATATATCTGACTAGTAATAATCTTAAAACCTATGTATTGATATCTCTCTGTTAGTGTGTCAAGTGGGTGTAAAGCAGCATAAACACAGCCGTGAAAAGCAGCTAAACCCCATTATAAAAATAAATTACTTTTAAAAACCCATGAAACAAAGACAGGGAAAGAGAGAGAAATTCTTACACAATTCGTTCCGGGGCTGTGATGCAACCTGGATTGACCATATCTAGACCCACAGCTGGATGAGACATAAGGGTGGACACTCTTGGGGCTGAGAGGTTTGGTGAGGTTGGGTGAGCAAACTCAGACCCTTTAAAGTAATACTGCGTGCTACCCATCGCATGGGTCCCAAATCTCCAGGTTCAAGGGCATCTTCCTACATCGAAAACATGCATGAGAAACCCAGAAGATGGTACACCGTGTGATGGGGAAAGGTTTCTAAAATGCACCTCATTTCTCATCTCCTTGTGCTCGGGTTCGCCATTCCATCCACTTTAATAGCAATCTCCCTACTTGGAGCATCAGCACCTTTAACCTCCTGTTCCATACAGGTTGCAATTTGTCCTGAGGATGAACGGGAAGACGGGGAACCAATGAGAGACTAGCTCTTGGTGTTGGGACAGGCACAGGTCACTCTATTTTCCCATCAGGAAGAAGAATTAACCACAGGCTCAGCCTGCCCCCCGGAACCAGAACAGGGCCTGAAGCCATCCTGCGCTTTTGGGGCCAGCTCCCGAAAAAGCGAGTTGTAAAATGGAGCTTCAGGGCACTGCAATTCACAAACCTGCAGAGTTATAAATGATAACTCTCGTCCACAAATATATTGAGGGTAGGCACAGAACAGGATTTGAAATGAAGGCAGAATTGCAGGAAACAGATTTCAGGAGGTAGATCCGAATCGCCTTTACCGCACATGAAAAGCAGCAAAACGTTGACAATGAAGCCCTTGGCCAAAAAGGGCGTATGCGTTTTTTCCTGAATATATTCAAGAAAAAACGCATACGCACTTTTTGGCCAACCAAGCAACCTGGAAAGGCAAATCAGCGCTACAAAGAAGTCTCGCTTCCCATCGGTCAAAAGGGCCATGCTGAAAAAAGTGTCAAAACCAGAAATGCAGGACAGGCCATGGAGAAATGGGAGCCTTGCTACACTGATGGGCGGGATGTAAATTGCCAACAGCCACTCTGGAGAAGTGTACGGTGTGTCCTGAAACATCTAAAAAACACAGTTAAGAGAGCATAGGGCACTTTCACTCATGGGGGTATAAAGTGGGAAAATTAAAAATCAGCAAGACACAAGCACCCCAAAGTTTAGGGCTGCTCAGTTGACAAGGACCTCCACTTCATTCCACCTTAAATATACCAGGAAAGCGAAAAATGGATAAAGAATTTGTGGTCCTTATGTACAATGGAATATCACTCAGCCATGAAATCAATGTCATAAGGCTAGTAGCAGCATGATGAGTGGATTTAGGTACGACGATTCTAAGTGAAATAAGTCACACAGAAAAGGACACTTCTCATAAGGTGTCACTTATAGAGGGAATGTAAAAACCGTTACACTAGAACTGAATTACAAAACAGAACAGAGTCACACATGCAGAAAACACACTATGGCTGCTTAACGGGAAAGGTGAGGTGGGGTGATACATAAAACAAGAGTTTCAAATTAGCTCAGATTCCGTTCCATAAACCCAATATGTAATAGACAAGACCTACTCCTTGCTCAGAGAACTGGACTCAACACGCCCGATTCACCGCACCAGAATATATCTGACTAGTAATAATCTTAAAACCTATGTATTGATATCTCTCTGTTAGTGTGTCAAGTGGGTGTAAAGCGGCATAAACACAGCCGTGAATAGCAGCTAAACCCCATTATAAAAATAAATTACTTTTAAAAACCCATGAAACAAAGACAGGGAAAGAGAGAGAAATTCTTACACAATTCGTTCAGGGGCTGTGATGCAACCTGGATTGACCATATCTAGACCCACAGCTGGATGAGACATAAGGGTGGACACTCTTGGGGCTGAGAGGTTTGGTGAGGTTGGGTGAGCAAACGCAGACCCTTTAAAGTAATACTGCGTGCTACCCATCGCATGGGTCCCAAATCTCCAGGTTCAAGGGCATCTTCCTACATCGAAAACATGCATGAGAAACCCAGAAGATGGTACACCGTGTGATGGGGAAAGGTTTCTAAAACGCACCTCATTTCTCATCTCCTTGTGCTCGGGTTCGCCATTCCAGCCACTTTACTAGCAATCTCCCTACTTGGAGCCTCAGCACCTTTAACCTCCTGTTCCGTACAGGTTGCAATTTGTCCTGAGGATGAACGGGAAGACGGGGAACCAATGAGAGACTAGCTCTTGGTGTTGGGACAGGCACATGTCACTCTATTTTCCCATCAGGAAGAAGAATTAACCACAGGCTCAGCCTGCCCCCCGGAACCAGAACAGGGCCTGAAGCCATCCTGCGCTTTTGCGGCCAGCTCCCAAAAAAGCGACTTGTAAAATGGAGCTTCAGGGCACTGCAATTCACAAACCTGCAGAGTTATAAATGATAACTCTCGTCCACAAATATATTGAGGGAAGGCAAAGAAGAGGATTTGAAATCAAGGCAGAATTGCAGGAAACAGATTTCATGAGGTAGATTCGAATCGCCTTTAAAGCACATGAAAAGCGGCAAAACGTTGACAATGATGCCCTTGGCCAAAAAGGGCGCATGCGTTTTTTCCTGAATATATTCAGGAAAAAACGCATGCGCCCTTTTTGGCCAACCAAGCAACCTGGAAAGGCAAATCAGCGCTACAAAGAAGTCTCGCTTCCCATCGGTCGAAAGGGCCATGCTGAAAAAAGTGTCAAAACCAGAAATGCAGGACAGGCCATGGAGAAATGGGAACCTTGCTACACTGATGGGCGGGATGTAAATTGCCAACAGCCACTCTGGAGAAGTGTACGGTGTGTCCTGAAACATCTAAAAAACACAGCTTAGAGAGCATAGGGCACTTCCACGCATGGGGGGATAAAGTGGGAAAATTGAAAATCAGCAAGACACAAGCACCCCAAAGTTTAGGGCTGCTCTGTTGACAAGGACCTCCACTTCATTCCACATTAAATACCCCAGGAAAGCGAAAAATGGATAAAAAAGTTGTGGTCCTTATATACAATGGAATATCACTCAGCCATGAAATCAATGTCATAAGGCTAGTAGCAGCATGATGAGTGGATTTAGGTACGACGATTCTAAGTGAAATAAGTCACACAGAAAAGGACACTTCTCATAAGGTGTCACTTATAGAGGGAATGTAAAAACCGTTACACTTGAACTGAATTACAAAACAGAACAGAGTCACACATGCAGAAAACACACTATGGCTGCTTAACGGGAAAGGTGAGGTGGGGTGATACATAAAACAAGAGTTTCAAATTAGCTCAGATACCGTTCCATAAACCCAATATGTAATAGACAAGACCTACTCCTTGCTCAGAGAACTGGACTCAACACGCCCGATTCACCGCACAAGAATATATCTGACTAGTAATAATCTTAAAACCTATGTATTGATATCTCTCTGTTAGTGTGTCAAGTGGGTGTAAAGCGGCATAAACACAGCCGTGAAAAGCAGCTAAACCCCATTATAAAAATAAATTACTTTTAAAAACCCATGAAACAAAGACAGGGAAAGAGAGAGAAATTCTTACACAATTCGTTCAGGGGCTGTGATGCAACCTGGATTGACCATATCTAGACCCACAGCTGGATGAGACATAAGGGTGGACACTCTTGGGGCTGAGAGGTTTGGTGAGGTTGGGTGAGCAAACGCAGACCCTTTAAAGTAATACTGCGTGCTACCCATCGCATGGGTCCCAAATCTCCAGGTTCAAGGGCATCTTCCTACATCGAAAACATGCATGAGAAACCCAGAAGATGGTACACCGTGTGATGGGGAAAGGTTTCTAAAATGCACCTCATTTCTCATCTCCTTGAGCTCGGGTTCGCCATTCCAGCCACTTTACTAGCAATCTCCCTACTTGGAGCATCAGCACCTTTAACCTCCTGTTCCGTACAGGTTGCAATTTGTCCTGAGGATGAACGGGAAGACGGGGAACCAATGAGAGACTAGCTCTTGGTGTTGGGACAGGCACAGGTCACTCTATTTTCCCATCAGGAAGAAGAATTAACCACAGGCTCAGCCTGCCCCCCGGAACCAGAACAGGGCCTGAAGCCATCCTGCGCTTTTGCGGCCAGCTCCCAAAAAAGCGACTTGTAAATTGGAGCTTCAGGGCACTGCAATTCACAAACCTGCAGAGTTATAAATGATAACTCTCGTCCACAAATATATTGAGGGAAGGACAAGAAGAGGATTTGAAATCAAGGCAGAATTGCAGGAAACAGATTTCAGGAGGTAGATTCGAATCGCCTTTAAAGCACATGAAAAGCAGCAAAACGTTGACAATGAGGCCCTTGGCCAAAAAGGGCGCATGCGTTTTTTCCTGAATATATTCAGGAAAAAACGCATACGCCCTTTTTGGCCAACCAAGCAACCTGGAAAGGCAAATCAGCGCTACAAAGAAGTCTCGCTTCCCATCGGTCAAAAGGGCCATGCTGAAAAAAGGGTCAAAACCAGAAATGCAGGACAGGCCATGGAGAAATGGGAGCCTTGCTACACTGATGGGCGGGATGTAAATTGCCAACAGCCACTCTGGAGAAGTGTACGGTGTGTCCTGAAACATCTAAAAAACACAGCTTAGAGAGCATAGGGCACTTCCACGCATGGGGGTATAAAGTGGGAAAATTGAAAATCAGCAAGACACAAGCACCCCAAAGTTTAGGGCTGCTCTGTTGACAAGGACCTCCACTTCATTCCACCTTAAATATCCCAGGAAAGCGAAAAATGGATAAAAAAGTTGTGGTCCTTATGTACAATGGAATATCACTCAGCCATGAAATCAATGTCATAAGGCTAGTAGCAGCATGATGAGTGGATTTAGGTAAGACGATTCTAAGTGAAATAAGTCACACAGAAAAGGACACTTCTCATAAGGTGTCACTTATAGAGGGAATGTAAAAACCGTTACACTTGAACTGAATTACAAAACAGAACAGAGTCACACATGCAGAAAACACACTATGGCTGCTTAACGGGAAAGGTGAGGTGGGGTGATACATAAAACAAGAGTTTCAAATTAGCTCAGATTCCGTTCCATAAACCCAATATGTAATAGACAAGACCTACTCCTTGCTCAGAGAACTGGACTCAACACGCCCGATTCACCGCACAAGAATATATCTGACTAGTATTAATCTTAAAACCTATGTATTGATATCTCTCTGTTAGTGTGTCAAGTGGGTGTAAAGCGGCATAAACACAGCCGTGAAAAGCAGCTAAACCCCATTATAAAAATAAATTACTTTTAAAAACCCATGAAACAAACACAGGGAAAGAGAGAGAAATTCTTACACAATTCGTTCCGGGGCTGTGATGCAACCTGGATTGACCATATCTAGACCCACAGCTGGATGAGACATAAGGGTGGACACTCTTGGGGCTGAGAGGTTTGGTGAGGTTGGGTGAGCAAACGCAGACCCTTTAAAGTAATACTGCGTGCTACCCATCGCATGGGTCCCAAATCTCCAGGTTCAAGGGCATCTTCCTACATCGAAAACATGCATGAGAAACCCAGAAGATGGTACACCGTGTGATGGGGAAAGGTTTCTAAAACGCACCTCATTTCTCATCTCCTTGAGCTCGGGTTCGCCATTCCAGCCACTTTACTAGCAATCTCCCTACTTGGAGCATCAGCACCTTTAACCTCCTGTTCCGTACAGGTTGCAATTTGTCCTGAGGATGAACGGGAAGACGGGGAACCAATGAGAGACTAGCTCTTGGTGTTGGGACAGGCACAGGTCACTCTATTTTCCCATCAGGAAGAAGAATTAACCACAGGCTCAGCCTGCCCCCCGGAACCAGAACAGGGCCTGAAGCCATCCTGCGCTTTTGCGGCCAGCTCCCAAAAAAGCGACTTGTAAATTGGAGCTTCAGGGCACTGCAATTCACAAACCTGCAGAGTTATAAATGATAACTCTCGTCCACAAATATATTGAGGCAAGGACAAGAAGAGGATTTGAAATCAAGGCAGAATTGCAGGAAACAGATTTCAGGAGGTAGATTCGAATCGCCTTTAAAGCACATGAAAAGCAGCAAAACGTTGACAATGAGGCCCTTGGCCAAAAAGGGCGTATGCGTTTTTTCCTGAATATATTCAGGAAAAAACGCATACGCCCTTTTTGGCCAACCAAGCAACCTGGAAAGGCAAATCAGCGCTACAAAGAAGTCTCGCTTCCCATCGGTCAAAAGGGCCATGCTGAAAAAAGTGTCAAAACCAGAAATGCAGGACAGGCCATGGAGAAATGGGAGCCTTGCTACACTGATGGGCGGGATGTAAATTGCCAACAGCCACTCTGGAGAAGTGTACGGTGTGTCCTGAAACATCTAAAAAACACAGCTTAGAGAGCATAGGGCACTTCCACGCATGGGGGTATAAAGTGGGAAAATTGAAAATCAGCAAGACACAAGCACCCCAAAGTTTAGGGCTGCTCTGTTGACAAAGACCTCCACTTCTTTCCACCTTAAATATCCCAGGAAAGCGAAAAATGGATAAAAAAGTTGTGGTCCTTATGTACAATGGAATATCACTCAGCCATGAAATCAATGTCATAAGGCTAGTAGCAGCATGATGAGTGGATTTAGGTACGACGATTCTAAGTGAAATAAGTCACACAGAAAAGGACACTTCTCATAAGGTGTCACTTATAGAGGGAATGTAAAAACCGTTACACTTGAACTGAATTACAAAACAGAACAGAGTCACACATGCAGAAAACACACTATGGCTGCTTAACGGGAAAGGTGAGGTGGGGTGATACATAAAACAAGAGTTTCAAATTAGCTCAGATTCCGTTCCATAAACCCAATATGTAATAGACAAGACCTACTCCTTGCTCAGAGAACTGGACTTAACACGCCCGATTCACCGCACAAGAATATATCTGACTAGTAATAATCTTAAAACCTATGTATTGATATCTCTCTGTTAGTGTGTCAAGTGGGTGTAAAGCAGCATAAACACAGCCGTGAAAAGCAGCTAAACCCCATTATAAAAATAAATTACTTTTAAAAACCCATGAAACAAAGACAGGGAAAGAGAGAGAAATTCTTACACAATTCTTTCCGGGGCTGTGATGCAACCTGGATTGACCATATCTAGACCCACAGCTGGATGAGACATAAGGGTGGACACTCTTGGGGCTGAGAGGTTTGGTGAGGTTGGGTGAGCAAACTCAGACCCTTTAAAGTAATACTGCGTGCTACCCATCGCATGGGTCCCAAATCTCCAGGTTCAAGGGCATCTTCCTACATCGAAAACATGCATGAGAAACCCAGAAGATGGTACACCGTGTGATGGGGAAAGGTTTCTAAAATGCACCTCATTTCTCATCTCCTTGTGCTCGGGTTCGCCATTCCATCCACTTTAATAGCAATCTCCCTACTTGGAGCATCAGCACCTTTAACCTCCTGTTCCATACAGGTTGCAATTTGTCCTGAGGATGAACGGGAAGACGGGGAACCAATGAGAGACTAGCTCTTGGTGTTGGGACAGGCACAGGTCACTCTATTTTCCCATCAGGAAGAAGAATTAACCACAGGCTCAGCCTGCCCCCCGGAACCAGAACAGGGCCTGAAGCCATCCTGCGCTTTTGGGGCCAGCTCCCGAAAAAGCGAGTTGTAAAATGGAGCTTCAGGGCACTGCAATTCACAAACCTGCAGAGTTATAAATGATAACTCTCGTCCACAAATATATTGAGGGTAGGCACAGAACAGGATTTGAAATGAAGGCAGAATTGCAGGAAACAGATTTCAGGAGGTAGATCCGAATCGCCTTTACCGCACATGAAAAGCAGCAAAACGTTGACAATGAAGCCCTTGGCCAAAAAGGGCGTATGCGTTTTTTCCTGAATATATTCAAGAAAAAACGCATACGCACTTTTTGGCCAACCAAGCAACCTGGAAAGGCAAATCAGCGCTACAAAGAAGTCTCGCTTCCCATCGGTCAAAAGGGCCATGCTGAAAAAAGTGTCAAAACCAGAAATGCAGGACAGGCCATGGAGAAATGGGAGCCTTGCTACACTGATGGGCGGGATGTAAATTGCCAACAGCCACTCTGGAGAAGTGTACGGTGTGTCCTGAAACATCTAAAAAACACAGTTAAGAGAGCATAGGGCACTTTCACTCATGGGGGTATAAAGTGGGAAAATTAAAAATCAGCAAGACACAAGCACCCCAAAGTTTAGGGCTGCTCAGTTGACAAGGACCTCCACTTCATTCCACCTTAAATATACCAGGAAAGCGAAAAATGGATAAAGAATTTGTGGTCCTTATGTACAATGGAATATCACTCAGCCATGAAATCAATGTCATAAGGCTAGTAGCAGCATGATGAGTGGATTTAGGTACGACGATTCTAAGTGAAATAAGTCACACAGAAAAGGACACTTCTCATAAGGTGTCACTTATAGAGGGAATGTAAAAACCGTTACACTAGAACTGAATTACAAAACAGAACAGAGTCACACATGCAGAAAACACACTATGGCTGCTTAACGGGAAAGGTGAGGTGGGGTGATACATAAAACAAGAGTTTCAAATTAGCTCAGATTCCGTTCCATAAACCCAATATGTAATAGACAAGACCTACTCCTTGCTCAGAGAACTGGACTCAACACGCCCGATTCACCGCACCAGAATATATCTGACTAGTAATAATCTTAAAACCTATGTATTGATATCTCTCTGTTAGTGTGTCAAGTGGGTGTAAAGCGGCATAAACACAGCCGTGAATAGCAGCTAAACCCCATTATAAAAATAAATTACTTTTAAAAACCCATGAAACAAAGACAGGGAAAGAGAGAGAAATTCTTACACAATTCGTTCAGGGGCTGTGATGCAACCTGGATTGACCATATCTAGACCCACAGCTGGATGAGACATAAGGGTGGACACTCTTGGGGCTGAGAGGTTTGGTGAGGTTGGGTGAGCAAACGCAGACCCTTTAAAGTAATACTGCGTGCTACCCATCGCATGGGTCCCAAATCTCCAGGTTCAAGGGCATCTTCCTACATCGAAAACATGCATGAGAAACCCAGAAGATGGTACACCGTGTGATGGGGAAAGGTTTCTAAAACGCACCTCATTTCTCATCTCCTTGTGCTCGGGTTCGCCATTCCAGCCACTTTACTAGCAATCTCCCTACTTGGAGCCTCAGCACCTTTAACCTCCTGTTCCGTACAGGTTGCAGTTTGTCCTGAGGATGAACGGGAAGACGGGGAACCAATGAGAGACTAGCTCTTGGTGTTGGGACAGGCACAGGTCACTCTATTTTCCCATCAGGAAGAAGAATTAACCACAGGCTCAGCCTGCCCCCCGGAACCAGAACAGGGCCTGAAGCCATCCTGCGCTTTTGCGGCCAGCTCCCAAAAAAGCGACTTGTAAAATGGAGCTTCAGGGCACTGCAATTCACAAACCTGCAGAGTTATAAATGATAACTCTCGTCCACAAATATATTGAGGGAAGGCAAAGAAGAGGATTTGAAATCAAGGCAGAATTGCAGGAAACAGATTTCAGGAGGTAGATTCGAATCGCCTTTAAAGCACATGAAAAGCGGCAAAACGTTGAAAATGATGCCCTTGGCCAAAAAGGGCGTATGCGTTTTTTCCTGAATATATTCAGGAAAAAACGCATACGCCCTTTTTGGCCAACCAAGCAACCTGGAAAGGCAAATCAGCGCTACAAAGAAGTCTCGCTTCCCATCGGTCAAAAGGGCCATGCTGAAAAAAGTGTCAAAACCAGAAATGCAGGACAGGCCATGGAGAAATGGGAGCCTTGCTACACTGATGGGCGGGATGTAAATTGCCAACAGCCACTCTGGAGAAGTGTACGGTGTGTCCTGAAACATCTAAAAAACACAGCTTAGAGAGCATAGGGCACTTCCACGCATGGGGGGATAAAGTGGGAAAATTGAAAATCAGCAAGACACAAGCACCCCAAAGTTTAGGGCTGCTCTGTTGACAAGGACCTCCACTTCATTCCACCTTAAATATCCCAGGAAAGCGAAAAATGGATCAAAAAGTTGTGGTCCTTATTTACAATGGAATAACACTCAGCCATGAAATCAATGTCATAAGGCTAGTAGCAGCATGATGAGTGGATTTAGGTAAGACGATTCTAAGTGAAATAAGTCACACAGAAAAGGACACTTCTCATAAGGTGTCACTTATAGAGGGAATGTAAAAACCGTTACACTTGAACTGAATTACAAAACAGAACAGAGTCACACATGCAGAAAACACACTATGGCTGCTTAACGGGAAAGGTGAGGTGGGGTGATACATAAAACAAGAGTTTCAAATTAGCTCAGATACCGTTCCATAAACCCAATATGTAATAGACAAGACCTACTCCTTGCTCAGAGAACTGGACTCAACACGCCCGATTCACCGCACAAGAATATATCTGACTAGTAATAATCTTAAAACCTATGTATTGATATCTCTCTGTTAGTGTGTCGTGTCAAGTGGGTGTAAAGCGGCATAAACACAGCCCTGAAAAGCAGCTAAACCCCATTATAAAACTAAATTACTTTTAAAAACCCATGAAACAAAGACAGGGAAAGAGAGAAAAATTCTTACACAATTCGTTCAGGGGCTGTGATGCAACCTGGATTGACCATATCTAGACCCACAGCTGGATGAGACATAAGGGTGGACACTCTTGGGGCTGAGAGGTTTGGTGAGGTTGGGTGAGCAAACGCAGACCCTTTAAAGTAATACTGCGTGCTACCCATCGCATGGGTCCCAAATCTCCAGGTTCAAGGGCATCTTCCTACATCGAAAACATGCATGAGAAACCCAGAAGATGGTACACCGTGTGATGGGGAAAGGTTTCTAAAACGCACCTCATTTCTCATCTCCTTGTGCTCGGGTTCGCCATTCCAGCCACTTTACTAGCAATCTCCCTACTTGGAGCATCAGCACCTTTAACCTCCTGTTCCGTACAGGTTGCAATTTGTCCTGAGGATGAACGGGAAGACGGGGAACCAATGAGAGACTAGCTCTTGGTGTTGGGACAGGCCCAGGTCACTCTATTTTCCCATCAGGAAGAAGAATTAACCACAGGCTCAGCCTGCCCCCCGGAACCAGAACAGGGCCTGAAGCCATCCTGTGCTTTTGCGGCCAGCTCCCAAAAAAGCGACTTGTAAAATGGAGCTTCAGGGCACTGCAATTCACAAACCTGCAGAGTTATAAATGATAACTCTCGTCCACAAATATATTGAGGGAAGGCAAAGAAGAGGATTTGAAATCAAGGCAGAATTGCAGGAAACAGATTTCAGGAGGTAGATTCGAATCGCCTTTAAAGCACATGAAAAGCGGCAAAACGTTGACAATGATGCCCTTGGCCAAAAAGGGCGTATGCGTTTTTTCCTGAATATATTCAGGAAAAAACGCATACGCCCTTTTTGGCCAACCAAGCAACCTGGAAAGGCAAATCAGCGCTACAAAGAAGTCTCGCTTCCCATCGGTCAAAAGGGCCATGCTGAAAAAAGTGTCAAAACCAGAAATGCAGGACAGGCCATGGAGAAATGGGAGCCTTGCTACACTGATGGGCGGGATGTAAATTGCCAACAGCCACTCTGGAGAAGTGTACGGTGTGTCCTGAAACATCTAAAAAACACAGCTTAGAGAGCATAGGGCACTTCCACGCATGGGGGGATAAAGTGGGAAAATTGAAAATCAGCAAGACACAAGCACCCCAAAGTTTAGGTCTGCTCTGTTGACAAGGACCTCCACTTCATTCCACCTTAAATATCCCAGGAAAGCGAAAAATGGATCAAAAAGTTGTGGTCCTTATTTACAATGGAATAACACTCAGCCATGAAATCAATGTCATAAGGCTAGTAGCAGCATGATGAGTGGATTTAGGTAAGACGATTCTAAGTGAAATAAGTCACACAGAAAAGGACACTTCTCATAAGGTGTCACTTATAGAGGGAATGTAAAAACCGTTACACTTGAACTGAATTACAAAACAGAACAGAGTCACACATGCAGAAAACACACTATGGCTGCTTAACGGGAAAGGTGAGGTGGGGTGATACATAAAACAAGAGTTTCAAATTAGCTCAGATACCGTTCCATAAACCCAATATGTAATAGACAAGACCTACTCCTTGCTCAGAGAACTGGACTCAACACGCCCGATTCACCGCACAAGAATATATCTGACTAGTAATAATCTTAAAACCTATGTATTGATATCTCTCTGTTAGTGTGTCGTGTCAAGTGGGTGTAAAGCGGCATAAACACAGCCCTGAAAAGCAGCTAAACCCCATTATAAAACTAAATTACTTTTAAAAACCCATGAAACAAAGACAGGGAAAGAGAGAAAAATTCTTACACAATTCGTTCAGGGGCTGTGATGCAACCTGGATTGACCATATCTAGACCCACAGCTGGATGAGACATAAGGGTGGACACTCTTGGGGCTGAGAGGTTTGGTGAGGTTGGGTGAGCAAACGCAGACCCTTTAAAGTAATACTGCGTGCTACCCATCGCATGGGTCCCAAATCTCCAGGTTCAAGGGCATCTTCCTACATCGAAAACATGCATGAGAAACCCAGAAGATGGTACACCGTGTGATGGGGAAAGGTTTCTAAAACGCACCTCATTTCTCATCTCCTTGTGCTCGGGTTCGCCATTCCAGCCACTTTACTAGCAATCTCCCTACTTGGAGCATCAGCACCTTTAACCTCCTGTTCCGTACAGGTTGCAATTTGTCCTGAGGATGAACGGGAAGACGGGGAACCAATGAGAGACTAGCTCTTGGTGTTGGGACAGGCCCAGGTCACTCTATTTTCCCATCAGGAAGAAGAATTAACCACAGGCTCAGCCTGCCCCCCGGAACCAGAACAGGGCCTGAAGCCATCCTGCGCTTTTGCGGCCAGCTCCCAAAAAAGCGACTTGTAAAATGGAGCTTCAGGGCACTGCAATTCACAAACCTGCAGAGTTATAAATGATAACTCTCGTCCACAAATATATTGAGGGAAGGCAAAGAAGAGGATTTGAAATCAAGGCAGAATTGCAGGAAACAGATTTCAGGAGGTAGATTCGAATCGCCTTTAAAGCACATGAAAAGCGGCAAAACGTTGACAATGATGCCCTTGGCCAAAAAGGGCGTATGCGTTTTTTCCTGAATATATTCAGGAAAAAACGCATACGCCCTTTTTGGCCAACCAAGCAACCTGGAAAGGCAAATCAGCGCTACAAAGAAGTCTCGCTTCCCATCGGTCAAAAGGGCCATGCTGAAAAAAGTGTCAAAACCAGAAATGCAGGACAGGCCATGGAGAAATGGGAGCCTTGCTACACTGATGGGCGGGATGTAAATTGCCAACAGCCACTCTGGAGAAGTGTACGGTGTGTCCTGAAACATCTAAAAAACACAGCTTAGAGAGCATAGGGCACTTCCACGCATGGGGGGATAAAGTGGGAAAATTGAAAATCAGCAAGACACAAGCACCCCAAAGTTTAGGGCTGCTCTGTTGACAAGGACCTCCACTTCATTCCACCTTAAATATCCCAGGAAAGCGAAAAATGGATCAAAAAGTTGTGGTCCTTATGTACAATGGAATATCACTCAGCCATGAAATCAATGTCATAAGGCTAGTAGCAGCATGATGAGTGGATTTAGGTAAGACGATTCTAAGTGAAATAAGTCACACAGAAAAGGACACTTCTCATAAGGTGTCACTTATAGAGGGAATGTAAAAACCGTTACACTTGAACTGAATTACAAAACAGAACAGAGTCACACATGCAGAAAACACACTATGGCTGCTTAACGGGAAAGGTGAGGTGGGGTGATACATAAAACAAGAGCTTCAAATTAGCTCAGATACCGTTCCATAAACCCAATAGGTAATAGACAAGACCTACTCCTTGCTCAGAGAACTGGACTCAACACGCCCGATTCGCCGCACAAGAATATATCTGACTAGTAATAATCTTAAAACCTATGTATTGATATCTCTCTGTTAGTGTGTCAAGTGGGTGTAAAGCGGCATAAACACAGCCGTGAAAAGCAGCTAAACCCCATTATAAAAATAAATTACTTTTAAAAACCCATGAAACAAAGACAGGGAAAGAGAGAGAAATTCTTACACAATTCGTTCAGGGGCTGTGACGCAACCTGGATTGACCATATCTAGACCCACAGCTGGATGAGACATAAGGGTGGACACTCTTGGGGCTGAGAGGTTTGGTGAGGTTGGGTGAGCAAACGCAGACCCTTTAAAGTAATACTGCGTGCTACCCATCGCATGGGTCCCAAATCTCCAGGTTCAAGGGCATCTTCCTACATCGAAAACATGCATGAGAAACCCAGAAGATGGAACACCGTGTGATGGGGAAAGGTTTCTAAAACGCACCTCATTTCTCATCTCCTTGTGCTCGGGTTCGCCATTCCAGCCACTTTACTAGCAATCGCCCTACTTGGAGCCTCAGCACCTTTAACCTCCTGTTCCGTACAGGTTGCAATTTGTCCTGAGGATGAACGGGAAGACGGGGAACCAATGAGAGACTAGCTCTTGGTGTTGGGACAGGCACAGGTCACTCTATTTTCCCATCAGGAAGAAGAATTAACCACAGGCTCAGCCTGCCCCCCGGAACCAGAACAGGGCCTGAAGCCATCCTGCGCTTTTGCGGCCAGCTCCCAAAAAAGCGACTTGTAAAATGGAGCTTCAGGCCACTGCAATTCACAAACCTGCAGAGTTATAAATGATAACTCTCGTCCACAAATATATTGAGGGAAGGCAAAGAAGAGGATTTGAAATCAAGGCAGAATTGCAGGAAACAGATTTCAGGAGGTAGATTCGAATCGCCTTTAAAGCACATGAAAAGCGGCAAAACGTTGACAATGATGCCCTTGGCCAAAAAGGGCGCATGCGTTTTTTCCTGAATATATTCAGGAAAAAACGCATGCGCCCTTTTTGGCCAACCAAGCAACCTGGAAAGGCAAATCAGCGCTACAAAGAAGTCTCGCTTCCCATCGGTCGAAAGGGCCATGCTGAAAAAAGTGTCAAAACCAGAAATGCAGGACAGGCCATGGAGAAATGGGAGCCTTGCTACACTGATGGGCGGGATGTAAATTGCCAACAGCCACTCTGGAGAAGTGTACGGTGTGTCCTGAAACATCTAAAAAACACAGCTTAGAGAGCATAGGGCACTTCCACGCATGGGGGGATAAAGTGGGAAAATTGAAAATCAGCAAGACACAAGCACCCCAAAGTTTAGGGCTGCTCTGTTGACAAGGACCTCCACTTCATTCCACCTTAAATATCCCAGGAAAGCGAAAAATGGATCAAAAAGTTATGGTCCTTATGTACAATGGAATATCACTCAGCCATGAAATCAATGTCATAAGGCTAGTAGCAGCATGATGAGTGGATTTAGGTAAGACGATTCGAAGTGAAATAAGTCACACAGAAAAGGACACTTCTCATAAGGTGTCACTTATAGAGGGAATGTAAAAACCGTTACACTTGAACTGAATTACAAAACAGAACAGAGTCACACATGCAGAAAACACACTATGGCTGCTTAACGGGAAAGGTGAGGTGGGGTGATACATAAAACAAGAGCTTCAAATTAGCTCAGATACCGTTCCATAAACCCAATATGTAATAGACAAGACCTACTCCTTGCTCAGAGAACGGGACTCAACACGCCCGATTCGCCGCACAAGAATATATCTGACTAGTAATAATCTTAAAACCTATGTATTGATATCTCTCTGTTAGTGTGTCAAGTGGGTGTAAAGCGGCATAAACACAGCCGTGAAAAGCAGCTAAACCCCATTATAAAAATAAATTACTTTTAAAAACCCATGAAACAAAGACAGGGAAAGAGAGAGAAATTCTTACACAATTCGTTCAGGGGCTGTGATGCAACCTGGATTGACCATATCTAGACCCACAGCTGGATGAGACATAAGGGTGGACACTCTTGGGGCTGAGAGGTTTGGTGAGGTTGGGTGAGCAAATGCAGACCCTTTAAAGTAATACTGCGTGCTACCCATCGCATGGGTCCCAAATCTCCAGGTTCAAGGGCATCTTCCTACATCGAAAACATGCATGAGAAACCCAGAAGATGGTACACCGTGTGATGGGGAAAGGTTTCTAAAACGCACCTCATTTCTCATCTCCTTGTGCTCGGGTTCGCCATTCCAGCCACTTTACTAGCAATCTCCCTACTTGAAACCTCAGCACCTTTAACCTCCTGTTCCGTACAGGTTGCAATTTGTCCTGAGGATGAACGGGAAGACGGGGAACCAATGAGAGACTAGCTCTTGGTGTTGGGACAGGCACAGGTCACTCTATTTTCCCATCAGGAAGAAGAATTAACCACAGGCTCAGCCTGCCCCCCGGAACCAGAACAGGGCCTGAAGCCATCCTGCGCTTTTGCGGCCAGCTCCCAAAAAAGCGACTTGTAAAATGGAGCTTCAGGGCACTGCAATTCACAAACCTGCAGAGTTATAAATGATAACTCTCGTCCACAAATATATTGAGGGAAGGCAAAGAAGAGGATTTGAAATCAAGGCAGAATTGCAGGAAACAGATTTCAGGAGGTAGATTCGAATCGCCTTTAAAGCACATGAAAAGCGGCAAAACGTTGACAATGATGCCCTTGGCCAAAAAGGGCGTATGCGTTTTTTCCTGAATATATTCAGGAAAAAACGCATACGCCCTTTTTGGCCAACCAAGCAACCTGGAAAGGCAAATCAGCGCTACAAAGAAGTCTCGCTTCCCATCGGTCAAGAGGGCCATGCTGAAAAAAGTGTCAAAACCAGAAATGCAGGACAGGCCATGGAGAAATGGGAGCCTTGCTACACTGATGGGCGGGATGTAAATTGCCAACAGCCACTCTGGAGAAGTGTACGGTGTGTCCTGAAACATCTAAAAAACACAGCTTAGAGAGCATAGGGCACTTCCACGCATGGGGGGATAAAGTGGGAAAATTGAAAATCAGCAAGACACAAGCACCCCAAAGTTTAGGGCTGCTCTGTTGACAAGGACCTCCACTTCATTCCACCTTAAATATCCCAGGAAAGCGAAAAATGGATCAAAAAGTTGTGGTCCTTATGTACAATGGAATATCACTCAGCCATGAAATCAATGTCCTAAGGCTAGTAGCAGCATGATGAGTGGATTTAGGTAAGACGATTCTAAGTGAAATAAGTCACACAGAAAAGGACACTTCTCGTAAGGTGTCACTTATAGAGGGAATGTAAAAACCGTTACACTTGAACTGAATTACAAAACAGAACAGAGTCACACATGCAGAAAACACACTATGGCTGCTTAACGGGAAAGGTGAGGTGGGGTGATACATAAAACAAGAGCTTCAAATTAGCTCAGATACCGTTCCATAAACCCAATATGTAATAGACAAGACCTACTCCTTGTTCAGAGAACTGGACTCAACACGCCCGATTCACCGCACAAGAATATATCTGACTAGTAATAATCTTAAAACCTATGTATTGATATCTCTCTGTTAGTGTGTCAAGTGTGTGTAAAGCGGCATAAACACAGCCGTGAAAAGCAGCTAAACCCCATTATAAAACTAAATTACTTTTAAAAACCCATGAAACAAAGACAGGGATAGAGAGAGAAATTCTTACACAATTCGTTCAGGGGCTGTGATGCAACCTGGATTGACCATATCTAGACCCACAGCTGGATGAGACATAAGGGTGGACACTCTTGGGGCTGAGAGGTTTGGTGAGGTTGGGTGAGCAAACGCAGACCCTTTAAAGTAATACTGCGTGCTACCCATCGCATGGGTCCCAAATCTCCAGGTTCATGGGCATCTTCCTACATCGAAAACATGCATGAGAAACCCAGAAGATGGTACACCGTGTGATGGGGAAAGGTTTCTAAAACGCACCTCATTTCTCATCTCCTTGTGCTCGGGTTCGCCATTCCAGCCACTTTACCAGCAATCTCCCTACTTGAAGCCTCAGCACCTTTAACCTCCTGTTCCGTACAGGTTGCAATTTGTCCTGAGGATGAACGGGAAGACGGGGAACCAATGAGAGACTAGCTCTTGGTGTTGGGACAGGCACAGGTCACTCTATTTTCCCATCAGGAAGAAGAATTAACCACAGGCTCAGCCTGCCCCCCGGAACCAGAACAGGGCCTGAAGCCATCCTGCGCTTTTGCGGCCAGCTCCCAAAAAAGCGACTTGTAAAATGGAGCTTCAGGGCACTGCAATTCACAAACCTGCAGAGTTATAAATGATAACTCTCGTCCACAAATATATTGAGGGAAGGCAAAGAAGAGGATTTGAAATCAAGGCAGAATTGCAGGAAACAGATTTCAGGAGGTAGATTCGAATCGCCTTTAAAGCACATGAAAAGCGGCAAAACGTTGACAATGATGCCCTTGGCCAAAAAGGGCGTATGCGTTTTTTCCTGAATATATTCAGGAAAAAACGCATACGCCCTTTTTGGCCAACCAAGCAACCTGGAAAGGCAAATCAGCGCTACAAAGAAGTCTCGCTTCCCATCGGTCAAAAGGGCCATGGTGAAAAAAGTGTCAAAACCAGAAATGCAGGACAGGCCATGGAGAAATGGGAGCCTTGCTACACTGATGGGCGGGATGTAAATTGCCAACAGCCACTCTGGAGAAGTGTACGGTGTGTCCTGAAACATCTAAAAAACACAGCTTAGAGAGCATAGGGCACTTCCACGCATGGGGGGATAAAGTGGGAAAATTGAAAATCAGCAAGACACAAGCACCCCAAAGTTTAGGGCTGCTCTGTTGACAAGGACCTCCACTTCATTCCACCTTAAATATCCCAGGAAAGCGAAAAATGGATCAAAAAGTTGTGGTCCTTATGTACAATGGAATATCACTCAGCCATGAAATCAATGTCATAAGGCTAGTAGCAGCATGATGAGTGGATTTAGGTAAGACGATTCTAAGTGCAATAAGTCACACAGAAAAGGACACTTCTCGTAAGGTGTCACTTATAGAGGGAATGTAAAAACCGTTAAACTTGAACTGAATTACAAAACAGAACAGAGTCACACATGCAGAAAACACACTATGGCTGCTTAACGGGAAAGGTGAGGTGGGGTGATACATAAAACAAGAGCTTCAAATTAGCTCAGATACCGTTCCATAAACCCAATATGTAATAGACAAGACCTACTCCTTGCTCAGAGAACTGGACTCAACACGCCCGTTTCACCGCACAAGAATATATCTGACTAGTAATAATCTTAAAACCTATGTATTGATATCTCTCTGTTAGTGTGTCAAGTGGGTGTAAAGCGGCATAAACACAGCCGTGAAAAGCAGCTAAACCCCATTATAAAAATAAATTAGTTTTAAAAACCCATGAAACAAAGACAGGGAAAGAGAGAGAAATTCTTACACAATTCGTTCAGGGGCTGTGATGCAACCTGGATTGACCATATCTAGACCCACAGCTGGATGAGACATAAGGGTGGACACTCTTGGGGCTGAGAGGTTTGGTGAGGTTGGGTGAGCAAACGCAGACCCTTTAAAGTAATACTGCGTGCTACCCATCGCATGGGTCCCAAATCTCCAGGTTCAAGGGCATCTTCCTACATCGAAAACATGCATGAGAAACCCAGAAGAGGGTACACCGTGTGATGGGGAAAGGTTTCTAAAACGCACCTCATTTCTCATCTCCTTGTGCTCGGGTTCGCCATTCCAGCCACTTTACTAGCAATCTCCCTACTTGGAGCATCAGCACCTTTAACCTCCTGTTCCGTACAGGTTGCAATTTGTCCTGAGGATGAACGGGAAGACGGGGAACCAATGAGAGACTAGCTCTTGGTGTTGGGACAGGCACAGGTCACTCTATTTTCCCATCAGGAAGAAGAATTAACCACAGGCTCAGCCTGCCCCCCGGAACCAGAACAGGGCCTGAAGCCATCCTGCGCTTTTGCGGCCAGCTCCCAAAAAAGCGACTTGTAAAATGGAGCTTCAGGGCACTGCAATTCACAAACCTGCAGAGTTATAAATGATAACTCTCGTCCACAAATATATTGAGGGAAGGCAAAGAAGAGGATTTGAAATCAAGGCAGAATTGCAGGAAACAGATTTCAGGAGGTAGATTCGAATCGCCTTTAAAGCACATGAAAAGCGGCAAAATGTTGACAATGATGCCCTTGGCCAAAAAGGGCGTATGCGTTTTTTCCTGAATATATTCAGGAAAAAACGCATACGCCCTTTTTGGCCAACCAAGCAACCTGGAAAGGCAAATCAGCGCTACAAAGAAGTCTCGCTTCCCATCGGTCAAGAGGGCCATGCTGAAAAAAGTGTCAAAACCAGAAATGCAGGACAGGCCATGGAGAAATGGGAGCCTTGCTACACTGATGGGCGGGATGTAAATTGCCAACAGCCACTCTGGAGAAGTGTACGGTGTGTCCTGAAACATCTAAAAAACACAGCTTAGAGAGCATAGGGCACTTCCACGCATGGGGGGATAAAGTGGGAAAATTGAAAATCAGCAAGACACAAGCACCCCAAAGTTTAGGGCTGCTCTGTTGACAAGGACCTCCACTTCATTCCACCTTAAATATCCCAGGAAAGCGAAAAATGGATCAAAAAGTTGTGGTCCTTATGTACAATGGAATATCACTCAGCCATGAAATCAATGTCATAAGGCTAGTAGCAGCATGATGAGTGGATTTAGGTAAGACGATTCTAAGTGAAATAAGTCACACAGAAAAGGACACTTCTCATAAGGTGTCACTTATAGAGGGAATGTAAATACCGTTACACTTGAACTGAATTCCAAAACAGAACAGAGTCACACATGCAGAAAACACACTATGGCTGCTTAACGGGAAAGGTGAGGTGGGGTGATACATAAAACAAGAGCTTCAAATTAGCTCAGATACCGTTCCATAAACCCAATATGTAATAGACAAGACCTACTCCTTGCTCAGAGAACTGCACTCAACACGCCCGATTCGCCGCACAAGAATATATCTGACTAGTAATAATCTTAAAACCTATGTATTGATATCTCTCTGTTAGTGTGTCAAGTGTGTGTAAAGTGGCATAAACACAGCCGTGAAAAACAGCTAAACCCCATTATAAAAATAAATTACTTTTAAAAACCCATGAAACAAAGACAGGGAAAGAGAGAGAAATTCTTACACAATTCGTTCAGGGGCTGTGATGCAACCTGGATTGACCATATCTAGACCCACAGCTGGATGAGACATAAGGGTGGACACTCTTGGGGCTGAGAGGTTTGGTGAGGTTGGGTGAGCAAATGCAGACCCTTTAAAGTAATACTGCGTGCTACCCATCGCATGGGTCCCAAATCTCCAGGTTCAAGGGCATCTTCCTACATCGAAAACATGCATGAGAAACCCAGAAGATGGTGCACCGTGTGATGGGGAAAGGTTTCTAAAACGCACCTCATTTCTCATCTCCTTGTGCTCGGGTTCGCCATTCCAGCCACTTTACTAGCAATCTCCCTACTTGGAGCCTCAGCACCTTTAACCTCCTGTTCCGTACAGGTTGCAATTTGTCCTGAGGATGAACGGGAAGACGGGGAACCAATGAGAGACTAGCTCTTGGTGTTGGGACAGGCACAGGTCACTCTATTTTCCCATCAGGAAGAAGAATTAACCACAGGCTCGGCCTGCCCCCCGGAACCAGAACAGGGCCTGAAGCCATCCTGCGCTTTTGCGGCCAGCTCCCAAAAAAGCGACTTGTAAAATGGAGCTTCAGGGCACTGCAATTCACAAACCTGCAGAGTTATAAATGATAAATCTCGTCCACAAATATATTGAGGGAAGGCAAAGAAGAGGATTTGAAATCAAGGCAGAATTGCAGGAAACAGATTTCAGGAGGTAGATTCGAATCGCCTTTAAAGCACATGAAAAGCGGCAAAACGTTGACAATGATGCCCTTGGCCAAAAAGGGCGTATGCGTTTTTTCCTGAATATATTCAGGAAAAAACGCATACGCCCTTTTTGGCCAACCAAGCAACCTGGAAAGGCAAATCAGCGCTACAAAGAAGTCTCGCTTCCCATCGGTCAAGAGGGCCATGCTGAAAAAAGTGTCAAAACCAGAAATGCAGGACAGGCCATGGAGAAATGGGAGCCTTGCTACACTGATGGGCGGGATGTAAATTGCCAACAGCCACTCTGGAGAAGTGTACGGTGTGTCCTGAAACATCTAAAAAAACACAGCTTAGAGAGCATAGGGCACTTCCACGCATGGGGGGATAAATTGGGAAAATTGAAAATCAGCAAGACACAAGCACCCCAAAGTTTAGGGCTGCTCTGTTGACAAGGACCTCCACTTCATTCCACCTTAAATATCCCAGGAAAGCGAAAAATGGATCAAAAAGTTGTGGTCCTTATGTACAATGGAATATCACTCAGCCATGAAATCAATGTCATAAGGCTAGTAGCAGCATGATGAGTGGATTTAGGTAAGACCATTCTAAGTGCAATAAGTCACACAGAAAAGGACACTTCTCGTAAGGTGTCACTTATAGAGGGAATGTAAAAACCGTTAAACTTGAACTGAATTACAAAACAGAACAGAGTCACACATGCAGAAAACACACTATGGCTGCTTAACGGGAAAGGTGAGGTGGGGTGATACATAAAACAAGAGCTTCAAATTAGCTCAGATACCGTTCCATAAACCCAATATGTAATAGACAAGACCTACTCCTTGCTCAGAGAACTGGACTCAACACGCACGATTCACCGCACAAGAATATATCTGACTAGTAATAATCTTAAAACCTATGTATTGATATCTCTCTGTTAGTGTGTCAAGTGGGTGTAAAGCGGCATAAACACAGCCGTGAAAAGCAGCTAAACCCCATTATAAAAATAAATTACTTTTAAAAACCCATGAAACAAAGACAGGGAAAGAGAGAGAAATTCTTACACAATTCGTTCAGGGGCTGTGATGCAACCTGGATTGACCATATCTAGACCCACAGCTGGATGAGACATAAGGGTGGACACTCTTGGGGCTGAGAGGTTTGGTGAGGTTGGGTGAGCAAACGCAGACCCTTTAAAGTAATACTGCGTGCTACCCATCGCATGGGTCCCAAATCTCCAGGTTCAAGGGCATCTTCCTACATCGAAAACATGCATGAGAAACCCAGAAGAGGGTACACCGTGTGATGGGGAAAGGTTTCTAAAACGCACCTCATTTCTCATCTCCTTGTGCTCGGGTTCGCCATTCCAGCCACTTTACTAGCAATCTCCCTACTTGGAGCATCAGCACCTTTAACCTCCTGTTCCGTACAGGTTGCAATTTGTCCTGAGGATGAACGGGAAGACGGGGAACCAATGAGAGACTAGCTCTTGGTGTTGGGACAGGCACAGGTCACTCTATTTTCCCATCAGGAAGAAGAATTAACCACAGGCTCAGCCTGCCCCCCGGAACCAGAACAGGGCCTGAAGCCATCCTGCGCTTTTGCGGCCAGCTCCCAAAAAAGCGACTTGTAAAATGGAGCTTCAGGGCACTGCAATTCACAAACCTGCAGAGTTATAAATGATAACTCTCGTCCACAAATATATTGAGGGAAGGCAAAGAAGAGGATTTGAAATCAAGGCAGAATTGCAGGAAACAGATTTCAGGAGGTAGATTCGAATCGCCTTTAAAGCACATGAAAAGCGGCAAAATGTTGACAATGATGCCCTTGGCCAAAAAGGGCGTATGCGTTTTTTCCTGAATATATTCAGGAAAAAACGCATACGCCCTTTTTGGCCAACCAAGCAACCTGGAAAGGCAAATCAGCGCTACAAAGAAGTCTCGCTTCCCATCGGTCAAGAGGGCCATGCTGAAAAAAGTGTCAAAACCAGAAATGCAGGACAGGCCATGGAGAAATGGGAGCCTTGCTACACTGATGGGCGGGATGTAAATTGCCAACAGCCACTCTGGAGAAGTGTACGGTGTGTCCTGAAACATCTAAAAAACACAGCTTAGAGAGCATAGGGCACTTCCACGCATGGGGGGATAAAGTGGGAAAATTGAAAATCAGCAAGACACAAGCACCCCAAAGTTTAGGGCTGCTCTGTTGACAAGGACCTCCACTTCATTCCACCTTAAATATCCCAGGAAAGCGAAAAATGGATCAAAAAGTTGTGGTCCTTATGTACAATGGAATATCACTCAGCCATGAAATCAATGTCATAAGGCTAGTAGCAGCATGATGAGTGGATTTAGGTAAGACGATTCTAAGTGAAATAAGTCACACAGAAAAGGACACTTCTCATAAGGTGTCACTTATAGAGGGAATGTAAAAACCGTTACACTTGAACTGAATTCCAAAACAGAACAGAGTCACACATGCAGAAAACACACTATGGCTGCTTAACGGGAAAGGTGAGGTGGGGTGATACATAAAACAAGAGCTTCAAATTAGCTCAGATACCGTTCCATAAACCCAATATGTAATAGACAAGACCTACTCCTTGCTCAGAGAACTGCACTCAACACGCCCGATTCGCCGCACAAGAATATATCTGACTAGTAATAATCTTAAAACCTATGTATTGATATCTCTCTGTTAGTGTGTCAAGTGTGTGTAAAGCGGCATAAACACAGCCGTGAAAAGCATCTAAACCCCATTATAAAAATAAATTACTTTTAAAAACCCATGAAACAAAGACAGGGAAAGAGAGAGAAATTCTTACACAATTCGTTCAGGGGCTGTGATGCAACCTGGATTGACCATATCTAGACCCACAGCTGGATGAGACATAAGGGTGGACACTCTTGGGGCTGAGAGGTTTGGTGAGGTTGGGTGAGCAAATGCAGACCCTTTAAAGTAATACTGCGTGCTACCCATCGCATGGGTCCCAAATCTCCAGGTTCAAGGGCATCTTCCTACATCGAAAACATGCATGAGAAACCCAGAAGATGGTGCACCGTGTGATGGGGAAAGGTTTCTAAAACGCACCTCATTTCTCATCTCCTTGTGCTCGGGTTCGCCATTCCAGCCATTTTACTAGCAATCTCCCTACTTGGAGCCTCAGCACCTTTAACCTCCTGTTCCGTACAGGTTGCAATTTGTCCTGAGGATGAACGGGAAGACGGGGAACCAATGAGAGACTAGCTCTTGGTGTTGGGACAGGCACAGGTCACTCTATTTTCCCATCAGGAAGAAGAATTAACCACAGGCTCGGCCTGCCCCCCGGAACCAGAACAGGGCCTGAAGCCATCCTGCGCTTTTGCGGCCAGCTCCCAAAAAAGCGACTTGTAAAATGGAGCTTCAGGGCACTGCAATTCACAAACCTGCAGAGTTATAAATGATAACTCTCGTCCACAAATATATTGAGGGAAGGCAAAGAAGAGGATTTGAAATCAAGGCAGAATTGCAGGAAACAGATTTCAGGAGGTAGATTCGAATCGCCTTTAAAGCACATGAAAAGCGGCAAAACGTTGACAATGATGCCCTTGGCCAAAAAGGGCGTATGCGTTTTTTCCTGAATATATTCAGGAAAAAACGCATACGCCCTTTTTGGCCAACCAAGCAACCTGGAAAGGCAAATCAGCGCTACAAAGAAGTCTCGCTTCCCATCGGTCAAAAGGGCCATGCTGAAAAAAGTGTCAAAACCAGAAATGCAGGACAGGCCATGGAGAAATGGGAGCCTTGCTACACTGATGGGCGGGATGTAAATTGCCAACAGCCACTCTGGAGAAGTGTACGGTGTGTCCTGAAACATCTAAAAAACACAGCTTAGAGAGCATAGGGCACTTCCACGCATGGGGGGATAAAGTGGGAAAATTGAAAATCAGCAAGACACAAGCACCCCAAAGTTTAGGGCTGCTCTGTTGACAAGGACCTCCACTTCATTCCACCTTAAATATCCCAGGAAAGCGAAAAATGGATCAAAAAGTTGTGGTCCTTATGTACAATGGAATATCACTCAGCCATGAAATCAATGTCATAAGGCTAGTAGCAGCATGATGAGTGGATTTAGGTAAGACGATTCTAAGTGCAATAAGTCACACAGAAAAGGACACTTCTCGTAAGGTGTCACTTATAGAGGGAATGTAAAAACCGTTAAACTTGAACTGAATTACAAAACAGAACAGAGTCACACATGCAGAAAACACACTATGGCTGCTTAACGGGAAAGGTGAGGTGGGGTGATACATAAAACAAGAGCTTCAAATTAGCTCAGATACCGTTCCATAAACCCAATATGTAATAGACAAGACCTACTCCTTGCTCAGAGAACTGGACTCAACACGCCCGATTCACCGCACAAGAATATATCTGACTAGTAATAATCTTAAAACCTATGTATTGATATCTCTCTGTTAGTGTGTCAAGTGGGTGTAAAGCGGCATAAACACAGCCGTGAAAAGCAGCTAAACCCCATTATAAAAATAAATTACTTTTAAAAACCCATGAAACAAAGACAGGGAAAGAGAGAGAAATTCTTACACAATTCGTTCAGGGGCTGTGATGCAACCTGGATTGACCATATCTAGACCCACAGCTGGATGAGACATAAGGGTGGACACTCTTGGGGCTGAGAGGTTTGGTGAGGTTGGGTGAGCAAACGCAGACCCTTTAAAGTAATACTGCGTGCTACCCATCGCATGGGTCCCAAATCTCCAGGTTCAAGGGCATCTTCCTACATCGAAAACATGCATGAGAAACCCAGAAGAGGGTACACCGTGTGATGGGGAAAGGTTTCTAAAACGCACCTCATTTCTCATCTCCTTGTGCTCGGGTTCGCCATTCCAGCCACTTTACTAGCAATCTCCCTACTTGGAGCATCAGCACCTTTAACCTCCTGTTCCGTACAGGTTGCAATTTGTCCTGAGGATGAAAGGGAAGACGGGGAACCAATGAGAGACTAGCTCTTGGTGTTGGGACAGGCACAGGTCACTCTATTTTCCCATCAGGAAGAAGAATTAACCACAGGCTCAGCCTGCCCCCCGGAACCAGAACAGGGCCTGAAGCCATCCTGCGCTTTTGCGGCCAGCTCCCAAAAAAGCGACTTGTAAAATGGAGCTTCAGGGCACTGCAATTCACAAACCTGCAGAGTTATAAATGATAACTCTCGTCCACAAATATATTGAGGGAAGGCAAAGAAGAGGATTTGAAATCAAGGCAGAATTGCAGGAAACAGATTTCAGGAGGTAGATTCGAATCGCCTTTAAAGCACATGAAAAGCGGCAAAACGTTGACAATGATGCCCTTGGCCAAAAAGGGCGTATGCGTTTTTTCCTGAATATATTCAGGAAAAAACGCATGCGCCCTTTTTGGCCAACCAAGCAACCTGGAAAGGCAAATCAGCGCTACAAAGAAGTCTCGCTTCCCATCGGTCGAAAGGGCCATGCTGAAAAAAGTGTCAAAACCAGAAATGCAGGACAGGCCATGGAGAAATGGGAACCTTGCTACACTGATGGGCGGGATGTAAATTGCCAACAGCCACTCTGGAGAAGTGTACGGTGTGTCCTGAAACATCTAAAAAACACAGCTTAGAGAGCATAGGGCACTTCCACGCATGGGGGGATAAAGTGGGAAAATTGAAAATCAGCAAGACACAAGCACCCCAAAGTTTAGGGCTGCTCTGTTGACAAGGACCTCCACTTCATTCCACCTTAAATATCCCAGGAAAGCGAAAAATGGATCAAAATGTTGTGGTCCTTATGTACAATGGAATATCACTCAGCCATGAAATCAATGTCATAAGGCTAGTAGCAGCATGATGAGTGGATTTAGGTAAGACGATTCTAAGTGAAATAAGTCACACAGAAAAGGACACTTCTCATAAGGTGTCACTTATAGAGGGAATGTAAAAACCGTTACACTTGAACTGAATTCCAAAACAGAACAGAGTCACACATGCAGAAAACACACTATGGCTGCTTAACGGGAAAGGTGAGGTGGGGTGATACATAAAACAAGAGCTTCAAATTAGCTCAGATACCGTTCCATAAACCCAATATGTAATAGACAAGACCTACTCCTTGCTCAGAGAACTGCACTCAACACGCCCGATTCGCCGCACAAGAATATATCTGACTAGTAATAATCTTAAAACCTATGTATTGATATCTCTCTGTTAGTGTGTCAAGTGTGTGTAAAGCGGCATAAACACAGCCGTGAAAAGCATCTAAACCCCATTATAAAAATAAATTACTTTTAAAAACCCATGAAACAAAGACAGGGAAAGAGAGAGAAATTCTTACACAATTCGTTCAGGGGCTGTGATGCAACCTGGATTGACCATATCTAGACCCACAGCTGGATGAGACATAAGGGTGGACACTCTTGGGGCTGAGAGGTTTGGTGAGGTTGGGTGAGCAAACGCAGACCCTTTAAAGTAATACTGCGTGCTACCCATCGCATGGGTCCCAAATCTCCAGGTTCAAGGGCATCTTCCTACATCGAAAACATGCATGAGAAACCCAGAAGAGGGTACACCGTGTGATGGGGAAAGGTTTCTAAAACGCACCTCATTTCTCATCTCCTTGTGCTCGGGTTCGCCATTCCAGCCACTTTACTAGCAATCTCCCTACTTGGAGCATCAGCACCTTTAACCTCCTGTTCCGTACAGGTTGCAATTTGTCCTGAGGATGAACGGGAAGACGGGGAACCAATGAGAGACTAGCTCTTGGTGTTGGGACAGGCACAGGTCACTCTATTTTCCCATCAGGAAGAAGAATTAACCACAGGCTCAGCCTGCCCCCCGGAACCAGAACAGGGCCTGAAGCCATCCTGCGCTTTTGCGGCCAGCTCCCAAAAAAGCGACTTGTAAAATGGAGCTTCAGGGCACTGCAATTCACAAACCTGCAGAGTTATAAATGATAACTCTCGTCCACAAATATATTGAGGGAAGGCAAAGAAGAGGATTTGAAATCAAGGCAGAATTGCAGGAAACAGATTTCAGGAGGTAGATTCGAATCGCCTTTAAAGCACATGAAAAGCGGCAAAACGTTGACAATGATGCCCTTGGCCAAAAAGGGCGCATGCGTTTTTTCCTGAATATATTCAGGAAAAAACGCATGCGCCCTTTTTGGCCAACCAAGCAACCTGGAAAGGCAAATCAGCGCTACAAAGAAGTCTCGCTTCCCATCGGTCGAAAGGGCCATGCTGAAAAAAGTGTCAAAACCAGAAATGCAGGACAGGCCATGGAGAAATGGGAACCTTGCTACACTGATGGGCGGGATGTAAATTGCCAACAGCCACTCTGGAGAAGTGTACGGTGTGTCCTGAAACATCTAAAAAACACAGCTTAGAGAGCATAGGGCACTTCCACGCATGGGGGGATAAAGTGGGAAAATTGAAAATCAGCAAGACACAAGCACCCCAAAGTTTAGGGCTGCTCTGTTGACAAGGACCTCCACTTCATTCCACCTTAAATATCCCAGGAAAGCGAAAAATGGATCAAAAAGTTGTGGTCCTTATGTACAATGGAATATCACTCAGCCATGAAATCAATGTCATAAGGCTAGTAGCAGCATGATGAGTGGATTTAGGTAAGACGATTCTAAGTGAAATAAGTCACACAGAAAAGGACACTTTTCATAAGGTGTCACTTATAGAGGGAATGTAAAAACCGTTACACTTGAACTGAATTCCAAAACAGAACAGAGTCACACATGCAGAAAACACACTATGGCTGCTTAACGGGAAAGGTGAGGTGGGGTGATACATAAAACAAGAGCTTCAAATTAGCTCAGATACCGTTCCATAAACCCAATATGTAATAGACAAGACCTACTCCTTGCTCAGAGAACTGCACTCAACACGCCCGATTCGCCGCACAAGAATATATCTGACTAGTAATAATCTTAAAACCTATGTATTGATATCTCTCTGTTAGTGTGTCAAGTGTGTGTAAAGCGGCATAAACACAGCCGTGAAAAGCATCTAAACCCCATTATAAAAATAAATTACTTTTAAAAACCCATGAAACAAAGACAGGGAAAGAGAGAGAAATTCTTACACAATTCGTTCAGGGGCTGTGATGCAACCTGGATTGACCATATCTAGACCCACAGCTGGATGAGACATAAGGGTGGACACTCTTGGGGCTGAGAGGTTTGGTGAGGTTGGGTGAGCAAATGCAGACCCTTTAAAGTAATACTGCGTGCTACCCATCGCATGGGTCCCAAATCTCCAGGTTCAAGGGCATCTTCCTACATCGAAAACATGCATGAGAAACCCAGAAGATGGTGCACCGTGTGATGGGGAAAGGTTTCTAAAACGCACCTCATTTCTCATCTCCTTGTGCTCGGGTTCGCCATTCCAGCCACTTTACTAGCAATCTCCCTACTTGGAGCCTCAGCACCTTTAACCTCCTGTTCCGTACAGGTTGCAATTTGTCCTGAGGATGAACGGGAAGACGGGGAACCAATGAGAGACTAGCTCTTGGTGTTGGGACAGGCACAGGTCACTCTATTTTCCCATCAGGAAGAAGAATTAACCACAGGCTCGGCCTGCCCCCCGGAACCAGAACAGGGCCTGAAGCCATCCTGCGCTTTTGCGGCCAGCTCCCAAAAAAGCGACTTGTAAAATGGAGCTTCAGGGCACTGCAATTCACAAACCTGCAGAGTTATAAATGATAACTCTCGTCCACAAATATATTGAGGGAAGGCAAAGAAGAGGATTTGAAATCAAGGCAGAATTGCAGGAAACAGATTTCAGGAGGTAGATTCGAATCGCCTTTAAAGCACATGAAAAGCGGCAAAACGTTGACAATGATGCCCTTGGCCAAAAAGGGCGTATGCGTTTTTTCCTGAATATATTCAGGAAAAAACGCATACGCCCTTTTTGGCCAACCAAGCAACCTGGAAAGGCAAATCAGCGCTACAAAGAAGTCTCGCTTCCCATCGGTCAAGAGGGCCATGCTGAAAAAAGTGTCAAAACCAGAAATGCAGGACAGGCCATGGAGAAATGGGAGCCTTGCTACACTGATGGGCGGGATGTAAATTGCCAACAGCCACTCTGGAGAAGTGTACGGTGTGTCCTGAAACATCTAAAAAAACACAGCTTAGAGAGCATAGGGCACTTCCACGCATGGGGGGATAAATTGGGAAAATTGAAAATCAGCAAGACACAAGCACCCCAAAGTTTAGGGCTGCTCTGTTGACAAGGACCTCCACTTCATTCCACCTTAAATATCCCAGGAAAGCGAAAAATGGATCAAAAAGTTGTGGTCCTTATGTACAATGGAATATCACTCAGCCATGAAATCAATGTCATAAGGCTAGTAGCAGCATGATGAGTGGATTTAGGTAAGACGATTATAAGTGCAATAAGTCACACAGAAAAGGACACTTCTCGTAAGGTGTCACTTATAGAGGGAATGTAAAAACCGTTAAACTTGAACTGAATTACAAAACAGAACAGAGTCACACATGCAGAAAACACACTATGGCTGCTTAACGGGAAAGGTGAGGTGGGGTGATACATAAAACAAGAGCTTCAAATTAGCTCAGATACCGTTCCATAAACCCAATATGTAATAGACAAGACCTACTCCTTGCTCAGAGAACTGGACTCAACACGCCCGATTCACCGCACAAGAATATATCTGACTAGTAATAATCTTAAAACCTATGTATTGATATCTCTCTGTTAGTGTGTCAAGTGGGTGTAAAGCGGCATAAACACAGCCGTGAAAAGCAGCTAAACCCCATTATAAAAATAAATTACTTTTAAAAACCCATGAAACAAAGACAGGGAAAGAGAGAGAAATTCTTACACAATTCGTTCAGGGGCTGTGATGCAACCTGGATTGACCATATCTAGACCCACAGCTGGATGAGACATAAGGGTGGACACTCTTGGGGCTGAGAGGTTTGGTGAGGTTGGGTGAGCAAACGCAGACCCTTTAAAGTAATACTGCGTGCTACCCATCGCATGGGTCCCAAATCTCCAGGTTCAAGGGCATCTTCCTACATCGAAAACATGCATGAGAAACCCAGAAGAGGGTACACCGTGTGATGGGGAAAGGTTTCTAAAACGCACCTCATTTCTCATCTCCTTGTGCTCGGGTTCGCCATTCCAGCCACTTTACCAGCAATCTCCCTACTTGGAGCATCAGCACCTTTAACCTCCTGTTCCGTACAGGTTGCAATTTGTCCTGAGGATGAACGGGAAGACGGGGAACCAATGAGAGACTAGCTCTTGGTGTTGGGACAGGCACAGGTCACTCTATTTTCCCATCAGGAAGAAGAATTAACCACAGGCTCAGCCTGCCCCCCGGAACCAGAACAGGGCCTGAAGCCATCCTGCGCTTTTGCGGCCAGCTCCCAAAAAAGCGACTTCTAAAATGGAGCTTCAGGGCACTGCAATTCACAAACCTGCAGAGTTATAAATGATAACTCTCGTCCACAAATATATTGAGGGAAGGCAAAGAAGAGGATTTGAAATCAAGGCAGAATTGCAGGAAACAGATTTCAGGAGGTAGATTCGAATCGCCTTTAAAGCACATGAAAAGCGGCAAAACGTTGACAATGATGCCCTTGGCCAAAAAGGGCGTATGCGTTTTTTCCTGAATATATTCAGGAAAAAACGCATACGCCCTTTTTGGCCAACCAAGCAACCTGGAAAGGCAAATCAGCGCTACAAAGAAGTCTCGCTTCCCATCGGTCAAAAGGGCCATGCTGAAAAAAGTGTCAAAACCAGAAATGCAGGACAGGCCATGGAGAAATGGGAGCCTTGCTACACTGATGGGCGGGATGTAAATTGCCAACAGCCACTCTGGAGAAGTGTACGGTGTGTCCTGAAACATCTAAAAAACACAGCTTAGAGAGCATAGGGCACTTCCACGCATGGGGGGATAAAGTGGGAAAATTGAAAATCAGCAAGACACAAGCACCCCAAAGTTTAGGGCTGCTCTGTTGACAAGGACCTCCACTTCATTCCACCTTAAATATCCCAGGAAAGCGAAAAATGGATCAAAAAGTTGTGGTCCTTATGTACAATGGAATATCACTCAGCCATGAAATCAATGTCATAAGGCTAGTAGCAGCATGATGAGTGGATTTAGGTAAGACGATTCTAAGTGCAATAAGTCACACAGAAAAGGACACTTCTCGTAAGGTGTCACTTATAGAGGGAATGTAAAAACCG
Organism: Balaenoptera physalus; assembly: GCF_965194825.1. Taxonomy (NCBI): domain Eukaryota; kingdom Metazoa; phylum Chordata; class Mammalia; order Artiodactyla; family Balaenopteridae; genus Balaenoptera; species Balaenoptera physalus. The sequence goes on from NW_028126470.1 coordinate 1,384,304, forward strand.
TTAAACTTGAACTGAATTACAAAACAGAACAGAGTCACACATGCAGAAAACACACTATGGCTGCTTAACGGGAAAGGTGAGGTGGGGTGATACATAAAACAAGAGCTTCAAATTAGCTCAGATACCGTTCCATAAACCCAATATGTAATAGACAAGACCTACTCCTTGCTCAGAGAACTGGACTCAACACGCCCGATTCACCGCACAAGAATATATCTGACTAGTAATAATCTTAAAACCTATGTATTGATATCTCTCTGTTAGTGTGTCAAGTGGGTGTAAAGCGGCATAAACACAGCCGTGAAAAGCAGCTAAACCCCATTATAAAAATAAATTACTTTTAAAAACCCATGAAACAAAGACAGGGAAAGAGAGAGAAATTCTTACACAATTCGTTCAGGGGCTGTGATGCAACCTGGATTGACCATATCTAGACCCACAGCTGGATGAGACATAAGGGTGGACACTCTTGGGGCTGAGAGGTTTGGTGAGGTTGGGTGAGCAAACGCAGACCCTTTAAAGTAATACTGCGTGCTACCCATCGCATGGGTCCCAAATCTCCAGGTTCAAGGGCATCTTCCTACATCGAAAACATGCATGAGAAACCCAGAAGAGGGTACACCGTGTGATGGGGAAAGGTTTCTAAAACGCACCTCATTTCTCATCTCCTTGTGCTCGGGTTTGCCATTCCAGCCACTTTACTAGCAATCTCCCTACTTGGAGCATCAGCACCTTTAACCTCCTGTTCCGTACAGGTTGCAATTTGTCCTGAGGATGAACGGGAAGACGGGGAACCAATGAGAGACTAGCTCTTGGTGTTGGGACAGGCACAGGTCACTCTATTTTCCCATCAGGAAGAAGAATTAACCACAGGCTCAGCCTGCCCCCCGGAACCAGAACAGGGCCTGAAGCCATCCTGCGCTTTTGCGGCCAGCTCCCAAAAAAGCGACTTGTAAAATGGAGCTTCAGGGCACTGCAATTCACAAACCTGCAGAGTTATAAATGATAACTCTCGTCCACAAATATATTGAGGGAAGGCAAAGAAGAGGATTTGAAATCAAGGCAGAATTGCAGGAAACAGATTTCAGGAGGTAGATTCGAATCGCCTTTAAAGCACATGAAAAGCGGCAAAACGTTGACAATGATGCCCTTGGCCAAAAAGGGCGTATGCGTTTTTTCCTGAATATATTCAGGAAAAAACGCATACGCCCTTTTTGGCCAACCAAGCAACCTGGAAAGGCAAATCAGCGCTACAAAGAAGTCTCGCTTCCCATCGGTCAAAAGGGCCATGCTGAAAAAAGTGTCAAAACCAGAAATGCAGGACAGGCCATGGAGAAATGGGAGCCTTGCTACACTGATGGGCGGGATGTAAATTGCCAACAGCCACTCTGGAGAAGTGTACGGTGTGTCCTGAAACATCTAAAAAACACAGCTTAGAGAGCATAGGGCACTTCCACGCATGGGGGGATAAAGTGGGAAAATTGAAAATCAGCAAGACACAAGCACCCCAAAGTTTAGGGCTGCTCTGTTGACAAGGACCTCCACTTCATTCCACCTTAAATATCCCAGGAAAGCGAAAAATGGATCAAAAAGTTGTGGTCCTTATGTACAATGGAATATCACTCAGCCATGGAATCAATGTCATAAGGCTAGTAGCAGCATGATGAGTGGATTTAGGTAAGACGATTCTAAGTGAAATAAGTCACACAGAAAAGGACACTTCTCGTAAGGTGTCACTTATAGAGGGAATGTAAAAACCGTTACACTTGAACTGAATTACAAAACAGAACAGAGTCACACATGCAGAAAACACACTATGGCTGCTTAACGGGAAAGGTGAGGTGGGGTGATACATAAAACAAGAGCTTCAAATTAGCTCAGATACCGTTCCATAAACCCAATATGTAATAGACAAGACCTACTCCTTGGTCAGAGAACTGGACTCAACACGCCCGATTCACCGCACAAGAATATATCTGACTAATAATAATCTTAAAACCTATGTATTGATATCTCTCTGTTAGTGTGTCAAGTGGGTGTAAAGCGGCATAAACACAGCCGTGAAAAGCAGCTAAACCCCATTATAAAACTAAATTACTTTTAAAAACCCATGAAACAAAGACAGGGAAAGAGAGAGAAATTCTTACACAATTCGTTCAGGGGCTGTGATGCAACCTGGATTGACCATATCTAGACCCACAGCTGGATGAGACATAAGGGTGGACACTCTTGGGGCTGAGAGGTTTGGTGAGGTTGGGTGAGCAAATGCAGACCCTTTAAAGTAATACTGCGTGCTACCCATCGCATGGGTCCCAAATCTCCAGGTTCAAGGGCATCTTCCTACATCGAAAACATGCATGAGAAATCCAGAAGATGGTACACCGTGTGATGGGGAAAGGTTTCTAAAACGCACCTCATTTCTCATCTCCTTGTGCTCGGGTTCGCCATTCCAGGCACTTTACTAGCAATCTCCCTACTTGGAGCATCAGCACCTTTAACCTCCTGTTCCGTACAGGTTGCAATTTGTCCTGAGGATGAACGGGAAGACGGGGAACCAATGAGAGACTAGCTCTTGGTGTTGGGACAGGCACAGGTCACTCTATTTTCCCATCAGGAAGAAGAATTAACCACAGGCTCAGCCTGCCCCCCGGAACCAGAACAGGGCCTGAAGCCATCCTGCGCTTTTGCGGCCAGCTCCCCAAAAAGCGACTTGTAAAATGGAGCTTCAGGGCACTGCAATTCACAAACCTGCAGAGTTATAAATGATAACTCTCGTCCACAAATATATTGAGGGAAGGCAAAGAAGAGGATTTGAAATCAAGGCAGAATTGCAGGAAACAGATTTCAGGAGGTAGATTCGAATCGCCTTTAAAGCACATGAAAAGCGGCAAAACGTTGACAATGATGCCCTTGGCCAAAAAGGGCGTATGCGTTTTTTCCTGAATATATTCAGGAAAAAACGCATACGCCCTTTTTGGCCAACCAAGCAACCTGGAAAGGCAAATCAGCGCTACAAAGAAGTCTCGCTTCCCATCGGTCAAAAGGGCCATGCTGAAAAAAGTGTCAAAACCAGAAATGCAGGACAGGCCATGGAGAAATGGGAGCCTTGCTACACTGATGGGCGGGATGTAAATTGCCAACAGCCACTCTGGAGAAGTGTACGGTGTGTCCTGAAACATCTAAAAAACACAGCTTAGAGAGCATAGGGCACTTCCACGCATGGGGGGATAAAGTGGGAAAATTGAAAATCAGCAAGACACAAGCACCCCAAAGTTTAGGGCTGCTCTGTTGACAAGGACCTCCACTTCATTCCACCTTAAATATCCCAGGAAAGCGAAAAATGGATCAAAAAGTTGTGGTCCTTATGTACAATGGAATATCACTCAGCCATGGAATCAATGTCATAAGGCTAGTAGCAGCATGATGAGTGGATTTAGGTAAGACGATTCTAAGTGAAATAAGTCACACAGAAAAGGACACTTCTCGTAAGGTGTCACTTATAGAGGGAATGTAAAAACCGTTACACTTGAACTGAATTACAAAACAGAACAGAGTCACACATGCAGAAAACACACTATGGCTGCTTAACGGGAAAGGTGAGGTGGGGTGATACATAAAACAAGAGCTTCAAATTAGCTCAGATACCGTTCCATAAACCCAATATGTAATAGACAAGACCTACTCCTTGGTCAGAGAACTGGACTCAACACGCCCGATTCACCGCACAAGAATATATCTGACTAATAATAATCTTAAAACCTATGTATTGATATCTCTCTGTTAGTGTGTCAAGTGGGTGTAAAGCGGCATAAACACAGCCGTGAAAAGCAGCTAAACCCCATTATAAAACTAAATTACTTTTAAAAACCCATGAAACAAAGACAGGGAAAGAGAGAGAAATTCTTACACAATTCGTTCAGGGGCTGTGATGCAACCTGGATTGACCATATCTAGACCCACAGCTGGATGAGACATAAGGGTGGACACTCTTGGGGCTGAGAGGTTTGGTGAGGTTGGGTGAGCAAATGCAGACCCTTTAAAGTAATACTGCGTGCTACCCATCGCATGGGTCCCAAATCTCCAGGTTCAAGGGCATCTTCCTACATCGAAAACATGCATGAGAAATCCAGAAGATGGTACACCGTGTGATGGGGAAAGGTTTCTAAAACGCACCTCATTTCTCATCTCCTTGTGCTCGGGTTCGCCATTCCAGCCACTTTACTAGCAATCTCCCTACTTGGAGCATCAGCACCTTTAACCTCCTGTTCCGTACAGGTTGCAATTTGTCCTGAGGATGAACGGGAAGACGGGGAACCAATGAGAGACTAGCTCTTGGTGTTGGGACAGGCACAGGTCACTCTATTTTCCCATCAGGAAGAAGAATTAACCACAGGCTCAGCCTGCCCCCCGGAACCAGAACAGGGCCTGAAGCCATCCTGCGCTTTTGCGGCCAGCTCCCCAAAAAGCGACTTGTAAAATGGAGCTTCAGGGCACTGCAATTCACAAACCTGCAGAGTTATAAATGATAACTCTCGTCCACAAATATATTGAGGGAAGGCAAAGAAGAGGATTTGAAATCAAGGCAGAATTGCAGGAAACAGATTTCAGGAGGTAGATTCGAATCGCCTTTAAAGCACATGAAAAGCGGCAAAACGTTGACAATGATGCCCTTGGCCAAAAAGGGCGTATGCGTTTTTTCCTGAATATATTCAGGAAAAAACGCATACGCCCTTTTTGGCCAACCAAGCAACCTGGAAAGGCAAATCAGCGCTACAAAGAAGTCTCGCTTCCCATCGGTCAAAAGGGCCATGCTGAAAAAAGTGTCAAAACCAGAAATGCAGGACAGGCCATGGAGAAATGGGAGCCTTGCTACACTGATGGGCGGGATGTAAATTGCCAACAGCCACTCTGGAGAAGTGTACGGTGTGTCCTGAAACATCTAAAAAACACAGCTTAGAGAGCATAGGGCACTTCCACGCATGGGGGGATAAAGTGGGAAAATTGAAAATCAGCAAGACACAAGCACCCCAAAGTTTAGGGCTGCTCTGTTGACAAGGACCTCCACTTCATTCCACCTTAAATATCCCAGGAAAGCGAAAAATGGATCAAAAAGTTGTGGTCCTTATGTACAATGGAATATCACTCAGCCATGGAATCAATGTCATAAGGCTAGTAGCAGCATGATGAGTGGATTTAGGTAAGACGATTCTAAGTGAAATAAGTCACACAGAAAAGGACACTTCTCGTAAGGTGTCACTTATAGAGGGAATGTAAAAACCGTTACACTTGAACTGAATTACAAAACAGAACAGAGTCACACATGCAGAAAACACACTATGGCTGCTTAACGGGAAAGGTGAGGTGGGGTGATACATAAAACAAGAGCTTCAAATTAGCTCAGATACCGTTCCATAAACCCAATATGTAATAGACAAGACCTACTCCTTGGTCAGAGAACTGGACTCAACACGCCCGATTCACCGCACAAGAATATATCTGACTAATAATAATCTTAAAACCTATGTATTGATATCTCTCTGTTAGTGTGTCAAGTGGGTGTAAAGCGGCATAAACACAGCCGTGAAAAGCAGCTAAACCCCATTATAAAACTAAATTACTTTTAAAAACCCATGAAACAAAGACAGGGAAAGAGAGAGAAATTCTTACACAATTCGTTCAGGGGCTGTGATGCAACCTGGATTGACCATATCTAGACCCACAGCTGGATGAGACATAAGGGTGGACACTCTTGGGGCTGAGAGGTTTGGTGAGGTTGGGTGAGCAAATGCAGACCCTTTAAAGTAATACTGCGTGCTACCCATCGCATGGGTCCCAAATCTCCAGGTTCAAGGGCATCTTCCTACATCGAAAACATGCATGAGAAATCCAGAAGATGGTACACCGTGTGATGGGGAAAGGTTTCTAAAACGCACCTCATTTCTCATCTCCTTGTGCTCGGGTTCGCCATTCCAGCCACTTTACTAGCAATCTCCCTACTTGGAGCACCTTTAACCTCCTGTTCCGTACAGGTTGCAATTTGTCCTGAGGATGAACGGGAAGACGGGGAACCAATGAGAGACTAGCTCTTGGTGTTGGGACAGGCACAGGTCACTCTATTTTCCCATCAGGAAGAAGAATTAACCACAGGCTCAGCCTGCCCCCCGGAACCAGAACAGGGCCTGAAGCCATCCTGCGCTTTTGCGGCCAGCTCCCCAAAAAGCGACTTGTAAAATGGAGCTTCAGGGCACTGCAATTCACAAACCTGCAGAGTTATAAATGATAACTCTCGTCCACAAATATATTGAGGGAAGGCAAAGAAGAGGATTTGAAATCAAGGCAGAATTGCAGGAAACAGATTTCAGGAGGTAGATTCGAATCGCCTTTAAAGCACATGAAAAGCGGCAAAACGTTGACAATGATGCCCTTGGCCAAAAAGGGCGTATGCGTTTTTTCCTGAATATATTCAGGAAAAAACGCATACGCCCTTTTTGGCCAACCAAGCAACCTGGAAAGGCAAATCAGCGCTACAAAGAAGTCTCGCTTCCCATCGGTCAAAAGGGCCATGCTGAAAAAAGTGTCAAAACCAGAAATGCAGGACAGGCCATGGAGAAATGGGAGCCTTGCTACACTGATGGGCGGGATGTAAATTGCCAACAGCCACTCTGGAGAAGTGTACGGTGTGTCCTGAAACATCTAAAAAACACAGCTTAGAGAGCATAGGGCACTTCCACGCATGGGGGGATAAAGTGGGAAAATTGAAAATCAGCAAGACACAAGCACCCCAAAGTTTAGGGCTGCTCTGTTGACAAGGACCTCCACTTCATTCCACCTTAAATATCCCAGGAAAGCGAAAAATGGATCAAAAAGTTGTGGTCCTTATGTACAATGGAATATCACTCAGCCATGGAATCAATGTCATAAGGCTAGTAGCAGCATGATGAGTGGATTTAGGTAAGACGATTCTAAGTGAAATAAGTCACACAGAAAAGGACACTTCTCGTAAGGTGTCACTTATAGAGGGAATGTAAAAACCGTTACACTTGAACTGAATTACAAAACAGAACAGAGTCACACATGCAGAAAACACACTATGGCTGCTTAACGGGAAAGGTGAGGTGGGGTGATACATAAAACAAGAGCTTCAAATTAGCTCAGATACCGTTCCATAAACCCAATATGTAATAGACAAGACCTACTCCTTGGTCAGAGAACTGGACTCAACACGCCCGATTCACCGCACAAGAATATATCTGACTAATAATAATCTTAAAACCTATGTATTGATATCTCTCTGTTAGTGTGTCAAGTGGGTGTAAAGCGGCATAAACACAGCCGTGAAAAGCAGCTAAACCCCATTATAAAACTAAATTACTTTTAAAAACCCATGAAACAAAGACAGGGAAAGAGAGAGAAATTCTTACACAATTCGTTCAGGGGCTGTGATGCAACCTGGATTGACCATATCTAGACCCACAGCTGGATGAGACATAAGGGTGGACACTCTTGGGGCTGAGAGGTTTGGTGAGGTTGGGTGAGCAAATGCAGACCCTTTAAAGTAATACTGCGTGCTACCCATCGCATGGGTCCCAAATCTCCAGGTTCAAGGGCATCTTCCTACATCGAAAACATGCATGAGAAATCCAGAAGATGGTACACCGTGTGATGGGGAAAGGTTTCTAAAACGCACCTCATTTCTCATCTCCTTGTGCTTGGGTTCGCCATTCCAGCCACTTTACTAGCAATCTCCCTACTTGGAGCATCAGCACCTTTAACCTCCTGTTCCGTACAGGTTGCAATTTGTCCTGAGGATGAACGGGAAGACGGGGAACCAATGAGAGACTAGCTCTTGGTGTTGGGACAGGCACAGGTCACTCTATTTTCCCATCAGGAAGAAGAATTAACCACAGGCTCAGCCTGCCCCCCGGAACCAGAACAGGGCCTGAAGCCATCCTGCGCTTTTGCGGCCAGCTCCCCAAAAAGCGACTTGTAAAATGGAGCTTCAGGGCACTGCAATTCACAAACCTGCAGAGTTATAAATGATAACTCTCGTCCACAAATATATTGAGGGAAGGCAAAGAAGAGGATTTGAAATCAAGGCAGAATTGCAGGAAACAGATTTCAGGAGGTAGATTCGAATCGCCTTTAAAGCACATGAAAAGCGGCAAAACGTTGACAATGATGCCCTTGGCCAAAAAGGGCGTATGCGTTTTTTCCTGAATATATTCAGGAAAAAACGCATACGCCCTTTTTGGCCAACCAAGCAACCTGGAAAGGCAAATCAGCGCTACAAAGAAGTCTCGCTTCCCATCGGTCAAAAGGGCCATGCTGAAAAAAGTGTCAAAACCAGAAATGCAGGACAGGCCATGGAGAAATGGGAGCCTTGCTACACTGATGGGCGGGATGTAAATTGCCAACAGCCACTCTGGAGAAGTGTACGGTGTGTCCTGAAACATCTAAAAAACACAGCTTAGAGAGCATAGGGCACTTCCACGCATGGGGGGATAAAGTGGGAAAATTGAAAATCAGCAAGACACAAGCACCCCAAAGTTTAGGGCTGCTCTGTTGACAAGGACCTCCACTTCATTCCACCTTAAATATCCCAGGAAAGCGAAAAATGGATCAAAAAGTTGTGGTCCTTATGTACAATGGAATATCACTCAGCCATGGAATCAATGTCATAAGGCTAGTAGCAGCATGATGAGTGGATTTAGGTAAGACGATTCTAAGTGAAATAAGTCACACAGAAAAGGACACTTCTCGTAAGGTGTCACTTATAGAGGGAATGTAAAAACCGTTACACTTGAACTGAATTACAAAACAGAACAGAGTCACACATGCAGAAAACACACTATGGCTGCTTAACGGGAAAGGTGAGGTGGGGTGATACATAAAACAAGAGCTTCAAATTAGCTCAGATACCGTTCCATAAACCCAATATGTAATAGACAAGACCTACTCCTTGGTCAGAGAACTGGACTCAACACGCCCGATTCACCGCACAAGAATATATCTGACTAATAATAATCTTAAAACCTATGTATTGATATCTCTCTGTTAGTGTGTCAAGTGGGTGTAAAGCGGCATAAACACAGCCGTGAAAAGCAGCTAAACCCCATTATAAAACTAAATTACTTTTAAAAACCCATGAAACAAAGACAGGGAAAGAGAGAGAAATTCTTACACAATTCGTTCAGGGGCTGTGATGCAACCTGGATTGACCATATCTAGACCCACAGCTGGATGAGACATAAGGGTGGACACTCTTGGGGCTGAGAGGTTTGGTGAGGTTGGGTGAGCAAATGCAGACCCTTTAAAGTAATACTGCGTGCTACCCATCGCATGGGTCCCAAATCTCCAGGTTCAAGGGCATCTTCCTACATCGAAAACATGCATGAGAAATCCAGAAGATGGTACACCGTGTGATGGGGAAAGGTTTCTAAAACGCACCTCATTTCTCATCTCCTTGTGCTCGGGTTCGCCATTCCAGCCACTTTACTAGCAATCTCCCTACTTGGAGCATCAGCACCTTTAACCTCCTGTTCCGTACAGGTTGCAATTTGTCCTGAGGATGAACGGGAAGACGGGGAACCAATGAGAGACTAGCTCTTGGTGTTGGGACAGGCACAGGTCACTCTATTTTCCCATCAGGAAGAAGAATTAACCACAGGCTCAGCCTGCCCCCCGGAACCAGAACAGGGCCTGAAGCCATCCTGCGCTTTTGCGGCCAGCTCCCAAAAAAGCGACTTGTAAAATGGAGCTTCAGGGCACTGCAATTCACAAACCTGCAGAGTTATAAATGATAACTCTCGTCCACAAATATATTGAGGGAAGGCAAAGAAGAGGATTTGAAATCAAGGCAGAATTGCAGGAAACAGATTTCAGGAGGTAGATTCGAATCGCCTTTAAAGCACATGAAAAGCGGCAAAACGTTGACAATGATGCCCTTGGCCAAAAAGGGCGTATGCGTTTTTTCCTGAATATATTCAGGAAAAAACGCATACGCCCTTTTTGGCCAACCAAGCAACCTGGAAAGGCAAATCAGCGCTACAAAGAAGTCTCGCTTCCCATCGGTCAAAAGGGCCATGCTGAAAAAAGTGTCAAAACCAGAAATGCAGGACAGGCCATGGAGAAATGGGAGCCTTGCTACACTGATGGGCGGGATGTAAATTGCCAACAGCCACTCTGGAGAAGTGTACGGTGTGTCCTGAAACATCTAAAAAACACAGCTTAGAGAGCATAGGGCACTTCCACGCATGGGGGGATAAAGTGGGAAAATTGAAAATCAGCAAGACACAAGCACCCCAAAGTTTAGGGCTGCTCTGTTGACAAGGACCTCCACTTCATTCCACCTTAAATATCCCAGGAAAGCGAAAAATGGATCAAAAAGTTGTGGTCCTTATGTACAATGGAATATCACTCAGCCATGGAATCAATGTCATAAGGCTAGTAGCAGCATGATGAGTGGATTTAGGTAAGACGATTCTAAGTGAAATAAGTCACACAGAAAAGGACACTTCTCGTAAGGTGTCACTTATAGAGGGAAGGTAAAAACCGTTACACTTGAACTGAATTACAAAACAGAACAGAGTCACACATGCAGAAAACACACTATGGCTGCTTAACGGGAAAGGTGAGGTGGGGTGATACATAAAACAAGAGCTTCAAATTAGCTCAGATACCGTTCCATAAACCCAATATGTAATAGACAAGACCTACTCCTTGGTCAGAGAACTGGACTCAACACGCCCGATTCACCGCACAAGAATATATCTGACTAATAATAATCTTAAAACCTATGTATTGATATCTCTCTGTTAGTGTGTCAAGTGGGTGTAAAGCGGCATAAACACAGCCGTGAAAAGCAGCTAAACCCCATTATAAAACTAAATTACTTTTAAAAACCCATGAAACAAAGACAGGGAAAGAGAGAGAAATTCTTACACAATTCGTTCAGGGGCTGTGATGCAACCTGGATTGACCATATCTAGACCCACAGCTGGATGAGACATAAGGGTGGACACTCTTGGGGCTGAGAGGTTTGGTGAGGTTGGGTGAGCAAATGCAGACCCTTTAAAGTAATACTGCGTGCTACCCATCGCATGGGTCCCAAATCTCCAGGTTCAAGGGCATCTTCCTACATCGAAAACATGCATGAGAAATCCAGAAGATGGTACACCGTGTGATGGGGAAAGGTTTCTAAAACGCACCTCATTTCTCATCTCCTTGTGCTCGGGTTCGCCATTCCAGCCACTTTACTAGCAATCTCCCTACTTGGAGCATCAGCACCTTTAACCTCCTGTTCCGTACAGGTTGCAATTTGTCCTGAGGATGAACGGGAAGACGGGGAACCAATGAGAGACTAGCTCTTGGTGTTGGGACAGGCACAGGTCACTCTATTTTCCCATCAGGAAGAAGAATTAACCACAGGCTCAGCCTGCCCCCCGGAACCAGAACAGGGCCTGAAGCCATCCTGCGCTTTTGCGGCCAGCTCCCCAAAAAGCGACTTGTAAAATGGAGCTTCAGGGCACTGCAATTCACAAACCTGCAGAGTTATAAATGATAACTCTCGTCCACAAATATATTGAGGGAAGGCAAAGAAGAGGATTTGAAATCAAGGCAGAATTGCAGGAAACAGATTTCAGGAGGTAGATTCGAATCGCCTTTAAAGCACATGAAAAGCGGCAAAACGTTGACAATGATGCCCTTGGCCAAAAAGGGCGTATGCGTTTTTTCCTGAATATATTCAGGAAAAAACGCATACGCCCTTTTTGGCCAACCAAGCAACCTGGAAAGGCAAATCAGCGCTACAAAGAAGTCTCGCTTCCCATCGGTCAAAAGGGCCATGCTGAAAAAAGTGTCAAAACCAGAAATGCAGGACAGGCCATGGAGAAATGGGAGCCTTGCTACACTGATGGGCGGGATGTAAATTGCCAACAGCCACTCTGGAGAAGTGTACGGTGTGTCCTGAAACATCTAAAAAACACAGCTTAGAGAGCATAGGGCACTTCCACGCATGGGGGGATAAAGTGGGAAAATTGAAAATCAGCAAGACACAAGCACCCCAAAGTTTAGGGCTGCTCTGTTGACAAGGACCTCCACTTCATTCCACCTTAAATATCCCAGGAAAGCGAAAAATGGATCAAAAAGTTGTGGTCCTTATGTACAATGGAATATCACTCAGCCATGGAATCAATGTCATAAGGCTAGTAGCAGCATGATGAGTGGATTTAGGTAAGACGATTCTAAGTGAAATAAGTCACACAGAAAAGGACACTTCTCGTAAGGTGTCACTTATAGAGGGAATGTAAAAACCGTTACACTTGAACTGAATTACAAAACAGAACAGAGTCACACATGCAGAAAACACACTATGGCTGCTTAACGGGAAAGGTGAGGTGGGGTGATACATAAAACAAGAGCTTCAAATTAGCTCAGATACCGTTCCATAAACCCAATATGTAATAGACAAGACCTACTCCTTGGTCAGAGAACTGGACTCAACACGCCCGATTCACCGCACAAGAATATATCTGACTAATAATAATCTTAAAACCTATGTATTGATATCTCTCTGTTAGTGTGTCAAGTGGGTGTAAAGCGGCATAAACACAGCCGTGAAAAGCAGCTAAACCCCATTATAAAACTAAATTACTTTTAAAAACCCATGAAACAAAGACAGGGAAAGAGAGAGAAATTCTTACACAATTCGTTCAGGGGCTGTGATGCAACCTGGATTGACCATATCAAGACCCACAGCTGGATGAGACATAAGGGTGGACACTCTTGGGGCTGAGAGGTTTGGTGAGGTTGGGTGAGCAAATGCAGACCCTTTAAAGTAATACTGCGTGCTACCCATCACATGGGTCCCAAATCTCCAGGTTCAAGGGCATCTTCCTACATCGAAAACATGCATGAGAAACCCAGAAGATGGTACACCGTGTGATGTGGAAAGGTTTCTAAAACGCACCTCATTTCTCATCTCCTTGTGCTCGGGTTCGCCATTCCAGCCACTTTACTAGCAATCTCCCTACTTGGAGCATCAGCACCTTTAACCTCCTGTTCCGTACAGGTTGCAATTTGTCCTGAGGATGAACGGGAAGACGGGGAACCAATGAGAGACTAGCTCTTGGTGTTGGGACAGGCACAGGTCACTCTATTTTCCCATCAGGAAGAAGAATTAACCACAGGCTCAGCCTGCCCCCCGGAACCAGAACAGGGCCTGAAGCCATCCTGCGCTTTTGCGGCCAGCTCCCAAAAAAGCGACTTGTAAAATGGAGCTTCAGGGCACTGCAATTCACAAACCTGCAGAGTTATAAATGATAACTCTCGTCCACAAATATATTGAGGGAAGGCAAAGAAGAGGATTTGAAATCAAGGCAGAATTGCAGGAAACAGATTTCAGGAGGTAGATTCGAATCGCCTTTAAAGCACATGAAAAGCGGCAAAACGTTGACAATGATGCCCTTGGCCAAAAAGGGCGTATGCGTTTTTTCCTGAATATATTCAGGAAAAAACGCATACGCCCTTTTTGGCCAACCAAGCAACCTGGAAAGGCAAATCAGCGCTACAAAGAAGTCTCGCTTCCCATCGGTCAAAAGGGCCATGCTGAAAAAAGTGTCAAAACCAGAAATGCAGGACAGGCCATGGAGAAATGGGAGCCTTGCTACACTGATGGGCGGGATGTAAATTGCCAACAGCCACTCTGGAGAAGTGTACGGTGTGTCCTGAAACATCTAAAAAACACAGCTTAGAGAGCATAGGGCACTTCCACGCATGGGGGGATAAAGTGGGAAAATTAAAAATCAGCAAGACACAAGCACCCCTAAGTTTAGGGATGCTCTGTTGACAAGGACCTCCACTTCATTCCACCTTAAATATCCCAGGAAAGCGAAAAATGGATAAAAAATTTGAGGTCCATATGTACAATGGAATATCACTCAGCCATGAAATCAATGTCATAAGGCTAGTAGCAGCATGATGAGTGGATTTAGGTACGACGATTCTCAGTGAAATAAGTCACACAGAAAAGGACACTTCTCATAAGGTGTCACTTATAGAGGGAATGTAAAATCCGTTACACTTGAACTGAATTACAAAACAGAACAGAGTCACACATGCAGAAAACACACTATGGCTGCTTAACGGGAAAGGTGAGGTGGGGTGATCCATAAAACAAGAGTTTCAAATTAGCTCAGATACCGTTCCATAAACCCAATATGTAACAGACAAGACCTACTCCTTGCTCAGAGAACTGGACTCAACACGCCCGATTCACCGCACAAGAATATATCTGACTAGTAATAATCTTAAAACCTATGTATTGATATCTCTCTGTTAGTGTGTCAAGTGGGTGTAAAGCGGCATAAACACAGCCGTGAAAAGCAGCTAAACCCCATTATAAAAAGAAATTACTTTTCAAAACCCATGAAACAAAGACAGGGAAAGAGAGAAATTCTTACACAATTCGTTCAGGGGCTGTGATGCAACCTGGATTGACCATATCTAGACCCACAGCTGGATGAGACATAAGGGTGGACACTCTTGGGGCTGAGAGGTTTGGTGAGGTTGGGTGAGCAAATGCAGACCCTTTAAAGTAATACTGCGTGCTACCCATCGCATGGGTCCCAAATCTCCAGGTTCAAGGGCATCTTCCTACATCGAAAACATGCATGAGAAACCCAGAAGAGGGTACACCGTGTGATGGGGAAAGGTTTCTAAAACGCACCTCATTTCTCATCTCCTTGTGCTCGGGTTCGCCATTCCAGCCACTTTACTAGCAATCTCCCTACTTGGAGCATCAGCACCTTTAACCTCCTGTTCCGTACAGGTTGCAATTTGTCCTGAGGATGAACGGGAAGACGGGGAACCAATGAGAGACTAGCTCTTGGTGTTGGGACAGGCACAGGTCACTCTATTTTCCCATCAGGAAGAAGAATTAACCACAGGCTCAGCCTGCCCCCCGGAACCAGAACAGGGCCTGAAGCCATCCTGCGCTTTTGCGGCCAGCTCCCAAAAAAGCGACTTGTAAAATGGAGCTTCAGGGCACTGCAATTCACAAACCTGCAGAGTTATAAATGATAACTCTCGTCCACAAATATATTGAGGGAAGGCAAAGAAGAGGATTTGAAATCAAGGCAGAATTGCAGGAAACAGATTTCAGGAGTTAGATTCGAATCGCCTTTAAAGCACATGAAAAGCGGCAAAACGTTGACAATGATGCCCTTGGCCAAAAAGGGCGTATGCGTTTTTTCCTGAATATATTCAGGAAAAAACGCATACGCCCTTTTTGGCCAACCAAGCAACCTGGAAAGGCAAATCAGCGCTACAAAGAAGTCTCGCTTCCCATCGGTCAAGAGGGCCATGCTGAAAAAAGTGTCAAAACCAGAAATGCAGGACAGGCCATGGAGAAATGGGAGCCTTGCTACACTGATGGGCGGGATGTAAATTGCCAACAGCCACTCTGGAGAAGTGTACGGTGTGTCCTGAAACATCTAAAAAACACAGCTTAGAGAGCATAGGGCACTTCCACGCATGGGGGGATAAAGTGGGAAAATTGAAAATCAGCAAGACACAAGCACCCCAAAGTTTAGGGCTGCTCTGTTGACAAGGACCTCCACTTCATTCCACCTTAAATATCCCAGGAAAGCGAAAAATGGATCAAAAAGTTGTGGTCCTTATGTACAATGGAATATCACTCAGCCATGGAATCAATGTCATAAGGCTAGTAGCAGCATGATGAGTGGATTTAGGTAAGACGATTCTAAGTGAAATAAGTCACACAGAAAAGGACACTTCTCGTAAGGTGTCACTTATAGAGGGAAGGTAAAAACCGTTACACTTGAACTGAATTACAAAACAGAACAGAGTCACACATGCAGAAAACACACTATGGCTGCTTAACGGGAAAGGTGAGGTGGGGTGATACATAAAACAAGAGCTTCAAATTAGCTCAGATACCGTTCCATAAACCCAATATGTAATAGACAAGACCTACTCCTTGGTCAGAGAACTGGACTCAACACGCCCGATTCACCGCACAAGAATATATCTGACTAATAATAATCTTAAAACCTATGTATTGATATCTCTCTGTTAGTGTGTCAAGTGGGTGTAAAGCGGCATAAACACAGCCGTGAAAAGCAGCTAAACCCCATTATAAAACTAAATTACTTTTAAAAACCCATGAAACAAAGACAGGGAAAGAGAGAGAAATTCTTACACAATTCGTTCAGGGGCTGTGATGCAACCTGGATTGACCATATCTAGACCCACAGCTGGATGAGACATAAGGGTGGACACTCTTGGGGCTGAGAGGTTTGGTGAGGTTGGGTGAGCAAATGCAGACCCTTTAAAGTAATACTGCGTGCTACCCATCGCATGGGTCCCAAATCTCCAGGTTCAAGGGCATCTTCCTACATCGAAAAGATGCATGAGAAATCCAGAAGATGGTACACCGTGTGATGGGGAAAGGTTTCTAAAACGCACCTCATTTCTCATCTCCTTGTGCTCGGGTTCGCCATTCCAGCCACTTTACTAGCAATCTCCCTACTTGGAGCATCAGCACCTTTAACCTCCTGTTCCGTACAGGTTGCAATTTGTCCTGAGGATGAACGGGAAGACGGGGAACCAATGAGAGACTAGCTCTTGGTGTTGGGACAGGCACAGGTCACTCTATTTTCCCATCAGGAAGAAGAATTAACCACAGGCTCAGCCTGCCCCCCGGAACCAGAACAGGGCCTGAAGCCATCCTGCGCTTTTGCGGCCAGCTCCCCAAAAAGCGACTTGTAAAATGGAGCTTCAGGGCACTGCAATTCACAAACCTGCAGAGTTATAAATGATAACTCTCGTCCACAAATATATTGAGGGAAGGCAAAGAAGAGGATTTGAAATCAAGGCAGAATTGCAGGAAACAGATTTCAGGAGGTAGATTCGAATCGCCTTTAAAGCACATGAAAAGCGGCAAAACGTTGACAATGATGCCCTTGGCCAAAAAGGGCGTATGCGTTTTTTCCTGAATATATTCAGGAAAAAACGCATACGCCCTTTTTGGCCAACCAAGCAACCTGGAAAGGCAAATCAGCGCTACAAAGAAGTCTCGCTTCCCATCGGTCAAAAGGGCCATGCTGAAAAAAGTGTCAAAACCAGAAATGCAGGACAGGCCATGGAGAAATGGGAGCCTTGCTACACTGATGGGCGGGATGTAAATTGCCAACAGCCACTCTGGAGAAGTGTACGGTGTGTCCTGAAACATCTAAAAAACACAGCTTAGAGAGCATAGGGCACTTCCACGCATGGGGGGATAAAGTGGGAAAATTAAAAATCAGCAAGACACAAGCACCCCTAAGTTTAGGGATGCTCTGTTGACAAGGACCTCCACTTCATTCCACCTTAAATATCCCAGGAAAGCGAAAAATGGATAAAAAATTTGAGGTCCATATGTACAATGGAATATCACTCAGCCATGAAATCAATGTCATAAGGCTAGTAGCAGCATGATGAGTGGATTTAGGTACGACGATTCTCAGTGAAATAAGTCACACAGAAAAGGACACTTCTCATAAGGTGTCACTTATAGAGGGAATGTAAAATCCGTTACACTTGAACTGAATTACAAAACAGAACAGAGTCACACATGCAGAAAACACACTATGGCTGCTTAACGGGAAAGGTGAGGTGGGGTGATACATAAAACAAGAGCTTCAAATTAGCTCAGATACCGTTCCATAAACCCAATATGTAATA